>NC_056665.1:128487818-129816033 GCF_018350195.1 Panthera tigris
CACTAGGCTATAAGGTAAATAAGAAAAAGAGCTATGTTTTATTAACTTTCTTTTCCCCAATGTCTAGCACAGTGTCTGAACCATTTTAGACAATGTTGATGAATGAATGAACAAATTTGGGGGCAGTACCATGGCAAACATAAACACGTTTGTATATTTCAAGGAGGACAATGGCACCAAAAGTGGTCCTTAACACAAAACGCAAGTAAAGAGAAGGTGGGATTTTATAGCAAATTTCCTATAGAGCATGTTATGTGTTACTAGAGTCCCAAAGCTCTAGAGAAAATCTAAGTGAGTGACAGTCAAACCTTGAGCAACAAGATGAATGAAACAGCTGATAATAGTTTTTGAATTAGTTCTCCAAGATATTGGACACTGATGCAGCCATTATTCTTATTCCAAAGATCTTGGTTTCTATTAAGCTAGAGAAGGTGTGGGCGATATATGCCCCATTCCAAAGGTGAAGAAAGTGAGGATAAAGCACCTAAGCAGTAACTTTATGAGCAATTTGGAGCTCATAGTTGTAACACTGCCTCCTTTCGTCACTCTAAAAAGCGTTCACAATGCAAGTGAGAGTAGTGTTGCAATTAGAATAACCTTTCATTCAGTTCGCTTTATGAATACATACACTTGTCACAAACTTTAATACAATAAAGTATCGCACTTTGCAATTAGCAGTACTTTGCTTGTGAATATATCCCTCCACTGATCAACGTGCCGCTGTGTGTCTTGACAGTAAAGATGGAAATCATTTCATTAGACTATTGAGAGGCTCACCGAATATCTTTCCTTTTCTGGCAACCTTAAAAAAAATGTAAAGAATCAAAAAAGACCTCTATGATGTAGTGTTCAGTTACATTTACATTCTTGCCATTAGCAAATATATATATATATTTCTCCAAAAAAAAAAAGAAAGAAAAAGAAAAAGAAAAAGTCTTTTAATGCAATGTAGTATATTGGATTAGATCCTGGAGCAGAGAAAGCATATTAATGGACAACACTGGGTAAAGAGCATGTGGGAGCTCTTTGTACTATCTTTGCAACATTATGTAAATCTAAAATTATTTCAAAATAAACATTTTTTTTGAAATATTAGTTCACCTTTACAGAGATGCTCTTTCGAAATTACTATTGCTATGATAAAGCAAGTTAATTGGTTCCCATACTCATTATATATTTATCACCCGAAAATATGCAGTGGATACAATAGCAAAAAGCCTAGGCTAGTGGATTCCCAGCAAAGATCAGCATCACACCCTTTAATAAGTAAACATGAGCTTACAGCTGTTCCTACATTACTGCCTGGCCATTGCAGGGAAAGGGAATGAAGTGCCAGGAGATAAAATTGATTTTTTGCACCTTCTGCTAGATAATAATGCCTAACATCTATCTTACTTTTAAGATCAAGGCAGGAACTAAGACACAGCCTAGAGGGAAAAAATATCAAAATCAATATCATGCATTATATCCTAGCCACATAAGATTCATGCTAAAGTTAATACAGTGGATATAGGACAGACCTAGTCATATCAATTTAGAATTGTTTTTTTCAAGACTAGGGTTTGTGATCATTTCCACGTGCCAAGGTTATGCGTGTGCTGTGTTAAAAAGTGTGTGCGTGTATGCGTGTGCGTGTGTGTGTGTGTGTGTGTGTGTGTGTAATGTACTACAGATTGGGCCAGAAATCAGAAATCAAAACAGAATGCAGGGGGGGTGAAAGATGGTTTTTTCATCCCCACCTTCATAACTGACAGTGATGGTCATAAGCTAAGGTACATATGGCCAGCGTTCATTTAGGTGCATTAGGTTCTCATTTATCTAATGGGCATGCATTAAACACCTACTGTGTGCTTAGAGAAGGATATTAAAAGGAAATAATTCTAATACTGCAGGGTACAAAAACTTACAGAGCAGTAGACTGAAATAATCGATTTTTTCTTTCTTTTCTATAATACATAATTCTCGCTGACATTAGTAGGATTTAAGAATGAAGAGAGAGTGGAAAACTGTACTTTATTTTCATTTATGCCCTATCCTTAGCAGAATCTGCCCAGTGTAAATGCAGTTACATGATTCGCAGCCTTAATGCGGGTATAGTGGCATCAGGAAATGTTAGAAATGCTTGTGCCACAGCCTGCGTCTTAAACTGATATGATTCTTCTCAGCATGCTTGCATTTTAGATGGAAATAATGCAATGATAACGTTCAGAGTGAGGTTCAGAATTTTTGAACACTAAATGTGCTTTCTATATTCAAAGACAGACACGAAACCCCTTCTCGATATCACAGTTTGCAAACTTTCAACGATGTGACTATAAATTCTTATTTTGAAGTTCATATTTCAATTATAATGCAAACCCCAAATCCTTAATAATAACTGCTAACACCCACTGACTACTTACCACATGTGAAGCACCCTGCTAAGTGTTGATGGTCTTCTTGCTAATAATTTTATGCCTTAAAAACCACTGTTAGCAGTCTGTTTGTTATACAAGATGCCAAGTCTTAGGGAGGTAAACAACTCAAAGTTAAACAGCCAGTAAGTGGCGATCTGTGGTTCCAAGTCAGGTTCTCTAAATGCACAATACACATTTGAAATCACCCCATCTGAACAATGCTGTTTTCCCGGATTAATCATTTTGTTACAACCCTAGAATTTCTTTGCTTCTAAAAGAATAAACAAAATTGTTCTCACTACTTGATAGAGCTTTTTTGTTTTCTCTACAAGACACGTAATGACACTGCCTTTATTAAGCTGACTCTTAAAACTCCCTTACAAAAGAAAACTTTTTGTTTTCAGCATTAAAAAAAAAAAGTAAATGTTGAAGTCACAAAAAGGAAAGGAGACAGAAGAAAAGTTGAGCCTTGCCTTTGGGAGAAGAAACTTCGGAGCTGGATGATACAACAGGGACAGCAGACAAGGGCATGGGCATAACCTTTGCCAGTCTGCATCATCCCCAGAGACCTGGTAGCATTGTGTCCAGTGCAAATGTTATAGAGAGTACAGAACAAATGAGTCCTGGAGGCCACATAGAACAATTAGGATCCTGGCAGGCATGTGACACCAGAGCCCCAAGCAGGCACAAGAGAAAGCCCTACCCACCGCACAGAGAGGAAGTATGAGAAGGGACAGCCACCACCAACACTAACATTGGCTCTGGCACAGGGCATCTGGGTGGCTCAGTCAGTTGAACTTCCAACTTCAGCTCAGGTCATGATCTCACAGTTCATGAGTTCGAGCCCCACATTGGGCTCTCTGCTGTCAGCAAGGAGCCTGCTTTGAATCCTCTGTCCCACCCCCCCACCCGCCCCTCCTTGGCTCACATTCTCTCTTTCCCAAAAATAAATAAATATTAAAAAAAAAACAAAAAACAAAATAAAGGTTGGCTCTGGCTTGCACACAGCTATGTGTAAAAGAAACAAAAACAAAACAAAACAAAACAAAAAGCTGTATTCTGAATGAGGCTGGACATGAGTTTGTTCTCCGGGTGCCCAAAGTGCTATAGTCGCAAATTTAGGATTATTGAGAAGGTCACCAATGCTTCCAATGAGGAGGTAGTGTGGACCGCAGGGTACTCAGTGATTGCAGCGAGGCAAGTCCCATTCTGCACCACCCTGGACCCCAAGGTGGGAGCCAACCTGTCTACTATAGAGAGGGTTTTAAGCAAAAAGTGGTAAAAGACATTTAAGAAGAAATTCAACAGGAAGGAATGCCTTCTGACAAAAGCAGTGTCAGCAGGGCAAGCTTCTGCGAGCCTAACATCCAGGGTCGGTCATCGTGGTCCAGCCAATTGAAGACAAGGAACAGAGCCCCACCTAAGGAAGATCGAGATGGGAAAAGCAAAAACCTTCCTCCCTCCCACCCTAACTCCTATGATAAGGGTGCTTATTCCTTAGTAATTATTAAATGTAATTATTAAGCCATCCGGGCACTGAGAAGTAATCGCAGACAGTTGAAGGCTTTGCCACGTAGCCTCTAAAACCCTTCCTTCCCTCCACAAATTAGCCTTGTGGTCAGCTGGCACATGGAATAACCCACGTCCACATCCTCCAGAGCGGCCACATCTATCTTTCTGCCAGCTAATAATCCTTAGCTTGCTTAAAGAGTGTAAGGGAAAACAGGTCCCTTCCCCTTGAAGCTAGGAGTGCCTCTTGGCAAATGTTTTTAGTTCTATGATGTGCTGTGTGACATTTTATGTGACAAGTACCCCCAAAAAAGGCCGAAGAGGGGGGACATGCACCCTCCAAAGGCAAGCAACCCGTTGAGAATGAGTCTGGTATGGCCTGAACCTCCTCTGTCTCCACACTGTTATTTATAGCAGCACTTGGGTTGACATCCCCAGGCGGCTTCTCTTTCTGGGGAACTAGAAGTGAGAAGTGCTTCGGGGAGAGGCCTGACAGGCACCTCGGTGCTGCTGGAAGATCTGCACACACGGCTCGGGATGGTGTCAAAGCCCCCATCTGGGTACACAGTGTGGATACATCATCGGCTTCTCTGCCCGGTCCGGATACGAACGTGTGGCATCTGTTACGCACATGTCAGCTTTTCGTCTGGAAAAGGAAGGAGAGCCCGTGGGGAGTGGTGATACGTGTGTGCTCGTATGTGTGTGTGTGTGGGGGGGAGCTGATGAAACAAAATTCTAGTCCATTTCTTTGGATCTGGTTCATCTGCATCCAAAAGCTCTTGTTCTTCCTTCTTATATTATCTCGATGATGGATTCCACTCACCTCTTTAAAGATGGGGCTTCGCTAGGCTTGCAGATCCGGAGCTTTTCCCTCGTTGTCGAATGGGGCACATGGCCCATTTAGATTCCATTCCCATGGACAGACCAGGGGCTTCCGAATCACACGCGTTCACAGGCTCGGACCCCAAGCGTGCCCCATTATCACTCATTCGGGCGACACTTACTGAGCACCTCCGTGTCAGACGCTGAAATACCCCGTTGTGCAAGTCTCACTCATGAGGCACTTAGGAAGTGACGAGGATAACAGGGGACACCCTGGCGAGTGCAACCTGAGACGTGGAGTGGAGTCAAGGGCCATAAAGAAAAGGCAACTGTAGTGAAGGGCGATGGGGAAGATGGGCTGAGAAGAGGACACTTGAACAGAACTTGAGGGGAAGGAGTGAGCCATACAGACTTCTGAGGGAAGGGAAGGGCGTGCTGAGAAGAGCAAACAGTAAGATCAGGGGCCAGGAATGGGAGCATCCACCTGAAGAGTCAAAAGGCCAGTACAGATGAGGAGAGGGAGCCAAGAGGAATGTGCAGGAGATTAAGCCACTTTGATACATGATCTCCTCAAAGTTTTAGCACTCAACTAAATATGCAATGACGAATACATATCTTTGGGGTTATAACAAGGTCTAGGGCACAATTTTCCGAGGGGTTTATTACATATCTGGTTCAAAGTAGGGACCTAGCCATTCTCCATTTTCACGCCCTCCCTCTCTGTCCCTCTGTGCCTGGCTCTGTGCCCTGGGTGCCCAACCATTATGAACTACACTACCTGCTCTTTGGTGGGCCTGGTCAGAGGCCAGGAAGAGAGAGGATGAAACATTTCCTTCCAACTTAATTCCTGCTTTGGTGCTACATTTCTTGCAATAGCTAGCTACATTTCCCCAAGAATATATATTTGTGATACTGTGATTTATTTATTGATGGATTGATTGATTGATTGATATTGTGATTTATAATAAGAAATATATATCTGGTTTTCACCCCTATTCTGGGGACAGAACTCCTAAAACCCTTGGAACTTTCTAAGGGA
Organism: Panthera tigris; assembly: GCF_018350195.1. NCBI lineage: Eukaryota > Metazoa > Chordata > Mammalia > Carnivora > Felidae > Panthera > Panthera tigris. Next base: position 128,493,585 of record NC_056665.1, read on the forward strand.
TGAGAGAAATAAAGGTATCCTTTGTTACGAATAACAAGCCTCTTTCAACCATACCTGACTTTACATTAATCAGGTGACTTTTGGAAAGCCCTTAGGTCTCCTAAGGATGGGGACTAGTTACCTGGAGAACCAAGCATATGATTGGCGAGTTGGAACTTTCATTCCTACCCCTCTTACCTCCTCTGAGAGGGGTAAGACCCTGGAGACTGAATGAATCTCCAATGGCCAATGATTCAATCACTCGTGCCTATGTAATGAAGCCTCCATAACAATTCAAAACGATGGGGTTCAGAGATCTTCCGGGTTGGTGAACATGTGGAAACTAGAGAGTAGCAGCATACCCAGAGACAGTGAGGAAGCTTCTCCACATTTTCCCACTTGCCCTGTTTATCTTCCATCTGGCTGTTCCTGAGTTTTATTACTTTATAATAAAGTGGTAATCCGGTACATCGACTGTTTTTCTGTACTGTGAGTCACTCTAGCAAATTAACAGAACCTGCAGAGAGGATTGTGGGGATCTCTGATGTATAGGCAATTAGTGAGGAGCACATGTAACAACACAGAGATTGGCATCTGAGGCGGGAGGAAAGAAGCGGTCTTGTGGGGCTGAGCCCTTAGCCTGTGGGATCTGACTTTATCTCCAGGTAAATTGCGTCAGAATTTAGTTAAACTGTAGAATGGCCTGCTGGTGTCACAGAATCCTTGATGTGTGGAAAACCCACATATATGGGGTCAGGAAGAAAGTAGTGTTGTAGAGAAAGAGTAGAGGAGATCCACAGTAGTGTGCTTTTCTTCTTACATTAGCCCCTTACAGGAAGTCCTTCCTCCATGATTCCCGTTGTCCTGGGCTCTTTCAACACTCTTTCCTCTCTGTGTCCTTACGACCTTCTGGATGGCAATTAGTGTCTGTAATTTGTTGTCTCGGGACATAGCATCATTCCTCATTTATTTGCCTTTTTGTTTCTCCAGCTCCGACCGTGCCTCTGGTGGTGGTGTGGGCCTTAAAGTTTCTTAGTTTGAACCATTTGGCATAAATTGTGTTCCTTGCTAAGAGACTGATAGAGAGGCACTCAATAAATATTATGATTGTTGCTACTTCAGCTGTTATTTATATTCTTCTCACCAACTTGTTCAACACACGTGCCAACTATAATCATACCAGATCGTAGCTATTACCAGAAGACATAAATACCCCAGAACATGGTGCAAGGGAGAAAAAAATAATTTCCCCTTTACTGTTCTAGGTTCTTGGCTGAGACCCACCTGTAGTAAAACACAGATTAACAGGACAAAAACAATCAAGTTTAATAACATGTATACCTCCTGTATTCATGAAAGATACGGAGAAAAACTGAGTGACTCCCCCAAATGGCCCAAGCCACCACCTTAAATACCACCTCCAGCTAAAGACAAAGGAAGATGTTGGGGCTGGGGCCTTTATGCTAGGCTTTCAGATAAAGCTCAGTAAACAAGGTTGTTATGTAGGTCTCAGTAGTTGACTCATCCATTGATAAAAGTTTCTAGAGACTTAGTCAGCCTTATAGGGAGGGAGAGGGAGATACCTTTACACCTGGTCACACCCAAAATACGGAGGTATCCCATTTTTTTTTTTTTTTAAGAAAGCATTGAGACCAAAGAGGAACAGAATACAGACTCAAATTTCTTTCAGTCTGTATTAGTTTCCTGGGACCGTTAAAACAAACGATACAAACTGGATGGCTTAAAAGTACAGAAATTCACTCATCCTTTCACAGTTCTGGAAGCCAGAAGTCTGACATCAAAGCATGGGCAGGACCACAGTCTCTCGGGAGGCTCTAAGAGGAGAAACTTTCCTTGCCTCTCTGGGCTTCTGGAGTCTCCAGGCATTTTTTGGCTTGTGGCCACAGTGCCTTTTCCTCTTCTTTGTCTTCTCTTCGGTAAGCCTTTCTTATAAGGAGGCATCTGATTCCATTTATGGCCACCCAGATAATCTAGGATAAAGCTCTTTCTCTAAAAATCCTCAACTTAATCCCACCTTTTGTTATATAAGGTAACCCTCCTAGGTTCCAGGGATTTATAATGTGGGCCTATCTTTGGGAGAGAAGAAGGTCACCATTTAACCCAGGACACAATGCCTCCTTGTTTTCTTATTTTTAGCTGCTCTAATATGGCACAAATTTCTCTCATTTTCCAGCTTTTTTCCTTTGTGCCTTTTCTTACATTCTAGTGGTTGTTGTTTTTTGTTTTTGTTTTTATTTTTATTTTCCTCCCATCAGAATCTATTTTTATTTTCCTCCCATCAGAATGACTTTGCTCATTTCTTGTACAATTTCTCCAAAGCTGAGTAGCCTTACTCATTGAAACCACAGAAGAGTTCTCCGTATTTCTTTTGCCCAAAATAGTTTTGCCTGGCAATATAAAAGATTCTCAAACATTTCCTAAAACTTTCTTTGTGGAAAAAAAAGAACCTGGAGGAAAACTGGTTCACTTTATCACCTGTAGAATTAAACACATGGAGGTTCAGGGACTCTAGAACATACATTTATATTATTACCTGTGAAAAGCAACATGTTTATCTTGTCTTTGACAATATTTCAGACTGATCTTTATCACAAGCCATATTCACATAAAGTTCTGAAGATTTATCTATTAGAATGCAAAGAGTAATAACACATTTCATCGTAATGAAGAAAAAGGAACCTTCCTAAATGTCTGTACTTCCATTCTGAAGTACCTACCTGTTAGTTGTGGTTTATTTTCAACCACACAATGAAAAATTCAGGTACTGCAACGTGGTGAAAAGAGAAAGATCTCATTTTTAGTATTCCCTTAGCCACTAAGAAGGCAATGGAATCCGTTCAGCTGTGAACCTTTCTGGATCTCAGTCTGCTGTTCAAGGAAGGAGAGAATAGAAGCTGTCCATTTCTCTCTCTCTAATGAAAATCTTGTCTTCACTTCAGACCTCAGTGTGAATGCTGTTTCTCAGACTGACAAATGAGGCTTTCCCTGATGGAAATGTTTTTACAAAAGTTCCAAATATTACAATGTGCTGGTACTGAAATTTAAAAAACAACCTAAGGAAACATGACTATCTTCAGGCCCACATTTGTAAATTAGCTCTTCCTTAAGAATTCATAGGGGACCCAGATTGTTTGTTTCCTCTCCTTTGGCTGCATTTCGACCCCTCACTGTGCACCATAGGGGTAAAGAAGTACCAAAAAAGGGGAAGAAAAAATAAACCAGATGATCCATCAGATGTCTTGAAGGGTTTTTGTTTTTTTTTTTTGTTTTTTGTTTCTTGTTTTTTTCTCGAACCCAGAAATCCCAAGGCTGATTATTCTGCCAGTCTTCCCACAGGTTATACAGGGATAATCGCTGAGCAAAACCTAACACTGGGAGTTTAAAAATAATAATACTCATAATAAGGATCTTTTCGAATGTCTCTGACTTCAGTCTCAGCTGTACATTGGACATTTTTAAGTGTCTCTACTCCAGCATTATTCTTCACTTGATCTTAGCCAAAAGGCCCAAAAGCGATTCTAATCCTGCATTATTCTTTACAACACGTTTTGAATATGCCCTCGACTTTCTCCTCTCAGTTTTGTCCGTTCATCTGTCTCCAGTGCTACCTGTTGCAAGGACTGTCTGTTACCTCAGAAATTTGTGTTTCTCACACAAGTTTTGAAAATAACAACTCCTCCGATGCTCAACCTTCAGCTAGACTGCTCACAGCCTTCTGGGTTTAAAGCACTGTCATGGTAATTTCTCTACAGAAATTAGGTTTAAAACTGAGACGGTCTCAGGTCTAATCTTGATTTGGCTTTTGCTGTGGAAGAGGCAGCCCCGGGGAAGTCATTTCACTCTGACATCCCTATTTTAAAACCGCAATGACTATATTTCTCTCTTCCACACATAAAATTATTAAATAAATTGATTCCGTTATGGACTGACTGAGGCCAGGGAAAACGTAGAAGGTGAGAGGGTGACATTTTAAATTGCTATCGTATTTGGCCCATGAGGACCAGCAGACTCCCTTTCCTTGTGTTACCAGCAGATAGAGGATATAGGAGATAGAGGAATGGACAGCTGAGCTCTAAATCCTAGTTCAAACACCACAAGGGGCCTGCTTCCCAACTCAGGATAGATAGTCTTAATTCCTGAGACCTAGTGTGCTTATTAAAGCTGATCACTGTTTATTGCGACGCCGCTGACAAAATATTTCCAGAGTCAGGGACGATATTTGTTTCCCTGAGTTGAGTCAGTGGACCTATAAGGTATGAGCCTTTCACAGTACTTCCTTAGAATGCTGCCAGGCATATAGTGAGTGGTCCAAGTACTTTATTACTCCTGTTCATTTTATTTTAAATTCATTATACATCTGCTTTCTTTGTGTTGCCAATAGAGTCTTCTATCAGCCTTCCTCCTGGCTGTGTGTACCTGTGGTGCCAAATATATAAATTTTACCTGGAAACCAACACAGACAATCCCGTAAAATCACGACTCTCACCCAAGTGTGAAACAAACCGTGTGCCCTTGTGGAAGATTTTACTCAACCCTTTAGTTAATAAGGGAACTGGTAAGATATTAAGATCAGTTTAAATAGGTTTTTTTTTTTTTTTTTTGGATCTAGGCACTTATAATCCATCTAATAGAGAAACATTAGGATAAGTTTACTCAATTAGGTACAAAATCGGTTATTGCCCAATAAGGCAATAAGCCGTGACTTTGGGACTAACTTTGTAGCAAACAATTTTTTTTTTTTTTTTTGCTTCTCTATTGGACAAAAATCTGCATGTAAATATGTAGCCTCATGAAATAGAAATTCTAACCAATAGGAAACAGGGGCCTTGGGCAGGTCCATCCTCGTATATAACATTGAAAAGATAGGCCACTTACCTTTTGCCTTGTTTCCGAGCTTTAAATATTTTTTTTTTTCTAAACAAGTAGAACTTTTAGAAAAATGATTGTAAAAGAAGATTGAGATGTACGTGTGGATGTTGAGTATACATTAAGTGTAACCATCTTTAAAGATTCAGAAGATGAAGATCCTTATTCATTGAAACTTATATATGCCACGTAGCATGCCCTCTCTCCTTCAATAAACCCTTTTGTTTCAACAATCTCCCTCTCTAAATAAATAAATAAATAAACAAATAAATAAATTTGAGCTGGGATTTGTTTCATTAGCTATGAGCACAATCCTCACTGATAGCAAGTCAGAGCTCAAGGGAATAACTATTTGAGTTCATTGCATTCCAGTACTTGACCCAGTTCAATGGATTGTTCTTATTAGAAACAAGCCACTTCTTCTTTCAAAGACATTGCTTTGACCAGTAGTTCCTAATGCATAGGGCTAATTAAGTCCACATAGACACAATCATACCTTGGAGATCCATATTCTCCCTAGAGAATGAGCACAGGAATTCTGGGCTTCGAATTAACAATCACCAATGCCCCAGTTCTTCCCAACTGTATAAGGGAGGTGAAGAAAATGCATGTGGGCTAAGCTTTCGTATACGTGTCTCAGTTTGTGAATTGCAAGAGCATTTCCTTTTCCTTTTGGTAACAGCCGTATGTCTGTTGCTTCCCAGACTTCGGTGCAAAACATAGGAATGAGAAACATTTTCCAACTTTTACTTGTCAGGGGTTAGAGGGGGTCACAGGTCTTCAGTGTCTTTTATCAATGAGAACACTTCCTTTCTCCCTGTCTCCCTTACTTCATCATTTGCTTGCTTCATAACTCATTGTCCAGATATCAAAGAGCTGAAGATCATAAGGAAACAATTACCTTCCCCTGACAAGGGGTTAAAAAGTTTTATACTATTAAAAATGAGGGTAAACATTGAGAATTACTCAAAATAAACTGCAATGCAAGTTTATTAATCTCTGTTCTGCACAAAGAGCTGTAAGCTTCTGCAAACTACCTAAACCAAGCATACTAATTAGCTTAAACAGCACAATAAATTCCAGGACGAGAACAACTCAAACTCTTCTTTTCAGACACGGCTACTCTGTTCAATGAGGCCTAGATTTGTGCCCTACAGCAGGAGCCCTGCTCCTGAGGCATCATTATAAACCAGGCCTTATTTCTTTGACCGAGCTGCTCTGTGAAGTCATTTGCAATCCATTTTCTTTTAATTGGAAACAAATTAGTACTGTCTGGAGAGAACAATGTGAACATTGAACCACAATCTTTTGGTGGAACACACCACAAAGAGTATGCACACTTTTTTTTTTAACACTTCCTTTTTAGCTACAACTTTTGAGCCTCCTATTATTTTATGTGGCCTCTAGGGTTCCACTATAAGCAAGCCATTAATGCTAATGTGAAAATCTTGCAATGTTTGGAATAAATTAAGCACATGCCGTACCCTCATTATTTTACGGGTACTACCATTTTGCTTGGTACGTTGTGAGCAGGAATTTAACTGGAAACTGTTTTAATCATCTGATAGACATTAAGCTGAGAGAATCTCTGTCTACGCCCATCGTTTAAACGCTGTTTAGTAAATAGACTGCACACAGCTAACTGCTCTGACTTCCCTTTGAAATGAGTATATAAATAAAAGGCCACCACTGCTGTGTAGAGTTCCATTTATGAAGCTTATAACCACAGGCTTGTGCTGTCATTAAATATGTGTGCCACGAAGTTACTCTGCTGAGGATAAATGTCAATTAGTACCCATGGGATGGAAGGTGAGTCAACTACCTACTGTCTTCGAGAACTTCATGATCACTTTATAGCTTCTCTAACTCAAAGGTTATTCTTAAACAGAAGCCAGCGTGAGGCAAGGGAGCACAGCCTTCATTTATGTAAAGCTGAACTCTTCCAGGGATGGCTCCCAGACCCCTGGCACCAGAATTACCAAGAGTCCTTGTTAGATATTCGGATCCCTAAACCCAGTGCTACCCTTGACCTTCCGAATCAGAATGACTGGGTGTCAGACACCAGATTCTTCATTTTTAAGCACCCTTGAGTGATTCTGAGTCACACTAAATATTTAAGAACCACTGGGAGATGTCTTTTTCTCACTCAGTCCTCCCTATCCTCGTACCTCTGGGTCTTACTTCGTCTCCCACACTCAGCCCAGGGATAAGGAGGTGACTGTACAGTCAGGTTTGAGGCGTATGTTCCCAGGGTACCTTTAATAGAAATGAAGATTAAGCCAGTTATGGCTATTAAATTAGAATTACCAAAGTTAGGTTGGTGAATCATTTAGAAAGGATTAAAAGATTAATTTCTTCTCCCAGACAGTATTTGAATTGTCCTACCCAGTAGTCCGAATGAATTAACACCTTTTAGGGGAATGGGATAGAGTGGTAGAAAAACTTGTGGGACTCTCATAAATGCTAATTGGCAGCTTACTTTGGCAGATATATCAAAATTCTGAAAGTGCTATTTGAGTTAGTCCGGAGCATGGCTCGGCTTCTGGCCGAGAATTTGGGAGCTATTCGCCCAGAGCAGAAGGGTGCTGGGACCCTCAGGTAACATGCCACACACCAGCTGTTTGTTTCCTTTTCTAGCAGCCGGCTACTAGGATCTAACTATCCCTACCTCTAGGATCTGGATATTCTAGAAAACTGCATTCTTTTTTATTCCGGGCTCAATTTTGTTGTTGTTGCTGTTGTTGTTGTTGTTGTTGCATCCTTATTTTTATAGGCATATCATTTTCTCGGTAAAACTTACCTAGTTAAATGTTTCAAAAAGTTCATTTTCTCAGAGATATCATTTTATCCTTTGTATTTTTAATTTAATTTTATTTCCTTTAGTTTTTATTCTAGAGAGAGAGGGAGAGACAGGCAGGGGGAGAGAGTGAGAGAGAATCTCAAGCAGGCTCCATGCTTAAAGTGGAGCCTGATGTAGGCCTTGATCCCAGCTCGATCCCACAAACCGCGAGATCACAACCTGAGCTAAAATCATGAGTCAGACGCTCAACTGACTGAGCCACCCAGGAACCACCGAGAGATATCATTTTAGCATGATGTATTTATTTTATTTTAAAGTCAAACATGTAAAAACAAAATAGCTTACCAACTATTGTAGTAAAATGGAATTATTTCTCAATCACCACCTAGGATACATTTCGTAAAGATTACACATAGCTTGCACGATCTTGCATTGCATTTATTACCTAAGCAGGACATTTTATAAGATGCTGTTGTGATTTTTTTTTAACGTTTATTTATTTTTGAGACAGAGAGAGACAGAGCATGAACGGGGGAGGGTCAGAGAGAGAGGGAGACACAGAATCTGAAACAGGCTCCAGGCTCTGAGCAGTCAGCACAGAGCCCGACGTGGGGCTCGAACTCACACACCGCGAGATCGTGACCTGAGCCGAAGTCGGACGCTTAACCGACTGAGCCACCCAGGCGCCCCATCTGTTGTGATTTTTAAGCAACACTCTTTTCTGATTTTTTTGTTCTATATTCAGGTACCCAACTGCTTATTTATTCTGGAGTATTAGTTCAAACTAGTTAGTGTTGATGATACTGGTTCAAATTTAGGATTTAAATACTTAAAAATATGAGCTGACACTGTATATTGAAGGATATATATATAAAACATCAAAACTCCATGACTTATGAGGTCAACAGAAGACCTAATTCAATCACCTTAAGTTCTAACAAAGCAAAAGAGGAGACCTAACCAGTTTCTGCTAGAAGGTGGGGCAAGATTTGCTTAATGTATCTAACTGCTTTGGTAAAACAGTCACTAAGGGAAAACCTTTTGTGAATGATAAGAATGCTTTCATTTCTGCTTTCTGCAAATAGAGGGGTGTGGACCCTTGCTTGCTGGACTTGACTTTTTCTTTTACTTCAGTGCTTATTTATTTTGAGAGAAAGAAAGGGGAAGAGAGTGTGTATGCACAGGGGAGGGGCAGAGAGAGAAGGAGAGAGAGAGAATCCCAAGCAAGATTCACACTGTCAGTGCAGAGCTCAAAGAGGCCTGATCTCATGAACTGTGAGATCATGACCTCAGCTGAGATCAAGAGTTGGACACTGGACCGACTGAGCCACCCAGGCTCCCTGACAATAATTTCTAAGTAAACATCTTCAGTCATTGTAGTGATCCTAAAGATATATCCTGAACTCTCTTATTCCTACCTGAATCTAATCCCTGAATTAGTGAACGCTATGTGGGCAAAGAAGGGACAGAACTGAGTCACTGCTATTGTGTTATTGCAATGAATTGAGCCTCCAACACACTATAGTCAAGATTCAAAAAGTTTCCTTTCCGTTTGATAACATTAAAAGAAGTGTTTGGATGATGAGACTTTATAGATATGTAGGTAAATAAGATCATCTTAAAAAGTAATTCTGCTATTGGTTTTTGATAGAAATTCACATTAAAGTAAAATATTCTGTTTGGGAAACAGAGCCTGGTCATTAGCAGGCTTTGAAAATATAAAGCAGAACGACCACATTAAAAAATAAATAAGACTGGTAGGGAATGCTATTTATCCTTATTGCCTCTGAACTGGCTTTGACAAACAAAAAAGATGATGGTGACTTTAGAAATGACTCTCCGGGCACCTGGGTGTTTCAGTCAGTTAAGTGCGTGACTTCGGCTCGGGTCATGATCTCATCGTTTGTGAGTTTGAGCCCCGCATCGGGCTCTCTGCTGTCAGCAGGGAGCCCACTTTGGATCCTCTGTCCCCTTCGCTCTCTCACCCTCCCGTGCTCTCTCTCTCTCTCTCAAAAACAAAATAAAACATTTAAAAAATGACTCTCAAAGGCATTATACTAAATTCTTATGAATCGGCATGATATCATGAATGGGCAGAACAATCTCTTTCATAATTCTTTTCTTTTCCTTGGCACTTTGTTCCCAACTTAAAAAGAGAAGGAACGACCAACCATCAGGAAGTGAAACACCTAAACTGTTGCCCTGAAGTTTATTTGTGTTCTTCCAGTGTCATGATCTGTCTTTACTTGAGGGAGACATGTTTCCCGACCCTTGCCTTGTCCGCCTCCGGGAGAAGAGATGGCTCTTATGACGTCGGGTGCCAGGTTTTCAAACACTGTCTGTTTTCTTTTCCCATGAGTCCAATAAATGCTGTCTTCTTGAGTCAAATGCCCTCCAGAAGGCAAATAGGACTCACAAAAGAGAGAAGCCTCTAATTTCTTTAGTAGTGATACATCTGACTTTCCCCAGCCAAGTCATTTCTAGTTCATGGGCTCAAGCTGGTAGACCCAGGCTTGCACAGACACACACACACACCTCACTCACTAATGTCTCTTCTTCCTAATCCTTGTCTTCTTGACTCTCCATTTATTGTTGCTGTCAAGAGGAGATAAGCATATGTTTGTCAAGATTACTTCCTGAGAAAGATCCTATTTCAAACTCATTAAATAAATCGTGACTTTGAAAAAATATAAGCCGAGGGTTGTTTTTGTTTCTCCCTTCCTCCACAGAATAGTTTGCGTTAATAAAGCAGTTAATAAAACTACTTAGGTCAAGGTTGTAGGTAAGATAAGTGATATATATGTGTGTATATATATATATATATATATATATATATAGTGTGATCTGTATGGTAAAGTCACTTCTATATTACACTTCCTCTTGGTGTCCAGACTTCTCATTATAACCGAATCACAGCACAACCTCCAATCAAGTCTGAAATTTAATTAGAAACACAACTGTTTCCTTATGAGCCCTGAGGTCCAGCTTTTTACTGTTAGGTCTGATAGTAGCTGCTATTAGACTAGACTCTTTCAGTTATTTTTGAAGCATTTCTATTGTTGGTTCATAGGTATGAATCACCACCACCAACAAAAAAAATTAAATCTGCTATGTACCCAGAAAGCTACTAGCTCATAAGAGAGGAAAGGTATATAAAAGGTTTATCAATTGACCTTGCGAATGTTAAAATTAAATAAACTTGAAATATTTAAGAGATGGACTATGAGGTTTTTCCTCTAAATGCAGTAGAGTTCTGGCTATTTTATAAATATGCTCGGGATTCACAAAGTCTGTGAGATTAAATTGAATTTTGAGATACGGTGCTAGGATTTGAATGCATGGAATCACAGAATACAAAAAGTAAGATAGGAGCTAAGGCCTAAATAAATGAAGCGTGTATTAGAGGCAGCATTGCCAGCAAAAGCAGGAGACTGCCTGCCTGAAAAGTCTGCGTGGGAAACATCGAGGAACCAGCTTGGATTGGCATTATCGGTCAGGTGTATGATGATTTCCAAGCCAGGTGAAGGACCTTAGGTCACGCCCCTCTGACAGCAGGGTCCTAAAGGAAGCAGATGCGGGGCCACAGATATACAGGAAATGTATTCAAGCGATGCCTTGGAAAGATAAAGGTGAGACAGAGCAGGAGGAGGCAAGAAAACCTTTTGGCCATTGTAGGTCTGACACCTGAGAAAGAAGAGAGGGAAGGAGGAAGAGTTGTTTGGAAATAGCCACTGACCACAGTGCACCTCCGAGGAAGTTCCAGCCAGCCCAGTGGGATCTCTGGCACAAGGATCGCCTGTGGAGTCCACCTCATGCAGAGTCGGTCAAATCGCTGCCGCCATGTTGCCGTTAATGCCCAAGAGGGGCCTGGGGGAGCAATCTTGGCATAAAATGGTCTCTGCAAAACAAAACAAAACAAAACAAAACAAAACAAAACAAAACAAGAAAATAAAAGGCCTCTGCATGCTGACTCCAACTTACTTTTCCGGACTCCTGAAACACTAACGTCTCCCTATTCAAGTCTATTTTGAAATGTCCTTTGCTATTATGGTTCTGGGCAGAATGTTTTACACCTAAGCGCCATAGGCCAACAACAACAACAACAACAAATTCTGAAAGTGAAACATATTGGCTCAAAAATACAAGAATTATAAAATTGGTTTGACATTAACAAATATTTTATTAAATGCCTACTTTACAAGGCATTTTTATCAGCTACATTAAATTATGAATTTAGTATCTCTGATTGTATCATTATAATTGAAAACAGTTTATAGGCTAGAATTTCCTCATTCCTTAAACATTCCCGGGGGGGGGGGGGAAGGTTATGATTGATGAGAAGTCAAAATCAACTTTTCGCAGTTACTCATGGCCAATTAATTTCAAAGTCTAATTTTACAGCTAAAAATTATGTTTAATGTGGAGTATGGGTGCATTGTAATATGATTTACACATTGAATGGTGAAGCTTTCGATAGACCTGGGGATCAGGATATACTAAAGTGTCCCTAGTTCCACCAAGATGTTTTTGGAACAGGTGGGTGGTAGTGTGGCATTATTTCCATTCACTCACCAGCTCTTTAACTAGAGTAACAACTTTCTGTTCATTTTATATATTAGGATTTGACATACATACTTGTATAAAATGCACCAAACATTGTTTTAGAGATTGGGGACATAGCAGTAAATTGCAAAAACAGTTTTTAAAAAATTAAAAACAAATAAAAAGGAAAAGACAGGGAAGAAAACAAGAAAGACATCTGTGCCTCCAATTAACTTTTTTATGGGGTGGGGGTGACTGGCTACAAATAAGTAAATGAATATAATAGAAAGCACATTAGATCATGATAAGTATGACTGAGGGAAAAAAAGCAGCGATAGAGACAAAGAGGACTTGCTATTTTAAATCGGGGGCTCAGAGAAGGACTCATTGATGGAGATGGGTGTGTGAGATGGGGAGGTGTCAGGAAAAAGATCATGAGTTCAGTTTTAAGCATGGCATATTGGGGTTTCTTATAAATCCAAGAGGAGATGCATGTGAGGTCATTGGATATACTTATTTGAGCTCAGGGCAAGGTCTAAGCTAAATATATAAACCTGAGGGTCATGTATATGGTATTGAAGGCAATTTGTTTAATCAACAAATATATGCTGAACACCAACAACAATGTGCTGGGCAACATCTCTAGGCACTTGGGATGTGTGACCCTGAAAAAAACAAACAAAAATCCCTTCCGCATGGAACTCATTGTTAAGTTAGAGGTGGGAGATGATATTTAAATATATAAATATGTTAGATAATGTGATAGTTAATTTATGTGTCCATTGCGCCGAGCCACGGTATCTAGATATTTGGTCAAACGTTAACCTGGATGTTTCTGTGAGGATATTTGTGGATATAAGTAACATTTAAATCAGTGAACTTTGAATAAAGTAGATCATCCTTTATAATGTGGCTGTATCTCATCCAATCAGCTGACTTCCCCAAACAGGAAAGAATTCTGTAGCAGATGGCCTTTGGACTTGAACTGCAATATCAGCTCTTCCCTGGTTCTTCAGCCTGCCAGCCCACCCTGTAGATTTTAGACTTGCCATCCTCCATAATTGCATGAGCCAATTCCTTAAAATAAGTCTCTCTCTCCCACACACTCTTTCTATATATATCTATACACATCCTATTGGTTCTGTTTCTCTGGAGAACCCTGACTAATACAGATAGTGATAAGAAAGAAAAATTAAAACGTGGAAGAGATACAGCAAATGTATGAGGTATGTGCATGCGGTGAGGGAAGAAGGAAACTCACTGTAAAGGTGAAATTTGTGAAGACCTGAAGGAGACACTCTTTTCTTAGAGATGAGATCAGATCCTCTAGGGCAATAATCAGCCAACTTTCCTCTGTAAAAGACAAGATAGGAAACATTTTTGGCTTCATGGGCCATTGATCTTTGTTACATCTATGCATTTGTGGTTGTATCACAAAAGCAGTCATACCCAAAATGAGTGTTACTGTATTCCAATAAAACTTTATTTTCCACAACAGGCGATGGTCAGGATTTTTCCTTCCAGTAATCGTTGCAGACCCTGACCTGGGGAACTAGTCTAGTGAGAAGACAGTTTTGTGCCACACCAGAGGTCACTAATCAAAGAAATTAAGAGGCATAAGATCCAGAGACTGAAAAGAGCCTTGTGAGAGAATAGGAAAACCAGGTGGAAGTGATATCTGGAAAAGAAGAATATAATGCATTTCAAGAAAGAGGGACTGACCACCTATGTCAAAGGGGCTGATAGGTCCAATAAGATGAGAACTGACATTTACTTGATCATGATTTAGCAAAATGGCCGACATTGGTAGGATGAATCTATAACTTCCTATAGTAGATAATAAGGTGTGCCACCCAGATCCCCTCCTCAGGGCTGACATGAGCATCTCCTAGTCACTGGGAATATCAGCTGCTTGTGGCTTGTAGCTGCGTCTCTCACTGGAATTGTCCCTGTATGGGAAACCTCCTCACCTAATGTTAGGCCCCAACCTCTCTCTGATATGAGGGTACAAAGTCTAGTTCCTTCACCTTAATTTGGAAACACTATGAAGGTTCAATCCAGATTCATAGCTTTCCTACAAGATGGGCTGAGCCTCACTTTTACTTACATGGTAAGTCAGCTTTCCCCTCTGCCTAATCTTGTCTTCCTCACTTTTGTACATTTCGTGTCTCCTGGAGTACTTCTCCATGAACTTTCTGCATGGAGCCCTCAGTATCTGCTTCTACTGAACCCTATCTAAGACATGGAGTTTTCCAGTGGCCACCTGGCTACTTGCCTATGATCCAGATATCATTGTTAATGGCACTCTTTTCACTGTCAAATGTGTTGCAGTTTGAGTAGTCACCTGTCTGGTCACTCTAGTCATAAGTGACATTCACAAGAGTAGTTTAGTGACATAGTAGGGGTACTGGTCTAGTTGGATGGGGATATTTGAAAGGGAGCAATGAGAGGAGAGGAGCTGTACACAGAAAGTATAGATAATTCATTAAAAGAATTTTTTTTTTTTCTTAATGTGGTGTAGAGTAAGCTGGATGGGGGCAGTGCAATCACAAGACATGTTTGTTAAGATATGAGAACACATAGCATATGTTTTTGCTAATAAGATTGACTCAGTAAAGAGGGGAAAACAAATGTGGCAGGTATTCTCAACAATAATTCTATACTTTGGTAGTTTAGGTTTTGTTTGTTTTGTTTGTTTGTTTCAGAAAGATACTTTTGTAAAAACCTAAAGAGTTTGACAATATACTGCTCTTGCACAATTCCTCTGGCTGGTCATTCTAATTCTTGACTTTCTTTCAGACAAGGAAAACAGCTAACATTAAGCTCAAGTTCTCTGGAATCAGACATTTTCTCCTCCTGCTTGGGACAAGCTGAACACTCAGCCATAGTGTCCCCCTACATTAAAGAAAAAAAAAAAAAAGAAGTTGGTCCTTGTGAATTTTAATGAGATTGATTTCTGAAGAGCTTAGCCCAGGGTCTCACAGGCAGGGGGTGTCCTGGCAGAATGTGGCCAACATCATTCCCAAAGCCTAAGGTATTTCCTGAACAAACTATTGGCTCCCTTGGAGTTGGTGATCAGTTAAAAGCCCAGGCTTTTTAAATCACAAATTTTCATAGAATTCCAATAAACATATACAAAGTATTATAACCCCAGAATGCTCATAGTCTGCTTCTCTATCAGTCTTTCACATCAGTGCCTTTCCTGACTGATAAGCAAAATAATGCCACCACCTCCATCTGTCCTCCAAGATGCCCTGTCTTAATCCATGGAATGTGTTGGTACCTTATGGAATATGGCAGAAGGGAATTAAGTTTGCAGGTGGAATTAAGGTTGCTAATCAGCTGATCTTAAAATAAAGAGATCATCTGAGAGAACCCAATATAATCAAATAGATCCTTAGAAGAGGGAGGCAGAAGAGGAGAACCAAAGAAGTGAGGCTGGATTCGTAGATAGAGGAAGGCAGTCATAAACTGAGGGAAACAGGCAGCTTCTAGATGCTTTAAAAGACAAGGGGATGTATTCTCCCCCTCAGCCTGCAGATGGGAACACCGCCCCTGTTGACACTTGGTTCTAGCCCAGTGAGACTGAAACTGTCAGACTTCTGACCTTCAGAACTGTGAGATGTTTGTATTCTTTAAAGATTACCAAGTTTATGATAATTTGTTGCAGCAACAACAACTGACTTTCGTATGGTTGCTCATTACATCTCTAGAATGCAAGGAGCTAAAGATCAACAAAGACAGAACCCTTTTATCTTGCTTTCTCTCTCATGTCTAATGAGTTTCCTGAGTGTAGCACCCCATTACCTACCGAAGGAAGTTCCAAAATTCACAACTCTCAAGATCCTTGCCAACCCCTGCTGTTTCCCACTCTTTCATTCCTGATATTTTATTGCCTAGAAGTTCTTTTCCCTTCCTCTCCTTCGCTCATCCACCCCTCTTTAAAATTACATATTAAAAACTAGCTTTTATGTGACATTAGGTGGCTTCTCCGACATTCTCTGTTTTCACCTGCACTCCACCATAGGTGTATCCACTCCCGTAGCATACTGTCACTAATAACATTCACTCACTAAATAAATGTTGAGTGAATGAATGCCAAATTTTCTTGAAAGGTTTTTTCAGAGCTGTGTCCCCAAATCTTTCAAACCAGTTGTTACAAGCTTTAAGGTTTTCTGATATAAGCCTTGTACAACTATCATGGTTACCCATGTGCTTCTCCAGCATGCATTTGACCTGGAAATATGATTAGAAAAGGTGATTTTCAGCATCATCTGGTCTGTAAGTTGTTAGAGTTCGGCTTGATTCAATACCTGTGTACAAAGGCTTAAATATTCTTCATTTTAGTAGACTCATGAATAAAAATGAATGTAGCAAAGAGAAAGCCAATGTAATCATATGCTTGAAATAAAACTCAGGCTTAAGATCCAGAATCTTTGGAATGATAGAGTGGTGGGGGTGAGGGTGGTTGAGAAAATGAACAAAATAATTAGGTAAGCAGAATACTGGGGCTGATCCCTGTGGAGGTCCATTTTGTTATGGTAGCCACTAAAATGATTTTCTTTCCTTCCCTGTTTATAAAACGATAACTCCCAGGATGGTAAATAGAAATCCAGTTATTATGATTGAGTTTAAATTTATGGACATTTTCTTCTGTTGCTCTTAATAAACTGAGATGTTAATTCATGCTCTTCAATATATTTAGCTCAACTGTGAGATGCAGAATTTCCTGAATTTGGACATCTGAGAGAGGGCATAATTTAGAGTAAATCTAATCACAAGACAGTTTAAAAGATTGGCTGGGTTTACTGAGTTGAGAGCCGAGATTATGTTGTTAATGGCAGATGCCAGGCTGTGTATTTGTCACACCCCTTTGCGTCGGGTCCTGGCCCACCTATCTTGCGCTATTGGAAAGAGGCAGTAGTTATCCATCATTTCCTTAATTGGTTCATAATTAGGGAAGCCATAGAACAAATACACTGTTCATTCCAAGAGCAGATAGGAGACTTCAGATAAAAATGGCAACCTGGAATTGGGCTACTCTCCTTCTTCTTCATCAGTAACTGTCTTCTGGAACTCCCCTTTATTTGATCCTTCTGTATTTGGATGTAATATCCCGGCAGTGCTAATGAGTAGGTGAACATCAGAGCTCAAGCTTTCTTTAGCCAAACCTTTCCCTAATAAAGGTAGCCAATTCGTTCTTCGACTTCATTATCATAACTAATGTCACCATCATCATCATTGCCATCGTTATGATTCACAGAGTATGTACTATGTGCCAGAAACTGTTCTTAAAATTAGCTGAAGTCTGAATGATTTATACTGACAAGAAGTAGATATTGAACTATAAAGAAGGCTGGCTAGCAGCAAAGTAGATAAATGACAGCCCTGGGGATATGTTGCCTAGGTTGAGATCCTAGTTTTACCTCTTACTACCAGTTTAAATTGGGAAATTACTTCTTAGTGACTCAGGCTTCTGAGCTATACAATGGGAGAAGGAATAGAGCCAACATCATAGACGTAACAGGAGATTAAAAGAATTAAATGCCCGGAGCGTCTGGCACGTATCAAAAGCTTAATAAGTACTAGATATTTTTCTTATTGTTATGGGTAGGCATAAAGTCTTATTCATTTTTGTGTTACTAAAACCTAACAAATTGCTCACATTACGAGAGATAGTCAATACTTTTAAATGGAAGGAAGATATGACTTGTAAGTGCTCAATAGGTATGACCAGTATGGTAGGCAAGATAATGGTCCTCCAGAAAGGTCTACATCCTAATCCTTGGAACTTGTGCACACATCACCTTACATGACAACAAAGACTTTGTAAATATAATTAGGTTAAGGAACTTGTGGTCAGGGGATCTTGGATTATTCAGGTAGATTTGATGTAATCATAGAGTCGTCAGAAGAGGCAGGCCAGAGAACCACAGAGACAGGAGATTTAATGACAGAATCAGAGGTTGTACTGATAAGCTTTGGAGATGAAGGAAGGGGCCAAGCACCCAGGATATGGGCAACCTCTAGAAGCTGGTAAAAAGGCAAAGAAATGGATTCTCCCATAGAGCCTCCAGAAAGAATTCAGTCCCGCCAACGCTTCGGTTTTAGCACTTCTGACCTCTAGAATTGTAAGATAATAAACTTGCATTGTTTTCAGCTGTAGAGTTGCAGGAATTTGCTACAGCAGAAATAGGAAAGTGATACAATTATATTATAAGCATTATGTGAAAATAAAAAGGAGTTAAGAACTACTCATCTCAACTCTTTTGGGGTAATATTAATCCTCTCATGCATCTTCTGGACCAGCTCACTTAAATTAGAGCACCTCATGAAAATCTTCCCATTTAGTCACTGTTTTTTGGCTGGAAAATAATATGTGTTGTTGCCTCTTACCTTTTCAATAGCTGTTTATATTCACATGGACTTACTTCTTTTACTTCTCTAACAATTTATGATGATATTTGAATTTGAGGTTTTATTGTCTTCAAAGAGGTGTTCATTTTGAGCACAAAGGGGTTATAGGATGAATGCCAATGTTGATGGTTGGGCAGTTCTCCAGAGACTGGTTTGACAGGAGAAGCCTCAGGGAAGGAGATTTGCTGTGAATGACAAAAAGGAATTTACAGGACAAACTTCACTCTTCTGGTAACAGTCTGCTTATGAACAAGTTATAATTTGCAGCTATTTGATAACTGGGCTCCACCCTTCTACAAGCATGATTTGGGAACTGGAATGTGTCTGGTTGGCAGGATGCCTAAGTGAATTGAATGTATTACCTCAAAAGCATCTTTCATGGAAGCTATTTTACTCTGGGGATGAATCTTGTGTCTAGGTAAGTCTTTAGAATGAGTTGCTAAACAGCCCTAAGTGATCTATTTCAGCATGGACCATGTCATGAACATGAGACCTGTGTTTGACTTTGAGCATCTCTCATTGCTGATAACCATGGTCCCTAGGACCAAGAACAGTGGGATGAAGGTCATCTGTGTTCCCTATGAGCTCAACTCCTGGCATGTTTTGTTTTCTCTTCCAACCACTTATAACAACCAATGAATAGTTCAAATAATTCCAGACTTTTCTCTTGCAGTCTTGCCACCCGCTGACTTCCACAGATCTCTTCCTTACCAATGGTAATCAGAGAAACAACTGTTTCACATGCTTATATTGGCAATGTAGGGAGAGCAGGATTCTCTCAAATGGCAGCACCATTTGAGTTCTGCTGCAGTTACAAACCTGAGATACCAAATGAAACAGTTGACCCTCTGGTATAATTATCATTCCTGTTTAAAGATAGGATAACTGAGGCTTAAAGAGGTTAAGTGAATTGTTGCAAAACCCAGAGTTGAGAGCGTTAAGTCAGGATTCAGACTCCAACTGGTCTAATTCCTGAACATAGACAATAGCCCCATCTCCGTAACTGTCTTCTCTGGTGACACTTAATGGAGAAGAAATATAGATGATGATGATGATGATGATAACAGTGGCAGGAGAAGGGGTCTTTGGGGGAGGTCCCACAGATCCCTCTAGATAGCTGAGCAGTATTGCCTTCCACTTGACCCATCTTTGTATTCTAGTTACACTGTAGACTTTCTATTAAGTCTTACAGAAAACAATACTTTGTTTTTAAAAAGTGACAAGAGGAAAATAATAAACTAAAAATTAAAAAAAAAAAGTAACAAGAAATCCAAACTTTGATTTTTGGCCTTTGTGATGGCTGAAAGTCAAATCCCATCGTCCACAGTGGAGGAAGGACTACGACATTGACTTGGGTTGGGTTGAGACCCATTTGCCTATAGTCAAGTGAAATTAAAAATATGAAAACTGAGCTTTCAAGAGGAGACTTATCAAACACACTAAGACCAAGGCTGCTTTGGTAATGTGGTCTAATTGTTAAAGGAATAAAATGGCCTGAAATCCCAGAAAAAACAGGTTGAATCAAGTGCTTTATTTGGGGAACAGTGAACTTGGTGGGTAGCAGATGAAAGGACCGTCTTTAAGCACAGGGTCAGATGTGAACGTCAGCTCTGTCCTTTGGTAGCTATGTGGCAGGAAGCACATTATTTACTCAGCTGTGCCTCAGTTTCCTCATCTGCAAGATGAGGATTGCAGTGCATATTGTTTAGGTTTATTGTGAGGAGTAAAAGGAAAGTGTGGATATAGGGCATTTTAGCACAGAGCCTAGTGAGGTGTAAGAACTAAGGGGATGGCAGTTCTCATTACCATCTGCAAACATGGAGACTAGGTTCTGGAAGGGGCTGCACTAGTGCTCTGCCCTCAGGGCCTGGTCCTCTGCCTCCCTGCTATCCTGCCTTGATCTCCTATTAGTGCTCGGCACTAGCCAGGCACTTCCTTTACTACTATTTCACAAAAGCCTGGAGGACCTCAGAGAGCGTCAATTTTACACCTTTTTGAAACTCTAGATTCACTTAAAAACAACCCCAAACCAGGTGAAGTCACATAAATGTGTAAACTGTAAACCCCCAGTCGGTCTGTCTACAATGTAATGACAGGAGCAGATCAATACAGCCTTAATTGTACTGCTGAGGTCCCTGGGTCCCAGCACACACTGCACAAATGGAAAGCTGAAAATGCTACATCTGGTCTTTTCTGCCCCAATATTTCACTCTTTGAAAAGATTACATCTAATTTTAAGACATAAATAACCTGGATGGGAACTAAAATGCATTTTGCCGTGCCGTAGTGAAAAAATAATGAATTTAGCATAGTCCCAGTACACCTAAGACTTACTGCATGCATTATGCCAGACTCATAAAGTATCATCTTTATGGCATAACCATAAGAGTCGGCTCCCAGAATCCGAGGAACGGGTACCACCAGTCTTTAATAGGAACACAATTCAATATGGAGACAAAGACATAACAATTCAATGGCATTTACTTTACAAATCACACTATTGGTATAAATATAGATATAGATGGTATAGATCTAGAAGGTCTTCTCTTCTATTTGATAGAGGAAGCCTCATCTAAAAATAATTTGTAGTATGCGATTGAGTCAACATTATCAACATCAACATTTTCACTTTATCAACTCGGGCATATTAAGCCAATTTCTTTCATTTTTAAGTTTTTTTTTTTTTTCATTGCCTCTTGTGTCAGCATACCCACCTGCCACTTCTAGGAGCTAAAGAAAGAAAATACATAAGTCAGCAGAATTGAGAAATCGTGGGTCACGTGAATAACAAGCAACTTAGTTTACCATACATTTCTTTATATGAGCATCTAAGTTGGTGTAAAGGATTAATTAATGTAATTAATTTATTTGGGAAGAAAGGTCCTTGTACTGTCTGTCAAGAAATCCTACTCTGTTCAAGCTTTGATTTTAATAACTCATCACTGATACTACTGCATTGTCTCTTTCAGCATAAGCAATAGAATATGGATGAAGACCAATATTTAAATAAAGAAACAAAACATGCAATGAAATAAAGTAACGGATTCCAGTCTATCTTGAGAAACAAATGCTATGAATAGTTCAGAAGATTATTACTTACGATTAGACCAGCTTTGACCAGTTAAGTAAGTTACTACCTAAAAAGAATAACTAGACGTAAACTTAAAATGCATGAGACTACTGGAATTCTTTTTATGCTGATGGGTATACCACAAAATGAATAAAAATTCGACAATGATTCAACCTGATAAACATGTACTGACCACTTAGTATATGCCAGGGTCTAAGAAAAATTCTAGGAAGCGATTGGTGGTGAACAATCAAGAAATAAACAGAAGGAGCGCTGTGTTGTCCAATGTGAAAAATAGGATGATAAAATATACTTAGTCTCAGGTGTTTTGGGTGCCCAGTTATATATATATATATATATATATATATATATATATATTGCTTTATAGTGATCTTGTAGTCTTCTAATGTGGCAGACAAAATAAGACATATTGTCTTAAAAATATCACCCAACAAGACAAAGAGGAGATGCAAAAATGCATGCCCTACAATAAAATCTGAAAAAGTTCACAGTTAGGTGCAGAATCTGGAATAAAGTTTGGCCCAGCACAGAAACAATAAGCTTTGGGATTCTAATAAACCCTCATACTTAATATTTTACTCAAATTTTTAAGAGAATGCGATTTCAGAATATTATACAATTATCCTTAAACAAGTAGCCATATGCAGTGGGAAAATTCCTTTCTCTCATATAATCACATCTTTTTTTCCAAGAGGATCATAGCTAATTTTCAGAGTAGTTTCTAAAACTCCGTGAACCAAGTTATCAAAGCAGATGAATTACATTTCCTTGACGTTTGCTATTAACAGATTGCCCAGTGATAGTATTACAGTCTCCTTTTTCACCAGACATGAAAAACATTCTGGCAAGCTGGATTAAAAATGCAGATAAAATAATAATATTAATAAAATCTTCTGCATCACATTATTTTCCCTGCTCTTATATCTGTTATCTAGCCCCAGTGACAGCAACCACAGATGAAATGCACTTGAAATGGATAACATGTGTAGGGTGTGTATCTCCCGTAAGGTAGACCAGAAGCACTCGAGTTTATTGCCATGACTTTAGTAGAGGATTCTTTACATAATGTTACATGAAGGGGCAGAGTTAGAATATACAGTAATTGGAAAAAGGATACATGGAAAAATAAACTTTCCTGATGTTAAATATTAGATTCCACAGTGGTCTTGGGGCATGTCTGATGATCTTAATTCATTTAGTGTGCTGGAACAATGCTTCTCTTAGGCTTGTAACTTCTCAATACACAGAAGGCTGTGCTACTGGCTCAGACATTAAAAAGGAGCCTTGTAAAAGGTTTCTTACAAAAATAAATAACTTGAGTATCCAAATATGTAAGAGCTTAATTCTCAAGTTCCGGCATGTTTAAGATTTACATTCTTTGGGCTCCGATTTGAAGCAGAGAAGAAAACATTCTTTTATGGTGGAGATTTCTGAATATAAAACCGATGAGCAGTGTATGACAGCTTTCCTTTTTCTGCTGACCACCTCCTTTAGAATTACTGGAAGGGCACCTGGGTGGCTCATGAGGTTGCGCCTCTGACTTCGGCTCAGGTCATGCTCTCACGGTTTGTGGGTTCAAGCCCAGTGATGGGCTCTGTGGTGACAGCTCAGAGCCTGGAGTCTGCTTTGGATTCCGTGTCTCCCTCTCTCTCTGCTCCTCCCCCATTCATTCTCTGTGTCTTGAAAACAAATAAACACTAAAAAAAATTTTAGAATTAGTGGAAGGCAACAAGTTCATTCTAAATATCAGCCATCCAAATTCAACCTAATTTCCAGGTATTTGAAATGGTGCAATTATGAGGTCATGGTCCATGTTTTCAGGCTGTATGTTTTCTGCTGCTTTCTCCAATTCCAGGTTGAGAATGGAGTTTCCAGGACATCAGTAAAAGCACCAGAAAGCACAAGAATGCCACATCAGATAGGTTGGATTTTGTCCTGGCACATCAAGATTTATTCACTTGCAACTTTTAATTTTCCTGAGTGGATCAAACGACTGTTGCTAATAAATCAGCTTAGACCTTAATCTGAAATTAGAAAAAAAAAGTCCAAGTTTATATCTCAGGTTTTAAACTTTTGTGTCTGTTTATGGTTCATAGAGCTTGCCTTTTACTTTGTGGATAAATAAACCATTTGGGAAGTTTCTTTCAGGCTGGAAGACAAAAAAGGAAGGAAAAATTGAAAATGCATTTATTTGGTATTTATACTTCTGTCTGGCCCCAGACAAAGCTACGAAGAAAACATAATCTGCTTCCCATCCAGCATTCAGTCTTTTCTTCCTACTACAACCTTCCAGGTAGCCTCCCTCTCACTCATATTCTCCCTCTTCCTGGTTTTCCAAACCTGTAGGCAAGTAATATAAACTTGATCATGTCATTTGAAGGCTGGAAACTTATTTTAAATGACTGGCTTCTGCAATTACACTGTGCAGGCCATAGTCAACCTGTAAACATAACCATATTAATGTAGTATATTAGAAGCTAATTAGAAAAGAATTTATACTCTCTGGATAAACTGTGTGTCTTATTGTATTTCTGGGTTAGGAATTAAAAAGAGAGAGAGAGAGAGAGAGAGAGAGAGAGACAGAGAGAGAGAGAGAGAAAGAGAAGACAGTCTGAATGGTAAAAAGTTGAGGTAACTCACAGACCTGAGACAATTATCCATATAACTATAAAACAGACTACTATATTTTCAGAGGTACAGATTTAAATATCAGTGACTCCATCAAATGTGGATTCAATCTGGCAGTTTTTCTCTTCAGGATAGACATGGTCATCCTGATATGTTTGTAAAGGTCACTCTGTGTGTTTTTTATGTCTGTCATACATATGTAGAACATGTTCTCAGGTTTACACTTGCCCTTTAACTCCCAGAACAGGAAATCTGGTGCTAGGGAAGACTTGTAAAATGTTTATGACATTTAAATCATGCACAAAATTTCTTCTTCAGGAAGAGCAAGCTGTAAAATTTGCATATGGTGGCCAACATTTAGACCCAAAGTTCTGTACATTTGGCCTTCCCCAAGCTTGATTACACAGCTGCTTCATCCTCTAGCCATTTGATTATATTTGCAACGTTTCTTTTTGTTAGAAACATCACGTTAGTGGGGTTATCTTTGCTCTCTGTCATTAACTAAGTAAATTATACATTATATCAGCATCTCATCTCCTTCAAGCATATCTTGTCATTCAGGCGGGTAGAGGACCTTTGACTGTGCAATATAAGAGTTTTAACGTGTGGTACTTAGCTTTCAGAAGAAAATTGTTGGAAACATCAAGTAAACGAGGACACAATGAGTGTGTGTGGATGGCATATCACATATGTGACTTGTGGAGATCTTACTGTCCCTAGTATTCATAAGTCATTTATTTATTTATTTATTTATTTATTTATTTATTTGATGTTTATGTATTTATTTGGGGAGAGAGAGAGAGGGTGTGTGCAAGCAGGGGGATGATCAGAGAGAGAGGGGGAGAGAGAATCCCAAGCAGCCTTCACACTGTCAACGCAGAGCCCGATATGGGGTTCAATCTCATGAACAGTGAGATCACAACTCGAGCCAAAACCAAGAGTCAGACACTTGACTGAGTGGGCCACCAGGTGCCCCATAAGTCACATATTTATTGGTAACCACACACCTATTTGACATGATTCCAAAAGACACACAGGAGCACACACCTATGGGCACCAACATATTCCTTTTAACAGTGTTTTCAAAACACTTAGTTTTTATTAACTATCTTAATTTTCTTCGAATAAAGTCAGTGAAATACATATGCCGTCCTCATAAGGAGGAAACTCTGGGAAGGAACTTCAGCAAAACATTTTGGAGCATAAAACACGATAATAAAAAAAGTAACATTAATTGTTATAGGAACAGGAGAGTGATATAGAGCAGATGGCAAAGGGGGGTTGGTGCTGCTGTCTTTGAGAAAATTCTCTGAAATTGTCCCTTTTCCATGATAGCTATGACTATAATAAGAGGGGGAAATCTGGAGAAGCAGAGGGAAAGGTGAAGGGTTAGTGGTGTGAATCAGAAGAAAGAACCCTAGAGGAAAGGGTTCTTGCATGCTGGCCGACCCCCAATGAGTGGGTCCATCACTCCTCCCCATGTCACCTGGACTGGCTGGGCTCACTGCTCCTGGTAACAAATTCTGGGTGATGATATAGGGCAGTTCTTCAGGTCTCTAGTGTTAGAAAATTAAACATTACAAAAAATACAGCGTCTCATCTGGAATATGGTTAAAATTATTTTTTGCCCGTCTGAAATCCATTTGATTATTTGTCAATATTGAATACAAGCAACAGGATTTTGAATATCTGCTGGTGGTCAGGAAAGTGGTAGAACTAGAAAGATAAAGGAAGGTGAAGTGAGCGTGGGAGATCACACCCTTCAACACCTGTGCACAAATTCAAGTATGCAACACAAGCACAGCAGAGAAACCATAAACAAGGGCACAATGGATTTCCAAAATGTAGGCAGTAATGCTGTGAATTGAGGAGCAGATCCCTGAGACATATAACTAACTGGATTAATAAAGGAGGATCAAACTGGAACGGAAGCGATCTGGGTAGACATAGGGGAACTCAGTCTCTAGAGGTAGTCTGTCAGTGTCCAACCTCACAAGAGCTTCCTGTGCCTCAGTTGTTCCTCTGCATTATAGGGAAAGTAACAGTAGCTACCTCATGGATGCATAGACTCGTCCATAGTGCTGGGTACCTAATAAACCCTCAGAATCGCTGGCTATTACTTTGCTATTGTAATTCTAATTTTAGAAAAACTCATGAGCAAAAGATCCACTAGGTATTGAGGCAGAAGCAAAGTTGAAGGTGCTTTGGAATCTAGTAAATACTTCACTGCGTGAGATATTGGTAAAAAAGCATACAGTGGTCACTTTCAACTGGAGGTCTGGAGAATCCAACATACTGGAACGAGTTCGTCAAATTCTCGCACCCTTTTCCTCTTTTTCTTCCCACTTGGTGCATATTTGAATACAACCCACTGCACGTCTACTTAATCATAGCCATGTTATTGTTATTAATGGGAGTGTGGGAATGTGAATGTGTCCTTCGTCTGTATTGGGGAAAAGTAAAGAGTTGATAACAGTTCACACGTTCAGTAAATACTTAATGAGCACGGATAGGCTGGCATTGCGTGCCACCATTGGCATAAGGGGAAGGTTACATTCATGAGTGTGAACACAAATTTTATGTGAGAGGCACAATTCTATAATCAATGAAAGGCTAGATGTTTCAATTTTACTATTTCCTCCAAACCAACAGAGGGTCTGGCCTATGGCTAACATCCCAAAACAGTGTTAGCTCCTCCCTAGACTCTTTTGAATTCCAAGCACAAGTGAAGATCAAGTTACTCCTTAGGTAGTAAGCTTCCCTAAGGTCACTGAAGTAACTGAGGATTAATGAGAGCTTGATCTGTAAGCTCTTAACTGGGCATGAAGAGTCCTGTTTGCATGCAGGCTTCTAAGCTTCTATGGATGCCACAGGGAAGGGGTTTGGGGAGAGGTAGAACTGGGTACTCTGCTTTGCTCACTGACCTTTGGCAGAGCAAAGGGCAAGAGAAATCCTTAAGACCTCAATTGCATCAGAGTCTGTGCATGCAGGTGCAGTAGAGCCTTAATATTTAGGCAAGGAATGCAACATAGTGTAACAGTCATCTTGGATGGCCAATCCCTCGAGAGTGGATGTTCACAGTGGCAGTTTCCTTCCAGTCATAAGTTGTGCTCTAATGCAGAGACTAGTCTGTTCAAAATTAGCCTGCCTGTATATTTTCCTGGGATGTGAGTCTCAGAATGCCTCCAGACTAAAGTTTCTCAACCTCAGCACTATTGACATTTGGGGCTTGATAATGTTCTGTTGTAGGGGCTGTTCTCTGTATGGCAGGATGTTTGGCAGCATCCTGGGCCCCACTCAATAAATATCAGTAGCGCTCACTCAGCTGTGACGATGAAAAATGTGTTTACACATCATTAAATGTCCCGTGGGAAACAAATCCCCCCTCCTGGGGAATAACTTCTCCAGGCTGATAAGCTGTAAACATCTGTATTTCAATGACCTAGTGAAGTGGCTAAGCCCAAACCAGCTGCTCTAGGAGAATACGTAGAGGAGAAACTGACAATGACATGGACCATTAACTGTGTGCATCAAGATGGCAACAAGAAGGATGTGCGTCTAGAGACAGGTTGAGGTTGGAAGCAGACTCACTAGGAAAGGCATGGGGGTCACCATGTTGGTATGTTTTTCCCCAACGAAGTTAGAACCCAAATTCCTGGATCCTGGTGGAGTTGAATTATTGGTTGGATCCAGCCCACCAGATGGTTAGTTCAGGAAACTAGGTGTCCTAGATGAACCAATCTGTGCTCCAACAACTCTCAACCTCATCTTGTACCTAACATGTCCCCTAGTGCTCTGTTTTGTGCAATTCCATTGACTTAATGACCCACAGTGCAGTGGGTACTTACCGGCAGGCTGTGAAAATAGGAGCTAAGTAAATCATATTCCCTCTGTATATAGACTGGAAGGACAAACTGAATTTGACAACTGGAAACTGATAGTGTGGATCAGACAAGTAGCTGAGTCAATTTAACGGCAAAGTTCCAGTGTAAAATTCTGTGCCCTGATCTAATTCAGGCCCTGTCCTTCCTGGCTTCTCAAGTAAGGCTGTACAGCATCGGTTACATCTCCTTGTAGCCTTATGATAATCCCTGTTGCCTATGCTAATTTGAGTGCATCTGTTCTTTGCACACAGATGGGTCTATTTTATACACTAGAGTTTTACCAACTTCTTGGAAAATCTGAGTAAGGTGTTGGGAAGCAAAGTTCACAAACATCAATTTTTTTTCTTCAAAATTTTTATTTATTTATTTTTGAGAGAGAGAGAGAGAGAGAGCATAAGCAGAGGAGGAACAGAGAGAGAGAGGGAGGCACAGAACCCAAAGCAGGCTCCAGGCTCTGAGCTGTCAGCACAGAGCCCAAAGCAGGGCTTGAACTCATGAACCGTGAGATCATGACCTGAGCTGAAGTCAGATGCTTAGCTGACTGAGCCATCCAGACACCACTGAAACATTTTTTTTCTTTTATACTTCTACTCATGACTGTATGGATGTGAAGGTGTTACTGTTATATTACATCAGCTACTTTACAAACTGTCAGTGTTGGTGTTAAAAAGACAAATATGACATATATTTGTCAAAGGCACTTAGACTGTAAAGTATATGTATGGCATTAACTTTTGCATGTGTGCTGCTCTAGTAAATGGAATTTGAAATAAATACTAAATTATACGAGTACACTGCAGTGAAATGTTATTGCCAAGAATTGGTTTTATTTCACCTGAAATAGTCTTCCAGCCTGATTTAACAAATTAAATTAGTCATGGCACTGTGAGAGAGAAAGCGCATTTCATAGAACTGCCAATACCAAAAGTTAATGGTTAGTGATACATCTGTGGCCAGATTGCCTGCTATACAAATACCTCTTTTGGTATTTTGGTATACCAAATAGCTCTCTTCTATTCTGACTTCCCGAACTGTTCCATCAGCTGAAAGTAAAAAATCTCCTCTTCCATGAATGTGTGAATAATGGTGTATTCCTTGGGTCGAGGCTCAAATCAGGCCAGGGAAAGGCTGGGTTTAAGGAGGGTCTTTGCCTCTCCAGAGGGTTCAGTTCCTTCTTTTTGGGCAAAAAATGCTGCTGCAGACTGATTTATCAGAATTTCTGTTCAGCATCGAGATGTGACTCACCGGCTGGGGAGACACACATAGGCCTTTGGAAAAATAGATGTAGTCAGATTATTGCTAGTGTTGCATATCTGAGAAACAACCAAAACACTACAATGGAAAAAAAAATCACATGCCAGAAATCAAATAAAAATCAAACATAAAATCCAAAGGGGAGACCAACGTGTTCATAAGCCGAATGTTATAAGCCACCAATTTTGCCTCATTTTAAAAAAAGAATTAATTAGGATAGAATATATTGTGTGATTTGGAAATGGGCTTTTTGTGACATGCACCTTGAGACCTTGCGTTTTGTAACAAAAAGTGTGCAAATGCTCCCCTAATTAGGAATCATAAGAAAAGTTAAGAAAATGTCTTGTTAGGATCATCCTACAATGTATCCATTTAAACTGACTCAATATTTTTAATTTTTATTTTTTTAATGTTTATTTATTTTTGAAAGGGGGGGGGGAGATTGAGCGCACAAGGGAGCAGAGAGAGAGAGAGAGGGAGACACAGGATCTGAAACAGGCTCCAGGCTCTGAGCTGTCAGCACAGTCCCCAATGAGGGGCTCAAACCTACAAATCGTGAGATCATGACTTGAGCCGAGGTTGGATACTTAACTGACTGAGCCCCCCAGACACCCCTAAACTGACTAAATATTTTTAAAGCAGAGATTCAACATGACAGCAATGCCATATACTATCTTCTGTTTCACTGATACAACTGAATACTACTTTAACTTGTGAGGAAAGAAACAAAGATAAAAGGACCCATACCTACCGTTTATGGAGAGTTCTTTCTTGGAATTTCTAGGTAGATTGTCAACAATGGGGAAAAATATCTTTAAGCACTGACCACCTGTAATATGGTATTATGCATATGGATCAGAGGACCCTAAAATGGATTGTATACACCCCAAGGGACATGGAAGTTGACCACAGAGTTTAAGGAACTAAGGATTAGAATTTCTGTTTGAATGTACCTGTTCATAACCTTTTAATATTCTTAATTTCTAGGGGCACCTTGGTGGCTCAGTCAGTCGAACGTCCGACTTCAGCTCAGGTCATGATCTCACAGTTCATGGGTTCGAGCCCCGTGTTGGGTTGCACTGACAATGCTGAGCCTGCTTCAGATTCTCTGTCTCCCTCTCTCTCTTCCCCTCCCCAGCATATGCTCTCACTCTTTCTCTAAAGAATGAACAAATTAAAAAAAAAATTAAAAAGTATTTGTAGTTTCTAGTTTTGTATACATTATAACGTGCTTAATGCATAAAGGCACTACCCCCTGTATATTATTTAACAATAAATATATATATATCTGTATATCGCAGACATTCTCCTGAAAGGATAGGGATTAAAAAGATTTGGGAGCATTGGAGTAGTTCTTTTGCTGGTGTACTCAGTACTCTTTATGTCTATGTAACTCAAGTGATATACAGTACCATGGGCTGTTCCAGAATCCTAAGGATGAATCCTGGTGGACAGCTAAGGTGTTTATAGGCAGGCTAACCATTCACGTGTGGAAACCCTTACTTTGCATGTTGCTGACAGAATTTTCCTAAGCTGTGTCTTTATCTGCTAAGCAAGGTCATAGTTTTCCTGTGGGGGTGACTTGTCCCTAACAGTCAGAGTTCTTCGTTGTGATAGTTTTTCTCATTAAAAATCTAATAAATATGGAACCAGTCCAGTTAGGCAGATTCTTTGGGATCTCAAAGAAAGACACACATGAACGATAACGCATTGACGGATCTTTCCTAGAAGGACATATTGAAGCCTGTATATCAGCTTTCTTCCCCATCAGTTCATGCCGTCAGATCTATGGAATCTGATGGGCAGTCTATCACAGCAGGTCTGCTGTGACCCCAGACAGCAAATCTCCCAGCTTAATGAGCCACAGCAGCTTTTGTGCTTTGATATCAAGGGGAGTCAACTAACCTACCTTCTCTCATTATGAGCCATGGCAATTTATTTCTGTAGGAGCCGACTGGCTCGGGCATGTATGGCACCATTTGATCTTCTAGAGCACTGTTATGGACTGAATGATGTTCCCCAAATTCATATGATGAAACCCTATTCCGTACTACCTCAGAATGAACTGTGTTTGGAAATAGGGTCTTTAACGAGGTAATCTACTTTAAAAAGGGTCATTGAAGTAGGCCTTAATCTATTGTGGCTGGTGTCCTTCAAGAAGAGGGTGCAGACATGCATCAACCTTTGCCCAGAAATAATAACTAACACTTTAATAAATTCCCTCCTGTTCATTCAATATTCCATTTTTGCCAGAGACCAGCTCCAGCAACCAGGGGTTCCCGAAGGAAGAACGGCATTGGTGAAAATAAAACAAAACGAAAATAAAAAACTAGAAAATAAAAAACTAAAATAAAAAACTAAAACAAAAATAAAAATAGACACAGACAACAGCAGTGTATTGAACTGGCCGATTTATTGCAGTAAACGTGGCATTATATACACTAGTGATTTCCTTGTAGCATACGTCAACATTTTCTAACATTACCTAATTTTGAAAATGTTCCTATGTATAAACGACCTTTAAGAAATAACATGGTGATTTTCCCCTAACTTTCCCGCATACCCTTTGATTATAGATTAATTTCTTACATTATTCCATTATGCATCTGCGTTTATCTATAATCTACAAACCATTTGCTTTGCTGTGCTCGTGAAAGGCCCTCCATTTCTCAACACCTCAAGTGGAACAGTTACGGGGACATGACCTCCTAACCACATGAGGCCAGAAGAACAATGTATTTGCCTTGGTCTGAGGTGCCACAGAGGGGCGGAAAAAGCCTTAGAAACCCATGCCTCATACATTCTCAGAGAGACAATGCACCTAGGAACCAATGAACCATTCTGTAGCTTAACCGGACTAGGTTCAGTCATCATCTGGAATGCCTCCGGGGGCCAGGTGGGCTAGGGGTTGAAGTCACCTGTGCCCAGAGATACACTCCTTAGTTGCCGGAGTGGGGCTTTCAAATCCATAGGTCTCTCCTTTACAGGCCCTCTTTGCTGGCAAAGGTATGAGGCTATCCTTCCTGTAAGTAGAGGAGTCTCCATAGGAGATGGCAAGGGCTAAACGTAAGGCCGCACAATTTCTTGCTGAACCTTATTTTCTTCCCTAATGGTTCTTTTCCCAGGGGGCCTGCCGAGGGCCATTCCCCAACACACAATACCCCAGGTAGTTTTAAGGCCAAATTACCTAAAAGTGGGAGTACAAGAAGCTCCACTGTCAGCAGGCCACCCTGCGGTCACCAATCTGTCCACAGCCCGGGCCCTGCCACTCAGGCTGGGATAGCTCGGCTTCCAGCACATTTTGTTATTTTCCTGTTACTATATACTCTTAGTGGAAGGCGTTATTTAAGCCAAATATAATCCATCCATAAATGTATTTAAACAACATCCTAGTGTTGGACATTCAGGCCAAACCTTCATTTACTTGTTTATTAATTTACAACTTTAACTGTGAAAAACAGTTATTAGATAAATCCTTCCCCAAGTTGTTTATGTTCTTAGAGTATAAGCAGATATATACTGAGAAAAAGGATATGAGCTAAAGTTATATAAATTAATACTTTTACTATTTCTTTCTAAAAGTCTTGCATCAATTTCTGCTAATAACTATAGCTTGAGGTCATACCTGCCTGCCACAGAAATATTAAATTTACTGAATTTTCTTAAATGCATTTATTTAAAAGCAAAGACCAATATCTTATTTTATTCATAGTAAGATTAAACAAATGTATCTTTTTAGTTATTATTTTCTTCTGTGAATCATCCTTTTCTGTCTCTTGCCAATTTTGCAATTATATTTTAACACTTTTCCATATAAGTATTCTTATAACTTGAAAATGATAGTAGTTTTGTCTTGTTATCAATAATACTTCCTGTTTCTACATGTATTTCAGTGACCAAGTCTTTTATTTTATTTTATTTTATTTTTTATTTTTTTGAGAGGGAGAGAAAGAACGCAAGCAGCGAGAGGGGCAGAAGGAGAGAGAGAATCTTAAGCGGGCTCCACATTCTGCATGTGGAGCCTGATGTAGGGCTTGATCCCATGACCCTCGGATCATGACCTGAGCCAAAATCAACAGTCAGACTCTGAACCAGCTGAGCCACCAAGGCACCTCAGCGACTAAAGCTCTTACTATAATATTGAAAAATATTGATGACACCCGTGTTTTATTCATTACTATTTTGTTAATGTCGCTATTAATGTTTCTGTTAGTGTCTGTCAATATCTTATAAATTTCTGTTGATGAATCATTGGTGTATCCCAATCTAAATTTAGTAGCTCATGACTAGCTTGTATTTATTTATTCAAAGGCTGTTGTAAAAAAAAAACAAACAAAAAACAAAAGAGATCTCTCATACTATTTATAAAATGTTTCCCAATAGTAACATCTTATGTAACTATTGTACAATATCACAGCCAAGAAGTTGATATTGATATTGATATAACCCATCAATCTTATATGACTAGCTTAAAAAAATAATACTATAGAACAGAATAGAAACTAACATAATATATTGCATATAGCAAGGATAAATCTTGTTTCTGAAACTTGATTCATTTATATATGTATGTTATATCTATGACGAAGTTACTATGCTGCATTTCCCATGAATTATAATGCTACTAATTAAAGAGAATGTTTTGTAACTTACGGAAGAATTGTAGGGAAATAGGGAGTGAATTAAAATGCAATAGATTTGTAGATAGATATTTAGATATGGTTAAACGCTTAGGTATGTTAAGTAATTCAAAGTGGTTTTTTTAATGTTTATTTTTGAGAGAGAGAGACAGATACAGAAACAGAGACAGAGACAGAGAGAGAGACAGAGTTTGAACAGGGGAGGGGCAGAGAGACAGAGAGACAGAGAGAGAGGGAGACACAGAATTCGAAGCAAGCTCCAGGCTCTGAGCTGTCAGCACAGAGCCCAAAGGAGGGGCTCAAATTCATGAACCAGAAGATCATGACCTGAGCCGAAGTCAGACGCTTAGCAGACTGAGCCACCCAGACGCCCCAAGTAATTCAAAGGTTTTAAAACAACTTCATCAAAAAGCCATTGACTATTAAATCACATTAAAACACTTTGTTGGCAATTTACTACAAGGATCCAGTCTACTCAATATTTTTATCAGTAAATTCGATGAAGATTTGGGAGAAATAATATTATATTTCATCTAAATCATAAGAAGTAGCTGCTAAATTAATGGATGTAATTCATTAAACAAAATGTAATGATCAAAGATTAAAGTTGTAAATTTAGTCTGCAATTAGCTAAATATGGTCACACATGTTATGAAGGTAATGGCACTGAAACAAGCTCATCTCTCCTGTAAAAGAAAACACACACATACACAGATACACAACACATATGCACACAACACATACACAACACACACGATACACACACACATCACACACAACACACACACAGACACACACACACACACACACACACACACACACACACAAACACCTAGGAATGAGTCTCATGAGATTTCCTTAATCACAAGTTCAATAGGGATCAAATCCCCAAAGAAGAAATGTGATCAGAGTTGTCTAAGACCTAAAATTTAAATAATCGAAGTCACAGTAGTAGGAAGTTTATGTGTTTGACAAGAATAAGGAAGAAAGTAGGGTTTTCCACTTAAAAGCAGGATTTGCGAATTTGGACCAATTCTGGAAAGTAAATTTAGGATCAAAGGGGGCAATTGCTGGCAATTTTGATGGCAGAGTTCTTTTCTGGCAGGTAATCGAGACAGACTCTGGTTGCCTTAAACAAACAAAATTGATGTGAAAAATATCAGGAGTAACAAAAAATGAAAAGACCTGGAGAGACTGACTTAGCGAGGGGCTGGAGGCAAGGCAATCCGGAGGCCAGCAGCAAAGCCCCGCTGAAGCCATCTGACTAGCATCCTGGCACCGCAGTGGCTCTACAACCTTCAGTCCTTGGCCTTGCTAGCTCATCTGCGTTCCACTCTTCACAAGATTTAAAGTCTGGGGATGGTCACATCACGTGACTGTCCTCGGGGCTGGGAGAGGAAGCATCTGCTGAGGAACACCGGCTGTGGCCTCTGGAGTGAAGAGTGTTTTAGCCTGTTTGCACCAAGACCGCAGACACCGATGGGAGAGAAAAATTTTTCACTATTGGGAAAAGGTAGTGGGCATCCGGTGGACAGAGGCACAATAAATGTTCACCTCAACAAGAAGAGCTTGTCTGCATTTAGGAATGTCCGATCGTAGAAGGACCCAACAAAATTGTCCCACAGACGTTCCGGCCATTCAGGGTTCCGTCGGAGACATTTAGTTCAATGTGTCACATGTATGGACTTGGGCTAAGCCTCGTAGGGTATGTGTTATGGCTTCTTGGGATAGGAGATGACTCTGTGACTAAATGACCTCCGGGATTGGTTCCAAATCAAGCTTTTCTGAGTAAGAGAGGGCAGCAATTAAGCATCCAATTTGCATAATAGTTATTCCATTTCCTCTTGATAACATATTGGAACATAATTTGTCATTTGAGGCTGAGAATATGTTTTTCAGAATCGTGCTTTTTGAGGAGTTGAAAGACTGCTTAAACGAGAAAGTACTGGAATAATTACGTTGGAAGCCATGTAATGATTGATTCGTGCTTGTGAGTATCTAAACATAGGATTCCAAACACTGGCTGTAAAATCACATTGGTATTTCCAGCTATTGAAGCGTTATAAAAAATTACCTCAATTTATAACAATGAAAATTTGCTTAAATAGCTACTGATCAGGACACCTAAGGGAAAGGTGTTACAACTAAGGAAATGACTTAAAGTATCTTCATGATTTTTACTCTCTGGTTCCTAAATTAGATGAAATCAATGTATTCATAATATACGTTTGCAGAACATGTTTACTATTTTCT
The DNA here is from genome assembly GCF_018350195.1 of Panthera tigris. Classification (NCBI taxonomy): domain Eukaryota; kingdom Metazoa; phylum Chordata; class Mammalia; order Carnivora; family Felidae; genus Panthera; species Panthera tigris. Next base: position 128,529,960 of record NC_056665.1, read on the forward strand.
GTGTATTTTCAACTGCATCTAAATGCCAAACTTGAAGAAAGAGGAGAGACCTCATCATTCCTTTTTTATGAGCTGGATGCTTATGGATTTTGAGATGTGACTTTTTGCATAAATAAATCAAGGAGAAAGTGGTATCTAGAGTAGATTACGTTATGCATAAATTTTCTACAACCATTATTTAGTCAAAGGAATTCTGTTAACGGATATCTATCATAAGCGAATATGCGTGTGTGTTCTTTAAATCCAGATGTAAAGTCTGTATAGCATGACCTATTCTTTGTTTCTGCTTTACTAAAGCTACTATATGGAGGGATTTGCTTTGTTTTGTTTTATTTGTTTTAATTAAAGCCAATAATTCCATTTGAGGTAATGTATCATGAACACTTTGTAATCAATTCTGAAAGATTAGCCCCAAGGCACCCATAATGGATACTCTTTAATACTACAGATGGTAACACAGCCTGTGGGAACATGTCTGGTGGGCATTCTGTGAAAGCCGTTTTTTGTTGAAATGAATCCAACATGACATGCTGGACAACTATAGCATGGTGGGTTTCTGTGCAAATGTTTCACATTTTATATCTCCTTTTTGCTCTCCTTACTGATAATTTTATAGATGGAGTAGGCAATGTGCAATTTCTGAAAGCTCAAGAGGAGTGGTCAAACTTGCATTTACAATGAAACTCGATTATGACTCAAAGGGCTCAAATCAACAATAATCTGTTAAACAGAGTCTAGCAAGTTCAGAAAGAGATTTACAAAAAAAAAAAATCAGTTCTGAATAAATAAATATATCCTACACTGGTTAATTCCTATGCATAAAGCTCCTGACATTATTTAACAAATGGTGGGGTTTATTGAATCAATTCATTATTTAGAAAGCAGGATAGCAATACTTCTTGTGCTAAAATTTAGATATTGCTCTCATTTTTTAATTTTTAATTTTTATTTTATTTGAGAAAGAGAGAGTGCAAGCAGGGAAAGGGGCAGAGGGAGAGAGAGAATCCCAAGCAGGCTCCACACACAGCCTGATATGGGACTCGATCCTATGACTGTGGGATCATGACCTGAGCCAAAATCAAGTCAGACGCTCAACTGACAGAGCCACGAAACCACCCAAGCACCCCTAAAATATATATCTAGATCTAGATATATCTAGATATATCTAGATCTAGATCTAGATCTATATGTAATGGCTATTAATTTTATTAATTTTTATGAACTCAAAACAAAACCACCACATGAGATAGGCTAACATACACAGCATTGAAACATTTAAAGTGATCAGTGCTCAAGCCTTAGGATACTCTGCTTTGGACACCCGGTTCTCTGGCTTCGGTCTCATTCTATACGATTAGAGGGGCTGTTGACGATCCACGTAAGAATCCAAGCTGCAGTCAGGAGCCCCCTGAAGGTGAAATTGATTAGCGCCATCATACAACAGTCATGTCTGTGGGACTTAGAAAAAAGACACGTGAAAATAAGTGCTATGTCTTATTCATCTGTGAATCCAGCGTTCTTCACACAATGTTTGGCACATGATCCTTGCTCATAAGTATAATAGATCTTACGATCGAAATTATTCTCCATTAAAGACACGGTCTCAAATCCAGGGTATCTTCTCATGAAAGAACCAATTCAGAGTAGCGTACAAAACTTGAAGTTATTTCCTCGTGGCCATTATGTGCTTATAAATGGAAAACAGTTTAAAACATAGGGAATAGAGCCAGACTTAAAAGTGCTCCTGATTCTGCCCAAGTAAACAGCCTGCAGGACCACACATGCTTTTCTGCCTTACTGCAGGACTCAGCTTTTGTGTTGGAAAGCAACTGTTCATCAGGTTCAGTAAAATTTCATTAAGCCAATGAATGTTTATTCTAAACTAATAATTAGAAAAATGTCTTATCTTTTAGCCAAATTAAAAGTCCAACAGAAATATTAGATCATGTAAATCTGGTTCATTTGTAGTATTTTTTTAACTCTCCTGTTTGCAATTAATATATATTTTTTAAACCAGTAAAATACTTTATAGCATACTTCATGGAGACTGATATGATTACGGTAGCTCTTATTAAATTAAAAGGATAATATTAATATTAGAATGCTTGTCTTCTATAGCTGGCCCCAGAATTGTGTGGACAGGTCACTGGAGTTAGTAGATACATACATTGATACATTTATTTCCTGTTATCATGGAGTTTTCATGAGGCCTCAAAGAGATAGCAACACAAGCGCAAAATGTTTGATGTGAAGTGTCATTGCTGTTATCTTTAATTACAGTGTTTCGCAAGATAATTAAATGTTTTCCCTGAGTTAAAATCTAGAAAATTCACTGAGATTTCTCTGGCTTCTAGAACAGCTGTCACATAGTGCTTCAGGGGACCACCGTATTTAACTAATTTTTCTACCCCACCAGCAATCCAGGAAAAATAGTCAACCCCAGATCATCTCTTTTCGACAATAATACAATCATTGCCATTTTCAGCAGAAGCTTAAAAGCAAAGAAAGGACTTGCTTTTTTAAAGTGAATAACATATTTTAGCCTGCAGTTTTCCTTGCTTGATTTGGAGGAAGTCAGGACGAGTGGATGCTCTTTTCAGGAGTGGTAGACTGCTGTGGTTTTCAGCTGTACCCGAACACTTACATTTCTTAGGGAGCTTCTAAAGAACAAGGACGCCTGGGCTCCACCCTAGATGTGAAGAGGCAAATTTCTGAAATGTTAGTTCCAAACACTCACATTATTTAAATTCCATCAGAAGATTCTGATGGCCAGCCAGGGTTGAGAAGATCAACACCCTTACAAAACAATATGAGCACTGAATTATGAAGGTTATGGTAACTAAGATGTTCCTTCTTATTTCCATAGAATTCAAGTTCCAAAACAATATTTAATAAAAAAATTAATAATAATTATCTTCTAGGATAAACATCCAATGGGAAAATTAATTGCTTTAAGAGGAGGCCATTTTTGTGAGCCTTTATATTTTAAAAGAGTCCAGTTGAGTGAGATTAGGATTAGTCTTGTTCAAGAATAGCTCAAAGAACTCAACGTGAACCGAAGCGTAACACTTTAGGAAAAAAAGAGTCCAATATGGCTTAGTATGTAGAACATTCTAATAGATTTCCATTAGAATGGGCTGTGAGGTTCTTCATCATTGCATATGTTCAGATGTGTTCTTGGGTGTATGTGATAAAGTAGACTCAAGTTCAGAACGTGGAAATACTCTTTGATCCTCAAGGCCATTAATAAACCTTAGATGTTCATACTGCTACATTGCAAGCTTTTCTTAGCTTATCCATTGCCCTTCTCAAATTCCATATGGCTATACTTCTGGAGGTGTCATTCAGGGGCTGAACATTCTTACTGTTCATTGAGGGAGGAATTGAAATCATAGAATGAATGATTCTTGCATTGTCTTTGATAAAGCAGAATCGGTGAGGTGGGGTTGATACCAGGGTAAGGTATATGAGATGGATGAGGCACTGGCTTTAGGGGCAAAACTTAAGGCATATCAAAAACTCAGTAATCAGGTGTGCACCACAGCGACTTGATATTTTTGTACATTATAAATGATCCCCATTGTACATCTAGTTATCATTATCTGAACCTAATAAGATCTTTTAGGTCAATTATGCTTTAATTAAAAAATTCAACAATCAAATTAAATAATATTTAAATACAAAATTTAAAAAAAATGAATGTAATGCAAAAACTCCATAATGAAGAAAATCTCTACATTTTGAATAAAAACAGGATCAAGGTTACAGAATTTTTTCTTTTACTTCAGATTCCTTATAGTGGCTCAGAACAGCAATGTTACTGATTCTTATCTTGATTGATGACTTTCTTCTCCCCTTAAATTTTGCACTCAAAGCAAGTGCCACGTCCTAGGGCTGGATCTAGGCAAAGAAGAAGTAAGCACAAAGGTAAGCAGTTGACCACTCTAAGGACACATCTTTGTGTATATTTGTGCACACATCCTTGTGTGTGCTCAAGAGTTTCAAGTTAGTGACTACAGATGTTTCTCTTTTGATTGAAAATGAGCTGAGCTTGGACAGTCCATAACATTTGATTTTAACTTTTAAAAATTTCATTTTTAAAAAAGACTCAGGGACAATTGGGTGGCAGTTGGTTAAACGTCTGACTCTTGACTTTGCCTCAGGTTATGATTCCAGGGTCCTGGGATCAAGCCCCGTGGGTGGCTCCATGCTCAGCCGTCTCTCTGTCCCTCTCCCCTGCTTGCACTCTCTCTCTGTCTAAAATAAAAAATAGATAAACAAAAATAAAAAGGACTCCATTCTAGTCACTTAGTTGGCTGTAAATTATTACCTGTCCACTGTGGGACAGAAGGATGTAGATGATCGCTAAACATTCCAAAGGTCAACTGCATTCTGGCAATACACTTAAAGGCAGTCATGCAGCTATGGTATGACGTCCCTTTGCATCAAACTTTAAAGTGAATGCTTTGGCATAGTGAAAAGATTTTGAGGTCTTACCGCTCACTATTTGAAAATTTTATTTTGAAAACAATCTGCAGTGAAAAGTGAGATTGCTGTTGTGTACCTATAGTGGGAAATAACCTGTCTGTATATGTTCCCGTTGCGTTGGTGGAGGGCACACATCATACTACCTTTTCACTTCTTGAAATTGATGGTTTAGAGTGTTATGACTAACTGAAGGATTAGGAGCATGGCTTAGTAGCTAGAGTTTCATACGAACCAGAATTTCAGAAGACACTGGCCTCAAAAGGAGCTTTTAACCTACATACCACAGAAGGAAAGCACCTTACAGGCAATGTTAAAAGAGGTAGCAACTTGGGTTCGATTTTCTTCCCATATCGTTTCATTTATTCCTTGTTATCTGCACTCACTTTCCTCTCCTTACATCTGAAGGAAGCTTTCGCCACATGTCCTTTATCTTTTCCTTTCCTTGTGTCTTAGTCTAGGCTAAGGTAGAGTCAAGTACCATCACTGAGGTCTTCCTTTCAAAGCCTCCACTCCTACCTCAACCAAGATAGATTTGTCATCCAGACGGCACTGAAAGTTACAGCTCCTGTTTAATTCCTGTGATTTACCCTCTGCTAGGTTTCCAGGTTCAGGTGACATCAAGGAAAGAAAAATCTACTCATGGGGCGGGCGCCTGGGTGGTTCAGTTGGTTGAACATCCAACTGTCAATTTTGGCTCAGGTCATGATCCCAGTATCTTCGGATTGAGCCCCACATGGGGCAGTGTGCTGAGCAGGGCGCCTGCTTGAGAGTCTCTCTTTCTCTCTCTCTGCCCCTACCCCTGGGTCACGTGTAAGCATTCTCTTTCTCTCTCTTTCTAAAATTAAAAAAAAATCTACTCATTAATTTAACAACATTATACTGAGTATCTTGTATACCCCACGTTCTGTGTGGCATTGGGGATACAAGTGTAAAAGAAACAGACTTGTCTGAATGTGACTCTAGGAACGTCTGCCTCACACTGCAAGGGTGAGGTGGCCTTGGATTTACCCTTCCATAACAAGAGAAGCAAATGACATCCTCACACATTTCCCTTTCACCTGTCCTACAGAACTGTGGATAGACTCTGATGTGAGTCCAAATGGAAAACATATGCATTTTCCATGATTTAATGAAAAAAACCACCACAAATTAATTTTTCAGAGCTGTGGTTATAAAAGAGTAAGATAAAGACATAAATATTGATAGAGTTCTCTGCTTCTCAGTACCAACATTGGAATGAGCTAGTCATGTGACATTAAGCAAATTACTTCACTTCTATCTACTCTCATCTGTCAAATGGGTGGGGGGTAAAGGAAGATGGATTAAATTATCTCTGTGATTCTTTCCAGGTCTAGAATACTCAATTTTAGAATGCTATCCCAGTTTAGACTTATTGATTGCATATGTTGAAAGAGGAAAAGCATTTAAAAAGTGTTTGAAATAATTCATTAGCATTTGGTTCACAGACGATCAAATGTTTGTAGAGGAAATGATCATTTTGGAAGAGTCTAACCTCCCCAACTAGTAAGATATTTTTTTTTCACCGTTATGGAGATGTCAGAGTCAGGCACTGAATCTCTCACAACTCCAGGACTGTGTGCTATTGAAACACATTCTTTTGTCCCATACATTATGTTTGCTTGTGTTCTAGAGAGAAAATATTGATATCCATTTTAATTTTGGTTTGACATTTGAATATGTGTCTGTAAATAGCTAGTTGGAAATTCTAGGAATAAGTTTACCTTATTTAACAAATCAATTCTTTGATCTTTTCTTTTTCTTTTTATTTGACTGCCAGGAGAATTTGCCAAGTCTTTCTTTGATCATCAGTCAGTTAGCATATTTTTTTTTAAAAGAACATTCTTCTAAACCTTCATAGTACCCTTTTCTTTTTAAAACCTTTATATTTCTGAAATTCATGGCAGTAACTCAGTAGGACATAAAAATTCCCTTCTTAAAAATAAGCTTCTTTTTGTAGGTAGCTGGCTTGGGTAGTTTCCAAAGCCATCAAGCGGCAATCTTAAATGAATACTGATTCTCCTATAAGGATGCCACTGGTTCATAGCTGTTGACCTCATTCCTTTAATTTACTCCCTTAAATATCATGATTATGTTTTTTGTTTGTTTGTTTGTTTTTAGGTGAGCTATCTTGAATTGGGTATTCCATTCCTTCCGTGACATACTCTACCATTTCCCAATATCCCTCTGATATCCCCCTGCTACCATCTTGGACCAAGCATAATCACCACTTACCTGTATTACTACAGTGGTAAAATGGGCTTATTGCTTCTACCTTTGTTTTCTTTCCATATATTCTCAGCCCAGCAGCCCAAATGGTCACAGTAAGTGCTGACAACCTTCAATGTCTTACATGATCTGTGCTTACTCCCCCACACTTAACTCTCTAAATGAATTTCTCATTTCTTCCTTGATATTTGCTCTGTTCTAATCCCACTGACCATTTCTTGTCGTTCCTCAGATTTGTTCTCCTTATGCATGCCTCTGAGGCTTTGTGCTTGCTGTTCCCCCTGCCTGAAATGCTTTTCCTCCAGATTTAGCTCCCTCACATCTTCTGGACATTCACTCAACAGTCGCCTGCCCTGTAAAATCTTCCCTGGATTTCTATTGCCTCCCTTTCCCCCACATTGACATTTCTTATCCCTCTTCTTTGCTTAGTTCTTACCAATAGTCCTTAGCTCTTATCAATATGCAATCTACGTGTACTTTACTAATTTATCTGGCTTAATATTTGTCTCTTTCCCAGTAGAACATAACTTCCATGCAGGAAGGAATTTTTGTTTGTTTGATTCACTGCTATATCACAGGTCCTTCAACAGTGCCTAGCATACAGTAGGTATTCAATTATGTTTGTTGAATAAACTAATCTAAAAGCATGTGTCGTGATTTGTTGAACATTTTACAAAATGACACAAAATAATAATGTTTCTAATTGTTTCCTCTTTAATTGGCTATATTTCAAATATCCTGAAGGCTAAAACTATGCTCTTTTCATTTCTTGTACCTGCACACTTGCTCTCCCGCACTGGATCTCGGTAAATAGAAATGATCCTTAGTCTCAAACATTCCATATTCTTACCATCCTCATTGTTAGTCATTAATCCTTTGTTTCCACCATCCATGCATTTAGTCATAGTAGTTAGGAATTTTAATATAGACAGTTAGGAGAGAAAATGACAACACTGCTTCCTTAATCTCCCTGTGACTCTCTACAAATAAGGAGAAAAATAGTATCTACCTCGGAGATTTGTTGTGAAGATTAACTTCATTTATATATAGAAAAGCCTTTAGAATAGTGCTTGCTATATATTATTATGTATTAATGTCAGATATTATATTATTAGCATCATTATTATATATATTAAAATACCCATCATACAGTATTGCAACTGTCAGTTTCAAGGAAGTCCCTGTCTTTCGAGGATGTTTGATATATTATTACATTTGGTTCTCATTATTAAAAAAAAACAGTAGTTGGAAGCAGAAATATGAAACAGTGTGAAATATGAACTTTGTGTTAGCTAGCCTCTAAGAATATCCCAGTGGTTCTCTCCTCTGGTAGTCACGTCACATCTCCATGGGTCTCCCTCATCTCCACTGAATAAGGCTGACCTAGCAATCAGTAGGATACTGCAGAAATGACAGAGAATGACTTGCAAGGATAGCTCAAGAAAAATGTGGTAGCTTCTGCCTTGATCACATGGATCACTTCTCTGCATCCATGACATAAGGATATTCAAGAACACTTATGGAGAAGCCCATGTGGTGAGTAACTAAGGCCTCTTGCCAACAACCAGCACTGACCTGTCAGCCATAGGTGTGAGCCTTCTTGGAATCAGATCCTTCAACCCCAGGCAAGTCTTCACATGACTGCAATTCTCTAGTCAGCATCTTGACTGCAATTTCAGAAGGTACCCTGGGCAAAAATGACCCAATTGAGTCATTCCTGAGCCTGGCCAAGAAAAAATGTGAGATAGTGTTGTCTTAAGCTATTACTTTGGGGGTGTTTTGCACAACAATAGGTAATTAACTCCTAAGTAAATAGGTAATTAGTCTCATAAACTAAACATTTGAAGAAAAGATACGAACTTTTTAGCTAACCAAAAGCACAAAATTCTGAGTATCAGTCAAAACTAATTGGTTTTAAACTATATATGCATTAAATTATGAAGGGAAGGAACAATATTTCAGATCATGTTTGAGATGCTAGAAATATATTATTGAATATTGAATTTAAAATGTGAGACATAATTTCGGTTTCAGTCATTGTTTCCTGGCAATTTGGGAATGTAATCTCTTGTATGTTACGTAAGTATTTTTCTTAGAGACAATAGAATGTGAATCTTACTATTTTAAGCAAAAGAATTTTATTGGTAAGTTCCTAGGGTAGCTTATGGAATTATAGGAATATTTGTATGATTAGTTCTCTTAAGGACAGGAAGCAAGTCTGCCTTAGGGATCTCATTGAGGAATTTATAAGCAATTCCTTTTGGGGATGTGCCAAAAGCTGGACTTCTCCAACTTGATTTTGCATAGGGCTGGTGTGGGAACAATGTAGATTCTAATTCAGTGGACTTGATATTCTGTATTGTTAACAACTCTTAGGTGATGCTGATGCTACTATTCCCATGAACTTCACTTTGAGAAGTGAGTGCCAAGAAAAGCAATCTTCTTGCCCCACATTGGGCTCCATGCTGACAGTGTGTAGCCTGCATGAGGTTCTCTCTCTCCCTCTCTCTCTGACCCTTCCTCGCTCACTTTCTGTGTCTCTTCCTCAAAAATAAATAAATAAACTAAAAAAAAATGTTAAAAGAAGAAGAAAAAAAAATCCCCTTGCTTTTCTTTGACTCTTATTCACTCTTACAGATTTCCCATCAATGTCTTTTCTTTAAAGAAGCCCCTCTGGCCCTACCCCTCACTTCCTCACCTCCCCAGCTCCATTCTATTTGCCATATATATGTAATTTCTGACTTTCCTATTGGACTAAAGCTCCATTTGAAAAGGAGCATGTCTAGTTTACCATTATCTCCTAAGCATCTAGCATAGCACATGGGGTATAGTCCAACAAACACTTGACAATTGACTATCAAATATGTAATAGTCCCATTCCCACCATATTTAAAGAGTATTTTCAACCCTAGGTGTACATTAGAATTACCTGGACATCTTTTAAAAAAATGCCCATGATGAGGCTCTAATACAGATCAATTAAATCAGATCAATTAAATTAGCAGAGAGGCCCAGCCATTGGTTTATAAGCCCCTGAGTATTTCCAACTGTAGTATGATCATATATATATATATATATATATATATATGCATTTGTCTTGGTTACTGGCACAGCTCTCCTAATACACTTGGAATCTTGGAATTCCCTGAGTGACAGGAATATCTTTTTTCATTCATAATGCATCCCTTTTGACTATACCTGGGTTTATGCAAATAAGATGACCCTTGTTGGGTCCCTAGAAACCTTTGGAATAGGACTGGTTTCCAGAAAAACCAACCATCTGATTAGAAGGTTGGAACTATCAGCCCTGATTCTGAGGAGGGCAGAGACTCTGGAGATTGAGTTCAGTCACTCAATGGCTAATGATTCAATTAGTCATGCTATCATCTTGAAACTTCAGTAGAAACATTTGAACAAAGAAGGCTGGGGGCTTCTACGTTGGTGAACACTTTAATGTGCTGGGAGGGTAGAATGCCAGAATTTGGCACAGAAGCCCTACATGTCCCTCCACCTACCCATATACACATGCCTTGCCTTACAGATTTCTTCCAGTTGGCATTTCCTGAGTTGCATCCTTCATAATAAAATTATAATTGTAAGTACAGAGCATTCCTGAATTCTGTGAATCACTCTAGTGAATTATCATGCCTGGAGAAGGTGAGTGGGTCAAAGGAACTTCAGAATTTATAGTCAGACGGGCAGAAGTACAGGTAGCTTGGGGACCCTGTGGCTGGCATCTGAAGTGAGGGCAGTCTTGTGGGACTGAATTCACCCTTTACCTCTGTGGTCTGCTATAACTCCCAGTAGTGTCAGAATTGAATGGAATTGTAGGATTCCCAGGAGGTAGCAGAGAATTAGAGAATTACTGGAAAACAATATACCATTGTTCAAACAAAATTGTGGTCAACTTACTGAGAGGGTAATTTGTGTTTTGTCTGGGTCAAAACCTCTTCCTCATGCCAAATATCCCAGACAACTTGGCTTCAGAAAACATAGATGTCGTTTGTCCCTGAATAATAAATTACTTCCAATGATATGGACAGATAAACCAAGACTTTTCTGGTAGGCCATCTACTCTCTGATACATTTATCTTTTTACTTTACTAAAAGGCAGTCTCTAAGAGGTTAAGTACCTTTCAAGATCTACTGTGAAATTTAGATGAAAAGGACTACATAAATGTGTGTTGTTCTGTAACTATTAATTTGATTTCCTCCTTCCCTCCAGGGATTTCTAACAATAAGCCAAACTGATAAGACTCACTGATAGTGAACTGAATACGTCATTGGATGTGTCATAATTACTTGCCTATTAAAACTTAGCCCAACCTTTCATTCTTCTAAAATTGAGCAAATTATGAAAAGAAAGCAGCAATACCTACATCTTTGCAAATGGGCACGCTCTATTCTCTGAGGCGTCCTGAACATCTAGCAGAGTTCCTGGCAGCGCTTGATAAAAGTCTGTTGGAAAAGAAAGGTTATGGGGATGCCTGGGTGACTCAGCTGATTGAGTGTCCGACTCCTGATTTCAGTTCAGGTCATAATCTTGTGGTTCATGGGATCGAGCTTGGTGTCAGGCTCTGTGTTGACAGTGTGGAGCCTGCTTGGGATTCTCTCCTTCCCTCTCTTTTTACCACTCCCTCGCTTGTGATCTCTGTCTCCCTCTCTGTCTCTCAAAATAAGTAAATAAACATTAAAAACAGAAAGGTTTTATGTTCTTGTGCGTTTAGGAGAAAAAGTATTGCTAGTAATTTTCAATGTAATTGAAGGGAAACAAAGCAGACACATGACACGATGTAACAGTACAGACTAATTAAACAGTAAAGGTTAATTTAAAGGTCAAGAAAAAAATAACAAAATCAAAGGAAAAGAAAACTTATAGCAATTCATGATCAGAAAAGGCCGTGTGGAACTGGCATTTTAACTGGTCTGCCTAGGTATAGAGCAGGAGGAGGGCCCTTCCAAACAAGGGGAAGGATGTATGCCATGGCACAAGATAACGAATGCATGGAGCACGTTCAGCGTATCTGGCTCCAGGAGAAAATAATGTGGGCGAAACGCTGAGACTGAACAAATGGTTTATGCCCAGGTGGCAGAGAGTACTGAGTTCGTTCTAGGTTTCATGCGATTGAACAGAATAGTAGCTGTATAATGAATATGGTACTCCCGGAAGAATAATCCTCAATCCAAATGTAATTTAGGAAAGGTCTCGTCTAGGAGGAAAATAACACAAAAGTGGGACTCTGGGTGAAATAATTAGTCAAGCCCTACCTGTGAACCTCAACTTCCACTGTTAGGAAATTAAGGCCAGCAGAATGTGATTTCTGGAACAGGGGTGGAGGACTGTTTCTTAGCTTGCTTGAAGGTGAATTGCAATTCTGAATGTTATGTAAAGGTTTGGGAATAGGCTTCATATTTCATAATCATATCTTATATTTTCACGATAAAGAGGCTTCTTTTAGGGTTTATACACATGCTCTGATTTGGGCCAAAATGAAAGAACCTGAAAAAAGGAAAAGAACTGAGGAATTGTACCTTTAATTATGCCTTCATACAGATTAAACATGTCCTTAATTTTTAATTAATTGCTCCAATTAAAGTGTTTATCTTAACCACATTCAGGTATAAAATCAAGAGAAAAATAAAAATTAAGCCAAACTATCCCTCAGGATAATTTCAAAACCAAGGTCTTGTACCATAAATCAGGAGTGTTTTATATGCCAATGTCTTTCTTTCATATTTTCCAGGAAATTTCATTGGCAACTGGAACCTGCCAAAAATGATAAATACCAGATTTGATATGGTGAAAATCACCCTCTGCTTCTACAAGGTTAAACTCTTAGGCCAAGAGCTGTAATCTTAACGTTCTGGAACTCCGTATAAAAGGAGAAAAACATGGTAAAGTAGATTTTTTTTTCTCTAGGCAATGTGATGTTTTAATTAAGAACCAAGAGCCTATATAAGGATGCCCCTAGGTTTATCAGTATTAGGCTGAAATAAAGTAGAACTTGAATTGACATTGGTATGGGTAACGGCATCTGCTGGGTCATGTTTTTCTCCATGCTTACCAACATTTCTGACACATCATTAAATACAACAAGATGTAAGGTGGAAGCCTAAAACATACACAACGGTCATTAAAAATAAAATCATAAAAAAAGATGCTGTTAGCTGCATCTGAATGTTGAAATACAGATCAATTATGAACATGATTGATGGATATATTTTAAATAAACATGTACAGACAATAGTGGTAGTTGTTAGAGCAAATACTCGGCGCTTTGGAAGAGACAAGTGACACGCACTGGGAGAATCAGAAAAGACTTTATTCTGCACCTGTGCTGGCCAGCGAAGTCACCTCCAAAGATTGAGCGCCCAGCCCTGGCGCTGGCCTAGTTTTATGCCTGGCCAGTGTCCGGATGCTTGGAAACTTTCTATCGGCTTCACAGGTGGGCAAGATTGCAAGGCCCTTATCGGTTGTGCTAAGTGGGCAGTTGGCGAATCAAGAGGCAAGCAAGATTATAGAAATCAAAAGGGTGCAAGGGGAGTATCTGGCCTTGGACATCTGGCTGGCTCTTTTTTATCTGCTTTTATCAGCTTTCCTTCTCATAGTGGGTTGGTACAGGAAAGAAGCCTAGAACTGTGTCCCCCTATCCCCCACCGCCACACACGACACTAATGAGATAGAAATGTGATTTTTCTTAACCTTTGAGACCTTTTCTTAACCTTGGAAAGTTATATTATACATCTTTAAACATTATAGTTGTGGTGATTAAGTATTTGTAGACCCAGAGAATCAGAGCCATAGCATCTTTTTGAGGCAAAACTATAAGCAATAACAGTTTTTAGTTCTGCCGAATGATACTATTTAGGGGACACCTACTATCTGGCGGTCCTAAATCACTGTGCTAAAGTTAAATGCATTAACTTTAGTGCCTACTTTATACAACGTGGAAATTGAGACTGGGGGAAATTAAGTTATTATCCAAGGACACACAGGTAGTATAAGTCATAACAAATCTGTCTGACTCCAAATCTCATATTCAATTTATTTCATTACTTACATCATCTAGCTCATCTACTATTATGCTCACTCCATAAAGGGTAGGGGCTATGTCTATCTGGATTTAAACAAACAAACAAACAAACAAACAAACAAATATACGTACACTGACGTCCCAGCCTCACCCAAAACCAATTATATCAGAAAGTCAGGGATTAGAGGTGTAGGTATTTTGTTATTTTTAAAAAATCTTCTCAGATAGTCATCATACAGTCTAATTCCTTTGCCCTACATCATCTTTGTGGAACACTTAATTGTACTACTAAAGCATTCAATATCATTAGTCCTATGTTTCAGATAAGAAAAATCAAAATTAAATCATTTCTCTAAAGTCACATAACAAGTAAGTGGGAAGAGCCAGATTTAAACTAAGTTTGTTGAGTTTCAATGCCGATGCTTATTTTATAGCCACTAAATTATATCCCCTCAAAGGAAATTAGTACGTGTTACTGAATATTAATAATCCCCTTAAATTCTTTACGTGACAAACATAAATACTGTGAGTTTTTCTAAAATTTCAAAAGTCTTGGTGGGAAAAGATCTACATACCAGGCATTATTACAATTAACCCATTTATCAAGTTGAATTATTGCACGTTGAATTATTTTATTCCTGAATATATTACTTCCAAAATATATTCTATAATTATTCCAGCTCTACTGGAAAATCTTAAAAGTCCAAAATAAAACTTTGTCCCTCTACAAAAATCAGAAGATGATATTCTAGCTTAACTTTTAGTAGGCTATTAATTGTTTACCAATAAAAGGTTATTCCATTTATTTTATTTTTTTCTTGCAAGGTACACATTCCAAACATTTAATTGTTTATGCATTGAAGACTAAGGGAATTTTGGGAGTCTTCATGTCTGGGCCAAATAAAGCCTCTTTTCAATCAGACACTATGCATATCAGTTGACCTGTTCAGAACCATTAAGAGAAAGATGAGACAAGGTTATGAAGTTCACTATTGCTTCCCATCAACCTCAAAAACGCACACTGAATCTCTTTGCCAAATAAGGAAAGTGTAATACCACACCTTGTTCCACATGCTTCCTCCAAAGGATGTCCTCCCACCCATGGTTGGTGAGGACCTGCTGATGGGGAAGTACAGATGAAAGGAAGACGATGAAACCAGGGAAAAAAAAATTGTCAGTAAGTTACAAGGATGGGGGTTGATTTTGCTAATATTTTCTGGCATTTTAATTCTCCCTAGGCCTGAAGTCCAAGATGTCTGCAGCCTCTGGCCACATCCCCTTTCAGAAAACAATACGAAATTTTAGCAGTGCAGATTTCCATTGACTATCAGAGACTTGTGATATAAGAGTAATCTGTAATGCATGGTTGGAGGATAGGGTGATTTATTCATTATACTAATAACAGCAAAATGATTACTTCATGTCTAGCACTATCCTCAGTCTTTAAATGTATTAACTCTAAAGGGTAAATGGGCCATAGACTCCTTGATGAGAAAGACTTTATCTGTCTTCTTGTTCTCCTTTGAAGCCATGTTGAGCACTCAGTGGCTATTTTGTGATTATGTCACATTGAATCTTGACAACACTGTATCGTCCAGGTATTGATTTATTTTACCAAGTCACTTTACATTACTAGCACCCAGAGGGCACGTACTTGTTAAGAGTAAGGGTCAAGATTTGAACTCAGAACTCACACTGTCTGATTCGTTGCTCTTGGCTACGAAGGTATATTCCCTCCTAATTAGCCAGTACTAGGTGATAATGTTTAAGGAGTGCACTTGTGATGAGCACCAGGTGATGTATGGAATTGTTGGATCTCTATATTGTACAACCGGAACTAATATAACACTGTACGTTAACCAACTAGAAATAAAATAAAAACTTAAAAAAAAGTAAATCTGTTGGCAAAATATACAGTACTAATGTGTATTGCATTCTTTCTCTTCTGAAAGGTCAGTTATGTATAGCAGTAGCTGTCTTCCATCATAGAATGTCAGCATCCTTTGAAATGTTTCAAGATAATTAAGCTCACATTGTCCACGTTCAGGAATTAAATCAGTGGTGGGCTGGTTAAGAAAACTATCAACCTGTAGCTCTCCACTTACAACCTGCAGTAGAGTGGATCGAGATTTGAAGGACTTCTCCTCTGCACAGAAATAATAAATAATAAACAATAAATAACAAATAATAAATAATAAAGCTAGGACAACCCCAGCCTCTCAAATGACAATATGGCAACCACTGAGCACCTTTCCATTGTAGAAATAGCTTCGCTTCTCCCATTTACCTATCTGTATCCTAAGGGTAAATTTACCTTGTAACCCAACGGCCAAATTCTAATAACTGTCCCCAAAGACTGGGAAACGTTAATAGTCTGACCAGTGCACTGTACTACACATGTATGCATTTGGAAATAATTACCTCCAGGTTGCCAGCTGCAGTTCTAGGCACCAAAAGTTCAAAAATTAATAAACATGACCCTGGCTTTTGAAAAGTTCACCACTTAAGGATTATGGAAACCCATAAACACATCATTAAAATAGAAATGCCAGGATGGATTATATCTAAATCACAAAGGGAACACAAAGGAAAGAGATGAATAGGGAAATTCAGAAGGCACTCTAAAGTAATGACCTTATATAAGGCTACTAACTCTTTAATTAACCCACAAAATGGTAGTACAAGGAAGGAGATTGATTATCTGCTTGCTAATAAGGAGATCAGTGGAAAAGGCAAATATATATATTTTAGGAAAACTCTTTTTCCATATGTAGTAGCTGGGGAAAATGATGTTCTGGTTGACCATATGTCTACAGCACATTAATTTATAATAATTTAACATTTTAAAAAATAATATTGCTCATAAATAAGATTTAACCCTTTTGTGGAAAATTTGAGTAATGTGTCATTCATACATTAGAAAGTTTATATTATATTCTTCCTTAAGTACCAAGAATTTCTAGATAAACTTTTTAAATTTGCAAAGTTCAGCATGACCATCAGTATCCTCAATTTACCTACGCATTTTAATCTGACGACACTTTCAAAACTATTAAGAAAACTGAACAGAATAGTATCCTAGAAAAGAGGTTTAATCATTCAGATGTTTTGCACTTGGGAAAATCAGCAAATCAACAACTAAATGAAGTGGGATATAGAATTCATGTGGCTAACACAGAGAGAGTCATGACTAAATCTCAAGTGAGACTATTTTGGGGAAAGTAGCAGTTGCAAGAGAGATAAGGAAACTGTAGAAAATATTGTAACATCTAAATGAAAACGAAAGTCACAGGGGACAAAAAGAATAAATAAAGCCCTTAGTTGTTTGCCATTGTTTGGACAAAAGCAAAGGATGAAAAAAAAAATGGTCTCAAAGGTGCTTCAGGCTGCATCTTTACAACCTCTAACAAAGATCAATTGAGTGGGAAAATTTGTTAAAGTAGTTATATGAATAAGTGGAAGAAAAGAATCAAGCCAGTGTTCCCAGCTATGCTAGCATTGTGTAGATACAACGTGAATTGGTATCTGACAAGCAAACCCACTTATCTGCATTTTCTTTGCTTTGCCCAGGAAGCTCTAGGGAAAACTACATTGATCTCTTTGCCACTCAACCTTCTTACACCTTCTTTCTCAGAAAGTTCTGTTTTTTTTTTCCTTCTTTGTCATCCTGTACAAATTAAAAAAAAAAAAGGTAAAGGAAGAAAGGAAGAAAAGATGAAAGGAAGAGAAAGAAAGAGAAAGAAAGAAAGAAAGAAAGAAAGGGAGAAAGAAAAAGAAAAAGAGAAAGAAAAAAGAAAGGAAGAAAAAAAAGAAAGAAAAGAAAAGAAAGAAAGTGGTAAACACATCAGGGAATTCAAGGCAAAGCTGGGCCATCTGTAACATAGGGAAATCGACTTTTTATTGCAAAGTATTTTCTAGGTTTGCCACGGGGGAAGATAAGACAGAAAAGAAAACTTTGAGAGAGGGCTTGAAACGTCTTATTGCTGTCAAGGTCTGGCTAATCCTTTTTAACTAAAAATGTATGGAAAGTTGTGTTTGTAAGTTGGGAAAAATTAGCACGTTGAGTTTATTAAATATAAATTGAAATATTATGAAAAATTACCTTAAGGACATTAAAAGTCTTGGGCATGTGGGTATATCAAGCAAACAGATAGACATGACGCCTTTTGGCCTGAATTATGGCTCTGCAATATTAGACCATTTTCTCCCTCTCCGGTGCAGAAGTTTCTAGTCTAACTATTGTCTTAACAGAATTCAGAGGCCGTCAAACTGGAGAATAGCTGATTAGTTTTGTAAATAAAGTTTTACTGGCACACGGCCATTGCTGTTTATTTCCATATTTTCTATGGCTGATTTCATGTTCTAATAGCAGAGTTGTGGAAAGGCCTAAAACATTACAGAGAGTTGGCTGACCCTGTCATGTATCTAGTTTTTGCAGGAAGAAACTATCTCAAGTATTTTAAAGGATTGCCACTTTAGATTCCATGTGTTTAAAGGGGTCACTGACAATTTGCCTCAATGACTTCTCCACCAGCTTAGTGGACCTGTCCTACCCACGGTTAATGTCACCTGCAGACTCTCCTGAAGACCCAGCACTTTCTGTTTTGTCTGCTTTGCTTATGTTTTTCTCTTTAGTTAATATATCCTTTCCCCACTCCAGATCCTCCTTTATAGATGTCAGCTTCTCCATGCAGCCATCTCTGATTCTCCCTGGCAAAATCAATCACTACTTTCTCATCATTGCAACCCTGAAATGATCCCTTATCACATTAGCTTGTGCCCTTACTCTGATCTCTACACCTAATTTCCTGGAGACCCAAATTCTGTCTTTCTCATCTCTCTCCGGGCAAGGTGCCTAGCATTTAGTAGATACTCGGTAAATGATGGCTGAAATCCATTGAAAAATGGTCTAAGGCAATGCATAGAGGTTCCAACTGAAGGGCACCTATAATTTCTTAGAGTCTATTTGTGATTTTATTATTTTAGTAGGAAGTAGGACCCTGAATGAATGGAAGACGAGGAACACGTACATTATAAGAGAAAAAGGGAGATGTCAAAAAATATGTGGAGCATGGAGGACTCTTGAAAATGAGAGAAGACGGGTACCTGGGTGGCTTAGTCAGTTAGGTGCCCAACTCTAGATTTCGGCTCAGGCTATTATCTCGCGGTTCGTGAGTTCAAGTCCCATGTCCTGCTCTGTGCTGATAGTGCAGACTTTGTTTGAGATTTACTCTCTCTCTCTCTCTCTCTCTCTCTCTCTCAAGATAAGTAGAGAGAGAGAGACAGAGAGAGAGACAGAGAGAGAGAGAGGGAGAGAGAGAGAAAATGAGAGAAGAGTGTGCTGGCCTTGATTCCAAAGACAAACTTTATGCCTCACTGTTCCATCTAGCTCCAGCCCTCTTTGTTATCAGCTCTTTCAACCACACTCAGCCTCTCATTTCAGTATTCCTTTTGGGATTTCCCCCTTTCTTTCCTACCTAAGTCCTAAATGCCACTCAAGCCCTACCCTCCCTGCTGTTCTCCTTTCCTTACTGTCTTCCCTTTCTTGTTTTACCCACCTCTGAAACCAAGCCCAGCATGAGATTCTACATACAGACTTGGTTCCATATTTCTTTTAAAAAAATTTCAAGTTCAAACTGTTATCAATTTTCTGTCATAGTCTCTATCAGTGTCTACCTAATTTCTCATGAATTACTGAGTGATTAGCATCACTCAATCTTGGAATCGATTCCTTGAAACCCTCCTTAATTCTAGTTAAGTGTATCGGCCTGTGTTCTCCAGAGAAACAGAACCAATAGGATTCAGCTAGTAATTCTCACTTTTAATCTTTCAAGCATTCTTTTTTCCCTCAAAAATGACTGTGATCTAAACTCAGCAGTCAGACAGTGATGATCTACTTTATGTTGATCTCTTGAGCCTGACTACTTGGAACTCCTTGTACCTCTTCAGGGGCCACTGCACCTGCAGTTTGTTCCCAGAAGATCCTGTCAATGATGTAGTTTTCTGCTAACTAGCACTTGAGTCCTGATATATTCAGCAGGTTCCTAGACATTTCTTAAGCAGGTGCCTACCCTCCAGTCTCCTCTGATGAAAATGTCAAATTCATGGATGGCTAATTGTATACCGTAGGAGTTAAAGCAGATACTTTTTAAACAATTATTTTAAAAACAATATAGGTACAGGGGCACCGGGGTGGCTTAGTCGGCTGGGCATCCTACTCTAGATTTTGGCTTGGGTCATGATCTCATGGTTCTTAGGTCAAGCCCTGCATCAGCTCCCCAAAGCCGTGTGGAACCTGCTTGAGATTCTCTCCCTCTCTCTCTCTCTCTCTCTCTCTCTCTCAAAGCAAATAAATAAACTTAAAAAATAAAAGAAATAAAAATAAAAATAATACAGGTATAAACTCACTCTTTGGCTGTGAGGATTGTATACTGATCCAGCCAAAATCGACACATCCCAAACTCCCTTTTCTGCTTTTACTCAATACCTTTGTAGGGATGTGTGCTTTCTTGATTTCGTTCTTTCCCACTTCTTCTGGAAAGTGTTGTTCTGTTTCTTTGTTTGTTTTTTTTAGAAACCATCATCTACATCTATGTGCTAAGGGATAGCCTCACCACTTTCCTCCCCTTACATCGTCTCCTTTGGTATGTTAGGAATAGATGACTCAGATACGCCCTGTAAGAATACACAGAGATGGAGATAGGGTTTGGTATACTCTAGCTGGGCCAACCAGAATCATCACTTGCTACAACTCTATGTCTTTTCTCACTTAGATAAGATCACAAGGAACATGGCCAATAGCTGTGTCTTTTGCTGTTGTTGGAAAAAAAAAATCTCTAAGAATGAAACTTAAACTAAGGAAATTAGGGCACATAGAGATGGAGAGAAAGAGGGCAGGGCGGGTGGGGGGAAGGATAGCAAGAGAGAGAAACAGACGAAAGTGATCCCAATGACATCAAGTGACACCCTGGATGCAGGTGTGCCCGGATTTGGCAAGATTCCTAGAGTTCGCTCTTACATGAAATCAGTGAATGGTGTGTTTGTCACTTGCGTCTAAAAAGGTCTCACCTGATTCCTGATTTTCCCATTACTCCTGTAGGTCTTTTTAGGGACTTCTAACTAGTGCCTGGAATTGTTTGCATATAGATTCTGTTAGCAAGGAAATAATTAAAAACAATGGTCATCATGCTGTGAAATACCTACTTAGTAGTGGCTTAGCTTTGAGAGTGGCTCTGTTTTGATTAACAGGGGACTCTTTCAAGACAATTTGATTTGACAACTTGTCATATGAAATATTTTCATGTTAGTTTGTGTGTGAAATTCTACCAAATGCTCTACCTAAAATTTCATGGCTTGTTCTAATATGACCACTAAAACTGATTATTGGGTAAATAATTAGGCACATATGACATGCTTTGTTTTGATAACTACTGTTGCTTATTTTTCATGATTTTTCTGTGTCCATATGTTCACATATTTTTAGTGCTTACAACAAAAAACTAAAAAAAAGAGGGTTAATGTAAGAGTTTTTTGGAAGTCATTTTAATATATGTGTATACGTGTGTTTTATTTAATAGTGACTAGAGTGTTTTCTTTCTGTTTTCTTCCACCTCTTGAGTTGGTTGTGATAGTCCAAAAAAAATACTAGGATTTTCTGAATGATAATTTCTGTTTGACAAATCAAGAATTCAGAATATAACTATACAATTCAAACCTAAAACTTTATTTTTCGTATAGGTTTTTTTTTAACGTTTTAATTCTTGAGAAAGAGAGAGACAGAGTGCAAGCGGGGGTGGGACGGAGAAAGAGGGAGACACAGAATCCGAAGCAGGCTCTAGCCCCTGCCCCTGCCCTTGCCACCGAGCTTTCTCAGCGAAGCTGGATGCAGGGCTCAAACCCATGAACTTCCAGATCATGACCTGAACTGAAGTCTGACGCTTAACCAACTGAGCCACCCAGGTGCTCCTAAAAATTTATTTTTAATAAATTATTGAAATGTGTTGCTAAAAGTATACACTGAAAAGTTCTCATTGCAACATTTGTGAGAACTACACTTAGAAATGGCCTCGAACCAATAAAAATGTTTTAATTTTGGTCATAATTATGAAATTTAATAATCACAATAGTTTATTGATGGATTTTAAAGTAATTGATTTAGTGGAAAAAGCTCTTGGTAGACTGTTATTTTTTTTTTAAATAAAGTCGATGTGTATTCAGTATGATGCTAATTTCATAAAATCAAATGTATAAAAAGCAATAAGAGAAGGTATAACGATGGTGAAATTACGGCAATTTTTTTACTTAGTTTTTTATACGTTCCTATGCTTTTTCCATCATTGGCTACGAATATGTATTTTTAATAGTCAGCAAATCTTACAAATAACACCCATAGGTGGTAAGGGTTGATGATATAAAGAACAACATACATCATTGATTGCACTATAAATCAACTTACCATTTTAGAATAAATATATGCTTCAAATAAACTCATAATATTTTGATTAGTAAAATAAAACAAATAATCTTGAACATGACCAAATCTAAACACTGAAGGGCTGTTCTTCACAGTATCATTTATAATTGTTAAAAAGCTCAAAAATAAATTGCGGATGTAAACTCTGGCACACCAGTTCAGTGTCATATCAACCAATTTTTTTTTTAATGACTACCAAGACAAGATCTTGAAATAAGAAAAATTCTTATGATACGAAATGAAAAAAATAACATAAAATTACATAGCTTTTGCAATCACATCTATATTATTACTCTACAAACGATGGAAAAAAACCCAAAGATTTATTTACCCTGATTTATTAGATAAACTAATTTTAGATATATAGAAAGGGTCCAAATTTCCTAAATCTCTTTTAAGTAAGATAGTTTCACCACCATTATTTTTTTTTATAGGGAAGATGGAATGTCAAATACGTAATATATATGTGTGTGTGTGTGTGTGTGTGTGTGTGTGTGTGTATATTATATTATATATATATATATACACATTACATGATGCACATAGAATTTTTATTTTATTTTATTTTATTTTATTTTATTTTATTTTATTTTATTTAAGATTTATTTGTTTATTTTGAGAGAGAGCAGAAGAGGGCCAGAGAGAGAAGGAGAATGAATCCCAAGCAGGCTCCGCGCTCAGTGCAGAGCCCAACGCAGGGTCTATTTCACAAACTGTGAGATAAAAACCTGAGGGGAAATCGAGAGTTAGATGCTTAAATGACTGAGCCATGTAGGCACCCCTAGAAATGTTTAAAACTGAGTTTAAAAAACTCATCATAGGGGCGGCTGGGTGGCTTAGTCGGTAAGCGTCTGACTTCAGCTCAGGTCATGATCTCACAGTTCGTGAGTTCAAGCCCCGCATCAGGCTCTGTGCTGACAGCTCAGAGCCTGGAGCCTGCTTCGGATTCTGTGTCTCCCTCTGTCTCTGTTCCTCCCCCACTCACATTCTGTCTCTCTCTCAAAAATAAATAAACATTAAAAAATTTAAAAATAAATAAAAATAAAAAACTCATCATGTGTCTGATACTATTAAATACCTGTTATGGACTAAATGTTTGTGTCCACCCAAAATTCATGCTTTGAAGCCCCAATGTGATGATATTTAAAGATTGAGCCTTTGGGAGTTAATTAGGTTTAGATGCGGTCATGAGGTAGGGAATTCATGATGGGATTCATGGGCATATAGGAAGAGAAAGAGAGATCTCTTTTCACACGCACTCATTGAGGAAAGGCCACGTGAGAACACAGTGAGACAGCAGAGATCTGCCAAGCAGTAAGAGGGCTGTCACCATGAAGTGAATGAGCCACGCCTTGATCTTGGGCTTCTCAGACTCCAGAACTGGGAAATAAATTTTTATTTTTTAAGCCACCTGGTCTATGATATTTTGTTATGGCAACCTGAACTAACAGAATATCTTAAGATCTGCTATACTATTTAAATAAGTAGTAAAGATAGTCATTATCTTATATTAAACCTATGTCTTATGAGAATGAATGAATGAAGGAATGAATTTTAGTGAAAAGCAAGGAGTGGTAAAAATGTAACTTTTTTAGGGATAAGATATTAGAGTAGTATTTGTTACATCTCTTTTATTTGCAAATGATAAATCACCTTATTTAAGCCAAACAAGGGAATATATTGGTTCATGTACATGAAAAGTACAAATTTAGCTGCAGGTATAGTTAGATCCTAGGGTTCAGTCAATGTCATATGGTGTCAGTCTTACTTTTTCTATCACGTGACTCTCCTCTTCATTGACTCAATTTCAAGAAGCTCTTTCCTCCTGGTGACATAATGGCCGTTTGCTGCTTAGCATGAATATCCTATTTTATGAGCAATCCCAGAGTAAGGATAACTTCTTTTTTCCAATATTTCCTCCAAAAGGCCTAGAATTAATGTCCATTAATCTGGGGAAACCCGAAAGGTAAATAAGTGAAACCATTTAAGGGTGTGTGATATTAATGAGTGGTCACCACTATAGGCAGCGGGGGTTCAGTCCCACTGGGGACGTCTGATGCTGTAGGCCTACTGCTTGACCTGCTATCAGGCAAATACATATTTTTTGAATGAATGAATGAATGAATGAATGAAGTGTTGGATGAAAGAATTAATGAATGAATCATTGAATTCATCAAACCATAAGTGAGTCTGTGAGTCAATGAATGCTCGGATAATGAATAAGAATTTATGTATTTAATTTTCATACATGTCCAGCTTATTCTAAATTGAATTGTCCTTTTACACCCTTGGATGAACAGAATTGCAACATCACTGATACCCATGATGTTTCCATGATGGACAAGGGAGAAGGCCATTTATTGGTAAAGGCAGAGGCTGTATTAAGTACTGCGAGCTTGTCATCAGGCACAGTATCTCTTTACTTGCCACTTACTTCAGCACAGATTATATCCTAATAACAAGAGAACACAAAAGTACATGAAAATTGTACATTCTATTCTTTGGGGCAGTGCACACTAGAGGTAAAGGGCATATGATAAAAATAAAATTAATTCCTTAACTTAAATAAAAACATAAAAGATTACCCATCCTTGGATCTGGAAGAAGTTAAGTGATTGGCCTGAGGTCACCTCATAAAATAGTGGCCAAGATGGGATGATAACCTTGGTAATTTAACACTCAATCCAGAGTTCCAATTAAAGATTACTATTTAAATTGAAATTTAATCAATGATTATGTCACTTGGTCGCTTTTCAAGACTCGCTGTACATCAGAAGTACGAGGAACATTGTTCAAAAATTGTATGTCTACAACAAACCTCTAGATAATCAGACTTGGTTGGTCTAGGGTGAGCTGTGGCATTTTTTAAAAGTGATTTTAATGTGCAGCCACTGCTAATAGTCACTAAGAAAGTTGGTGACGAGGCTACAAAAAAATAGTCCTTTTCAAAGGTTTTCTCAAAAGAATCAGATAATCAATCACACTTTACTATGTCCTGCTTATGTATTCAAACAGTGAATACAATTTCTAAACTTAATGTATTTTCTTTTTTTTTTTTTTAATTTTTTTTTCAACGTTTTTTATTTATTTTTGGCACAGAGAGAGACAGAGCATGAACGGGGGAGGGGCAGAGAGAGAGGGAGACACAGAATCGGAAACAGGCTCCAGGCTCTGAGCCATCAGCCCAGAGCCTGACGCAGGGCTCGAACTCACGGACCGCGAGATCGTGACCTGGCTGAAGTCGGACGCTTAGCCGACTGCGCCACCCAGGCGCCCCTAAACTTAATGTATTTTCTAACAGAGATCCAGCCGAGGAGGTACCAAAAAAAAAGACGGATGATTAAGAAAATAGACTTTTGGGGCGCCTGGGTGGCTTGGTCGGTTAAGCGTCTGACTTCGGCTCAGGTCATGATCTCACGGTCCGTGAGTTCGAGCCCCGCGTCGGGCTCTGTGCTGACAGCTCAGAGCCTGGAGCCTGTTTCAGATTCTGTGTCTCCCTCTCTCTCTGCCCCTCCCCTGTTCATGCTCTGTCTCTCTCTGTCTCAAAAATAAATAAACGTTAAAAAAAAATTATTAAAAAAAAAAAAAAGAAAATAGACTTTTCACATAGGCTGATAAAGAAGTGACCGAGCTTTCTAAACTCTCCCAGCCAAATACATTTTATTGCCTTTCGTTATGACATTGACATTAAGCCAAAGTATTCCGTCTAAAGAGTGAAGTTGACCTTAATTGTTTTTTTTAGATTCTCAAAGTTTGTTGATCCTATTATGATATTTATCTCATTTGCACTTCAGTTGAATGTGAAATGACTGTATATTAATTCACATGGTATCTTGCTACCTATTAGCAATATGGAAGGTTTAATTTAATGTTGGCTTGTGCCAGTGCCGGGAGATGTGCAGGTGAGAAAGCATGCGATTCTAATCTCTTTTCATAAGCCACAGCTGAATTAGCATCACACATCAGTGTATCATCTTTTCACAGTTTATCCTTTTTCAATCAGTTTGCCGTTTCACCTTGTTAGTTCTGACAGAGGCGAAGTAGAAATGCCAAAAGCTGTTGAATAAATGTAACATTGAGTCACATACATTTCAGCTGTACACAACAGAACTCAATTGCTTTTCTTGGGTAACGTTGCTGTTCATTTGATGGGCATTAATTAGAACCGATGTTGTTTTCTACCTGCAAAGTTTTAGTATAAAGTAAGTGTTCATTCTCAAAAAAAAAAAAAAAAAAAAAAAAGAGGGGGCAAACCCCTCTTGAATTTAATCATGCTAAACAAGCTCTTTAGACAATTTGTTCAGAAATTTCTGTAATTAAAGCTTACCCTCCAGGTAATGTGGTGATCAGATCTACCAGCGGGTATAAATTAGGGACATTATGCAATTAGCACTAAGACCACAAATGGAAGTAACAGCTGGGTGGCTGTAAGGGAAGCAAATAAATGACTCCGAAGTGGCTCCTTAATATTAGGGAGAAGGTCTTCTGTAAGAATGTGCTGTGGTGACTGGTTCTTTAGCTCAATGAATGGAGTCTTTTTCTCTGTATTTGTTTCAAAAAATTAAATTTGAATATATCTGAAAATTTTGTGAACAGATAAGAACGTTTAACCTTAATTCAGAAATGAATCCTAGTTTCTGTAAATTTGAAACCTCTTGAATATTATTCAAATGAATTTCACCCTGATGTAAAATAAAAAAAAAAAGTTAGAAGATAAAGCAAAAAAATAATATTTCAGTATTAACAGAGCTTTTGCCTGGGAAAAGCAGAAAGGGGAGGGAGGCATGACTTTATTCATTTATTTGTTTATTTATTTATTTTATTTTATTTTTTTAATAGAAGCCAAAGGCAATGGTAAGGCTATACTATTTCTCTACTTGAATCCAGGTTGGAACACTAGCCCAAATAAAAATATATTTGGACTTTTTTGTTGTTGAAATGGCTGCCTTACAGTGTTTCCTTAGATGCTTAGTTGTATCCATTCCTCCTTACTTGCACCACCTCCCTTTCTTGTTCTACCTTATTCATTTAGCTTTCTAAATTCAGTTCAAATAGCGCTGAATTTAGCAGACTTTTTTTTACCACTTTGAGTTGGATGATCATCTTTTCTGCTTCCATGCCTCTGTTTGCACCTCTAATATCACAGCAGTTATTCATGCTTTGTGTCTAGAAGATGCAAGTCTATTTTCCAGAAGACTGAGGGTAGGTAGCGTACAAGGATCTGGGTATGAATGGTTATCTAATAGGAGCTTTGCATCTTGTTGAACCTCAGATTTGAAGGAGAATATGGAAATGGAGTCAAAGACGTGTTGCCAAAGTGAAATGTTCTTTCCAGCTAATAAAAGGGAAAAAAAGTATGGAAAGCATCTAAATGAAAACATACTAGGTCTGAAGGAAACTAAGAGGCAATGTTTAAAAAATTAATGTTTAGTTTTGATCTTTCTAAAAAGCATAAAGTAGTTAATCTGATGCCATTTTTATTTTTCATATAGATACTCCTGTTAATAGCATTTAGATTTCTACAGGGGACAGACATCTGAGCTGTTTTTAATTACAACAAATTTGACGAGCCTCATTTCATCATGGAGTCAACCTCTCTCTCCCAGTGTGCTCATGGAACTTCCATGTATATGAGCAGGAGTGCTAGCTAATTAGCCGAGGTGACGCACGTGGCATTAAGATCTAAGCAGTCAAGCCCAGTTATCAAGTCAAAATGCTCTTCGGAACCTCTGTCAGAAGAACTCACTCATGACAGCAAACATCATTTTAGGAGTTCCTCATTCTGGTGTGATTTGCCAATTCTGTTAAATCAGCAGGACAATGGTATTAAAACCGTGTTTCTCCAAAGCCAGGCTATTGACATTTCCGGTCAGATGACTCTTTGTTGTGGGGGCCTTTCTCTGCGTGGTAGGGTGTTTAGTGACATACCTGGCCTCTACCCACTGGATGCCATTGGCACCCACCAGTTGTGACAACCAAAAGATCTTCAGGAATTGCCAAATGTCTCCTGGAGCAAAATCACCCTCAGTTAAAAACTACCGCCTGCGGCAGACCATACATAACTTGCTTTGGAATGGTATATTTTAAATCCTAAATCTCTCTGAGCCAGGGCACTTGAGCTGCAAACCTCAGCGACCCTCGACTTAGCTCATAGCATGGCCTAAATCCTTTAATCAAGGATATGCGCTCATCTGAAAGGCCTGCTGGTCAGTCACAAATGCTGAGAGAATTTCATTTTCTTTGAGACCCAAAGTCCCATCATAATGGGTTTTATTAAGTTGCAAGAGAGATTACTTAACCAGACTAAGCCTTGTTCTTTGACACAGCTAGTCTGCTTTCATCTAATTTACAAACTTCTCTTCACAAATCCTATAAGGAGGCTACCTTGGAATCAAAGTAGACGTGACTTTCAGAAGTGGATTTAGGGAATGAATCATAACATTTATTGCAAATTTTAAATATGTTATTTATAACATTCATTGTATACCATTTGGATTTAAAATTTTGAGTGAATTTGGGAGATTACATGTGATTGACCCTGGAGCAGCCCTGAAGTACCAAAATAGAGCAAAGAGCATGAGTCAGACCCTCTCCATATGCTCAACATGAGCGCAGGTCACGACCACCTCTGCTTCCACTCGCCATGAGGAGATTGGAGTGGAGAGATGATTTCTAAACCCGGTGCCTGGTTGCCATAGTTCAGCGGGGCAGCGGGAGGTGGGGAATTCCCATACCCTGATTTAGCTGCTGCAGGCTTTTTGTTTCCTTTTGTTTTGTTTGTTTGTTTTTAGCATTTAGCATTAAAGCTTTATTTGATTGGAATCATATTTGATATGGTCACTGGTAGATTTCTTTCAAGTAGATGCTGAGATGGAGTTCTGAGTACAAGACAAAAATGTATCAGTAATCGGCACCCGCACAGGGAAGTTAGTGAAAAGATTAAAGAGCGAATATAATACATACATATATATAAGATATATATTACAGTTTCGTGAAGGGGTTGTTTTCATTCTTTTTGTTTGTGTTTTATTTTGTCTTGTTTTCAATGAAGTCTTTCAAACCCTTCACCTAGTTCTTTTACTTCAAGTCAGGATTCAGGAGGTACTGATGAAAGAAGTGAAAACATTGAGGATGACAAAGAGATTAATGCAATCCTTTCTTGGCCCTCCCAAATAATCTTGAAACCACAAAGCTGTTTCCCTATTACCTACCCCCCTCCACACACACACACACACACACACACACATACACACAAACACACGACTTATGTTAGATGTCAATATCACAAATATTTCAATATAAAGGATGTTGGCGTATTCCCAGGCAACGCACTCATAATGGACAAAGTATAATTAAACTCTGGGATATGTGCAAAGATGAAGATAGAAAATTATAATTCATAGTTTACATAGTGGGGGCCAATTCCTCATTCTCTAATGCTGTCTACAAAACCAGCAGGATTATACGCTTTCAGTTCTTTTCGATAGCTTCTCGTCAGGCAACAGCACTCACAGAGTCCGTAATCTTTAGAGGGATTTCCCGTCACTTGCTAACTCAACACAGGACACTGGATAACATGCAAGAGGTTGTGACAGAGTTAGGAGGCAAGACTGTGTCTGCCGGGAATAGGACACACCGGATACAGTGAAATTCCACTAAAGTAAAAGCACTCAGCTTACAGCACAGACCTCACACTAATAGGATTTAAATAGCAGTTTCGGCCTCTTCTTTAACTGAATCTACTTGAAGACAACATCACATGACACAGGTTAGCATGTTTAACTCCACGAATTGTTCAACTTGAAGTTTAAGTAAGTTAAGCATTTAAAAAGTACATATCCGACTCTGATTAATCCAGATACAATATTAAATCAGCCCAAACTTTTCTTTGTCATTCAAATATGTAACATTTGTGGTTTTGTAAGAAAACTTCACTGGTGTCAAATTCGGGGTCCCTGATGCCTCAAATGTCTTAAAGGCATCTTAAACTCAGTGTGTTCTTCTCTTCCCAGACGGGTCCCCTTCCATCTTGGAGAAGTTACCGTGGCGTATTCATCTTGACAATTCACCCTCCTTCATGATCTGGCCAGTATTTGACCCATCATCATTCCCTGTCAAGTTCATCTCCAAAAATAACGTATTTCAGAGAGTGCAGGCTCCGGACTCAGACTCTGCGGGTGTTCAAATTCTCTCACCTCCCTCATGAGTTATGTGACCTCAGCAAAGTGAGCTAACTTCTCACTGCCTCAGCTTTCCCACTGGTAATAAAAGTAGAGTGGGAGCAATATATCTCAGAGGAGGGTTCCACCCCAAAAAGGGATATAATGTCAGAACCACTTTTTAAATTCCTTACATCAACAATAAAATATATGCTTTGCCGTGTACCCTGTGATTTCCGTATGTCTTCTTTCAAACAAGTTCACAGCAGCCTCTCTATCTTGAGTGCTAATACAGCCAACTTTCTTCCATATTGTAGGGCATAGTCTGGCCCCCAAATGCACAGTTTGGCTTAGATTGAGGGGGTTGACTTGAAAAAGTATAGGTACTCTGTGAACTATAGTATCAAATAAGGAAGTAGGTGTTTGTGTTACAAGACGCTTGGGGCAAATGATAGTGTCACGAAGGCATGAACATTCAGGCAGTCCCAGGCAACCAGGGCACCCTGTGTTTCCTCTGCCTCAGTGCTCTGTCCGGCACTGTGCCACTTGGCAAGGTCATGAACCTGACGGACGGAGGAATGAGCACATCTTCGCAATATTTATGATGCTTTGTGTTCCGTAGTATGGGGACCCAGGCAGGTCAAGTATGAAGCCGTGGGTTCAGATAACCCCAGTGTGCAATCTATAAGTCAAGGATGAGTCTGCTGGGCATGAACTTCTCTTGAACAGACATCTAGTACTGTCTTCATGTACAATACAGTCAAGTGGTGATATAGTACATATGGCAAAAAGGAACATTTATAATTTCATTTACATACATTATTTGCACATATGGATAAGAAAGAGGTGGTATGACCATACCTACCTCACTGGAGTTTTCAAAAGAATAAATGAGATAATATTTCTAAGGAATTCAGAAAAGTGTCTGATTTGGGTAAAAACTTAATAAATGTTAGCAATTTATCTTCTTTCTTATTTATTCTCTATTAGTAGCAAGTCCAAAGTCATTCACACAAGATCTTTATCTTGCTTGAATTTCCAAGAACCGGGATTGGTGGTAGGGAAGTTCTTAGTCCAGCCAGGTGAAGAGAGAAAGAACTATATAATCTGATTATTCACTGTGCCTTTTTTTTTTTTTTTTGTATCTCGGCCAAATGACACCGTTGCTGAACAGCCTGCACGGTGGATATTGGTCCACTGTCATGGCAATAGTAATCTTGTTCGTCCAGATTCCTACATGGTGTTTACTACTACCAAACACTCAGTCTTTCAAGGTGATAGGGATATAAGCGTACATTAAACATGCTTAATTATTTTCCTCCAAATCTAGACAGTGTTGTATCCAAAGGACCTTCAAGTCTTAGCCATATCCAGTAACAAACTACCTCTCTTGTAAGAATGAACTATGGCGCGGCTTGATTACCATTCTGGTCGTCTCCCTAACAATGAGGAATTTTTCTCTGAGGTCTACTCCAGCCAATGATCATTCATCAATACCATTCCAGTCTACCAACACGGGGATTACTATACATATATCAGATTTCCAAGATAGATGCAATAATTCCTTCCATTCCTGCATGCATGCCCTTTGCAATATGATTTTGTAACTCTTCCATCAAGATAGACTCTATTTCTCCTCCCTTAAAATGTGAGTTTGCCCTATGACTTGATTTGGCCAAATGAATATGCAGAAGCAAGGTTTGGTACCTTCTGAGCAAAGCCTCAGGAGGCTTTGTATCTTCCATTTTGAGACTTCTGCTGTTTGAATCTATTGTGAGAAGTCTGAGCTTGCATTCTTGATGATGAGAGACCATATAGAGAGAAAGGTGCAGCTGACAGACAGACCCAACTCCAAATTCATGTACAAGGGTCTCCTAACCACTCAGAAGTAGCCAGATCCCCAGCCAACTATGGTCACATGAGTGATCCCAAGTGAGGCCGGCGGAATTCTCTTAGGAATTCTCTTGGAGGGATAATATTCTTTCACCAAACTGTAACTACTGTTTTATATTCTTCCTCAGGAAAATTTTGTCTTCTGGAATCTATCTGTCTTGTGTGTTTCTCTTTCTTTCTTTCTTTCCTTCTTTCTTTCTTTCTTTCTTTCTTTCTTTCTTTCTTTCTTTCTCTTTCTTTCTTTCTTTCTTTCTTTCTTTCTTTCTTTCTTTTAAAATTTATTCTTGAGAGAGAGGAGAGAGAGAGAGCAATCAGGAGAGAGGCAGAAAGAAAGAGGGAGAGGGGATCTGAAGCAGGCTCTACATGGACAGCAGAGAGCTGGAAGCGGGGCTCTGAACTCATGAACCGTGAGATCATGCATGATCTGAACTGAAGGCAAACGCTTAACCAACTAAGTCACCCAGGTGCCCCTCTGTTTCTTTTTCTTTCTTTCTTTCTTTCTTTCTTTCTTTCTTTCTTTCTTTCTCCTTTCTTTCTTTCATATACCTATCATCTTTCTATAATCTATCCATGACTTAAGAAAAATTACATATGTGGCAGTTTTCTTTCAGGGACTGACTTCAGCTCTGAAGATGAAAGTGTCAAGCTTAATTTTTAAATTATATTTAAAATCCTTTTTACTACCAACCATACATCATATGGGTGCACAATAATTTATTAGTCATTATCCATTATTGGAAATTTATTGTGTTTCTAAAATCTTACAACTAGAGTTTTATTAAGAATATATTCTTACATAAATCTTTATTCACATTTCTAGCCATTTCTTCAATACAGATTCCTAGATATACAGTGACTGATTTAAAGGGTATGAAACTCTTTTTAAGCTTTTAGTGACTACTTCAAATTACTTTCCAGATAGGTCCATAGAATTTATATCACTACCAGAAGTATGTAATAGTAAATTTCCTCGCCTCTTAAGGTTATTAACTTTTTAAAAATTTGCTACATGTTTGATATTGAAATGTGGTGTTTTATTGTTACTAACACTTTTTTTTGTTTAGCAATATTTTCATAACATTTTTTCTCCGTTTTGAATAATTTTCTTCTCTTTTCCCCTATTTGTAGGGAATGCAGGAGGGGCAGAGAAAGAGGGAGAGAGAGAGAGAAACCCACCCCTGCCCGCTCCCCCCCACCCCCACACTGACAGTGCAGAGCCTGACTCCAGGCTCAAATGCGCCAACCATGAGATCATGACCAGAGCTGAAATCAAGAGTTGGACACCTAACCGACTGAGCCACCCAGGCATTTTTTTTAATGTTTATTTATTTTTGTGACAGACAGAGACAGAGACAGAGTATGAAAAGGGGAGGGGCAGAGAGAGAGAGAGAGAGCAGAATCTGAAGTGGGCTCCAGGCTCAGAGCTGTCAGCACAGAGCCCAATGTGGGAATCAAACCCACCAACCATGAGATCATGACCTGAGCTGAAGCTAGACGTTTAACTGACTGAGCCACCAGGCACCCCTATGTATTCCTTATTCTAAATAGCATTCTGTTTCAGTTTCTTTTTCTAGTGTCCCTCTTAAAAATTCACACTAGGAGACTGAATAAATATTTTAACCAAAAACTAAAAGTTATCAATGATGCTTAAAAACATATTTCCTTCCAAAGCAGGTTTTTCTTTCATTTTTGACATTTTTGCAGTTTTTAAAGATTAAGTAGGTTTTAAACTCCAGATTTTTTATTTAAATTATATCTTGATGAGTGAAATAATTTAAAAATATATTTAAAAAAAGAAAAAATATTGTTCAATATTTATTGGCTTGAAGAGCCCACGTAATCTGTGATGTGTCTTCCATTTTTCCTGTGTCTTTTACGAAGGTAAGTGCACAAGGATTTTCTAGAATTGAGTGCAAGTTAAAACTTCCTATATAATTCAAGGGTTTTTTTTTAGCCAGTTGTAAGGTTGTTTGTGGTAATAAAGGACTACAAACCCAGTGTTCCTGACTCTCAAAATGCTTGGCATAAGGAGTTGGGAAATAGGAATGGATAGCAAATGGTTCTTTGGTGGCTGTAATTCTCATTCCTTCTCTTAGAACAACCCATTCCCCTTCCAACTTTTATCCTATCCATGTGAATGTCTAAATGGGTCACAAATATTATCTTGTCCTTAAAACTAACACACGCACACACACACACACACACACACACACACACACATGCACACATATTGTAAAATCAATCCCCTTTCTCTTTGAGAGGGAAAAAAAATCGATATCAAAAGGCCAGAAGATATTATAATATTTTTGGTGAATACCTTTTTTGCCTTTTTTGGGATTCTCATTGCCAATGGAAACCTACAACCACATTCCTTTTGAAGAGTTTTGGTTTTAATCATAACGTCAAACTACTCCAATATGGCCTAATGAAATAACAAGAATTTAAGACCATTTTTCCTAATCTGGATAAAGTTCTTATCCTTGAACCAGGCTGTGGAATTGGGCAAGATCGACATTTTCTCTCCTACTACAGGTGAGGCTAACATCTCTTGCAGAGGAGAGTTTTCCAAACCTTTCCAAGGGTATGAATTAGGACTTGCACAACTGCCCCACAAGTTTGGCAACCAATTTAGAAAAGGTATCGTTCCTTTATATTTTAAATTTTTTAATGTTTATTTATTCTTGAGAGAGAGAGACAGAGACAGAGCATGAGCAGGGGAGGGGCAGAGAGAGAGGGAGACACAAAATCCGAAAGCAGCCTCTAGGCTCTGAGCTGTCAGCACAGAGCGCATGCCAGGCTCAAACTGGAGAACTGTGAGATCATGACCTGAGTCAACATCGGACGCCTAACAGACTGAGCCACCCAGGTGTCCCGAGGTATCATTCTTTTAAAAACTTGTTTCTCATATATAGCTTTGTCACATGCATTTGGAAATTGTTTTGCAAGTATGTCCTGATGTGGATTCTTCCCATCTCTACATTACATTGGAAAATAGCTAGCATGGAAATTACTCCTTGTGTTCCAAGAAAAGCCCTGATTTTACTTCTGCATGGCTGGGACTCTGCAGGATGAAATGAGAGGTTTAGAGCAAGAATAGAAAACGGCTAGGGTGTAAGATACATAAATATAGAAATAATGAAAAGAAATGTTGTCACTATCCTCAGATGAGCATATGCTGAGATGAATTCCAGACAATGTCTCTAAAATAATTTTTAAATGAAATCTCAAGAAAATACGTTGCTAAATCTAATGCTTAATTAGGTACCTTAAAAGAGAAATTTCAAGGCGTTCGTTCCTAAGATTGTGCTTGCTTCTTTTATCAATATTGCTTGACATAACAACATCTTGTTATATGTTGGCTTTCCTGACACTAAAGGAAATAAGTTGACTTTTAAAACAAAAAAAAGTAATTGATTATTTTACACACTTAAGAATAATTTTAAGTCTTAGACCTAAGATATGGTGACTGATTTATTTCAGTTGTCCTTTATTTCATAGCTAGCATTAGAATATATCCGCTAAAAGCATTTGAGTTTTTAGACTACCTTCTGCAAAGCAGTTATAATCCCCCCACATTTTTATATAAATCAACTAATCAGCATTCTGACCCCTATATAATCCTTAAATGATCATCTGTGTATGTGAATAAATTTTTACCAAATTAACTCTTATTCAATTATACTGTGTCTCATTATAAAGTAACTAAAAGAGGCTGAAGAGGTGAATGAGAGAAGAGGGGTATTCTCACTATCTTTAGGAAGATTCTGGAAAGCCATCACATGTTAACATGTTGTATTTAGCTGAGAAAACCTTACAAAAATGTGGAGAAAAATCATTTCTTCCTACAGCTTCACCAAATTGAAGTACAAATTAAGGCCACACACCTTCATTATCCCCATGAAATGAATTCCCTGATGGCCTTCTCTACGCCTTAGATTCCACTGTTCCATTCTCCATGATATATTAAAATGAAATACAAAATAAAAACAAATCAAGAAACCCTCCAGGAAGCTTTATCAGCCAAGAGGTTAGTCCTGATTACCAAAAATTCACGGAAAATAATCCAAAAAACCTACGTATCACCTGCAGGCCTACGGCTACTGTGCTGGCTCAGATTGTTCCTGTTGAAATAGCTCCATTAGTTTGGTGTTGATAGTTGTCAGAAAGTTGCTACATCCATTGTGTGTTTGTGTGTGTGTATACACATGTGGGCGTAGAAAAGTGCCATGTGTGTACATATGTGTACATGTGTATGTTTGTGTATATAGGAAACGAACTGTTCGGATACATGAGTTGGCAAATGGTAACAATTGAGACAGAGAAGAAACCAGATTATTAGTGACCTCATGGGCCAGGCTAAGGGGCTTGGGCTTTGTTAAGGGCAACAGAGAATTTAAAGCAGGAGGATAAAATTAAACGGAGTTTAGGTAGCCCATTCTGTGGCCATGTGTTGCAATGAAAGGGGGATGTATGGGGAAAAATTCAAAAGACAGATATGTGTTTGGAGAGTTTTGCAAATACAATGAGAACTTGAACCAAAGCCACCATAATGGGAAAAGCAAGGAGCAGAGAGTTGCAAATATCCTTTTGTAACCTAAAGTTTCATAATGCCTAGAATATTTCCAATGGGATTTTAATTCACATATATGAATTTGAATATCCTCTCTTAAAAAACATTGTCATTTAGTGTAGGGGTTATAGTAAATAGAGCTGTGGTTTTTGAGGCTGTATTTAAAATCAAACTATGATTTAAGACTGTAACTCCACAAGGAGCTTCTTACCATTATTTTCCTCTCTAGTCTTGGATGGATTTATCATTGTTATATTCATTGATTAGTATTTACTTAATTGTTAGAAACTTAATATTTTGATGAAGATGATCAACAAATCCCTGTTGAAGTTAAATAAATTAACTAACATGAATCAATGATTTTGATTTAAAGTCTGATAGATCACTTTGCCAACTTTTGAGGCTGGCAAAAATTCTGTTTTCTTTTCACTATTGTAAAATTAGTGTGTGTGTGGGGGGGATGGGGAGTGTCCACACTGTGGCTAAATAAATGCATTAACCAGTAGAGAGTGACCCTCACTACCAAGTAATTCCAAAGATTAAGGCAACCAAGTCATTTAAACTTCCAAGGGTCATTAACCTCATGGCATGATTTTTTTAAGTGACTATAAAGATGCTCTCTTAGTTCACCAGGTCATAATGTTTGAACCCACAAGTGGTTGCTGTATGACTGGCAGGTTGGAGAGCTGAAAGGGAACAGGGAAGAGATTTCGAGTGGTCAATCCAAAGCAGTAAGAAGCTGTGTCTGTGGATTTGGACAAGCTTTGAGGATTTGGAATGAAATGACTAAAATGATTACGCTCCGCGTGGCCAGGCTACTTGGAGAGAGCAAACTAAAGCCCCATCCTCACCCCCAGAGCTGCTGTGTATGGGTTTTAAGGCACAGCCTTTTCACTTCCTTCCTCTGAACTGAGACAGTGATTTTTGTTACTTCTCCAAGAGTTTTCTAAAAAAGAAGAAAGAAAGAAAGAAAGAAAGAAAGAAAGAAAGAAAGAAAGAAAGAAATCACGAAATAAAATCTAGATAATTGCATCTCCCAAGGATTTCTGGAAAAATACAATAAAGCATATTGCCAAACCAAAGTGCTGATGTAAAAGAACATAAATAAAAATAAATAAATAATAAAATGGAATGACAGTCCTCGCTCATAATGTCCCCCCCATTTAAAAAAAAATGTAACTATGACTTTAACTGATTTCCAGTGCTTCCTCGTTCTTAGAAAATATTGAGAACTACTTTTTAAATCCATAAAATATTGCAAAGGAAGATTGTATTTAAATAGATTCCTTTGGTTGTTGGGTGAAATGATTAGCAAGCCTTGGTAAAATAACTTATTGAGTAATAAGAACTTACCCATTTCCCGCGGTATGTGGGTTTTCCTTTCTGACTGTCTGAGAATCCCACAATTATAGGTCATCACTTAATAAAAATGAAAATCAGCTTACATGCCCTTGTTTCTAAAAAGAAGAGCACGGTATATAAGGAAAACGACTTTCTTTTAGCATTTTAAATTAAATGTCCTAGAAGTTGTAATATGATTTCCCTCAAGTTCTCTTAAATTAATATTTAAAACTGTGTATTTGTTAATATTTGGTTGTAACATGGGCTTATGAAAATCTAATAGGGAAAACATAGAAATAAAGTCTGCAGCAGTGGTGTTAGCTCTTGATTTTTTCTATGAGCATGAATTGTGCAAGGCTATAACAAGGCCTGCTAATCAGCTGCTCGAAGAAGGTGTGTCAATGTATGGCTCCCACATGGTTTGAAAGCATCAAGTCTCTAGGCATTTGATGAATTGAAAGATACAGCACTATGAGAAACAGTTCCAAAAGAATAAATTCTTTTGGTGGTCATCTGGAAAACAGCACAGACATGCTCAGCTTACAGTTGGCCTAGAAATAAGGATATTGATGGGCACGTTTGTCTAGATCATATACCCCATTCGTTGCTTGAATCAACTGAGCTAGAGGCAACTTTTCAGCCTGTGAACGTTTAATATAAAAGAATTTCATTAATATGCAACGTTCTTCGTATTGCCATAAAGCGATGTTAACATTTTCATTCTGTGAATAATGATGGGCCCGCTCAGTGTGTTCTCGGACACTTGCTAACATATGTATCCATTCCATTATGTGTTTCAAGATAAGATGAGGTAGGAGTCAAATCATTCATGTTCTAAAAGGAAGCTCATCATTAGGTAGTACATGTAAGAAACATATGGCAAAGTGAAAAGGCACCACCGTTCTATGTAGACTCTTCGCCATTTACCCAGGATGAGGCAGGATAGAATGAGGCACATATTAGAAATGAACACTCGTTTTATTCCTGTTACTATCACAACCCTTTCAGTAGAATGAATATTTATTTGAATAAACAGGATGATGATCTATATTGCGATTGTAATCTCTCAACAGACACTTGTCCCAAAAAGCCTTTTATTTCAAGGGTTTTTACCATGTTGTTATCATTTGGTTTGGGATTGTTTATATTCATCACTGATGTTACATACTGGATATGCCCCTCGCACCACAGATGCTGCTGGATTTATCTTTGTGTAGCTAAAACCTGGCACGATTTCCGTAACGTAAGAAACACTCAATAAATTTGTTTCCATTGTTTTGTTTTGCAATGAAAAAAAAATGAATATTACATCCAACATTCCTAATCATAAAACACATCTCTCCTGTTGGATGTAAATATTACCCACACTTGTAAAACTGAACTTTATTAGGTTGAGTATGAACAAGAGAGATGGAGGGAGAGAGAGAGAAAAGGAGAGCAAGTAGGAGCAGAGACAGCAAGGAGGAGCTGTTTGCTCTCTATATTTGATAAATCTACGCTTAATAAACTGATAAATTCTCACTCTTTTACATTTTACCCTAACCTCCTCTTTTGTGAAATTTGTCCTTTGAATTAATTTCCCTGGAATAAGTCAATCAGAATGGAAATTGGAGCAGACATATGAACAGTATAAACAATATTGTTCCGTCACACACACATACACACACACACACACACACACACACACACACACATGCACACACACACAAAACCTTATGTAATGTTAGAGATGATAAAAACTTAGAGAATATTTTCCCCAGCTCATTTTTCACAGGGGAGTATCTATGAAGTGCTCTGCAAGGAGAAATGAGCTTTTACAGTCAAACACACCTGGATTTTAATTTTAGGACACCTGCTTCTTTCTAGTGTGGGGGATTTAGGCATGATGCTACCTGACCTCTTTAAGTTGCCATTTCTTCATCTATGAAATTGGCATAATAATACTAATTTATATTACGTCTGTTATTGAAATGTGTGTTAGTGAAATGATATACCTAAGGCATATGCTGCTGTGTGTAGAACAGACACATGCTACTTTTAGCATTTATTTTTGATGGATCATACACGATAACAAGGTGTTATTTTTGTTTATGGCTTTATTGTGAATGTGTTTTCATAGACATTTTCTTATTGGCTTTAAATTTTACAAGGAATTATCATCAAAGTCAATAAAATTGAAGCCTGTTGGGTTTTGTCTTTTAAGGGTGCCTGATGAATTGAGAAGGATCAATGTGAAGTTAAAAAAGAGACATTGCAATAAGAAAAGGGGACCCAAGTTCAAGTCCCCTGTCTAACACCCTTTTAGTATGAATTTGAACCAGTCACCTGATATTTCTGGGCCCCAGTTGTTTCACCTTGGAGATATGAATAACATGATCTCATCTGGAGGAAGGCAGAAATCTGGGCCAAATATTTAGTTTGTCTTGTTCTTCCCAGATATGAACTTTATGTTACTAGGAATGATTTTTCTGTCATAGTTTAGAAACTGTATTCATTTTTTTCTTTTCCTTTATTCATTTTTAAGGTGAAGTCATCATGGACCAAGTGGAAAGGAGGTGGCCCAATAGAACTTCCTATACTGAAGAAAATGTTCTGTAACAGTAATCAATATGGCAGCCCTCCAGACACATGAACGGCCACTGAACACATGAAATATTGACAGTGTGATTAAAGAACTGAGTTTTTTATTTGACTTAATTTTAATTAATTTAAAATGTAATTTAAAGAGCCATATATACCTGGTGGTTAGAGTATGGGACAGCACAGACTCGATTATAGAAAAGCATCAAGCCTGATGTACCTCATAGGACTTGTCATTGTATTCAAATATATTTGGTAAATTAGGAGAGTTATTCCTTTTTGGAGTAACAATATATGTAACCTCACGATAGCAAACAGAGGTTCTGGAAAGAAATCCAGTTATAGACAATAGAGCTTTAAACATGGAAAGTGGTGACTTCCTTTCGTTTATTTGTATCTTTAACTTAGTTTCTTTGAAGTACTTTTCTGTTGTGTTAAAAATTAGTGTTCCTGATGATAGCTTCAGGATGGGAAGCCAATGGGCTGGGTTCCCACCCCAGCCTATCTTGAGTACTTTTTATTTATAGGTTACAAACAGTAGTGGATGAAGAAAAGTATGGGAATTTTGTAGAGTAGAATTTGGAAATTTGTAACACGGGTAGCCTCAGTTTTAGATAACATATGAAACAAACAAAAAAGGAAAACTATTTTGAATTGCAG
This sequence comes from Panthera tigris, assembly GCF_018350195.1. Taxonomy (NCBI): domain Eukaryota; kingdom Metazoa; phylum Chordata; class Mammalia; order Carnivora; family Felidae; genus Panthera; species Panthera tigris. The sequence goes on from NC_056665.1 coordinate 128,571,405, forward strand.
TAGGTTACACAAGGGAATACTGAGAAAGTAGATGACCTCTTAGACATCTGGAAACTGCATTCAAAATCTTGTAGTAAATATCTTAATATTTAATATTTCTCTGTTTAAAATACTTAATATTTCTTCATTTATTTCAACTAAAGTTGAAGTACAAAATCCAGATTTTTTTTGTTGTTCAAAAACTCTTATTTATTTTCCTGTACAGTCCGTTAAAAAAGATTACAAAATAATCATTTCAGTGTTTACATTTCACAAAGCACTTCTGTAAGCGTCTGCCAGCATTTGCCTCTCACAATGGAATAATCCCATGATTGCCATATCACAGAGGATTTGTTTTTAATTAATGAAATTGAGTTTTTAGACAGCTTAAGTGACTCCCATGGTCACATACTGAAAAGAACCAGAATCAGAACTACAATCTGAGTCTTTTCTCCTATACTTTCCCATTTTATGGGAAATGCTTACAGCATCAGTGCTATGCTTATAACACTGATAGATGGTTTTCTCTCAAAAAGCCAATATGCCACTGAAAGGGACACTGCCTTCCTGCCTAATACACGCTTTTACTGGGTATATGATACTTTGCTCTAGAGCAATTCTCCTTTTTGGAAGCTTGCAAAGCACAGACACAAGCCCTAACATATGTGACTTATGGTTCTGAGAATCATTCCCTTTCACTTGCTTTGTGAATCATATTTGTTTGGGAGTTGTTTTGCTTTATTTGGATTTGTTTTCCTTTGTCTTCTCTCACCCCCAACAGAGATTGCTTACTGGAGGCCCTTACAATGCAGGTTTTATTTTAAAACTGTAATTAAAAATACAATTTCCATTGTGCAAGTCTGGCTGAGCTGTCCTTCTTTCAACACACAACCTCCAGGAATCTCCACTGTATGACATGGAGCCACTTTCAGTGACAGTTTATTAGGAGTTTTTGAGCTCATGTACCTTGGGCCTAACAGAGGTGTAGAAAGTCTTTAGCATGATGTAATAGTAAACACGTGACATTTCCTTCCGATGTTTCCTTGGAAACCAACAGCCCTTAATGGAAAACTCTTCTAAGCAGATGTTTGTAACTTCAGCATTGGTATTGCTTAGTCAAAAGTATGATGGGTCTTTGAACATTCTTCACAGAGTGTCTTGCTCATGAGTCTTGACTTTATGGACAATGTTTATGTTCGACATTACAATGAAACTCTTTATGGGCTATAAGTTTTGACATTACTCACAGGATCTCCAAGTTAGAAAGCATTTAATGCATCAAACCCTCTCTGAGCTATACATTTTCTTCCCTTAATATTTTCATCTTTTTAAATACTAAAGCAATTATGGGAATGAATACAGCTATAAAATGTGAAAAGGTTAAAAATAGTCAGGAATAGTCACACTTTCCAAGATGTGATATCCAATATGTCCAGATGTGCCTGAACGTGTTCAAATAAATATAAAAATAGTTACACAGGTCTTAGTCTGAAAATGGACTCCACAGATAGGAAAACTTAGAAAATATTTAAAGAAGACAAATGATTACGAAATTGAATGTATTGATTATCTGTTTATGAAAAGAGCTTTTTATGCCATTGTATTATGGTTCATGTTGAAAAGTATGCTCTGTCTCTAACATGTAAAATCCGCATACTCGAGTAAGCCGAGTCAGAGCTATGGAGGGAAACTAAACACACTGAATTTTAACCTACTGATTGAGTTTTTTAAGAAGACATGAAGAGTTGCTAAGTCCAGAGGCTTTAATAATGATGATATTCAGATGGACACATACCTAAAATTAAGTTATCAGTTACGTATCGTTGCACCCACATATTGAACGTAGAAAATACTAGAGGGTAGAGTGAGGTTCTCAGAACAACGGGGAGAAGGGAGAAGGGATTCTCGAATTTCTACTATGGCCATTGAGACATACCTCAAAGAATGAGAAGAATTTCCGTTAAATGAAGTCACAGAAGAGCCATGGGAATAAAACTGGACACACAGGAACTTCTCTTTTATACTGTGGAGGAATCTACACGCCGTTTCACTCCAGTCCACTCTCACCCACGTTCCCTGCCTTTCTCTGCACTGAAGACAGGACAGCTGAAAGCCAACCCTCCAGATTCCTTGGGGATTTCTGGGGAAAACTTTTTCCTGCTTCGACAAGCACCAGGTCTTCCTCTTTCTTCAGCAGGAATCAGTCTCAATGACAGCAGGATTCATGCCAGGATGAAGGAAAAGGCTGAGACATCCTAAGAAGCCATGTCCTGCAGCCAGTGGGCCATCGCCAGCCCCTGTCTCCCACCAGCTTTTATGTTGTACAAGTAGCAAAACAGTACACACTTCAACTTCTGCTTACTCAGGGTTCTGGCCTTGTAATCAAATATATCCTCTGACATAGTCCTGGCGAGAGAGACCTAGAGAGAGAGAGAGAGAAGAAAAGAGGAGGGAAGAGAGGAAGTAAGGAATGACAGTGTGTAATTTAGGATGTATCACACTAAGAATGTGACAGATCTGTGTAACGTAATCCTCATAAAACCCACTGAAGCCCCGTTTTCATCCCCATTTCACCAGTGGGGTAAGTGACTATCCATGAGGTGACCAATCTTGTCCATGTCATACACCTAAAATGCTGTGGCAGCTGGTCCACATGGTGAACTGCTTTGCCACATTGCTTTTGACTTAAAATGGAAGGAGCCCAGGGGTAGATTCTGCACAAAGAGTGGACACATGCTGGGGTAGAATATAGGGCTCAAAAAAGAGGTTGGTTTGGCATCGTTTTTCTAGTCAATGGCGGAGACTGTTCAAGGAAGTCTTCAAGGGAGGGGCCTGTGGCAAATGAGGAGGATTTCCAAAGGAACAATGGCACCCAAGGGTGCTGTTAGAGGTTAAAAGACAAATTGATTTCACAGAGAAAGCGAATAAAAGACACACAGAGGTGAAGGAAGCTCACAGGGTTCAAAGTCGACAGGATGATGTGAGCTACATCAGGATCTCCTCTCTCTGCGATAAATCCCACCGAGAAATGGGTGTTGTTTCCTCTCCTGGAACAGCACCATCCAGAGGAAATATCTGCGATAAGGAAAGTGTTCTGTGCCTATGCTTCCTTATGCGGGAACCACAGGACACACATGATCTTGAAATGTGGTTAGTGCAGCTGAGCGATTGAATTTTTAATTTAATTTAAAATTTAATTGAAATCACCACAGAAGGCTCATGGCTACTGTGTTAGGCAGCACGGAGTAAAACCACAGGACTACAGGGAGAGGTGAAGGGTATAGATTCACCTCAGTTTGATGTCTGCTCACAAAAGAACATAAATCTCAAAATATAGACTGTTAGGACCTTGTCAGGAATTCAGTTTGGGGTTAGATGGTGTAGGGAAAACAGATGTTCCAGGCATTTCTTTTTTTTTTTATGCTATTGAAAGAAAAGAAAATCCTCATTTCTTTCTTATCACGAACTTGTTTGATACATTTCTTTTCTTTTGTGTATTTTCAAGCTTACTTTCTGTTTGCTTTGTAAGTGTATTATTATTCTCCCATATAAAAAAAAAACAACACAAAACAAAACAAAGGGCACTTGGGTGATTCAGCCTGTGAAACGTCTGATTTTCGATTTCAGCTCAGGTCATGATCTCATGATCATGAGGTCAAGCCATACGCCAGGATCTGCGCTGACAGCCAGAAGCCTGCTTGGTATTCTGTCTCTCCCTCTTTCTCTGCCCCTCCCCTGCTCCCATGTTCTTGCTCTCACTCTCTCTCAAAATAAATAAATAAACTTCACACAACAACAACGATCACCAATAATAATAACAAAACACTCTCTCTGCATTGTGTGTTTCTCCAGCTACCTTTCTCCTTCCTTACATTGTCAAACTTCTTGAAAGAGCACCACATCACAGGCATTTTCACATCCTTGTTCATCCTTTATTCATCCGCAGCCCTCTGATCTTGGCCATCTTGCTGAGAATCTGAGCATCCCACGGAAAATACCAATGTTGACAAATCCAAGGGCACTCCTGAGTTTTAATCAAACCTGAGCTATGTGTCAGCATCAGCCCGTATTAAACACTCCCAGAAAATGTTTTCCCCAGTGGCTTCGGTAACACAATTAAGCTGGGTCTCTTTGTTCTTCCTCTCTGTCTCTCTGTTTTATAATTTTTTGTCAGCTCATTCTTCTACTTTTAAATGCTGAGGCTCCCCAGGATTCTCTTCTTAATGTTCTTGTTTTCTCCCACTGCAAACAGTCCCTGGTGTCTCTCATTGATTATAATAATCTCTAATAATACTAATACTTTACATCACCCACAGGTCCAAGCATTTTACAATTATTAATTTATTAAATTTTTATAATAATGCTATGACGTAGGTAGTGTTCTTGACCCATTTTATAGATGAGAATACAGAGGCTCTCAGAGCTATTTCCTCAAGGTTAAATAGCGGGTTCAGTTATGGGGATGGAAATTAAATTCAACAGTGTAGCAAAAGGATCTGTTTCTTACCCTCTGTACTGCACTGCCTACATTATAAGTTCATTAATCCCTGGAATCTTCTTACTGTGGCAATATCTTGCACACATAGATGGGTTCATGTACGTCCATCCAGATAACCCAATATGTCAGAAAAATACCTTCCTATGAACTCCAATATGCTGACTGCCTGCATGAAAGTTCCAGTGTTTTCTCAAAATGAACAAAGGCACAAGGAAGGTACTATCTCTCAGTCCAGCTCATCACCTCTGTATCAGAAGATGAATATCACCAGCCACCTGCGAGTGCAGGTCAGAATCCAGGTCATTCTTCATTTTTCCAATTTTTTATTGTGGCAAAATACACATACGATTAAATTTATCGTCTTCACTATTTTAAACGTATAGTTCAATGACCTTAAATACACTCATAATGTTGAACAAATATCACTCCCAACCATCCTCATAGCTCTTTTCATCTTGTAAAACTGGAACTCTATACCCATTAAACAGTGACTCTCCATTTACCATACCCACCCTAACCCCCCCCCCCCAGTATCTGGAAACTATGATTCTATTTTCTTTCCCTATAATTTTGACTACTCTATGCATCTTATATAAGTAAAATCATCAATCTCGTTATTACAGTCATATTCAGATCTTCTGTTTAGTCTTGAAGGCTTTGTTTTCTAGGAATTTGTCAGGTGATCATTGTTAACACTGTTTTCACACCCTATACCATCTCATCCTTTGTATCCTTCTGTGGTTTCCCATAGTTCAGGACTATATCATTTCTCAGTAGAATTACTATTATACCCTCCCATTTGATCAACCCATCTCAACTCTACCCAGCCTCCTCCCCCAACACACGCAAACACATACACACACAGACGAAACCCAGATTTAAAACTGTGGCTAGGGGTGCCTGGGTGGCTCCGTTGGTTAAGCGTCCAACTTCGGCTCAGGTCATGATCCCACAGTTTGTGAGTTCGAGCCCCACATTGGGCTCTGTGCTGACGGCTCGGAGCCTGGAGCCTGTTCCAGATTCTGTCTCCCTTTCTCTCTGCTCCTCCCCCGCTCACACTCTGTCTCTGTCTCTCTCAAAATAAATAAACATGAAAAACAACAACAACAACAACAACAACTGTTGCTAGACTCATGTTTCTGAAATGCAAAACAGATTAACTCTTCTTCTTGTTTAAAACTCCTTAACTGGGGTGCCTGTGTGGCTCAATCCATTGAGCATCCAACTCTTAATTTCGGCTCAGGTCATGATCCCAGGGTTCTGGGAACTAACTAAATAAATCAATCTCTTTAATTCTTTCCCATTGCACAGTATCAGGAATTTGCAAACGTTTTAGCATGCCAGGTGAACTCCTTCACCATGGGCTCTTGCCTGTTGCTTCCACCTGGTCTCCTGAGCCACGCCCGTGTGCAGCTTCCTTTAGCTTCTGCTAGCTGCTCCCTAAGAACAACTTTGGCCTTTTCATCTTGGCATTTGTCATTCTTTTGCCTCAAAGTACTTTGCCTCTCTTGTACATCATCTTTGTCTGTCCCAGGAACTACTCTTTTGCACTCCCCGCACACCGTGCCTTTCAAAATTTACCTGCTGTGCTTCAGCATATAACTCTGCGTTTCCCTCCTACCTTCAAGGGATGGGACTGTGTAACACTCTTTTTCCCCCCGACAGTGCTATACTGCATTGCCTAGTCCATGATGAATTCTCAGTAAATGTTTGATGAATGGCTGAATGAATGCAACTACACTTTCTTAGCACTGCCCCACCACTTAGGAATACCAGAATGGAGAGAGACGCATCCATGAAATTTACAATGAGAAGATAAGAATCACCAGCCTTACCTGTCACCCGTTGTTAACAGTCCTGAAACTCCTCTGTTGTAGGCATGCTTTTTCTCACATTTTGGGGAGAAAAATGCCACCCTGGAGATTATTTCTTCTTGGTGAAATGCCACTGGCAAGTCTTCAGGAGGGGAAGGGTGGGGCCCCAGGGGGAGGAAGGACCACACACAATCAGCAACAGTTGGAGATTTTCCTTCCAGCCTCATCCCTTACTGCACCCACTTCAAGAATGGCCTCAAGTCTGGCAGTTTTTTCTAAGACCGTTATTAGAAAACATGTGAAGAACCCAGAAAATGTATGATTTCTCATGAAAAAGACAATCTCTGTGCATTGTGTACAGCACAGTGAGTTAAGGAGGTATTTTCTATTCTTTGGAACAAAATGTTGGGCAATAAATGTGGGCTATGTTGATCTTTACAAGTAGTGAAAAAATAGAAAATGAAAAAACAACAACAATTTGATGCAAAAACTTTACTGTGAACCGGAAGAATAAAGTTATGTATTTATTTCTTGAATTGGAGCTCTTCTTAATTATTGATCAGCAACTATTTACAAAGCATAATTCTGCCTGTGTGGGCAACATACACATGAAGCTCAGTAATGTTAATACTACTACCAATAATGACAAGAGCGAATACAAGTTTACTATTTACCAGGCATTTTTCTAAGTGCTTTACATATTCTAACCAACAGCTCAGTAAATTAATCACTAGTATACAAAGTACTTTTCAAATAAATCACCTAGTTTAGGTAGTTTTTAATACTTATCCATTGTATGGATGGCCAAACCAAGGCCCTATGTGGTTAAGGTTCTTCCTCAAGATCCTGCAGCTAGTAAGTGTGAAAGCCAAAACTCCAGGGTATCTGAACCAGCATCACTGGATTCAAAAGAATTCTATGGGATGATGCTTCCAGGGTTGAACATAGCACTTCACCTCCCTGTTCTCATGGGAGCTGAATCTGAAATTCTGCAACTTTGTGTGGACACACTTTTTTTTTTTTGTTTTTGTTTTTGTTTTTGTTTTTGGTTGTTTTTTGTTTGTTTTTGTTTTTGTTTTTACCTATTCATTAAAGTGTTAGTCTTAATGTATGAAAGTACCTACTATTATATATAAAGTTGTGTATAATTCAATTCACAAGTATAGAAACATCCCTTAACATCCTTAGCCCGAGTCAACCAATCTTGCTCCAGTGTGAAATCATCACATGCATGTCAAACGTTTTTCTGTGCCTGTGTCTGGCTCTGATTTTAAGGAAAGAAAAGGAACGCATCCGGTCATCCATTGATCAGATATGCACCTCCCACTATGTGCCTGGTATTGTGGTAAGGGTTGGGCAGAGAGATGGTCAATTGATAGAGGACAGACCCAAGTGTGTGCGGCATCAACAAATCATCCATTTTCAGTTCTAGAATGAGCTATACTCATTTCTTGCCACTCTTTTTGTGCTTATTTTTTCATGGATCTTAAATGGTTTTCTCATCACTTGACTCCATGAGAAACCTAAGCCACAAATATTCATGAGAAAAAAGAATGTGATAGATTTGGGAAGACATGAGCATTAGAGAGCAATGGCAAGAAAAGGAAAGAAAGTCATTATGTACAGAAAATAATTGCAAATATAAGAAATGTTTGGAGAAATATGAAGACAGGTGAAGAATAAGAAAGGACATTAGGGTCACATATGGACTTATCATATCTCTGTGGGGACAAGTGTTTACATTGGTGCCCAGTTCCTGCTTAGAAGATAAGCCACACCTGGTAGTCATAATGGCCCCTACAGATATGGGACCAGGTGATATCCTTAGTACCTGGGCCAGGCTAGACCTGGGTCATTTAGTCCAGCAACTAGTTGTAATATAACCAAGAAAAAAAAATCAGTTTCTTCTTGGGGAAAAAAAATCTATTAAAAGACGCCTATCAAAAATCTACTGAAAGCATTACACTTTGAGAAATGTGCCAATGCATCAAGTATACAAGGAGTGAGGGGACAAGGAAAGCAGATATTTACAGAAGGGAGTGAGAGCACTGGAATGAGATAGACTAAAATGAAAGAAAACTATTTTCTTCAACTGGTTTGGTCTGTGTTTTTGTTTGAAACAGTGAGTGTGCTAAGAATTAGGCCGAGGCTGCAGTGGGTTCAGGTAAAGGAATGAAGAAGACTGTGGACAGCCGGCAAACTGGACACTCAAAGCAAAGATAGGGTTGCAGAGGGAGATGCTTATAAGGGAAGATGAGACCACATAGTGCGGTGCCTCAAAATCACTTCAATGTTTGAGTTTTCTATTCACATGCAAACAAACCAAATGTCAGAGTTCTGTTGCCTGATCAGCTTTGGAAGCCTCAAATCTAAGTGGGCAAGCATTAGACGCTCTGCATTCAATCACTGCCCACAAGTCTCTCTGACCTTCAAAACAAATAGTGCATTTCCAGAGATCTGGAGAGCAGAGGGAAAGCCTCTTGTGTTCCATCCGATATTATGCGAGAGGCTCAGCTATATGATGTCCGCTATCAAACAAAAGAGCCAGCTGCACCAGTGTCATCCAAAATCAGAGACCTTTCCAGTTAGATGCCTCAGGGGTAAAAAAAAAATGCATTGTTTATTTTCAATGAAAATAGAACTCAAGCTAGGAGAAAAAGCCCCTGGCCTTTCACTGTTTAGAGCCCCTAAGAAAATAAATAAGTATTGCTTCCTAGTGTCATTCATATAAGGAAGTAGAGTCAAGGGATAAGTTTCAGGTGTGGGAAATGAGAACAATGGAAGAGGAGGTGAGGAGAAGAGGAATAAGAGAAAGAAGAGGAAGAAAAAGAATCATGGGGGGAGGGAAGGAACGTGGGTGGAGAAGAGAGAGAAGATTACAAAGAACGTTCCTTCCCGTGGTAAATATTTTACATGTATTATCAAATATAGCCTCACAACTGCCCTGGGAGGTAGGTTCCTATAATTATATGCATTTTAAAGAAGAGAAAGGCAAGGCTTCAAGAAGTTATGTAAGTTATCCATCATCTCATACCAAGAGGTAGAGCCAGACCTCCAACCAAGTCAACCGGCCACCCAAACCCATGCTTGCAAGATGAACTCAAAGACCAGAGAGAAGTTTCAAGCTATCTCCATTTATGCCCCGGCCTCCTAAGATAAGTAAGTAGCGGTAAACATTGAGCATATCAGTGTACCCAGAGAGGTGGCTTTCTTTTTTTTTTCTTCTTTCTTTCTTTCTTTCTTTCTTTCTTTCTTTCTCTTTCTTTCTTTCAGAAGTGGCTTTCATAACGGGCGAAAATTTGGAAAGATAAATTTTAATCAAGTATTTCACACACTATATGTGAATAGAGTCAGTTATGATTTTTAAAAAATGCCCTCTTTTCTCCCAATCCCACCCAATTGTTTACTTAAAAGTGATGCAGTTATTTGAATTCTCACATAAAGAAGGGAGACATGTAGAAGCTCTCAAGGAAGCAAGAAAAGGAAGGAAGGAATTTTTACAGGAGAAAAAAATCACCTACTAGCTTAAAACTGAAAACAGAAAGAGCTACATTTCCAGTGGTTTCCAAGACAGGAGTCTCTGTTTCCCACTATTTGAGAATGATTAATGAATTGACCTCCTGTGTGCCACTTTGAAAACACACCAAATGTGCTTAGTTTGGCAGACCACTGGAGGAAGAACTATTCATACAGAACAAAAAGGGCTGCTGTTTGCCAGTAGCTATTAACTTGTGGCTATATCAACACTTGTGCTGTTAACAATAATCTTATCCAAGAGTCTATTCTTGTAGAACCTCGAGGGTTGAAGAAACTTTTTATTGGCAGCATCCTAAGCCTATAAGTAGCAATATGTTTTGACAGAAGGAAGCTACACAATTCTCACCTAGTCTTGAGTTTGCTTTCTTATGAGATAGTCTGAGGCTGGAAATAAAAAGCATACTCCCCTCCCTTCTCCAAAGAAATAGATTTTGTACTCAAACCCTGATGTTCCAATTTCTTTTAAATTTTTCATTCCTCACAGATCCTTTAAACTTGTACCTTCTAGGCTTCTGAATCCAAACCTCCCACATGGATGCATTTTTCAACCTTTGCCTACAAGAGCGCTTGACAATATTGATGTGGTCTCAAGATTACATCTATTTCGTGACCAACTACTGTTGAAATTCCTCCTCTTGTTGTCATATGCTGGCTCTTAGTTTGGGGAGAAACTACAAACCTCTGCCTAAATTGAAAGTTTTTCGTCTTGAAACAATGCCCAGAGCTAGAAAAATGAAAATCGGGAGCAGTGGCAAACTAACTTTATAATAGAAAGTGGAAGAAATAGCCTAGGGCACAGGTAGAAAGATCTACGGGGAATTAATCATTTCTGTCTACTGCGGCCAGCGTGGAGTTTAAAGGCAAGAGGGTAAGTGTTAGGAGTGGGCAACAATAGGTCCTGGACAAGGAGTTGTTATGTGCGTCTGGCAATTTGTTGATTCTATATTCTGAGTATCTCTGTAGTTCCCAAGTTTCACTCATTAGAACTTTTGTGTCTTTCACTCCACCCATTTATGCCACAAATATCCACTGAGTGTTTATAACTTACTGATAACTGTGATAGGTACTGGGGCCACAAAATACGGTGCCACAACTTCCGAGCCTCCAAGGAGCCCATGTTCTGTGAATGGAGATATGAGCAGACTATAAGGGGTAATATACGAAAGCTATGCGGATGGGGTTGGCTCTGGGACCAAAGACTTAAGGCCCTCAACCTAAAAGAGGGGGCAGGAGGGGATGAGAAACTTCAGTTCTGTTTAAGAAAGAAAGAATAGAAATCAAAGAAAACACTTCTAGGTATGAAGGAAGATCATGTAAGGTCGGAATTGTAAGAAATGTTGAATGAAATATAAGTGGTTCAGTAGAATTGGAATAAACCTGCCTGGATTAGTAATGAGAAGCTCCCCATCATGAGATGTGTTGAAATGAAGGATGGTGGGGTGCCTGGGTGTCTTAGCTACTTCAGCGTCAAACTCTTGGTTTCGGCTCAGGTCATGATCTCAGGGTTGGTGAGTTCGAGCCCCGCCTCAGGCCCTGTACTCATAGTGCGGAGTCGGCCTGGGATTCTCTGTCTCCCTCTCTGCCCTTCCCCAACTCGTGTTCTCACTCATTCTCTCAAAAATAAATAAAACATTAACAAAAGAAAAAAGAAAAAAGAAAAAAAAAAGAGGGCACCTGGGTGGCTCAGTTGATTAGGCGCTCGGCTTTGGCTGAGGTCATGATCTCACGGTTCCTGGGTTTGAGCCCCACATCAGGCTCTGTGCTGACAGCTCAGAGCCTGGAGCCTGCTTTGGATTCAGCGTCCCCCTCTCTCTGCCCCTCCCCTAGTCACACTCTGTTCTCTCTCTCTCAAAAATAAATAAACATTAAAAAAAAAAAAAAGAATGAAATGAAAGATGCCAAGAATGAAACTCAAAATATTCTAGGCTGAAATAATGGTTCCCTGTGGCTATTTAACCTTAGGCATATTACTTGTGCTTAATTATTCATTCTGCAAGTATTTGTTTTGAGCATACTACGTGGCAGTTCTCAGTGATGGTCTAGTGATAAGGAGGGGATATGGGATAAGAGAAACATGATGGCGTTCTGAATCTTCCACACAAAAGAAGTGCTCAATTTTATAAATTATTGTCCCGAGCCCTACAGATGCTGCCGTCTTCTCCCTCATGAGTCCTTTAGTACTAGTCGCCGTGCTCGCGCAGGCAGGTATTTACTTTCTAGGAGCCCTGCCTATGGGACCCCACTGCATTTGAATGTAGCTGTCCCTCATGGATATGGCAAAGCAAGAAGGAGGCACAAGTTCAGGGTCACCGTGTTGACAGGCTGGTGCTTGTTCTGCCACATTAACTGTTCTTGGAAAAAATATTTCATTTCCACCTTAATTTTTTTTAACTTGTCCAGTAAATGGATTGCACGTGATGCTTTTTAAGATTTTAACTCAGCTCATAATTCCTAGGTACAGCAAAGAAAAACCCATGGATTTCATTTTTGTTTCAGTGACAAACTTTTTCCGAAGAGCGAATATTTGTAGAGCGCTCAGCTTGATATTCAGATGATAATATAGATAAAGAGTAAGACTTCTGGTGGAAAACCAACACTCACAAACATTTGCTGAGCACATATGAGGTATTAAAAAGACAGTATTCATGTGTATTAACTTTTCAATCCTCACCGCAATCATATGAGGAAGGCACTACCGTCTCTAGTTTACAAATGAAATACCCAAGGCACAGAAAGTTTTGGTATTTGTCCAAAGTAACAGAACTAATAAAAATAAGTTTGCCTGCAGACATTCTGGGCTTATCCTGTATGCTGTATCCCTGGCTTAGACCTGTTCTAGGACTAGGGTGCAGTTTGATAATGGGTAAAGCGTAAGGTGGGAAACAGAGGAAGGTAAAAATGAGAGTAAGATGAAGCCAGTTTATGGGGGCCCTGAATACTGTGCTAAAGAAGATGGGCATTAGAATACATTCGAGGAAATGAGTTTGGGTACAAGAGAGACTACAGTAAAACAGCCATGACAAGTGGCGCCTGAGGAAATGCTGTCATTGCTAAGGAGACGTGGAGATAATAAGGAGTAGTGGGGACTGTAGGGAAATAGAGAAGCTTCACATTTGGAAGATGATGCAGGGACAGCAAATCAGCCTGGCAGGAAAAGGTTACCCCGATGTTGCCATTTCCTCTTTCTCAGGAAGAGCAGTGAGCGTCAGATGTTAATTCTCCAAATTATTAAATGTTGACCCATAGCACTGGTTTTTGTTTTTTCACACGAAGGACCAAACATAACAGGCCTATTGGCCAGATGCAGTCAGTGGTAGACAGACACCTGTGCTTTCAAACACAGTTTATTAAAAAAAAAATGTTTTTCTCTGGAAAGCAATGTAAGCACATTAGCGTTTTAGAAAGATAAATCCAGTGGTATTACAGAAAATGTAGTTGAGAGGGGATGGCCAGTTAGAAGATTATTGCAGGAGGAAAAAGAAGAAAAAGGCCTGAGCCGGTGGCAGGGAGAAAAGCAAGGCGTGGAAGCATTTTCTAGTATAATTGATCCATTACATGTGGCTGGTGACAAGAAAGAAGGAATCAAGGCTAATTCAGGACTGTCAAGCTTTGTTGATTAGAAGGAAAGTAATATATTGATGGAGACAAGAAACATAAAAGGAAGAGCACATTTCTGGAGGAAAATAGTGAGTTCAATCTGAGAAATGTTCAAATAGGGTTTAGGAAGCATTCAAATAGTATCAGCTCTGCTGGGCTTTCCTATTGTAAAGAATAATCATTCCTTAGATTCACTCAGCTCCCATCCACTGATTACAATTGCTTCCTTGAAAACAACTAAGAATTTCAAGAATTGCAAAACACTGTACATTACTCTGAGATTTAAGCACAAAATAATTATCAGCAAGAATTAGTCACAACAGAATTGTAAACAGGATTCTTTTAGAAGAATTTGCTCATTGTTACTTTCCTGTAAGTTTTTATTGTAGTCTCTTGCATGTATGTTCTACCATCACAAACAGCAAATCTATCGAAGGGAGATGTGCTTGATATGGACAATTTGGTTAAAATAATCAACTTGGAAACCTTGGTTTTAGTTCAACGTTACTTCTCCAATAGGTACACCATCAAGTTTCTGGGAATTTGTATGATTTAATGATCATAATGTACATTTAACCAGTCAAGGCTACTGATCATAAAACTTTACTTGTTACAATTAACACATTTTAAAGGACTTTGTAATCAAATATAACAATAGATTTATGAATATTAATTAGGGACTAAGTTTATAATATTTTTTTTCCGGTTTCTGTGGACTTTGATTTATTTGCTTTGATTAATTCCTTGGGGAAAAGGTGTGCATTACAGAGAGAGATAGAGGAAAGAGAGAGAGTGTGTGTGTGTATGTGTGTGTGTGTGTGTGTGTGTATTCTAAATAGAACTCAATCTAGTCTATAAAAAAACCTGGAATAATATGAACTAAAATATATATGAGGGTCAGTGGAAAACAGGTAGGAAGGTAGTATCTTTTTTTTTTAATGTTTATTTATTTTTGAGAGAGACAGAGACAGAATGCAAGTGGGTTGGGGTAGAGTGAGAGGGAGGCCCAGAATCCGAAGCAGGCTCCAGGCTCTGAGCGTTCAACACAGAGCCTGACACGGGGCACGAACTCATGCACTGTGAGATCATGACCTGAGCCAAAGTCGGACGCTCAACCGACTGAGCCACCCAAGCGCCCCAGGAGGGTAGTATCTTAGAATGAGTATATATACATATATACATAGAAAGATACATGTACTTTTACTTATTCAATAAACATTTATATTTTATCCCACACGAAAGACATAGTGTTTGCTGGTGCTGAGAAACTCAAAGGGAAAAGAGTTTCTGGCTAGAAATAACTCACAGTCTGATAACAGATATATCACTAATTGCAATATGAAGCAAAAAAAATGACAAAAGGGAAGAAGGACTCTTAAAGTTATAAAGTTGGTGAGTGACAAAGGAAGGTCTTTCTAACAAAGCCTAGTTCTGTATCAGGTTTCTGCCCTGCTGAGATATTCCTTAGTAACTTGAAGAACTTAAACCCGCAAGATTTCTCTGATTCTCCAAACTTTTACCCTGTTAGCACAGTTTAAGGAGCAGCTCTAGCTCCTGACCAATAAAACTGGAAGCCGTTCTAAAATCAACTCTGAAACAATATCAAGGACTATCCTATGGAACAGTATCACCATTCTCTAGGGTAAATGTGTTGCAATATTTATTTTTTCCAGATTTTTAATTTCAGGAGCAATCTTCTAAAGCTTGCTCTTTAAACCTACCATGTATCCCTTCATTGATGCAAGAGATTGTAACCCACTCACGGGTGACAATAGATACCTTTTTCTTCCTATACTGTAAACTTCACTGTATATGGCTGTAGCTAAATTAATATTCAGTCAGGACCACTTTAGTCTTCTTTTCTAGCCACATCATTTAGAGAACTCATGTATGAAGACTCAGGTATGAAGACTTTCCAGAAGCTCATCTCCTTCATGACTTTGTATTCTTTACTGAGACCCCATCTGGGAAGACATGAACTGAAAAGACAGTACAGAACTGGGCTCCCAGGGAGTAGCAGCCATGGGGGTGGGGTCCTATAACTTGATCTTGCCTTTTGGTCGCATGTAGGATGATCACCCTTTTACTCTGTACAGCACATATTCAGGAGTTGACATTGTCCTGATAAAATAGAAAAATATGTATATTTTTAAAAAATAAATTACTTATTTAAATATTATTTATTTAATATAATTAAAAATTGTTTATTGAAATATTACATAAATATTCAACAAAATATAAAAATAGAATATTAAGAATTTATTTAAATATCAGATATTTAAATATTATTATTTAAAAATAAATATATTTTAAAAATAAAATAGAAAAAAAATATATTTTTTATTTTATGTATTTATTTTGAGAGATAGAGTGAGAGACAAGAGTGACTGGTAGAGGGGCAGAGAGAGAGTGAGAGAGGGAGAATTCCAAGCAGGTTCTGTGCTGTCAGCTCAGAGTCTGAAGCAGGTCTCAAACCCATGAACTGTGAGTTCATGACCTGGGCCGAAGTCAAGAGTTGGACGCTCAACCAGCTGGGCCACCCAGGTGCCCAGAAGTAAATATTTTCATAGTTAAGACACCAAGGTCGTTTAGGTGATTCTCCCAAAGCCATTCATTAACTAATGAATAAAGGACTTCAATTTAAATGTCATGGATCTTGATTCAAAGTCTAGTGATCTTTTCTTGATCTTTTCTTCCACTATTTCATGAAATATACAAATATCAACCTATTTACTCTTCATAAAAACCCTATGATAGGATCAGATTCCATCATGGCAGCATGACAGCTCCACTGACCTGCTCCCCAGTGAAGCTGGTGAAAATTATTTTTTAAAGTAATCATTTAAAACTCTATAATGTTGGTATCATTATTGTTATTCCTATTTTTACAAATGAGGAACTGAGGCACACAAAAGCTAACTAACTCACCCAAGGTCAAGTGTAAAAGCTTGGATTTGAGCCAGGTTTATTTGTTCCAGAGCATATCCTTGGGGTGGGAGGGGAGGATGATGGGAAATATATTTTAAATTATCTTATTCTGGGAGTGTCTGGATGGCTCAGCTGGTTAAGCATCTGGCTCTTGATTTCTGTTCAAGTCATGATCTCGGGATCATGAGATCGAGTCCCACATGCGGCTCTGCACTGACATGGGGCTCTCCCTCTCTTTCTGCCCCTCCCCTGCTCACACATGTGCACTTGCACTCTGCCCAAATAAATAAATAAACATTTAAAATTTTTAGTTTACTCTAAATAAAAAAATGATATAACTGAGATATCATGTATCTCAGGCTTAGGGTTCACTCAGATGAAGGTGTCCAGTCTTTGCTTCTGTGCTCATTGGCAGAGTTGCTCTGTGTAAATAACACCCTCTTTGAGTCTTGGTTTGCTCATTAGCAAAAGATAATAGGGATGATAAAGTCTCTTTCACTGGATGGCTGGAACAGCTAAAGAATACATGGGAACGTACTTAACACCTGAGACATGGCAAGCATTTAGTCAATGCTAATTTCTCTATCCATTAATCTCTTCCCTCATTTCTCCCTCTAAAGATTAAATGGAGTTTAATAAAGTTAATAAAGCTCACAAAATGGAGACTGTATGTATAGGATAAGAACGTGAAATTCAAGGGTTGATGTCTCTGACTACTTAGCATGCCAACCTCGGTAGGATAGATGTTGGTCACCAAAATAAAAGGCAAGAGCAAAATTCAGGTTTCCAATATATTCTCCTAGTAACATGCCTCAGATCTCTTGAGATCCTAACACCCAAGGAGGATATAAAAGGGGCAGAGTTTGGACAAGCAGAGGACATATGAAAGAGTTTTGTTCGCTTGTTTATTTATTTATTTGTTTGTTTGTTTGTTTGTTTGTTTTGAAGACAGAGGGACGCTGCTTTATTGAAAGTTTACTTGCCTCCCTGGAGGGGTTCTTCCCTCTTCTGCTCATCTTAGGGAGAGAAGAGTCTGACACACCCCTTGGAGAGTTACAGACTTTGTAGAGTGGGGGATACAGTGGACGGGGGTCTGGCCCTCATCCTAGAAGTCAAAGGAAGAAAGGAAACAGCCAGAGGAGAAGTGGCTGCAGGAAGAAAGGATGAACCTGTATTCCAAGAGTTTGTCAAAGTAATGGATGTGTGAGTACTGCCCTTGAACCAGATGTGGGAGAGAGAGCTTCATAGGCTGTTTTTATTTCTGCCTTAGAAGAATCTTCAGATTAATAGGTCTCTATCAGGGAGAGGTCTATAAGTGGAGCTCTGAGAAACCAGAGGCTAAAATGAGAAATCACAAATATTCATGAATTGATTGTTGGAAGAACTTCGCAATGAAAAAAATAAGAGTCGATTTTAATATATCTCAGAGGTCTGTCATAATAAGACCTTTTTGATGGGTGCCTGGGTGGCTCAGTCAGTTAAGCGTCTGACTCTTAATCTCAGCTCAAGTCATAATCTCATGGTTCCTGGGTCCGAGCCCTGGGTTGAGGGTGCTGAAGGTGCCTGTTTGGGATTCTCTCTCTCTCTCCGCCCCTCCTCCACTTGCGTGTGTGTGTGTGTGTGTGTGTGCGCGCCTCAAAATAAATAAATAAATATACTTTTTTAAAAAAGACCTCCTTTGAAAGCAATACATTCTTTGTTCCCCTTATTACTCTCCTCTCCCCTCCTTCTGAACCTGAGAGTAGGGGAGCAAGTGATAGAAAAACAAAGGCAGCGACAACTACTTGGAAGAGGAAAGATGATTTCCTTTAGGATGAAAATTGAGGAAATTATTCATTGGACATTTTAAGGTACTTAACTGTTAGTTTGGTGGCTGTGTTTCATTTTGGTCTTTTGTTTTGTTTTTACTTTAAAGTAGTCACGGTGTTAATGATTTCCAAGAGTGAGTGTCAGAAGAATAAGCTCATCTCCTGATTTTTGTTCGATGGATAAGCAACCTATATTGAAATATATTTTAATGAGACAAAGTGAAACAAATATACAATTGCATTTTGATCAAACCTCAAAAATCATGGTAGTTCAATATGTCAGGTTAATATACTTGCATACGAATATGCATTCTACTATTTTTTAAGTTTTTATTTTTTTGAGAAAGAGAAAGAGAAAGTGAGCAGGGGACAGAGGCAGAGGCAAAGGGAGAGAGAATCTTGAGCCAAATCAAGAGTCTGCCACTCAGCTGACTCAGCCACTCAGGTTATCCCCAAGTTCTACTCTTCATAGTTAATAACTTTGATGAAAGAAATAACAGAATTAGTCAATAATAAAAGATCACTTTTCTTCTCTTTTTTCTCCCTACTGTAAACTTCTATATTGGCAGATAGAGTTTACATTAATATCCTCAGGACATTTTTTTTTTAATTTGTCTTACTATCTGCAATGCAAATATATCATTACAAATGTGTTGCAGTTCACAAGTTAGCAGATTATATTAGTTGCGGAATGAGCCGATCATGCCTAATTATTTAGTGTTTAATATGTGGGACAACTAGATCAAGACCACGCATAGCTTATGTTGTAATAGTGATCATGGTGTAGAAAGTATCAGCATGATATAACAAATGGAAAACACAGTATTTTAATAAGAGAACAGACTACAAGTTGTAAGATTTAAGTTCTCACCTCTGACCAGTCAGTAGCAACTTTTGTGACCCTGGATCAATATGAAAAATGCCTCAGTTTTCCCATGGGTACATTAGGAGTGACACTGATCTAACTTCCTCAAAGTATTTTTTTTTCTTTTTTCTTTTTATTGTTAAATTTTTTTTAAAGGAAGTTAGCTTTATCTATAACCAAGAGATGTTTTCTGGGAAAAAACACAAAAATGTGTCAAAAGGAAAATGAAGTTAATCTCTTTTGTATGCTTTTCATTTGGGCGAATATGAAGGACAGCCCAGGTTTTGCTGGAAACATGAATCAAGATATCGTCTAAATATAATGGCCAGTTGGGAAAACTGTTTTATATTTATATAATAGTATCCAGAGCTATCAGTTAAAAGACACAATAATAGCAAAAACACAGATGACCTCTTTTACACTTTGATGGTACAACTTACCAAGTAATCACAGAGTGAATTTTCTTAGTAAATAAGCCTTTTGTAGGTAATGTTCTTCCTGGAACTGTTATGTTGAATAAAATAAAATAAAATAAAATAAAATAAAATAAAATAAAGTAAAGTAAAATAAAATAAAGTAAAGTAAAATAAAATAAAATAAAATAAAATAAAATAAAATAAAACTTAGATTGTCTGAAGAAACCTGTCCTGTCCTGGCATCCTGGATCTGGTAAAATGTAGATGTTGATTCCAATGGAATGTACCTACTGCATTTAGACAAGTATCCAGGTGACAAGGATGTTGTTGACCTGTGCGCATTCGCTGAATATCAGCATTTTCATTGAGAAGAAAATACCTGAGAAAAACTTTTGCACACGGACAGCAGGAGACTGGGTACACAAATATTCCTAGCACCATTGAACATATAAATATTCTAGCACTATTGGGCATATAAAATGAGAAAATAAAACAAATGTATATTACCACAATAATAGACTAATAAATTTTTTGGTGTATTCACACAGTGGAAGAATATTCAGAAGTAATAATTAATGCTATATTGATAACAACATAAATGCACTTTAAAAACAGAGCATAGAGCAAAATAAAACAACACAGAAGTTTGTTTAAAGAATAAAAGTATTATAAAACACCTGTAGTAATAAAAATAGACAGTTCATTGTTTTAAAGACATAAATAGATAATAAAACTGGTTTTACCTAACTATATTATTTACTATATTTACTTACTATAAAAATATTTACTTACTATATTTATTTACATAAATTTTATGTATTATGTATATTTTATTTATTTATATGTATTTTATACATTTTAAATATATTTTAATATATTTTATAGTTAGTTACATTATATTTTATACTGTTATTTATTTTTATTTATTATATTTATTTATATTTTTTAGGGTTAGCAAATGCAATGTATTCACTATTTTTATTTTACTATATTTACTATACATGGTACACAGTATATTTGGTGGATGTTGAGGGAAGCATGAAATGAAATCAGACTGCATGGGTAGCTTAAATGTTTTCTGGAAAGTTCTATCACTTATATTAGGATGTGAGCTCATCATTGTATATCTAATTACTCTGCTTCATATCTTACTTATACATTGCCTACATTACTTTATATATGTATCTCATAGTAAAAGAAATGTAACAAAAGGTTAGGAAGAAACGACCTGAACTGGGAAAGAACAGTAGAGGGGGAACAGATTGAAAGAGAAGTGTTACTTTTCACTTGATGTATTTTTGAATAACTTGATTACTTTCATCAAATATGCAATGTGATACAATGAAAGGGGAGGGTGGTGAATGCACTCTAAATTTCCTGGTTACACTGCACTCACCCAGAAGGTGAGTGCAAATCCTTGTACAGGAGAAGCTTCCAATGAGAAGCCTATGGATCACATCATGCATGCAGATGATCTTTAGTTTGCTGGCCTCACATTTTGTTGTTTGTTTGATTTCATTTAGAAGCAACTTTTCTAATGGGAAAACCGACCCACAAAATATTTGGATTTCTAGCTCTCTTGGCCAACCAGTAATTCTGGCAAATATCAAGAGTCTCTCCAGAAGCACATGGCAGCTAGCTCTCAGCTGGACTTTGGGGGCGGCTGTACCATTTTGATAAGTGTGTTTTCCAAGCTTCCACATTCTCTCCCTACCTCTAGCACATTAGCTGAATGCCCTCTGTCAGCCTTTAATTTCACATTTTGTCCCACATCATAATGCTGTTTAAACAAAGCTTCAACTCAGGGGAAGGGTCACTCTTGGCGGGGGGGTGGGGGGGGCTCTGAGGTTAGACTGGTTGGAATCCCAGGTCAGCCTTTTGCTGGCAACCTACACCTGACTTGCACAATGTCATCAGCAAAAATCACTTTTCTCATTTGTGAGATGAAGGGCTAATGGTACCTTCCAGAGAATTCTGCCAGGTAAAACACTTTGCAGAGGGACTGGTCTATATATAGTAAGCTCTCAATAAATGTTGGCGAGCCCTCAATAAATATTAGTGGCTGCTGTTACTGTGCTTTTTATAATCTTTTCAGTGAAAAGTGGCATATGTATGCAAATTCTTAAAAGCATGTCATAAAAGGGAGGTCCCAGAACTTACTGGATATGGAAAATTTTTCAGGGGCACTTTGAGACAGAAGACAGTAAAAAATTAGCTTCAGCAAGATGAAGGAAATATTAAAATAGAAGAATTGTGGGTTGTAGTAGTGAAAGAAGAAAGAAAAACAAAAGCAAATGAAATATCAAATGATGATTCAGAGGTATAGAAAGAAAAGAAAGAAAAGGCAGAGCTTCCTTAGAAGGAAGGAGAACACACACATTAGAGACTTAAATGTGCTGAAGGTTACAGAGGAAGGAAAGACAGGGCATAAGAGAGGTAACAAATCCGTGGCTAAATAAGTAAAAGGAATGGTGACCAAAAACACACAAAAAAGTCCATGCTGAGTGAAACTCAAGTCTGAACAACAACAACAACAACAACAAAATAGGAGATTCGGGAGAAACATTATGCGTCATGAATCTGAGGGATCTGTGGTTTCTGAGGTTGCTTGGATAGGGGAGAGGACATTTGGTATAAAAAGCTGGAGGACAAATAGGACATGTGAGCTTATCAGCTAAAAAGAGAACCACAAAAGCAGGTATTTGAAACAGAAGCCTGAGTTAGAGCCTTTGGAGTCCAATGTCAATAAACTTGTTTTATTCAGAGTCTAAGAAATAGAGGTAACAATGAAGTAACAATGAGACAAAAGTGTAACAATATTGTGAGTCTAAGAAATAGAGGTAACAATGAAGTAACAACAAAGCAAAAGAATAACAGGATTTGGAGCCATCGCATTAGCTGGACGGGGCACGGGGAGCCTCTGAGAGGCGCACCAAGTGTCAGTCACATGATTATGGAGGTAAGTTGTGGGAAAAGGGAGGTTCAGCTGAATACACATGCTGCAGGCTCCTGCTTGTCCCTTGCCAATGGCACCAAGAAACACAAATGGGTAGGTTACTTAAGGATATATCTCCTTGCCTTAAAGAAGAACCATGTTCTGATTTGGACAGCATGTAAGATTCATGGAGGAGGAAAATGACAGGGCTAGAAATAACTGAAACTAAACAGAAGACGAAAATATATCAAATTAGTCTGAAGCAGATACAGAATTTAAGATATTTACATGTACACACCTGCATAAAGACTGGAAAAATACTTAACAAAGCGGGAGTCAACGATGTTTAGGGCTGATGTATAAGAGAAAACAGAAAAGTTTGCCCTGTCAAATCATCATGCCAATAGCTTCCCTAAAAGCTGGATAAACTGGAAAAGGTACTTGAAAGGCAAAGACACTCCTGCAGAGCAGGACGACGCTTCCACCATGGGAGGAAATATCACAGTGAGGAAAAACTTCCTTCCTTTGCCAGGACATCAGAGTCTAGTGGAGCGATAAAGACAATTCCAGAGGAAGTGCTCAAGAAGGAGAGAAGGCAGAAGAATTAATAGCAACCAAGCCATTTCCAGTTTCAAGTGCATTTAATGAGAGCAGCAGGGAGAAAACAGGGTTGAGACCGGAGCACCAATCCAAGAGCGAAGTGATCGTCTGTGTGGATAAGCTCAAAGAGAAGACATGAAGGAAAGAACGTTTAGTCCAAAATACAGGCGCCCTTCACAAACTTCTTACTGTGTTCATAAAGAGACTGTGCTGCGTTCAGAGAGTACGGTGGATGGGGCAAAAAGACGTAGACGAAGACGTTGAATAATTAAGCTTCTTCACATGTAAAGAGAGATTTTTGAAGAAATGCGTGTGGATTCCCACCAGGAAGGCCAAGCACGAAGAACTCATTGATTCAATGCGAGACCTCACCACCTGGAAACCGGGCAACCGGTGAGCTGAAAAAGAGACGTGTCCCCAGGCTCCGTGGTCTGACCTTACACTGAACACCTTAGTTCAGTTAAAGAAATGCTTTGAGCAAAAATGAAACAGCTAATACACTAAAAGAAGAGTCTTCTGGTGATATTTTTGAAGGCTGCTTGGGAAGATATCAGAAACCAGAACTGGCAAACATCAGTGTGGCTGATGAAAATGGTTTCACTGGAAAAGATGCTAGTGTAACAAAAGATATGATAAAGCCCATGCCGTTCTGGGTCACAAGGTATCTGGTGGATTGCATTCGGGTGTCACGACAAAGGTGAGCATTGCTAACGTGATTTCACACCGCTCAGGTCAAGGAAATCTTGCAGGAAGATGGCATATCAGTTAAGTTTGGAATGCAGGGGAATAGGTTATATATCAGGTCCCTTTCACCATGGAAAGATGGAATATAAATTAAATTGATAAGGGACTGAAGTGAAGCTGTTTTTTATGTACTTCTATGTGAAATCTTCAGAATTTTTCCGGGGGCGGGAGGGAAACATGTCGAATTTTAGAGAAAATACATGTAAAGATGAAATGCTAAGCTGGATGGGCCTTGTCATATCTTGTGCAGCTGAGATCATTCGGGAAATAATGAAAGCAAAAGAGATAAGGAAATGTAAAATATGTGGCAAGATCACAACAAAATATGGAGACAGGGCAGCACAATAAAAGGAGAGAGAAGAAAGTTTTATTGAGGCTGCATAGGGTGACAGATGATCTGGGTGCCTTCTATTATTCAAATTTCACAACTAAATTATAAACAATATCATCCTCTCATTTTACAAGTTGGAAACTCAAGAATTAGGCAGGTTAAATAACTCGTCCAAGGTCACACAGCAAGCAAATGTAGAGCTAAAATTCAATTCACTGTCTGTCTTACTCCTAAGCTTTTATCTACACACCATTGCCTTTCAAAACAAAGACATAAAAGTGAGAAATAAAGGGAAATACAATTACATTGAAGCTGTATAGTTGAAGGATGGGTGTATTGTCTGTAGAGCAGGAGGCTGCAACAAATAAAAAAAGGAAAAGAAAAAAAACCTGTTGGCATGATTTCCACTCATCATTTAAAGAGAATCCTGTACAATAATATCACACAAAAGTGTGTCTGAGCACCTGAATCCTCGGGAGCTGAGCTGTGGGTCAAACACCCATGCCAATAGCACAGAGCTGCGACTTGGGGCCTGAATTCTTGTTAGGGAAAGAGTTATTTCTGAATAATACATAATTAAAATAGATTAAGTGTTACTTGACTTTTCTCTTGCTGCTATTCAAGTATATCATAGCCACTCTATATAATTAAAGAATCTGATATCCTTAAACTATGACATTGAGCACTGTCCGGCCACAAAGATCACCCTGGGAATGGTATACCTGGAATGTTGTCATTCCTTGAGGGATCCTGGAAGGTCACATTAGAGGATTTGCATGAGGGCACGATCCTTTTCCCTTGAAAAAATGGTGCCTATACTTTGATGGTAAAGGCATACTATCATTTTAAGTGCCAGGGTGATGTAATTGAATGGCAAAAATAATAAAATGAAGCTTACATAGAATTAATTTTAAAATATATTTTAGCAAATAAATTAACAGATACTGTAGACATGATGCTACTTTTGCAAAGTTGTACTTTTGTAACATTTTTATGCCTACAATAAAATAAAATTTTGCAGGAACACAGTAGTGAGTTGCATGAAAATATTATAAAGCGATGTTTTTTCTTTTTGGGTTTCCTGATTTTTCTATGGTAAAAATGCAAGAAATATATATAAATATATACATATATATATACACACATATAAATATATATATATATACACACATATAAATATATATATATATACACACATATAAATATATATATATATATATATACACACACACACACATATATATGTATATATATTTATAAATCTGTTAATATATTTGTATTAACTTGACAGCATGGATTCAAAAGTAAATACTAATGTCAAATCACTTTTACAGGCAGAAATTAGACTAAGTGAAGTTGACTTTAAGTAATTTTTATGACATAGAAAGTTTTTGGAAGTGATCAACCCAGAATCTATGGCAATTTAGACATCCGTTAATACCTCAAGAAAAGACTATTGTAAACACATTAAGAATGTAAATAGTTATATGAACAAGAGCTAAAATTGTCTAAAGTATTAAACATCGCTATTACAATAAATTATTATATTAATATTTATAATTATATTAATGCATTAATAATCATAATCACCAATGTTTACCCAGTTTGCCATACACTGGACAGTTTTCTAAAGTGTCTTATACCACTTAACTTTTTGAAGATGATGTGATGTAGATGCTGTATCGTTCAAGTTTCTCTGACCAAGAGGCTTAAGCAACAGTAACTGTTTTGATAACATCCAGGTAACTTAACAATAAGTTCTTAAAGCAATGCCTTGTAAGCACATTGAAATAAATTAGGCAAGACTGATGTTTCCTAAACCCTATTGTTCATTCATCAGCAATCCTGATGATCTTGAAAATATTTTTTTTACTGTGCATCTGAGGCAAATCAATATTTCTCCTCTCACTTTTGAAACAGAGAGCTCATCTCTCCCAGTCACCATGCTACAAAATATGTTCACCTGATCAGAGTCTTCTGGAGCTAAGGTTGCAAAATTCCAGAGGTGGAATGAGGAGCAAACATTGTTAAAATATTTCTAAGGAACTTTTGCAACTACTGAGATATGCCTGTTGTCTCAGTTCAGGTTGCTATGACTACATTCCATAAACCAGTGGCTTATCAACAGAAATTCACTGCTCACTGTTCTGGAGGCTAGAAGTCCGAGATCAAGGTGCCAGCCTGGTAGAGACCTGGTGAGGACCCCCTTGTAGGTTGCAGGCAGCTGACTTCCCGGATGCACACTTAGGGGCTAAGAGAGCTAGCTACCTCTCTGACCTTTTATAAGGGCAATTCTCCCATCTTGACTCCATCGTCATGACCTGACTCTCTCCCAAAGCTTCCACCTCCTAATACAGATCACGTTGGGGGTATAGGATTTCAACCTAAGAATTTTGGGGGGACCCAGACATTCCGTCCACTGTAACTCCTGAGTTTGTATAGCAGATCAAAAGTAAAAAGTCAGTGGGGTCCATATCTTCATTTTGCAGTGTAACCCAATTGCCTTTCTATGTGCCACCAGAAGGGAGATGTTCATGTTTGATTTTTAGTTTTGACTCCACGTCTTGTCAATATCTGATGTCTGTCCCGGAATACCAATGTATTCACATTTCTCTTCCTACTTTTTCCCTACCTCCCCTTCTGTATCTCTGCAATTCATGAGGGAATGGTGACCATGGCAGGAAGTACATTTGCCATCTTGGGCCTTGTATTAAAGTCCTTAGGTTTAATTCATATTTCCACACCTGGTATTTAGTGGCCATCTTCATGGTAGTGGAATCAAGTATTTGAACATGAAGGGGATTAATTTCTTCTTTCAAAAGATCAACAAGTACATTGGGGAAAAAAGACTACCTCCCCTCTTCCATGGAGCTGACATTCTATTGCTACAGGCAAAAAATAAATAAACAAATGGAAAAATAAATGAATATGATAAGAGGTCAGAGAGTGATAAGAACTGCGTAGAAAAAATTTAGAAGGGTAAGATTGTAAAATGCTAAGATGCAATAAAAGTGCTATATTAAAGAAAAGAGTCCTCCACAGGAAGTTGATATTGGAGTTGAAATATGAAGCAAGAAAGTGCATGAACCAAAAACCTTGGGAAAAGTGTTCTAGACAGAAAAGAACAGAAGCTGAGAGGGAGGAGGGCATCCGTGAGGATTGGGGTTTGCTTGATAGTTGGCATGAGCCAGACTCCTGGGATAAGGAGCCTTCTGTACCTGGAGCACTCAGGACTTTTTCATCCCCAAACCCCCTTACCAGTTCCGTAGAAATCCCAAGATCCCGAGAGACCAGGCTGCATGTGGGAGGAGTGGTCCAGGCAGCAGAGGATGCTGCCATCCTCTGAGCTTCCCATGATGCTCAAGGAATTCCAGTCTATCCTCTTCCAGCCCCTCCATCTGGACGCACACTTACCCCCCCCCCTTGTACCCCACACACCCAAAATCCACAAAAGGAATGCTGTGGTTTCCAACTGTGTCTTGTTTTCCTACTGGGGGACCCCATACTGTATGCAGCCAGCCCAAGACAGCAATGGGTTTGGGTTACTTTCAAAAGGCATAAAGGTCATTGTGCACAGAGCAATGTAATAAGGAGGAGGAAGGAAGAAGGTGAGGAACAAGAAATAGCTATTTGTTCATGTAGGCATTGATAGCACACGGTGCTTCGATTTCATTTTGAGCATGATGGAGACCATTGACAACTTTTGAGTAAGAGAGTGAATCGTCTAATGTACATTATCAAATGTCACCCCAACTGGTATTTGGGGAACTGACTGGAGGCAGGGAAATCTGTCAGTAGTGTATTTCAGTCCAGGTGAAAGAAGTCTGTGGCTTAGTCCAAGTGTTAACGGAATAGATGCTCTGACATGGTCAGATTCTGTGTGTATCTGCTTGTACAGTGAAAATAGCATCCACCAGAATCATTAATGGATTACATGAGGAAGAGAGAGATAAAAAGGAGTCAAAGATTCCTCCAAGGTTTGGGGTCTGACTATTAAATGTTGGGTCTGTGGACTAAGATGGGGAAGAAAGGATGCCATTGGGCTCAGGAGTTCCAAGCTGGACATGCTGAGTTCAAGTGCCAGTTAGACATTCAAGGAGAAGAGGCAGGGGGCTACATATGCCAGCACCCATGGGCCAATCAGGGTGGGGATCAACACATGGGAGTCATGAGCACTGAGATCAGTGTAAGTTCATGACTCCGGATGAGATCACCTGGGGAGGAGTATATACATTAATAAGAGTAGAAAACTTGCTCAGGCCTGTTGCTCTATGACAAAAGGTGTGATTCTTTACCTGAAAGTTATAGACAGCAGCAATCTGACAATGGGGTCATGATTGGTAGAATATAATATACATGTTACTATAACGAAATAAGAATATTAGCGTTACTGTGGTTATCACACAGCCTCCCTGAAAAAGCAATCATTTTTTTTTTAGTACAAATTTAAGTGTGAATATCTTAATGTCCCACAACGTATGAGTCATTTGCACCGCTGAACTCAGTTAATCTTGAGAGGCTGGCAGATTCACTTGTAAAAACTGGTAGCACAATTGGGAAGAAAAACTGCTCTTTTGAGTAAATGCTTTATAAGGGCAATTAAAGCAGAAAGATGTGTTTATGGGCTTTCACCCTTCAAAATGGCTATAGATCAAGTTTATTAAAAATGTAATTTGGAAGAGAAGCTGGCAATACAGTAATAAAAATAAAAATGAAACTAATTTATCTTAGAAGTCTGTGGTGGTTTGAGCCCTAACCAACCCAAAGATTTTGTTAGTCAAACACAAGTTGGGATTGAAAACTGCTTTATAATCCCAAAGCATTTTTGGATAAGAATATAGCTGTTGTATATATGGTCACATGATGGATTCATTCTCACAGTTTACAACAGAAAATATAGGTATAACTTGTGTGTGTCTAAAACTTAATGAGAACAATGTTTAGGGGCTCTTTTTTTTAATCTATACATAGAATCTGGTAAGAAAAACAAATCTACTATTCACATGTATATGCACCCAAGGGGTTGAAAGAGGCAATCTTTGTCACATATATTTAAATCAACATTTTTACCTCTTTGCAGTTACTCTTTTCTTAAGCAAGTGTTTTTGAAAGACAAAAGCGAATACCTTTTAAGTTTAACAGGACTTTCAAGATATCACATACTGTGAGAAATCAAATAATACTTTTTCTCCTAAAAACATACTTTTTTAAGATTAATTCTATTTATTTTATTTATTTGTTTACATTTATTTATTTTTGAGAGACAGAGAGAGACAGCGTGAGCAGGGGAGGGTCAGAGAGAGAGGGAGACTCAGAATCTGAAGCAGGCTCCAGGCTCTGAGCTGTCAGCACAGAGCTCGATGCGGGGCTTGAATCCACAAACCGTGAGATCATGACCTGAGCCGAAGTCAGACGCTTAACCGACTGAGCCACCCAGGCACCCCAATTCTATTTTTTTAACGTGTGACATGTTTTCAGTGCAAAAATCGTGTCCAAATGGGTTGTCTCCTCAGAAAGTATCTTTTCTGACCACATTCCAGTTATTTTGATATCTTATAATGAAATGAATTAACTGAAAGTCTGTCCAACTTTGTTTGTTTTTAAATTTTTTTTAATGTTTATTTTTCAGAGAGAGAGACAGAGACAGAAACCAAGTGCAAGCAGGGGAGGGGCAGAGAGAGAGGGAGACACAGAATCCAAAGCAGGTTTCAGGCTCTGAGCTGTCAGCACAGAGCCCGAGGCAGGGCTCGAACTCATGAACCATGAGATCATGACCTGGGTCAAAGTCGGACACTCAACCGACGGAGCCACCCAGGTGCCACAAGCCTATCCAACTTTGGACAAAGTCCCTCCCAGTAGAGAACTAGGTAGCCTGCAGACAAGCCTCAATGTTACCGTGTTCAAATAAAGATTGTTCTGAAGTGTTTGTGGGTACAGACAGGAAATAGCTGGGCCCCAAATGGGATTAGCTGAACAGACCATCTGCAGGGGAAGGATGATTCTAGCAGGATGGCAGCATGGTTCACAGTGTCTTCCTGGCCTTGGCTTTAGCTTCTGGTGTCCCCAGGATCGGGCAATGTTCTGAAATGTAAATCCCCCCATTTCCTTTTATGCCTCTTCCCAACGTTCCCAAAGATTACACTTCACCTTCAGATCTAAAAGGTTGATCTTTATCTTCGGTTCATTCAACACAGGAAAATGATAATTAAGAGCACACAGAGCAAATAACGATTTCAGGGTCCTTATTACCATATTAGCCTACCTGCAAGGCGATCTCAGAATAAGAAACGAAAGGTATTTATTTTAGCAGACTTTGAAAAGTCTGTAACACCATTGTATTAAAATCATTAGAGGAGGGGTTCCTGGCTGGTTCAGTCTGCTGAGTGTCTGACTTTGGCTCAGGTCGTGATCTCACAGTTTCTGAGTTCAAGCCCCGCATTGGGCTCTATGCTGACAGCTCAGGACCTGGAGCCTGCTTCGGATTTGATGTCTCCCTCTCTCGGCCCCACCTCCACTCACACTCGGTCAATCTCTCTCTCAGAAATAAATAAATATTAAAAATTTTAAATCATTAAAGATAGTTAATGTCTTTACTAACCAGATCATCTTGATATTAGCCTGAATTATCTAGTAAGAATTATTTTTGAAAACTAAGTGTGTTTGCTTATTCATTACAGTTGTAAAATACCATCCACTTACATCAAGTATTCGTAAGTACAAGTCTTGAGTGACAGTTATTTAGAAAAAAATAATATCCAAAATATCTGCCTTTTGCCAATTTAATATTAGTCCATACTACACACAAAATAAAGTATGAAATACGTTTCTAATAGATTATTCCCCAAATAGCACTTCCTAGGCACATAGGATAAGAAGCCAAAACATCCATTCTGTGTGGTTTTCCTAGTTCAGAAAGAGGCTATCACCATGAAACAAACAAGAACCGTCCTCTATGCATAAATATTTGCTATTTTGCCATTAGAATTAGTGGAAGGACATTTTAAAAGAAACAAATACCCAGGTCTCCAGTCCACTTTATATTTTCAGCTATGAAAATATAAAATAAAATCAGAAGGTTTTTATGTGATCCAATAATTTTCCATTTCTGCTCAAAGGAGAGGAATAGCTGATTTGCTGTGTGAATATATTTCACCAATGTCTATATAGAATGTGACAGTTACCTACCACACAAACTGTATCCTTTTAGAAATGTAGTAAATTTAAAGCTTTTTAAGAGGCTGTGTGAGGCTGTGTGAGAGCTAGAAAAACGGCATGTGGAAAAGGAGTTCATTTAAACTTCAGAGTCTGGCTGACGGTGTAAACCACGTCTTTGCCTGGAAGCATAGATCTACCTAAACGAGGATGGGCTAGTGATGTGTTCATGAGGAAACACAATGGAGCCTCCTGTCTGCTAAATATTTACACGAAGTGTAAATTACATCAAGAATAGTAATTGCTATAAGTTTCGTTCTCCGTACTAATATAAACATGTCCAAATACATTTTATATTAAAGGGCAGTTACAAATTTTTTATTAAATGGTTAATCCTTCTCTCTCTGGTTTTCTTCTATAGATATAGAGATATAGATGTAAATAGATGCATTATAGACAGAGATATAAATGCATCATAGATAAGTCATGGATGTATATGTATAGATTGATCTATAATAGATCATAGATATGTAGGTATAGATAGCTAGATGTCTGACAGATAGAATGTAGATACATAGACCACAGTTATTAGAACTGTGATAGAGAGATCATAGATAGATTTAGATAATCTAGGATAGATCATAGATCCATGACAGATCATAGATAAGTGATAGATAAATCTATGATACATCTATACATATATGATCCATGTGTACCTATATATGTATAGGAGAGAGAGAGAGATGAGGATTGACCATTTTTTTCTGTGAAGAGCCAGAAAGTTCACATTTTAGGTTTTACTGGCCACATGGCCTCTGTTGTAATTATTCAATCGTTTTGTGTTGTAGCACAAAAGTTGTAAACAATGTGTACATAAATGAGCACAACTGTGTTCCCATAAAATCTTACTTATGGACAGTGAAAATAGAATTTCATGGAATTTTTATGTCATGAAATATTCTTTTATTATCAATCATCTAAATTGTAGAAACTATTCTTAGCTAGAGGGCCATACAGAAAGAGTCCTCAGGACATATTAGCCTACAAGGCTGTAAGTTTGTAACTTTCAAAATATATAAAATAACCAATTTTTTTAATTTCAAAGAACTCTACAGCCCATGTGGCCCATATCATCTTATTGTGATCTGCAACCATCTCTTCAATAAATACCAACTCTAGATAAGAAAATGAAAGTAGTTTCAAAGCAGAGGACTTTTTAAAAAGAAAATGTAATTTTATTGCACAAACTGGATCACAGCCAAGATAGAAAAACTCACACCTCTACTTTAAAAGAAAGTGCACAGCAAGAATATGTCTCAGCTAAACGTTTCATTACATGTAAGTTAAGATGTATAATTAGTCAAAATAAAATTCCAGTATTTTCACAGTGTTGCAAACACAGTACAATATTAATTTTCACATCATATTTTATATGCAAACAAATTGGCTTTGTCTAAAAAAAAAAGTGTTGCTTTCTCAGAAAAGCTGTCTTTGATAATAAGAATTCCACTGAAAAATGAAACTTTCCATATGTGACAGATTTTGGGAATATGAATCAAAGAGAAATGAAGGCTTCTCTCTGAAATACATGATTCTACAGATGGAACTTCTTAAATTCATGTTCAAAATCTGAACGTCCCAATCCATCCGTTTATGCAGAGAACAAATGGATAAATAAACAAATGGTTTTTGTGTGTCTGTTTGTCTGCTTTTAAGATTTCATTGGGCATCCGGGTCCTTGATATAGTGGACATAGGAAGTTAATTTTTCCCATCAATGCAGTAAAAATTCCCAACCAGAAAGATGGATTTGTCAAGTGACTGCTTCGTGGAAGTACAATGAATTTGGTTTGTATCCAATCTTGATGTTCAGAATGGTGCTGATGTTTGCTTGATTGTTCCCATGCGTGTTTGTTGTCGGTAGAGGCTTAAGAGAGTCGAGAACTGATACCGGCGCCCTCACCTGAGTCCTTTCTCTTTGCCACTCGGAGATACAAATGGGCCAATTGAATGTACAGCTCCCTTGGGAACCTAGTCTCCAGACTACAATCATAGACACATATCAAACATTTCCTTTCGTGACACCAGAGGAATTTCAGAACAACAAAAACAACAATACAAAACCAAACAAACCTCTGAGCGGACTGGACTTCATCTTTTCCTTTACTCTCCCGTTACAAAAGCAATCAAGTAAAAACAACCATTTCTCATTGGACGAGGAAGCGAACATCATTTTGTAACAAATCCGTACAAGAACAGGAAGGGAGAGCTGCTCAAAAAACCAGTGTGAAACCGTATGTGTAGACTGTGGTTTATTTTATTTTATCATTTATTTATTTATTTATTTATTCATTCATTCATTTATTTTGAGAGAAAGATAGAAAGAGCACATGCACACGAATGGGGAAGGGGAAGAGAGAGAGAGAGAGAGAGAGAGAGAGAGAGAGAGAGAGAACCCCAAGCAGGCTCTGCACTGTCAGTGAAAAGCCTGACTCCAGGCTCGAACCCACAAGCTGCCATAATGACCTAAATCAAGAGTCAGATGCTCAACTGACTGAGCCACCATAGCCTGTGTTTTAAAAATAAATGGATTGTGTGATTACAACAACCACTTTCCCTCACCGTAAAAAGTGTAATCCCTTTTTTTTTTGTTTATTGGCTGGGTATTTATCTTTAAAAGATAAGAAAATACAGTTCGCAGAGGAAGAGACTTGCTTTCTCGTGAGCATCTTTGAATATCTAAGTTTGCCATGATAAGCTCTGGGATCAATTATTTCCTTCTAAACAATGTTCTGATACGACTCACAAAAGTGCATATATAACATTATAAATATGAAAGAGATGAAAAGCAAGACCAAGAGAAACTAAAATTGTGCAACGTATTGGTAAGCATCTAACATCAATTTGGTCTGCGAGTGGTTAGATTAAAATTTTCCGGTAAAATCAGCAACTTCTTGGGGAAGTTCCTGCTTGTACTAATGAGCCAGGACTCCTCTCTTCATACTGATTTTCACAGAATTACTTGGCAAATGCATTGTCTTGTTTGCTCTGTGACATTCATAGCAGTCTTAAATACCACCTCCTAACTGACTACAAGTTGATGTAGAAAATGATCTTAGCAAAAGGCTCTGGCCAAGAAATTTCATCAGAACATCCCTGAAATTTAAAGAGCCCATTATGATATAAGTGGTGATATAACACACCTATAAACATCTTTACCAATATCACAGAGTCCAAATATATACTTGCTGGTCAATCTCCAGGTAAATTCAGGTAAAGAAATCCCAGCTTGGCCTAGGAAGTGTACGTACTCTTTCTAGAATAAAAGCTGCATCATGTGATTTTGTAAGCAAAATCGGAATAGTAAATAACAACAAAAATATTAATAATTAACTCCACAAATATGTATTATTCAATACCTATTATATTTTCATCAACATGAATCATAAGACTTACAATAATTGCATTATAATTGATGGGTTTTTAGGAGGGCTATGTGAATGTTATTTCTCTTTGTTGGGTGTTGGCCATGATTACAGTGTCTTCCACAGTATTTCACCATGATCTTGTTATTATAACTCTTGAACCATCCATGCATTGCTTAAGAAGTGATAATGATGACATTGTTATGGATGTTGCTAGAAGCCCTGTTGGGAACGTGCCTTCTTAGAGGGGGATTCACCCATTATTACAGTAGAAATTGGTATTTACAGACCCATTTCTGATCGAATGAATGTTGTCAGCAGATGGAAGCAAGGTTGTCAAAACCAGACCCACATGCCCTTGGGTCTCACATGTCAGAACCCGCAAAGCCAGCTCCCAACTTCCAGCGTCTTTGTCTCTTGTCCCGCCACAGGTACCCATTCTGCCTATGGCGGTACCAGGAGAGGAAAGTCCCCTGATCAGCTTTCACCCAGTGACTGACAGGAGTAGGTGCTAGGTAGCAACGGCCGCCTTGCCCCTCGATTGGGACGACTCTGAGCGTCACATGATGCATTGACTCCTAGGGAATCCTGTCAGGGCTAAATTGCCATCCAACTTGTTGGGAGTTTTCTTTACAACACACGTTTTCTTGGCTTTCCCCGACTTTCTTTTGCTTGTTCTACTTGCTCATGTCAATATGCAGTATTTCCAGGACCACGTTCCAAATAAACAACTTGCGTTTGAATCCTTTGTTTCTGGATCTGTTTTGTAACTTGGTTCTTCCATTTATAAAGTACCCAACTCCCGCCAACCATCTTGCTGTTAGCGAATGCTGTGCTAATATAAAAAAGAAAAAAAACAGAGTCTTTGCCATTATTAATCTTGTTTAAACTTTATGACAGCCATTGATTAAAGATTGTGTGATGAAATGCAGTAACATGCAGGATCATTGTTTAAATTAGAGTCTGTACTCCCTAGCCCTAAATATTTTTCCACCTTGCTTCTATACTCTGAAACCATTTAATAGACCTCAAATGAGAATTTTGATTCCTTCTACCGCTCAGAAGGGATGGTGTTAAAGGACATACTATCTATTAAAATATATGGCCTATATTAAATCCTTAAGTTATTCTGGCACTGGGATCACCAAATAATTATCATTGCTCCAGCACTATTCTGAGAATTTCCATTAATTCTTTAATTTTCCAAGACTTTAGGGAGCCCTTGATTTCTGCAATTCCACATGTAACCCTAGCCATGGGTCTGCTGATTCTGGCACTATTATAAGATGAGCTCAGAGAGTCAGAAAGTCCTAAAACATGTGGATAGGCTAAGTACTTGAGTGAATGAGAAAAATGTGAAATGTAAAAATATATGTATGCTAACGTATTCTACAGCATGCACCCTCCTGGCGTTCACCTCATCCCCGTGGAGATAATAATGCACCTGCCAAGTGCAAGACATCAGCTTCATGGAAGCACTCACTTTCAACTACAATCAGCCTGAGACTCAAACCTGAACTAGCAGTACCACCAACTACTGGCAAAAAACAAAACAAAACAAAACAAAAAACCAGCAACAACAATAACAAAGCCAAGAAAACAACATCAAACACCAACAACACAAAGAGTTTCCCAAGTTAGATAAGATTTTCTAAAATATCAGACAGGTAGTCTTTTCCAGATCTGGAGTGATGCATGCATTCGGTTACATCGAAGACGTTTTCATTACCATTTTTACTTTGCTTTAACTTATTTTATCTTTGTTTACAAACAGAATCAGAAAACTGGGTAAACCGTTCTGAAGGACACTTTCCTCACGCACCATGAGTCATAATATTCATGAACGATGAACAAAAAGAAATTATTGACACAGAAAAATACTGCTGTTATCACAAGCCATTGTATTTCACACCACTTTCCTATCTGAGCCCTTTTAAAATAGTTTTTACTTATCTTGTATTGATTTTTATTAATTCCAAGCCTTCTTGGGTTTTTTGTTTTCTAAGGACAGGGATCCATCCTTAAGTAAGAAATTAAGAGAGCAGATATACAGCCCTGAAATTTTTCACTGGCATTTAAACACCATGTTCTATACATTCATTTATTCACTAAACATTAATAAAGTGAGCACTAACTTTTGACTAGCCATGTTTATATTTTCTGGGTATATATACCCTACCACCTGGATTATGACATGGAAAATTCTTTTACTACAATAAATATGTTAAATTCAAAGTATAAGTAGAAGGTAAAGTGTGGCCAGAAGGAAAGAAGGATCAATTCTTCCTGAATAATAGTGGACTTCACGGAAGAGGTCATACTTGTGCTCAGACTGGAGGCAAATGGAGATATTCATTAGATGCGGAAGAGTCAGGAGGGCATCCCAGTCAGAGGAAAAAGTATGAGCAAAGAGGTGAAACAAACAAGCGTATTCAGGAACTGGATATTCATTAAGAATCAAATGAACATCAAATGGAAATGTTTGGATTGGAAAAACCAGGGGGTAGAAGCCTATGTGTCTGGGATTTTATCTTGTAGTTAATGGGGAGCCAGTGAAGATATTGGGGATGGGGTAGGAACAGTGGAATCACAACATAGCATCTACTTTTGGGAAGGGTTTCTTCAAAACCAAGGGAGAAACTATATATATATATATATATACTATATATATACATGTGCATATATATATGTATACATATATATATATGCACATGTATATATATAGTATATATATATGTATACATATATATGCACATGTATATATGTATATGTATGATGTATATACATATATATGTGTGTATGTACATATATATGTATGTATATATATGTATATACAACATATATACATATATGTGTGTTTATGTACATATATATGTATATATATACATATATATGTATATAAATATATATATACATATATATGTATATATATATATAAATATATATATACATATATATGTGTATATATATATATACATATATGTATATATAAATATATATATATACATATATATGTATATAAAAATATATATACATTATATATGTATATATAATGTATATACATATATTTTTTAATGTGTGTTTGAGGGACACCTGTGTGGTTTAGTCAGTTAAGCATCCAAGTCTTAATTTTGGCTCAGATCATGCTCTCAAGGTTGGTGAGTTCGAGCCCCTCATCGGGCATTGGGCTCTGCACTGACAGTGCAGAGCCTACTTGGTATTCTCTCCCTTTCTTTGCCCTTCCCCACTTGTGATCTCTCTTTCAAAATAAATAAATAATTTAAAAAATTAATGTTTATTTTTGAGAGAGAGAGAGAGAGAGCACGAGCAGAGAAGGGACAGAGAAGGAGGGAGAGAGACACAGAATCTGAAGCAGGTTCCAGGCTTCAAAATAAATAAATAAACTTAAAAAAAATGTGCGTTTGATATGGAATATGTTGCAGGCATGAGGGGTGGAGAATGGAAATCACACCTGTCATATACCTTCCAGCCTCCGTAAACATGCAAAGTTTAATCACACGTATTTCTATTAGTACTTAGACATATGAAGCAAAAGCTGGTGGTGAGTGACAGCGACAACAGGGAACAGAAAATCCACAGAAGAGCGAAAAAATAAATCCTGCCTTTTCATATGTGCTCTGGCCTGGCCAACATTGGTCTCAGTAGCCCCCTGTCCAGCTCATTTGCCACCACTTACTTCTCTACAATTTCCCACCTCCAACCCCCACTCAGAAATACAGTAAAAAAAAATCTTTTGATCTGTACAAAAATATCCATCCATGAGAAAGGTGAGGACTTTTTAAAAAAAAAGTTTTTATTTCATTTCATTTCATTTCATTTCAGACACAGAGAGAGCAGGAGTTGGGGAGAGGAGCAGAGGGAAAGAGAGAGAGAGAGAGAGAGAGAGAGAGAGAGAGAGAATCTAAAGCAGGCCTCATGCTGAGCTCAGAGCTCTGTCCCATAACCCTGGGATTGCGACCTGACCAGAAATCAAGAGTTGGACGCTCAACAGACTGAGCCACCCAGGTGCCCCAATGAGGACTCTCGTAGAGCTGAAATCCAATCAGAGACATAAAGATGACAGCGTTGTTTTCACAAGATGCTGTCAGCATTAGGGGCCGGGTGCACGCACATTTAATTACCAGATGTTTACACTTCAAAACTTGGCCTTTGCAACCACTTGTAAAACCAATGCCTCCACTGTG
The DNA here is from genome assembly GCF_018350195.1 of Panthera tigris. NCBI lineage: Eukaryota > Metazoa > Chordata > Mammalia > Carnivora > Felidae > Panthera > Panthera tigris. Next base: position 128,610,238 of record NC_056665.1, read on the forward strand.
ATTGGACCTGGGGGATGAAATACCTTTAAATTCCCAAGCTCTGCATCCGTCACTAATAATTTTGAACCACGTAAATGGCATTAAAATGTGTATTATGCTTTCAACCTGGTTTTACATCTAATGTGCTTCTTATATAAGCTGCCACGCAGTCCAATGAGGAGCAATTATAGCGAATCAGATTCAGTACCAAATATTCCCCACTCTGAACATCAAATACGTCCATGAGGGCTTGACTGAAATAATGTCGTCAAAAAGGGTAGGCATCTCGTCAGGAAAAGCACACGATGAATTTAGTCCATGGCCTTGTTTGGGGATAAAACTATGAGGGAAATAAAAACCATTTGTCAGTGGCTGTAAATGAGAATATGGGAGATATTTACACCCAGCCTCTGTTTCTCCTTATCCTTCGTCATCTCTCTTCCTGCCAGCATAATTGTCAACCTGTCTCTGGAGTTTCATACCTTTCCCAAATGTGTTTCCCCCCTCTGCCTTATCTCTTCAAAGCCATCAGTCACACAGCAGATTTGTAATGAACTTGCTCTCTGCCAAGGCAAGAAAAAAAAAAGTGACATCATTTTCAAAAAGGGGAGATCAGCACTTTAATCTCAGTGAGATAGAAAGGAGAACAAAGGGAATGTCTGGCAGGGCTAACAGGGAGAAAGGACGGTATGGAGCACACGCTTTCTTTCCCTCTCCATGCTTTGTACACTACGCTTTAGAAATTTGGACTCCATTTGTTTTCCATTCTCATCGTATCCTCCTGGCCCTGCAAGGTCCGGTCTGGACATGATTACCAAGAATAGGGTGTGGCATTCTCCTCCCCGCTTTTGTGAGTTTGGTGGAATGGGGTGAGGGTGAGATGTTTAAAGTCTTGTTATAGAGTTTCAACATTGATGCAGCATTGTACAATTTTGAGGTGAAGTAGCTAGCACATGAATCTGATCTGGCAGGTGTATTCTAGTTGTGGCTAAAATTAATCCAAATGAGAAGAGATGGCCATCAAAGGAAGAAAGGGCAAGCATTTTTTTTTTTTTTAATCACTGATGATCCCATCAGACTAAATTGTAGACGGGTGGATCGAAGGTAATGTGGGAGTCAGCACTGAAGGCTCAGAGGCTAAGATACTAAAACAGCTGTTTACAATAACTTGTGATGTGCAATCAGAATTATTTTATAAAAAAAATTATAATCCTCTTAAATAACCAAGCTGGAAAGAAACGTAGGTTCTCTCCAATTACCATGATTTTAGTTACCGTGGGGCCATGTGCAGGAGATTATCAAATATGTACCATTTGTCAGAGAAATGTGATGAGTCACCCCTGATAAAAGATAGCAAATGCTCTCTGTTGAAAGGGAAGCTGGTTTAGGATTAGGCATGTGTGTTGGACATGAACCTCCCAAGCCACAAGTTCAGGTGTTCCAAGAATGTAACTGTTTAAAATCTTTTCTATTAGTTTCTGTCTGGAATCTTTGCTTCTCCTGTTATCAGGATCCCAATCTTAAGTCAGTTTCTGGTAAACCCACTTCAGCCCAGATTTTTCTTTTGCTTTTACTTCTCTGTGTTGATCTAAATTTTATGGGTTTTACTCAGTTTCCAGGTCTTTTTCCCAGTCCCACCTACAAAATCCAGTATCTACTAAGGTACGCATCACTCCATCTGGTTTCCAGTCTGAGCCCCTCTTGTCTCTTCCTAGTAAGGCACTCGATTTACCATTGTATCACTGGTTGTCATTTCAGAAACTATTTGGTGTCCCTGGGATCATTACCATGAAGTATATACAGCTCCTTTGGCCATTTCTCAGTTATGTTCACATCCCTCGGCATACTGGGATACCACAAGAAACCTCTAGATGCTTTCTGTCCGTCTTATGGTAAACAGAAACTTGGGGGCCATTCCAGAACTCTGCCTAGATTGAGCAGGCTGCATTTTCTACTCTGTTGATGCCTTCTCACTCTGGCATGGCAGGAGATGGGGGAAATGATGTCTAACATGCTTCTGCCTCCCACATTCCACCCAACAAAGGAAGGCACTGGTCTGTGGATGGTCTGTTGGCTCTAGGTCCTTACGAGCAATCTGGGATATGGTCCAGAGAGGGAAGATGTAGCTGGATTTAGAGCCGTTCCTCAGATATCCATACAACCATCTCATTTCACTGCTTTCCTCACTCCCTACACACATAGATTTTGTCTCCTTTGTGATCACAAAAAAAACAGAGGAGAGAATGTCTACCTCCAATCGAATTACTTAAAACCCCAGTCAACTGCGCTCATGGTTTATAATATTGAAAAACTTGAAACTTGCAATAAAAAACAAAACTTTTTGGGGAACTTGGGTGGCTCAAGTCAGTTAAGCATCTGACTTCGGCTCAGGTCATGATCTAGCAGCTGGTGAGTTCGAACCCAGCATCCAGCTCTGTGCCGACAGCTCACAGAGTCTGGAGGTTCCTTTGAATTCTGTGTCTTCCTCTTTGTCTGCACCTCCCTTGCTCACGTTCTGTCTCTCTCTCACACAAAAATAAATAAACATAAAAAAATTGTTTCCCCTAACTATTATCTCTACAGTATTTTTTTAAAGTCTATTTTGATTATAAAAAACGAGTTTTGATCTTGTTCGGTTTTTTGGTATTTCTGCTAAACATATATACCCTAAATGAAAGTGTATCAGGAAATTTCAGGGAAATATCATATGCTAATATTTCAAAATGCTATCAATTCTATGTTTCTTTCCCCCTATAAATATTTGCCTACCAAAAATAATATGTGTTTCTTGCTTACTTGTCCGGCTCTCCTCCAAGAAACAGAGAACTGTGTCTTTATCTTTAATCCATTTCTCCAAAACAATAAATTCCACACAGAACAAAAAGAGAATATATATACAAAGTACAGTCCCCTCTACAGAGGTCCTCCAAGACTCTGTAGATAAATCTGCACGATGAAGTAAAGATATGTAGCCAAAAGAATCCATCCATTGACTTTATGGATGGACCGATGTCAATGTACAAAGGGCTTTGTCTAGACAGAGTCCAAATGAACTGTCAGAGCTTCCTAGTGATGTGTACCACGAGACACCAAAGTTAATCTGCATTTATCGATGGACACTTGAGTTATTAAGGTCATGTGGACCAACTAGACCCAAGGCTTGGATGGAGAAAAACACATGGACACAGTGGAAGTTAAGAGGAGGGGATAGAGAGACAAAAACAAAGATCTAGAACAAGGGAAAAAATGCTAAGAGTCACAAAAATTATGACAGAAAAGTGGAGGGGACAGACTGCAACTGATATTTTTTTTAAGAGAGAGAGAGAGAGAGAGAGAGAGCAGGAGAGGGGCAGAGAGAGAAGAAGAGAAAGAATCGTAAGTAGTGTCCACACCCAGCGTGGGGGGCTAGATCTCATGATCCTGAGATCATGACCTGAGCCAAAATCAAGAGTCAGAGGCTTAACAGACTAAGCCACCCAGGCGTCCCTGACTGATATCTACTAACTACTCTATCTCCAAGCTCTCTAGCTCTCTTCCTTGTTTTGCTCCAATGAATCTATCGGCAACCACTATCCTTTATATTATGCATTTATTTACTGTCTGCTTATACACGTGCACACAAGATTATAGAATCCATAAGAGAAGTGATTTTTGCCTTCTGTTCATTGGTGTATTGGCAGTTTCTAGGACACTGGTAGGGGTTTTGATAAATATTTGTTGCAGGAATAAAGGAAAGAAAGAAAGAAGAAAGGAGGGAAGGAGGGTAAGGGAAAAGGGTAAGGGAATAAAAAAAGAAGAACAAGAGGATGATACAAATTTCTTGCTCGGTCATTCTCTGGACTCCAAGACATGGCTGCATTTCCTGCTCTTGCATTCCGTAATTTCCCTTTTTCTTTCTACCAGCTCCATTTTCTTGACTTGAGCTCATTTGAATGTGTTGCTTTTCCTTGTATCCAAATAAACCCTGGCGATAACAGGTGTGGGGAGTGAGCCTAGTCAGCTTACAGACCCCTTTTCTTTATTTCAGGTGAGTAGCATACTTTCTCATCATTACATTCTTTAAACCTCACATAAACACTGACCACATGATGTCATGAGCTTGTTGGAAGGGCGTGGCTAAGGGTGCCTATGCAAATCCCAAGGGGCAGATAGTACAAATGAAAAAGGAGAAAGATAATATACAGCTGTTATATCCAAAGTGGCAGAAGGTCTGGGAGCCGAGGAAGCAAGTGATCTTTCTTCATTTACTGACATGGTCTTAAGGGTAGTGAATCGTTCAGTAGTGGTCCCCTAATGTTAGTGAACATATTACCAGAGCACTTACTAAAAATGGAGGTTACAAAGTCCAACTCCTCCCAATTAAAATCCCATCAATATCTGTTGTCAGCCAGGCATCTGAATTCTTAGTCAAGACCCCAGATGATACTTAAACCACCAGGTGATCTGAATGATTTTGGCCCTCCAAAATTCACCTGTTGAAATCCTACCCCCCAAAGATGGCAGCAGTGGGAGGTGGGGCATTTGGGAGGAGCTTCAGCTGCACTAAAAAGTGATTAGGCTGACATCTGGATCTTGGAATTTCCAGCCTTCAGAAATGCGAGAAAGAGATTTCTGCCATTTCTAAACTACCTAGTCTCTGGTATTTTGTTATAACGGTCCAAACAGATTAAGACAATACCAATGCAAGGGGTTCTTTAAATACATATTGAAGATAAAAAAGCTCTAATTTGATCTGTAATGCTTAGAGTGCCATGTTCCCAAGACTCTAACAGCAGTCTCCCACTTCTCAATCCCATCTGCCTCTGAATCCTGCATAACTTTAGACATTCAGAAATTAAAAGACAGAGTATAAGAGTAGATGGGATGGAAAAGGTGAGGGTTGGCTCTTGTGTTGGTCGTGGTGGTGTTGGTGGTGATTTTTTAATTAGCTAGGCTTTGTGTTGAATGTCTTGTGTAAAACGTCCTACCTTTAGAGCTGCATGCGACCATTGCAAGAACATAACCAATTGATTAGAGTGTTAACAATACCTAAGATATCAAACTAGCAATGTCCTGGGCCACACTCCTTTCTATCAGGTTCCCACAAATTGTATTATTTTACTGCCTTACTTCCTACCATCAGTTAGAACTTTGATACATTTTCTTGCAACTATTAGCCTCATGTTTTCAGACATGGAATACATTTCATGAGGTATGTTAGACCCTTTTCAGAGGCTACTAGGCACTCTTGAGAAGAGGACAATGCAGTAACAAATTTAATGCAAACTTTGGACCTTGATGACTATTTTGCCTCAGGGCTAGCAGGGAAGGTCATAATATGAAACCTGGAAACTCATGAGGATTAAGGTAAACCTTTATAATTCCGTCCAGTAAGCTCCCTAAATCTGGTGGCTAGATCCAAGAATAGTATGTAGGGTTATATAGGTTACTGATTAGATCACATCTTAGATCACTATCCTTGGACATACTCAGATCCTAAGTCTTTCCAGCTGATTCCTGATTCTTTCTCCTAAAATAAGACCTCCTGAGAGGAAAGAGTTAAATCTGTTTTCAGAAGGTTCTGCCTGACTCTGAAGAGGTCATCCCTCACCACGGCCTGCCTACTTGATGAAAAGTAGCATATTAGGCTTCTAGATAGAGTTATGAGAGAGAGAGAGAGATCAAATAAAGAAAGAAGTACCTCCCACTCATAGACTTACAAAATATATAGCCTTTTGCAAAATGTACAAAGGAGGATTCATAGACTGATGAGCAGTTTGGTGTTCCCAAAATACAGTGTCTCATGTAAGAACTTGAGAAGATAGAAGACCCAGTTAAGGCAAAGCCATAAAAACAGAAGGCAAAGTGAATTCATTTTGTAATTTGTTTTATTATCGCAGGATTTATAGAAAGCAGTTCTACCTATTGCACAAATCTTTTTTAGTTTTGTTCCCTTCCATTTTTTTTTTTCCCCTCTGTTTTAAACTTTCAATGATAGGTGGTCTTGGAAAGTGCTGAATTAAGACTTAGCGAAATCAAGTCCTATATATCTGGCTGGTCCTATAAGTACTAACAGTCTCACAAAACAGTGCCGCACTTTTGTCTGAGAGACTTAAGAGCAAAAGAGTAAGCAACACATACTTACAAACACTCGCAACACACGTGTCTGAACATGGAGACATGGACAAACACAAACACACACACGCGTTACCCTTCTGTACTTTATTCTGGCTTAGTTAGAGAAAGCAGTGTTTGCACCTCAACACTTTCTTCCTTGTACCCTCTCAGGATGCAAAACCAAGGTAGGATTTATTTTGTAAGAAAGGGTGGGAATTATCTGTCTTGCTTCAGTAGCACTCGATAACAGATTCTCCACCATAGTATATTAGGAGATAATAGCATTTTAATAGATTTTTTTTTAGATTTTACAATGTAGTTTTACAGCCATTATTTATTCATTCACTTTTAACTATTTGTCCAGCACCTGCTATGTGCCAGGCATTGTTCTAGGCTCTTGCATTAGACTGTGGGCAAAGATCTCTGTGCTCATGAAGATTATATTCTGGAGAATTATCTCACTTGAGACCTCCAATAAGTCTGCCATATACTTCCTTTTGAGGGAAACATGACTTGAACCTGGATTGTAATCCAGAAGCTCTGTACTTTTACTGGACTGTGCTGTTTCTCTTACAAAATCTAATCAATAAAAAATAGGGTAATTTTAAGAACCTCTGTAAATATCTACTCCATACTAGGAAACATATAAGTATACTAATCAGTTTAGTAAATGGGTAAATGATTTGGAAGGCCAAATCATTAATCTCAGTAGTAAACTCAAGCACTCCGTGAAGGTATTCAGAAGTGACCCAAGAAATAGTAATTTAGTATCTATAGAAAGTACAGAATGTGACTTTACATACTCTGCCATGCAGTTGTTTGACTAATTAATTTGACTCTAAATTAAAACTGGGATATAACACAAGAAAGCATTTCTGGTTCCCATTACAAGCGTACTTTAGTTGGTTTCCACCTAAGTGCAAATCTTTTTTTAACCAAAGCAATTGGTATTATAGCTCTCATTTCCCTTTAAAACAGTGGTATTTTCCATTAGATTCAGTTTTAAATGTTTTTCAAATATTTGTCACATTAGATTCGCATCTCAAACTGATCAAGTAAAGTGGAAATCTCCAGCCTATCCCTAATTTACTTTTAGTCATGAAACATGAAGAGCCCGTTTCCATCTTATAGGTGACACAGCTTGTGAGATTTATTTGAGAATTTTAGACTAATTCTGTACAAAAGCTATTCAAATATGAACTAATTAGTGTACCACATAGGGTAGTCTTAAACCCTTATGTTTTAAGTTTTTATGTCACTTTTATGAGAAGAGAAGCTTATTTAATTGTGTTGAGACCATTCTCAAAATGGGTCGATTTTGCCCCATTTTCCCCTCCCTAATGTCTTCCAACATTTTCTATGCTTTTACTTGCAATGCTGAAATCATTACTTTTCTTATACTTGCCCAACTAGCATTAAGTCTTTAGTTTCTAACAACACAAGGTCCGAGTGCAGGTATGTGTTTAAGAAGAAAAAAGATTATGGGGCACCTGGGTGGCTCAGTCAGTTAGGCATCCGACTTCGGCTCAGGTCACGATCTCACACTCCGTGAGTTCGAGCCCCGCGTCGAGCTCTGTGCTGACAGTTCAGAGCCTGGAACCTGCTTCAGATTCTGTGTCTCCCTCTCTCTGACCACCACCCCCGCTCCCCTCACCCCACCCCCACCTTCATGCTCTGTCTCTCTCTGTCTCAAAAATAAATAAACATTAAAAAAAAGAAGAGAAAAGATTGTGACTACAGATTCAATGGGGAGGAGTGTGGAGTGAGAAAGAAAGATAAGTTCCAAATATAACAGAAATGATCCCACATCACTAACAGTCCACAAATTCATTTAGAAATTCCATATTAAACTTCAGATAAATTTTTGCTTTCTAAAAAAAAATCTACCACTTTTATTTTCTTGACGAATTTTAAGCTAGATAGCATGGCTTTCCCCTACCCAAAGTATTCTTGGATAATATAAACCCAAAATAACTTTTCTTTATATTGAAAGGTTCTAACTGGTAGAGAATTTATCAGATCTTAAGATGAGAACTTTACAATTACTAGAAAAACAGATGTAATTTTTAAATACTCTGATTTCTGGGGCGCCTGGGTGGCTCAGTTGGTTGACCGTCCAACTTCAGCTTGGGTCATGATCTCGCGGTTTGTGAGTTCGGGCCCTGCTGTTCGAGCTGGGCTGACAGCTCAGAGCCTGGATCCTGCTTCGGATTCTGTGTCTCCTCCTCTCTCTGCCCCTCCCCTGCTCATGCTCTGTCTCTGTCTCTCAATAATAAATAAACGTTAAAAAAAAATTAAAAAAATACCCTGACGTTCTGGAACCTTATAGAGCACCATGTAGAATTGGTTTGCACATAGTAAAAGACTTCCCAGCCCGCACAATATTTTCTATCAGGGCATCATGCTCTGGGCAGGACGGGGGATAGTTTATCAGACAGGTCCCTGTCAAGAGAAAAAACAAACAAACAAGACCACTAGTTATCTTAAGGATTTGTTTGTTATAAATAATTGTCAACCAGACATTACAGCAATGAAACACAAAAGGAAGACATTATGGATTTATAAAAGCACTTACTCTTCCTTTCCAACCCGGGCCGGCAGAATGGCTCCCGCAAGAAGGGTCGCGAGAAGGGCCGTTCTACCGTCAATGAGGTAGTGACCAGAGAACACGCCATCATCGTTCACAAGCGCACCCATGAGTGGGTTTCAAGAAGTGTTGCCCCTCGGGCACTCAAAGAGATCTGGATAGTTGCTACGAAGGAAATGGGAACTCCAGATGTGTGCATTGACACCAGGCTCCACAAATCTGTCTGGGCCAAAGGAGAAAGGAATGTTCCCTACCGTGTCCATGTACAGTTGTCCAAAAAACACAATGAGGATAAAGATTCACCCAACAAGCTCTATATGTTGGTTACCTGTATACCTGTCACACTTTTCAAAAATCTACAGACTATTACTGTGGGTAAGAACGAATTGCTGATTATCAAATAAAGGTATAAAACTACACACAAACACACACACACACACACACACACAAATTACTGGGAAGAGCAACTGCCATCCCTAGGGCTCAGGGAACAAATGGAAGAGGATGGCATTATTAAAATCTGGAAGCTTAGAAGAGGGTGCGATGGAGTTTGGACACAGAGCTCTGCAGAAGGACCTTGGTTGGCTGATGCTGGCGCATCAGAAATTAGGAGGAGGGACCTCCTGAAGTCAGAACCTAGTTTAACTGGTTCTGATAGAGCTGAAAGGCACTAAGAGATTGTTTCTAGGATGTGAAAAAAAGAAAAAAACAACTGTAAAATAGCTATAGGAACCCACTGTCGATGTCAGTGGAAAGAGAAACTTCAAGGGTGGCCCTGGTAAGAACCACAGATTATGAACGTGCCCCTTTTTCCTCCTCTTACTTTCCAGCTTCTGTCTCGGGCCCCCTGTTGGCAAAGCCTAACAAAGGCCAGCTGGCAATGGAGAAGTGGAATTGTTCCTGGAATCACAAAACAAAATATAGAGGGATGGATTTGAAGCTGAGAAAGACAGCCGCTTAACTGCTACAGAAAGAAAACATATCATTAGGGTTTATAAAGCTATATGTGTAGTTCTATAACAGAGAAAACAATATTAGCAATTGCTAGCCTATAATAGCATCTACTGTATACTAGGTTCTATGCTACCTGATACCTATGTGCTGTCTTATTTAATTGTCCAGACATCTAATGAGACAGGGATCATCATGAACTGTGAACACTTATTTAAACTGATTAAAATTGTGGATTTCAAGACAGAAGTTCCCTTAAGCTATCATTTGCATTTGGTCCAGCGCTTTCTCTCTCTCTCTCTCTCTCTCTCTCTCTCTCTATATATATATATATATATATACTCTTGTTATTTGTGTAGATATAGATATAGATATAGATAGATATAGATTGTAGGTGAAAGTTTTTTTGTGGAAGAAAGAGTTGAATTTATTGGTTACTCTAGATATCAGGTCTTTGAATACTATTTTATTTTATTTTATTTTATATTTTATTTTATTTTATTTTATTTATTTTGAATCCAGTATAGTTAACATACAATATTATGTTAGTTTCAGGTGTACAATATCGTGATTCAACGATTCTGTACATTACTCAGTACTCATCAAGATAAGGGTACTTTTAATCTCCTCCACCTATCTCACTCATCCCCTACTCACCTCCCCTCTGGTAACCATCTGTTTGTTCTCTGTAGTTAAGAGTCTGTTTCTTGGTTTTTCTCTCTTTTCTTCCCCTTTGTTTTGTTTCTTAAATTCCACATATGAGTGAAATGACATGGTATTTTGCTTTCTTTGACTGACTTATTTCTCTTAGCATTATACTCTCTAGCTCCATCCATGTTGTTACAGGTGACAAAATTTCATTCTTTTTTTTATGGCTGTATATATACACACACCATATCGTCTTTATCCATTCAGCTCTCAATGGACATTTGGGCTACTTCTATTTTTGGCTATTGTAAACAGTGTTGTAATAAACATAATGGTGCATATATCTCTTCAAATTAGTGTTTTTGTATTCTTTGGGTAAAAACCCAGTAGTATAAGCACAGTATCTTAAAAGCAAACTCAGCTAACCGGTGTTACTCTAAGTTACCCGTAGCAACCAGGAAAGTTAGAAGTGTTTGAATAATTCTTTCATTGGAACTATAAGCCGCAGCTGTATATAAATATCATAGCCTTTTCTCTAAGTCATAATGTGAGAAAAAAATAGTAATATTTAAGAGGAAATAGTAGCATACTAGAGACATGAATTGGTTGAGCTTAGAAGCACTTTGATCAAAATAGATTTATTTTTCAATTCAGACAATGACGATACAGTTGATAAATTCTCTTAGCTGAGAATGAAGGAAGAAAAATAATCAACTCCTAGAGGAGTCATTAAGAGTCAAAACATACAAGTGAGATTTGAAAGTGAAAGTGAGGCAATAAAACTAGTGGTTAGGAAGGTAATAATTACTACTAACATCTAATAGAAAGCCATTGTGTTATTATAGCATATATGTTATTTAGATATATAATAGTTTATATATGTACTATTAACATATATCATATCTATATCTATATATAATAGCTATAACTAGTGTTTACTATCATCTCTGTGCCAAGCAGCTTGGTTGACAAATAAATACACAGATATATGTAACTCTCCTCAATGACACTATGAAATAGTCATTGCTTTCATAGCTTTGTAGATAAGGAAGCCAAGAGCTAGAAGATGGTAGAATGGAATTTAAACTCTGCTTCATTGAATTCTAAATATTTCATTTGTTCTACCTCCCCCGTGACCAAATGTTCAGAGGTAACATGCCAGATGCCAAGGAGAAGAACCAACTTGGTTTCTCTTCTTAATTCCTTTTCCCTTTCACCCAACCTTGCACAGGTACTCATGGTAGCATATGAAGAAGAGAATGGGGCAAAAACTCACCTGTCTCATGCCAGGTCCCTAACTCTAATTCCATCCTGTCTCCCACATCAGTTACAACTAAGGCATTGTCTATCTTCTTTCAATGATAAGATATCCTAGATCTTCAAGTTCTAGCAATACTGCACAAAAATATACAACTACCAATCAGCACAGAAACTATTGGTTTGATGTACAAGCGATATAAAAATGCTTATGAGTGATACACTTGACAGGAGAGCCTAAAGGTGAAGTCACCCCTTCCATACTTAAATCCTGGCTGAATTCTACTTACTAGTTCCATGGTGTTAGGCCAGTGATTTCACCACTGCAAGTCACACACACATACAGACACAAGATAATAAGAGTCCTATCTCACAAGGATGTCAGGCTCTAATAGCATAATACATAAAAAGCACTTAGCACAGTGCTTGGAAAATAGTAAGCGCTTAAGAAATTTTAGCTTTTGTTAGTGCCAGTCGATGGGTTTACACACGGTGTCACATCTTATTTTGTACCCTCTGAAAGTTCTTTATGGGACAAATCTAATATTTATGAGTCAACGCCGATATCCTTGGAAACAGATGTCTACAAACTGTTCCTGGTACAGAAAATGCAGTGGAAGTTAGTCTTGCACACTCCTTGCCTAGCAGCAAGGTAGAAACTCAAGGCAGTCACGTGACACCCTCCTAGGCACAACTTGAGTTCTACATTCTCATTGACAGAACCCGCAGTCCGTTAACACCTCTGCATGGAGCCTCTACCACACTGTTTTACAGTGCCTATACCTGACACGATGCTATAAAGTGAACAATTTCATAATGAGTTCCTTAGCATGGTTGGTATAAATTTATTGCATACATCCAAGATGGAGCCTCCTCACACCTGTGTCCCATCGACTGGAATACGTTCGGTATGCTTGGGTTTATTTTTGGAAGCCTTTCTTATTTGTTTGTGTCGCCTTCTCTTATCATTATCCTATCTTTACTATTTTAGTCTAGGAGTTAGAAACTTTGGCTACAAGTAAGAAAATGCCAAACTATTGATTTTAGTAAGCAATAAGAACATGTAATTGTCATGCGTGATAGGAAACTGGAGATCGGTTTTTCCAGGGTTGGCTCAAGGCTCAGCGCTGTTGTCCAGGATCCAACCAGCTTCCATTCCTCTTTCTTATTATCCACCGCATGTGTTACTCTCAATCTCAGACACTAGAGGTGTAAGAACGGCATCCAAAACATGCAAGGAAACCAATGTTTTTGAATATTACTCAATCATCTACAGTCAAAATGAAGAAAAAAAGGTCAAATAACAACAGATACTAAGATTAGTATCACCTCCAGCATCAAAAAGAAAGCCACGTAACGTTCCTAGAACTCCACTTGCTCATCTCCCAAATGAATATAAATGTTCTTAAATCATCATTAAATGCCTCATTTCCCACCTGTCACATTCCAGGCACTTAGTAATAAACAAACACGTAATGAATGTGTTAAGAAATACGGAGTTAAAGGATGTGCATTTTAGTTATTCATTCTTATATACTTGAATATAATCGGAAAGTCTAGGTTTCCATGGGACGTTTAAAATCATGGTATTTCAAACGGTAAAAGGTAGGATTTGCCTGGCGCAGCCATAGATCTTCGCCCTTCCTGTGTACTGCTGTTGCTTGGCTGATCCGGGCACGCCTATATGTGAAAAAGCCTCAGTGTTGATTCGTCTCCAGTTTACCTAAACCTGTCTGAATGGTAGAGCCAGACAGCTGAGTCATTCTCTAACAATTGCCAACTGGCGATGACTTTCCAAAGCCAGACAATCCTCCTTCATGGTCATTTCTCCCTCTCTTTTTTTCCCCTCAAGGATCATAAAGCATATCCATTATTTTCCATCTATTGTGTCATAAAACAGTGATTCCAAATGCTGGGAAGGTGAGTGATTTCTTGGAAAAGGAAACTATAAGGCAGAAGCTGAAACAAAGACCCAATTATGCGTAGAGGTGCTGAAAGGCATCGAGACCAGGAAACACACTACCCATAATCAAAGAAGTTCCCAGTTCCTTCTGGGTTTATTGTCATTATTTAAATGTGAGTGAAAGAGAACAACAAAAGAACTCCACGGTGAGAGACCAAACTGCACTTGCCCAGATTCATGCTAGGGCTTGCTTGAATTTTCCTTATACCCAATTCCTTCCCCATGGCCCTACTCATCTTTTCTTGGAGAAAAATGTAGGCTCAGTCTCTCCAGGGCTCAGCCAGAAAAGCCAGCTGCCAGAAATGTGCTGGCTGATGGTCTTTCTGGAGCTACTTCTCTGCTACTTACTTGGGTCTTTCAAATTTGGGAAAGGAAGGAAGAACAGAGGGCCTATGTTGTGAAAAGCCTGGCGACAAGCTCTATTAAAAACCAGCAACTAATAATAATGCTCAAGCACTGAAGTAGTAGTAATTAGATTTCTATGCAGTAACATTTGTCCACTATTAACTATAGTTTCATTTTGCCTATCTTTATTTTTACAATATTGACCAAAAAATGTTATTTCAACGTTTTTTTGTTTTTTTTTTCTTTTTATTTATTTTTGGGACAGAGAGAGACAGAGCATGAACGGGGGAGGGGCAGAGAGAGAGGGAGACACAGAATCGGAAACAGGTTCCAGGCTCCGAGCCATCAGCCCAGAGCCTGACGAGGGGCTCGAACTCACAGACCGCGAGATCGTGACCTGGCTGAAGTCGGACGCTTAACCGACTGCGCCACCCAGGCGCCCCAAAAAATGTTATTTCAATAGAGTTCTTTTTCAGTGTTTATGAAAATGTGACCCATCAGGGACTTTCTATAAATAACAAATAATTAATCTTTAGTCTAACTTACCTGCAGAACTAGTGGTAAGATCCTGTTAAGGCCAATAGAATACTTTGCTTATCTACCTAAAAACAGTAGTGTTTGTTTGTTTGTTTGTTTTAAGTAGAATCTCTAGCCATATTAAAGAAAATGAAATGACAGTTTCATGTGAGGTTTACACAAACACATGGAGATGATGGAAGTTATTTTGAATATTGGCAGACTTGAGAAGGGAAATGGAATTTTTTTAAGTGAATTACTATAGGGTGTTAGCCATAATTCAGTATTTACTTGCAGACTTTCAGAAAGAGTAGCTCACTGTTCATTTTATGTGATGAGTTGTTAATATTACATGAAATAACAAATTGGCATCATAGCTAAACAGAAACTCTGGAAGGTTATCATAAACAGAATGATGGGAATGTAAGTATGGGAGTTAGGTTTTTACTGACAAATGGATTATTCTGCACAATGTGAAATTAGTCAACACTGCTTTTCGATCAGAGACTCTTCATTCTCAATTATAAATGCCTTCATTACACAAGTCTTATTTATTATAATTGTGGGTGAGATTAAATTTTTTAGAAGGAGAGCCTATTATATCATTCTGTTATTTTTGAAACCTTAGTTGTTTCACACTTACCCAAATGAAGAACTGATATGTGGCCCTACAACCATTCCAGTGATGGCAAAACCATTCCAACAGCATTCTTAACATGCTTGAAGCTGATGGCTCCCAGACAAATGTCCCACTGTTCCCCATTCCCTTCAGTTTCTGGTGTTAAGTATTAATGGAGCTCCCCACCACCCTGCAGAAGATAAGATAAAATAAGATAATAAAAGAAAATCTACAGAAAATACCATGGAAGCTTCTGGTTGACGCAGTGCTGGCTACAGGAAGGCATATTAATGAGTGGCACTCTGAAGTGGAGGTGAAATCATTTTTTAAAATGTCAATGAGGGGTGCCTGGGTGGCTCAGTCAGTTAAGTGTTCCACTCTTCATTCGGCTCAGATCATGATCTCAGGGTAGTGACATTAAGCCCCACAGACTCCATGCTAAAGGAGTTTGCTTAAGATTCTCTCTTTTTCCCTCTACCCCATCCCCCCGCCTTTCTCTCAAATATTTTTTTTTTAAATGGCAAGGTGATGATCTCTTAAAAAGCTCCTGTGGGGTGAGCAGAGGGTAATTTAGCCAAGGCCTCATATAAAGGGTTTCAGGCTTAGACTTCTTAAACTTGTATTATTATCTCCAAATGCTGTTCTACCTTGTTATGAATTGAACTGTATCTCCCCCCAAATTAATATATTGAAGTTCTAACCCTGTAATGTCACTGTATGTAAAGATAAGGACTTTAAGGAGGTAATTAAAGTTAAGTTATTGGGACCCATGGGGTCCCAGTCCCAAGGATCTGATGTCCTTATAAGAACAGGAACACCAGGAGAATGTCCACAAAGGGGAAAGACCATGTGAGGACACAGCAAAAAGGTAGCCATCTGCAAACCAGGGAAAGAAGTCACACCAGAAATCAGCGCTGAAAGCATCTTGATTGATCTTGGACTTCCAGCCTCCAGAACTGTGAGAAAATACATTTCTGTTGTTTAAGTCACCTTCTACTATTCTGTTATGGCAGCCCAGGCAGACTAATACATATCTATAATCACAAAAGATAATCTGACATATTCAAAGATGTTTGCCATTCTTCCAGTGCTTGTCCATTTATAAAACCACTTTGCCTGAAGCCAATAATAACAATAGAAGAATCTATTAAACTTTTTCTTTTATTGGACACTGTCCTATGCATTTTAATTTCATGAAGCAATTCATATTATTACTTGCTTTACAGATAAGAAAAGGAATAAAAGACAGTATAAGTAAGTCAAATGACATACTCTAAATGTTGTAACCAGTAAAGTGAGCTACAGAATAACATGGGATAAGTGCTGTTTATGGGAATAACATGTTTATAAGTCTTGTTATTATCATCACTGTGTATTTGTGTGTTTAAAGGTATTTCTTTAACAAATGTGAAAATTTTAATTTTCCACAATTTGATAAAGCTTTTCGGTCATAAATTTCATAACGTATTGGGAATCTCAAAAGCAGGAGATAAAAGGATATTACTAGGAAAATCACTCTAGAGATGTACTGAGTTGTATCCATTAAGTACATTTATCTAAACATGGGGGAAATTGCTTGTATTTGAAAACAATCATGATTTTTATATATTGGCTTTAAAGTTGAATGCCCAAATTTTCTTTTGAAATTTCTCACAATGGGCTTAGAAGCCAACATCTTTCCAGGAGGTAGGAAAGCTACTCTAAGCTTATTTTTAACTTGTCAGCAAGTAAAAATCTAACTAATGTTGATCTTTCTCTGACAGCACTTGCTTGGAAGGTTCCAAAGCTTTGATTAATATTTAAACACTAGGGCTTTCAAAGCAAATTTACAAGCTGAAATTACTAAAGCTACAATAAATACAGAAACATGTTACTGCTTTATTTTCTACATGAGCTGAAAAGAGCAGCCATTAGGAATAAGCAAGTAAAGTAGGAAGAACTTTGTTTTCAGTTTGTTTTTTCATTGACCATTAGAAATGTACAGTATGGGGGCACCTGGATGGCTCAGTTGGTTGAGTGTCTGACTCTTGATTTCGGCTCAGTTCAGGATCTTGAGATTTGTGGGTTCAAGCCCTGAGTCGCTCCATGCTGATGGTGCAGAGCCTGCTTGCATTTCTCTCTCTCCCTCTCTCTGCCCCTCCCCCATTTGCATGCTCTCTGTCTCTCTCAAAATAAGTGAATAAACATTAAAAAAAGAAAAGAAAAAAAGAAATGTACAATATGAGAAGCAACCAGGTTGTGGTTTTATTTACTAGCCCTGGAGCTAGACTGGCTGTGAGTGCTGGACCCACCACTTACTGGCTATGTGACACTGGGCAAGTTATTTCTCCTTTCAGTTCCTCAGTTTCCTCACCTGTGAGATGGGGTAGTAACAGTATCTATTTCATAGGAATTTTACACACTTTAAATGAGTTGCAACATATACTGCAAAGGAAACTGCCTAGCATATAGGAAATATTCCATATGTGCTTGCAATTAATATTTCCTGTAAATACAGTGCTTAAATAAAGTCATGATTCTATGATATTCAGCTATTAATTCAACAAATATTCATAAGTTCAACAAATGTTTCTTAAGTCCAACTCTGGCTGTAGAGTTGAATAATTCAAAGACACATTGTCTCTTAAGATCTAGCATTAGAGTCGAAACTGAAAAATTGTTGATAGGTGCTGTCTACTGAGTTTTCTATTAGAACATGGACCTGGGACACTGTAGGTTCTGGGAAGGGCTTTCTGGAAGGGGTATTGCTGGAGTTCAGTTCTGTAACTTTGATGACTTATTTAGTTAGAAGAGAATATGAAGAGTGCCATTCTTAGCAGAGGAAACAGCACAGCAAAGACATAATGGCCTGAGGAGTTTGGGAAACAAAAGGGAGCTGTGAATAGCTTATGAAGCATACATAAAGGGACCATGAGGAAATCAAGCTGAGAATTAAAGACTGATCCCATAACTTCTCCCAATTTTGAATTTTCTACAGCACCATGATGGTCCCTTTCATTGAGGACCATTAATTCAATTCTGACTACAAGGGGGGAAGAAAAAATTGCATAATACCCTTGCCTCGTTGTCCAAATTGGGTCAACAGTGTAATAAATAACCAGGTCAAAATCATTTTGGTCTAAAGAATACGATTAATTGGACATGATCCAGTATATACTAATTTCAGAGTGCACTAATCTCACCTGCAGTTGAAAATAGTTTAATATGCAGCTCGGAGATGGCTAGACAAGTGTTAGTCCAGAGAGCACCATAATATATTTAAAATTAAAGCTCAATATTAAGTAGTCCCATGAAATATAATAAAATTTCACATCTGGTTACAGAGTACACATTGTCTAAATTATGGAGATGGGAAATTGCAAACTAAGTGTGAAAGCAGCTTCAACTAATGACGGCTATTTATGACCCAGCCTGTTCTTTTGATGCATACAAAATTATTGAGCCTGTGGCACACAAAAGCCTGAATAACTACAGAAAAAATTTGGATAAGAGAAATATTTAATCATGCCAGTTTTATTGTAGGTCGGCAAGGCCATATCTTTAGGTGGGCCTAAATCAACAATATTAAAATGAATAATTTACCCTGTTCTGACTTGAAGCTGACTGACTGTTTTATGCCTAAGGAAGAAAAACACTGGGCTTTGTAGGTCTTCACCCTGATTGCTTGTAATGCTCATCGATCTGAAACAAACAGTGCATAAATCTGTTCTTTAGCAACAGACTCAACTAAGGTGTCGATTAGAAATGACCAAGCAGAGACTGGAACATGATTACCATATCCATAGTACCCAACACCATTCACTGACTCATACACAAATACTTCATTGAGAATAATGAACTAAATAAAATACTCTTTCAAAAAGTTGAATTGCAAGGGACATTTTAGGAGATATCTGTGAGACAATTTTATTTTCTGAGACAAAAAGATGAGTTCCTGAGATCCTTGAATATTCAAACCATGCCCCTTCTAATTTTTCTTTCTTCCCTTAATGAACAAAGATCATAGAGTGAGGTTTCATTTTGCACTTCTGTTGACAATTTGGACAGTAAGCTATTTCCACCTAATTTCATTTAATGTTAGAGGAGCTTAATTCAAGAGAGCAAGCTTATATTTTTAAAAGGGAAATAAGATAGTCTCATGTTACTCTTTAGACCGAAGGATAACAGCAAACGAGATGAGTTTTGTAGTCAACGGCTGCTTACCAGAAGCCATTGGGGAACAAAAGATTCTCCTCTTCTGCAGAAAAGGAAGCTGAGACATGGAACAGCTTAGTAACTAAGCCACTCGCCAGACTAAGATATATCATCAGTGAGTGGCAAAGCCCCCAATCGAATCTAAGTCTGATGGGCTCTGTGGTTGTCATTAGTGCAGCTTGCCAAATATTTATTGCTCTTCACCTTCTGGGCACATGGTAGAGGTGCACTTCCTTGTTTCTTTGTGGTTGGAGGGGATCATGGGTCTAGTAGTAGCCAATCAGCTGCAAGCACGAAGACACATGACTCTTCTGAGTAAAGCTTATGAGTGCTGGTGCAAGACTCTCCAGAGCTCTCTTTCTCTTGGCCTGTGCAACCGGCAAGGTTCCAGCTAGTGGCTTCACCATCAGCCAGAGGCCCAGAGAATCCCCAGCTAATCTGCAGAGCAGCACTGGAACAAAAGGCCTTTTTTTATTTGTAACTTCTGGGATTTGGGGTCTGTCGGTTTCCAAAACCCAGCTTCACCTATGCTGATGGATGAAGAGCACAAAGCCTTCTCCATAAAGGAACCCATAAACCAGGGATATCATCAGAAAACTAAGTCACAAGGGACAGAGATAAAGCCTCATGATGGAACGAAGAAGAGAATTGGGCCTCAAAGAAAGGAAAAATGAACTTAAGAAGGGCAATTGGAATTCCAAGCATAAAACAAGTGTGGAGACTGAATTCGCTTGGCAGTTTTGGAGAACCACAAAGAATCTTCCCAAAGAATTCAAGGTGTCAGAAAGCAATTGGAACTTGAGAAATAATGAGCTATAGAGTGGAAATAGCGAAATGGGAACTTACTCAAAATATCTCTTCTCAATGTAAAATGGCCCATTTATAGATAACTGTTCATTTTTATGACCATAATATCATTCTTGGAAATACTATACAATGCCAGGACCTCTACAACCCTCTGGATGAGAAGATATTATTACAGTCTCTTTTCTAATTGATTGCATGTGTTTCTAAGATAGTGTTTTTTTGATAATAAACCAAACACATGTGCTGTCTTAGGAGCCCTCATTGGGCTATAAACCCTCTGGAGGAACATTTGAATGGGAAAATGCTAGCTTAAGAAAAGTCATCTATTCCAACATGTGTCCAGCAATGGCTTTCAAAGGATGATTTTGGGAAACTCGGAAAGCGTTTGTGTTGGACTCTGCATATGCATCCATGGTCCTGAATGTCTTTGCATTGACCTTTGGGAACCAATGAAGAGCCATATACTTGGGATAATGATCAGCAGAAAGACAGCCTTGTAGAAAGTACACAGGGTCTTCTGCGATTCCAGGCAAAACCTGATCAAGCTTTTTGATATTGTGAGAATGGATCTGGAGAACGTGGCCAGTGGGAGAAAAATATATGCATAACAAATAGAATTGGCTCTCTGAATTTTCCTAGTAAATGGAGTGTTATAGCAGAGGGAAAAGACTACATCTTGGTTTTCTAGTAATCAATTCTATCCTGCTTTAACTAACATTTTCCTGATACTTATTCTGGCAATATCTGGAGGCTTTACCTTTACTGTGAACTCTTCGCTGGAAGTTCTAGGTTGGATTGGGTTAGGTTATCTAGGTTCCCTTATGTGGGCCCCCCTTAACTCATACATGGCACTATGAATATATCTGGCATATTTCATTTTAATTCATAAGTACAACTGTGTTTGACTCTTCTGCAAGACTGAAAGACCTCTGAGAAAGCGGTCCATGTTCAACATTGTGTCTGTAATACTCAGGACAGAGACAGACACAAAGTAGCTAGCTCAAAGCAAGTTTATTAAAATAAATTAAAAAAAAATGAATAAATGAACTTGAAACTAAATGGTACAATGGTTGAGAAGGTAACATATTCTCCATTGTTTTAGAAACAAACCTCAGGAGAAGTCCCATCTTCTTACCTCATCAGATTGTTGCAAACGTCTTTACTATATGGTGTCACATTCTAATCTATGTCCCTGTTACTTGCCTCCAAATTGTCTCATTTGACAACAATATATTATTGTCTCTGGTTTTTTAGATGAAAAACTAAAGCTCAGAGTGTTTAGGTGCTTTAAGGGAAATAATCCTTTTAGGGACAAGGACATATGCTTTCTAATCAGATGAGTTTATTGTAATAATAGCAAATCTGATGACTCTGAAGTGTGAGTAATGTTTCCCCACTGCTGTGATTCTAAATAATTTAAAATAACATTCACATGAACTCGTAAACAAATTCTCACTATGGAGATGTCTTCAATGTAATTTTGTAACCAAGGTGTAATGTTGTCTCTAAGAGCAAAGATTTGGAAAGTGGGCTACATGGCTTCAAATCCCAGCTCTACATAACCTATGGCAAGATGTCTATGTCTTAATTTCCTCATTTGCATTATGGGTTGCACATGGTTGTTGGAGGGTTCAGTGATTGACTATCTATCAAGTACTTAGGGCCTTGGTTACCACAGAGCCAATGCTTAATAGATATGATTTGTATCCTCATTGGAGTTATTTGAGTCAACAGACGATTATCATCAATTTTACTAAAAACAGAATAGAAAAATTCTATTTTTCTTTTTTTAAAGGTTTATTTATTTATCTTGAGAGAGAGAGAGAGAGAGAGAGAGAGAGAGCATGAGCTGCGGAAGGATAGAGAGCGGGGGGAGACTGAATCCCAAGCAGGCTCTGTACTGTCAGCATGGAGCCTGATGCAGGGCTTGACCTCACAGTTTGTGAGCCAAAATCAAGAGTAAGAAGCTTAACCAACTGAGCCACTCAGGTGCTCCTAACAATTCTATTTTTCTGCATAGTACTATAGGGTTAGAAATTGTGGCTTTAGCATGGAAGACCATCCGTGGTCCAAAAGGCCATGCACGATCTGGCCCTTCCTGGCCTGGTCTGAGTCCTACCCACCTTAAACCTGTTCTTCTGCTGTGTTGAAGGTTCTGCAAGTCTTATAAAGAAGGATGCCTCCAGGGGTGCCCGGCCTTTGCACAGTTGCTCATTCTATACAGAATGCACTCTCCTCTTCACTTGCTGTCCCTTTGCCTGGAAAACACCTCCCACAAATTTAGGATTAAAAATCGTCTTCTCTGAAAAGCCTCCCATGTACTGCTTGCAGCCATACCTGACTAAGAGCCCCTCTAAGTACTCCTACAGACCCTGCACCTACCCTGTGATCGTACTTATTGATCTGAGTCTGCCCTATGCTTGCTTGCCTCACCCAGTGGACAGACAACAAACTAGCCAGAGGCAGGAGCTGAGTCTTTTCATCCTTTTCGTTGTCATATCTGCCACCATATTGGGAACATCAGAACACTTAATAAATAGGTGTTGAATGAATACACAGGTGAGAAATATCTTTCAAGTGGAGTAGAGTATCTCAGTTGCTCAGAACAGTACCTCCTAAGAATTTTCAAATCAGGGCATAGAGTCCCATAGAAAAAAGTGGGCAGTTTTTCTGCTTGAGGCTAACAGCACAGGTCCCAACCAGCCTGGACAACTGAAGGAGTCCATTCACCACACCCAAGCATGGACAGACATCTTCACCCTCCCCCTTCCCCCCCCCACACACAAAAATAATAAGGAAACTCTGGCTCAGAGCACAGAATATGACAACTCCTCCTTCTGCTTTTCCAGCCATTTTGACTCTGTCTTTCTTAGGAGGCCCTCATGAATTAAAGGTGATATTCTGCATTAATAACTGTGAAGACGGCATGTTTGGTTCCATTGGTTGGAACAATCAGAAGGTACAGGATCTAGTGCCCTGTCTGCTATGCAGAGATGAGCACTGACATACCCTTGCCAAGTAACAACTTTTTTCCTTATAAAAATGAGCTGTTAAGACCTGCCCAGGCTATACCATGGGATATTGCCAGGATAATATAATCTGTTATAGACAAACTCAATCTGAGATAAACAAAATTCTATACAAACATAGTAATGAATGGCAAGTATATGCATCTAGTATGTGAAATGATGTTATCCATTGTAAGTAGGTTCACTCTATAATTTATTTTATAAACCAGAACATAAATGAGAGTGAAGTAAGGTACTGTTAAGAAACACAAGACAACAGGCAATCATCGACAGGGAATCATCAGGACTTTTTCAGGAACATCATTCCCCAAATTATAATGAGTATTCTCAAAGGTGCTAGAATTTGAAATGCTTCTTTTGTTGGTACCCATTTTTTCTATGCACTACTGCAACCCTCTTTTTAAATTTGGGGGCATTTATCCTCTTTTGAAGGGAGCAAAGTACGATCTCTGTGTTGAGTCTTTCTTGCCCCCACCCCACAGCAGTTGAGGTATAGGCATGGCAACTAGGTCTTGTTAGACATTCTTCATCCAGACCAGGAATGCAGGAAGCAGAAGTTGCTCTGTATCCTTGCAGACAAGTTTGGTGGCTGTTGTAATAGTTACACTCAGTGTCCAGAAGAGCAATGATAGTAATTTTAGCAGTGAGCTCTGATTGGTTCAGTGGTACAAGGTAGGAAAGTCCCAGGCCCAAAGATGGGGGAATGCGGTCTTCAAAGGGCCAGTCCCCCAATCTGTCCTTCCCAGCATTACCAATGTTGTTTCTTCTTCCTTAACTCCCAAGACCAGGTCTGTGGTCATCCCGAAGGATCTATGAACCACCTTTAACCTGAACCCTTTAATGCATTTCTTTTCTGCTTACATTAGCCAGAGATGTTTCTTCTTAAACCTAGATGCATCCTAATAAACGAAATTAACTTCGCAGATGAAGCAACCAAAGAACTGGAAGTCATATAACTTGCCACTAGAAAAAGAATGAGAACCCGAGACTGGATCTGGTCTAGCTCCCAGTCTAGACAGATTTGTAACTGCACGTACTGAAGATACTCAATAAACATTAGTTTAACTGGCTACTTTGTGTATCTTATTATATATATTTTTAAGCATGCTTTCTTCAGGGCCATAATTTTAAACTGGTTATTGATGCACATACTCTTGCATGGGACGGTGCAATTATTCAAACAAG
Organism: Panthera tigris; assembly: GCF_018350195.1. Classification (NCBI taxonomy): domain Eukaryota; kingdom Metazoa; phylum Chordata; class Mammalia; order Carnivora; family Felidae; genus Panthera; species Panthera tigris. Next base: position 128,634,414 of record NC_056665.1, read on the forward strand.
AATTAAGGAAGTTTTGCGGCTGTGGCTAGAAAGCTAAGAAAAAAACAAAACCTGGGAAACTCTTTCTATACCCTTTGTTTTTCAGAAATGATAAAATACATTTCATGTTAGAGAATAAGAGCTAAAATTAAGCAATGTGCCGAAAAGAGAACTGTATGGATATTAAATGGGCAAGAGTCTAATCCTTTTTCTTCCATATGGGGTCTCGGAAACACAGCATTTAATGAAGGTGTGGTTTGATTCATGAAAATTGACAAGAAATAACTATTACTTCTTTGGAAAGGAACACTATTGGAATGGATACTCTTTCCCGAGTGTTCTTGAAAAGCACACCTTTTCCGTGGTGTCTTTAGACCGTTAATTATGGGTAAAACTGTTCCCCTTAGCTAGATCTTCCAATCCTGCATATCATCCCAAAGGGATAATAATTTTAATGTACATTTGTTGTTGTCTATAACACTGTATCCTCATTGATACCTTTACCAGGAATCAGACATGCTGGCCATTTCACAAGCTGCTGCTAAAATAATCCTAACAGCCCAGAGCAGTGAGTACATGGAAATGCATTTATTGGTGCGGCTCCCATTGTTTCACCTGGCTTAGCTTTGCCGAGACCCTTAAACGATCTGAATCTCTCAGCTTTTAAAACCAAGAAGGCAACTCTCAGTCCAAAACATCTGCCCCAGCTGCATTTCCCATTTTGGCCCTGGGCTCCAGGAAGTACTTGGGTCTGCGAAGCTGCCAGGACATATATTCACAAACTTGGAACTCGAGTTACCATGGAGCAGCTTCCATAGAAGTCTCCTTAGACTTCTAAAATCCTCCAGTATCAGCAAAATGGGGAACACATAGCCATTAAACAAATTAGTCTGAAATCTGTTTAGAGACCAAAAGTGGTTGGGGCCCACATCTGGAAAAAGAGTACAGGGCGGGCTCCGATAGGGAGGGGGAGCCCAAGAAACCAAAACTATTCATTGAGCAGATCAAGACAAAAAGGGGAATAGAAAAGTAGGGAGCTGCACGTGGACACAAAGTCGTTAGCGGATACTGCTTTGTGTGCAGAAATGGAGCCACACGGGCTCATGCCAGAGAAGACTCGTTCCAAGACCCAGCCTTTGCAAGTGTGCTTGGCTGGTTCCTGCCCATTTCCTGCTTCCCTCTCACTCCACCAAAACACTGATCTTGACACCAACATGTCTGGTTGTGTTACCGGCAGAGCAGCCCGGTTGAGATAGCCTCAGCACCGCACAGGGACACCTCTTTCCTGGTCTGCTGCTTCTGGGCCCCAGGACCTCAACTATTGCTAATCAGGTGGCTCCAACTTACGCCATGTTTTCCTTTTGCTTAGTCAGGATTTTATGACTTGCGTTACGCCGACGAGTAGAACAGACTGGTCAGCGACCACGTGGATTTTAGAGCGAGTCTTGCTAGGTTTGAATCCAAGTTCCATCCCTTATGTGTTTATTTTCTTTATCTGTATGGGCCTTGGTTTCCTTACCTGAGAAATGGGAACGGTAGAGGTGAAGCAGTGCCTTCTCATAGGGCTGTTGTATCCATTACATATGTAAATCTATCGAGAGTGTTTGGAACAGTACCTGGTCTAGCAGCAGCGCTAGGTAAATATCTGCTTTCATCATCTTCTGTGTGTCCCATGAAGTTTCAGTCTGCATAATTACTTATTATGAATTCAAAATAATTCTCCATTGTAATACCTTCCATTGTTCCAAGTTTATTATAAACCCAGCATCCAACCATTTATCCTGCCATTATACAGCCCTCAAAATGGCACTGACTTACCAGAAGCACCTTCTTTTTTCTCTCAGCCCCCTGGTGCATGCGGTTAGTTGATGACAAATAACCTCTAGGGAATTTTGGAAGATGCTGGAAATGTTCTAAAAGTGGGTTGCACTGATGGATTTGCACTCTTCCAATTTATTAAAAAATCATTGTATTCTGTTCTCCCACTTGTGAATTTTGTGGTATGTAAATTATACTTCAAGGAAGTTGGAAAAAGAAAAAAATAATCATGATTGTTTAAAAAAAATCCTCATTTTGTCCTTTAGGGGAGAAGAGGCCTTAAAGGATAAAGAGCCAGTATGGAAATGGAATGAAAACAAGTACTACATCGCTCTAATTCTTTCAGAGTTTTGTTCTTTTTTTTTTTTTTTTTTTTTTTTTTTTTTTTTGGATGGCTCAGTTATTTACTTTAGAAATAGTAACACATTCCTTGGCTACCAAACATCTAGGACTTAAGAAATCAGGCAGTACTTCTGAAATCCATACCGGGATATTTCCCAGACTGAAGAACAGGGTGAGTAGGGAGGGAACTTGGGGGTTGTTTTGAGAAATCTGGAACTTGCCATCACGTAACTGAGTACAAGTGCCAAGAAAAAGCTGTAGGTGTGTCAAAACAAGTGGAAGGTCTTTTGCTTTATAATGACAAGATAGACTTGGATCTTAGGTAATCCTCTAACTGCTCTGAGTTTCATTCAATGAAAAGAGCCTTAATAAAGGAAACTTATTACTAGAAGCAAAGTTGATTTTAGCAAAAACCCTAACCTCTTTGAATAGCAGAATTTACTCCTATCCAAATGGAGACGATCCATAGGAAAGAAAACATAGAAGAAGAAAAAAATGAGGAGGAGGAAATACAAATTGCATCACATAGCAAGTGAGTAATCAGAGTAATAATAAGCTTCCAGTTTTAGCTGTGCCAAGAGTTTTACTTGAAACACCAATCTCAAGGAAATATTTCAGCAAATCCTCTTTGTGTTCGGTGTTTCTGCTTGGCATTTTGGCAAATTCTTGATTCATTCAAAAGATAGCTGATTCTCTATCCTGAAACCTGCCCTGGCAGAGCGGGTAGCTGCTGGTTACCACGAATGAGAGACAGTGGCAGAAAGAACGAAATTTGAATTATGAAAATAATAGCAGTGTATCTGACTCTGCTTATGCAGTAACTACAGAAAAGCTTTGCGGCTGTCATTTTGTTTTAAGAATATCAAAAGAAAGAGATTTAGGGTGTGTTTTAAGAAGCCAGTTGAATCCATTCATGTTTTCCCCTCATCTTTGAGATTTTATTTTATTGAATGATAAAATAGCAATCCATGTCACTTCCTGTAAATTGCCACACTAGTGACATCCAATCAAGAAATATACTGCGCGACACTCTCCAGGGTTGGAGATTTGTATTTCAAAAGATTTGGAAGTTGATCCGAAGTGCCTGGGGGTCCCAGAGATCTCAGGGGCAGGACAGGGTCAACCCAGGGGTCTGCTCACAACAGGAGGGGACACAGATGACATTCCACTGGGAGTGCACCAGGCCATTCAGGTGGCTGCTTTCACTTTATTAAGAGCGCTGATAAACGCAGATCTTGTCTTCTTTAGAAGATTGGCCTCTTCAGACCTGCAGACACGAAGGTACCAGGACACTGGATTTACTCTGAGTTAATATTTACCTGAATTATTGATTGCCACGTGAGTTACAAAACAGCTGGCCACTCAGTTTGTGATGCTTTTTCTTTGAATTACAAAAGCTGAGCTATAAATCCTAACCTGCGAGGATTTCTTTCATCTTTTCTACTTGTGAAATGTACCGCTTCAACAGAACCGACCCTGGGTCATTTTAAATCAATTACTAATAAATCAGTGGCACTTCCCTTTTCTCTCATTGAAAGAGAAAGTACCATTTTAGGAATTACTTTCGTCTCTGGCTATACCTCTGTTTGAGCTGCTTAGCTGTGAATTTCCTTATTTCCACAATGAGAGGTTATTAATTGGATGTTAAGATGCCTTGAAGTATACCATGTGAAACCACACGGTGGGTTAAAATGTTCCAAACGCTGAGACAGATGTTAACAACCAAACTAAACATCATTATGTGGCAAAATAAAGGGTCTGAGATACTGCAAGTATTTCACTGATTTCCTTACAATTTTTCTCAATATAAAATAGTTTAGAGATGATATGCAATAAAAAGCGTATTCAATAAGACAATTCTCATTAGGATAAGAACAGCAAATTAAAGCCATAAATTAAAAAGCAATGCAAATAGTTCAATCACTAGGAAAGACTGAAGAAATATTATCGCACATTTGAATTTTATGTTGGAGACCCCTGGCAGCTGAGGATAAAAAGGAGGAAATGTAATAAATTATGCACATTTTTATCCTATAGAAGTTAATATAACATTTATTAAAAATATTTTCTACTGTCGGTATTCTGAAACAGAAGCTCAACCTGAGTATGCATCTTGGTCACAATGTATAAAAAAGTAATGTATATACAAACTACACATGTGTATTGATAATGCCAATGCCATTATGCTGAAGCACAAATAAATGAATTGGCACCTCTGCAAATAAAGTCCATGTGTATAATTTGCTATTTATCTAATTTCATGCAATGATATAATTAGGATACCCAAAAGGCTAAGTAAATAGAATGATCCCAAGATCATCTATAATAGATATAATTTCTAATGTCGAAATGTCTTATACAACGCAAGGATATGTTTTTCAATTGTTACTTAAGGAAGTACCCATAAGTTTTATTTTATTCGCGTGTGTGTGTATGTGTGCACACATTTAGTTCCACATTTTGTATTTTAATTCCAGTTAGTTAAGATACAGTGTAATATTAGTGTCAGGTGTAGAACTCAGTGATTCATCACTTGTATACAACATCCAGTGCCCATTGCAAGTGCTTTCCTTAATACCCATCACCTATTAGCCCAAATTTTAGGTACCATGTGAGCAGACAGAGTTAAACATTTGTTTTGAAATTTGAGAAACAAGACAAGTATTCTTTGTAAATTGGTGCAGCCACTATGGAAAATAATATGCAGTGTCCTCAAAAGATTAAAAATAGAGCCACCATACAATCCAGCAATCCCACTTCTGGGTATTTTTCTGAAGGAAATGAAATTACTATCTCAGAGATATTTGCACCCCTATGTTCATTGAAGCATCATTCACAATAGCCAAGACATGGAAACAACCTGTGTCCACTGACAGATGAATGGATACAAAACTGTGGGGTGTGTGTGTGTGTGTGTGTCCATTAGAACATTATTTGGAAGTACAAAGAAGGGCATCCTGCCATTTGAAGCTACATGGATGAAACTAGAGGTTATTATGCCAAATGAAACAAATCAGACAGAGAATGGCAAATACCATCTCACTAAAATGTGGAATCTGAAAACACCAAACTCAAAGAAACAGAGGACTGATTGGTTGCTGCCATGAGGAGGGTTGGGGTGTGGGAAATGGGTAAATGTAGCCAAAGGGTAAGAATTTCTAGTGATAACCTGAGTAAGTTCTGGGGATATGCAATATAATGACTATAGCTAACAATACTGTACTTTATACTTGAAGTTGCTAAGAGAGTAAAAAGTTCTCCCTACGTGCACATATGTGAGGTTATGGGTGTGTTAACTAACCTTACTGTGGTATTCATTTTGCAATATATACATTTATAAAACCATGTTATACACCTTAAATTTATACAATGTTAATGTCAATTATATCTCAATAAAGAATCAATATTCTCAATTGTATAAAGTCTTCCCTATGGCCACTTGGAGGGGACACACCAAACCTTATAACAGGCAAAATATAGCCCTTTCCACATTTGTATCATTTGCAATAAAATGTTTAATGTCCATTTTCTCTTATAAACTATAGTATCCCTGAAGGCAGAGAGTTTGTCTTTTTTTTCTACTTTTAATTTCTGGTACCTAACAAAGAATATAACTCATGCTAGACATTTAAAAGGCATTTATTGAATTGAGTCTCTCTCTCACTATATATATATATATATATATATATATATATATATAATGAATATATATGAAATATATATTATGAATACATATATAATGAATATATATGAAATATATATTATGAATACATATATAATGAATATATATGAAATATATATTATGAATATATATAATGAATATATATGAAATATATATTATGAATATATATATATATATGTGAAGTAACTATTAATTTCTTTAGCCATCTGCAAAATCACAGAATGGAAAAACCATCTTGGACTGAATTTTTTTTTTAAAAAAGCTCAACTCCTTCACAGTTCTAAATGGAATAACTTCTTGATATGCTTACTAATGCAGCTAAAATTCAAAATCTACCCTCAGTTAATATTCTGAATACAGTTCTAAATTTGTTTATCTTTTTTAAAATATGGTATCTTCAGATTATAATAATTTTAATCTTGATTTGTTTGGTATTGAGCTGTTATTTCAGGCAATAGTCAAATGTTTATGAAGCCATCCATGGTTCACAATAGCCCATCACCTTTTGAACTTCTAGTCTAGATACTCAATCTCCTCTTCCAATTTACTTCAGCTCAAGAAAAGATCATTTATGAAAGATACTTTTCTTTCATACTTTTCTTTCTTGTTATCGTGTTCAATGCTAAAAAGTATAAAAAGTATTTGCAGGCCTTAAACTGATCTTCAGTCTTAAACAACTGCAAAACTACCCTGAGTTATCACTAGCTTTGATAAATGTGCGATGTAATTCCAGAAATTACAAAGGACCAAAGCATCTCATACAGTAATGCCTTCAATGTAGAACTTGATCTAATTTTATCGTAGCAACAAACCTATAAGATAAGAAGGTCTCAGTAGCCACATTTTACAGACAAGAAATCAGAGGCTCAACCTCTGTTCACGAGTTCAATCAAACACAGGGGACCAGGAAATCTGTTAGCACCATGTGTCTAAGAGATAATACATTGATGTCTCTTATCCTAGTCCTCTGCTTCTCCCAGTACCTCCTGTCATACAACCCTCAATTGATTCTGAGGGACTGAAAGCAGTATCTAGCCAGGGCAATGCAGAAGAGCTCTTGAATAAATATGGTTGTGAAAAAACCATATTCTTGCAAAAGCAGTTTGACTACAGAGATGAAGGATGTGGCCATTAGGGTCAGACCATGGCTTCCAGGTACCAGTGTGTAGTTTGTGCACGGTACAAGAACTCCAAACCTAGTTGAGACAATCTACCCCTTTAGCTTCTCTGCTGTGATCATTTAAATCTGACATTTAACCTTCCTAAGTCTCCTTTTCCCCCACTGTTAATGTTAGTATAGAAATAATACTTAGCTTAGAGTCTTGCTGCAAAGACTAAATTAGTTAAGACATGCCAAGTACTTTCCACACTCCAGTCTATACTCAATAAACAGTAAACACTCAATAAAAGTAGTTTTCAGTGTTACTAAAAATATTATTCTTTCTTCATCATTACCAAATTAATAATTATGTGAACTTTTGATCCCTTACTGAAGATAAGCTGTTGGAAGTGGAATAACTGGACCAAACTTAATGAACCTTTTGAAGGCTTTTAACTTGCATTTGCTTTTGGGAATGATCACGCAATGTACCTTCCTACCAACAGTAAATGAAGCAGCCTATCTCACTAATATTTCCACCATCCTTGTGATTTCTAGCAACTGCCCCAGATTTCCTCCCTGCCGGCCTCCTGGGATGTTCCCAAGTCTATTTTGGAGTTACTAAAACTTCCATTTTCTGAAGACAAATATTTTATTTGAAGGAATAGGTCGGCATTCCCTGATGCATGAAGAAACAAGACTAGTTATCAAATCAGTAACACACAGCTAAATACACATTTTTGTATTGTGTAAATACACATTGTGGGAATAAAAGCCCCATTATTGGTGGCGGCACAGAGAACTATGGAAATTTCCAGGCAAAGGAAAGAGCACAGGCAAGGAAAGGATTAATTGAAGGAAGACTTTGGCAGATGGAAAAGCCTGGAGATTTCGATACTGCATAGCAAGGAGAACCACTGGTAGCCTACCTCCTACAGGTATCATCTAAGGGTCTATTGGGCCCCTAAAACTGAAAAAAAAAAAAAAGATTGCAACCCTCACAGAATCTTCATCACCGACACCCACAGAAGATAAAGAAGCCCTCCGCACAGCCCCTCCTGTTTACACTTGACTACACTTGTTCATTCTCCATTCTGAAAGTTTTTACGCAGCAACGCCGTAGTTGAAGCAAACTATCTGTACAAAAGCACACATTTAAACTAGCTCCGGGGGTCCAGAGTAAGGTGCTGATGTCTTTCTTGGAGGAAAAATATCTAAGGAAGCCAGTGGCCGTGTGATAGAGAGAGGTTATTTTCGTGAGGATTTGGGGAAATATTTTCTACCTTTGCAAGCAGAACACCTGCTGGATCGGGTGGGCCTATGAGAGGACAGCCGCCCAGAAGAAGTGCACAAATGTATTCTGGAAGCCTACGCTTGAATCTGTTCAACATTATTATCTTTTCTCCTCAATTCCCTCTGGTGAGGAAAAATTCCCAGTGCCCTTTTCTACCACTGTGAAAGTAAAACTTTTATTTTAACCTTTGAGGAAGCAAGCTCCAGTGCAAATGTTCCTTCAGGTCACTCGTCTATGCCTACTCTATTTAAACAGCTGTATATCAAATACTAGAAGCACCAAGATTCTTGCCTTGTTAGCACTGACCCTTCTTAAGAGCAAGCCCCAAATGTCATAACATTTCATACTTCATCTATACACCAGTTTAAAAAAAAAAATGGGAGAAGTTACCCATCTTCCAGTGATTGGAAATGTTTCTCTGTTGTTCTCCGTTGTGTTAAACAACCTTAATCACTCAGATAAATACTACTTGAGATCCCCACGCTTTCCCTACTATGAATGTTTTATTCTAGAATATTCTGAGTAATACCTTCTCCCAAAGCATGCATACACTGAAATATTTCAAGGATTAAAGTTCTAAAGAGCCTTTCACTGAGTCATGCTTTAAAATTTTATACTGTCATGGGGAGTGGGTTCTAAAATTAAACCTGTTTCTCTGTTTGGATTCTCAGCTACTTTGTACATTTTTTTTAGTTCATCTGCTTCTCATAATGGCATCCCAGGAGTCCCAAAGCATTAATTCTATGCCTTGAGTCACGCACATAAGGAGAGTGAAGATGCCAGACCCAGAGAAACTATAGGCCATTGATAGTCCATGAAAAGTAGTTTATGATGGCCAGTCACTGTTGGGTTTTAAACATCTTTTCTGGCTGCTTGCAAATCTGTAAACTCAAGAGATGGTGAGCTAGAACACTAAAGACAAAAGAGTCAAAGAAAAAAGACTTCCAAATGCTTTGCAAATCCAACAGCAAAGATCTCTATAGTTGTAGAGGAAAACAAATGCAGAAAGACAGAAGAAACGGGGAGATATTTAATAAGCTTTTAACACTTTCTATATCAAAGAGCTGATTTAATATGAAATCTTTCTGTCCAAGATATGCCTAGCATGGCATAATTGCAAGCTCTCAACAGGGAAATTGAGATTAATAGTTAAAAGTTCTACTCTTAGGATTGAAATTTAGAAGTTTTGATTTCTCCTTGTGGAAATTTCCGAGGCCAAAGCCCAAAACCTTGAATATCCTTTTGTTTTTCTTCCTTTCCCCTCCCTCCTCATTTTTCCTACCCCTCCTTCACCTCCTCCTTTTTCTCCCCTTGCGCCTTCTTTTTCCCTCCTTCTTCTTCTCCTCCTTCAACTCTCCTCCCCTGCTTCCTCCTCCTCCTCCTTGCCCCCCACTCCTCCTGATTCTCCTACTTTTCATCCTTCTCCTTCTCTCCCTTCTTCTCTTTGTCCTCTTCCTCCTTCTAGTCCTCCTCCTCATCCTCTCCCTTCTTCTTCCTCTTTTCTTCTTGTTCCTTTCTCCTTCCCCTTCTCCTCCTTCTTCTCCTCCTTCTGCTTCTTCTCCTTCCCCTTCTTCTTCTTCTTCTTCTTCTTCTTCTTCTTCTTCTTCTTCTTCTTCTTCTCCTTCTTCTTCTCATTCTTGTTCTTCTTGTTCTTCTTGTTCTTCTTCTTCTTCTTCTTCTTCTTCTTCTTCTTCTTCTTCTTGTTCTTCTTCTTGTTCTTCTTCTTGTTTTTCTTGTTCTTGTTCTTCTTCTTGTTCTTGTTCTTGTTCTTCTTGTTCTTGTTCTTCTTCTTCTTCTTCTTCTTCTTGTTCTTCTTCTTCTTCTCCTCCTCCTCCTCCTCCTCCTCCTCCTCCTCAGAAATGTAATGTGCTGTTTAAAACAAACCCCCCATTTGGCTTTACTGGTCAACCCCCCACCCCATTTGGCTTCCAGTACAGTTAGCAACAGGAAGCAAATAATGGACAACTTGATCATGAATCTTCTCCCCATGCATCATCTATGGAAATTTGCCAAACACTAAACATATGGCTACTGAATAGGGAATGAAAAATACATTAAACATTTATCTATAAGAGCCCAAACACATGGAAAAGTAAACATCTCAGTAAGAAGAGATATTTGGGTTTTATATGAAATATGAACACTCGTGAGCACCCACACAATTCCTGATTGTCATATGGAACAAAACTTTTTCTTATAAGTAGATTTTGCTACTTTGTTGAAATAAATATAGGTTTAAATATATTTTCTGCTGACTTGTTTTCTGGTCACCATGACCACATAGCTATCTGCATATATTGAGGGATGTGGAAGATTTTCTTTTCGTCTTCTTCTTTTTTTTCCTTATCTCTTACACATAAGTCTGTCTTAAATGTGCACGGATGCAATATGGTGATTTTTAAAGAGGTAGTTTGGCTGTACTATTTAGAAATCACTGTACTCTAATGTTTTACTCAATAATTTTTCTAGTCTGAAATGGCCACAGCAAGTCCTTCCCCTAATTTCCAAGTAAGAAGTGATGGTATTTTTTTAATGTATAATTTATTATCAAGTTGGCCAACATATAGTGTATACAGTGTGCTCTTGGTTTTGGGTATAGATTATCAGGATTCATGCTTACATACAATACCCAGAGTTCATTCCAAAAAGTGCCCTCCTCAATGCCCATCACGCATTCTCTCCTCTTCCCCTGCCCCCATCCACTCTCAGTTTGTTCTCTGTATTTAAGAGTCTCTTACGGTTTACCTCCCTCCCTCTCTATTTGTAACTACTATTTTTCCCCCTTCCCTTCCCCATGGTCTTCTGTTAAGTTTCTCAAGTTCCACATATGAGTGAAAACATAGGATATCTGTCTTTCTCTGACTGACTTATTTCACTTAGCATAATACCATTCAGTTCTATCCATGTTGCTGCAAATGGCATTGCATTTATCCATTCATCAGTTGATGGACATTTGGGCTCTTTCCATAACTAGGCTACTGTTGAAACACTGCTATAAACATTAAGGTACATGTACTCCTATGAAGTAGCACTCCTGTAACTTTGGATAAATTCCTAGTAGTGCTATTGCTGGGTCCTAGGGTAGTTCTAGTTTTAATTTCTTGAGGAACCTCCACACTGTTTTCCAGAGTGGCTGTACCTGTTTGCATTCCCACCAAGAGTGCAAGAAGATTTCTGTTTCTCCACATTCTTTCCAGTGTCTGTTGCTTCCTGAGTTGTTAATTTTAGCCAATCTGACTTGTATGAGGTGACATCTCATTGTGGTTTAGATTTGTATTTCCCTGATGATTAGTGATGTTGAGCATCTTTTCATGTGTCTGTTTGCCACCTGGATGTATTCTTTGGAAAAGTGTCTATTCATGTCTTTTGCCCATTTCTTCACTGGATTATTTGTTTTTCTGGTGCTGAGTTTGGTAAGTTTTTTATATATTTTGGATACTAACACTTTATCTGATATGTGATTTACAAATATATTTTCCTATTCTGTCAGTTGCCTTTTAGTTTTGTTGATTGTTTCCTTTTCAGTGCAGAAGCTTTTTATCTTGATGAGGTCCCAATAGTTCATTTTTGCTTTTACATCCCTTGCCTTTGGAGACATGTCAAGCAAGAAATTGCTGTGGTTGAGGTCCAAGAGGTTATTGCCTCTTTTCGCCTCTAGGGTTTTGATGGTTTCCTGTATTACATTTAAGTCTTTCATCCATTTTGCATTTATTTTTATGTATGGTGTATAAGAGTGGTCCAGTTCCATTATTCTGCATGTAGCTGTCCAGTCCTCCCAGCACCATTTGCTAAAGAGACATTTGCTAAAGAGTCTCTTTGCATTGGATACTCTTTCCTGTTTTGCCAAAGATTAGTTGGCTATACACTTGTGGGTCCAATTTTGGATTTTCTATTCTATTCCATTGGTCTATGTGTCTGTTTTTATGCCAATACCATACAGTCCTGATGATTATAGCTTTGTAGTGGAGGGTAAAGTCTGGGATTGTGATGTCTCCCACTGCAGTTTTCTTTTTCAACATTACTTTGGCTATTCGGGGTCTTTTGTGGTTCCATACAAATTTTAGGATTGTTTGTCCTAGCTTTAAGAAGAATGCTGGTGCGAAAGACATGAATAGACACTTCTCAAAAGAATATATACAAATGGCCAATCAAAACATGAAAAAATGCTCAACATCACTCATCATCAGGGAAATACAAATCAAAACCACAATGAGATACCACATCACATCTGTCAGAATAGCTAACATTAACAACTCAGGCAACAACAGATGATGGCGAGGATGCAGAGAAGGAGGATCTCTTTTGCACTGTTAATGGGAATGCAAACTGGTGCAGCCACTCTGGAAAACATTATGGAGGTTCCGCAAAAAATTAAAAATAGAACTACCCTATGGCCCAGCAATTGCACTACTAGGTATTTATCCAAGGGATACAGTTGTGCTGTTTCAAAGGGACACATGCACTCTAATGTTTATAGCAGAACTATCAACAATAGCCAAAGTATGGAAAGAGCCCAAATGTCCATCGATGGATGACTGGATAAAGAAGATATCGTATATATATATATATATATATATATATATATATATACACAATGAAGTATTACTTGGCAATCAAAAAGAATGAAATCTTGCCATTTGCAACTACATGGATGGAACTAGAGGGTATTATGCTAAGCGACATTAGTCAGAGAAAGACAATTATCATATGACCTCACTCACATGAGGACGTTAAGATACAAAGCAGTTGAACATAAGGGAAGGGAAGCAAAAATAATATTTAAAAAAAGGGAGGGGAACAAAAACATAAGAGACTCTTAAATATGGAGAACAAACAGAGGGTTACTGGAGGGGTTGTGGGAGTGGGGGTAGGCTAAATGAGTAAGGGGCATTAAGGAATCTACTCCAGAAATCATTGTTGCACTATATCCTAACTAACTTGGGTGTAAATAAAAAAAATAATAATAAAAGTTAAAAAAAAAGAATGCCTATGCAATTTTGATTGGGATTACATTGATGTGTAGATTGCTTTGGGTAGTATTGACATTTTAACAATATCTGTTCCTTCAATCCATGAGCATGGAATGTTTTTCCTTTTCTTTGTGTCTTCTTGAATTTCTTTCACAAGTTTTCTGTATCTTTCACCATACAGATCTTTTATATCTTTGGGTAGGTTTATTCCTAGGTATTTTATGGTTCTTGGTGCTATTATAAATGAGATCAATTTCTTGATTTCTCTTTCTGTTGCTTCATTATTGGTGTATAGAAAAGCAACCGATTTCTATACATTGATTTTGTATCCTGCGACTTTACTGAATTCATGGATCAGTTCTAGTAGCTTTTTGGTGGAGTCTTTTGGGTGTTCCATATAGAGTATCATGTCATCTGCAAGAAGTGAAAGTTTGACTTCTTTTTTGCCAATTTGGATGCCTTTTATTTCATTTTGTCACCTGATTGCTGAGGCTAGGACTTCCAACACTGTGTTAAACAACAGCGGTGAGAGTGGACATCCCTGTCATGTTCCCGATCTCAGCGGGAAACCTCTGTTTTTCCCCATTGAGAATGATATTAGTTGTGGGTTTTTTGTATAAGGATTTATAATGTTAAGGTATGTTCCTTCTATCCCAACTTTCTTGAGGGTTTTTATTAATAAAATATGCTATATTTTGTCAAGTGCTTTTTCCGCATCTATTGACAGGATCATATGGTTCTTATCCTTTCTTTTATTAATGTGATGTTCCACATTGATTGATTTGTGAATATTGAAGCAGCTGTGCAGCCCAGGAATGAATTTCACTTTATTATGGGAATAATTCTTTTAATATATTGTTGCATTTGATTTGTAGTATCTTGGTGAGAATATTTGCATCCATGTTCATCAGTGATATTGGCCTGTAATTCTTTTTTGTGGGGTTTCTGTCTGGTTTAGGAATCAAGGTAATGTTGGCTTCATAGAATGAGTCCAGAAGTTTTCATTCTATTTCTATTTTTTGAAACAGCTTGAGAAGGATAGTATTAACTCTGCTTTAAGTGTCTGGTAAAATTCTCCTGGGAAACTATCTGGCCCAGGACTCTCATATGTTGGGAGATTTTTGATAACCGATTCAATTTCTTCACTAGTTATGGCTGTGTTCAAATTTTCTATGTCTTCCGTTTGAGTTTTGGTAGTGTGTGAGTGTCTAGGAATTTGCCCATTTCTTCCAGGTTGTCCGGTTTGTTAACATATAATTTTTCATAGTATTCTCTGATAATTGTTTGTATTTCTGTGGTGTTGGCTGTGATCTGTTCTTTTTCATTCATGATTTTATCTTCCTGGTTCCTCTCTCTTTTCTTTTTGAGAAGTCTGGCTAGGGGTTTATCAATTTTGTTTATTTTTTCAAAAAACCAGCTCTTAGATTCATTGGTCTGTTCTACTGTTTTTTTTTTAATTCTATATTATTTATTTCTGCTCTAATATTTATTATTTCTCTTCTTCTGTTGGCCTTGGGGTTTCTTTGCTGTTCTGCTTCTAGCTCCTTTAGGTGTGCTGTTAGATTTTGTATTTGGGACTTTTCTTGTTTCTTGAGATAGCCCTGGTTTGCAATGTAGTTTCCTCTTAGGACTGCCTTTGCCCCATCCCAAAGGGTTTGGACTGTCCTGTTTTCATTTTCACTTGCTTCCATACTTTTTAATTTCTTCTTTAATTGCCTGGTTGACCCATTCGTTCTTTAGTAGGATGTTCTTTAACGTCCATGTATTTGTAGGTTTTCCAAACTTTTTCCTCTGGTGATTTCAAGTTTCATAGCATTATGATCTAAAAATATGCATGGTATGATCTCTATTCCTTTATTTTTATTTAGGGCTGTTTTGTGACCTAGTATGTGATCTATCTTGGAGAATGTTCCAGGTGCACTTGAGAAGAATGTGTATTCTTCTGCTTTTTGTATGAAAAGTTCTGAATATATCTGTCAAGTTCTTCTGGTCCAGTATATCATTCAGGGCCATTGTTCTTTATTGATTTTTCTGCCTAGATGATCTGTCTATTGTCGTAAATGGAGTAGTAAAGTAACCTGCAATTACCATATTCTTATCAATAGGATTGCTTATGTTTGTGATTAATTGATTTATATATTTGGGTGCCTCCAAATTATGGCATAAACATTTATAATTGTCAGCTCTTCTTTATGGATAGACACCATAATTATGATTTAATGCCCTTCTTTACCTCTTACTACAGCCTTTAATTTAAAATCTAGTTTGTCTGAAATATGTATGGCTACTCCAGCTTTCTTTTGACTTCCAGTAGCGTGATAGATGGTTGCCCATCCCCTTAATTTCAATCTGAAGGTGTCCTCAGGTCTAAAATGGGTCTCTTGTAGGTGGTATATAGATGGATCTTCTTTTGTTATCCATTCGGATACCCTATGTCTTTTGATTGGAGCACTTACATTCAGCGTTATTATTGAAACATATGGATTCAGTGTCATTGTGTTATCTGTAGGTTTCATGCTTGTGGTGATGTCTCTGGTCCTTTGTAGTCTTTATAGCATTCCACTCACAGAGGCCCCGTTAAGATCTCTTTCAGGGCTGGTTTAGTGGTCATGAACTCCTTCAGTTTTTGTTTGTCTGGTAAAGCCTTTATCTCTCCTTGTATTCTGAATGACAGTCTTGCTGGATAAAGGATTCTTGGCTGCCTGTTTTTCCTATTCAGCACATTGACTATTTCCTGCCACTCCCTTCTGGCCTGTCAAGTTTCAGTGGACAGGTCTGCTACTACCTTTGTGTTTCTACCCTTGTAGATTAAGGCTGGTTTGTACCTAGCTGCTTTCAGAATTCGCTCTTTATCTTTGCATTTTGCTAGTTTCAGTACGATATGTTGTGGAGAAGATGTATTCCTGTTATGTCTGAAGAGAGTTCTCTGTGCCTCCTGAATTTTGATGTCTGCTTCCTTCCCCAGATTGGAGAAGTTTCTCAGCTATAATTTGCTCAGGTAAACCTTCTGCACCTTCTGCATTCTCTCTCTCTCTTCTTCTGGAACTCCTAGGATACAGATATTATTATGTTTCATTGAATCACTTAGTTCTCTAAGTCTTCCCTTGTAGTCTAGTATTTTTTTATCTTTTTCTCACTTCATCATTTTCCATAATTTTACCTTCTATTTCACTTATTCTCCACTCTGCCTCTTCAGTCTTCACTGTCACTGCATCTAGTTTATTTTGCACGTCATTTACAAGATTTTGTAATTCATCATAGGTATTTTTTAGTTCCTTGATCTCTGCAGCAATAGATTCATGTTGTCTTCTATGCGTTTTTCAAGCCCAGAGATTAATCTTATGACTATTATTCTAAATTCTTGAACAGATATAATGTTTATATCTGTGTTGAGCAATTATTTAGCTGTCATTTCTTCCTGGAAATGTTTTGTGGAGATTCTTCCATTTCATCATTTTGGCTAGATTTCTGTCCTTTATGTGTTTTAAAAGCTTGTTATATGTCCTGCACCTGTGAGCACTACTATCAAAAATGGGTCATACACTGTCCAGGACCTGGTCCTTCAGAAGGTGTTTTTGGAGTGTGTTACGTGCTCTGTCTTGTTGTGATTCTGGTTGCTTTACCTCCCTCTACCAGATGTGCTTTGATTTGTTCATTGAAGTAACCTTGGAAATAAATAAATAAATAAATAAATAAATAAAAGGGGGTGGTGGTGGTGGTGGAAGAAGCCTTGCCCTATACAAAGAGAGAAATGACAGCAGTGGGAAAAATAAAATAAAATAAAATTGACCAGGCAGAGAAACTATACAGCTTAATCCAGAGAGAGAGGAAAGTAAAGGAGAGGCAGAACAGGTATAAATAGAATAGATTAAGTAGGTCTACTTAAACAATCCAACAACCAAAATAACCAGACAAGAAAAGGGAAGAAATAAGAGGGAAAAAAGGATGGGAAAAAAAAATACACACACACACACACACACACACACACACACACATATATATATATATTTGTGTGTGTGTGTGTGTGTGTGTGTGTATATATATATATACACATAATAAGAATTGACCAAATATTAAATCAGAAAATGCAAAACCACTGAGTGCCTTGAAACTCATGGCTGCACTGGTCTGGAGGAGGAGGTGTCTGGTTGTTCATTGTCAATCTTGTTCCTGCAGATACACAGTTACAGAGAGGCACAAAGAGGAGTGGTTTGGTGTAGGTGGGTCCAACCTCCACTGTGGCTCCTTGTCCTTTTCCTGAAGTCTTACCTTGTTGGTGATGGGGAGAAAAACAGAGACATCATAGTCTCTCCTCCCTGGACTGGGTGTCCCAAACCACTCTGTTCAAGCTGTCCTCACAATGCTGTGCGGGTGCCACGGCCATTTTTTTTTTTTCCTGATCCACAGTTTCCCGTACCTGCCAGGCACTCTGTTGGGATTCAAACCTTGTTGTCTTAAAGGATTCTGCTCTGTGTTCCCAGCTCTGGGGAAGCGCTGCCCTGCTGTTAAAGGGGGTCTGGCTGGCGGGTGGAAGCAGTGTTCTTTGTCCTTGGAAGGTCTCTTTGCCTTCATCCCACAACACTCCAGGGAGGGAACTGCTTTCTCCCACTGCCAACAGCACCTCTGAACTAGGCACCGAGCCTGGAGGTGGCTCCCCTCCTCCCAGAGTGCCTGAACAGAGCAGCCTGCTCCAGGCTGCAGATAGCCCTGCAGTTAGAGATTTGATCTTTCTCCATTTTTTCCAGTTCCTGGTCCCTGATTTTTCTCTTCTCCGAATATAATCCTACACTTCCATAGCCTGTCTTTCTCTTCCTTTTGTCTCTCGGCAGAAGGGAATCCCTCCCCTCTGTGCCTACGCTGCCTCTTTTATCTCTCCCAGTTCACAATCTCACCTATGGCCTGACAGGTTGTCCCAGTGGGCCCCTGGAGACATCTCTGTCACTCTGCAGCTGGGACTCTGCAGAGACTTGGAAGTCCTCTGGCCTCAACACTGCCATGTTTGAGGGACAAGGGGACTTCAGTTCCCCCTATTTCTCAGCCATGTTGACCGCTCTTTGATGGTATTTGTCTTTAAAACCTTTGGACTTCAGGGGCATTGGGTGGCTCAGTTGGTTAAGCGTCTGACTTCGGCTCAGGTCATGATCTTGCGGTCCATGAGTCTGAGCCCTGCATCAGGCTCTGTGCTGACAGCTCAGAGCCTGGAACCTGCTTCTGATTCTGTGTCTCCCCTTCTTCTTCTGCCCCTCCCCTGCTCAAGCTATGTCTCTCAAAAATAAATAAATGTAAAAAAAATTGTTTTAAACCTTTGGACTTCACTATCCTCCCTATGTAAATCCTTTACATACCAACCTAGCTGGAAGGGGTCCTATTTTTATTTTTTAAAGTTTTTTAATGTTTCCTTATTTTTGAGAGATAGAGAGACACAGAATGTGAGCATTTGAAGGACAGAGAGAGAGATGGAGACACAGAATCTGAAGCAGGCTCCAGGCTCTGAGCTGTCAGCACAAAGCCCGATTCAAGACTCGCTCCCGTGAACTGGGAGATCATGACTTGAGCCAAAGTCGGACATGTAACCAACTGAGTCACCCAGTGCCCCAGGGGCCTGTATTTCTGAGACCCAAAGGCCTCTCTTGACATTTATCATGTTCTGCTTGTACAGTTTATGTTCACATTTTGTTTTGCTAAACAGATTGTTAGTCTTCAAAGTCAATGGGTGATTATATTTCTTTATATTTGCTTATATTTATATGTTTTTTTTTTATCCAGCACCCAGTAGATTTTTAATTTTAAAGAACTTAAAATCACAAATGGATAGGCCAAGGCATTAAATTCTCAAAAAGCATTTCCTCAGCATCCACTAACTTTAATTTTAGCATTAGTGTATTTTTTATTAGTTGGCTCACTGGATGTTTTAAAATTGGGTCAAAATGTACTATTAAAAATCATTTAAAATACTCCAATGAAATAACAAAATACCCTAATGTAATTATAAGTGATTGTATGGTTCTTCCCAAAAATGTGTTGGAGAAGAAAAAGAAGTCTTACTTGCCTACAGGAACAAAGCCAGGATTTACAGGACTCTGGTGTGTTTCCCTGTGTAAAAGCCCTGGCTACATAAAATTGGATTTTCCTGCATGAGGCAGCAAACAATACTATACTTTTTTGCTTATGGAGAATGTCTTTTTCATCAGGATTTTCATATGACATTTTTTTAATGTTTATTTATTTTTGAGAGAGACAGAGAGGGACAGAGGGACAGAGCTCAATAGGGAGAGGGACAGAGAGAGTGGGAGGCACAGAATTGGAAGCAGGCTCCAGGCTATGAGCTGTCAGCAGAGAGCCCAATGCAGGGCTTGAACTCACGAACCATGAGATCATGACCTGAGCAGAAATCAGATGCTTAACCAACTGAACCACCCAGGTGCCCCATGACATGTTACTCAAATCAGGAACAACAACAGCAACAAAACCCAAGGAGATGAAAAAGCTTTTATCTAAGCAGGATTGATTAAGTGAGTTGCCATTTCTTTTTGGTAAATCTATTTTAAAAAATGATGATGGTGTCCTTGCCTTTGTCTAAAGCCAGAAAGTCATGTTACTATAAGGTTGGTAAGGGAAAGTCAGGACTCATAAGGGACAGCTCAGACCTGAACAAAGGGTCAGGTTGGATGAGTCTGGAGTTAGCAGCAAATTGGAAACACTGGACCTAGAAGGGAAAAGGATCAAGGTGAGAGGGGTAAACTTTGAGACCAACAGTGTGCACATAGTACTTGAAGAGTCTATTTTGAAGAAACTGACTTGTGACCATCAGGTACACAGCCTGCCTGCTTACGTTTCTTCCTTTCTCCCTTCTTTCCTTCTTAGCTTCCTTTCATATATATTGTTGTGTGTTTGGGTACAACCAGGACTTTGAAGACAATCAACCCATAGGCCCTATCATAAAGGATTTCTTATACTAAGTAGACTATATTTTTCAAACTTTTATGTGCATAGTTAAGCATAATTTGGGGATTTTTTTCTCTTTTTAAATTTTTTAAAACTATTTTGTGAAGTTTATTTATTTATTTTTGGGAGAGAGAGCACAGGCAGGAAATCTCAAGAAGGTTCTCCAATACCATTGCAGGGCCCAATGTAGGACTCAATCCCATGAACCATGAGATCACTACCTGAGCTGAAATCAAGAGTTGCATGCTTAACTGACTGAGCCACCCAGGTACACCAGGGATCTTTTTAAAGTGCAGAGGGGGAGCCTGGGTGGTCAGTCAGTCAAGCATCTGACTCTTGATTTCATATCATGTCATGATCTCACTGTTCCTGAGATCAACCTTCAAGTTGAGCTCTGTGCTGATAGCAGGGAAACTTCTTGGGATTCTCTCTCTCCCTCCATCTCTGCACTTCCCCTGCTAACACATGCACTTGCTCTCTTTCAATAAATAAATAAATAAAAGTAAACAAATAAAATAAAATAAAATAAAATAAAATAAAATAAAATAAAACAAAGAGATGATAGGCCTGGAGCATGATCCCAAAATCTGCATTTCTAGTGAGCTTCTAGTCTGTAGATCCACAAATCACACTATCAGACACAAGGTTCTAATGCGGGTCCTTTGAACCTGTGGTTGATGGCATCTGAAAATTCCAGAATAAAGGTTGTACCCCCAACTCCAGCTTTGTACTCGATCCCCAGAGAATCCAAAGAAAAATATGTGAACAGATTATCATTACCAAGAAAATATGACAAAACATTGACCACCGAGGAAAGTGAACGAGTATTATCCACCTGATAAGCAAGGGAGACATCATTTGTAAAAGCAACACAAGCATTGTGAAGTCATAGGTTAGACTTCTAGCCTATGGTTAGGAGGTTAGACCTTCTAACATAGGTTAGAAAAGGTTAGAGGCATTTAGATAAACAGGAATACCTTGAACTGGATGCATGTCTTAGTAAAGATTCAATAATGAGCAACATTTCCCCAGATGTCTTGACCATTCTCTTTATGCATACCATAAAGTGCAGAAGATCAGAGGACAATAATATGTGGTGATAAACTTGTTTGATTACACTTCCCAGGTGCTGCTGGGTCCAATTATCTTGGTGCTCAAATAGCTCCTAATTGGGTGTGAAACACACATCAGAGTTAATTACACTGTACAGTATTATACAGGCTTGAAATAATTAAGACTCAACTGGCCTAGAAAAAAAAGTACATTCATTTTAAGTTTCAATCCTTGGAGATTTCACTGAAACTCATGAGATCAGCTAGATATGAATTTATGCAAATTTCTAACCCTAGAATCTTATTGAGACCATAAGCCTCTTATCATAACCTAGATACTTTGATCTACAAAGGTATAGATATCTGTGTGTTATGAGTAGCACGTGCCCTTGAAAACTGAGAAATCAAAACATTATGGGAAGGTTTGTTATATTCAAAAATTATATTATATTGTACCTTATTTGTCAGTTAAAGGTAATATTTTGGGGAGTTCATCTTCACAAAAAATATTGGATTACTAAGGCCAACTATTTACAGAACATGGGTTACATAACACGTGAACGGTATTGAGAAAATTGGAAGATTAAAACTAAAATGATCCCCAAATCTACAGATCATGGA
Source organism: Panthera tigris (assembly GCF_018350195.1). Taxonomy (NCBI): domain Eukaryota; kingdom Metazoa; phylum Chordata; class Mammalia; order Carnivora; family Felidae; genus Panthera; species Panthera tigris. The sequence continues at coordinate 128,656,216 of NC_056665.1, forward strand.
AATACATTGGAGTTGAGATTATCTATCACAAGAAGATCTACGATTTTATCTTTGGAGCAAAAATGAAAGACATGTTCTTTTTTTAATGTTTTATCCTGAGAGAGAGAGAGCATATGCATAAGCAAGGTAGGGGCAGAGAGAGAGGGAGACAGAGAATCCCAAGCAGGCTCCCTGCTGTCAGCACAGAGCTGGATGTGGGGCTTGATCTCAGGAACCATGAGATCGTGACCTGAGCCAAAATCCAAAGTTGGACACTTAACCAACTGAGCCACCTAGGCACCCTGAAAGGCATGCTTTTGACTAAAATCCTCTGTCTTTTAACCTAAAATACTGTGTGTGTGTGTGTGTACATACATGTATGTATGTATATATAATGGAAATTTGAAACTAACATGGTTTATTAATCTTCTGAAAGGGCAAATAGATGCCAAAAGGTGATAATGAGTTGAAGCATCAGCAACTTGTTTCTCAAAGCCTCTGGACCCACTGTTTTGCAAGTTTGTGGCCATATTGACCCTTCCCCTACTGAATCATCTCCTGGCCTTGGTGGATTGACTCATGACATCTGCCAGGTTTTTCATGACCTGATTATCTGTCTGGTCACTAGCTGACTCATCCATGTTGTCATTGGTTTCTTCCTTTACCCTTTACTTCTCCGGGCTTCATCCATCACCTGCTGTTCTCCTCCTATCTTACTATACCAATAGTCCATGCTTCTTTGAGTCAATATTCTCTGCCATTACTCATCCCATGCATGGCAATGCTTGCCAATTAAATGTTAAATCATGATAACTCATCTGAAAATATGGTACACTCTACAGCTGCTATAAAATGAAGATCACAAAATATCTTAGATTTTTCTGATGTTAAATCATTTCAGAGTCAGGATTTTTTGATGAGAATTTCTTTAACTTCTCTTCTCTCTCCTGAATAATTTGATCGATTCTAAATCTTTAGTGACACACCTTTCACCTAACAGCATGGAATCTGATTTTCCTCATTTTTTTTCCATATCATTTCAATGAATCATTTCACTAACCTGAGCAAAATAATCCAGAAGTAACCAACAGTTATGGTTTGCAAACTTCTATTTGTCTTCTACTCCATTGTCACTTTGGGAACATAAAATATTTACAGAAGTCATGTCATGTTTGATAAATAGATTATTGACTGAAAAACTGTACAGCATAAACCATGAGAAAGAATTAATGTACCTGTACTTTGCCCAGTTTGTAGGTAAATGTTAAAATATTTAGAGTATTGGTGACTTTTTATTTGTTATTCTTTAAAATTCAGTTTCCATTCAAATTTGGATTTTACTTGGCTCCTTTATTTATCTCCTAAGAAGATAAATAGAAGGAAAAGGAAACTTGCTTATTAATCGTAAGAGCCAGATAATTAAATTGTTATGATGAAAAGAATAAGTAGCACTGTTTAAATTGATTTTAACCTTGCAAATTTACCAAAATTGGAATATGGCTTTGTAGTCACAAATAAAGCCACCTTTCCACTTTTTCATTTCATTTTGTGTTGTCTTCAAAACTCCTGGAATGTTTAAGCTCTAGTTAATTCACATAAAATTTTATATACTTAGAAAAGTCAGTATAAGTAATGAATGACTTTTAATTCCTTTTCTTTTCTGTTAGTGCTCCTACAACATATTTCCTTCCATTAATTCCAAAAGCATTTTTTGAAAATCTCCAATAAAAAATAAAATAAAATAAAATCTCTTTGCATTGGTGATGCAAAACCTTGGAGATTCAAGATCTGAGCCATGAGAACTCTACCGCATGAAACAAAAATTGACTGAATAATCCCATTAATACGTTATTACAAGCTATGAAACAGGAGAGGAATACCAGGTTTAGTCCGAAGATCAGAAGTGTCTTCCTAAACCAACTGGCATTTGAGAACTGAAAAGGAGAACTGTCTAAGTGAACAGGTTAAAGGGAAGTTTTGCGTTGTGGACAGAGAGGAGCACGTCTCTGTTTCCATGGTGGAGGGAAGCATGTCACACTGAGGAACATTGAGAAAGCCAGAGTGGCTGGAACAAAGAAGGTGAGGGAGGCGGTGTTGTCATTGCATTCATTCTGTATTGCCCAAACCTCTGGGCCATCTACCAGGCTGTTCATTCTGAAAAGACAGGTACCAGATATCTCCTGTAGAGTGAATGTTTGCACCGGATCTCTGGCAATCTGGACTGGCCCATCCAAATTCAGGCATGAAAACAGCTGTCCATCTAAGCTGGTGCCCTGTCTTCACCCAGACTCACTTCCTCAATATCTTTGGGTCTTTATTACATATAGAGAGGAGCTGACAGCACAGGATTTCATATCAGAGCCTGTTCTGGAAAGATATCTCTGAATGACAATCTGAGGGCCAAAACAGTTCTGATCATTCCAAGTTCTATGCTAAAGCAGATTGTATTGTGGCTGGTCCTTCATGTGTTCTTAGAATCTAAGAATAACTTAAAAATGAAGACAAACATCTATCCAGAAGAACTTTTAAAGGGTCTCATCTGAAATGTTTTGCAAAGGCAAATGACCAGAGCTGTGATTTTAAATTGTCTCCTTTCGTTCTGACTGTGAAGATGAAGAGTAAGGTTCAGAAAACACATTCATTTATATTTTGGCAGAAACTTGCATGTTATAATCCTTGGGAGTGTGCGATCAGAGGCCATGGGGCTGGTAGAACTATGCTCCACATGGGTGGTAGAAAAATAGGCCCTTTACAAAAATAAATTAAACACAATATTTTTAGATCAAAATTATAAACACTAGATTATAAGGCCTTTTCGGGCTAGATCATATCTTATTAGCACAATAAATGTCGCAGCTGGGGGAGAAGTAAATGTACAAAGTAAGGACAATAACGAAGGGTCGAATGAATGAATGGATACCACCGAGCGTACGTTCAACACCCTGAACACTTAATCTGTAGTGAATTGCAGTGTAAATTGTGGACTTGGGGTAATAATGTGTCGATTCACATCATTCATCGATTGTCCAAATCAGCCACTCACGTGGGGGATGTTGACCGTGGAGGTGGCTGTGCATGTTGAGGGGGCAGGAGGTACCTGGGAAATCTCTGGATCTGCCACTCAATTTTGCTGTGATCTAAAACTGCTCTAATAAATACAGGCTAATAGTCTTAACTGTTACGGAAAACATGATTTTTTTTTTTTTTTTGGTCACAGTGTAAGCTTGAATTTACAATATCAGCAGCGTAAGGCAGCAGTTCATCTGCCTGTAGCTTAATGTATCTAGTATCAGGTACTATGTGATGGCCGTAGCTGGGTCATTTACACAGTGCTTCCTGTGTTGTAAGCACCAGGTGGGGCACCTTTGCCTGCTTTTCATCGACTCTGCACAAGAGCCATGTGAAATAGCTCCCGCTTTTATTCCCAACTTCAGATGGAAAAAAAAAAAAAAAAATGAGACTCAGAGAAGTTAATTAAATTCCCCAAGGTCACACAGATAACTTCTGTCAGAGGGATAAAAATGATTCTTACACACATCTGGGTAGCTAACTCTTAAGCTTGGCTTTGGGTTAGGAGTGGATATGAGAAGGTGGGAAGAAAGAATCCCTTCTTACCCCAAAATGCTTTGCTCTCCTGGAAAAAAAAAAAAAAAAAGGTAGGTACAGCTTATAAAACTCGATTTAAAGACAACCAAAAATGTTAATGCCAGATGGGATCATTCAATCATGATTAAGCTCAAATTGGGTTGGGAGAGAGGCCCAAGATTGCATGCATCATTCTTACTGATGTTGAAGGCCAGTATGCTCCTCTCTTGGATATGATTTAGGGCAAATGCAGTTTTATGCCAGTGTGAGTAGAAAGGACCTGGGCACAGAGAAACACATTAGCCAAGGTATGATTATGCATAGGCAGGGCATAGCAAATTGTTGTTCAAAATATATCATTAACTATCATCTTGAAAACTTCTGAGTTTTTACTACAATTAGAATTAGTCACAGATAGTTCTACGGAAAATCCCTTTCACGAGTTTTTGACTCTGTGACCTGGTATGATAGCATCAGGACAAAGGAAAGGTTGTATCAGTACCCTTCAGGAGTCCGCAGTCAGAAGAGGAGAAAGAAATATTGAATCAGGCCAGCGTGAACCAAGAAAAACAAAAACAAATGTTTTGAACATCTAGGTCAGTTTGTGGACCACAGCAAAACGTGGCATTTATAGGAAAGTCTCAGGAAAAAAATGAAAACCACAATAATTTCACTTATCTTTCCCACTTCCTAGGGCATCTGGGCCAAGTTTCGTATTTGATCAAAAGAAGCCCAATTCTGTAATTTCTGCTCGTGGGAGAATAGACTAAGAAGTAGGAGGGGAAAAAAAAAATAAAGAAATTCGTCTTCTTCATCTTCTTTTTTAAGAGCCAGAATTAAGATTATTGAATCCCCTCTGTGGGCTGTGGTCAGTTTTCAAAATCAATTTTCAGAGACATAGTTGTCTTATGTTTGCCTTCCAGGTGTCTACTTTCTCAAGGTAACAAAAAGGTTCACGAGGATTCTTATCTCAAAGCGATAAACAGATGCAAACAGAGCCGGGCCTATCTGAGCTACCACAAGGCCTGTCTGACTAATTGCCCTGATAGATCATTCTCCTGATGTCTGATGTTGTTATTGCACCCAGCGTAGCTGAGATAGCACATGTTTAACCCCTGACCTTCCAGCTGCCAAGAGCACGTTGCTCTGGAACTAACCGTTCTCCATCATCACTTCCTCCCCATGGCGGCCAGGGAAAGAGATCTGTTTCTAAGCAAATAGCAAAGGCTCTGACCCCGTCATGAGTCACCAGTCTGTCTACCCACTTCCAAGATTCCCCCTTCATATATTTATTCAGCTTGTCAGAGTTCCTGGCAAAGAGGATAGTGATACTTGAGGTAAATAGGATTCATGCTAACTCTGGGAACAGTTAATTTCAGAAATCTGAGGTACCTTAAATGACTTCCATGGGCTTCATATGAACCAATCCATTCCATTTTACCCCCTTCTAAGGTACGTTTTTCTTTAACAAAAAATGACAAAATATCAAAAGCCACAGAATGAACAACAGCAAAAAATATTCCGGGGCCATTTGTAATAATGTAAGGAAATATTTAATTATTCTGTGCCTTAGGGCACTGACTGAAATTACTAAAAGACAGGCTAAATACTATTACTAACTGCAGAAGTGAGAAACAAATATATTTTATCTTAGATAGGTCATCTTTCTTTTCTTGCATGCTTCACACGTCTTATTCTCAGAACTTACACTCATCAAGTTTTAGCAGATACTCTGCCAACACTTGGTAATTTAGCTGCTGACACTCCGGGCTGAGTATCTCTGTGCGAGAATTTCACATTATGCCACATTATAGAAACATTAAATGGGAATAACACAATGGCAAGTGGTGGTTTTTATGACCATTTGTGTTAATTAACGAAATTATGTTGTCTTTACGGAGAGGCAGAAAATAATACAGAGAAAAAGAAAAACATAATCGTCATGGACTATATTGGCATTTCTCTTCATTTTCTCTAAATATCTCAAGCTTAAATAGACATGAAATATTAGAGGCCATCGCATTGGGAAAAATAGATCCATTTTGGTCTATACTGCATTTCGGCTTTCACTAAACCATTTAACATAGAATCAAAGCACCATAGCTTAATTATAAAATTGCTCTATCTTTCCAACACTTTGTTCAGCCATGTCTGTAGACCCTTAATAACTTTTCAACCAAAAGAAAAGCATATTTGTTTTGTGAAACTAATTCCTGGGCGCTAATGCTATCAATCATTATTATCCTTCCCACATAATAAAGTTCTGATATTTTCCTCTCTCCATTAAGAAAGCAAGATTGCAATGCTTAAAATATTGAGTGGATTGACAAGATATTGAAAATGCCCAAGGGAGTAACAGATAAATCATTAAAGTTATGCTTGTCTGTGAGTTTTCAATGAAGGAGAACATGACACAGAAGGGGCCCTCATTGCCAGATGATCTAGAGTTAGCCTCATCTAGGCAGCTTCGAGGATTAAAAAAAAAATTTTTTTTTAATGTTTATTTATTTTTGACACACAGAGAGAGACAGAGCATGAGTGGGGGAGGGGCAGGGAGAGAGGGAGACACAGAATCCAAAGCAGGCTCCAGGCTCCCAGCCGTCAACACAGAGCCCAACGCGGGGCTTGAACTTGTCAACCTCGAGATCATGACCTGAGCGGAAGTCGGACGCTCAACCGACTGAGCCACCCAGGCGCCCCTGTTTTGTTTTGTTGTGCTTTGCTTTTTTCTGAATCTCACTTCTCTCTTAAATGACCAGCTTCTCCTGAAGTTTAAATGATGCGAAGTCCTCAGCACTGCCATTGAAAAAGAGCAGATCCCTGATGGATCCCAAGTCCCTTCCTGCCCTTTCTTGTAAAACTGCTGGAGACCCCACTTTAGTCGAATTTACCTTCAAGCCACTTAGAGAATAATTTAACTGAGCTTACTCAAATTTTGGAAAGCTTGACCCCATAGTGAGATAGCCTGTCATCTTAAAAGAAAGACTAATGTTAAGCATTAACAAGCATTGTCCCATTGAAAGCTATGAAGATACAAGGTGAACATTTCTACAAGCAGAACCAAAAGTGAGATCTCTTTTGTTTATTAAAAAGTTTAGGGGCGCCTGGGCGGCTCAGTGGGTTGGGTGTCCAACTTGGGCTCAGGTCACGATCTCGCGGTGACCTCAAGCCCCGCGTTGGGCTCTGTGCTGACAACTCAGAGCCTGAAAGCTGCTTCAGATACTGTGTCTCTCTTTCTCTATGCCCCTTCCCCATTCATGCTCTCTCTCTCTCTCTCTCTCTCTCTCAAAAATAAATAAACATTAAAAGAATTGAAAAAAAAAGAAAAGAAAATTTAGGAGAAGATGCCAAACAACAGGATTGTGTGGGGATGAAACTCAGAGGCCAAGGATGTTACAGGATAAAAATGAACTCAGGTTCTGAGGAGAAGCCATTCTGGGCTTCTTCATTCAGCAGCCAATTTATAGAAACTTAAGACCTGGTTCCTTCATCTGTAAAATGGGATAATAATATTTGTTTCACAGAAGTATACTAGGATTAAATGATGTAATGTGAGTAAAGAACTTAGCCTAGCAGAGAAGATAAACTCAACAGATACTACTTTAATATATGTAGTATTCATATGAATTAATAATGTGAAATGATTTGAAAGCAATTGAGAATACCTTGATTCTTTATAGAGTTTTAGGGTTCTCACTCTCTCACAGATTTAAACCTCTTCACAATCATCTCTTAAATATTAATTCATGTTGAAAGTCTTTGCCAATTTCCCCTTTCTTGTGCCCTGCCTAATTCTCCAACCAGTGACGCCCATTCAGGTTAATGTCAATATAGCAACTCATGTTAGGATGAGATCCAGAACACTGAATTAACAACGAAATACTCCTTTCATAATTTTGTTATAATTTATATAGGCAAAGCCTAAAATAAATCACATCTCCAAACATTTGGATCCAATAATGTAGGGCATTGGGCAAGTAATTTACCAGATTTTCAATGATTCCAAATCGAGTTTGACAAATATGAGAAAGAGTAGACCAAGAATTTGTCTACACCTGGTGTCAGTCTGTTTCTTTCTTTCTTTCTTTCTTTCTTTCTTTCTTTCTTTCTTTCTTCCTTTTTTTCTTTCTCTTTCTTTCTATCTATCTGACCTGGATAAATCATTTTATTTATTTTAGAATAATAGGTTGGCGAGTTTGTTGCTTGTAGTGTCTTGTTCTCTTTGCAATAAAAAGAAGTTAACTATTTAGTTCTGCAATGCATTTAACTAAAAGATACCCACTACCTTGCCAATTTCTATACAAATACATTGTAGAAAAACTACTTTTTAGTGTATTAATAACCAATAGACACCACATTGCTCAAGGACAACTTCAGTATTGGGTTTATGGATTTAACATCTCAGCAATGATATTTTTAAACCAGAGATCTCTTTTAAATAAATGTAAGTAATTGGATTTTCTTCTATATAAAAAACTCTGTCAGATAAATGCTATAAATCTGAAAGCAGAAAAGTAGAGAAGAAATAGTAATTTATAAACCACAACGGAGTGTTTCACAATTTTTGTTTAACAAAACATATTTTACCCTGCTTACACCTTGATCTATAGGCCCCTACTGATTACAAGGCTGTAAATTGCATGAAGAGCTCTGCAGAAAATCATAAAAGGGCAGCGAGGGGGCCTTATATCATGGAGTCACTTGGTCGCTAAGACTCAACCAAGACTTTGATATTTAGTTTAAACACAACCATATATTTTTATTAATAATGAACAGACTCACTTATTTCAATTTCATAAGCCCAGCGCACCAAAGCTGGTGAGATTTCTATTACCCATGACCTGGATATTAATACTTTGATAAAAAAAAAAAAGTCTCAATTTTTCAAATGTTGACTGAATGCCGAAACAATGAAAAACAACTTTCCCAGAAATTTTGGCACATTGATCCGGGAAAAAAAGAGTGACCATCCTTTGTTCACTAGAAGAGCTATTAAAAATGTTTTTGGTACAGGAAATACTTTTTTTCTCCCCAGATATTAGAACATATCTTCAGGAAACTCAGCAGATTAATCACATGAGCCCTGGCTCAACTTTATTTAGAAGTAAAGCTTAAGATTTAACACTCATCCTAAAATGTAAAATCCCTCTTTCAGTATTTCATGATGCTGATATTCCTTGTTGCAGTGTTTTTCCGTTGGCTCAGAAAGTGATAGCAAAGAGTTTTTCCTTCTTTTTATTTGTTTAATTTTTATTTTTTTTTAGTAGTGTGCCAGGGGAAAGATAAAAGGAGAATGTTGATTCTCCTTTTGATGAAATTTGCCTGGATTTTTAACATGAAACCACAAGATTAAAAACAGTAATGTATTTTGTTTTAATTCACAAAAGGATAGGCCTTTTAATTCACAAAGGGATAATTCACAAAGTGTAGAAGTTTCTAAAACTTTCCATTTGTGTTGATATAATAACTTTGTAACAGTTATTCTCAAAAAGTTTCTGAATAAGAAAACTTTATGGAAGAAAGGTGGTGCCCCTTCATTCTTTGTTGGGTGGAGAGTATTCTGCTTATTGGTAGAATTTTCCAAAATAGCCCAGAATGGTGTCTGCCTTTTCTAAAAGGTATTCTAAGAACATTTATTTCCTTACACTTCCAAGCAAGAAGACATAACTTACATCCATTTTACTAAAACTCAACATCATTCCCTTTGGCTGACACTTAAAATAATCACATGGACAAAAAAACAAAAACAAAAACAAAAACAAACCATGTTTCACAATCACTGCTCTTAAACCCAGAGCTAAACATTGGAGAGGATGGTTGGAGGAGAGGAGAAGGGGATAAAAATGAAACATCTCAACTCTGTTTTTAAGGAGCATTATTTGCTGACTGTGAAACAAGAGATTACGTAAACTAAATAAAAACCCATTTCTGAAGCCACATTCCAAGTGCAGATTGTGGCAATGCTACAGACAAGGAAGGTGCAAAGTAGGGAGATGGTTGAGTTTGTGAGACAGGGACATCTCCTGGAAGATGTGAGAGGCTGGGACTAGTCTAGAAGAAAGTGTGGAGAATGAGCTGGGTAGCTGGGAGGGGTTGGGGGACACTGCAGACAGAGTCATCTGGGCAGTGGTGTAGAGTGCTAAGGGCACTGAGGCCAGAACTCTGTATTTCCCTCCACTCCCCTCCTCATTCCCCATACTTTGAGCAGCTTTCGGGAAGATACCCGGAACCAAGTGCTGTATGTGTAGATTAATATTTATCCATGCAATTTCTTCACACCCTCAACTCGAGCACAAAAGTCAAAAGTATGCATTAAAAAAAAATTTTTTTTTTAATGTTTATTTATTTTTGAGACAGAGAGAGACAGAGCATGAACGGGGGAGGGGCAGAGAGAGAGGGAAACACAGAATCGGAAAAAGTATGCATTTTAAAGTTGCTTCTAGGGGCACCTGGGTGGCTCAGTCGGTTAAGCATCCGCCTTCAACTCAGGTCATGATCTCACAGTTTGTGGGTTCAAGCACCATGTCGGGCTCTGTGCTGACAGCTCAGAGCCTGGAGCCTGTTTCGGATTCTGTATCTCCCTTTCTCTCTCTGCCCCTCCCCTGCTCACCCTCTGTCTCTGTCTCCAAAATTAAATAAACATTAATTTTTTTTAAATAAAGTTGCTTCTAGTCTATCACCTGGGTGGAGACTATCACATGATAGTCACGTCTCTGAACTTCAGTTTCCTCATCTGTGAAATGAAGACAATAATGGAATTGTGAGGATTGAGTTATTTAATGTGTACAAAAATTGAGTCAAGTGCTTGGTACCCAAAAAGTGCTCAGTCCATACCCACTGAAAGTATTGTAATCTTGGAGATTATTCCCATGAATAAAGATGCCTTGAGCAGCCTACACAATGATTTGTAGGATTTTACCTGCAACTATCTACAACATGAATGGAGTGAATGAAAAGGATGGATGAAGCATTTACAGCAAAAAGATGTTTTTGTAATTTGTGGTGTGATCCCTGGGGACTGAAATTCCTTATTTTACCCACTGTCCACCTTTACCCTGGGTTACAATGATAATGTTAAGTTATGATGAGAACACAAAGTTCTATTTAGGTACTTTATAGGTGACTATTTTTTGATTATCTGAGAACCGGTGAGAGGATATAAGAGTCTGAACTCAAGATCCTCAAAGATCACTTAAAATATTGCTCAAAAAACAAACAGATACTGGGGATAACCATGAATTTTTTTTACCAGATAAGGCAGTTTGCTTTGCAATAAAGAGCAAATGTGATACAAAAGTGATAATGTTAGTACATGAGAATGTACCTTACCCCTTCTTATTTTAGCTTTTGTTTTATTTTAAATGAAAAAATATGAAATTTTACCTGAGCTAATGCATTTTGAAGAGAATTCACCAAAAATGTTGAGATCTAAAGGTAATGTTTTAAATGCACTGGATATGAGAATAATAAAAACATTTTTTTTAAATGTTCAAACATCCTATGGGGTTGGTCTATACATCCCTTTCTCAAACATCATCTCCTACAAGCACCAACTTAGGTAAAGAAACTTGAAAGTCAGCATTTCAAATAAAATGCTCTCAATGTGTTGATCTCCATGGGTAATTTGTAACAAATCTGGAATAGCAATTTTCTGCCAAATGAAATACTGTAAGAGATGACTTTTCTTTTTCTTTTTAAAGAACAGGTCCCAGTCAAGAGACTATAAAGAGGTTCTACTAGTCAAAAGAAATTACCTGCAGTCCTTTGGGACTTATAATTCCTGAAAGATCAGGTGCTCTGTCCCTAAAAACGTTGGCTGGTACAGGGGAAGTGGTAACCCACTGAGAAAACAAAGGAGAAGGGAACTTTCAAAGCACTCAGCTAAATTTTGGCTGCAAGACTTCCCATTAGCCTGGCCATGTTGTTTAGACACCAACTTTATATTCCCCTAGAGGAGAGAAACACAAATTTGCAACACAAGGGTCCCAGGTCCCTAGAAAATCAACCTGCTTTTAAGTAGAAAGAGTAGAAACTGGTTAAGTGGGTCTCTTATGTTTCTAATCCAAGCAAATTCATTTTTCAAAAAGCCATATATATGAGGAGAAAGATAACTCAGAAAAGCAAGCGCAGGCTCTGGAAAAGATTAGACTGCAAAGGGGAATTTTTAATGACACCTTTAGAGTCAAATATGTCTTTTACTAGCTAATTAAAGTAATCACAAATGCCATTGCATTTTTTTTCTCACTTGGATCAGCAGAGATGACAATGGCCACTCTCTAAATGCTGTTCCTGCTTCAATTTAGATGGCTGAAATTTAGTTATGTCGTGAATGGAGAGAATGTGTAGCGTTTCCTAAGTATAGGTTGACAGTTTGCTTATGGCCCATGCTACATCTTAAGCTGTCCATGGCAAAAATGAGAAAAAATAAAAACAATGTTCAGAAAGCCAGTATATTTGATTTAAAGAATTATCACTATGTATTTCCTACCTTTTTTTGGTATAAAAATGTCCCATGTTCAGGAAATGTTGGTGATGGTGAATGTTCCTTGTGTTCTCTCCTAGTATCTGTAATGCGTACAATGTGAAGCTAGCTATATGTTAGTTCTTTCTTGAAATTAAAATATCAAAAACCTCCCGATACATACTAGTGGCACTTACTATCATTTAGAATGCTTAATTCACAAGGAAATGTGCTTTACTACACATGCATTTGGGATGAAAATGTAGCAAGTACATTTAGATCATAGTACCCAACATGTGTTTGGGGAGGCAGAAATCATTATCCGTGTATGTACAAGCATGGAATCATGCTGTGACATTTTGACCTTCTGAAGCTTTGAAAATTTGAGATGCCCCCAATGACCACTGAATCCAAGGACGATTTTCTCCTGAGATCTCCTTTTCTCCAAGGATGATTCGGCAGATGTTCTTTCTTGAAGAGGCTCTCTTAGCCCTGTTATTTTTCCAGCTTCACAAAAACAAACATACTGACACAGTCAGAGAGTGGCTCACAAACCCAAAAGAGAAAAGAGCCATGCTTTAACAAAGAACTAAAAAGTGCTTCCAGGAAACTCATACTCAGTCGATAGATGAGTCAATAGCATCACCGACCTGGCACCCAGACGTGTGGGAAGAGCTGGTAAAAGGGTTGGAGATTGGAAATAAATGTTGTGAGCTGACAGGTTTAAAATCTGATTGCCTGGTATTCCTGTCACAATTCATAATCGTGTAGAAATGAACAAAGCCTGGAAGAAATGTTAAGTCTCGTTATTATGAGTATAAGCAAATGCAGGGGGTTGAATGAGAGACACTGACAGGTCCAAAGGTGGCATATTCCTTTGCAGTCAGCCAAACAATGTGATGAGAAAACGTTTGTAGTACTTCGCTTAGGTGTGTGGCTTCTTTCCCCTTCCTGCTAGCTTGTGGACTTTTCTAGAAAGATTGTGGAAAAGACAGAAGAAGCTTATAGATGAAATTTAGAACGTGATGGCTTCATGTCCCAAGAGATGCCACGAGAGGAGTCTGACAATTAGGTTAGCACCGTGCAGCATCTGGTGGGAGGTAGATACTGTCACTCATTTATCATCACTTCCATCTCCAATGATGGAAAACACCCTGAATTCAGCGTCTTTACTTCTTGGAACTTCATAAATCTTTTGGCACCCACAGATAAGTGAGGATCTTTCCCCTGCCTTCCAGTTATGGACAGTTCCCAGAGACATGAAGGTAATATAAATAATGCACCTTATGGTCAGTGTAGTAGGAATTTTACATCAAAGGTCATATACAAGTCTCTCTGCTACTCATCTAAAATATTATATTGAAAATATATCAGCTTCTGTGGTCTGAGAAATGGCAAGACCTCCATTGAATTATGTCCCATGAACTTGGTTTTGGTTTTTCTAGTTATTAAGTGGAGGCCAATGGTTTTACGTTATTATATAATTATCCCTAGTATAATCCCATGGAATAGAATAATCCACCTCTTGGGAATAAACTTGTTTGTAAATTCAATAGTTTGATTTTCATGTGTTTGACCTGGAAATTGGAGTGTGCTAACCAGGGGGATTTTTCATCTGTCCATCACAATTAGTTTCTACAAAGTGTTTACTTTGGCTTTGGCAGTAACAAAATTTTGGAAGAGAATTCTGGGATTCTTCCTCACTCATCAGGGTTGTCACATTTCTGTGCCTCTACTGCTACTTTAACTAGAGAATAAAGGTTTAAGCACAAAATCATAGAAAGGCATTAAATCGGGATGGATATTCTGGCTTCTTGGCTCAGTTCCACACTTTCTGATTTGTGTGAGTACCAGAAATTGCTCAATATCTATAGACCTAAGATTCTCAAAATAGAGCACTGCAGTAAATATTCTCAAGTACCTTCAAGCACTGATTCTCTATAATGCTCAGACCCCCTCACTCTTATCATCCCTTTTTCCCTTGAAATGAGGGATGGGGTGGTCACTAAAGACTTCCTGGTCTGAGGTTCTGTCCTTGTTCATGTCTTACTTAACTAATATACATTGAACATTTATATATGCAGTTCACTTTCACACGGATTTCTCCCTATAAGAGATACTATTATCCCCGTTTTATAGATTTAAACAAGTTAGTTAAAGGTTAGCTAAAGGGGCTGTTTAAGGTCATATACTCACTGAGTAGCTGAGTTGAGATTTCACATCATTGGGGAATATTTCCAAACCCACAACCCAGTTTATCACAGTGAAGCTACCTTAAGTCTCTCAAAAATGGTCAGAATTTTGTCTTTGGGCCTATTTTTCCTTAAAAACTTCTGGAAGTGCCTGTGGCCTGCACCACTCAGATCAGTAGACCAGCCCTCTCAGCTTTCAAAGCCCTGCATCCAAACCAGATCTCTATCAAAGTCCTCTTAGAGGTAGCAATGTCCTTCCAAATTGTCTTGGAAACTGGGAAACCCAACAAGCAAAGTTGGAAATGCCCTGTGGTGCTTGCCATTCCTGAAAACCCAGAACTAAGTTTATTCCTGAACTTCTGGAGATGTCAGTATAAACCTATGCAGTGTTGATGTTTTCTCAAAACTTATTCAAAACCTTCCAAAGTAGACATTCTGAAACCATTCAGACATTACTGAAACCGAAATGCCTAACTTCTCCCTCCCCCAAGTTTACCTTTTTCTAGAACGTGTGGAGCAGAAGTATTATCCTAAAAACTTCCTGAACTATCACTCACAGAATACGGCTTCTTTATTTGCCTCTCTGAGCTCAGCAGAAGATCACCACTAGCTTCTGTAGGAAGCTGCTCTCTGTATAGGTTCCAGCAGGCAGGTAAATGTGAGGCCACACCCAAAACAATTTGACATGTTTATTGCCAATGCATCTGACCCCGGCGAATTACAATAAAAATGAGTAAAATAATATAAAACTGTGTGTGAGACATACTTTTCCTACAGTCGAAGTTGGCCGTGGCTCAGTAAATAACATTTTTCCTGCCCAATTCTGAAACGATTGAGAGATAAACAATAAAGCTGAGCAAGTGGAGACAAAAAGAGCTATTCTGTACTGGTAAAAATTGGATTGGAGAATTGTGGCTTACGTAATTGATTACAATGCACTTTCCACCAGTGAATCTTAGAATGGACCTTATGCCCACAGCCCCAGGTGGCACTGAACAACCCCGGGGTTCCTCACATCAGGGTCCATTCCTGTTAAATGTGGAGTGTGAGGCCCAGACTGGAATGCACCCTCTGAGTGAGCAGATTAGTCCTCCAAGAGAACACAGGAAGAAGGGCAACCCTGGGTTTTTGGGCTTCCTAATTTAACCTTTTTTTTTTTAATTTTAAAGTTGATTTAATTATTTTAAGAGAGACAGAGAGAGCACAAGCAGGGGAGGGGCAGAAAGAGAGGGAGAGAGAGAGTCTGAAACAGGCTCTGCATGGACAGCATAGAGTCCAATGCAGGGCTTGAACCCACGCACCACGAGATCATGACCTGAGCTGAAATAGAGTCAGGTGCTTAACCAACTGAGCCACCCAGGTGCCCCCAAACTCAGCATTCTGACCACTCCTTCCCTTCTCTGGGGGGAAGAGTGAGTGCGTGGGGCAAAAGGCCAGCAATGTTTAGGGAAAAGCTTCCTTCATGAGAAGCCACAGAAGTGAGGAAGAGGTGAATCTACAAAAACAGATAGTAGAAATCCTAGGAATTAAGCATCTCACAGGAGGCTCTCCTCAGAGAGACACCCCCAAATCTAACTTTGCTTAGGAGTTCATAGCTTTCCTATCAATCTGTGAAAATTCTACCTTCTTCTAGCTTTCTGGTCTCTTTTGTAGAAGTCGTTGCCTGGTGGCCGAAAACCCTTAGCTCCCTGGACAACGGATGGCTTACATCAGCATTTATCCCTCTTTTGCTGGAGCGTGTGTTCCCATGTGGGCTTCTCAGACTATAACAATATCCTCAAAAGGACTCATTCAAGCAAGTCATGTGGCAATCCAAGCTCCACAGGAAAATCCAGAAGAAGGAATGAGTGCTTTGGAGCGACATTTTGTCACTCCCAGCCTTTCTGAGTAGACAATGGTAGGTACTTTCCTCTCCACCCTCCATCTGTGCCCTGAGTAGCCTAAAAAAATAGGCTGAGCAAAAAAAAATTCTTTTTTTGCTGCTCCTTGCCTACCAGTAAATATTGACTCTCTCACAGCCGGCATCCAAGGACAGATTCTTCCAGTTAAAAAATCATAGGTATAGTTTGCCATTAACAGACATAATGACCAGGCAAGTTAGAGCAATAGTCTTTCAAAGTGTCTACAGCTGGAATTCAGTTAACACTGTGGTCTACTGACTTAGGGATGTTCTTTCTCCGCTACAGTTTTTTTCTCCTTTGAAATCTGACTGACAGCTTTCTGGACTTTTGCATGGAATATTAAATTAGTAATTCCAAACATTGTTAATTTGTTTGCCCCAAAGGGTCATTTGACGTCTATTCTGATGACATTTTCTCTGACAATCTCCGATCTCATATATTGCCTGTCTGTATTAACCGCTTCAGCCTTATCTTATTTGTCCTGGCTTAGATGAATTTTATTTTCAAAAAACAGACGGTAAGCTCTTGAGGACACTGACCTTGTCTTATAAATGTCTAAAATCTCCCACATTATGTGTTCGCTGGATGCTAATTGATTGACTGAAGGATCTGTCCTCGTCTGACCCTGTGTTTGTGGATAATTGTTCATATGTCTTTATCAGAGTGTCATGTTTTGAGACAACTTAATGGGAATAGTTGGAGGAAGAGTACTAAGAAATTGAAGCCAAATAATTAAAATGATCTGGCCCAAAGACATCCTGGTAGTAGCCGCATATGTGATGTCAAAAATTTAGCTCTCTTGACTCTTAGTAACATGAGGTTTCCATGTCACCATGCTGAATCTGACATTTTCCCTAATCTAGGAAGCCACCCATATAAGTAAAATGCATATTTTCGATCATGAAACCCAATGATTATATTGAGTAGATTTTAGGTTGGGCATCAAAAGCTACATTTTTAGCAAGGACCCAGAGTAGTTTGAAGGAGGTAGTCTCAGAACCCCAGCTCTCCTCTTACCATCGATCTCTCTTGCTATTTCCTACTTTGCTAGGTCTCACTCCCACAGATATGTTTTGTGTTGAGTGAGAATATTTATAAGCGGCCAAGGAACAATGATGTCTTCAAACCTTTTTATTTACTTAACAAAAGTGACTCTAGTCTACCATGACCACAGCTATAACCACACCTGTACTAATTTGAATGTGTTTCTGACATACTTAATGAAAAAAATGACAACATCATACCTCCCAAAAGTCATGGAGTTCAAAGAAAAATAACCCCTTTTGGTATTGTCCATTGAAGAGCAGGGTGCAAATAAATCTGACCCAGCCTCACATAAATTCACGCTCAAATTACATACTGCATTCTACCCCAATTAGAGTATAAGGTACTCGAGAGCAGAGACAATGACTATTTTGCTCACTTTTATAATCTAGAGCCCAGCTCAGTGTCTAGAAGATAGTAAATAACAAAAGTTAAGAAAATAAGGGCCATGGAGGAAATCACAGGAGTTTTCATCTACTCACAGGAGACATCACTGTATAAGTGTGTGTGTGTGTATGTGTGTGTGTGTGTGTGTGTGTGTATGTGTGTGTACATCAGCATGTTATTGAAATAGCAGTCAACTTCTCCTAAAAGGCAGGCAATGGAATGCCATTCTTACCTAAATCTGGGGAAGCAATTTCTGAAGGCTATCATGGCATATATAAAGGACTAGATGTTATACACGTGAAATGCTTAGCATTGAACCTGGTGCATGATAGGCATTCAATAAAAAGCTACTAATATAATTATCAATGCTATTATTATAAATATTAGGCCTTAATTAAAAGGAAACTTTCAGGAATCAACTTGCAATCATATGTGGTTTGTGAGCAAGAGAAGCTAACTAAGGATTAAAATCCCCAGGAATTATGCCTCTGAAGGTAATATAGACAGGGTTTTCTAGTATGTAGTTATAAGCTTTTCTGTGAGTTAGCAGAACTTATGAACCTATGATCATTTTTAAATAATTCTGTCTTTCTATAAATCACACAGACTGAGAACCCTTTAAAATATAATGGATAATTCTGTGGCATTTTTATGAGAGAATATATATTTTGGGAACAAGGGAGTGTGTGCCTGTATTTGTGTTGGTATTGAAAAAAGAGAAAGATTTTTTTTTAATTGATATGGGCTGGAGTTGTCTTTCTTGATATTTTTTATGTCCTCAAATTCTTTTGAAGAGAAGAGTATAATGAGAGACATACACTCTGCCCATAAATTCCCATGGTCCAAATTTTAAACCAATATTACACTGCAATAAATTCCTGTTTACCACAGTCCAGACCACTAGGATGGGGAAATACCACTAATGGATTTTATGGGATTTTTGTAAATGCTACCCTCCAATTTTTGCTAAAAGTGAGGGAAGTATTAAGTAAATACACCATTAAAGTTTTGGTCAGAAGTAAACAACTTCCAGGATGTGTCAAGGATCAGTGAATTCTGCCAAAACTGTCATAACCAGTGGTTCTTAACTTTTTCTTTCTTAGGGATCACTGAGAACCTCATGGAAAACACAGGTTTTCTCTGAAGAAATATGTTTTTACACATGCACATAAAATATGGCATATAATTTCAGGGTGCTCAGAACTTCTGAAGAAACTGAGTTTAAGAAAAGGCTCACACATGGGGCGTCTGGGTGGCTCAGTCTGTTAAGCCTCCAACTCTTCACGTTGTTTCAGGTCATGATCCCACAGTCCTGAGATCCAGCCTCGCGTCTGGCTCTGTGTTAGGGGTGGAGCCTGCTTAAGATTCTCTCCCTCTCCATCTGCTCCTCTCCCTCTAGCACTCTCTTATTCTCTAAAGAGAAAGAAAGAAAGAAAGAAAGAAAGAAAGAAAGAAAGAAAGAAAGAAAGAAAGACTCACACACTAATTATTTAAAAGATTTCCAGCTAAGGTGGAATGTCATTCCAGGAGGCAATGCCTTCTTCTTGCCAAATGCTGTGTGTTTCTACTTAGTGACTCCCTTGGTAAAAAGCCAGTACAAGATCCCAGTTGTGAGCAGGTGTACCAGCAACAAGACATCACACTCTTGAAAATCACGAAAATAGAGCTGGATACATGATGCGGGGGTGATAGCCCATGACCTCTTTTTCTCTTTGAAAATCCCCCAAACTGTCTCTTCATGAAATTGTGGTAAGTAGAATTTTCTTTACAAAAGTTCTTTAATTATCAGCATGTCAATAACATACTAATGGCAAATATTTACTCCACGCCTGGCATATCTCTGGCACTGTACGAGACTCTACAGTAGTCATATCCAGGTTCCATAAGGCAGTCTTAGTCCTTTAATAAGCCAAAACTATTGGAGAACACTAAATAAACTTTGACACAAGAACATAGCTAACGAGAATACCAAACAAATCTTGAGATATCTGGAACTGTTGTCTATGTCACAGGAGGAATATTCAGTATGCTTCAGATTGCTAAAAATCTAGTGTCATATAGGGACTTAGTTATGGTAGAAATTTGGGGGTTCAGCCCAGTATTTACCGCTGGCCTGTGGAAGGTACGGAAGAAGAGTTGATGAAAGGAAAACAATTCCTCTCCCTCCTCCTTGTCACAGCAGCTAGTTTTGGAGTCTATGTGCCATGCACTGTCTTAAGGTCTCTATACTAACCTGGCCATACCTCACAACTGCACTATGAGGTAGAGTCTACCTTCATTTTACCACTGAAGTGCACCTCATCAAAGATCTCAGGACAGAGAAAACAGAACGACCAAGATACCAACCCAGGCACATCTGGTTCCAGAAGCCATGCCTTTCACCAGTGTGTTATTCTGTTTAGGGGACTGTTAGCATTTACTTAGTTCCAGGCGCAGTGCTTGACTCAGAGAAGACAGAGCTCAGAGTTAATGTCCCCTGTGGTAGATGGTGTTTCCAAAGACGGTCACTGCAACACCTCCCATCCTATGTGTTTGGTTGCAATGTGGTCTTGCCACTCCCATCAATGGTTGGAGTCTATACTTTCCCCCGGGACTCGGGTAGGCTCTGTAACTGCCTTGACTGATAGAGTATAGCAGAAGTCCTGGAACTTCTGAGTCCAGGCATTAGGAGAGCCAGAAGCTTTTGCCTTGGCCTCTTGAAACCTCACTCTTAGAGCCTTCTAGGAACCTGCTGTCATACTAAGGGAAGCCCAAGCCGCATAGGCAGAATACATGTAGGTTCTCTGGTAGACAAACCCAGCTGAGCTCACGGCCAAATAGCCAGCATCAACTACCAGAGGTGAGAATGAGCCCAGTACAGCCTTCAGAGGACTCCAGACACAGCTGTCATATAACTCACCCAAATGAGCCACCAAGTGCAAATGTCCCAGCTGAGCCCAGTCAACCCACAGAACCATGAGAAATAATAATAAATGCTTGGTTGTTTTAAACCACTCAGCTTGGAGTGATTTGTTATATAGCCATATAAAACTAAACTATCCACCTGCAACCAGCTCTGTTGGGAGATAGTCAAGTAGCAGTCAGATATAACCCAGAAATACAGTAGAAGTTATAGTTATAAGAAACCAAAGAGATTCTGGAAGCAAAAGGAGCCACACCTACCTCGCCCTTGGGCGTGGCAAGGATCCTTAGAAGTGCCAGCAGCAGAGAAAGATAAAGGGGAAGAAGGAGGAAGTAGAAAAAAGGAAGGAGTAGGAAAAAGGAAGTAGGTGGCAGGGAGGAGAGCTAAAGGGAGGGGCAGGAAAGAAGGAGAGAAGAAACACTATTCCCAAGGAGTGCAAGAGAGGGGATGGCTTGTTCTGGAACAAGTGGAGGAAGGAAGTGGAGGTTGGATTGGGTAAGAAACAAGTGTGGTGGGTATATGTGCGGGGAGCAGGAGAGGGAGGCTGGGCTATGGGAGACCTAAGTAAGACCATAACAGGCCTTGAATGACACGCTGAGGGTGTCCAGCTTTATGCTGAAGGTAATGGGGAGCCATGGAACCTCTGTAAAAATAACTGAGCACATTTGCAACTTGGGAAGGGAAGGTAGCAGTGTGGAGCCGATGATGGGAGAGGGTAGTTACATCGGAGGCAGGGTGCTCTGGCAGAAATATCAGAAAGGGAAAAGGGGGAGTGAAACTGACTGATGAGACGGAGTCAGAGAGGAGCCCCGGTTTTCAGGTTTGAGCAGTTATTTGCTGGTGCCCCTATTCATCAGATGAGGAACAGAGATAAAGAAGCAGGTGAGGGAAAAGAGAAGGGGTTCATTTCGCACATACTGAGTCTGGTGTGTCTTTGTGGGATGCATACAGAGATGTCAAGCAGGTGATAAACAGAACTTGTCTGAAGTTGAAGACAGAGGTGGTCCCAGACATGTGAAGCTGGGAGTCATCAGTGTGCAAGTGGTTATTAACTTGCAGGAGTTATTAAGAACTCTGAGAGACAGTGTGTGTAGTGCTGAAAAAAAAAATTACCAGGGCATGATTCCAAGGAAAATCCATGATTCCAAATATATATATTGGTTTTTTAACATCTCTGATATCCCAGTGCCTCTTAAAAATAATGGAAGATCCGAGATTAAACAGCAGGGCTTTTATTTTTATATGTTACCAAAAATAACGATGTTTTATAATTAGTGACATCTTAGCTCCAATGAAATAAGACGGTATATGAAGGCAACCTGGATCTAATAACAGCTCGGGAGAAGGCTATATCTATTTAATGTTTTAAAAGGCTATGAAGAATATTTTCAGAAAGAGTAGAGCAGGTAGTATGCCACCGAGGCAAACTAATTACATGACTCAGACGACGAGTTTGGAAACACTGATCCAAGAGCGTTAACGACAATGCAAACAGCTATTATTTATTGAGCACTATCGAGCAGTGATGGTACAGGCGTTCCACTAAGTCTTTCCGGGCTTTAATTCTTCTCAATTTTGCATCAACCCCATGAGGTAAGTACCGCTATCGGTTTCATTTTGCAGATGAGCAAACTTAGTGTGAAATTACCTCAGATATCAGCTCTGGCAAACATGTCCGCCACACATACCCAGAGCAGTGTGTCAGTGCCCACAGTCGAAGCACAGACCCGAAGAAATTGGGGCAAGTCACTACTTTCCAGGAGCGGAGGCTTCATAGGCTGTACAAAGAGATAGGAATTCTGTTAGCAACCGGTAGGACTCTCACCACGTGGCTGGGATTCATGAGCAAGATACAAATACTCTGGGCAGGAAGCCTCCAAGTATCAAAACCTCAGTTCCAAGAGGGAAATGGGGTGCTTAGAGAAGTTCCTAGAAGGGGAAATAAGGAGCCCACAGTGGGCATGCAATGTAAATATGATGGAAGTGGATGGGGTCCTCTGGGAAAAGGCTCTGGGGATACTGAAAAAGAATTGCTTAGGATACTCTAGGCCAAAAACCAGGAAGTAGCTTGGGACTGCGTCCATCAGCTTCCAATTGCTCCTGGAAGTCAGGAGAGGATGAACATAAGAGCAGGATGAAGAAGGCCCAGTTGTAAGGAACGAAAGGGTGCAGAGACTAGAGAATCGGGCAGGACTTGAAATCAGCTAGCACTGTGTTCAGGACTTCCTTGGCTATTTGATTCGATCACGTAAGGGGAGAAGACCCGCTACCCAGGAGACCAGCTTTCCTCGTCCCAGAATACAATGATCAAGATGGAGGTCACCAACAAGTTTCAAATGGCTAGATTATTCAGTCTTCTAACCTGTGAATCAAAAATAATAATACAGCATAGAGAACTTATCGAAGATCTGTTGTTATCTAGCCAGAGCTCTCTGTTGATTACAAGTAAAAAGTAAAAATATTCATACAAATGCTATTAATATTAATAATTGAAATATAATTAACATATGTGCCATATGCTGTACATTTTACATTTATTATCTCAACTCTCACAAAACCCAACAACAAACACAAAAGCCTAAATAATCACATCTATTATTACACAGAAGGAAACAGAGGCCCGGTGGTGTGATCTGATTTGCCCAAGGGTGAGACAGTAGAAAGAAGAATCAAATTTAGGTCATCAACTTTGAAGACAGTGGTCTTTCCACTATATGATATTGTTCGATGCATTTTTTAACCCTCACTTAAAATTTTAGATGCTGCTACATAGGACTAATAGCTATTAAATTCAGAATGCAAATGTTTAAGGAGAATAGACCCTTCCAGTAGGTTTTTGCTCAAACGAAGGACGTCAGTATAGCTAAGGCTTTCACATACAGAAACATCAATAGATAAATAAGATTCAACTCTTAAAATGCCAAACAAACTTATATGCCAAGGAATCTTGGTGTTTATGCAATTCTGGTGTCAAGAAGGAAGAAAACAGATGGATTCCATGGTGGTTTGCAAAAGCAGAGATAGAGGATGACAAAAATCCTTGAAATACTCTAAGTCAGGCGTGGCCAAACAAAGCCCATGGACCAAATCCAGTCCACTGCCTCCCTCCCTCCCCACCGCCCCACAAAATCTATGAACTAAGAGTGGTTTTTTGTTTGTTTGTTTGTTTGTTTGTTTGTTTGTTTTTTACATCTCTAAATGGCTGGGATAAGAACAAGAACACACAGAAATAATATTTTGTTTCATGCAAATACTATATGAAATTCAAAATTCAATGTCTCTAAATAAAGTTTTATTGAACCGTGCTATGTTCATTCATTTATATATTGTCTGTGTCTGCCCTCATGCTGCAACAGCAGAGTGAAATAGTTGCGGCAGAGACTTCAACGTCGAAAATATTTATTCTTCTGCCTTTTACAGAAAATGTTCGTAACCCTTGCTTTCAACAAAAAATAGAAAATCATAATTCAAGCCAATCATTAATAACTCCTGAAACGTAGGCACTAGTGCTAAATGAGTAAGCTTTGGCTTCAAAATGATGGAAGAAAATCCTCCCATTTCTACTCCCGTATCCTTGTTTCTTCCTTAGCAGCTATCATTCTCAATCTTGATTACACTCAGTTATTTTTGGAACCTAGAACCTAACGTCCCTCTACTTTGACTTTCTAGTCATATCGTTGCCTCCCTGAAGCACTTCCCTCTCCCCACTCTATACTCACCCTCTTATCAGGTAAATCCTGCTAATCACCCCTTTCAGGAGAGTGTCTCTTACCCTGTAAACTGGCCTTCACGCCAAAACATCCTCATATTCACTGCGCCTAAATCCTTCCTCCTCAACCCCCCGGCACACATGGAAAGTGATTGTTTATTGGGACGTGTTCTCTTTCCTCTTCTTCTAATCTTTCGCTCTTGAACCCCATCAAAGAATTTGCAAAGCCATATAAACCTCACACAATTTTTCCATGGCCTCTAAAATTGCTAATCGTGAATTTAAATAGTGGTAAAGTGTGTTGTGTGTGTGATAATGTATGTTTTAAGAATATCCACTGACACTAAATAATAGCAGATGGGAAACCCCCATCGTTCATTTTAAATCATTTAATTATTCATCCTTAACTTCATAGTTCCATTTCTCTTGTCCTGCAGAATTTGATCCTAACTTAGTATGTTTTATAAATACATGTCTTTTATTCACTGCCCAATAATACTAACCTACAACAAAAATATGTAGATGAATTGAAGGGTATTTAAGTTTTAAAATTTAAAATTCCAATGACTGTAAATCTACAAATATTACATTTTTTTCTGGATTGAGGTATTATTAAAATTACTATTAATCATCAAGTGACTAATTTATCATTATTTTATTAAACTTTTTATTCCCTTTTCCTTTTTCTGCCTCTTCCCTAAATACTTGCCTTTTAGTTCTGTAACAGTTAAATCCTACAGCATAAACAATAACTCAAATATGAAACAAAAAGAAATACTGTGAAAGGGAAGTACTCTTCTCCAGCCAATTCTCTGATTAAAGACCTAGGCATTCTTACTACTACTTACACTGGGATTTTCAAACAATAAGATGCTTTTTTTGTTTTGTTTTGTTTTTACAGTTTAGTATCTGGTTTCTACATGGAAGACTAAACTCATGCTTATATGCTTATAGCTAAGTGGTCTTTGCCAACTAAATTTAAGATGCAGCATTTTAGAAATTTACATATCCATGTCTCTATGGTATTGTTTGCTAACTTTGTTTCTTAAATTTTTTTAATGTGTATTTATTCTTGGGAGAAAGAGAGAGAGACAGAGACAGAGTGCAAGTGGGAGAGGGGCAGACAGAGAGTGAGACACAGAATCCCAAGGAGGTTCCAGGCTCTGCGCTGATCATCAAAGAGCCCCACCTGGGGCTTGAACTCACGAACCGTGATATCATGGCTGGCACAACATGTGTGCAAGTGTGTTCCATAAATAGCCGAAGTTGGGCGCTTAACCTTCTGAGCCACTCAGGTGCCCTTTGTTTGGTAACTTTTAAATGAAGTCATGATCAGTGTGCATTTGTGATTATATGTATATTCATTCTCTTACTTAAACAAAAACAAGATCTTTGTTCAGAGTGGTGTTTATTTCAAAAAAAAATTTTTTTTAAATGTTTATTTCTTTCTAAGAGAGAGACAGACAGAGTGCAAGCAGGGAAGGGGCAGAGAGAAAGGGGGAGATATAGAATCCGAAGCAGGCTCCAGGCTCTGAGCTGTCAGCACAGAGCCAGACCCGGGGCTTGAAACCACCAGTCGTGAGATCATGACCGACCGGAGCCAAAGTCGGACACTTAACCTACTGAGCCACCCAGGTGTCCTCAGAGTGGTGTTTCTAAAGGAGCTTGTACAAAAATCGGCTGCAGACATTTAGGTCTGGGTGATGCGTTTGCATGTACTTCCCTGTTTGTGCCAATGTGTAAATGCAGAGTTGCTCTGTTTTCTTCAACTGTATTTATTGCTGCAATGCTTAGCATAAACTTATCCTGATACATTTTTTTACAAATAAATATTTGTGAATATCATTTTTTTAAATAAAAAGAAAAACTTTATTATAAAAAGTTCCATAATGAGATGAACTGGGATATTTTTATCCATTATTTCCCTAAGCTCACATGTTATAAATAAATGCTGATTATTGATGGAACAACACAGGGCTCAGCGTCAAGCTTTCCCCCTTGTTTCTCATTATTATCTTTGACTTTAGACGTGATGCTGAGAAACTTTATTACCATAAATAAGTAGTTGGAAATGAGAGAGATTTGGGAGACTTATTTTATGGACTCATCTTTTGAGTTGCACAGCAAAAATTACATAATCTACCACCATCTAAAAGTATTTACAATCCATCAGTCTGCAACTCAATCAGATTTGCATTTTCTTAAATGTTTATTTCTTTTGAGAGAAAGAGAGAGAGAGAGCGTGCACGCACACACATTTGTGGGAAAGTTGCAGAGAGAGAGAGAGAGGGAGAATCCCAAGCAGGCTCCACGCTGTCGGTGCAGAGCCCTATGCAGGGCTCGATCTGATGAACCCTGAGATCATGACCTGAGCCAAAATCAAGAGTCAGACTCTCAACCAACTGAGACACCCAGGCACCCTGAGATTCCCATTTATTTTAAGCAAGTAATTAAAAACCACCAGACTTGCAAGGAAATTTGTTACGTGGTCCTTAGATTCATTTTCTTATTTTCATTGTTTGGCCAGGGAGGACTTAACCTTCCAGGCAGAACCTAAGAGACAATTTTGTAAGAAGAAGGGCTACAGGGGGTGGGGAGGGGAATTCTATCTCAGGCAGATTAATTTTAGGAAAGTGTGTGGATGAAGTAGACTGTTTACATGGATATCTGTAGAACTTTCTGGCCTGTCTTGTCTACACTGAAAGCCTGCAAGTCTCCAAGGTACATGGAAACTTGTTTGAAGACCACTTCTCTAATGGATGTGACTATATTAATTGTGTTCACTATATTTTCTGTGTCTCCACATGGCTGGCACAACATGTGTGCAAGTGTGTTCCATAAATAGAATGTAGATGAATTCTTATCTAGTTATAAGATTCGTAAGATTCTAATTTTCATCGACATATGGCATTTTCTTTGCCTGTCATTCACATATAAGCCAGAAATCTCTAGATTTCTCAGTTGTTTAAAACATTTCAAATTTCTCAGCTTTCAAAGTCACAGTTGTTCTTTAACAAAACCCTACAAAGAAATGCAATACAATGCTTCCGATCCTTTTGAGAAAAGGAACAAGAAGCCTTAGGCTCTGTGACAATAAACTAACCTTACCTTTTAAAAGTGTATGGCTATTGAAAGAACAGATTAATTAACGCTCCTAGAGCTAGGTTATATTCCCAGGGTAGAGAGTTCAATAGAAGTGGCTTCCGGCCTAAATAAGAGTGATAAGTTGCTAATTAGCTTTGCCTACTGTTTGTAGAGAGAAGTTTATTCTGCATATGAGAATAGAACATATTTGCACTACCTGAATAATTAAGAAACTTGATACACAGCAAGTAGCTAAAAATAATGATGGAATAAGAGAAAACCTGAATAATTTTATTCTCTGAAAGAACTTTAGGTTCTTCTTTTTCTCTATAGTGACCTTTTTCTATATCCAAAAACTAAAGGAAGGATAAATCACAATACAGGAGTTTTCTTTGTTATAGAGCATTTTCCCAGGGTTCGCCCTCCCCGCCCACCACTGCTGGCCAAGCATCCTTTTGTCTATAAAAGCAAAGAATGAAATTGATTTCATTCAATTTCTTCTAAATCTGCTACTGTAGTTTTATAAAATGGGAAAGCCAAGGACAAAAACATCCAGATTTGCTATCCTACAGTGGTAGAATTAGCAGAAGTCTCTAATTCACTTTATCTTTGTAGGTATACCATAAATTTTAGGACTGGCCTTTCTATGTCTCTTCCTTGGCACGTCACAGCTAAAATCTCTGATCCCCATTAGATACCTGTTCCTAAAGCAAACAGTACTTCCTGTTCCTGAAATTTTGCTATCCCTTTTTCCTTTCAATGGCAACATCTGTCTTGAGGACCTTGGTTCACATTCCTGAGATGACCAGTAATTCATAGGAAATCCCAGACCATATTATTGACAAATGGTTAACTGTGGTTTCAATTCGGGAAAAAGTTGGTCTAAGTGTGAGTCAGACAGCATAGTTTCAAATAGTATGTATAGTAACACATAATACTATCTCCATTGTGCACATACAGAACCTGAAGAGGGGAAATAAAATAAGGTAAGCTAGGTTATAAGGGCAGTAAAACACAGATCTGGGTTTGCTGACTCCAAATTCCATGGTCTTTTTAATAAACCATGTTGCAAAAGCATTTTACCCCTGGATAGAAACACTCATTGAGAACAGTGAGTATCTAACACCAGGTAAACAGACGCTTCCCTTCTCCTCTGAGTATAAAAGGGAACACATAGTATTCTTATTTCAGAATTCTCTGACGATATGTAGTTGATCGAGTATTGATATACTCACTACCAGTCATACAAGAATGCAATTTAAGCACCGAAACATATTAACAATTATTTATATTTGAGTTGAAGTTTGTATAGGGAACAAAGTATACAAGCATTTCAAAATGTCCGTGCTTTGGGATCTTCAGTAAGAAAACAAAAAGACCAGGGGCACCTGAGTGGCTCAGTTGGGTAAGCGTCCAACACTTGATTTTGGCTTAGGTCAAAATCAGTCGGGCTCTGCACTGGGCATGGAACCTACTTGAGATTCTCTTTCTCTTTCCCTCTCTCTATGCCCCTCCCCCGTGCACACACATGTGCATGCTCTCTCTCCCTCTCAAAATAAATAAATAAATGTTAAAAAAGAAAACAAAAGATTATGCTTATATCAATAAATGCTACATTATATTTATATAAGCCATATAACAGAATTTTATATCTTAAAATGTCTTATAAATAACTAAAATTTGAAACATCCCAAAGAATTATGAAACCCATTAATTTTCCTCCAACTGTTTCCCAAGCCCCATCTCAGCTCTGTGGCCCCCCAGCAGATCTGCCAGTCACTCCACTGCCAATACAAAGTAAATGCAGAAAATTCCCCAATGCAAAAGGCAGCTCACTCTTGAAACAATCAAGCATCAAACTGTATATTTTTCCATCTAGGAAAAATATATATTGGGTCACCTGAGTGGCTCAGTCAGTTAAGTGTCCGACTTCGGCTTAGTTCATGATCTCATGTATTGTGGGTTCGAGCCCCGCATTGGGCTCTGTGCTGACAGCTTACAGCCTGGAGCCTGCTTCGAATTCTGCATCTCCCTTTCTCTCTGCCCCATCCCCACTCAAACCCTGTGTGTGTTTCTCTCTCTCAAAGGTAAAGAAACATTAAAAATTTAAAAATATATATTTGTTTAATTATTAATTAATTAATTAATTAATATATACTTTGCCTTCTCTCATCAAGTCCATCACCACTTCTTGCCCTCCCTTAACGACAAAATTCCTTGTAGTTGTTGTCCGTAACCACTGCCTGTAATTCTCTCCTTCCATTCGCTTTTGAAGCCACTCAAGTCAGGTTCTATCTAACACAACCCCATAGCACCAAAACTATAGTTATCAATTCATCAATGACCTCTCTTAGGAGCTGAACAGTAACCCTAACCACCCCCCCCCCAACACACACACAACCAAATAAAACATATTTTGAAGCCCTAACCCCCAATGTGATTGTATTTGGTGATAAAACTTTAAACAAGTAATGTAGTTTAAATGAGGTCGTAAGGACGGAGCCCCAATCCAACATGACTGGTGTCTCTATAAGAAAGGGAAGGGACACCCGGAGTATGTGAGCACAGAAGAAAGGCCGTATGATGATACAGAAAGAAGTCACCATCTCCAAGGCAAGGGAGGAGGACTCAATAGAACCAACTTTGCCAGCAGCATGATGGAGGACTTCCAGACTTCAGAACTGTGAGAAAAAAAGAAAAAAATCTGTTGTTTAATTCACCCAGTTTGTGGCATTTTGTTATGGTGGCCCAAGCTGACTGATGTCACCTCCACATTACTAAATCCAATGATCGTTTTTGTTTTCTTTGTTGGCATCTTACTTTATCTACCAGGAGCATTTTATACAGTTTAACATTCTCTTAAATTGTGTCTCTTGGGATACCGCACCAACAATATTTTACCTTTCTTTTTTTTAAGGTTGTATCTTTCTACCGACTCTTTGTCAGTGTCTATTTCTCACTTATTTCTCTACTTCTACATATTGATGTCATCCACATCAAGAAACCCATTCTCTTTACTAAGTAACTCGGTCCTTAGGTCATCTTATCTATTCTCCTGGCTTTAGAGACCACCTATAGGCTGATGACTACCAAGTTTATATCACCACCCTAACCTGTACCTCTCTCCTGACCTCCAGACCTAAAATATATATCCAACTTCCTGCAAGATATTTGCACTTGAATGTTTAACAGGCAACTCAAATTTAACATATTCCAAACTATCCTTCTAATAAACCACAGCTCCTCAACTAACCTATGCCTCCTGCAGTTTTCCTGTCTCAGTCAACAAAAACTCAATTCTTCTGAAGCCAAAATAATTGTACTTTACTCACATCCCAGATCCTGTTTACCAACAAAGCTGTTGGTTCTCTAACTGCTCAGTGAGGCCGCCTTCCTGGTTTACCGATGGCCATTTCTCATTGTATCTTCACATGGCAGAAAGCAGAGAGACAGAGATAGGAAGCAAGTGTTCACGTGTCTATTCTCATAAGGCACCAATCCCACTCATGAAGTCTCTGTTCTGTTGATCTAATCACACCCAAATGTTTCACTTCCAAATATCATCACATTGGGATTAGGCTTCCATATATGCATTTGCAGTGGTGGTATCACAAATAGTTAGTAGATAGCATCATTCATATAGGAGGACCCCTCTTCTTCTGAGATGTCTAAGGGGACATCTCTTACCCACACAACTTTAAGGAGTTGACTACAGAAGCAATATTTTATCCTTATGATAATGCTCCTTCTGGGCCTGATTAAAACCAGGAATGAGCCACAACTCCAGGGCGGTGAAATCCACAGTCATGTCAACTGACCTCTCTCATCACTGGAACCTCATTTAAGCAAGTGAGATGAGCCAGGAGGAGTCCTCTCCTGAGGATTTGGTTTTGGGAAGCTGAGAGTTTGGGCCACCTGATAGAGTTAAGGCAGAGAATGACTCAGAGATGACAGTGAAGGTCCATAGAGACAGCAAAGATAGGAAAGGGTAGAGCACAATGTGCACAGGAAATTAATTCACAGGGAGATGAAACGGAAGCAAGAGAAGAGCACAGAAGCTGTGATAATAAAACAAGGTCCCTGGAGAAGTCTTGTTTCCTAAACATACCAATCTGTCTGTAAATCAGTTTTCAAGGTAACTTGAATAGGCCTCTTTGCCTTGCAAACAAGTGAGTATAACAAACTCATCAGCTAAATGCACAATGAGGCTATATTTATTTTTATATTTTATTTTTTATATAATTTATTGCCAAATTGGTTTCCATACAACACCCAGTGCTCATCCCAACAGGTGCTCTCCTTGATGCCCATCACCCACTTTCCCCTCCCTCCCACCCCCCCCATCAACCCTCAGTTTATTCTGTTTTTAACAGTGTCTTATGGTTTTCCTCCTTCCCTCTCTGTAACTTTATTTTTTCCCCTTCCCCTCCCCCATGCTCTTCTGTTAAGTTTCTCAGGATCCATACATGAGTGAAAACATATGGTATCTGTCTTTCTCTGCCTGACTTATTTCACTTAGCATAACACTCTCCAGTTCCATCCACGTTGCTACAAACGGCCAGATTTCATTATTTCTCATTGCCAAGTAGTATTCCATTGTATATATAAATCACATCCTCTTATCCATTCGTCACTTGATGGACATTTAGGCTTTTTCCATAATCTGGCTATTGTTCAAAGTGCTGCTATAAACATCGGGGTGCAACATTTAGTCACTTAACCATGGCTCTGTGCGTTGTTGTTTGTTGACACACTCAGGAAAGTACACCTGATTTAACAAGCATGTGCTCCGAGGCACGAGTAAGATTTTTTTTTACATAGTTAATATATTTATACTAACTATATATAAAAATATTTAAGATATTTTTATGTATAGTTAAGATATTTATATTATTACATAAAAATATTTATCAGAATATTATATATATTTTTACAATATACATATACCATATATAAATATTTAAATATGTAAATTTAAATGTTAAATATATAAATACATATAAAATATGATATTATATTTTATATAAATATATTACATAAAATATTTACCTGAATATTATATATATTTTATAATATACATACATCATATATAAATATTTAAATATGTAAATTTAAATGTTAAATATAAATAAATATAAAATATGATATTATATTTTATATAAATATATTACATAAAATATTTACCTGAATATTATATATATTTTTATAATATACATATACCATATATAAATATTGAAATATGTAAATTTAAATGTTAAATATATAAATAAATATAAAATATGATATTATATTTTCTATAACTATATTACATAAAATATTTACCTGAATATTATATATATTTTTATAATATACATATACCATATATAAATATTTAAATATGTAAATTTAAATGTTAAATATATAAATAAATATAAAATATGATATTATATTTTCTATAACTATATTACATAAAATATTTATCTGAATATTATATATATTTTTATAATATACATATACCATATATAAATATTTAAATATGTAAATTTAAATGTTAAATATATAAATAAATATAAAATATGATATCATATTTTCTATAACTATATTACATAAAATATTTCTATAAAAGTGTAAGTATATTAACTACATAAAAAATATCTTACTCATGCCTCGGAGCACATGCTTGTTAAATCAGGTGTACTTTCCCGAGGGTGTCAACAAACAACAATGCACAGAACCACAGTTAAATGACCAAATGTTTAGGTCAATTTCAGAAAACAATGTTTTGTTGAATGGCATTCTGTTAAAACAAGTGCATTTAAGGAACTACTCTTTACAAATGACCTCATCTGTGTAAAAAACGTCTGTTGAAGTTCAGACCTGGGTAGCCATAATTTATATGGAACTGACAGTAATAGCTATAGCAACTTGGTGGTCTTTCATTTTGCTCTTAATTTCCAAACACACTAAGCTAAAGATCAGCCATAACAAGAGAAGGTGGAAGGTGATTTTTTTTAAGAGGATAGAGACTACATTTTCATTGGCAATGCTGATTTCCTAGCATCTTTTGTGTGAGGGGAACAAAGAAAAATAGACGCTAGAGGCATTAATCACACAAAATCTGTCACTAAAGAGGGACACAACCAACAATTTTACCATCAAAATGCAATCCATAATCAGGAGAAAAGGGAATTGCTCCACTGTGTGATTCCACCCTTGATAACTAATTAATTAGATGCCAACTGTTAAATACTGGAGCCAAAGCAGACTAAGGGTCTATTTTCTCCACTTGCAACAAAGGCCTTTATCAACGGACTATCCTTATTTCTTTAAAATTGCTTTTTGTATTTTTTTGTCAGTTTGGGTGTTAGTTGACATGAATCATTTTTAAAATTCTGGTAATTAGAATCTTCTAAAGGATTGGATATAAATTTGCTAGTTGAAAAACTTTTAAATGTGATCAATAGTTTTCATTTTATGTATACTCGAAAGAGTATGGTGTGTTTGGAAAACTGGAAATATTAGTTTTTACCTTGAGTTAAAATTTACAGAAGTATTGGACCAAGAGAAAAAGTTTTCCCTAAAGGCCAAACTAAGACATATTTTTGTGTATGTGTGGTTTACATTTTCCTGTTGAGAGTACCAAAAGAAACAATTTTTAAAAAATGGAATAAAAAAAGTTGTCCTTGGACTTCAGGTTTCAAGTCCATTAAAAGATAAATTTAAAAGATAGTTGTAAATAGGTAGTTGCTTTATCTAAATTGTTTTTCTTTCTTTCTTTCTTTCTTTCTTCTTTCTTTCTTTTCTTTTCTTCTTTTCTTTCTTTCTTTCTTTTCTTTTCTTCTTTTCTTTCTTTCTTTCTTTCTTTCTTTCTTTCTTTCTTTCTTTTTTTCTTTCCTAGTTATTAACCAAATTAGAGTTATTACCCAAAGAATAGAGGTCCTAGAACAGGCCCAGAGGGAATTCAGGGGAAACAGCTTTTGTGTATGTATTTGTGCTGTTCTATTCAAAGCAAATCTTTCAGGCTTTCAACACTTTATGTTATCAGTGTTTTAGAGAGAACACCCCCAAAAACAAGAAGAAAAAGGATTAAGATTGTATGTGCATGAGGGACAGTGGGGGGAGGGTAAATGGAATTTTAGCGCTCTGAAGACAAAACAGAAAGATATGTTGGTGGAATTCACGTTGAGTGGTTTCTTGGGAAATGTTAGACTTAGTGGGATGTCGTATCACCTAATTTATACAACTCCAAATCTTGTCTGGTAGATCTGCAAATCAACTGCCACTAACCACCCCCTACACTGACCCACACATTTTCTGTGACCCCCCCCAGTAGGAAGTACTACTCCTTGGGTCGCCAAGCTTTCTGCATCTTGAACTAAATTAAAGCCTCTTCAGTCAAAACTCGTTAGTCATTTCTCACTGAGCACAAATCATCTCAGCCCTCTCTGGCAAAAGTCACTATGTTTTTATTGAGGATTTATTATGTGACTATCTCCTGCAGTGTCTTTTGGAAGATCCAAGGTCTGTAAGCCATGTTTCCTGTCTTCAAAGAGGTCTGTCTTCTATAGGCTACAAGGGATGCAGACCCTACACACAAGAAATAGCTCTGTGTGTGTGTGTGTGTGTGTGTGTGTGTGTGTATAAGAGAGAGAGAGAAAGAAAGAGGGCGGGGAGCAAACTGTAATGCTGACCTAAATATCAAAAGAAGGAGCACCTGGGTGGCTTAGTCCTTGAGCATCAGACTCATGATTTCGGCTCAGGTCATGATCACGGTGTCATAGGATCAAGTCTCGCCTTGAGCTCTACACCAAGAGTGGAGCTGCTTAAGATTTGCTCTCTCTCTCCCTAAAAAACAAACAAAAAACAAAAACAAAAACAAAAAACCCAGTAACAATAATAATGATGATAATAAACGAAATTAAAATAGCAAAAGAAATTTCCTTATTATTCATTCCTCAATTTTGAAAGAATTCATATGTAAGTGAAAGAATTCATATGTAAGTGGATATGGGGTGTTATGATAGTGACATATAAGCTAATATTATTCATGTTTATAGTACTCATTAGAAAAGCTAAAATAATTTATATATTTTTTTACATTTGCAAAAGAAACTAAAATCTGTTCCACAGCTAGCCAGTGTGAGCTGGGTTTTCTTGATATATCACCTTCTACAAAGGTCTCTAATTTGAGTTTATTTCAGTGATATGGTCATTCTGCTGAGCGTGAATTAACCTCATGTTGTATCCTTCTTTATCGCTGTTTTCTCAGTTTCCAAGAGGCTATCAGCTCCGAAAGATGACACTGAAATCTTTACTAAAGTTTAAAGTAAATATTTGATCAAGATTTTTTTTCTTCCAAATACAATACACAGTGGCACATTTGAATAGATTTTTAAAAGTGTATCTGCATCATATTTACTTGTCAGAACAAGGAAGTTCTGAATTATTTTTATGGGGTTTTATGTAAATCAGTTCTTGAGTATATAAACCGTTTCTGTTTTAAAATGTATGTAAACAGTGTTGGGTATACTATGCCAGCTCATTCATAGAGAGCACTACAGTGTTCATGCTTTTGATATTAGTGGGCTCTTTAAAATATTGCACAAAACAGCCATTTAAAAAAATGTAAATAGTTAATTGTTTCCACAAACTTTAAAAGCAGTCTCATTTCTGGTTTTAACTTGTCGCAGATTTTAAAGGATTTTTCAAAAGTGTTTATTTATTTATTTTGAGAGAGAGAGAGAGAGAGAGCAAGTGGCAGAGGGGTAGAGTGAAAAGGAGAAAAAGAATCCCAAGCAGGTTCCACACTGTCAGCGTGGAGCCTGA
The DNA here is from genome assembly GCF_018350195.1 of Panthera tigris. NCBI lineage: Eukaryota > Metazoa > Chordata > Mammalia > Carnivora > Felidae > Panthera > Panthera tigris. The sequence goes on from NC_056665.1 coordinate 128,692,265, forward strand.
TGTGGGGTTTGAACTCACCAACAGTGAGATTAAGAGTAGGACGCTTCACTGACTGAGCCACCCAGGTGCCCCTTGTCTCAAATCCGGAGACCGAAGCCTCTGCCCTCAGCTATACCACTCCCACCTGTTTTCTAACCTCAGGCTAATTACATAAGCAATTTTAATAGTTTTCCACTTTATACCAATAATAGCAATAACAACAAAATCTAAACAGTTCAACTTATTCCATGCCAGGTACTACATGTCTTAATCTTTGCTATGTCCTAATGAGGTCGGCACTATCATTAATGCTCATTTACTAATGAGGAAACTAAAGCACAGAGAGACCCAAGGTCACCCAGTGAATCAGTGACAGAGCCAGAGTACTGGCAGTAGGACTCCAGAATCCGTGCTTTCAGCCACCATGCTATACTCCCTTTGAAACCTAAATCCCATCGTGCCATTTATATCCTTCGACCACTTACTTTATTCTTATTCTTCAAAAGCTCTCTCCAGATATTTGTGGCTCCAGACAAACAACTCTTTTCCGTTTCTCATATGTATTCTCATCTTTGCAGGCTGTGGCTTTCACTAAAGCCTGCCCTCTGACGGGAATGCTTTTCGCCTATCTCTACCATTCCAAGTCCTGCTCAACCTGCAAGAACAAGGTATTCCTAGTAGTAACCAACTGGAAGATAAACGCTCTCTTAATGACACCGAAACTTTTAGCTACTAACTAGACAGAGAAGAAGGCATTTACAAAATCATAGGAGAAACTTTGAGTGAACAATGGTAAACCATTTATACGGATAAGGCGACATAGCATGATTATGTCAATTCTTCCCAAATTGTTCTACAAGTTGAGAACAATCACAATAAAAAAAAACTCAGCAGATGTTTATAGAAAATTGATAAAACTCCTTCTCTAATTGATACAGAATAATAAAAGTCCGCAAATATTTTTTTTTTCAGTTTTGTAATGAAAGAACCGAGGTTGGCTTAGGTGGAATTACTTCATCACATATTAAAATATATTCTTTAATAAGACAAGCAGTATAGCACATGTGCAGGAACAAAAATGTTAATGAAACAGAATATATAGTCTGTAAACAGACCTATGTATACAAAGAAACTGATGTTACTCAAAACAAAATGTGGGATAAAAATGATGCATCAAAACAAAAAGGATAAGGTGGATTGCTCAATATATGGTGTTGGGAAAACAGGCTCCTTCTACAGAGAATAATTAGACCAGTTCTCTACCTTACACAAATGCAAAAGCATACCCCGTAAATATTTAAAAACTGATTGAAGCAATGCCACTAAGCTAACAAAATAAAATGCTGAATAATATCTTTGTAAATATCTCTCGATTTAGCAAAGATAAGAAAAACTTAAGAAGAATTTCAGTCTAATGAAGTACAATATAAACGAAGTTAACATATCGGAGACTGAAGAAAGATATTTGAAATATCTGAGATAAATACAGTATGACTATCTGTTATACACAAAGAATTTCACATTTTAAAAAAAGACATAAATACAAAATTTTAAGTGGTCAGAAATATTAAAACAGGCAATTTGCAAAAGAGAAAGTTCAAGCACTAATTCTATGAAGAGGGGTTTCAGATCATTTGTAAGTAATCAGACACATTCATACTTTAATGATGCTATTTTATATTCATTTAAATCACAAAACTTAGTAAGTATGGAGGAGGATGTTTAGAGATACACTGGTGAGTGGGTAAACCAGAACAGTCCATATGGAAAGCAGTCTGTTAATACTTAGTGAAATAAATTGAGCACATACCCTATGATCTGCAGGCACCTTGTTCCTAGAGGTGGGTAAGGGTTCAGACATATAAATATTCTTCATGGCATTGAGAGAAAGAACTGGGAAAATGGATGACAAAATGTCAAGGATGCATGAGATACTATCTATTAGAAACAATACAAAGATAGATCTCAAAAACATAAAACTTAGTAAAAATATGAGGAATGCTATTTATAGCATAATACATTTTGTGTAAATTTAACATATGAACAACAAAATTTAGCATATGAACAACAACAACAGCATCATATTCATTTTTCTTACAAGGATAGGTAGGTATTTAAAGACATATATCAAACACTATGGTAAATGTCTACAGGGTGAAAGGAATGGGGGCAGAGGTCACGGATGAAAAGGGGAAAATTAAAGATGAGTGAAGCAAGACATATTTTGCTTGAATTCATGATGATAATTTGGTACAAATGGATAAGTATAATTAACTCTAATTTCAGGCCCTGAAAAACAAGAGCCAAAAAATAAAATAAAATCATTAGAATAAAATAAAATAAAATAAGACAAAATATGCTTTAGATCCAGCTAGATTTGCCTGGATTCACACAATAAGGAACATAAGAAGGGAGCAGAGAGCAGGGAAACACTTTGTCTATCCTACACATTGGAACCATGTGCTGTCTGGTTCTCTCCTTCATTCTGAAAATGTAATATTTGGGCTGAAAGCACTCTTTTATTTGAAGAACAAAGAAATTGAACAAGAGGATCCTTGAGAAACTTTGAGAATTCATGGAAAGAATGGAAGCTTTGGCGTAACGTTCTGCCCAGCTATGCACAGGCTGCATGACTTTGGGTGAGTCATTTATTTCTCTTTTATAAGCCTCCTTGTTCTTGTCTGTCAGCAACAGTAATAGCACCTGCTTTACAGAGTTGTTTTTTTGTTGTTGTTGTTTAATGTTTTTTTTTTTAAGTTTGTCTATTCATTTAGAGAGAGACAGAAACAGCACGAGTAGGGGAGGGGCAGAGAGAAAGGTAGAAGTGAGAGAATCCCAAGCAGGCTCTGCACTGTCAGCACAGAGCTGGATGTGGGGCTCAGACTCATAAAACCGTGAGATCATGACCTCAGCCAAAACCAGGTTGTACGCTTAACCGACCGAGCCACCCAGGCACCCCCAGTGTTGTTGAGTTGAGATGGTTTCTGCATTTCATTCAATAAATATTTATTGAGTCTGTGTCTACTATTCTAGGGTCTGTACTATAGCATTGAACAAAATCAGTTAAAAAAAATGTCTAGCCCTTACGCATTACAGTTGGGGGAGGGACAACAACAACAAAAATAAGTAAGATGTCCAGAATAGTAAATGGTGGTGCATTTGGGTGAGAATAGCGCACACAAGCCATCTAGTCCAACAGTTGGTATCTAGAGGTCCATTTCTGAGGCAGTCACCTCAGACTTTTACAGGGTACTCCCTCAAGGAACTCGGTTAAAATGCAGAGACCTGATATCTATGTTCAGAGATTTTCACTCATCACACTTGGGATGAGCCTTCTCAGATTTTTACATTTTTGTCACGCATGTTAAATGATTCTGGCACAGATGGTCTACCCAGCCATCCTTCAAGAAACACTGATCTAGAAAGGTGAACATTTTAAAAAAAAAATTTAGTGTTCTTGGAAGAAATGCAATTAGACTAGAAAAAGCCAATGGAAATCTTGAGGCAAGTATTACATTTTAATTCTAAGAGAAAAATACACAGTGACAACCACAGAGTGATTACAAGCCATGCTTTCTTCTTCCGGTGAGTGTAAGAGCCAAGAGGACTGAGGAGACTTATGAAAATATATTTAATCATCTTTATAAATGGAATTAATGGACAGTATAAAATTGAGTTAAAAGCAGAAACAAGACAGGGGAGGGCAGAAACTGACTCTTGGCCCGTTCTTTTGCCATTGTTTTGTGTTTAGGTTAAAATTACATCTGTACATCTGCTGAGGCAAAATCAGATAAAATGAATAGTGTCTGCCGTGGATTGTCAAATTTCACCCTGAAAGTGGAGAGTTGAGTTAGAAGGGTAGAAAATATTTTTGCACCTTTTTTTTTCTTCTTTTTAACTTGGATTTTATCTTTCTTTTAAAAGCGCAAACTATTTAATGACTCCTGACCAGGGTTTCCTCATTTGCAGATTGCCGACTCTCAAATTGATCCTCAATTAAGATTCTTTCTGGGTCCAAAATGATATGTCATGCTAAACAAAGCCAAGTGATAGAGTGTCTATTGCAATTTTAATCAAATACCAGGGCTGATATACAGAAGTTCTGTGCGTGTACCAATTCCCTCTGAATTTGCCAGTTTTTTGAATGTAGGAAGCCTAGTGAGAGAGGTTACTCTCTAATTTCCAGCTCAGAATTTGAGGGTTTCAGAAAGCTCAGATCGTTCAGATAAGGTTCAGATAAAGATCCTAACATATGGGTGGATTTGAGCTTTTTAAATTCATCCTTTCCACCTAAAGTGGGAGTTGGGTATTTGTGAAAAAAACCATAAAAATCGCTGCTACAGATGGAGTATGCAGACACCCATCAAGGTTAATGACAAACAATATCTTTTAGCAATTTTTATAAATAAAATTACAAATAGCATCATTATTATTTTGGCCTGGGGACAGCTAGAAGATGATAAACAACCTTGTTATGTAGCCAGGAAAAATTAAAGGCAGAGAGTGCCAAAAGTATCTTATACTCACCAACAAATCATCTCAGCTTGGTAAGTAACTCGGAAAAATGTGGTACAAATGCAGAAAGATGTGTGCCAGGCTCAAATGCTTACAGATGACAGACAGTTCAATGCCGACAAATGAAACGTAATTATGACTTTGATGAGGCTGCATGCCACAAGACAACTCTTTGTGAGAAATAAAATATGAGAGTTTTTCCTAAAGGATAAAAAAAGTCTCTGGAGACAAATCGCTATGTATCATTAATGAAAGAGACACAGAAAGAGAAAGACAAAGCAATCCAGTTAACGAGTCCTAATGGCTCGATTGTGTATTCACTTCGCCCAAACTGAAAACTGGAGAGAGCACGAAACAAAAGACGAATTGGGAATAGCAAAATCCTAGAAATGAGAAGCAGACTTCGAAAGTCTAGGTATTCTTTGAATGGGGAGAATGGGTCTTGCAACCTCTCAGCTTTGATTTTTGAGAAATTCAAAATGAGAAAATAACGATGCTCACAAGATTCCCAAATGAGAGCATTTGGGGAATATCTTCTTTCCTTGTCTCTTTTTTTTTTCTCTTTTCTCCTCATCAACTGCAATTAAACCCTCAAGGGGCAAATAGGAACATTCAATTATGTTGAATTCAGTGGCTGCTCGGTGGGCACAGGACCAAGGCTAGGGAGATGCGAAAGTTTGGTCTAAGACAGCGGTTCTTGATGGTAGCAATTTTGCACCCTCCTCCCCCCGCCCTCACCAGAGGCACTTGGCAACATCTAGGGAGAGGGATGGTACTAGCATCTGGTGGGTAGAGGCCATGGATGGTGCTACACATACCACAATTCTCAGAACATGTCTACACAACAAAGAGTCATCCAGTGCAACGTGCCAAAAGTGAGAAGACGGAGAAGCCCTGGACCAGTCCTTTGCAGGTGTTTCCATCTATGTCCAGGGAGTGCAACAGGTGGAGAAAGGTATTCGGAGTGTAGTGAGAACATATCTAAGGTTGTGATTAGTTTCTTTAGGGATCTGGAGAAAGCAAAGGAGATACTTCACACTTAGAGTGTTCCTGAAGCTGCACATTGAAGAATTTTGGTTGGCGGAGGTAAAGAAAATGGACATTCCAGGCTGATCCAAAGCAGAAAGACGTAAAAATGAGTGGGCATGTTGAATGGCAATCAGGAAGACCTGGGGCTGAGGAGAGGCAGATTCACGCACAAAGCACTGACGATGTGCAAAGAATGGTTGCCTACCTTGCCTTACAGCTGATGAAGATGAATTGCAGAAGACACCTTGAGTTGTGAGTATGATAGTCAAAGTTTGGGCTTATTCTATAACTAATGTGAAGTCATTAAGAATTTGGGGGGATGATGTGATCACCCATATAATTACAGAAAGATAAGTCTGGTGGTAGAATAAGATGGGTTGAAGGGAGAAGAAATTTGAATAAAGAAATTGGTCAAGTTATGACAGCATTTCCCAAAATGTGTTCCTGGACTTGGTAAACAGTGTCATTAAATAAAAGTTTTCTGTGGTCAAATTTGTTTGGGAAATTCTTGGTTAAACGAAATCAGACCGTTTAATACAGCACTTGTTGGATTCTTTCCTTAGCTGTTACACATTGTAACTCTTCACAAGTTGGCTATAGTAGATAGCATTTTCCAAGTATATTTGCCTCAGGAATATTTTTCATGGCATATACAGTAGGAATCGTGTTCCAAAGAACGCTTGATAAGAAATGTAAGGTAATATTCAGAAACAAATTTAGTGAGAGTGGGTTAATGTAAGAACTATTGAGATAGTGAAAATGACTTCCGACTTCCAGTTTAACACACTGGGCAGAGAGTGATACCCTAAGGAAGACTGTTAGGGAAGAGCCCATTCTTGCACACAGATCATGATAGACCTGGAGCTGGAAGGAAGACATTCTAAGAAAGGGCTAAAAAAGAGATGGTGGTTCATTGGATTAAACTAGTGTGCCAATTCCTGACCAGTCATTGTCGCTTTCTGAACTGCTGGGTTGAGAAGGATTCTGAGGCTCCATCGGGAATCAGTGAGGGATTGCAAGAGTATAGTGATGCCTTCCACGGAAGCAAGGAACATAAGCAGTACTCATGTCATATGTTTGTCACACATGCACCCGAAAGCAACTAGTTCAACATGGTTTACGTGATGGTTTTAAATATTCTTAGTTCATGCAATGTTCTTCAAAGGGAACCTCTTCTAAAACGTAAATAAACAGAACAGATAAAAACAACACTGTCTAAGTAAGGTATAGCAACTCCACTATTCTCCCTCTGGGTCTCCCTCCCCAGTGACGTAACTAACCGTGATAGCTTCTAGAGCTAATTAACCGGTTGAATAGATAAGGTCACAGATGCTAAGGGAGGCTATCTTCAGTAAAACACTTCTACCTTCTGAGGGAAAATACTTCTCGTTTTCTTTTCGATTCTTATTTATTTATTTATTTTTATTTGAGAGAGAGAGAACGAGCAGGGGAGAGAGTGAGAGAGAGAGAATCCCAAGCAGGTTCCATGCTCTTGTGGAGCCAGACATGGGACTCGATCTCAGGACCCTGGGATCATGACTTGAGCGGAAACCAAGAGTCGGACCCTCAACTGACTGAGCCGTGCAGGGACCCGTGTTTTATTTTATTTTCTAATTTAGTTCCTATTTTGTTCTTTATTAATATTCTGGAAACAATTTGAGAACTTCCACCTTAATTCAGTTTTACCACTAAACTGGTAAATCAAATGGAGGGCTTTTCAGTTCACACCTAAACGTTAGGGGAAGAAGTTAGAGTTTACAGCTGAGGGAACCAATGGCTGTTGGGGAGTTCACTGGCAGCGGTAGTGGAAAGTGGAGAAAACCTAAGAGAAAGATGTCTCTGTGACAGGCAGAATCTGCAAACTCCTCTCCCTGGCAATTACCCTTGCTGAACCTTAGAGGTTTTGAGATTTATTTAATTACTGGGGAATGATTTCTTTGCAGCTCCAGTTGTTAACTTAATGGTTTTGTCCTGTAAACTCGCAGCAAAGTGCAGAGCAAGGGAACATATTTTAAAATGATATTTTGTCTTGGAATCAACAGAGGAGTACTGCAAGAATAATTTGTCACTTTGACAAGCTTCAGATAGCCAATGAAATTACCAGATACCTCTTTAAAAAATATTAGATCTAGAACAAAAGCAAACCAATACTCTGTAGTTGGACATTAATTGATGGGTTTTATCTGACACATACATACCATTCTTGACAACTAAAGCAACTTAGTGTTCTCTCTCTTCCAGTTTCTGTCAAATAAACTCTGAAGGATCACAGCTAGGAGAGCTTCCTATTCAGCTTTGCATCCCCAGAACCTCACGTGGATGTGTGATACATGCGTACGAAGTTCCCAGTTATTTGCCTAGCGAAAGGCACGGCTCTCTGAGTATCTAGATTATGTGCAATGGCAACAGGCATGTGACTTGTGAGAGACTTGAACAAAAAGAGGCTGAAAAACTTCAGTCTTCTTTTTGGAGGCCTTGTAAATATCTCTGGGGGGCATAAGATGTATGTTCAACTAGATGCAAAGTCTGGGGCACATGCAAACTATGCTTTCCGCCACTTTTCTCAGCAATGGGGCCACCAGCTGCTAGGAATGTGTTTCCCTCAGTACACTGGTACACGTAGCAAAGTTGACATGGGTAGGGTCATTGGGCTACATTAGAAATCCCAATGTATAGGTTAGAAACATATTAATAAGCATACCTTAAGCAGTGAATCTCTGAAAATGCCCCAGTGACTTGGGCAGATACTTCCTGACATAGGACTTTGACGTGTTATATTTTTTTGAGCTTTGTGTTTTGAACTATCTAAAATGTATTTCGGGCACTATGGCTATGAAATGTTGACGAGTTACAGTCTTGCTCACCTACTCTGGATTTGTTTCAGCCAAAGTAATAAGTTTTTACAACTAATTGTAAATATCACCTTTCAGTGGTTTTAATGAACCTAATAAAGAGATATGGTAATTTGCCTGCTCTCTGTAGGCACTTAGCGGTGAGAAAATTAAATTAGGATTAAGCCATATTAACCCTCATTACTTAGTCAGAGTAATGGATATATTAATATAACTTAAGACAATAAAACATTGTTATATATGAATCTTCTGAAACTTTCAAAAAAAACGTATATGAGATTCTTTTTTAGCTATATTCTACACGTGATAGAATGGAAATTTTCCTTACACTTTGACAACGGTGAACCACCTTCAGGGGCACTTAGAGGGGTACTCTGGATAGACTTTGCCTCAGGCTAACAATATGCTTGGTAGAAAGCTGGCACCTTTTCTTTCATTTTTATTTTTAACCTAGGCCCTCTTTCATTAAAATAAACCATATATTTAAAGAGAAAAGTTGAAGGATTTGTTGTTAGACCTGTGTACTTATTTCCATGTGACAGTATAACCAGGGGGATCTTTTGAAGTTGATGAAAGTTTTAAAAATAGTAAGCCTTAGGATCTGCTTTTTGGAACATAAAAAATCCATGCATTTTACTTTACTTTCTGCACAATGGATTTTATTTCCTCTGGAAATGTAAAACACTAAATATTATATATATATATATACATATATATATACACATATATACTATATATATGTATATATATATTCTAAATAAACAGCTTGCAATTGTATTCTCCCAAGTTCTTTTTCTAAGCAAGTTAAACAAAACCTTATCCACATACATCTGGACGTACTCAGGGCTTGTCATGTTGGGATTAAGAACTTGGGATGGCATCAACCTTGCTGTCATTGGTTTTTGACATTTGTATCAATGCCCTCTTTTAAAATGGGGCGTTTAGACAGTTCGGGGAGGGGTTCTCGAGATCTAAAGCACGTTGACGTGACTCAATGTACATGAAAAGGAAATGTTTCATTGTGTTACGGTGGTTTCCATGCCAAAAGTTTCCAGACGCTGAAGACACTGACACCATGTTTTCCGAGAATGGGGGTTGGTGAAGTGGCACGAGGGAGGGGCATGGGCAGGATATCTGGATTTTAGATGCTAAAACCAATGAAAGGTTGAAGTTCCAAGCTGTATTTGCCAAGAATTTAAAAGTTACATCTTCTCCCATCGAGGGTCTCACTGTGATAGCCCAAGAGAAGCATGCCAAAAAGGAGGGGTGGAGGGATTTCCTTTACTCATAGCATATAATATCTCCCAAATGTCTTGCAGAAACCAATAATTAGGAGTTGCCAAAATATTTTCACATCACGTCGTGGTGAAACTTCCCTGACTTCGTGTTCATCTGCAGAATACGAAGGATGGGAGCAAAGATGGAGTTGGAGACAGTAAGAAAAAAAGGCATGAGAGCCCTAGATCTTGAAGATAACAGAAGTGACATTATATGGGAAATTGGTAAAATTCCCATCTTGAATGAAGATAAATTATGGATGAAACCACTCCCACAAGGAAAGAAGTGGGATACAAAATATAACGAATGGAACTTGTCGAGGAGAAAAGGCAGATTCTTCACTCGTCTTATCTCTTAAGAATGAGATATTTCACCATCTGCTCCCCAAACAGTTATTTCATTTCACTCTGGATTTCTCCTTGGTCTCCTCCCTATGTTTCTCTGAATGTTCAGATTGGCTCTCTTCCTGTGAGTCACATCCTTTCTTTAAATGCTTCCATATTTACCCTCTCTCTCGGCAGCTTACGTGTGACTCTTTGTTAAGCATTTCAAAATATTACACGTTACTGCATCGTAATACATTGCCTGTATCTAGCACCTTTTATTCTTAGAACTCTGCAGTGTTCAAACAAATGCTGTCTTCCTGATTACTATGTTTTAAAAAGTGATCATTCATTTTACAGGTATAAAGCTGTGTCATAATTTGTAATAAAGATAGAACGACTAGCTCACCTTGATTCTACGCTGCTTAATCTAACTTGCGTTTGTACGGCCATTTAAAGATATCCTCCAGGTTATAATCTCTGCTCTTACTGCGTCATTGCCTTCTTCTACAATGTTCTGCATGATACATAAATACGTACACCTTTAACCAGGCTTAGGGTCATCCACTGTAGTTCTCGCTCTCACATTGATTGAGCCAGAAACTTCCCTCTCCCTTCCTTCTAGGCAGTGACTAAACCTTTGCAATTTTACCTCATCAGCAACTTTATAGTTTTGAAAACTGTGGCCTGGGGGTCAATTCCTGACAGTTGCCTTGTTTTCTCAGTAGAGTTTTATTGGAACACACCCACACTCACGGGTTTACGTATTGTCTATGGCAGAGTAAAGTAGCGAAAGCACAAATTAGATGTTAAGCATGCCCCATTTAAAAAACCTTCAAAGACTCCTTTCTTTCCATATAAAGCTCAACTTCCTAACCACAACTTTCAAGCCCTATTACTGCCTATGTCCCTTCTCTTTCCCCCCTCCTCGACAATAGATATCCCAGGCAAGGCGGACATCTTTAAAGGTTTCTATAATATTCTGTACCCTACCAGAAAGGACTTTTGATTCCAAAAGTTAACGGCCTCTTCTATGCTTCTTAATACAATTTTCTGTGTCTCCTAACCTAGCACTTGCTACAATCACACTGTAGTTTCACTCACTTGGCTGAATCCTCTACAATAATCTACTTCTTGCTGACACATTTACTAGCATCAATTACAATGTCTGACATATGTAATATATCGTAGAGTTTCATAAATAGTTAATTATGTAAACAATAAAACATAGATGCCATTTGTATACTGAGGGGGAAAAAAGTACTAAGTGTAATTTGTAAAAGTACCAAGAGAACAACCAAATTTAGACAGAGGTAGACAAGACCCCAAAGTGGTAGAAAGAATATGGATTTGTTGGGAAATTAGCTAAATTTGAGAAGGTTATATGGTATAGCTATGAGAAAGCATGATGCAATAACCACACATATTTACTAGACTATGATATGCTGGGACCAGGAAACATTTCCACTGCTTTGTCCATTATTATAAATATGCTGACATCATCATCATATCCATATTATCGTGTCATTAATGATTCGAACTTACCCTCTGCAATTATTTATTTATTTATTTTTAATTTTTTTTTTTAACATTTATTTATTTTTGAGACAGAGAGAGACAGAGCATGAACGGGGGAGGGGCAGAGAGAGAGGGAGACACAGAATCGGAAGCAGGCTCCAGGCTCTGGGCCATCAGCCCAGAGCCTGACGCGGGGCTCGAACTCACGGACCGCAAGATCGTCACCTGAGCTGAAGTCGGACGCTCAACCGACTGAGCCACCAAGGCGCCCCACCCTCTGCAATTATTTAGATATGCATTTTGATTATTATTATTCTTGGTAATTGCTTAGTTTGAATCTTACTAGTTTGAAATACGTGGAAAATATTAGTGTGAGGGGAGAAAACCTTAAGAAGATAAAAGGAGAGACAGTAGGGTCAATGACGAATCTGAGGAAAATTGCGGTTATAGGTATAAGAAATGCTTTATTATCCATAAACATTATATTAATTATGATCCATCATAAGTATGTTCAATAGCTTGGGTTGTTTATATACAGGCGGTTTTGGATTATCTCTGATCCATCCATATTCTCTTCCTCTGTGTATAAATGTCATCCTGCTATGAGACTCATAAAGTTTTCCATTCTATCTATACAGAAGGAAGATAGCTTGCTTTTATGTAAACGCCAACATTTGCCTTTATTAGACCAATGTCTAGCCATCAGAGTCATGGCTTTCCCTAAGGTGTAAATGAATGGAGGGGGGCAAAGGCAAGGAAAAAGCAGACAAGAAATTAATGTTTTTACTCAATTTACTGTGTCTAGAACTGCCCCCCCCAAAAAAAACCTTTGAAACTGGGAATTAAAATTACCTCCTTCAACTAAATTGTAACATTAATAATATTAAAATATACATCTATATGTTTCTGTGCAAATTTCACCCTACAGCTATTTAAATGGTCATGTTTGCATTAATTCTGCTGGGATCTGTGCTATTGTTGCTAAAAAGAACTACATTCCAACTGATAGATATGCTTTAAAACATTTCCATGAAAGAAAGCATTAATGAAATATTAACAAATAAATAATAAAATATTTACAAATGAGAGGGTTTTACAGACTTTGGAAGCGACGTGTTACCAAAATATCAAAAGTTCTAGTGAATACCAAATGTACTCTGATCCATATCCCAAAGGTGGCCTGGCTTCTTAGCTGTCTCGAGTGGCCCATTCATACATAAAAAAGACTTTGCCAATGGGACATATAAATCTGTAAGCAATAACACTTGCCTTTTCATCTCACCCAAAGTATCCATAGGAAGGATTGTCAACAATCTTTTTCTAACTACAACTTTATGGCATTAGTTTCCAAAGGCAAAAAAAAAAAAAAAAAAAAGTGGAATATTATGGGATTCACATAAATGATTTGACTTATCCTGAGAAAGGAAATCCCCCCTACTGTTCTTAATGGTTATGTGACTGGGACAAGCCATGTTTGTACCTTTTGAATACATATCCCCTTACTCCTGCCTGGTGGGATCCAGAGTCACCCACTAAGCAGGGTTAACTAATGACTGAAATGAAATCCAGTCAGTTAAGAAAATCTCAAAGGCGTCCTGGAGTTAGGCTGGAAAGATGTCACTCATAGAAAGGCTGCACTTTATGCTTTTGCAATGTTTACAGAACCTCTAACACAATGGAACGTGATTAATGAGGTTCTCCGAACTCCCGCCCAAGCACGGGACTTTGTACTTGTCATATCTGAAGATCAGCCCTTTATCACTCTCATAACAGAAGAAATGTAAAACAGAACCCGATCATTTCCGAGAGGAGTTACCCTGGTTTTCATCCTCAAGTAAGCTAAGGGGTTAAATATAGGAGACATTCACATTTTTTAATAAGAATGGCACTTTTGCTTAGGGAAATGCTTTTCTCCTAGATATTTCTACATTAACCATTTTATCCTATGCTTACAAAAAGATGTAAAGCAAGTTTGCCAGAAATTATTATCACCTCTGAGATGAGACATCTGGGGCCTAAGAAAATTGAGTGGCTTCCCTACATCTTCAACTAGGCCTGCTTTTATTCCAAATAGACAGCAACATGCTCTCATACTTAAACACACCCTATAAGGAATTGGCAAAGAACCTGGCTAATTAGCAATTTTTCTTAATATCTTCAAACCTGGTCTCTACTTTTTCCCTAAAGCCTGAGAGTCATGTTAAAAATGCAAAAAAAAAAAAAAAATGTGATTTTCCCTCTATGATCCAAGATTTTTCATTGTGTCAGCTCAAGACGTTGATCTCAACACTTTCCAAATTTTGTTTTCCTGTCCATTTGGAGTTCACACCTCATTAAAGGTTCTCACGCTCATCCCTCTTCCATCTGGGACACCGCTGGGAATGAGTGATGGACGGCTCACAGTAGATAGAGCCCCGCTTCCGACCTCCTTTCTTCTAGCAACAATTTCCGGAGGCCTTAAAAACAAGGTCTTCCTGACTGTAGAAAGGTTATTAAAGAGCGCATAAACTCGATTTCACCACACATCTAGTGGGCAAACTCCTGTTCGAGAAAAAATGAGTGCCGAATACCAACCAGGGCCGACTTTCCACTGAGCACAACTATGTGACTTGTCCTGAGGCTCCTCATGTGAGGATTATAAATCTGTAGCCTGGATCCTTTGATACTGTTGAAGGCAGATGTAGATTATTCTCCATAGACATTTTCATCAGCAGTACCCAGAGAAGCATGATGCCGTTCATCCCATGGTAAATAGACATGACATGCCCTTATTCTATTTTCTTCCTTTTTCTTGTCTGCTTGAGCTAATTTTTTTTTTCCAAGTAATCCTCCTAGTAAAATGACATGTTTATCCACTCCAGGCATGGTGGTAGAAACCATGGAGAAACACCTTTGGTGGTTTTGCTTTATTTATTTTCTGGTTGCCCATAGCTCTCGGGCTGTCATCATTTGAGAAAAAAAAAAAAAAGACTCTTGATCTGAGCTCCTTGATGGACAAGATGTTGCCTTTATTATTATTTTTTTTTCCCTTTGGTAACTGATACTGTGTCTGACTTTCTTCTTCACCCATCTGTCTTATGCTTTCTTATTTAGCCAGAAAGAAAGAAAAATGTGACATCCTCACAAAATGATATTTATATTGCCCTAACTGGACATAAAGAAAAAAGATTCCTGATTGATGAATATCTAAAGAACTAAGCTGTTCAAAGGCTATGTTAAAATTATTGATAATTCTATTATCAAAAATAGATTTTTATTAATAAAACATTATGCTTCCTTGAGTCATAGTAAACAAATGTACTATGTGTTATAAAAATAGAAGAATCATTTGGCAGAGGAGTCTGGTGAGCAGAGAACTTAATACAAAAGCAAAGAATTTGTTTTCCCTTATTGATTCATAGACATTTTTTAAATGTTACTTATTTCCTCCAAAGAATGGAGTGGAAATGCTATGTCAACCTGTATTTTGTTTATTTTGTTTCTAAATTTTACGGATCTCATGAGTGGATTTAATCAGACTGCAAGTGACCTTTTTTTTTTGAAAAAGTAGGTAATAAGAAGAATGTTTAGACTCACATATTAGTTTATTATTTCTGCTACTGGGCATATTCCTTATTCATTACTCCTAAGATACTTCAAGTCATTTTTATTGGTGATGTAAGGGGATCTAGGAAGAATATTACCAAGATGAAATATTCATAGATGTTGACATCAATCCTTGTAGCTTTTAAAAAATAATTTTATTTAGACGTTTTGCATATCATATAATTCACTCCTTTAGAGTGTACAATTCAATTCTTACTTTTAGTAAATTTACCAAGCTATGCATACATCACCATGAATCAATTTTAAAACATTTTAATCACTGCATTATGAGCTTTTATGCACATTTACTGTAAATCTCTGTTCCCTCTTCCCCTGGCAGTTACTAATTTGCAATCTTCAAAAACTTTGCTACTTCTATAATTTCAATAAATTAAGTCACACAATATGTAGTCTCTTGAGCATAGCTTCTTTTATAGATCAAAATTATTTTGAGGTTCATCCATGCTTTAGCATGTATCCCTGCTTTGTTCAAATAGTAGTCCATTGCATGGATATACCACATTTTAGCTATACATTCACCAGCTGGTAGACATTTAGATTGTTTCCAGTTCGGGGCTATGATGAATAATGCTGCTAAGAGCATTCATATAGAAGTGTTTGTGTGGATGTATGTTTTCATTTTCTTGGGTAGATATACCTAAGAATAGAATTTCTGGGTTATGTGATAAGTTGATGTTTAACTTTTTAAGAAGCATTCACACCAAACTGGCTGTACTATTTTATAATTTCATCATTAATGCATGTGGACTCCAATTTCTCTACTTTCTTACCAACACTGGGTATTTTCTGTTTTTTGTTTTTTTTGTTTTTTTTTGTTTTTTTCTAGTATAACCATTCTACTAGGAGTTAAATGATATCTCACTGTGATTTTGTTTCCCTAATGATGTTGAGGCTTCCTTAGCTTTCACAGCTTTTCTTCTATAATTTTTAAGTCTGCCTGCTTAGGACAGACATGGGAGAAATACACAGCGTCTTTTAAGCAAACTGTCTTTTAATTTACAGATGTTTAGAAATAAATTTAAATAACATTGGTTTTATCCAAAATGATAAAAAAAATATTGCCTGCTGATGAGAGAATTAAATGTACAGCAGACGTAGCTACACTATGGACAGGTTTCTGGAGATCTATTGTCTACTACCAGTTGCTTTTACTCCTTCTGTGACCTCTGACATGTGGGTGGAGGGCAGGGAGATATCAGACACAGTCATCCATTTGAGGAGGCTGTAAGGGATAAAGGCTCTACAAATGGAAGTATTTTAAAGGATGCCTTCTTGGGTCACCTGGGTGGCTTAGCTGGTTGAGCATCAGACTCTTGATTTTGGCTCAGGTCATGATCCCAGGGTTGTGGGATGGAGCCCCGCATGGAACTTGCTTGAGATTCTCTCTTTCTCTCTCTCTCCCTCTGCCCCTCTCCCCACCTGTGCATTCTCTCTCTCTCTCTCCCTCTGTCTCTAAAATAAAATAAAATAAAATAAATAAAATAAAATAAAATAAAATAAAAATAAAATAAACAATAATGATAAATAAAGTTCATCTTGTTTCCCTACTAACTTTGATCTGTAACCCGTATTCTTGTATCTGCTGCACTTAATAATCGAACACGATTCCATTTACAAAGCACTGAAGTGAAAAGAACAGGAAACTATACTATATAAATGTGGAAATGCAGCAGAATTCCTAGAAATAAAAATAAACACAGAATCCAAGAACAGAATGATTCAGATATTTCCACAGTTTCATATTATGTTTGAAACTCCTTAGATATCTCTTCAGAACACCAAGGAAAATGGGAAAGCCTTTCAAAATCAAGTTTTTAATGCCTTCTTCAGGGAAAAGAACATCATGGCCTTTACCAACCTATAATCCAGACTTTGATCCACAATGGCCCCTCAGTGTTTAGGAAGAAGAATTTAATTCCTGCCCTTGATGAAAGAGTAAAATTCAAATGCTAATAAGTTCATATTCATAGTATATGACTTTCAGTTGTGTCAACAAAATATGGTACAAATGGAAACTTTCAAAGGCGAGGCAGAGTGACAGAGAAAGAGACACTCTCTGTGAGCAACTTCCTCTTTAATATTTTTATTATCAAGTTTTAGTAAGAAGTTAATTTTTCAAAAATGTTTCAAGGGGAAATGTGAAATCCAAATTATGCCAACTAAGGAAGCAAATGAGATGACCAAATCAAGCATGAAAATAACGTAACAATAAAATAAAAAAAAACATTAAAGAATCACTTGGAAAACTGTAGTTATTTCTATCAGCTAAGTGGGAGAAGCACGAAAGGAAATTGGCCAACAGCAATTTTTGTGGAATTTTCAATGATACAGTGAGAAGACAACTAAGAATTCCCTATGTTGTGGGACTTTATTGTTTAGGTCATTCAAAAGTTGGTTGAAGGACTGGTACCTGAAAGTATTGTTTGGAGCAACTTTACAGGGATCAAGCAACTCTGTATCTTTGAAGCTCTGAAACTTTGTGTAAAACAGGTTACCAGAAAAGCCAGAAATGGCAATACAAGTGAAACCCGTATCTTAAGATTATACAAAGTAAAATAGTTGTCCCATTAAATTATGTTATGTAAAACACACTAATTACATATATTATAATAGCTTATTTCTTTAAGTTTATTTTGAGAGAGAGAGAGCTCGAGCCAGCATGAGTGGGGTAGGGGAAGAGAGAGCGAGAGAGAATCCCAAGCAGCACCCACAGCGTGGGGCTCCAAGTCACAAACCATGCGATCGTGACCTGAGCCAAACCAAGAGTTGCATGCTTAGCCGACTGAGCCACCCAGGTGCCCCAATAACAGTTTATTTTGAGCTTCTAGATAACCCACTTCACTTACTGTTTATTAATTGACCCTAGAAGATAGTTTTGCTTTTCCTTATTGGAGAAAAGAGAAACCGAGGCTTTGGGCAGTTAAGTGGTTTCCCTGATAAAGCAGTAGATACTTGAAGTACCATCATCCAAGTCCAAGTTCAGACCTCCCGCCACTACACATAGCTTAACTGATGTAGTGTTTGTTCTTATAATAATAAGAGTCAGGCTTCAAAACTATCTCTGACCTTCTAAACCTTCTAAAGAATGTAATTTTAGTTTTCTAATATATCAGTAGACAGTGGGAAGTGTGTGTGTGTGTGTGTGTGTGTGTGTGTGTGTGTGAATACTTGTGCACACAGTGGGAAGTTATATATATTTATTATATATATTATATATATTCTAATTCAGAATATTTTATACTCATTGATTTAAGTATGTTTTCTCAGATTAAAATGGCGCTTTCTGGGGTGCCTGGGCGGCTCAGTCGGTGAAGTGTCCGACTTCATCTCAGGTCATGATCTCGAGGTTTGTGAATTCAAGCCCCGTGTTGGGCTCTGTGCTGACAGCTTGGAGCCTGGAGCCTGCTTCGGATTCTGTGTCTCCCTCTCTCTCTGCCCCTCCCTTGCTCATGTTCTGTCTCTCTCTGTCTGTCAATAATAAATAAACGTTAAAAAATTAAAAAAAAATAAAATGGTGTTTTCTTCTTCATCAGAACTGTAGTCAGATACAGAAGGCTCGGTAACATTGTCTACAGTTGTAGCGTCCAGGTTTGAATAAATCTCTGGGTAGATTTTCCATCTCTTCTTGAAATGGCTTACATCTTTATACCAACTGTATACCCTTTTTAAAAAGGCATTTCCCTCACTTATTCTTCCCCAGTGCTGTTGGAGAAGGTTTGCTTCGAGTTTTTGCCAGCTTCCCTTCGGATTCGAGGAGGAACCACTTAACAAATGGCAGGTTTATGTACAAAGAAATCTCCATGGTTTAACGTGCTTTTGTTTCCTGTCAGTATGTACCTTCTGTTTGTGTTCACGCATAATCGTCTTGTAACCTCCATGGAGAGGCAAAGAAACCAAGGCTTAGGGGAAATGGATATTCAAGCAATTACTTCTACACTGATTTTTTAGTTCTTGGCCCAAAGGGATGTCCAGGAGACAGGAGACTCCAGCTGGTACCTGGGGTTGCGGTATGCAGAAGGCTGGAAGTGAAAATAATGATGCAAAGTTCATATAAAATCAGTACATTAGCAAAAGGCCTTCCCTCTACAGAGACTCTGTTTCAGTGCACTAAAGTACTTTGCATATACCTGAGTTGTTTTATTTACCTAATGAGTGTGTAATTATTTGTCAGTGTATCTCCAATGCACTGAAGTTTTGACAGAATAGAGACTAAATCTATTCATCAAAGTTTTGCTACATGTTTTGTGTTTTCTACAAATGTTTGTTGGATAAATGGGTGAACCATGAACTGTATTGTGCTGCTTCATAACCAGAAGAGTATGCGTTTTAGTGTCACAGATTCACATGAATCAAGCCAAACCCACAAAAAATGCTTCCGTGTGTTTTATTCCTGTGAGAGAAATGAAAAGTTACCTACCCACAGTGTGTTAACCATGGATTTCTTTACAGTGGCTCTCATCTTAGAAAAAAAGATCGGCTTTTGCTCTACCTGCTACAGAAGCTTATCCATGATGTCAGCAAGCATGTTTCAAGTGTTTACCAGAATAATAGAAATGTAACAGCAACTAAATTCTTTGAGTAATTAGACTAATTAAACTAGACATTTAGACTAATGTATAGACAAACTTGTTGTTTGCTATTGTCCCTTGGAGGGACAATGAAATGAACATCATACTGTGAGAAAACCATGAATGGAAAGGAGGGATAAGAGGTCACGGATGCCATCATTTTGTAGGAAAGTTGGAATTCACCAACCAGTTGTGGCAATGAGAAGCAAGAAGGTAGGAGACGTTTAAGAAAAGAACGGGGTTTGGGGACTGGGTTTGGGGACTATAAACCCTGGAATAGTTGAAGATGGGTTTAAAATACATAGCCAAGAAGAGATAGTTGAACACTTTCCTGAGGATGTAGATAATACAGGAGGAATTTCCTGAGAGATTATTCCTGGGTGAACTCAATATCTGGGGTGTTTATGAATTGCACTAAATGCTTATTTTGTGCTTTTAAAAATTCTAAATTCATGAAGGTCAGCAGGACTTGTGACTCACTTCCAAAGCACAGAGTATGGAAAAGGACAAATAGTTTGTATAGTGGAGAAACCTTGCACACGATACGTTAGAGAGTGATGATGTTATCGTGAGTGACGTCATGCTGATATCATGCACCACCTGCTACGATGAGATGAGAACAATAGTCCACCTCCCTGGCATTTTTCTTTCCCTGAACCCAGAACTAGAGTTAAATCAGACAAACCTGAACTGAGAGACAAAATACCCTGCCATTATTCTTCAAAACTCCCAGGGTCATCAAAAACAAGGAAAAATGGAGGAATTGTCACACAGAACGGGAGATACGATGACTAAGGCTATGTGGTATCCTAGATGGGATCTGTTACCTCCTGTGTTTTGACAAACGTTCCAGGGTAATGTAAGATGATAACATTAGAGGAAACTGTTCAGGTTGATGTAACTTTCCAATGTTTTGAAGGCTGGGACTGTGTGATGTAATGATAATATTGTTGGCAACACTGAATAACAGCTGAACTTTCTAAAGCATTTTCACATGCACCGACTCATACTGTGACCATACAGAGAGTCTGGTAGAACAGGTATTTTTATGGCCATTTTATTAACGAGTAAACAGTGGCTCAGAGCCGAGCTTACCCGGTATCAAAATTTTCAGTGCCTTGGGCTTAAACCATGATCTTATAAACCCAAATCCTGTGTTAGGTTTACTTCCTCAAAGTATTAGAAACACAGGCCAAAGTACATGTGCGTGTGTAGATGGGGGTGCGTACAAATAAACGGAGGGCGACCTAAAAGATTTGAAATGGCAGTCAAATTTCAATAGAGGTAAAAACCCCACTGAGGATCAAAGTCCAAACAAAAAGGAATGAGCTGATTTTTTTTTTTTTACTTTCACAGATGTGCTTTTTCTTTCTCTACTCTTGTACCTTTTTATATTAGTGATAGTTTCTTAATAAAAATAAAGTGACCTCAAAATCCCGGTTTTGTGAGGCTGCTAACTTATTACACTCTGGAGCCCCCGGACCACTTTGACTACTTTTTTCCTTCCTCTGGCTCCAGCAGCACATATTTCTAAAGCTGATGTAGGGGTCACGTGGTTAAGAAACTCGTTGCACTTATTCTGTTCATACATTGGATGTGATATTTTTTTTGTACTTAATTTTCCTCACCCCCATTGCAATCGTCACATCAATAGTCTTTAGTAAGGAGCACATCCAGAGGATATTGTTTCCTTACCATTTATTTAGTTTTTATTTTTTAGGGTTTATTTATGAGAGAGAGAGAGGGACACTGCTAGTGGGTGAGGGGCAGAGAGAGGGGGGGACACAGAATCCTAAAGAGGCTACAGGCTCCCAGCTGTCAGCACAGAGCTGGGTGCAGGTCTCGACCTCTCAAACCCTTGAGTGGGGGCTTAACTGACTGAACCACCCAGGCATCCCTATTTCCTTATAACTTATAAACAGCGATAATCTATAATACAAATTCTGTACACCTGCAGCTACCTTGTCTCACATTTTCAGTCTTCCTCATTTTCTGGCAGCACAAATGACAAGGTAAAACCTGTGCAGAGTTCCCTCTTCTTTTAAACCAAAATGTATTCTTAAAGATGAAATAATTATACTGTTATGTCAGGTTAAGGTTTCAGAGACAGAAGCTTATGTGGATACTCCTATACACTTATGCACACCAAGATGAGTATTTGAAAGCAGGTAGATGAGTTATTTGTGCTAAAATGTGGTCTTCCCTATGGATTCTGCCGCTTGACAAGCTCTCCCTAGGCTTTGCTGCCCCCTTGGCAAACTGAAAGGATTTACAGCGAAATTCTGCACCAAGCCGGCTGGAAACTGTTCCCATTTCCTCCCTGGGTCGGCCTCTCTCCGGAGGCGTTTGGAATGGCTATTACAGATTCCCATTGGTTTGGGGAGGGTGCAGAGAAAACTTAGAACATCCATTCTGTGGAGAGACACTTTTTTTTTCTTTTAAAAATAACTCCGTTTTCGCAAGAACCACGTGTTACCCTCTAAGTGATTTTTAAAGAACTTTTTCTTTTTTCTTTCTTTCTTTCTTTCTTTCTTTCTTTCTTTCTTTCTTTCGTCCAGAATGGAGATGCAGAAAAAGGGAATCTGTTGAAAATTGTCTGAGTTTGCGCCGTGGGTGACGTTCTGGCTCATTTGGGTGTGACGGTGACAGCGGAGGCGGCTGGCTGTCAGTTTCTCTTGTCTAGACTTCCATTCCCCCTCCAGGAGATGACTTACTTCCAACTCCAGTTAACTTCTTGGGAGTCCGGAACACTTAGACAAAGATGCTTACAAAACGCAAAGCATCTGGGTGGCCAAGGCTGAGCCTCCTGTATTCTCTCTCTCTCTCTCTCTCTCTCTCTCTCTCTCTCTCTCTCTCCCTCCCTCCCTCCCTTATTTTTTAAGAATTCATTCATTCATTCATTCATTCATTCATTCATTCATTCATTCTGCTTCCACAGGAGCCCGGGAAATATTGTCAATCCAAATCTAGGCACTTAAAGCTGACCTACTGTTTTCAATGTTGGTACGCAGATATATTTTCTGCATCATCTTTCTTGTCTGTGTTTCCCTTGTTTATTCCGTCCTAAGGCGCGCTCTCTCCCTTCCATCAGCCCATTCACATCTTAAACTCCCTCAAACTCGCCCCCTACCCCATCCTCCCGTGTCTTGGTCTTATTTGAATATGTGGTCGTCTGCTGTGGCTGACACTGGGTGAGTGGGTGGGAGACAGCTCTCCCTGCGTTTTCATTTGGATTTCGCGTGGGTGGGTGGGGACCCTCCACCATTCGTCTCGCACACGCAAGAACAGTTATAAGCTAGAATTAGAATGAGCGGCGAGTTCCACATCTTCAAAGCGCCGCTAGGAAAGGAAATAATGCGGCGGGGGGCGGGGGCGCGGGAGGGAGGGAGGAAGAAACAGAGGAATAAAACCCAACTTTGCTGGCAACTTCAATACATCTGGTAACTGGAGGCAAAAAATAGATTCCGAGGGCTGGGTCTGGTCCGGATGAAACGCTAGGGCTCCTTCCCATGCCGGGGCCGGGCGCTGGAAGCCTGCCACTGGCGTCTTGCCACGCGAGTGCCCGCTGGAAACGCACGTGAACAAAGCTCTGGCCCCGCGAGCCGCCGCCTGCGGTTTCCGAGTCGATTCCAGCTTCTCCAGGGAGTGCAGGGCGCACACAGGGTTAAATTAGTTCCCTCCCCAGTAGGAGGGAGAGGAGGGGGAGGAGGGACGCAGCCTCCGGTCTCAGGCCGGGTACCTTGTAGTTAGTTGTACGGACGAAACCTGTCGCTGTCACTTGTGAGTTGGGCATCTTCCATTGTCGCCGCAGAAGAACCAGCGCCTGGAGGTATCGGCGGCGGCCGCAATCCCCGCGCCAAGGCGCTGCGCTGCTTCCGCCCGGGGTGCGTCTGGAGCCCTCGGTTCCGGGTGCGAAGCAGCTGCGAGGCGGCCGCACCGCGCCCGCCGCGGTGTCCACCCCGAGCAGGGATCAGGTTGGCCGTTCTCAACGATGGGCAGGAGGGACCTTGGCGGTGACCCCTAAAACAATACCATGCCCCGGGAGCCCCGCTGCTGCCGCGCCAGCTTCTTCCCTTTCCACCTCCCCGACCCTGTCGGATTCGGATGAGCCCTCTGCGAGGAGACACGGCGGCCAGGTAAAGAGACAGAGGTGCCAGGTGGAGTTTCCAGCAACTTCCAGGGCTGCTGCTAAGCGGCTGCGCGGGGGGGTGGGGGGGTGGGGGGGATACGTGTATTTTTTGAACCAGCGCAGGGGTGGTCATCGGGATGGGATGTCTTGGGTTTTTTGGTTTTTTTTTTTTTGTTTTTCCTCCAGAGAGAGCACAGGCTGCTTAACTCTCCCCCCGACTTTAGGGAGGTCTATTTGCAGGTAGAATTCACCTCCTTTAAAGAGTTTTGTAACTGAGCTCTGGGTCAAACGCAAATCTGCTAGTTTGCTAGGAGGATCCATCCCCAATTGGGGGTTCTCCAGCCATTAAGCTTGCTGGAATCCAGCTTCTCACTTCCCCCGAATGAATACGCTAACTTCTAGGAGTAACACCCCCTACTCCGCCACCCCCGCGCCCGCTCCATCTGCTGATAATGTCACCGCTGTTATCGAGCGGCTGCATCCAAAGCCGGTAGCCCGCCTCCTGCCCGAAACCCGGGACTGATTCCTGGCTAAACGGATGCGGAGGAGGTGCCTTTCCCTTCGAGGTGCATTTCCCTTCGACTTGGGGAGAAGGTTACTTTCTTCCAAAACCAAGTCTTTCTCCAGCTCTGCTGCTCTTCGGTGGCCCAGCTCTGAGCTCGGCCAGCGCGTCTTCCTGGCGCGCCAGTGGGGGCGGTGAAGGCTCAGGGAGCACACCAGGTTGAACCCGGGTTGCGTTCTCAGAGCCGCGAGCGTGGGACGCGGAGAGCCGGCGGAACACGCCACCCCGCACCCCCTGGCGCTAAGTGCGGGGGCCAGGCGGCGGCGAGGAGGGCGGGAGCAGAGCCTCGCCAGCTGCCACCGTGTCCCCGCGCGGGTCCTGCGCAGCCTGGAAAGATCCCTCCGCCGCGCTGACCAGTGTCGGGCTCGGCTCCGTGCCTTCAGCGCCGGCGCGGTCACTTCTCATTTCTAATCAGGCCCAAGATCAAGGTTGCCAGTTGAGGTCGGGGCATTAACCGGGGACATTAAGAATCGGGGAGCAGGGTGATTGGGGCCGACTGGACTCTTACTAGATGCCCGGGAAACTCCTGGATCGCATGGGGCTCCAGCCAGCGGCAGCTGCTGGTGGAGGTGTAGGCCACCACGGCTGTCCTCGCTGGCGCCTTGGTCCTGGAACCTCCCAGCAAGATGGCACTCTGTCTGTCCTAGTCCAGTTAACTCCCCCAGCCGTGCCCCATCCTCCCGTGGATATTTGTTAGTCACACACTGAGTCTGGGGAGAGGAGCGGTTATGTACATGTGAATCAAAGTATTTTCCTGACCACTTTGCATAACGCAACAGGAGCAGCGACCCGCGGGCACAAACCCAGGTCGTGTGTGCGTGTGTGTGTGCGCGCGTGTGAGCGCGTGTGCCAGCGTGCGTCTCAGGCGTGCGTCTGGGTGGATCCGTGCGTGGCTTGTGCTTAGGAGGCAAATGGGGCGTTTCTCTAAGTCGTCTTAACACGGCTAAGGCACTCAGATAAGTGAAGGCGGTAGACACAACAGGGATGAGAAGGAAATGGAAACAATTGGGAAAGTGGTGCCAAGTGACTCAGGCTTTGAACTGAGGACGGGGAAATCCTCCCGAGCCCGTCGCGGCCACCGCCCCTGCCCCACTCTCGGTCCACGACAGCCCGTGGATCCCCAGGGAGTTGGTCCTGCGCTAGTTTCAAGCTTGCTGTTTGCTTCTCGCGTGGCCCCACCGACGGCGCCTCTCCGCGCAACCCCAAGCTTGGCGCGAGCTCGCTCTCCCTCTTCTGTTCGCATTCAGCCTCTCTACAGACTTGTTAAAACATGACAGCAACTTACTGGAGCCAGGAGGAGCGACGATGAAACGAGAGCAGAAAACCAGAACCTTTTAAAATATGTTTTCCAAGAAAGAGACGTGCACCTGGTTTTCTTACATTACTCTTTAACCTTTGCAGAGAGATTGCTAAGTGGAAACGTCGCCTGTATACAAATCAGGCTCTTTTTGCTGTCAAGTCCTTTTTTCTGAACCTTTGAGGCTGAATTCAGTTGTCCGTGGTAATCTACGGGGAAAGTGAACACCCCTTTTTCCCAGCAGCCAGAGTGAAGGGAGAAAATAGGTGTTCAAAATAATCATGTTAAACTTCGGATTATTTTTCCAATTAAAGTTATTTGATAAGGTCCGGGATCTGGGAATTAACGGGGGATGGGATGGGGGTGGGGGCGCAAATCACCAGGGTTGCCTTCATTTGAAATAACGCCATCTTGGTTGTGAGACTTGTTATATTTTTACCCTCTAATCTCACGTTTCGATCATTTCTCCGAGTCTAAGTAATAGATCCTCTGCCTTGCAAGTACATCGCAGGCGGGCGGGGTGGGGGTGGGGGGGGAATCGACTTTCAGCGCTCAGACGGTGGCATTATCCCTGAGAGTTGGGGGGTGGGAGGGGGTGCAGGCTAGGGAGAGAGGAGAAGGCGTGCTCGGTCCGGGTGGCATCCATGGTGTTGGCCCAGACGCCCTGCAGCTCTCTTCAGGGAGGAGAGGGTTAAAAGCCGAGTGCGACTTTGCCTCTTGGAAAGCTTAGGGTTGCAGCCGCGCCTCCCAAGCATTCTTTAAACCAGAAATGTGGGAGGGACTCCGAAAGGGAGGGAGTAAAGGAGGGGGGCAGAGAAAGAGGACTCGAGGAGGGGAGCGCGCCAGAGCGCGGGGGACGGAGGGAGAGGAGGAGCGCGGGAGCGGCGGAGGCGATCCCGCGAATTCATTACTGTAAACATCTCCCGGGGGTGTCAGGAGGGGTGGGGGTGGGGGCCGCGGCGTCTACATTAGCCCGGCCGCGTCCGAGCGTGGCAGCAGTGAGGTCGGAGCAGCCTCGGGACCCACACCGGGGCCGGCGCCGCACTTGGAGCGAGCCCCGCGCCCGCCCCCGCGCAGCCCCGCGCTGCGCCCGGGTCCGGGGCTCTGAGCGGTCAGCTCCGGGGCGTCCGGGGCGCGCACGCCCGCCTCTCGGGCCGCCCCCCGAGGTCCTCCGCTTCCGCGGAGCTCCGGCGCTGCGGGGCCTCTTTCCGCTCCCTTCCCCGCTCGCCCTCTTCTTTCGGGACTCGTGGCGCGGTCGAGGCGGAGAGGGGGAGGCGGAGGAGGACCGGAGGCGGGGGCCGCGGCGGCGGCGGGAGCCGAGAGAAAGTGGCATGCCCGAACCCTGGAGGCGGAGGTGGCGGAGGAAGGGGGAAGACGATGCCGCGGCTCCGTAGGGGAGAAAGGCGAGAGCGAGCGAGGCGAGCGAGGCGAGCGGGGCGCCCGGGCTCCGGCCGGCTGCGGGGAGGCGCGCGCCGCTCTGAGGCTCCGGCCTCCGCACCCCCGAGCCCCGACGCTGCGGGCGACAGGGCTGGGCTTCGGCAGCCGCCACCGTCGCCGCCTCCGCCACCCGGAGGACCGAGCAAAAGTTTGGATCTGGGGGAGGACGCGGCGCTGAGCGAGATTACCACCGGGGCTGGAAGGAGACCTCGAGAACCTTCGCAGGTAATGCGCACCCCCAACCCTCTGCTTCCGTGCCCGGCCGCTGGGCTTCTGCGCCTTTGCTGACGCTGGCCAGACAGATCTGACTGAAAGTAAGAGGGAAGCGAAGTTGGAGATCCCGGGGATGGGCACGAAGCGCGGCGAGATCTACAGTCAGGTTAGAGGGACCCGCGGCGCTTCTCTGCCCCCGGTGGGCAGCTGTGCGGGGAGGCGAAGCTCCCCCTGGGGATGGAGGAGAACCCTCGGCCACAGCTGGGGCCTCTTTTCGTAGCTCGTTGGCAATTGAGAATGTGGATTGGGGGGCTTTTAGTATTCTTCAATCCGGGGGAATGATGCATGGATTGCTAATTCCCACCCTCACCTTCACCCTCTCGCTCTCTCAGCCTTATTTAGCGTCTTTTAAACATGATAGGAGCCCACTCCCATTCGCCCACTCCGTTTAGCTGGTGCAGGAAAGCAAATCTGGGCGTGTGTGTGTGTGTGTGTGTGTGTGAGAGAGAGAGAGAGAGAGAGGGAAAGAGAGAGAGAGAGCGCGGGAGGGAGGAGGAGAGATACTCAAGGAAAGGGAAAAATTCTACCTTTCCCCCCTTTGACATCCTCGGATCTTTCCCTTCCTCCCTCCTTCCATTCACCTTCTGGCGTCATAAAATAAAAACTTTAGAAGTCACATTTTTATTGCAGGCTGATAAGAAAAGCATTAACCATTGACGACGTGAGTTTGCAGTGTTTGTAGTGTGTGTGTGTGTGTGTGTGTGTGTGTGTGTGTGTGTTGGGGGGGGGGTAGTGGTGTTGCGGAGAGGCCGGTTTTTCCGTGGTGGCCTGATGCGCCATGGTGTGTGTGGGGGGTGAGTGTTAGAGTGTGTGCACTTGGGGCGGGGGTGGGGGGTGTGCAGCGGAGAGAATATGGTCACGTTTCCCAGAACATCAGCCTTACTTAAGCTAACTAAGAAAAGAGCTCCTGCTTTTCCCTCAGAGAGCTACAGAAAGATTCCAGCCCCAACTCTCTAACCTCCCCTTTCCCCCCTGTTGAGTTTTGAGTTTCAAAGCATGAAACTCCTTTCATGCTGCCACCATCACTATTGGGATCATTATTTATTCACCTGGAAGCTCATCTTGACTCCTCTTGTAAATGGAAATCAGTCTCCAAGACCTTTTGATTAATTTTAGTGGAAGGAATCTCTTGTAAAGCTTACAGTAAGCTAATCAAGTGCAAGGCGCAAATCCGTGTAAATGCTCACGCGGGAGTGCAAGGTGCTGATTAGGTTTCTTCACATGCTGCATTTGCTATGCAAAGCCCCATCTCAATGGGAGCTATTGCTTCCCACTCAGCTGGGAGGCTCTTAAATCACACAGCATCTCAGGGAGCTTTGGGGCATGTCCCCTTGCTCACAGGCTGATTGCTAAATGTATTATGTCTAACTTCTCCTAGCCAAAAGCTAATATGTAGGCTAGCTTCCATATAGGAACCCATATTGCCTGTGGACTTAAGTGATATGACCTTCTTAAGTCTCCAGTGAAAGGATCCCCCAACCATTTTGAGGTAATAGAATGCAGGTTGGCGTTTGTCCGGGGATGTATTTAGTTGTTGCAGTATGAACGTAAAATTTTAGGTCAGTATTTAAAGGGTGAGAACTGGACTTTTTTTCTTTTGTATCACTAAGCAATATGCAGCAGATTCGTAAGATCGACAGGCCACCATATTAGAAGAGAATAAATCTTTGGGGAATACACATGCCATGAAAAGTTGCCCGTTCCCCATGATGCTATTGTTCTTCCAAATATAACTTTTCTTCCTCTCCTCCTCAAAAGCCCCAAACAGGATAGGGTTAAACCATTTAAGAATTTTTAATGATCATCTATGGCAGTGCAACACCATACTGTCATGTTGAATTGCCAGTATGTGAGTGGAGGAGGTTGGAAGACGAAATTTCAAGCATTATTCAATGTCTCTGCCAGTAGGTACAAGAAATCGTAAAAAGAATTGGGCTAGCTGTGTAGCAGAACCTATTACAAATACAAACCTAGCATGGAAAGAATGCTGGGTTTTGTTTGTTTGTTTGTTTGTTTGTCTTAATGCCCATGTCTGAACACTTCAGTAGTTTCATTGCAGTTTTAGAAATTCCCGGGGGGAATTTCTTCTTTAACAGAAGAAAGTAGATTCCCAAATGACACCATGCTGGGCTGCCTTGAGGTTCCCTAGGCAGTCATGGTTTTTCTCCCCCCTATGCTAGGTTTCAGATGATGTGATCTTATCCGAGTTTGACTTTGACCGGCTGGATCTAATTTGAACCTCCTCTGATGCCTGTTACATTTATATTCTGGCCTGCTGGAGAGTTTGATTTAGGATTTAGACATATCTCCCTGAAGCAACCTTATATCTTCCCAGTTTGAAGCTGTGGTTTCAAGAAAGGCTCAAGTATGTACGTCCAGAAGCTTTATTCTGTAGAGACTCAGTGTGAACATCTGATCCAGTTTGACTCTTTGGTCTTGTAGCCTACAAGGAAGAATTCCCGCTTCTGCAATGAGCGGTGTCTGAAGTTAAAAAATAGCAAAGGGTGTGTGTGGGGGGGGAGGGGTCTCGGTTTTGCTCACTATTTAGAAGATTCAAAAAAGGTCAAGGTGATGCAGTTTTATTTCTATTCAGGTCAGACCTTTCTGGATAATCATCTTTTGGTATTTTTACTTTAATTTCAATTCAAGTTCATTTTTCACTAGATTACTTTAATAACTTTGTGGTTTCTGCCATGGTGATTCAAATTCAGTCCATTAGTGACCTCTATCTGTGAGAAGTGAATACTCATTGTTTTTCTTTCTTCTCATCAGTCTGCAGATTATGTAGGGGGAAAAAACCCAAAGGCTCTGTAGTTCTTTCGGAATATTTAGATTTCCGAGCCTGATTTTTCTAATACGGAGTTCAGTATGGGTAATGATATTTAACAACAGTAATAAAATGTTACAGGCTAATAGGCTACTAAATGGTTATTCCATATAGCATCGACAGTCTGATCAATATAAATAAAATACCAGTGCTATCCACTGCCAGTAAAAAGATTGTACAGTCAGGTAGACTAATGTTTTGAGACTCACAATGCTGCTGGATGTAAGTGAAATTTTATTGCCCCTAAGTGCTTACATAATAAGGGAAGCTTGAGACAGGCTCAGAACATATATGTGATAACTAGACTTTGTGGTAGCAGTGTGTGTATGTCTTTAAATTCAGCTGTGCTTCTGCTGTGAACTTATGGGACAGATCAAGGACAGGCGAGGTGGGATGTGAGAAGGGTGTCTATAAACAGATGGTCTTTTAAGGAGACTTTTAAAATCTGATTCCTAATCCCAGCTTTGTCTTCTGAGGGTTTTGAAATTGAAATTTCAATTTAAGTTGATTATTCTAAATGGTAATTGAAGACAAAGTTTACTGAATTTCTTAGGTGGGTGGATACCATTATCTGACATTTTCCAGATGGTTTTTGATGGAGTGGTATTCAGGGATATGGAATTTTTGGGAGGTTTTCTTTCTTTTCCCTTGGGCAGGTTTTACGCAAAAGACATTTTTAAAGACATTATTATTATTATTATACAACCATTATAATACCCTAGCCAACTTTCTTTCTTTTCCCCGCCTTCCAAATGCTTTGCTTTTTAAAAGTTACGTATTTTTTTTTTCTAGAACTACATGTTGGGGATAGGAATATGACTCCAGTATCTTTTTACTCTTTTCAGCAACGTGAACTCCAATTAAGTATCTGTTTATACTAAAACACATACACACACTCACCTACACATCAAGAACCCTTTTAAGACAGAGATTCTTTTCAAGGTTTTAAATATGGTTCTTTTTAAAGAGCTATGACACAAATATTGTAATAAAAATATCCTGTGTTCCGATGAATACAGAGACTTATTTCAGTAGCATGGAACAGTAAAACACTGTATTAGCAAAATAATCAGTGGTATTTTCAGTACATGGTCAAAATCTGTTAGAACCTTCATGGGTTTTTTTTTCTTTCTTTCTTGGCGAATTTCACATCTACTGGTCTTTTTTGGTTTTCTTTGATTCCTTCTACTGAGGCTCTTTGAAGTGATTCAAAATTAAACAGTAGCTACTTTTTTTTAGGGAAATTCATCATGGTATATTCAGGATTCCAGAAGAGTTAATGATGCAGAAAAAGTCCTGTAAAACATCTTTCTAAAAGAAGTCCTTCTCTTGTGGGCTTCCCACTTACTGGCCTCCTGTACCATTTGCAGTGAATTGGAACTCCGTTATTTATTTATTTTTCAAATACCACCTCTAACTTAATTTAATGTGGGATGTGTTTCTGCAGAAGCATGCAGCACCATGTGTCTCGAGTCTCCTGAACAAAGCAGTGTCGTTTTTATGGATCTGTAATAAGGGAAAGTCAAAGAAAATATCCTTGTATACTTTGGGAAGTCAAAAGGCCACATTCACGATTCTCAAACACTGGTCAGTTATTCTGCTGATGCTTAATAAGGCCACACGTTTTCCGGCAGTTTAGTGGTTAAAGACCTCAGTCATTTTTTTTTTAAGCATTCACAAAGTAAATCTCTGGTCCTCCTACCCGTTAGGTGCTCATTAGAGCTGAGCAGTTTTTCTCACTTTCTTCCCTGGTTGCTTTTAAGGGAATGTGCAGGAAACTTGGCAAAAGTTCCTCTGTCCCCTTCAGTTCACAGGTCATGTGTTATATTTCAGTTCTCTTTATTAGAGCTTTCAAGACACAGATAAAAGAATCTTCTATCTGAACCTTTTAAGAACCTGAGGGCTTTTGGATTTAAACCCACCAAAAAATTATCAGGTCTCAAAGTTCATAGAACCTATTAGGTCCTTGGAATATCGAAACCCCCTTCAACAAAGAGTACAAGAACAGTGGCTCCTAAAGTCTGTTCACAAATATAGTGCCCACTGAAGTCAACAGAGGTCATGAGCTGAATGGAAAACATTAGACTCATATCAGTCCCGAAATAGGTCCATGTGCTGGTGTCACTCTTATCCCCAGCTGCCTAGGGGCGTCACTTTCATGAAAATCCAGTGTCAAAATAGCCTCTGTGATAGTTTCCTTTCCCACTTTGCTCCAGAACTTGGACTCAAGTATTTTGAAGAAGGAAATAATGCAGGGAATTCTAATACTCCTCATAGATAGAGGGAGGTGAACGTTACGGAAGTAGGTTGGAGAAGCGTTTGACATAGAGGTTCCAGAAAATTCTGTCTAGGCTCCGAGGGATGAAATTGATTCATACCTAGCCTTTCCCCCTCTTCTTGTACCTTTTCCAATTATCACATGCGGGATTTTATTGCTCACAACTGCCTCTGTGAGTTGGTCTGAGAAAGCCCTATTAGTCAATTGTCTCACTGGATGATGGGAACCAGAAACCAGTAGAAGGCTACGTAAGTCTGCATAGAGTTCCCCTTGAGATCCTTTGGCTTTGCACAAAATGATGAACGTTACATTTTATCCCATAGATGTTGAATTCTCCAGATACAGTTTATAAGTTTCTTCCTTTACCAACCTAACCGAAACGATTAGAGTTGGATTTTTTTATAAAAATAGTAACAATTATTTCAATCACATAAATACTTAGATGTAAAAAAATAGCATTTCTTATCTCCCCACCATTATATTAAATACAAGTTTTCCTGTTATGGATGGCTTTAATTTTATGATGTAGGCCTTGTGATTTGGGACCTTAACTGTGGTGGGGAGTGAGCGGTAGGGAGATTGTTGTGGAGGAAAGAAAATATATGTCTATATAAAGAAAACCTGTATTCTCATGTCAGCACACTCCTTTCTACATTATGACTTTGGACAAATTACTTAATCTGCTGGAGACTTAATTTCCTTTCTGCAGAGTTCCACAGGGTTAGTGCAGGGTCAGATGAGATTAATGTGTGGGAAAATACCATGATAATCATACAGTGTTATAGTTCCATAAAGGCGCATTATTCAAGTTGATAACATTTACCTATGCAAGACTGTCATATGCCAGGATAGTTCTAGGTCTTATATTAAGACAGTGTCCTGCCTTCCAGGAGCTTTGGTTTCTGCGAATGCCATGAGAGATCTATCACCCAAGCAGTAAAGTGTCAGTAAAGTGTCCACATCATTTTTTCCTTTCATTTAATGGTGCATTTTCTTCTTTTGTGAGTTTTCTCTGTTTTGATGCAAGTATTCTTTTCAAGAATCAAGGGTAATTATGGTGAGATCTGTGTAAGGGCCAAGCTTCCCATCCTTGAGGTTGGCTTAATGTTAGAAACTAAATTTATCACAAATGGATTCCACTGAGGATCTTTTGGGAAGAAACCATTAACATTCCCCGCAGTAAGGCTGTTTCTCTTCTTGGGTGCATTTATACTTCAGTCATCCAAGTTACCTTTTGCAAAACACAAGTCATTAGTAGAATATATGATGGTGTTGGGGCACCTGGGCGGCTTAGTTGGTTAAGCACCTGACTTTGGGCTCAGGTCATGGTCTTGTGGTTCTTGAGTTCGAGCCCCGTATCAGGCTCTGTGCTGACAGCTCAGAGCCTGGAGCCTGCTTCAGATTCTGTCTGTCTGTCTCTCTCTCTCTGCCCCTCCCATGCTCACGCTCTGTGTTTCTCTGTCTCTCAAAAATGAGTAAACATTAAAACATTTATATATATATATATATATATATATATATATATATATATATGATGGTGTTTAAAACTTTGGTTTTGCAACATGAGGCAGGCTGGTGAAAAGCCTGCCTTTTTGGTAGAGCAAACCTAGTGAGCTCATTACCAATGAGTGGAAAGACTTGATTTATTAAGATACCAAATTACTCTCCAAAGGTTGGGCTTATTTTGACATTGTTAGTATCACAAAACCCTTGTGGGACAGTTTTTTGCAACTTATTTTTCCATAGTGTTTTTCAGTTGTGTTTTTATAACTGTCACATCTGAGACATTTTAATTTTAAATGTTTCAAGAGTTAGCGTGTTTATTTTACTTTCCTGATTTGTATACATGTAGGACCTTGTAAAGGTGAATTTGTAATCATTTTATGGTTGCTTAATTGAAGCTTGCAGAAAACACATGCATATGGGAAGTGTATTTATAAAATGTATGGTTAGGTTGTGATTCTTGATCAGAAGAATGTTTTTATCAGTCATTTGGACTTATGACAATCTGTATTTAATAATGTTCTTTTCAGTTTCTGACTTACAGTTTGCCAAAGTTCTGACACTGCCTTCCTTTTTCTTTTTCTTTCTTTCTTTCTTTTTTTTTAACTGATGAGTATTTTAGCAGTACGTTGTAAAGTACCTGGCCATATAACTATATTTTTACATGACAAATTACCTTTGTAGTTTGGCAAAATTAATCTGAGTGCTTTCTGTTCTGGCAGTGCTGAGTGACACAATAATAACATTTGAAGAAGGAAAATGTTTGCAACTACTCTGAAGAGTTCTGCTAATAAAACAAGAAGAATCTGGAGGTATATGTGTGGGAAGTTAGAAATGCACAAACAAATCTAAGTCTTAGATACCATGGGGAGGGTGTACTATTACATTCTTAAGCTTGGTGGTGCTAATCTAGCCCATATGTCCCCAACAGAATGGAATAATGAGATAGCCCAAGTTATTTTTAATTGGACATTTTCTTTTCCAAATGGGTCCTAAGGAAACTCTAAATAAAGAGAAGCACAAAATGCAATGAGGGGACATATTTTTGTGTGAATGGCTTGGTACTCATGAAGGAGATATGATTCTTTTAGAGACAGAAGGTATGCACCAGATGATAAAGCTTTTCCATTCATCCGGGAGGTGACTTTTAGCATTTACTGTATGCCGGCCATAGAGTAGGACTGGAGAGGCAAGCAATGATGCAGGAGGATCCCTGTCCTTGAGGTTGCCTAAGCTGGGGAGGGGAGAGGGAGACACAAAACCTAATTGCATTATACTTCTACATGACCGAAGATTAGTCAACCCTAAGAAATGTGCCAGGAATACACAGTATTAATGAAAACCATGGACAGATTTTTCAACATCTTTAATTTTTTTTAATGTTTATTTGTTTTTGAGAGAGAGAGAGAGAGACAAAGTGTGAGCAGGAGAGCGGCAGAGACAGAGGGAGACACAGAATCCGAAGCAGGCTCCAGGCTCTGGGCTGTCAGCACAGACCCCAACGTGGGGCTTGAACTCTTGAGCCGCAAGATCATGACCTGAGCTGAAGTCGGATGCTTAACCGACTGAGCCACCCAGGAGCCCCTTCAATGTCTTTTAATCTTTATGTCTAGTATAAAATGGGAGAAAACATTTTCTACTCACCGAGCTGTTCTTCTGAGAGGGTTGAGATAATTATATAAAATGTCCCCCTGTGTGGCACACAGTAGAGGCTTAATAGATGCTGACTGCAGATCCTTCTCTCTCCAAAATGATGACTATTCCACTATGTTACTTTTCCCCTTCTACAAATATCTTTGCCATTTCTCTGGAATCCCAAAAAAAGGCGTTTGACCCCTTGAGCCGATTCACCAACAAGATACAGCTTCTTCTGCAAAATAAAATCTCAGTAGTATGCGTGTAACAGAGCATGAAAAGGACAGCAAAGGAAATAAGCACTTCACACGGTGGCAGAGTGAGCTCATAGCTAGTGGTGTATCTCACAGTCGGCTGGTGTCATAGGGGTTGGAGAAGGGAGGGGAACAGAAACGAGGACACTTTCGTCTGAGTTCTGGGGAATCAGAAAGTGGTGTCAACCGGGGCTTGTCGAACTTGTGGTTTTGCTGTTATGGTTGTGGATGTTGTTGTTGTTATCGTTGTTCATTGAAAGCACAGGCTTTGGCACTCGAAGAGTGCTTCTCCACGCAGCCCTCTTCACCTCCATGCACCCTTCCGGGGTGGCCAATGCCTGCAGCTTGCAACAAAGTCCTGCGTCCAGACTGTGACACTGGGCTTAGTGAGCTACGGTTAGTAGGTCTTTGCCAATGTACAGAGATTTTTATCCGGATGAATTTTAAACACTTGCTTCACACAATTCATCTCACACATGAGTCTTGGCAGAGTCCTGAGAGTATTTTATCGTAGAAGATTAACACGCAAATTATTGTTAGGTTTATATGATGCTTAGTTTGTACTTATAGAATGATTGTACCTTGCTGGTATAATGACAGATGCATGAATCAGAATGATGCTAGTGGATTATCAGTTTAATGTGGAACTATTGCTTCCAGAAAGTAATTTCCAGTGAAATTAAGCAAAGGGGCTTCTAACTGCTTCCATGGGAGATATTCTGAACAAATATAGTGCTCAAGGTCACTGGTCAAAATACACAATGCTGGGGTTATTTTTCATTTATCACCGTAATTGAATGTATGTATAGTATAAGTTTGGCTTTCTACTCAACCATTAAAATTTAGGTGTTTCCCCCCAGTATAAATCTATAAGTTTATTGCTGTAGGAAATTATAGTTAACAAGATGTTAAGCATGTCCCAGACTTCCAAGTCCTGAAGTGCAGAAGCTTTTCCTGGGAAGATCACATAATATATAATGTGGTATATATACATATAATTAATCAAATTGGAGAAGAGAGAAGCAGGCACTAGAGCATAAGGTGTCCACATCTTGGTAAGTAGCTTCTGAACCAAACGTTCTACCCGGCGTAAAACAATAAGACCTTGTTTTGCTACTTTAGAACATGTAAGAGAGATTAACATTCTTTGGAAAGTAGTTTAAAATTTTTCTTTGACTCAAATAGGTAAGGAACAAGTCCAATAGTGCTGACAGCAGTGGAATTTAAAACTCAAGTC
The DNA here is from genome assembly GCF_018350195.1 of Panthera tigris. NCBI lineage: Eukaryota > Metazoa > Chordata > Mammalia > Carnivora > Felidae > Panthera > Panthera tigris. Next base: position 128,729,365 of record NC_056665.1, read on the forward strand.
TAATAATCTCTGAGTCCCGAAGGAATGCAAGGCAGACATCCGTTCTAGTCACGGGCTTGTAACTGGGGATTTGACAAAGGTTGAATCCTTACCGTGTGCCAAACACCATGCTGTTTTGGCATTTGGGATATTCTTTCAAAGAAGACTTCATCCTTGCTCATCAAGAAATATGATGGGTTGGCCTAGAGATGCCCTTTGCCAAACTTGACTCATCCGTCTTAATTAACTGGAGAAGTTGGTTAAAAATCCAGGTTCCCGGGCCTTAGGCCTGGAGATTCCGATTTGTTAAGCCTGTGAGAAGCCTGGGGATATGGATGCCCAAAGACTCATGGAATTGGAATTTACTGACCTACATAATTTTTTTAGGATTTTTTTTTCTGACCCAAGATCCAGTAGTTTTAGAATCATCTGGTTTATAGTCATGTGTGAATTTCCATCAGTAATTTTTCTGTGTATTTTGTCACAAAGAAAATACTGCTTGATTTAACCCAACTATTCTAGGAAAGAACCTTCAGAGGGCCAGACGCCTGGGCTGGCTTCTCTCTTGGTGGCCACAGGCTCCGTATGATGCCTCCAGCTTCCATCCATGTTGCCTCAACTATTATACTGTACTGTTTTTGGTATCCCTGCAATTACCCTCCTAAAAACCAAATGACATTACTTCGATCATCTACCACTTGGATTCCCTGTCCGTCTGGATAAAGCCCATCTAAGCTTGTTGTCATAACATGTGAGATCCATGAAATCTGCATCTCAAACCATCATTCAGGCCTCATTCTCAAGCGCCCATCTCCTGCACCCACCTTTATGATAAGGAATGGCCTCTTGAGCCTTTCCCGTACTGTTTATCCTTTATGTGGAATATTACCTCCTCGCTCTCCATTTGGCAAACTCATTTCCTTTAAGACCCACACAAATGTCACCTTCCCTCCCAGTCAAAATTACTCACTCCTTCCTCTGAGCTACTACAGCATTTTGTTTGTACCTTTATTATTTCCCTGTTCATGTTGTGTTGTAGTGTGTCTGTTCTAATGTCAGTCTTTCCCATTAGATTCCAAGAACCTTGGCTCATTCATTCCGTCTCCCTAGTGCTAACAATCATGCCCAAAACACCTGGTTCTGCAGAAATGTAATTGAATGAATAAATGCATGATTGTGCTGGCCAATCCTGGAAGACAAGAAGATTCATAATCTAATGATAGGAGTGGCTTCCTCAGAAGTGCATTTTCATTCCCATAGACTGGTTGCCCAATGGGGACAAAATACAATGCCCACCTTTCTACCTCACTCTAAGCAGGTTTGTCAGGCAAATGCCTGCTGGTTAACCCAACCCTGATCAGCATGAAGCACTCCAGACCACACGTGAGGCAATTCAGATGCCACACTGGAAGATCTGTTTAAAGAAGAAATAATTCCACTTGATGATCTATCTTTCTTGGCACTGAGTAAAACCATCAGTTAAGTAGATGTGCACGCAGATGTGGTTAACCATAGAATGAGAACTTAACTCATACCATTAACTTTGTGTATCTTTCTTGGCTTAATTAAAGAGAGCGAAGCAAAGAACTTGTGAAAATTTTGTGCATTTGTACTCTCATTTTTTTGCCCTTTGCTTTTATTTTGTTGATTTTATCTCAGGCACATGATTTCCTGATGGAGATATCTGAGGAGCCAGGGCTCTCCAGAGAGGAGAAAAGAAGACCTGAAATCATAACTCCTTAATCACTCTGTCTCCACAAAGCAGGATCCACCTTAGTGTTCATGACGTGCACATGAAGAACATTTGAAGGTTACGATAAATTCTAAACTTTCCAGGTTTAATGTGGTCATGATGGTGACAGACGTTGGACTCTCAGTCCTTCTGCTTAGGCAAAAGATAATTCAAACAATACCTTGCTACTTTTCAAGGTGAATTATCAACTGATGGGCAGAGGTGACTCTCATGCATGTGGGCTTGGTGAGTGCAAAGTTTCAGCAACATTTCTGATGCCTAAGTAGGTGGAAGATGGTGGAGCATAGTTTGATATGCTCCCACCTTAACTTGACCCTTGATTCCCTCGGGGCTGTCTGTATGCTGGCAGTGCTTTCAGTGCCAATAGGAAATACACAGAATGACACCTGAGTTGATTTTTGATAAGCCACTATGCTTTAATACTAGAGGCTTCGAACATCATCCTAGAAGAGCTTATAATGTTAACTTATGGGACTGTTTAGAAACAATATGCTCTTCTCATTCTTGAATCACACTTAGTATTAGCAAGGCCATATTGTCATCAGGGGATTAGGCATCACCATAATAATAATAATAAACAACAGCAATATATAAAAGTATGGATCATAGACGAGGTTTATTTAGAGTATGCTTATGAAGTTCATGTATATTATCACACTGAAATCTTCATGAAACCCTATGAATACGTTCTGTTGAGTAATACTGCTAATAACCCAATTTGACACCACAAGAAACTAGAGTAGAGAAAATTGCCTTAGGTTGTTTAACTTATTTCGTAGCTATTATCTTTATAGGATAGGTGAGCACTGGGTAATTTCCAAAATCAACATTAAATTTGTTTTTTTCCATGCCTTAAAAATCAAATTCAGAGGTGATGACTCATTGTCCAGTAGGGAATCTGTGATGTAACTTTCTGTATATGATTTTTTTTTAATGGGTAACTATTTAAGAAATCATTCTTTGCTCTTTGCCTGTTTTTTGAGTGAAAATGGTTGTTGGGTTTCTCAAGGTATTTCTGTAAAATGGGAAGAGAGAAGACTCGCTAGTTTGAAAATAAAGTATGGCAACTCTCATCCCATTTTCTGTATTAATGAACGTCTATAGATAAATGCTTGATTGTGGGGTACATGTTTTACAGAGAACACTTTCCATTCTTTTCTTTACCAGCACTAATAATAAATAGTTAAATGAATTGATTTGAGAGTCACCTCCTTTTCCCTGTGGAGGTGATAATGGACAATAGAATGACCAGAGGGCAGATAATAGCGTAAAGCCAGTGGCCCCTGAGAGAGCCTGGAAATAGTGGAGAATTGACTGTGTTATAAATAGGTCAGATTCTCTCCTTTTCTAGATCTATGTAATTGCTCAGCCGGTAGACTATATTGGGTGAAAAAACGAGACAGAGATGGGCTGGAAAGGGCTGCTCTACACTGATGATTTGAAAATAAGCGCTTGAAAGTCTTCACCCTGTTGAATGACATTTGGCCATCTCTCCCTTTGTGCATTTTGTACCGATGCACTGATCTCTGCCTATAGCAAAATTGTGTTTTCTGAATTCAGGGATCGTAGTGAAGACCTTCCAAATAACTGTCCTTCCCAGGTCCATGTAAATATTATCCATGCTGCCTTAATTCTTTAATTTCCACTCCTTAATTCCTTCGTTCCCCTTTAGACAGGGTCTAGCTGTCTCCTGGTGTTTCTGGGTTCTTCTGTCACCGTATGCCTACTATCTGTCATGAGGCAGCTCTGGATGAGTGGCATACTTGAGTCAGTATTCTTGAATCACACTGAGTATTAGCAAGGCCGTGTTGTCAGTGACCTGAGTTAATCTAGATGAGCTCATTGATGGAGTTATGAAAGCAGGATCTGCCCAGGCACGGGAGCAGTTTAGTGAATGGCCCCATGGCCAGCCAAGCTCCATACCACATGAAAACACCAGTTCTGTTTGGCCCTTCGGGGAACTCTGTGGTGTTTCTTTCTGCAGCAGTCTGAATTTGGCTGAATTGGGCAGAGCCAAAATATTTGCTATCTACAGTTTGCAACCGAGAGATGATCAGGCCACGTGAAAGAAACCTAAACATACTAGCGTCGCCCCTGCCAGTAGTGACTGCCTGGTTTGTCTGGACCATACGCTTCTGGAACAGATGAGCCTGTGACCCCGTGTCACTCTTCCCTCTCCACTCTGAGTGCTGACCCGATTGGTTTTCTCCTGGACTTCAGGGTGGGTATGTGTCAGCATGAGCTCGTTGTTCGCAACTGAGTCCCAACAGAGAACTTAATTCATATTTCTTTGTTAAGCAAGTTATGCTGTCTAGAGCCACGATTTTGAGCCATATTTGATTACTCCTTTTATTTCATTTTCAACTGTTCTATCTCTAGTTTTATGCATCTTTTAAAAATGCTGTCCATCTTCCCCTTTCACTTTGGTTCCCTTGTGGCCCCCGTATGTCTTTCCTACCCTGACCTTCCCACCCTAGTTACCTTAGTCTTCCTCATTCCAGGGCTGACGACATTACTTTTCATTATTTACAAGGTCAAGCCTAAACTTCTTAGCTTGATACTCAAGGCTGTTCCTTCTGTAGCTCTCCCTAATCTTCCCAAGGAAAGTTTATCTTCTCTTCTGAACTAAATTTAGAGTATGGCCTTACTTTTATCTTTATGGTAGTCTTACTGTGGTGTACATTTTTACCAAGTGCTTTGTCTCCACTATCTGTGAGCTCATCTAGCGCAAAGATCATGCCCAATAAATGTTTGAGGAGCTAAACTGAACTCAGGTAACTGACCCCAACCACCGCTGTGAAATTTGCACACGGCACAAGTCCGTGTCTCCCTCTATACTGCTTCCCATCAGATTTTAAATATGGAAAAAAATTAATAGTGACAAAGTTTGCACAGATAACTCTTACATTTTTGAGTTTTAAAGTTATATAATGGAATAAGCTCCCTTTGTTCCCTTAGTGGAATTTTTTGTCAAAGCAGTGTACTCTTGCTTTGAAAACAGGAAGGTAGAACATTCCAACAACATCATGAACCCTCTGTTTATATTTGCGAAACCTGTAGTCTTTCCAGGCCTTGAGGCAAGAGCAAATAGACATAATCAGAGGCATTAGAACTTGATTATGTTGAATTGGATTCTTATAACTGAGGCTTGATAGCCAAAATTAGTGGTGTGGTAGTTTATACTGAAAGAGATGTTTGCGTTATTGCAAAACCATAGACTTCAGCTTGCTGGAATCTTTGACGGCATCTGGATGTTTTGAAAAAATACAGCAATCACATGCTTTTTATTATCTCTATAATTGTGTTCTTTTTACAAGGGAGCTGCATAAAGACATAGGGTTGGGGGTAATGCAAGGCCATGACGTTTGGATTCAGATTTGAATCCTGGTCCTGCCTCAGCCAACTAGGGTAACTAGAGCTTGTTCGTTCTTTCTTTTCCTTCCTTCCTTCCTTCCTTCCTTCCTTCCTTCCTTCCTTCCTTTCTTCTTTCTTTCTTTCTTTCTTTCTTTCTTTCTTTCTTTCATCTTTTGGGTCTACTTTCTCAGTGTTTAAATAGAGGAAAAATAATATGCACGCATCTCATAGGATCACCATGGCAAATCGATTCGTGATGCTTGATACATATCAAGTACTAGTCAGCATTAGCGCTCTTCCCCTTTGCCCTCTGACTTGAAATAATATGAATTCTGTGGCTTATAAATGGCAATTTTTTTCCTACATGGACAAGACAATTCTTCAGTCCTGTGTCACTTTTCCCCAAAGGATCTCTGTAGGGACACAGTTCCTCCTACTCAGTTTCTCCATATCACTATTTATTTCTAGGGTCCAGAAGAGGATACAATACCCCAGAAATAGCCATTACTCTGTCTCAGTTAGGATACTCACTGCTGAAAAACTCTTAAAATCACTTATTTTTATGGGAAAAAATCTTTCCAGCAGTCTCATCGCCTCAAAAGCAGTGGGTATCCTGGATTATTAGAAAGGAATTATCCAAAGAAAGTGCTCTTAAAAACAACTGCCTGCAGAGGAGTCTGGCTTATCAACAGGCAAAAAAGGAATTTTTCTATTAAATTTCAGCTTGTCACTACAAACATGAAAATAGCAACAGTCATAATATATTCTTTGGGGACAGTGCTGTGAATGTTCACCACTAGGTGAAATTCTCAAGTAAGAGCTTCTAAGAATGAACATGAACCGTTCGAGAACCCTAGGGAATGGCTATTAGGAAACAGGTAAACAACAAAATGGAAGCCATGACAAAGAGAGAAGCAAACAAGGCAAATTAAGTAAATAATTTCATTGCAGACCACACTGTGGAAAATACGATGTGATAGAGACACAGTTCATTTAGCCTGAATGACCAATGTAATTATAACTGAATAATGAATATTTTTTTTCTTTCTCTGCATAATATTAGTGTCACACTACCATTATGAAGGTGTTTTTCATATGAACACATCACAGCTATGCAAAATTATATTTATTGACTCCTTTTTGGGGAAAAATCAGGGTCATGTTAGCCTTTACTTAGATTTCAGTTTAAAGGCTTATCCATAGTCTGGAAACACAGTGTTAGAAGATAAAGAAAGATCTACACTATACAACATGAATGTTTTGGTTTTGGCTTTTGGTTTTTTGTTTGTTTGTTTGTTTTTACTTTTAACAAACAGATACTGGAACTTACCCTTGATTATGCTTTTCTTTGTATGGAGATATTGATCTCCTTATGTAAAATATTCTGTAAATCTGGAAGGGGTTTATGGGAAAACTATCGATAGCATTCCCTTTGTTAGTGATGAAAATAACAAGAATAATTATCTTGATGGTTTTAGCTTAAGTTTGGTCTTTTCATGATAAGCATGGAAAGAAGCTGAATTGCCATTGCCCCTCCTGTTCCGTGTTTCTGTATTTCTCAGTCATTCGCATAATTTCTATGAAAATGGATAGCAAATATATTCCTGAAAAAAAAAACAACAAGTATTCAGATAATTCTTTGTCTTTAAGTGGTGGAGAGATTAGTAAATAATGAGATCCAGAGGAAATCTCTAATTTCATTTAACTGGTAGTTTGAGTTTGAATCTGACTCCACCCTTTTCCCAGAACTTCTCTCTTCAAAATTAAGAGCATGTTACTCAGCATTCAAGAAGAATGAAACCTTGCCATTTGCAATGACGTGGATGGGGCTAGAACGTATTGTGCTAAGTGAAATAAGTCAACAAGAGAAAGAAATACCATATGATTTCACTCATATGTAGAATTTAAGAACAAAACAGATGAACATAGGGGGAGGGGGCAGGGAGGGAACAGAAGAGATGGACGCAAACCATAAGAAACTGTTAATGATAGAGAACAAACAGGGTTGACGGAATGAGGGGGAGTGGGGGATGGGCTGGATGGGTGCCGGTACGAAGGAGGGTACTTGTTGTGATGAGCACTGGGTGCTGAATCACTGAATTCTACTCCTGAAACTCATATTGACCTGTAGGTTAACTCGCTAAAATTTAAGTACAACTTTAAAATGAAAATAAAAATTAAGAGCACGTTGCAGATGGAGAAGTGGGAGTTGGTATCTGTGAAATGTGTGAATATGACCCTCAGACCGCAGTTGAAGTGATATAAAGAATAGGATGGGGTGGGGCGCCTGGGCAGCTCAGTCTGTTAAGCGTCAGGCTCTTGATTTCAGCTCAGGTCATGATCTCATGGTGGGGGGATCTAGCCCCCCGTGGGGCTCTGCACTGACCGTATGGAGCTTGCTTGGGATTCTCTCTCTCTCTCTCTCTCTCTCTCTCCCTTTTTCTGCCCCTCCCCACTCACATGCACAGCTGCACTCTAAATCAATCAATCAATCAACAAACATTAAAAAAACTAACAGAAAATTTAAAAAAAAGAATAGGATTATTTGGAAAAGTTAGGAAATGGGGTCAGAGAGACAGAAGCTTAAGAAACACCCCAGCAAGTCACTGGTAGGGATAACCTCCAAGAATTTCTTTTTCTGTGTGCAGTAGCTCTTACCCTTCCCCAAGGGATGGTTATTGGGAATGGATAAAAATGTGAAATGTTTGTTTTTTTTCATGTTGTTCCATCATTTAACTCTGTAGAGCCCAAGTGACAGCAGCAGTGGTTCCGGTGTCACCTCCACTGGTCTTGTTTAATGGGAATGGATGGGAAGGGCAGTTCCCTGTGGTCACGGGCATATCCAAGAATGACCCCACACAGAGGGAACCTCAGGTACAGTGTGGTCATTCATTGTTGGAATTAGGTGGGCCTGAGTTTGAATCCCAGCTCTACTATTAACTAACTGTGACCTTTGGGGCAAAGTATACATTTTATCCAAATCTCTTCTGTAAACTGCACACATTAATATTTTTTAGAGTTATTATTAAATGATGTAAGAGATGAAAAGTATCATACATAATGGGATCTTAGTATATTGCTGTTAGTTTTATGTGTTGGGCTAATCACCACTGTATCCTAAGATGGATGGACAGATGCATGGGATGAATGAATATGTAAAGAGGTTCTGCCCTGAAATGTCTAAAAGATTCATTTTAGTTAAGATCGCAGTGGGCCTTACTGGTATACCTGAAGATTTAATTTAATTGTTGCTGGAGGGAAATTATGGTATGAAGTGAGAAACTTGAATATGGGATTCATTCTTCATAATCCTTTTCATTTTTGTAACTCAAGTTTCTTTTATTCCTTAAAGCTTTCGTTTTGGTTTTGCTTTCTGGTCTCCTGCAGTAGGTAGGGCGTATGTAATTATCCCTTTCTCAGAGAATCCCGGAGAGAAAAATGAAATGCTGAAGGGCATGTCCCTGTGTTTTGTGTACCTATAGTCATCCTATCAACAGTTGATGCCGTGGATTGAATTGGATGGGCAGTGTGAGATACCCAGAAAATCGTTCAGTTGGTGGCCAGAAAGTCTGAGTTTTAGTTCTGCCCTAAAAAAATCTTTGATGTCTGTCAGATTGCTCAACCTTCTTGGACCTCAGTTTCTTCATCTGTTCTCCACTGGCAAGTTCCAGTAATTGTGTAATTATCAGAATCTGGGGAGCTAGCATTAGAGATTCGGAGCTTGGCTCTGAATTTTGTCTGCTTGGGCTTGTAGCCGCTTTTCCTGCTTCACAGCTTTGGCACCTTGGCAAGGTATGTAATCCAAATAAGCCTCACTTTTCTCACCAGTGCAGTGGCAAGAGCCTTTAAATCAAAACCTCCTTAAAAAGTTGCCTTAGGATGAAACGAGGTCATACGTGGAGAGTGTTTAGCATAGTACCTGGTGCAGTTATGTGCTCTATAAATATTAACAAGTTTTCCAGCATGGCTTATTAAAAAAAAATGATATGGAAAGTTTCTCTGATGTTTTGAAAGAGCAGCAGACATTAATGTGTCCCCTCATTACGCACCCAGCAGCTTAGGTCATGCCCTTCAAAGCTACCAAGGGCAGATGATCACAGAAGAACATCTCACAGGCTTCTTCAAAGAGAGATAGAGTCCCTCTAGCTCCCTCTAGGAGCTCAGTAAATGTTTGACAATGCTAATGCTGATGATTTGTCAGAGCATGGAGTTTCCTGGTGCAGACAGGTAAGACACGGGGACCTTTTGGCTTAAGGCAGGATTTGGAAGGCTGATTATGGAACCTTTGGTGTGAGGGAGCTATTCCAGTAATCCTTCCAGAAAGAGGCCTAAACTGCTGTAACTAACAAGTCAGGTCTCTCTTGTATCTGACATTTCTGCCATGCATTAAGTTTCTGGAAATTTACCAGCCTCACCTCCCAGATCTAGTTTCAGAAGACTGCAGAGGTAATGGCATTTTTTGATGCCAGGTTCAAGATGTGACTCTCACGTTTATTTTTAACTATGGGAGTTTAGCAAATTAAAGACTTTCAGGCTCAACACACACCGCAAATAAGGCTGAGAATACTTAGAGAGCAGCCACCTTCCACCTGTTGGCTCTTTTCTTTTGCTTCAAGTAAGGTCGTACGAGTGTCTGCCTTAGTCATTGTTATGAAATGCACACCCGCTCTCCTTCGCAGCCTTCGGACAGAGGAAAAGGATGCAATGGAGAATGCGGTATAAAAGTTTATTGGCCAAGAAAAATGCGATCAGGACAGAATGTGATGATCAAATTTCCTTAGAATGCAAACAGAGTATTTAGTAGTGGCCAACTTTTAAATACTTGCCCCCAATATTCCACATGCCCCCCCGTCTCTTTTTCTTTCTCCTTCTCTCAGTGATACTACTGGGATCATGTATGGGTTCTTTTTCCTTGTTGAACTCCTTGGAACAACAGCTGTCTATGTCATATTTTATCCCCAGTTCCATACTGATCAGGTAAAAAAGTTAGCGATTCAACACATATTTGTGGAAAGAAAAGAAGGAATCAGAGGAGGAGAGAAGGAAAGATAAAGAGGGGGGAAAAAGGGGAAGATTTCAAGTTCCCTCCAACAGGCGATCATAAATAATTTTGTTGGTGGTGGTGTTTCTGCACTGTGATTTTGGAAAATGACAGAGCCTTTTTGTGTTATTGAGGAAATAGAGTAACAGATGACTTTTGGAGTACAGTGAAACTCAGCTCTGTGTGCTTGACACCGTTATCCAAATCACTGTACAAACAGAATAGATTCAGCTTTATGTTCATTAGCTTGTAAGATAAGGCATATACTTTTTAACATGAGTTTGAAGTTTAAATTGGAAAGAAAATCTCATCTAGGGCAGAAAGTCAAGCTTCACTTCTCTTTCCATTCTCAGGTAGAAGAAAGGGGAACACATTTTATTTTATTTTTCAAAGCACTTATTTATTAAATGACTTCATTATGCTCTGCAAGACACTACGTATATGTAAGTTTAAAAAGGATGCATGACTGGGCCAGCAATCAGCAGCTATTTATAAAAGTCCCAAATACCAGAAAGTTCCAAGTACCAGTTTAGTGGTCTTGAGGGATTTAGTAAACGGTCATCTTACAAAAAAATTTTTAAAAAATTACTGCAGAAGACAAGCATTTGTCAGTGAGTGGTCACAGGCTGCAAATACTCTTTCTACAGAATGGAAGTATTATGTGCTTCATTCCCTGAAATATTAGTCGAGCTAAGAAACACAGTCCAGGTGGGGCGCCTGGGTGGCTCAGTTGGTTGAGCGTCTGACTTCGGCTCAGGTCATGATCTCGCAGCTTGTGAGTTCGAGCCCCGCGTCAGGTTCTGTGCTGACAGCTCAGAGCCTGGAGCCTGCTTCAGTTTCTGTGTCTCCCTCTCTCTCTCTGCCCCTCCCCCGCTCATGCTCTGTCTCTCTCTCTCTCTCTGTCAAAAATAAATAAACATTTAAAAAAAAGTATAAAAAAGAAAAGAAATACAGTCCAGGAGGCACCTGAGTGGCTCAGTTGGTTGAAGGTCCGACTCTTGGTTTAGGCTCAGGCCATGATCTCATGGTTTGTGGGTTCAAGCCCCATGTCGTGAGTATGCAGCCGCTTGGGATTCTCTCTCTCTCTCTCTCTCTCTCTCTCTGCCCCTCCCCTGCCCGTGTGTTCTCTCTCTCTCTCTCTTTCTCAAAATAAAGAAACTTCACAATTAGAAAAAAAAGAAATACGGTCCAGGATGTACAACATGTTCATTTTTTTTTTTTTTTTCGAAGCTGGCCAGTGGCATACATATAACTCTAGGTACATATAACTCTAGGTCCTATCAGACCACATCTTTGCCGCTTGAATGCTTATTTTGAATGGTCCACCCCCCCGCCTTAACTGAAAGCTGACATTCCAATTAAAGCTGACAATGACTTCAACTCACTTAATAGAGCTGAGAATCCCTCCCTCTTCATATTGGGATATTTCTTCTTGATCCATTGTTTGTAAAATTTAATTCATTGACTTTGACCAAAGTAGTTAGCGTTGTCAGTAGGAGTGTAGTGTTACGGAGTGTTGGGGTTATGTTTTTGTAGCCATTTCTTTCTGAATGTAAAAACAGAGAGCTGCTGCTGTGAATTTCAATAAATTTGGCCTGGTTAGAACAGAACGGTATCATGACAGGATGCTGGTAAGGTGATCCTAAGGTTCTTTTCCCCTAAAGGCGGCTTGCTGAATGAGAGTCTGAGATGGCACTCTGTCATGAGCCAGCCTCACATGCCCTCACCCCCTGGGTATACATCACACCCCGCAGAAGGCACTGATATGAATTAAAGACCTATGACATCATCTAATAATGCCTGCCTAATGGAGAGAGGTATCATTCTGGTAATGTAATTTTGGTCCTTAGACACTTGCAAGTTAGAAATTTGATATCATTCTTCATGCAAAAGCTGTCTTTATTGAAAGGTAGAATTAGGAAATTTACAGGTGGCAAGGTACTGAAGGCTTTTCACATCAAATTTTACAGTCGATTCAGATCCTGATACAAGGGGCTGAAGGAGGCTGGAAGCCCTCATAATCTTGCTGGGCCTTCAGAGAGGCAGTAGTCACTGTGTCAGAATATGCCCAGATTCCTGTAAGATTATGCACAGATCGGCCATGGAAGTATTTCTCCTCTATGTAAAAATCTTAAAATGAATCTGGCAATGAGAAAAGAAAATGGGAAGAAAACCAAATAGTGAAAACTAGAAAACAAATAACTGTTATAACTTTTAATGATTAGAGGAAGAAAATGAGCATTCAAATGTATACATGTTTCTATTTTCTAGCAGTGAGATGGTAATACAGTATGGGTAGAAGGGATGTAAGTAAGAAATTTGCTGTGAAGTTGATACATTCAGTCTTATGAATGTAGATATTTTATACTTTTAAGATCTTGAGATGGTTTTAACTGGAATATCCAGATGATTCTCTTAAAATTAAATCAAAGCATGAGTACCAGGCTGTGCAGTCTGGACATTTAAAATGTCTTGAAAGTTTGGTATTCTAGAGATAATTGTATAAATTTTATCTGCAATATTTACCAGTTTGAGAGAATGCCCACTGGGCTGTTGAAAATTAAGCACATGGGAGTATGTGCAGGGCACCGTCATCTCATTGGTAGGAGCTTTATTTGAGATATTCACCTTACCTTTTGACAAGTTCTATCCTGCATCCCAACACCCAGTGGGACTTTATTCATAAAACACAAAACAAAACAAAACAACAACAACAAAAACAGGTGATAACATTCATTTGGGAAAACGTTTTAACTTGGAAAATGGAATTGTAGCCTGAGCTTGGCCTGAGAACCACACATTCCTTGGAAGGAACCTAGTTTCAACCCAGTGATTCTGCACACGCTTTTCCCTGCAGGGGTACAACTGTACCTGGAAAGAGTTGTAGAAAATGGGTAAGCTGGTCCTAGAGCCAGACTCCTCGGGTTCAGATCCCATCTCTTCCTTGGTGCTCAGTTGCTCTAGACAAGTTATCGTGTCTCTGCACCTGAGTTTTCTTATCTACAGCACAGAGATATTATCTACCTTATAAAGTTGTTGAGAAGATTTAATGAGTTGATGGTGTAGTGTGCTCAGAACCAGCGTGGCAGGTAGTCTGTGCACGTCATGTATTAGCTATTTCTATTAACTATAAAGAGTGCTTTTCTAGCACAATTTCTGTCCCGTTTGTCATCAACTAGTAAAGGACTTTGTGAACGTTCCTTGCTTTCTGAGTGATAAACCTAAAAAAAACATAGGCCCCGTTACTCAACTGGAAGCTAAAGTCATGACTAATTTATAGTGTTCTCTTTTAAAGCTTTTTTTTTAATTAGATAGCTACATTATTAGTTTGCAGATACCTTGAGACCAGAGTGCATATCATATTCGTTTTGTAAAACCTCCATGGCTCCTAACCAAGTGTTGAATGAAGTGATGAACAAATCTGCTTGAACTGCTTTTTCCCTACATTTATAGTGTGAATATTAAAGTTTGTGAATGGAATACCCAGATTTTTCGAAAGGAGACAGACCACGTGAGGTACCTACACAGGCCCAGAGATTATAAAAACAAAAGCAAACAAAAAAAGACACTTCTCACAACTGCTTTTTGTAAAGGATCATGTCATATTAGAAAGAAAATGGTGATTGCACCGATAGTTAATCTGGGACCCTTTTTAGGATGTAAAGCAGGTAATGGGCATCTCTAAAAAGTGTTTCTTATGATGTTCTAAGCATAGGTCATAAGAATAAGGAACCCTCTGTGTGGTCTGTTTGCTCTTGGAATACTTATGTCCTGCACACATGTGTTTTCATCTGGGTTATGAAATTGTCATTTGGTAAACAAAACCAGAGGCAGAGGGCTCTCATTTGCCCCCAGAGTTATAGTCTGCTTTACCAGGGGATTTGCATTTCCACCCTGCAACATTTATCCTTGCTTCAAAATTAATTTAAAAAAAAAAAACAAGTAAATGAAAACAAACCGAGAAAACAAAGTGGATAGGTTGTGGGGGGAGAATCAGAGTCACAGGGAGGTGCTTAGCTGATTTTAATGAGAAGCAAAGCAATGGCCAATGTTCCTGGGTAAATGTCGATATGCATTATTAAGTGAAACAGTGGTAAAATATAGACTGTCAGAAGCATTTTTCTTCTGGAGACATGGGGAGAATTGAAATGCACTTTCAAAGGAGACGTCTCTTTCAGTGTTTCTTCAATCATTTTCTGTTTGAAGCTTTAATTACAGTGCTTGTCGCTACCTAATGCTTTCAGTTTAAAATCACATCGCAGAGGAGAGGGGAAGACACGGTTGCTCAGACGAACAGCAGCCGTAACATCAGCATCGAGATGTTTATTCACCGGGGTCTTCCCCCTATGTGATTCCTTCAGAGATCAACATTTCGTTTTGGGAATGCTTTTGTATCATGCGTGTAGGACACAATGTGTCTTTAGAGTAATTGCTATGATATTGCTATTGCCAGAGCAGGTAATAACTTCCAGGAAATAACGTTTCCCAAAATAAAGGAGCTGGCTAGCTCCATGGTCTTCTCCAGGTTTGGCAGTGTGGGTGGCTAGTGGCTTCCGAAGAGTTTAGTGTCCTAATCAAAGAAACCTGTATTTAAAATATAGTCCTAGATCTAGATATGGAACATATAAGCATATACATACGTATAGATCTATATCTCTACACATGTATGCATGCGTATATACATACACTTATAACTGTCATCGTTACTCATGCTGAAGAATTTGTTACTCAGTCTAGTCGATACATATTCTTTGAACACATGCTCAGCTTAGGGGTGCCGAGGGGCAGAAGACTGAGCCTCTGTCTCTCAAATTACTCGTGGCCTGGGGGTGGAAAGATACGTGAGGAAATATCATTGTGGTGGTTAGCAGGGTGTATGCAGCGGCTTGACAGCCAAGTAAAAATGAGCCTCATTTCCCCTGTGGGATCCTGAGAAGGCTCCAGAAGGAAGTGACCTTTGCGCTGGTCTTTGAGGAAGGAATTAGCTAAGCAGATAAGCAGTGAAAGGTCTATCAGGAGCAGTAGGTGATCAATTTGGGGCTAAATGGACATCAAAATGAGTGTGAATTCTTTTGTTAGCAAATAGTTTAGATGTTCTCTGAATGCACTGTTCTCACTGTCCAGAGGGAAGGGAGTCACGGAGCCAAACCACAGTTGCTTGTAGTAAGGACTGTATGTGATAGGCGATATGTGTATATATACATGTATATGGGATACATAAGGCCCTTTATAAAGCTCGTTTACATTTTATTTCATTTTTACCTCGTAGCAGTTCAACAAGATAGATGAGTAGGATCATTATTTTTTCAGGTAAGGAAAGGGAGGCTTTCCAGAAATGGTGTCCCTTGCAAAAGGTCACATGGTTCAGTTTCCCTCCGGCGATGTTCCTGGACTCACCCCTGGAACCGAGTCGGCACTGCCCTTCCCATCCTGAGGGTGGATGGTGGGTTAGATTCCAGGGTTCCAGTACCCAGGATCCCCCACGTCAACAGCATTTAGTCGGTGGCTTTCCATAATCATTGGTCACTAATGATGCACAAGTAGTTAGCGGTAGTCAGTGCACCTGCTTGGTCACTATGACTTCATGTGAAATTGGCAAGACTTTTTATCTGTTTCAGGAAGCCCATAGGATTTGAGCAAAAATGTTGACTTTCTCACAGTTCTGCCAGGTCGGCTTCCCTTCTCCTGCCAGGAACTCAAACAAACCTCTTACCGCTGCAGGCTTATTTCCGTACTTCAAAGTATTTCTGTCAGACAGACCTTGCCTGTTCTACCTCTGACTCTTCAGGGATGGGTAGGTTCGTTTGTTTGTTGGCTTGTTTGTTTGTTTGCTTATAAATTATTACTTATTTACTACCTGGGAGGCGTATACCCACCTGGGAGGAGCAGTTTTGATTTTCCTCATTTGTACAGGGGTGACAGTGTGACCATGTAACTAACGGAAACTGGTCCAGAATCAGGAAGTAATGAGCAGAAAAATCCCTTAACCTATAAAAATTAGAAGTGATGTCATACAGCAAAGGACCGCCTCCTCCTAAAGACAGTCTTCCCATGTAGCATCCATTCTATGCAACAAGGAATTTGTAACGGCTAAAAAAGAAAATGTTGCTCGTAAGCAGAAAGTTGAAAGATGCTATATGTGCCAATGTGACTAGGCTGCTTGATTTTGGATTCTGCGATGCTTGTGAGAAATAAAAAAAAAATGCAGAGGATGTGAGGGCGATCTGGCTGCGACATCTGTCACCCATTGATCGCCAGGATTGATTCGGCTGATCTGGCTGGCTAGGTGGGTGTCCCCTTCCTCCCTCACCGCTCCATGTGCGTCCCTCCCTAAGCTGCGCGCTCAGTCGAAGAGGACGACCTTCCCCGATAGAGGAGGACCGTTCTTCGGTCAAGGGTATACGAGTAGCTGCGCTCCCCTGCTAGAACCTCCAAACAAGCTCTCAAGGTCCATTTGTAGGAGAACGTAGGGTAGTCAAGCTTCCAAGACTCCAGACACATCCAAATGAGGCGCTGCATATGGCAGTCTGCCTTTCTTAAAAAAAAAAAAAAATGAAGAGTATTCTTTTCTTTTTTCCCTACAATTAAGATCTTTTTGACTAAGAAAAAAATGCAGAAGAGCAATTACTCCGTTACTTTAATTACTCTCCTAATTATAACAATAACCTTGTCACATTATCATAATTCCCCAAACAGAAAATGCAGGCTCCAAATTGCACCAATATTTGTTAATTTTACCTTGTTAACGGCTCACTGTCAGTGCGTGGAGCACTAAAAATGTTCCCATTGCCTTTCAGCAGCAGGGTGTCTATTTTCTTCTCGCTCTCTTTCTCTCTCTGTCTCTCTTTTTTGCCTCTGAAAATGATGTTGCATGCTATAGAACATGTTTGTGTTCCGCCACCCCATGATACGAACACAGCTTTTAAACTCCTCCTCGCAGCTTCCAAAACTATCTGCCGAGCAGTCTGTCATTCTCCCCTGGCTGCTTGATGGTGACAGAGAGCTGGGCACATATCTGGAGAGGGGAGATCCCAGCCTGGGGTGGGGGTGGGGGGGGCGGGAAAGGAGCTATTTATCAAGGTATCTTACAGTCTCAGTTTATGTTGTTGTAAAATGCTACCCTGAATGTTCTGTGAGATTATATCTGCTAGAAATTTGTCAGCCATCGTCAACATACAGTAAGGAATAAGGACATGCATTCTTCCAGCCAACTTAAAATAGTCTGCATTTCTTTGCCCTCATTTTCAAAGACACCGACAACCAGGGACACTTGCTTGATGGTGCCATCTGTTAGATTGTGAACAGTGCAGCGCGAGTGCTGGGATTCTACTAGAACGCTCCCAGAACCCTGGCAGGTAGACATCAAGGCATCCTAATGCATGAGTCTTGCCCACGTGCAAATCCTCCCTCCATTATTACAGCAGATGATATTGCTGACGTCCGATCAAGTCGCAGAATGACTGTTTGGTTTATAATGAAAATGTAAGGGTGAGACAAAATAGAATCATACCAGAAGCCTTCCCAAGTGGAATGGTAAATCTCCCTTATATTAAGATGTGTGATAATGTAGCCCTGAGAATCATTAGTTCTTTAGACAGCCCGGGCCTTTGGTAAAATTAAGACATCGGTTTGGTCATTATTATGATTGCCTTTGCATTTTCTTGTTGTCTTCCTTTAGTGCCCCGAAACTTCCAGAGCTCCCCATCCTGACTTCTATGGGACATTTTACTCACCGTATTTTTTTTTTCCTGTCCTCAAGCTCCTACCGATAAAACTAGTCTCAAGATGAGCTGGAAACTCATTCTGACCACAGTGAATATAACTGCCATCAGTGCTAAAGGTTACTTTTTTGAAAGTATTTACATTTTTGCTTTTGTTTCCCTTGCCTCCGGAGACATGTCTAGTAAGAAGTTGCTGCATTTTCAAACTGTGAGTAAAGCCTTGGGCTAAATGCAAGCAGTTTCTGAAATGGAATGTTTGGCAGCCCTGGAACAACTAATGGGGAAGAGTGTTCATGGGAGGAAGGATGCCATTTTCTTCTGGAAGTTCACTATACACTTGGTTGGCTTCTGAATAACCCATCTGACTCACTCAGGTTTTCAAAAGAATATTTTGTGTCACATAGACTTAGACACTTCTCAAATTCAAACCCAAAGTAATTGGAATGTTATATAAAACAAAGTTAAGTTTTTTCATGATTCCTGTATTTGACAGGGAGGATGTCTGGCAGCGTGTACTGAGAAGACCAAGTTTGAGTGCAGTCTCTATCACCCCTTGGGTTTGAGGACCTAACGCAGGTTGTTTGATTTTCTAGAAGTGCAGTCCCCAGCTCTGTTAACTGAGGTTCATAACAGCCACTCATAGACTTGTTCTGAAGATCACGTGAGATGGTATAATATCGCGGAGAGAGGGGGAGAGTAGATAGGCGTGAAACACAGGTACCTATAGCTGGTTCCAGCTTGACCCACTGCTCTAGTCTTTTCTTTTTTAATCTAGATACATGATCTCTAATTTGTTTCATGTCATGAAGACGATGATGCTCAATGGGCATCAGTTATTTTCCTGTTCTTTAGAACATTCTTCAGGCAACAGCACTTCACTAACAGGAGAAAATGCCATCACATGATTGCATCATATTCTTCAAAATGAAGTCTCTTGATGGTTGAACGGTATAAACAACAAGGAACATAATTGGTCAGAATGACCCAGGGGAAACAACCCAATGAAATTAAACAAAGGAAATTTTATACTGTGAGGAAAAATCAATGGGTTGTAACAGAACCCTGAGTGAGGAGACAAAGCTCTTGAATCCCAGAGACCTAGAGGCAATTGAAAAGCCTAGAGCCTGGGGCTCTTGTTTTACTTTTCCAAGACTGTTATAACACTGTTCAATATAAAGATACATCATAAATCAATATGCTTTAATCTATATTTTCTTACATAAAATCAGACGCGCAGAAGCATCTAAAGCACATGCACTCCTTAAAAGGAAAGAGACACGTCATTTTTTGAGAATTACAGTTTTGTAGACTCTGTGCTGCCCTACGGAATTCAACCATTACAGAAGTCTGATAAAGATGAATTGTCATGGTTATGCCCAAATAACATCCCAGCAGTTACTTCTGTCACCAGGGCCACCCAACCAGGAAGTGATGACACTGGGATGGCTCCAGTTTCATCTGACTCCAAAGTGTATGCTATTTAAACAAATACACTGAATGACCCCCACCCCCCCAGCTCCCGCCTTTTGTGACTGACTTGGTTCAGATCTTCTGTAATATCCAGACCTCAGTACTTAACATGACTTTAGAAACGAAACACAAAAACAGAGAGGACTTCTCTCGCAAAACAACGTGAAATGTCAAACATCCTAAGTGGAGAGTATGGATGTGTCTGGTATTTGTAAGTAACTTACTAGATGACTCTTGACTCTAAATCTCAGCGAAGATACTGGAGTTGAAAAGGAGATGGGTTGACACATGTAAGAATCTTAGCATAAAACAGCCCTCAAAACAAAATAGTGCAACACGTGGCACTTGAATAGACATCCAGAAGTCAGGGCTTCTTCCAGAAGAGGATCTTTATCAAAGCAAGTAAAGGATAGGCGGGAGGGTCTGCTGTTCAGTGGATCTGTTTTCAATATTTACATGGCAGAAAACCAAAGTGACACATGGCTACACCTACTCTTCTCTGCCCATACGTGGAGAATATTGTAGCCAACTGGCATTTTTTTTCCGCCATGTCTCACTCACTGAATAGATTTGGCCAATGACTATGCATAACTTGAGTTGGATGGATAGGTTTAGAAACTTCATTGAAGTTTTTAAACTCTTACGGTGAGTAGCAATTTGTAAATGTTAAAAGTAACACTGGTTTCCCTCATTTAATACAAATGGGTTATCTTAGAAAGATAGAAGATAATCAAAAATGGAACCAACAATATCCATCACTAACAACCTGAACTGGAAACATATTTAGGTAATGAAAAGCCTAAATCGTCACATCTCCACTGGGTCAACCAAGACCACTCCAAATGCATTTATGGAGGATCTATGTGAAGATATTTTGTCTTTGGCAAAAAGAGCTGATTTTCTGAGTGTGCCATTGGACTCACAGATAATACAGAAATAAAGTATTTGGAAGTAAGGTTCTGTCACTTTTGTATGTATTTTGTAGACGGTAGAAAACCATTTTCTATGTCTTTTGTAGACATAGGTAACATTATTACAGAAGAATATGACTCTACCTATCATGATTGAAACAAAGGATATGTAATTTAATATAATGGCTCTTAAACCCTTCAGCTCTGCATCGTCCTGCAGACCCGCTTCTTCATCTGTATGGTGAGGATTATAATAGTGCTGATTTCAAAGGACTTGTTTTTTTGTAGTGATCAGATGTAAGACTGTATCTAAAAGTGATTTGTAAGTAGAAGAGTGCTATTCATGTGCGAGTCCTAGTGGTGATTATTATTCTGATTCTACTGGATAGTTCATGCATTAAGCCATGTTTCATGTGGCCTGTCTTGTCATAAGAGGTTTGTATAGTAATACCCAATTTAAACCTATTTCCTTTGGTTCACTAATTTACTGTCTCATATTTCCTGTATAACTGTGAGTTATTTCGCATATGTAATCCTGGCCTTGCCAAAAAGCAAACAATTAATTTTATAATTCAATCAAGCCTTGAAGATTTTCAAGTATTGCTTCCTCAATATTAAGGAGAATTTTCAAACTCCTGAATTGATGGAGTTCCACCTAATTTATATAATATTAAAAGGAAAGCTGTTGAATCTGTACTGGTCATTTCATAGTAAGAAAGAGATAGGAAATTCATCATGCGATCACTGGTTTTATCTTATGTCTGCCCTGCTGTTTCTATGACAGCAAGAAAAGAGTAGTAGAGTTATGAACTATACCGATTGTAGAAACAGAATTGATAGGATACTATATACAAAAGTCAAGGTACAAAGCCATAGAAATCCTAGAGTTTTTTGTTTGTTTGTTTGTTTGTTTGTTTGTTTTTAAAAACTCTACCCCCAACATGAGGCTCAAACTCACTATCCCAATAAAAAATTGCACGATCTACTGACTGAGCCAGACAGGTGTCACTCTAGAGTTTTATTGTTTTTTTTTAAATTTGTTTATGTTTATTTATTTTTGAGAGAGAGAGAGAGACAGAATGTGCCTGGGGGAGGGGCAAAGAGAGAGAGGGAGACACAGAATCCAAAGCAGGCTTAGAGTTTTATTTTATTTATTTATTTATTTTTTATTTTTTTTTTAACGTTTATTTATTTTTGGGACAGAGAGAGACAGAGCATGAATGGGGGAGGGGCAGAGAGAGAGGGAGACACAGAATCGGAAGCAGGCTCCAGTCTCCGAGCCATCAGCCCAGAGCCTGACGCGGGGCTCGAACTCACGGACCGTGAGATCGTGACCTGAGCTGAAGTCGGATGCTTAACCGACTGAGCCACCCAGGCGCCCCTAGAGTTTTATTTTAAATGAGTCTTACGTGTCTGTCATTTCTATTCCTTTAAAGGATCTTAGGAAAATGTGAATGAAATATTTTACGTTAAGAATTTCCTTTTTGGTTTGTTTCTGGGTTTTATTTTTTGGGGGGTTAGGCAGGGTAAGGATAATAACAATCTTCCTGGTCCAAATGACATGCAGTCTGGGGTGTCATATATTGTTTTTGCATAGGAAGAGTGATATTAATATCTTCGGTATGTATGGAGTCATAAAAATAGCTTTTGTCATGATATCTCTTGTGTGCTGTTACTTTTCTCATAAGAAATCTGTCACATTCATTTTAAGTTACGATGTGGATATGAGACAACTAGATACTGTAGTTGTTTTAATGGGCTGGGTGTAAAAATGATGACGTTTATGGAGCTATCCAGAATATTTTGTAGCATCTGGAACCCCACTAGTTTCTTAATCTTATTAGTAGGAATATTACCAGCTCTCCAGTACCTGCATGACTAATGACCAAGTTTATTTATTTTTCTAAATGTTCAAATATTTGAGGAACCAAATCCATGGGGATTTATTAAGAGGTATATGCTTGAGAGTTCCTGTGGTCAGGTTATTGGTTTCAAAATACAGGTTGTTAGCTTTTAAAAAGAGTTGCTATTTTAGGTTGTCATGCTTAAAAGACACTTGGAAATAGCATAAAAAAGACTCCTACATTGAAAGAACTGTTGCAAGTCATGAGGGAAAATGTGCTTGACATCACACTGATGTATGCGTACCTATTGAATTCATGGGTCCTTGGGAAGGTTTAGAACCTGTAATGGAATTTATTACAAAATGCCAACCAACAGGCCAGATCTTAGGGGGAAAAAGTCACTGCTTGTGGAGTGCTTTTAATAGAGGATGAGAATAAGCAAAATGCAATTTTGCAATTTTTATAAGATTGCCCCCAACCTCCAACCATTAGAATAAGAAAAATGGGTCTTGGCCCTCTGGCAAATCTAGGCCACGCTGACAGGTGACCTAGTGTAGAAAAACCACAAAAGGAGAGACATTTACAAATGCTACTATGCCAGTAGTTTTCTGATGAATTATCCCGATTATTCATACAGTGGGGACTGGAGGACAAGGTACGGTCTAACTGGATAGAGATTCTCTTTCATATTGGCACTTGCCTAATTCTCTCTGGTTGAAGGCCTTAAAGAGAGCACATGAGCCAGCAATAGTTTCTAGATGTGTTAACGTGGGGGAAAGGTCAGTGTTGTGGACTGAAGTACCATGGTGAGCCACGCGTTCATGGGTCAGGGCAGATGGTATTCACTGGATGATGGCTGGGTCTAATTGTAGAAATTTACAAGGGAAACTTTCATTGAGAGATCAAAGTAACAGATTATTATTGCATTCAAGACTGGAATCAGACTTTGCCCTCTAAGAATAAAATGGCTTTGTCAAGGAATCCAGGGGATCATCTTGATTTTTTCAACCTGTAAGATAACACTTGGTAAATTTTCAAGGCTAATCCTAAAGGAGCCATTCTTACCACTCAAAGAGTGTGTGTGTGTGTGTGTGTGTGTGTGTACGCGCCCGTGCGCGTGTGTGCACGTGCTTAAGAAGGATAGGAATCTCGGCTTCTATTTAGGTGACAGCATTTTGGAAAATGCAGTGTTTGGTATTACTCAGTAGTTGATCCAAATACTTTTGGTAGAATACACAGGATTTATATTTCTGGCCTAGTTGAAGGGAAAGAAAATGTCATCTGGTGGCTGAAAAATAATCTCAGTGTTGGGTCCTATCAAATATTTGGCATGAATAAAAAGAAACATATCCCTCCCCTGTATCAGCTTCTAAGGAGTGAAGCAAGCATAACTACTTTTCAGTTTGGTCATTTGTGAATTAGTCATGATGAAGAAAACAGTCTGTTTCTGCCAGATGAAGGGTAATACAGTGGAAAACTTTCAAACAGTATAATATTTGTGTTGTGACTAAAAAGTAATGAAAATAGTTTCCACCGGTTACACAGAATTTCTTGTGATTCAACCAGTGTCATTGAGAGTTGGAGGAAGGACACATCGATTGGAACATATTTAAATGAAAAATGTGATGAGACCTGTGCTCAGGAGTCTTTTTTCTTTCTTCCCCAAGGCAGCTGGGCCAGGAAAGATGTGTGCGCTAACACAGCCCTAAATTGGGAGCAGGACTGTGGATTCGAGCTTTACAGAAGTGGTTAGAACCATCCGGTTCAGCTGCTACATTGACATGTCCACGCAGAACACTGTAGGCACCCGGGCACTGTTGTGAACACAGTATTCCCATCACTAGCTTGGTGCCTGCATATAATAGAAACTCCAAAAGTATTTAGAACCTCTAAGCTTCCTTCCAGACTTTTCCCATTAGTCCAAAATGGCGCTTTCTAGGAAAACGGGGGCTGTCTTTATACATTGTGTGTTTTTGCCCTATTGCTATATTGTATGGATTAAGAGCGTGAATTCTGGAGCCAGATAGGCTGGACTCAGACCTCAACTCTGCCATTTTCTTACGTAGGAGACTGGACAAGTTCCTTTACCACTCTGCCTCAGTCTCTTGGGTACAACGCACATAATTACATATGTACTCCTGTTGTGAGGTTGTAAGGATTGAATGAGTTAATATCTGCACAGGGCCTAGAATGGAGCCTAGAACAGAGTAAGTAACTTGATAAGTGAATTTTACTTTCCTGTAGAGATCAGAGGAATGTTTATCTTGCTTAACTTCTATGAACAGCATGGGTTACCCTTCTCCCAGCAGGTGAGTCACAGAAGGCTTGTACAGAGCCACTAAGTGAGGAGTCTTACAACTTATTTCGAAATTACCCCTGTTCTCCTTGTGGTTGATCTCTTGAGAATTTGGCCTCTTTCTTGTTTCATAATGGGACAAATGAAGAGGAGATAGTAAAAGCAGAAGCATGTTGAGTTGGGGGAAGGAAGTGCCAGGGTAAGAACACGGACCTTTGAGGTAAGACACGTGGCTTTGTTCTAGTTCTGTCATAGGCTAGTCACTCAGTTTCTCACTCAGTAGGAATGTTTCTGCCCTGCTTGGGCAATCAAAAGAATTATTGTAAGAATAATTCTTACAGTGTTCTTCAGTGTTCACTGAAATTAAAAGATGATTGGAGAACCTTAATGACCATGTGTGAGGCACTAATACACCAAGATAATGGTCATTGCTAGGTATATCTCCAAACGAATTTAACTTTCTTTGTGTTATATAATGTAAAGGGGGATTTTCCTTAAGAAATGTGCTCATATTCGGGAAGCTTGGAGCATGTCTGGACCAGAGGGGTACAAAAATGGTGGTTGAGCATCACAGTCGGTTAACCAGCTGTTGGTTTTGTTTTGTTTTGCTGTTGTTTGTTTTTTGGGTTTTTTTGTTTTGGTTTGGTTTTTGTCTTTTCTTTATTTCCATGAACCTCATCTGGGAACCAGGTGTCCCAATCCTGCCTCCCGCACCTCGCCATAATGAGGACACCTCACTGTGGAACCCCACCTTGCCTACTCTCTCCTCCTATTCTTGGGATGCTTACCTTTCTCTTGTCAGTTACGTAATCTTTTGAAACTCAGTTTCCTGATCTGTAAAATGGTGCAGGCTTTACTGACTTCGGAGGTTAATGGACATGGTATGTATATGCCTGGCATATATTAGCCACTTCTCTCTGCCTCTCATTCTCTTAAAGATTTGTAGGTCAGTCTCTCTTTTATCTCAGAAATTCCAACTATCATACTAACTGATCAGTTAACCCTTTCATGATAAATAGTTAGCATTTAAATATTTTTTAGCATTTATTCATTTTTGAGAGAGAGAGAGAGACAGAGTGTGAGAAAGGGAGGGCCAGAGAGAGAGGGAGACACAGAATCTGAAGCAGGTTCCAGGCTCCGAGCTGTCAGCACAGAGCCTGATGCGGGGCTTGAACACATGGAAAGCGAGAGATCATGACCCGAGCTGAAGTCGGACACTTAATTGACTGAGCCACCCAGGCGCCCCAATGGTTAACATTTTAACAGTAATTTACTGGCAACTACACTCCTTCCCTGAAAAAGAAGGACTGCATGATGATGGACTTTTGGGGCACTGTAGCAAAGTAGCGAAGACTCTTTGGGGCAAAAAGAGGGCACTTTAGCCTCTACTGGTGATTACCATTTTGCTTTTGAGCACTTCTTTAGGATTTCTAGAAAGAAAAGAACCCTGTCTGCTCAAAGCAGCTCTGTCATTGCCACAGATTCTTGGCAGCTGACCATGTATTGTTAAGGCTACCAGTGTCGATACAGGTTTCCTTCTTCCAGTCTGGGATGGAGTAAAGGGGAAATTTGAGCTCCTCTGGTTCCCTGGGCTGACCAGAACATGATAGCAGGATACTTTCTCCAAGTGGGAGTGTGGAACCCAGTGTGGAGTTCTCTGGGCTGGGACCATGGAACCAGGGCAGGGCAAGGACGGTTTGGGCAAGAGATCATTTCCTGCACCAAATACCACACTGGGATGCATTCAACTTGGCCCGTAGGGATGAACATTAGAGACAAGGAAACATTAGGAGCCAGGACCCTGTGCGTCCTTTTGAGTTCTAATAAAAGTCTGCAGACACTCACAGTAAGAAATGTATTTTAAGAATTTCAGACGAAGCTTATTTTGTCCCCAAGCCCTCTGGTTACCATGGCTTGTTTTGTTTTTTTATCAGAGCTACCGAAAAATACATTTATCTTGCTAAACACTGATGAGCCAATGGCAGAATACCAATCCTGAAGTAATGGTATTAAAACATTCTCTTTTGGTGCTTTTGGAGGGATTTTACATTAGCAATAAAAATGATCACAAATGCTGCCATTACCAAGATGTTTTCTCCTAAAAGTTTTGGTCGGTTCAATTTTGGGATCATGCTCATTAAATGTGACAGTGAATCTTAGCGGCTTTTATAAGATGTTGGTATGTCCATTTCATCTGCCACAGTATTCTCTAAACAGGCTTTCTCCGAATGGGCTTATCATATTTCAACGTAAGAAAAACATCCAAGAAAAGAAACTGACAAGCTGCCTTTACACGAAATAGCACTCTTTGTCTCTACCATCCCCCTTCTTGGGCTTCTGGTATTGACAGCCATCACCCAAGAGGGGGAAGTTGCCACTTGGACACGTAAATTAGACCTTGGCTCCTTTAAAGATGTTCTCTTGTTCTTTTGCCAAGTTTGCATTGACCATTAAAGGTGAAAGCCCTTGGTTTTCATGGGTTTCAAGTTTCAACTCTAGATTAGAATCTATGTGAGGATGTTCTAAATAACTCAGTAGATATGAAAATTGAACATACAATGATTCAACTCCTTTTTTTTTGTTTTAGGCATTAGGATTCATAGTTGTACTTTCTTACCTCAACCTGACCACAGTATTGGAAGCAGCTAAATGAATTCACATTTAGAGGTCAATTATTTTTTAAAACACTGCATAGATGGGCTTTAACTTGTACACTTAATGAAGGACCAAAGAGTGGAGTGTATGGTTTTAATGAATTCTTTCTGTTTGTTTTCCCTTAAATTCTCATTATTTCTTTGAGAACAACTCTGGTAACTTAATATATCCCGTTTTACTTTTTTTTTTCTTCAGTACACTCTATACTGAATTAAGAGTTTAGGTTTTAAAGCATTGTTTCCTCAAGTGTGTAAGACCTGTCTCTAGAGAAAGTGTCCGTTTAGGTTTCTCGGTGGTATTGTCTTTGTGTGGTTGTGAGGCAGTAATGGGGCCTGGTGACATTCATAAGGATTTGGAACCCAGAGATTTTCTTCATCTGTTTTGCTCAAGCTTGAGTGGTTTAAAAGGATATACTTTATTTCAGTATGGGACGCTATCTGCTAATGTTTTTTTCTCCAAAAGAGTACATCATTTTAAGAGTCTACCATAGTGTTGGCTTAGGGTTGGCCATAACGTTTTTATATTTGGATCTGCTGTAATATTTTTTAATATTCTAAAATCTCTTTAAATGGAAATCATCACACTCTTGTGTATTAGTTTCAGAAACGTTAGCAAACCAGAAACATAAAGAATGTTATGGGATAGGGAGAATATTACATTATTAGGTGAGCAGAGAGTGCATATTGTGACATTTTCATTTAATGGTGCCTAACTGGCAGTTTAAGAGTATAATCCAATGGGTGGGCTGGTTAATGTGGGTATAACAAAGGAAAATAGTTTGTCTAGACTCTGAGCTCTTCCCTTTCACTGACATGTCCAAATCCTGTCTAAAGATTGATGCCAAAGAAGGGAATCAAAGATAACCATTATTTGTCTGGTACTTCAGTAAGTTTCTTACCATGGTGGAATGGGACGTGAGTAATAAGATAGCAGAGTAGCAAGGTGGGCTGAGGCAAGTCCACTGAGACAGAACTATAGTGGGACTCTCCTTCTCTGACTCTGCATTTCACGTCTGAAGAATACAGTTAGCACCTTCTTTCTTTATCAAATGTGTCTTGATTGGGCTTGCCAAAGCTGTTAATGGCCCCTGTTTCCCATGGTATAAACCATTTGTCAAGAGACACCATTGTTTTATAGTCAGTGAAACGGCAATGTGTGTGTGTGTGTGTGTGTGTGTGTGTGTGTGTGTGTGTGTGTGTTGGGGAGGGAGGCATTAATGCCAACTTACTAAGATTATATATACTTTACAATCAATCTTGTCTAAGCAACCCCAGACATTTTTGGGTGGCATCTTGAAAATGATCTCTGTTATTATCTGACGGTGGTATGGTAGTGAGCCAAACAATAAAATCTTGAGAACCATGGGCCTAAATAGCCATGGTCATAGGGTGCCTGGGTGGCTCAGTCGATTAAGCGTCTGACCTTGGTTTTGGCTCAGGTCATGATCTAATGGTTCTTGAATTCGAGCCCAGCATGGAGCTTTGCACTGACAGTGTGGGGTCTGCTTGGGATTCTCTCTCTCCCTCTCCCTGCCCCTCCCCTGCTTGCACTGTGTCTCTTTCAAAAATAAATAGCAATAGCAATGGTTCGTCTTTTGTGCCAAGCATTCAGTGCTATAATGACATGGGTAATGTACTATCTTTCTAGAAGTCATCACTGGGCCCTGTGTTTTCTCTTTTTTGCAGCTTTACTTGTATCAGAAACCTAGGATTTTCTCTTCTCTGCTTATCTAAGTCCCACGTCGCTTCAGAGTGAATCTCAAGTGGCTTATCTTCATGATGAACTCCTGGGGTTTCTTCAACTCATGGTGGTTCCCTTTTCCTTGGAGCTCATAGGTGTTATCAGTTATACAACTTCTCTCATAATTCATCAGCTACCCATCAACTAACATTTTTACTTTTATGTTGTCCTTTTGTTGTAGTTATTTTGCTGTTATTTTCATTAACTTCTCAAGCAGGTACAGTTATCTCCTTAACCAAGACATCGAGAGCAGGGCAATATGTCTTAGAATTTTTTGTATTATCATCATTAATTAATCAGGTCCAATATTCATGGCAGGGGTTATCAAGCATGTATTGGCTAATTGATTATAAGACAATTATATGCAGACAGTAAGTAGGCCTTGATATTCTTTTCCTGCTCATTTGTCCTCCACTTAGCTAGGTACAGAGTTAGTTCAAAACTAAGAACAGTAAAACCTTGGATTGTGAGTAACTTGTTCCGGGAATATTCCGCAAGATGAGCAAACATTTCTAATAAAATTTAGCTTGATAAATGAGCAATGTCTTGCAATATGAGTAGTACATGATGCCGAACATCACATGGTCACAACTGAGCCAATGTTTTTTCTCTCTCTCTCACTGCGGGATTGTGGTTGATTGTCTCCCATACTTGGATGCTCGGTCTAGGCCACAGTGTTTGGCAGAAACCAGTGACTTTTCAGAACGTGGGAAGGTGCCCCCAACTGGCACTAGTGTATTTTATGTCACTTCAAAGTACCTATGGACAGTCCTTTGCTTTTCCATTCAAGAGTAAGCTTAGGAATGCTTAGCTTCATTCTAGGTCAGGCTACCTGCAGATATAGACCCTCTCCTCTGCTGCTTTATTGCCAACTACATTAAATACAGTACTTGGCAAGTTTATTAATACTGTACTGTAGTCAACATCCATGCCAGTGTATAAAGTGACCCCCATGCGGAAAAAGATTCCATTGAGCCAATAGATAACAATGATTCTACTAGTGATAGTGAAAGTCGTCCTACACAATAACACTGCTCTCTCATCACCCTCACACCAGCCATGAAGGCTTTCAAAGATAAATGCAGATTAATTTGTTTATTTTTCTTTATATTTTGCATTTTCTTTATTATTTTGTACTATACTGCAGTATTGTAATTATTTTTATATGAATATTTTTGGGTTGCGGAACGAATCATCTGAGTTTCCATTATTTCTTTTGGGGAAATTCGCTTTGATATACAAGTGCTTTGGATTACAAGCGTGTTTCCAGAATGAATTATGCTCGCAAAGCTTTTACTGCACTAGCAAATACATGGCGACCCAATGGGCCCAGAGGAACACACGCTCTTGCTTCTCATTCTTACCATTTAGTGAGCCGTGTGGCCTTCCATGTGGTAGGTACTTCACACATACTGATTTATTTCATCCTCATGGTAGTTTTTGTAATTACATGCTGATATTTACATTTTGCCAATGACTAAGGGGCTCAGAGGGTTTGAATAACCTGCCCCAGATCTCATGGGCAGTCAAGGTAGAACTTGGATTTAAACAGAGGTCTGAGCAACTCTCAAGAGAGTCTTTATCACTACTTTCCACTCTACTGAAGTTCTATTAACTATAGACCATGCTTCAGTTTTAACTCTCCAGTTCTTGGCCACTCTTACAACTGATTAGACATACTTTCTATGTTAAAATCTTCTCATGGCTGATCCATGCCTTTGGACATTTGAAGTTCAGAGTTAGCAGCCTAGAATTGTCAGATATAGTCCATGGAAGGCAAATTCTCATCGATTTTAAATGGAGGGCTAAATTGTAAATGGAGGAGTTACATTAAATGGTTAGAATATCACAGAGAAGAAAGTCTGCTGACAGCAAGAGAAGGAAACACTTTCTCCTCCCTCATTTTTACCACAGATGCAATATACATGCATGCACGCATGCATCACGCACACACACACACCCCATATCCTTGGAAGCAAAAAGTAATTGAGTTTTATATTCAGTAAAGTGCAATTAGATTTTTCTTTACTCACTTTTAATGCTATGTTAACATTTACCGATACAATGAAGAAACAGCTTACATCTGTTGAGATAATTCCTGATTCAAATGTGAATTTCTTTATGCTATATTGTGATTGGACACTTACTTTGTAGCTAAGGAGTTTACACATTAGCTAAGGATAGAAAAATGTCTCAGCTCCTTCTGTTGGGTGTGCCAACTCTTTCAGCTGTTCAAGCCAGGATGTAAGGAAGAATTGTTTAGAAATGACAGCATGGGGTGAGTTCTGGCATTAGGTGTCAGAGATGCTATTCTCGGTTGTGATTCTGGATCGCGAATTTTGAGTGAGTGATTTTTCCCTCAGCATCTTCCTCTGAGTAGTGAAGAAGTGGTCCATGATAATATTTCATTAACCAGTATTTGGGTATACATGAGCTCCTTTGGACATTCTCACATTAACACTTAAGATTTCAGACATCTGACCCCCCTCTAAAGGCTGAATGGAGTGATTTGAGCCATCAGAGAAATCAAACCTACTGTGTCTTCCTCATTTCCTTTTATTAGTCTGGGTTAAAACAGTCTTTCTCAAATATGTGTGTATCCAGACTCTCCCACAAGCAGGTAAACACAGTGCTGTTTGTCCCATAGGGGAAATAATCTGTAAGGGAGTCTCAGGAGTCAGCATTTTCGAAGGCCTTCTTAGGAAATCACAAAGCATGGTAATGATTTGCACCTTTCACCGGTTCAAAAATAGTTCATTCAAAATTAGCTCATGACTGATCATAAGCCTAATAGATTCAATACATAAAAATACAGCCTGCCCAATTAAATTCAAAGTTTTGATAAACAGTGAATGTATATGTATAAATATATGCATATATATAATTGCATACACGTGTCCTATGCTCTGTTTGTATCTTATTTTATTTTACCTGGCAGCCTTTCATGTGACAGAAACCTAACACTTGGGTGTTTCACAAGTGTTAATACTAGGAAGTCAGAAAGGATCCTGACACAAAAAGGCTATGTGGAGACTTTGGTACTGTCTGTTAACTTGTATCTTGATCCTTTTGAGAGCATTATATTAGAAAGAAATTTGAAGATGCCTTTTTTATCTTTTATTCCTTTCTTTGCCTTTATGCTGCATTTTGCCATTGTTGAATTCACTTTTATTTCTTAAATAAATTGGAGGGTTTTTTTTTTTTTTAGAGTGCAGGGGAATTTAGCCACATGGCTCCTATTAAGCCATCACTTCATGTGAAAATTTGTTCCAGTGCTTCTCATGTGGGTACCAACCACCTTCTCCCTAAATCACGGAGCTCTATTTTGATGTGAGGCTTATGAGGAACCTAAGAGTTCCCTGTTGCCTAATTTGTTGTCTTCCCAAATAGTTATTCTTCCAAATGGAATATTTTCCTCTGTCATTGAGTTGCATCTCTTTAGTCTCTTTTGGAAAAAAATTTTACCCAGGACATGCTGTTTACGATAGGCAACAAAGGCATCGGCCATCATTCGAGAGGAGACCGGGTCATTGCCAACACCACTAGGATTCATTTAGGTTGAAATTGATCTCTGGGTACCGCCCACCCTTATTATAGACTGACTCAGCAGGAAAGGCCTGTAGTCATTGGGTAAGCAAATATTTTCATTTTGGTTTTTATTTAATAAATTATCGGGCGTGGTTTTCCATGCACTTAATGGACACACTTGTCTTGTGAAGATGACAGAGACTCACACAGAGTCTGTACTAGGTGGTTGTGATTACCAAGGAAATAGTTCAGCTGCTCGGACCCAACCTGATTATCACCCTGAAAGTTATTCCCAAGCGTTGCTCCTGAGCTTTTCCCATGTCACCGAGATCTCGAAACCTGAACCCAAATCTTCCCCCCCAAGTCCCTGTGTGTGAAAAGGGCCCGATGTTATATTGCAGGTAAATATTGAATGTGTATATCTGATACTTCCAGATGCCTTTGAATGGAGTGCAGGTGGGTGGGACAAGGGACTTTGTGACCTGCAACCCTATTTCTCATTTTCTGGGGCTGTTGATAATTTGATTAGATCTTCAAACTCAAAAAATACCTATCAGTACCCCTGTCTCCCCCTCAAAACATTGTTTTAGAATGGATTAAGGGGTCCTGCAGTTCAAGGAAGAAAAGATGAATGCCTCCAAATTGACTCACTTTTTTTTTTTTTTTTTTTTTAAGTTAGGTTGGAACTAGAGAAATGAGATAGTTGTCTGCTTTGGGACAGGCACATCGGCCTCCCCAGTGGCACTCTCATGCAAAGGGCAGCTAACGGTAGTAATGAGAGAGGAGCAGTTTGGATTCCCAAGTCCCCCAACCAACATTGCTTATAGCAAGTGTTGAAAACCATGCCTCGGACTGTCCTTCTCCCTGTGGGGCAAAGCATTAATGAAGAGGCCAGAGGCAGCAGTGTCCAGCCCCTCTGGGAGGTGCAGACAGTGAGCGTGTGCACGAGAGGAGACAGAATGGGGGCCTGCCTTTGTACTACCTCAGCCCCCTTCCAGTCGTAGTTCCCCCATTCAGTGCCTTGGCTTCCGAGTGTCAAATTGTTGATCTGTAAAGAAGTGATAATACTACCTTCTTGGCTGGGCTATCCAGAAGATTAAAGCAAGTAATATATGTTAAGTGCTTAGCACAATGTCTGGGAGAGACATGGCTTTTTAAGGAGTTCAGTAAACCTTAATTCCCTCCTGCCTGTAAAACTCCATTTGGGAGGGTATATTCTAGGATACTTATTGCGTTAACTCTTTAAGAGATTATTCACAACCTTGCTTATTTATTGTCTGCACTCTCTCTGATTAATAACCTACTATTGAGTTCACCAGTGACCAACGGAGATAAAATGATCTTTCTCTCCTCACAATTTGTGTCGTATTTGAAATTCAGGTCATCAGAAGCAGTCTCAGAAACTCATGACCAAACCCGCAGTTATTTGGGTTTCCTTCAGATTCACTGCTATTTTTTTTTAATTACATGTGTTTTCCTATTTTCCTTTCAGGACAAGAGCTACGTATTTTCATCACCATGGTTATCTTCTGATGCTTTAAAGTATTTGCCTGTTTTCCTCTATTTGGGCATAGAGGCAGGGACGTTGTACTTTGTCTAAAAGTATTTACTGTCTCCAAAGGGTAGACAGAGTAACTTAAATTTATAAAGTGCTAAAACATTATCATTATTTTGTGTTTGGTGCTTGCAAACTCAGAACTTTACATGTTGGGAAGAGCTTTCAACACCTTCTTTCCCTCCTTTGAAAAATAATCAACATATTGCCTCTAGCATTCTTTCGAGGAAAGCCAAAAATTGTGTTTTCTGATTTCTGAGCATATAATTTTTATAGCAATGGCAGTACAAACTGCTTGTACCTTTTGGGGGTAACTTAACAATACATTGTCTTTTTTTGTTAACAAACTCATTCAGATTTAGAGCTCTTCATATTAAAACCAATTACTTGCTTGATGGTAGATATATTCCATTACATTGGAGAAAGGGCATTATAGATACACCTTGGAGGCATTCCAGATCCCCAAGAGCATTCATCTACTGTGCTAAGAAGGGAGCAAACATTCTGATGGCCAGCCCAAGTCCTTGACATGAAAGTCATGATGAGCACATGGTTTGTATTTCTGTTTAGAAAAAGTGAAAAGCCAGTTCTGCCCATGATCTTAAATATTATTACTCCTCTAAGTGTAGCTCCGGCCATTGGTCAGTGAACTCTGCCACCCTTGTTAAAAACAAAATGGAGGGGCGCCTGGGTGGCGCAGTCGGTTAAGCGTCCGACTTCAGCCAGGTCACGATCTCGTGGTCCGTGAGTTCAAGCCCCGCGTCAGGCTCTGGGCTGATGGCTCGGAGCCTGGAGCCTGTTTCCGATTCTGTGTCTCCCTCTCTCTCTGCTCCTCCCCCGTTCATGCTCTGTCTCTCTCTGTCCCAAAAATTAAAAAAAAAAAAAAAAAAAAAAAAAAAGAAACTAGGGAGCTAGTTTCAAAAAAAAAAAAAAAAACAAAATGGAATTTCAAATCTCACAATAAACAAGGAAGAGAAGATGGGTGCCTCCAAATTGACTCACCTTGTAACGGATTGCCACTTGTATTTTTCATTTTGGGTTGGCAAATCTGAGGCTCGTGGGATTCCATTGTGGGTGACCCCATTTAAATAA
The DNA here is from genome assembly GCF_018350195.1 of Panthera tigris. Classification (NCBI taxonomy): domain Eukaryota; kingdom Metazoa; phylum Chordata; class Mammalia; order Carnivora; family Felidae; genus Panthera; species Panthera tigris. Next base: position 128,764,304 of record NC_056665.1, read on the forward strand.
TTATTCAAAGTCTTTCAAATCGTATCATTCTGATGCTTGCATTTGCTGTTGGAGTAGAAAACTACAAAGCTGAATCAATTTTTTAAAATTTATTTTTGTATTTTGTCAGTATGTATAAAAACGGAGGATAGGAAGGGAAATGATTCATTTTAAATGACGTATGAATCCATTTTCTCCTGCAGTGCTGTTACAGAACTCCTGTTGACATTAAGGAGAGGTGAGTGCATCATGAGGAGGAGAATTCTAGTTACTAGCCTAGTGCTGCTATCATTAAAAGGAGGTGCATGGATTTTTATTAATTCCCTGCATCCGTGACCCCCTTGGATATTCTGCTTTCTAGGCACTATGCTCGTTGTTGGTCATCTTCTTAGCCTCCGAGGACCATGCCCTGCCTTCGATATGTGTGTTCTGCTTCCTCTACTGTGGATAGGACTTGAGCCAGAAGGTCAAGGACAGACTTGGGCCTTTATTCAGCAAACAACAATCACTGCCTTTACAGAGTTTGTCAAGCTCTGAGTTGAGGAGGAAAGAGCCAGATATTTTTAATATTGCCTGGGGTGCTGCTCTTTTTATTGTCAACCATGCACAAAAGGACATCCAGTCTGTTGTTGTTTTTAATACATAGACCCCCCCTCCCTTTTTTTTTTCTCTATTTCTACGTATAACCATTCAGAAAGCCGCTAAACATTCCAGAGTGGCACTTTTGCTGACTCGTGCCAACACAAAAATCACAGGGGCACTTTGTTGACTAGGTGGCATAAAAACATATTGCAAAGATCATTATCAGATGAGAACATCTTTATATAACCATTTTGAATAATAATGGCAGCAGTAGCAATGCTAACTGATGGATGATAAACCAAGAATCCATAGCCAAGTGGCTGTCTCTAAGAAGTCACCTTGCAAATCAAAGGCCAAGTGGTGGGAAGGATGCATTGGCCTCCTACCTAGGGCTGACGCTGCCCAAGAAAATAGAGGCCATAGCAGAGTAGGGAAGCTGAGGGTTGGGGAATGCTAACAAACCTTGGTTTTTGGTTATTTCATGTATTGGCTTTATGTAGCTCAATGTAGGAGCACTTTTATAAGAAGAGTATTCCTTCCAATTGTAGACTCATACAAAGTCACAGATAGCTCTGTTGGAGGGTGAAACACCCCGTCAGGTGGTAAAAGGGGTAAGCTGAGTCTAACTGAAATCTAGATGGCTGTCTATGCTCCTTCAACCCACACGGGCACTTCAAAACCTGGAACCATCTTATAAACCTGGGAAATATCTGTGCAGCAGAAACACATCACTTCCGGTTGAAAAACCTTCCATCTTCTGGTCCTCCCAGAAGCTCTGATAGGAATCAGCTTTTGGAAAGCATTTTGAATTCTTTATTTGAGTTGACTGGCATCTGCAGTGAATCTCCACTCGTATTCTAGTCTCCCTTAGCAGAAGAGCCTTCTTCCAGATGGCCCCGATGGGTCTCATGCCCCCCTTCCTCTCAGAGCCCTCTTTGAAGTGCAGTGGTTGGTGGGAGTGAGAAGCCAGAGGGGAGGAGTGGGAGCCAGCTGAAATTCATGCTGCCTGGTGGGCTTACAGGTTTCTCCTTCCCTCTCTCTTTTTTAATGTATATATGATTTTGATTTTGAAATGTTTGCCTTCTCTGGATGAAAGTAAGAGAGAGTTGGTCTGGTTTTAAAGAACACACCCAGGGCCATCCTGTTTATGCATAGCTGATGGTGACAAGCAGCTGCCACCAAAGCCATCAGTGCCAGGATTAGGAAATTGGGTGTATACTTCTTTTATTTATGCTTGAATTATTGGGGGTAGGGGGTGGCTAAGGGTTGGGACGTTTCAGGAAATTTATAACTGCGTTCTGATGCTCTCTCTTCCCTAGTATCTCATTGTCCAGCTACCTGGAGAAAACTGCTTTACCTCTCAGAACCTCAGTATTCTGTATCTGTAAAATGGAAATCAAACTCTTGGCTCATAGGGCTGTTTGGAAGATTAAAGGACACAGTCTTTTAAAGCCCTTTGCATAGTTTCTGGTTTATCGTAACTACTCAAGAACCTGAATCCCTTGTCATTATCGGGACCATGTTTACAGTGCAACGAGTTTTTACTCAATCTGTATAGAGATCTAGAGGGCAAGAACTGACAGGGTCTTCCTTAAAAGCAACACCATTGGAATAATAACGAATACTCTTGGGAGGATATATGCCAATAATCCAGATGAGGGGAGTGGTCATTCGATGCCTAGGCTATTGGAATTTCTTTACATGAGTAGTTCTCCAAGGGGGTGCTTGGGTCATTTGTAGATTTGTCCTTGAACACTCAGTATAGACTGCTTTGGTTGTCTCAGTTGTGTCACTCAGATGTGCATCTTGTCTTTCTTTCTGTTTTTAGTTGTTTGGATTTCTCCCAAAGTATTTGTGGCTAAAATTCCTTTTGGACTCTGAGCTGCCTTTTTTACATAAGCCTTGGAATGGAGTCAATAGAATGTCAAGATGCCAGGCACATTCAGCTTAATAGCAGGTGGGTGTCTGCCGGTCAGCGTGCCTGATTTGCCTGACAGTAGCAAATTTAGGCCAGAATTAATGAGCCAGAGAAGGTGCCGTTGGTGTTGCAGGATTTCTGCAGAGTTTCCAGAAGTCATTTTGTTTTCTCCTCCTGATGCGATCACGCGTGCTGAAGAAATTCAGGTTCACGTACGCACCCTTGTGCGCGAGTGGTGTGTGCGCATACGTTTACCGTGACATCGAGCCGACTTGTTCTTGGAAAATAACCTTGACACACAAACCTCAAAATCTGGCTCATAAACCTCAGGAGAGTTGAGTTGAAGGTAACCGTTTGTCTCCGTCTTTTTAGTGGTCAAGGAGAAGAAAACACGCAAACGCTGAGTAAATCGCTGAGGTTTTGGTTTACACGTCCTAGGACACATTCCTGTTGTATGAAGAGCAATGTCAGAAAACAACAGGTCAGCGGAAGGGAGATCCCCTGGGGGAAGGGAATGGAGTCACAAGCCAGGGACTACTGTGTTCCAATCTTACTTCTGCTGTTTAGAGGATGTTTAACATTGAAAATACCACCTGCCTTTTCACTTTCTTTTCCTCTGGGTCTTTACTTAGGTATCAGGGAGTAGAAAAAGACTAAATATGGAAATGCAAGGGAAGTTGTCGGTGTGCCTCATAGCTACTTCCTCAGCGGTGGCTTTCTAGCTCATCTGTAGAGAGAGAAGAACACAGAGATGGTTCTAGTTTCTTCCCTGTTGATGTTTTAGTTGGTCCTTTTTTCTTACTCTGTGTCTGGCATCAGGCTTTCTCTTGTTTCAGCTTTGATTTCAGATAGACACTCGACTCTGGAACGTATGCTTTCTAATCGTTGGCCACGATGCCCTTTAAATTCCTGTGACCTCCCACGGCACGATGATATTAAATATCCTGATCTAGATTTGGTCAGAGGATGAATAAAATGGAAATGAGGTTTATGCAAATGAGCTTCCCATTTGTTTGGAGACGGTCCGGAGGCTGCTGTGGCAGTCATGGAGTATTCCAGGATTCTAGAACAGAGCAAGCAGTGCTCTGAATGACAAGCCCGAGGCTTCACGTGGCTCATTACAGGATGCCACCTACCCCAGAGAAGACTGGCCTCTATATTTAGTGGTCAAAGAAAGGAAAACAATAGTTTGACTGTACCATTCAGCCCTAATTTAAACAGTTTAGAAAATTCTACCACGTCTCCACTTCTCGGAACAAATTGATGGTTGTTCCCTTCCTTTGGTTCAAAGCCCCAGTCCTCATGGACGTCTGTAGTGATGAGTGCAGCACGTTAGCACTGGAAGATTTCCATTTTCTTCTGGAATAAGAGGTTAAATTCTCCCTGTGCAATAGCCATAAAGTTTGCTATGTGGTATCTATTATTTTTAAATTTATAGAAATAGATTTTAATAATAAAGTTATTTATTTTTATTCAGGAAAAAAGTGTGTGTATTTCTTGGGGCTATGAAGATAGTGCCCAAAGTTGCTTTGCCATATTTCACCGGAATGAAAAAGAGATCTAATATTTGGGGTTATTTTGCAGTGTTATTTCTGAATATTATTCTATCCACAATTAGGACGTGTGACAACAATGATTCTGTCATCACATTTCAGCTTGGGTCATAGCCTTTGAAGGGATGAAGCCCGGGCTGTGGATGACAGCTGTACCTGCAAACGTGGATGCGATCTGGCATTAATGTATGCGTTTCCCTACAGTGAGGGGCACGGTTCTCTTTTTGTGGTGTTCCTACTTTACCCTGGCTGTTCTTTTGTTGGAGGTTCGCAAATGGAGAGCATCATCAGTGCAGTTTGTCAGTGGAAAAATTAAAGGCTTTAGAGGAAGAGCTAATTTTAAATATTTACTTGACTATTAATTTTTTCTGAGTCTCTGTTTCCATGTCTCTAAAAGCTGTACATAAGAAGTCTTTCTGGAACGTTCTTAGGAAGTTTAAATGAGAGGATATTTATAGTGAGCAGTACCTCTAACAGTGGAAGATATTTACTTACTAACAGCTGTCACCCCATACCCTGTATGATATACCAGGCGCAAGATATGCTCCGGTCCTATTATATATGCAGGCTGGTGGTAAGGCAAAATGAATGGAGTTTTGATATGATTCTGTTCAGCAGCCAGATGAGCATTAGTTTGATGTAATCTGTTCTTACAATTACATGATGTGTGTGTGGAGGGAGGGGGAGCGGGTTGGTAATCATGGTTTGTTTGAATTCAGGAGCCTCTATGAAAGTGATAGAAAGCTTGAGTTGGGGAAACTAAGAAAGAAGTAGAAATGATTTGTCCAGTTACTCTGGGAGATCATTTTCAGCCCCACTCATTGATTTTCCTTTGTACTTAGGGTTTGTTTTTTTTTTTTTTTTTTTTTTTTTTTTTTGAGACAGTAGAGCCAAGTGGCTATGAAGTGTAGAATCAGGCCAGTCTGGGTCGCAGTTCTGACATTTATTGGTGTTCCTCTTCGGTAAGTTGCTTACCCGCTGTGGGCTCAGTTTCTTCATTGGTATAATCGCAGTAACTAGAGAACCGACCTCATAAGGCTACTGTACGGATTAAATGAAGACATCTGGAATAAGGTGTCTGGCACATAGTTAGGCACCCAATAGATACAACATAGCGACTTACCATGATGTGTATAAAGGGGATGATAGTTCGATCATATGCCGTCGTTGTGTGGATTACAGGAGATACTCGTGCACGGATTTGTCCTCTAAGAAAGTGCTCAGTATGTCTAGCCGTTTTTATTACCAACTCAGGATGAAAGCACCTAATGTTGAGAGATGTTAAGTAGTGACTGTGGAAAAGGACGTCATTTCGTAGGGTTCCGTATATGTTAGACATACGTTAATTTTTGTTGTATATTTCTACTGTATTCCTATATTCTGTATAATTTTTTTCAGAATAAAAATTGCTCATTGTTTCACCGAACCACGTTGTGGGTGAAAGCTAAGCTTCCTGCCCACCCCCGCCCCCTGCACTTATCGAAAATTAGAAAGCCATCTGAGAGGAAAGAACCTAGAGAAAATTCCTGTGTGAGGAGTGAGATTGTCCTTGTGAAGGGTTAGGTCTCTAAGACTTGTACGCAGAAACTCATTGAGAAATAATCTCTGTTAAGATGCTGAAAATTATGGGAGGGAGGTAGGGGGGATCCAATCCTGACAGTGAGATTGCCTCTCCTAACATTTCCAAAAATAAATACTTCTGGAAAATTTGTTTCTGTAAGATAAATTAATTTTAATTTATACAATTTTTGTACTGTGCTATAATACTTAAAGTAGTGGAGATAATGAGAAATATATATATATAATATATATATATATATATGTATATTATATATATATATATATAAAGTGCACCCGTTTTGTTAAATCAGAAATTAAGGAAACACTTTTGACCCATTCAAAATCTCACTGTTGGCTAAAGTGGAATGGGCAGATTTCCCAAATAGTAGCTTCAAGGAATTAATCCATTGAGTGACTGATGGGCACTCTTTACCATGAGCAGAAGTCAAATGTGGGTTAAAGCAATGAATTTTGGGAGCAGAAAACTTGCAATGGAGTAGCTCCAGATATACCCAGAATAAGGCAGTGGATGCCATAGGGAGAAGCTGCGAGCACACTCCAGAGCGCCTACGGGATGAAGTCAAGATCAGACTGCAGGTCCACTTAAAGGGTATTGCTTCCAGGCATTGTGCAAAGATGAAAATCTAACTTCCTTTACCAGGCGGGAGCACTGCATGCTGATTGCAGTGCTCTGGAGCGAGTGAATGCAGGAACCTCCTGAAAATCAAGGGGAAAAAGGAGGAGGGGGCCTTTCTTAAGCTAATCAGAATCTGACAATGGCTAGAAGGATGTTTTAAGAATAGGCAGTGATTGGCCGAGGTGTTTTGTTATTGATTGGCTCCTGCGATGCACTGGACTGTCTTTATCCCTGTGATAGGATTTATTTATTTATCCCTCAGAGAATATGGGCTCCCCCATTCTCCGGAACCTGGGAGCTTTCAGTCTAGGGAAGGCTCCACAACTCAGCTGCTCTCCTCTTAATCTCTATTTAAGCAACAGTGAACTAGGGCTCCGTAGCTACTTGCCTCGCCAAACGGAAGAGCTGATTAGTATTTGCACAGGACTAGGAAATGTCTTTTATGAATGGGATGTGCACGTACCAGGATGTACAGTATTGACTGGGAGCACTGCACTTATATCCTTGTTTAAATAGTTAGCAGAAGCCGTTACATGGGGAAAAAAAAAAAAAAAGGAAAGTGCTGAAGCATTTAAAGAGAAAAATGTGGAGGCCAATTAAAGCCACGAAAGGCCTTGTGAATCGTGCGTTCCTTCTGTATTCGTGTGCAGGAGTAGACATGGAGGGCCTAGGTTGGGTGACTGGACTCAGTCAGGCTTGGAGGTTCTTCCTTAGCCATTTCTGCGGCTCTTTCTTCCCTTCCTGTCTTTCAGGACATGACAATATGCCCTCCAGAGCCACAGAGGACAGACGTTCTCCTCTGGGCTCCTGTGGCCACTTCTCTGCTCACATGGCAGGCCTGCCTGGCCTCCGCAGAGAATGACTTCCTGTGCGGTGGCTGGCCGCAGGTGCCAGCCGACACAGGGTGCTGAGTGGCACTGAGAGCTGCTTTATGAGCCCTGCAGAGGCGGTGTGCATGTCTGCAGCTGCGTGTCTGTGACAATACTGGCGTGTTCGGGCATCGCTGGCCCTACCTTCGTCAGGCCTTCTGTGTGGGAGCTATATGAGGCTTTTGTACCCCCACTTACTTGTCATTGCAAACGGGGCATCATCCAAAAAGCATGCAAGGCGGGGCTGGCAGGGGGGGCCTGGGAGAGGCAATGAATAAAAATACAAGAGGGCTGAGGAAAGGCAAGAGACAGGGGAGGGCTTCTGTGGCATGGTGAAAGAATATTTAACTTAGAACCAGGAAATGTGGTTGGCCTTCTACCACAGCTGCTGACTGGCCGTGTGACCTTGAACCCTGGTTTCTTTATTTGGAAGATGGTGGTCTAATCTTGCAGCTACCTGCAAGGTGGAGGTGAGATTAAGGGAGATATAATGCTTGTGGCGTCATCTGTCATCAGCACTCAATAAGTGTCTCCAGTCCCTAAGCCTTTCAAAGCCATCCCTCTGCAGGTTTGAGTTGAGTATCTCCCCTCTGGGTTGAAAGAGCAAGATTGCTTGCTCAAATGTTTTATTCCCCATAACTAACTAGTCTTTTTCAGATTTGGTTCATCCCAGACTATCATTTTTCTGGACAGTATTTTACATTGTTGGCTAATACTGCCTTCCCCACTCAAAGGGGGCTCGGTAATGTTCAGTTATAAGAAAAGTACTAAACTTATCCTTATTTTGAAAACCACGAAACTTATTTCTGGTCACAAATATAAGGCAGAATTTATTTGCAAATAAATAAACCTGAAGTTAAAGAGTAAAGTAACCAAAAATAGTAATCTCAGTATAAAGAATCCGTGTGTGTGTGTGTGTATGTGTGTGTGTGTGTGTTATACAGGAGAGTATACATATATGTGTTGGGTATTTTATTAGGTATTATTTTACTTAATGTGTTATTTAGAGTTCTAGATTCTGCAGAATAAAGTTTGTGGAGATTAAGGATGGGTGAATTTTATTTTCTTCATATTATATATATCTAAATCATAAGAGATTGGACAATGCCATCTGGCCTTGGACTCTGTGACAGGGTTTAGGTGAAGAGCTGGGAAACAAAGATGAGGTGTTGCATTTTCTTTTCTTTTTGTCTCCTAGCTTATTGAGGAATAATTGGCAAATAGAATTGTATATACATTTTCCTTTCTTTTTTCTATTTTTATTTCTCTTAGGCAGAGAGAGAGAAAGAGAGAGAGAGAAAGTTAGAGAATCTCAAGTTGTGAGAATTTCAGCCCTCTTGTATCTTTATTCAAGCAGGCTCCATGGAGCTGGACCTGAGGCTCGATCTTACGACCTTGAGATCATGACCAGAATTGAAATCAAGAGTTGTATGCTTAACCGACTGAGCCATCCAGGCACTCCTACATTTTCCTTTTTTAATGTTCTTCAAGAGTGCCATTGCTTCGGCTTTGCTGTTAGTCAGCAATAATGATAGCAAATACTTTTATATCATTTATCTCCTTGGCATTGGTTCTATTTGCCATATATATATGTAAGCACACATGCATATATAAAATACATATATACACACATATATACACACTTATACATGCACAAACATACAAAATATATGACTTACGTAATTCTTTTTATAGAAGAGGTAAATGAGGCACAGAGAGGTTAAGTAACTTGCCCACAAGTCACACAGCCAGTGGAGCCAGGCTTCAATCACAGGGGGCTGTGTGACTTGAGCTTGTAGCAACTTCACTGACTTCATTGACAATGCTGGTGTAAGAAATCATGCTCGTTTAATGGGCATAAAGTTTCCTTACTGCAAGGTGAATAAGTTCTAGAGATCTGCTGTATAACATTGTGCCTATAGTTATAGTACAGTATTGTATACTTAACATTTTGTTAGGAGAGTAGATCTCATTCATTGTTCTTACCACAATAAAATGAAATTAAAAAAGAAAAGAAAAGAAACAATGCCTCAGACTGGTGTTTCATAATCCTGATAAATTCCCCCTCTACTGAGGTGTCAATTCTTCCACAGTTTAGGAGTTGAAAATATGGTGTTTTATTTTTTTTCAAGATAAAAAGTGAAATATAAAAAGGGATCCTGGTTTAAATTTTTTTAAGCAATTGAAGTTAAAACACCAGCCAGGCAAATTCTCCTGGGCCTAGTAGACACGGAATCAATTGAGGAATGATCTTGTCATTTGTATAATGGGGCCATGATATTTCTCAAAGTCAGAAGGAAGAAGTTCACATCCAAAATGTCAACACAGGAAGGTAAGCTGGTTCTCATGGAATTTAGGTGAATCAAAGTAATTTCCACATAGCTTGTAAATGTTAAAAATAGTAGAGATTTTTTTTTGTAATTTTTGGAGTTGCCTTCCCTTTATAAATCAGTATTATCCAGTTTAGCTATCAGGGAATCTCACTATTTTATATTACTAATATCTGACTTGATATTTGGCCTTTGGTTATGTCTTAGGTAAGGTGTTATAATTTCCAGTTTTACCATCAAGTGAGGAAACTCACTTTTACAGTTTTCAAAATGATATTAAAAAAAAACATTTCTATTCTTCCAGCATTTCAGAATATGGGCAGAAGTAGATTTTAAAAACTGCTTGGTAATCCAGTTTGTAGATGGCTAAGGAATGGAAAAAAAAAAAGCAGAGCTCATCTCGGTCACTCTAATTGATACTGACAACAGACACCATTTCCAAAGAATTCTTGTGGAAGAGCTACTCCTGCTGTCCAAGACTTCCCTGATTTGTTTTGTTTGCTCATTTGATGTGCAATCTTGTGGTTTCTGGCCTCCTTCACCATCTAAAGCAGAAAAACATATTCGATTCTCAGGCTGTTGTAATTGGAACTTGCTCTTCAACTTCTAACTGTTTCAACAAACGGAAAGACTTGACTGTGGAATTTTTTTTTCCTTTTTAAGTGAACAGTTTGCTGTTGCTCAGACCCTACCACAGGTTCAACAGGCAAATGAAAACTATCTCTTCAGATGTGGTCACCCTTGACAGTTCGAAAGAACAAAATGAAAATGCTTCAAGACTTGAAATAAAAACTCATCCTTGGAATGAGAGCTCATATTCCAAAGATGATATTAAAATGATAACAAGCTTTCATATTCTCCTTTTAGTCTAAAATTTCCCTGGTTAAACACTACCCACAAGGCTGTCTTGTCTTCAACAGCCTTATAGTAAGAGTTCTGGAACCTTTGCTTGGTGAATGATGAGGAAGTGTTCTGGGATGCTGCTTTTATTTGAGCTTCCTTTTTTATTTTTGGTGATGCGATTAGATTGAAATATTCTGGAATGAACCAAACTTGACAATGTGAGTACCGAATTTTATTTTTTATACTATTACAACTTAAAATGAGCGATTATTCTTGTGGCCTCTTATATTTTCCTTTTCCATCTTCTTGTGTTAAGTGAAAAACACAGGCACTATTACCAATAAAAATTATTTAAAGAAATACTTATGAGGCAATCAGCATTCCAGTAGCTGGACGAAGTGCTTTGCTTGGATTATGTCTTACAATATCCTTACCCATCTTTCAAGGAAGGTTCTGTTGTATTATTATCAGCATTATGCAGATAAAGAGACCTGGGCTTCCAAAAGGTCAATAACTTGTTCAGGGTCATGTCACTGGTTCAGAGTTTCTTCACGGCAGTGCATCGACAGTTTGAATTGAATAGCTCTTTGTTGTGGGGTCCGTTGGGCATCCATGGACTCCACCCACTGAATGCCAGTAGCACTTCCAGTCATGACTATTAAAAATGTTCAGGGGCACCTGAGTGGCTCAGTCAGTTAAGCATCTGACTCTTGATCTCAGTTCAGCATGGTCTCATGGTTGGTGAGTTCAAGCCCCACATCAGGCTCCACACAGACAGTACGGAGCCTACTTGGCTTTTCTCTCTTTTCCTCTCCATGCCCCTCCCCTGGTCATGTGCTCTCTCTCTCTCTCTCTCTCTGTCTCTCTCTCTTTCTCTCTCCCAAAATTAATAAATAAACTTAAAAAGAAATGTCTACAACATTGCCAAATATCCACCAGGGAGGGGGGCAAAATGGCCCCTGTTGAGAACACTGGTTATGGGGCCTAGCTTGGGAATGTCTTAGGGGATCCCCTTCCTCTAAAATCCCACACTGCATTGCTTTTCTCTGTCCATATAGCAAATAGCTGCAGCTCTTAGTTCTTCTTGCCTCTTTCTCTCCCCTGCCCTTTCTTTTTTCTGAACTTAGAGTTTTAGCCCATAGTCAATGGTCAATAATGTCTGCTCGTTCATCTCAATGATGGGCTAAAAGTGCAGTGATAAACACCCTCCTATTCTCTTTGTGGGTGTAGTCAGTTAAAATGGCGTAGATGTCTGCACATTGGGAAAGGAATAGCGCACACAAAGCAGCATGCATGAAGAAACATACAGTAAGCATTTTTTTTTAATTGCTCATCTGTCTTGCCTTGCTCAGTGTGTGCTTGGGTGATGCAGTAGTCTTGTGTTCATGGGGTTGACTTCTAATCACTGTGTCCTATGAATAGCTGAGTGGCCTTTTGCGTTTCTTAATTTTTTGTGGTTTTGATGAAATGAGAACCACCCTTGTATCGTGGTGCCTCTTACTGTGACTTTAGAGAGCGGTGTGAGGTTAACTGCTGAACACTTTGAAAAGAATCCCGAGACATACAATTTGTTGAAAAGTAAATCATTATTCAGGGGGATTGATTTTTAAGATGATATGATCTATTTCTTAGTCATCACTATATAAAGTAGAAGAAAGCAAGGAGGTAGCAACACAAGTCTCTCCCAAGCTATCCTCAGGCTGGTTTCGGTATTCTCAGGAGTAGTCACCTTTTCAGACTTTATAGTCACTGAGGATTTGGACAAACATCATTTTGAATTTTTAAAAATTTTTAATGTTTATTTCTCTTAGAGAGAGAGAGAGAGAGAGTGTGCGAGTAGGGGAGGGGCAGAGAGAAAGACACACACAGAATCAGAATCAGGCTCCAGGCTCTGAGCTGTCAACACAGAGCTCAACATGGGGCTCAAACTCATGATCCGCCAGATCACGACCTGAGCTGAAGTCAGATGCTCAACCAACTGAGCCACCCAGGTGCCCCAGACTGATATCATTTTGGGAGAATGGAATGAAAGCACCCATTGGTCTTCATGTTGGTGTCATCTGTCCATTTCCCAGAAGCTGAGGACATATCTGACCTTCTTCCAGTCTAAGTGTGTTTGAAGTGCATTGTCCTATGGGAATTCATTTTCTGTGGAAAGTCTGCAGTGGGAAGCATTTGAACTCTGAAAATCTGAAGATGCACACGCAGGGGAAGGACCACAGTCCTGTACGTTGCTTGGGGAAGTTATGGAGCAGGTTCCCATCAGCACTTGAAATGTAATTTAGGTGAATGCTTAGGTGATCAGAAACCGCATCCCCTTCGGCCTGCAAAATCACCACCCAATTGTTCTTGCCAATTAGCATAGACAAGAACTGAGGATTAAACAAATCTTTATATATCTAGGTTAGTAGACAAGTAAATGGTTCCTCTTAATTGCTTTTGATTTACTGAGTGACAGGTGTACATGAATGGTTAACTTATAAATGAGATTCAGTTTTGTCTCCTAAGTATATAGCAGTTTTATTGCTTAATAAATATTTCTTGAGCTAAACCCCGACTCTTATGGATGTGAGGAATAAAGAGGCATTATGCTTACATAGAATGCTATATAAATTTAATATGCATTCATCTTATTGTTTTAAACACATAGAGCAGTCAAGAAATGAATGACTCACTCCACTAAATTGAAATAACAAAGTAAATTACAAATTGATTTTTTTAAGTGTCAAATTAAATATTTGTCTACATAAGTAGTTGATTTCACCCTGCCTGAGATGGGTCATTAAAATAGATGCAACAGGAAGAAAACAATAATCTTTTATGAGATTTTTTTTTAAGAAAACACGTGATAGGAAAAAGATGGCTTTCTTATTTCTTAATGTTAATCAATATATTCTGTGATGATGGAAGAGAAAATAGAAAAGAAAGGAAATGACTCTAGAGAAGGAAGGAGGCAGCTCCTCCTTTGTTCTGCCTTTTTACATCCCAATGGCCACATCCCCACTTTTCTCCCACTCTGGTAGCCGTCGGGTTACAAATTGTGGGACACACAGCAAATAGTGACCTTCACCCTCCCTTCCTCCTTTAACAGGAAAGAAAACTGACACACACTTTCTCCTTTGGTGATGAAAGTGTATCAACTCAGAATAAATGGGCAAAGAAGTGCAAAGAAGTATTGGCATTACTCTCAGTGACAAACTGACCACATGACTTCTGCACCTGTTCATGTAGAATGCCATGCCGAGGGCAGTGGGGGATCCAGACGTGGAGAATATTCTGCATTGCCGGTTCCATGAGCTCAGGGCTTTCTTTGTAGTCAATCCATAATATTTTAAAATCACATTAATATTTTGCATAATATTTTCAAATCAGTGGAAAGAAAATACACAAAATATATCTTCATCTCCTGTATGTACTACATCTCAATTCACATCTGATACGGGTACCATTTTTTTCCCCAGTATGCTATATCGTCACCACTGGGTGACACTACAATTCATTAGGGAAATTTAGGTTAACATCTGGAGAAAGGAGAAAAAGATGATTTGATTAGATGTCTACATAAAATACCAAGATTAACTTTTCATTTCTTCGGGCATAGCTTTCAAATGGTTAACTAAAGATTTTTTTAGACTTTTCTTAAAACTTCTAAGTTTTTCTCTGATGCCTGTGGGCTCTACTCTGTGTTGCTTTTGTAATTCCATGAAGCCAACAGCTGCCTCTTCCTTATGATATTCAGACTCTGTTTCTGTACCTCATCACCTGGCTGCATGGCGAGTAGGTTAATATAAGGTTTACCAAATCTTTCATGTGATTTTTTTAAAAAATAGAATTGGAACCCTATTGATTTGATAAGATTGAGACATGTTGAGCCAGAATCAGTGGGTTCCAGGAGAATTTTAAATATGTCCTATACTTTCTGGAGATTGGAAATATTGAAGGGATATTGTTGAATATTTATAGTCTATCTGGAAACCAGTTAATAATGTTTTATAGATTTTGGACTCTTTATACCATTGCCAAACTTTATTTCTTTTGGTCATTTAGCATTATGATTTTTTTTTTGAGAGAGAGAGAGAGCTTGCATATGTGCATGCACACAAGTCAGGGAGGACAGAGAGGGAGAGAGAGAATCCCAAGCAGGCCCCACACCTTCAGCACTGAGCCCAATGCTGGGCTTGAGCTTATGAATCACAAGATCATGACCTGAGCTGAAGTCAGACTCTTAATTGACTGAGCCACCTGGGCACCCCTATTTAGCATTATTTACATGTCTCTTGGTTACCTTTTTTCCCCCTCTTGAGTTGAGATTATTATAGACCTGGCTCTAGCATTACAGGTACTCAGTATCTGATTTCTAAAAATTATATTTTAAAAATTTCTATTCATCTTATGTCCTTGAGATCCCATCATTTCTCTGCTTATTTAGAATACTCAGACCACAAATATCTCTTAATAATTTGTTTCAAATTTATCTAAAAACAATATTCATTAATACAAAGCTTATAATATTTAAATATTATTTACATTATATGAAGCAAACATGTGATTAAAGTTTTAACTGATAGTAGTTGACCATACTTATTCTTTACCTAAAACGATTAGCCAAAATTTGTATTTTCAACAGTAATGAGGTTTTAAGCCCACTCAAATTGTGGTCTTCTGAATATTTTAATGAATTGGCTCTAGACCTAAGCAACTCAATCTACTTTGTCAAGAAAATTCATATCGCAGTTGATAGATCCAGATAATCTAGCAGCCATGTGAAACAGCCTAAACTCTGTCCTGACATAACCAAGATGAGCCTCTTCCTATGGCGGAAAACATGAAGCTCGGACTGGTGGGAAGAGACACACAGAGCTGTAAGCCCTCCCTGAAACATCAGCCCCACCGTCTGATACCCACTAGCATGGCTTCCTTCCGCTGAACTTCCAGAAGATAAGAATACACTTTAAAATATAAATTTGTCTTAATTAAGGGCGCCAACTCTTGATTTGGGCTCAGGTCACAATCTCACTGTCATGAGATGAAGTCCCACATCGGGCTGTGCACTTAGCATGGAGCCTGCTTGGGATTCTCTCTCTCCCTCTCTCTGCCCTCTCTCTCTCTCTCTCTCTCTCTCTCTCTCTCTCTCAAAATAAATAAATAAACATTAAACAATTATCTTGATTAGAAAGGGTCTCTTAATACTCTAGAGCCCTTAAAACGGGATGAAGTTGGTTTCTAATTTAGAATAAGAGTAAACCCAGGAAAGGAGAGGCCAGTTGTAACAACATCTGACCCATAGGGACAGAAAGAAGTAATAGAAATTCCACAGACACACCGCGTGTATGTCAAGAAGCAGAGACTTGACCCTAAGGAAAGTTACAAGTCTGTAAAAGAAAGTGACGCTCTAGGAGGAAATTAGAAATGTCGGTCAAGACTGAGTGACTGCTGATGGGTGCAAGGGTCTTGCTCAGGTCCTACATATATCTGAAGTGTGCTTCAGGGAAGGGAGTAAGCCATGATTACTACAGTTGCAGGAGTCTGGGCATTTGTGTTTGTGCATGGAACGTATGCACATGTGTGTCTTTTGAGTATGGTGATGTGTGCCTGAGCAGAGCTTCATTGAACTGTTTCCCCTGGTATCCTTGTGCCCAGTTCCCTCCTGCCTGAAGGTCTCGGCTCAGATGTCCTGTTTAAAATGCACCCACTCAGCCCTTTGCCACACACCCTAAACTCCTCTTACTGCTGTAGGTGCTCAATAAGCAGGAATGTTCTCCCTGAGCACGGAAAGAAGTTTGGCTTCCAGAGTTGTGCCAATCTCCCGTCATTTCCAGTTGAGGAACGTACATGAGGCTTTTAAGTTTTGGTACTTGTAAGTCTTTTTTCTATTTACATTTCATATAATCCTGAAAGAACTGAAGTTTTCTTACTAGTTCCACACACACCCACATTAACTTAAGTTAATAGGAGATGCGTGTGATAGAATGACCCTGGGTTTTGGAACTCATATAATCCTAGGTTCAAGAGTTGATGGTTATAATCTCTGCAAATTTGAGCACATCATTTCATTTTTCTTAAATTTAGTTGTTCTTTTTTTTTTTAATCTCAAAATTGGGTTAATAGTAATGACCTACAAGAGATTTGTAAGGATTACTGGTAAGATGTAAGAAAAAGATGCCTGACAAGGTGCTTGGGATTAAGAACATGCTCAGTAGTTGGTAGGGACACATTTTGAATATATGTATGTATGCTTATTTATTTTATATTTGTGTATATGCACGTGGCTATGTGAAATCATGGATTTCAAAGATACGGAAGAAAGAACCCTTTGAAGTCTATATGAAAAGAGCTTAGGAATTAATGTCCTTCTTTTATCCAAGGTATAAGTGCCTACCATGTTCAAAGAGCACCAATAGGATTAATATTCAGAATTTTCTTTGAAGTCCTAATACAGAAGGGCCTGGAAATGAAACCCATAGCTATTTCTATAGGGGGATAACTTCTTAATACCAAGCAACAGGCCCAGCGGGAAAACTAGGCCATTTCTGGTTCACTGCATTTTCCTGTCTTCACATATATATTCTCTCGGTGCCATGAAGAAGGTTTAGAGGGCTTCAGTTGACTGGCAAGAGGTGAGCACGTTCCTTACTTGGTGGGTCACTTAGAGTCAACTTCTACAAATCTCCTAAGGGCGGGTTGGGAGGCCTTTGAGAATTCTTCCCTTGGGGTTGGGCTCATGTTCATTGATCTTTGGACCGGCTTTAGGGCTGCATCTCTCAGGAAATTACAGTTCATTTTTCTGACTATTCAGGAAGGACCTTTTAAAATACCAGTGTCCAACAAACAAACTGTCTCTCCCTGCACGGGTCAGGGAGATGGCTTCTCACCCAGGGGCCAGGAAACAGGCTCCTCTGAACTCATGCAGTTGTTTGTTTTCATGTGTTATCTCTTCTTCCAGATCTGGAGAATGACACAGAACCTGGCCTCACGGATTTAGGTGGGATCCATTAAAGAATCACCCCCCACCCCCTCATCTTCACAAGAGAGTTAAAATGAATGAAGCATTTCTGTAAACATGAAAACAGTTGGACAGGCCCTTTTCATGTAGTTCTTCTTTTTTCTCTTTTTGAGATGCTGTAGCACATTTGCTATTTGTTGTGCTTATGTCTTGTAGAATCGTGGACCAAACAAGAGATTAGACACAAACGCAAGACAGGATTTTTTTTAAAGTAACTTCTTCTTTTTCTTTTTTTTTCTTTTTCTTTTCTTTTCTTTTTTTTTTCCTTTTTTTTTTTTTTCCCCAATATGGAAAGAAGACTTCAACGTGAGAATTTAGTTTTTGGAAATTTCCAATGTGCAAATTAGATAACAGAATTACAGATTTAGACCTTCTGAAGAAACTGAACCCATCATCTTTTGAAAGCCATTTTTTAAAAAAACATTTTCACTATTTAAACTCTTCCTGCCTATCACTATGGCACCTGGGAGAATTTGGATGTTTCGTAGACCAGCAGTTACCATGCGACTGCACAGATCAGAACACGCTAACTGTGCCTTGCTGGTTATGTGATGTGTTGACTTTCAATTGATTTTAAGCACACTTTAAATGGTAATGAGAATGCTGAGCTGGGAGATAGCATATGGCTTTAACGATTTGATTCTAAGAAAGCAAGCAAACATTTAAAAAATGATAGAGTTTCATGATAGCGAAAGTCAAGGTGAAATCTGAGTGTTTGAATGACAGAAATTATTTCTTCCCTCTCTATTATTTTCAGCCGTGCCTGTATTTTATTGTGTTAATATGAAAAATAAAGAGGAAAATCAGAATTTGCTATCGAAGTTTAGATCAAATTAAACGTGACATAAGCCTTTGCTCAAAAGGTATGACTCCTTTGGTGCTTTTGAACTCAAATCACCCTTTCAAGCAAAATTTAATATGAAGAGTCAATTAAAATATAATAAGGAAAAATGTAGTTCAAGGAGCTGGAAAATGAGAGAAGATGTGTCAGGGTGTGAAAGAAAAATGAAGAGAAATATTAGCTATTTAGGCATGAACTACTTTTGTATATATGTAAGTGCTCAGTACATATTCTCTTATTAGCTGATAGAAATATGTGAGTAAATGAGATAAGCCACTTGGAGATATTTTTTTTTTCTTCGTCAGGAAAAACATCACAGTGTCATTACGAAGTTAGTTTTCTTTATTTGTTCTACTGGATTTTACTGCCAGCCATTCCCAGCTAAATAACAAAAGTCTGTGAGGTTATTTATTTATTTTTTTTCCCCTTAACCTTCTCTATGTTGATACTGGAAATAAAATGCAGTCGGTTTTTAAGATTTTGGGGGGGCTTTAAGCAACTTGTGAGAAGTCCCGTCTGCTCACAGAGGCAGCATGTTTCTCTACAGTTCATGCATTTCTACTTCTGCAGAAAGCTAAAGATATTGGTGAATTCTACAGCAGACGTGTGGCTTAAAATTATATACCGATAGGATGTTACAGCTGAGAGGGATCTCAGCGATGATATACTCCGGTGGTGTTTTTTTTTTTACACAAACAGAAGTGACGTATTTACAGCCACAAATATAATTTCTGCAGTTGGGACATAACCCTTTGATCTCCTCTGGTTTAGACTCACATTAGTAGCTTTGTATTGCTAGTATTTCACTGTAGTGGTTTCACTTGAAACTGTTACTCTCGTTACTTCATATAGAACAATTTATATCCAACGATGAAAATAATGATTCCCATTTATTGAGTCCTTGGTCCATTCAGGCCACTTGCTCGGTAAAGACTTTGCATGGATCCCCTCATTTAATCTTGACACCCACGTTGTAAGGAATTTTTGGATTAGAGGAGTTAAATGGTTTGCTTCTCAGCTCTGAGCTCTGATCATTAATGGCAGAGAAGGTGTCTGGACACACAAGTCTGTCTGGCTGTATTTATTCATCCTTGAACTAAACATGTTTCCTAATTTAGTTAAATCATTCTGTTGGAATTCTAAACTTCCTTAGATTTTCAAGTGAGTTTAGATGGCAGTGTATAAACGATACTTATCAGAAGCCAGGTACCGAAGCAGATTCGGGAACCCGTCTTCTCTGTGACTCTCATCATCACACTATATTCATTCTATTTATTGTAGGGCTCGGTTTCTGATGGTAACATTCAGATGCTCTGAGAAATTCTTTAAATCTCAAAGCTAATTTTCAGTTGGACCCAACAGGTGGCACTCCATCCCTGGGACTCATGGGATGTTCAAGCTGAAAGAGACCTGAGGCATTGTAAAAACCTTCTTCCTGTTATGGTTTTAATACTCAAGAAGAGAAATGAAATAACTTTCCTCAAGGCCACATATGTAGTTAGTAACAACACTGAGACAAAGAGCCAGGTCGCTACAATCCATGGCTATACCTCTGTCTGCTATTCAGACAGGCTTTCTTGAAAACTAATGTTGAGGGGCACCTAGATGGCTCAGTAGGTTAAGTGTCTGACCTCAACAGAGGTCATGATCTCGTGGTTCGTGAGTTCGAGCCCCGTGTTGGGGCTCCGTGCTGACAGCTCACAGCCTGGAGCTTGTTTCAGATTCGGTGTCTTCCTCTCTTTCTGCTCATCCCCAGCTTGCACTCTGTCTCTATCACTCTCAAAAATAAATAAACATGAAAAAAATGGAAATAAAGAGTAGTGTCGAGTAACGAATTTAATCATCTACAACATATTTTATGCAGCTATGAATTAGGATGAAAGAAGGGAAATGATTTTTTGTTTGTTTTAAATTCAGATGGCAAATGCGACCAGATTTTGGCTGCATGAAACACTCTTGACTCAATAAGCTAAAAATATCTTCCAATGTCAGAGATGGCTATGTTCTGGCTGTTTCATCCCTAGAACATGCTCAAGAATCGTACTAATAAACAGCCTCAAGTTGCTGGCTACACTGGTACAACACGTTGCTATTCCTAATTTTTAAAGTAACTCTGTAAGGTAGGTATCACTATCCCTGTTTACTGGGAGAAAACCATGATTCACTGAAGTTAAATGATTTTCACCATGCCATATAGCTAGTCGTTAGAATATTCAGAACTTGAACACTGGTTTCTCTAGCTATGAAGTTTACACGTTTCCCTCTGTACCACATTGGCCTAACAAAATTGAAGCTAATTAACGTTGAAGAATTATCAAGCACATCTAACAATGCCACTCACAACAAAATCAATTCCTCCTTCCTAAATTGCACCTTAGACACTCAGTTAACGCATTCATTCATCTATCCTTTCTTTATTTCATCGGCGAGTTAACACCTGCCTGTGTATTTTACAAGTGAGGAAACCAGGTCATGGCAAGATTAAGTCATTTCCCCAAGGTCACACAGCCAGAAAGTAGCAAATCTGGGATTTCAATTCGAGACCCAGATAAAAAGATAGGCTGTAACTGGCTATGAAAATTTTTAAGTGACAATATCCTCACAAGCAGTAGATACAAATTTTTGAGTGGCGTCACACAATGATACCCCCAGGAAACTCATGTAAGTAATTGAGAGCGGCTAGAAAGGAGATGCTGGGGACAAGGAGATGTGGGACAAAGTGTAGTTTTATTTAGCTCATTATGGGGGAAGCAGCCATCATATGAAGAAGCACTTATAAAGGAAGATCTGGCCTCACCAGTGCCTCATTTGGGTGGTAAGTTTGGAAGAAGGAGGACGAGTGGTGGCCACTACTGTGGAGTCACTGAGGGAATGTCACTGTCACCGGTTAAATTGGAGAAGTCAGAAGAAGAGCTTTGAGAGACCGGTTTGAAATTCTGGCTGGATGTACGGCTGTTAACGTCCATAGGTCTGGAAATCAGATCAGATGGATCAATGTTGGAACTGGGTTGAAGATTCGGAATCCAGCTTTATACTATTAAAGCAGGAGCACTTAATTGTGTGTTGAAGAGAAGGTGCATGAGGATTGAATTATAAGGATGGTCCACCTATTTAAATTTTTTTTAATGTTTATTTATTTTTGACAGAGAGAGAGAGACAGAGCATGAGCAGGGGAGGGGCAGAGAGAGAGGGAGACACAGAATCTGAAGCAGGATCCAGGCTCCGAGCCATCAGCACAGAGCCTGACACAGGGCTCGAACCCAAGAACCGCGAGATCATGACCTGAGCCAAAGACCTGGCTCAACCGAGGGCCTGAGCCACCCAGATGCCCCGAGGATGGTCCACATTTAGAGGCTGGGAGTCAAACGGATGTGGTCAGAAAAGTAAGAGGAAGACTAACTAGCAGGATATCAGAGAAACTGATGGAAATGGAGAGTTTAGGGAAAGGAAACATGATCAGGAGTAGCAAGCCTCGTGGAGAAGTCAAGGTAAAGGACAACTGAAGGAGAGCAGTAGATTTTATATTTGGAAATCGTACTGTGGACTTTAAGAAAAATGTTTATGTATTTATTTTGAGAGAGACAGAGCCGGGGAGGAGCAGAGAGAGAAGAGTGACAGAATCCCAAGCAGGCCCCACGCTGTCAGCACAGAGCCCGACGTCAGGCTCCATCCCATGATCCGGGAGATGGTGACCTGAGCTGAAACCAAGAGTCCAACGCTTAACTAACTGAGCCACCCAGGCACCCCTCCTAGTGTGGACTTTTTAGAGAGAAGTTTCGAATCATGTAAGCTGGATCATAAGGAGCCAGAGGGTAGGATATAGAGATGACATGATGTATGTAAATGCAAAGAGAAAGGCAAAGCGAGAGCTTTGGGATTGAGTATCGGGAAAGAGGTTTTGAATAGTGAAGACCTGATCAGCTTTGTTAGCAGAGAAGATCTGGTTGGAGGGGAAACCTTCATCTTAACATCTAGCTGCATAGTATCACCCACTCCAGGTACTTAGTAGATGTTTGTGGAATATTGTCACTTAGCCTTTTATAAAGCCAGAAAGATGGATAGTACCCTCATTTTATTTATTAAACGCGTGATGAAATCAAACAAACAAATGGAAGCCATGACCTCTAGTTGGCAGGAGGGAGCAGAGGAAGTTGGATGGAGAGCACAGGGTTAAGTTCAGAAAGAAGAAGGTTCGCTCACGGCCGGGCAGGGGCTACAGCTCCCGAAGGCAGTGAAGATGCAGGTACAGAGACCGGTGCGCTGAAGGGAGCATAGGATGAGATTTAAAGGACGCAAAACATGAAAGAGACCACCTGCAGAATGTACCCAAGGCAGGCAGTAAACTGGCAGTCCAAACCCATCAGCGGAAGGTTGAACTCACCACGGACCCACAGACCATTGTCGAGCCATTTTGTCAGCATTGCTTACAAGCCCCTTTGAACTTTAAATGACACAGCGTGATCCTAATAAAGAGGTCCTGGAGCACAGCCAGGCTGCCAAGACGAAAATTATGCCCAACATCACCAATTCCCCCAGGGAGACTGCAGGCCCCTGGATAATAGAGGACAGCAGGCTGTCCTCGCAGCTGGTTAATGGCAAGCTGCAGTGGATGGGTGGCCTGGGGAGAAAAGCCCTAAAGATCTTTCCACCCCAAAGGAAACAGCATAGCTTTAGCATCAGAGCACTTGGGTTTCACCCCCAGCTCTGCTACCCACTACTTCGATAAGGGTGAACAGATCCCTGGAACTGCCTGAGCCTCAGTTTTGCCATTTGTAAAATGGCCCAGTGACAAGACTTGCCTCATTAGACGTGGGACGATCAAATGACATGTATGGGAGAGTGCTTTGTAAATGGCAAATTCTATGCAAATATTATCTCTTTAATGGTTTTCATTATTGTTGGTAAAGCTGCAAAGGTGTGGATGGCTAAGAAACAGCACTAGCAGAAAGATTACCCTGTATCTGAGTCCTATACCTGGAGTACAGTACTCAGAAATGCACTTGTCCATGAGTCCACCATGAAAGGTTCTGCATACCCTGTACGGTGGTTGCTCCTAGAAGTCGAGTAGAAGACTTTGACAAATAATACTTCTTCTTGGTCTGTATGGAGGAAAGGCTCTTTTCAAAATAGACTCATGAGTTTCTTAACCATATCTAAAATTTACCATTAAATACGTATTCGTAGTAAAGAGTAGAGAAGTGTATTTTGTGGGTATATATTTGCATACACACACACACATATTCTGTAAATGCATGTAAAATTTTACATGCATGTTTACACAAAATTACATATACAGCTACTTTATTTTCTTTGCTCTAGCCTATAAAGCTGTCTTTCGAAATGATGATACATTGATTTCAGTTTCTCAAAGTAACCGTCTTGCTATAACAACCTTGCAGTGGTCCCTGTGCTCAGATTTAGAGTTACCACTGCAGAATCGTTCCTGCTACGCTCTTGGCTCTTCTCTGGGCCCAGCTCCTCTACTGGAAGGCAACGTGACGCTTCCGATTTCATTAAAGCACCCTGTAGCTCAGAGAACAAATTGGAGAAATCAGGATTGATTACATTCTGTGCTCTCTTTGTCTTCATCAGGATCTGTTCAAAGCCAAGTTAGAGTTTTCAAAGTGAGCATAGCTTAAGGGGGCTCTACATTCAGTACAGAAAACTGATTTGGTAAAAAAAAAAAAAAAAAAAAAAGCTCCAGTTATTATGAAAAGTGAAATGGAAAGAGTGAGTGTAATTTTGCTTTAAGAACCCTACCTTAACATCAATGCCTTCATTCACCCTGTAGGGGAATGGATCTGGCAACTTATTTATCAGGAAACGAGTTGCTACAATGTCATAAATGGATGGCATATCCTTTGATGTGTGAGAATTCTGCGTGGGGACCCTTCATTCCTGCTGAAAATGAAACTAATAACCATTTGGAAGATATATTGTAGAGAAAAATATGCCATAACCCCAGATGAATGGTCATCTCTCTTCTTGGATTTATTTTGGGGAGCCAGGCAGGGGGGTCTTGAGGTGATTTTCTTCTTTACTACTGGATGAGGAGTTGGAAATGAAGTTAGTCTCAAACGCCACTTCCCTTCCAAGTCCTTCACATATTCCCAAATATCCCCCCTCTTTCTTTTCAGCCTGGATATAATTTTGTTGATACCTCTATTTATGGCATTTATGACCTTCTGCCTTCAATTATTCATTTATCCATCTTCTTTGCCTTCTTTTCTCCTAAGTAATGCGCAGGCAAGGACTTGAACTGATTTATTTCTGAATTCCCTGAAGGCACTCAGTACAGAGCTCTTCACTTAGCTCGCTCACTTGGTAGCTGCTGAAGCTATTCCAATGAGGTAAACCCCAGAGAACAGGAGATAGAGACCTCTTTGCTTGTGTCTGAAGGGAAGACGAAAGTTGAGGTTCTGGGCATCGATTATTAACAGAAAAAAAAAAGGCTTCTGTCATTAATGCTTTCTAGAATAATCGCATTGACTGAATAACTGATAAGCTCAAAACCAGCATATGAAGAATGACCCTGTCTTATTGTTCATTGATGAGTGACTTCTGCTTGAGGACAAGATAAGGGCAGATAAATACCTTCTGATAGAAGATGAAGGGGTTCTCTCTTTATTTTTTCTTTTCTTTTTGTCAGATCTTGGCAGGTAATTGAGACCTGGATTAAGAATGGAGAAAAGGTCAGAGATGAACATTGTACAGATTTCTGGGTAACGAAAAAAGTGACTGCACTGCTTTTGATGGGGACGTGTTGGCTGTGTTAAAATACACCGCTTTTGTTCACGCTCACATCATTGCTTTCTTTAATATTATTTCTGTGAACTCAGGAATTTCAACAGTTCTCTTACCTAAATTAATACTACCCAGTTTTACTGGATTTTAAAAACATTAATGGGGAGTTTTTGTTTTATCATTGTTAATTTGGGGGGATGACATGGGATGAAAAACTGTCACCTATTTTAACATTGGAAAGGAAGAAATTCTGATAGAAGTGATTCCAGCTCCTTCTGTAAAGATATGTGTGACACCAGGCCTAGAAAAGTTAATTGGCATGCCTGTAATTTTTTTTAATGTTTATTTATTTGAGAGAGAGAGAGAGAGAGAGAGCAGGGGAGGGGCAGAGACAGAGGAAAACACAGATTCTAAAGAAGTAGGCTCCAGGCTCTGAGCTGTCAGCACAGAGCCTGACGCGGGCCCGGACTCATGAACTGGGACATCATGACCTGAGCCTGAGTTGGATGCTTAATCGATGGAGCCACCTAGGCGCCCAACCGACATGCCTGTATTAGCAGAACATTCGGGAGTAAAATCAGGATCTCAAAAATCTTACCCAAGTCTTCCTTCAGTTATACTTTATTTCACGTTTTCCACCCTGTTCCTCTGTGGCCTGGTAATCTTCTCTAATGTGCATAGTTATTTACCCAGCTAAATTGTAAACTTTTCAAGGACTTGGATCGCATCTTTGACTTCTTTTCACCTTGCACAACCAAGCCTGCACTTTTGAACATTATTATGCACATGAGGTCACACTTCAAGGATTAATGATGGCTGTGGGCAGTATTTGTTTGTACAAATTGCTGTGGATGAAGAAATTGAGAGTTGGAAACCTCCACCAAAGGAAAAAAAAATCAGAAGCAAGATAAATAAGCCTAAGGATTGTCTTTAAAACTGAGGACGATTTCTTTTTTGTTCTTATTGTTTTTTTAAAGTGGACTAATGGCAGAGGAAATAAAAAGATGCAGATAAACTAAATCGCTCTAAACCGCTGCAGTTCAGCACACTGCTAGAGAAATACCTTCAAAGAGGGCTTAGAAAATGGGAAAGAAATTAGTCTTTCCTGCTGCCTGTGTGCGCAGAGGGGCGGCCCACGGGGATTAGGAAAGAAAATGGGAAGACCACAGTGGCCGTCCCAGCCTCATCTGGCTGTCAGGGCCCATTAGTGAAGACGGGGCGCTTTGACACGGAGGGTTCAGAATCATCACAGGTCACAAAGACACCACTAAGAATTCATAACCCTTTTGGAGCCTAACTGCAGTGCACCTGATAAATAATTCAGGGAGTCAGAAGTGCCTGGGTGCGGAAGACTCTAAGTGTGCTTTTTCATCTTCTTTAATAACATCCAAGACTTTCCATCTATTAGATTAAATTTGCACTCCCTCTTTCTCTCATCTCCCTTCCTCCCTCCCTCCTCTTTCTTTCTTTCTTTCTTTCTTTCTTTCTTTCTTTCTTTCTTTCTTTCTTTTTCTTTCATTCTTCCTTTCACCTCCCTCCCTCCCTCCTTCCTTCCCTTTCTTCCTTCTTTTCTTCCTTCCTTCCTTCCTTCCTTCCTTCCTTCCTTCCTCTCCCCCCCCCCCACATATATGTCTCTCTCTCTCTCTTTTTTTGTCAAGAAATGTCATTTAGGGAGCCCAGTGGTTTGTTTTCTCTTAGCTATATTTTGCCTTTGCTAGCTCACAACAGTAGGTAGAAATAGGGAGCATTATTTCTTTCGGTAATGGTAGCTGTCTCCGTTGGATGGTGCTCCTCAGTTTTGCTTAAGTTGTTGCTTCAGTAAAATAGGTTACGGGTTTCTAGGTTTTAGGGCCAATAGAACTGCAAGACGCATTTGAAAATGGACATAGTATACAAGTTGTCTATATCAGGTACACTAGGGGAAGTTTAATTAAGTTTAATTAAGAAAGCATTAAAATATTTAATAATAATTTATAGACACACACACACACAAACATTTAAATGAACAATAATTTGCCAGTCTTTTCATGTAGGGCCCAGGGTTCCATCTGCTTATGGAACTTATTGGATTCCTGTTTTCTTCCCCAAATGCATCAACTCTGATTTCCAGTTTGCTTTCTTATAGTGCACTTAAAACATTTAGGCACGAGGAGAGTAATCTCAGTGCAAAATCATCACAGAGTTTTAAGATTCTGCTCTCTCCATATTTGTCTTCCCTAATGCGCCAGCAACTTTAACTGACTTGATATTGAATAAAAAAAAAACCCTGTTTTTATAAACTATTCAACCATGTTTTCATATGAGTAACTCCCTTTTCGTACTTCTGTTTTATTGCTTTATAGAATCTTTATTCTCGTGTAACTACAGTACAAAAGCACCCCTAGCATAATATGGTTGGGAATTCTTGGTAGGCATAGAGCTCGAAAGTCAAGAGTGTGTATATAGATGCTAAACGAACACTGAGCCGCCACTAACATCCTCTGTGCCACTGTCGCAGTCAGTGAGGGTACAAATCATCTTTGGGTATGTTGATAAAATCTAATATTGGTAAGGAACTTTCTGCTACACGTATCCCAGCTACTATATATCTAAGATGCGTAACACTCAGAAAATTAAACGTTTAATGTCTCAATACCTACATCATTAGAATGGCAATATAATAATAATAGTTATCACATAGGGTTGCCGCGAGAATTAAATGAGTTGACAGATCTCAAGCCTGTGACTGTGTGCACTTCACAGTTTTACAAGGCACTCAGCACATGCTAGCTATTATTATTCTTATTTCCATGCTTGGTATTCTTACTTCCAATCTATAGAAGTATTTCTCAAACTTTTTTTTTTATTGCCCTCCCCTGAAAAGTTGCCTAGATTTTTTCTTTTCCTAAAGACCCCCTTCCCTCCTGACATTTTAATACTGCAGACATTCAGTATGTCTGTTCATGTAGTGTGGCCACTGGAAAGTCCATAAACTATCATAATATCTAAGGATTTCTTCTCCTTTTTTCCAAGAACCAGTTTGTACCTGCCTTGGGGATGCTGTCCCCCTTGTCAAGAATGCATGACCTATTGTGTTTCAGGTGACTGCACTCCCCCTCTACCCAAGGCAGTGGGGCGCTGTGTTAGAGTGGGCGTGGCTCAGGACATGGCTGAGCAAGTTGACCTGAGAGTCATGCTCACTTCCCCACTGGATGTCCCCTTCCCTGAGACAGACACTTAGATTTGGGAACTGTTGATACAGACAACCCTGTAAGGAATTGAAGCACGTCAATGATTTTTAGAGTCTGAGAGAGAAATTATAGTTAGACAACATACTTTTCTTAATGACCTCTTAGTAGCTTTCATTTTTTTTAATTAATGGATTATTATCGAAGGTATGAAGTTGTTATTCATTTGCCTGAAAAGTAGGGGGGGTGGGTGGATTCTTGAAACTGCTAGGGCTATGACCATGGCACTTGAGAAAAGGTTTTCAGCTCCAAGAGTGAGAAATGCTTAAGGCCTAGAAGCTGAGATTAGGTTCAGAAGGAGGTCCAGAGTGGAGGTCCAGAAGGAAGACTTTCCAGCGGTACGGAAACTCAAATCGCTTTGCAGTCCTGCTCTGAGAGTGAGACGTAAGTGAGCTCTTTCTTTCTTTCTTTCTTTTTCTTTCTTTCTTTCTTTCTTTCTTTCTTTCTTTCTTTTCTTTTTTAAACATTTATTTATTTTTGAAAGACAGAGAGAGACAGAGTGTGGGGGGCAGGGTGCGGAGAGACAAAGAGGGAGACAAAGAATCCAAAGCAGGATCCAGGCTCCAAGCTTTCAGCACAGAGGCCGACTCAAGGCTCAAACTCACGGACCGCAAGATCATGACCTGAGCAGAAGTTGGACGCTTAACTGACTGAGCCACCCAGGCACCCCTAGCGAGCTGTTTCTTAATCACCTCAGTTTACAATAGACTCTGGCATATCTTTCTTTTCTGCTATGTGGTGAACTACTGTTGTAAGGTATCTCTCTGTTAGCCTACTGGAGCTGCCATAACAAAGTTCCACACACTGGGTGGCTGAAACCATAGAAATTTCTTTTCTCACAATCCTGGAGGCTGGAGGTCTGAAATCAAGATGTCAGCAGGATTCTAAAGCCCCTCTCTTCAGCTTGTAGGTGGTCATTTTCTCTCTGTGTTCTCACATGGTTCTTCTGTGTGTCTCTGAGTCCTGATGGCCTCTTCTTATAAGGACACCAGTCATAAGGGATTAGGGCCACGCTAATGACGTAATTTTAACGTAGGTATATCTTTGGAGTCTCTGTCTCCAGAGGTGGTCACATTCTGTGGTTCATGGGGCTATGACTTTAACACATGAGTTTTGTGGGACACAACTGAGTTCATGATAATCCACTACCTGTCGTGTGTGGACATTCAGCAGTGAATTAATGAATGAACGGATGGATGAATGAATGAATGGGTTAATGAATGAATTTTTATTTTATTTTTGGCCATGTTTGAATTAGGAATTCTGTTCGTTCTTGTGAGTTAATAGTAAGTTTCTTAAAATGTTTATATTTTTATCTCTTTCACCCTGAAAGAGATAAAATTCCACGGCGGTGTTTCTATTTTTTCAGTAGCTGTGCACAGTTGCTCTCTCCATGGTGACACTTCCTCTTATCACCTGAAGGGCCACTGTCACCAGCAGCACTGCCCTAGACATTTGTGGGGCCCTGTGCAAGAGTTGGAGAGGGAGGCCCACCTCAGATTTAATCCCTTGAAAGTTATAAATCTTATTAACAAATTTTTTTTTAATGTTTATTTATTTTTGAGACAGAGAGAGACAGAGCATGAATGGGGGAGGGTCAGAGAGAGGGAGACACAGAATCTGAAACAGG
This sequence comes from Panthera tigris, assembly GCF_018350195.1. Lineage (NCBI taxonomy): Eukaryota > Metazoa > Chordata > Mammalia > Carnivora > Felidae > Panthera > Panthera tigris. The sequence goes on from NC_056665.1 coordinate 128,794,020, forward strand.
CTCCAGGCTCTGAGCTGTCAGCACAGAGCCCGATGCGGGGCTCGAACTCACGGACCGCGAGATCGTGACCTGAGCCGAAGTCGGCGCTCAACCGACTGAGCCACCCAGGTGCCCCGAACAAATTGTTTAAAAAGTGTATACAGTTCTCCTAGGTGACTGATCTGTCTTTTAGAGTGGCCTGGAAGGCCAGCCAGGTTTGACTTTAGAAGTCTCACACTCCACCACATTCTGCATGGAAAATGGCAGTGCAGAGAAAACTGGTAGCAACCCTTTTCTCTTCCCTCAGGGGCTGTATCCTGAGTCCCAAGGGGCCTTGGGCACACACACACACACACACACACACACACAAGCTCTGCATTTTCCCCACCGAGACAAATCGGCCTGGAGGTGCCATAACCCTGGGAAGACAGATGCAGCTGAGAAGCCTGTCAAGGTTCTGGGAGAAAGTTTCTGCAACCTGGGTACTCAGAGCATAGCCTAGAAAGGGCTATATAGGCTCTGGACGGTCATGGCCTGTAGCCCTGTGCACACCGTGCCCCTGGTGGGAGGGTGCAGGGTGCACGTCTTGAGGGTGATGCTGTGGTCAGTGGTCAGTCTCAGTTCTTTGAGGAGCTTGCCTTGGTTTTGAAATTATTCCCATGCTCTGACTTCCCTGAAGAGGGAGCAAGAGAGGGGACAAAACAGTCTGAGGAAACATTAAGGTCAGGGCTTAGCCACATCCAAAGGAGGCTAATGGAGGGGGGGTTGTTGCACCTGAGAATCAATCCCTCCATTAAGTCCTGATCATAAATCTCCAGCTTCTGGCCTCGCAAGTCCCACGAAAGACGGACTCATTCTTTGTAAAGAGATTTGGGTCTAGAAAGTGTGAGCAGATTTCCAGTGGAAGCTGACAATGCCTGGGTTCCTGCACCCTCACCCTGAGTGGGGTCCACCCTTGCCTGAGGGGAGCAAAGCAGCAACCCCAGCACCCTCTTCAGGTGAGACAGAACAGCCTCCATGGAATGATGCGGCCCCGCCTCACCCTGGACAGCACTGGCAACTTTTTTGTCACTAGGGTCACTAAAAGCCACTTTTTCAAATTATCTAGGGTTATTTGCCTGGCTGTGCTCCTAGCTTCAGAAAACCAAATAAATAAATACATAAAAAGCCAGTGCTTTTCCTCACCACATAGAATAATTTATAGTAGGGACCAATTTACTTGCTAGGGAACAGCAGGTAGTTTGTGCCTTTCCCAGTGAAGGGGACATATGCTAAGCAGGGTGGCTGGCTTCAGTGCTGAGGATAGAAGGGGAGAGACCCTTCTAATTAATTATGTGGCTGTCTTTCCCCAGCATGGGTACCTCACTTTGTCTTTTAAGTTCTTGTTTAGTCAAAGCTGTATTTCTTTTATTTATTTATTATTTATACTTCATCTATTTCCAAAGAGAATTTGAGACAGCTGAAAAATGGTGGAGGGGGGGTGGCGGATTTGTCCTGAAGCAGGGCATTTAAAGAGAAAATTCTGACAGAAGAAGTACGGAGCTTACTTTGCCTCACCGAGCCCCTCTTCTCCATCGCATTTTCTGTTCTACTTTATCCCTTCCCCCAAACTTCTTTCAGCTTTTTGCTGTAGAGATTCAGGTTGTCTCTTTTGATCCTTACCTTCTCTCACTGTACCCTCCCTGTTTTAGTCTATTTAATTGTAGGCTTCCCATTGCCCTGAGAATAAAATCCAAAAGGCTTGCTAAAGCCATGAGACTTTTTGTGACCAGGCTCATCAGTGGCCCTCTGTTCACTCCACTCCTCACCAGATGCCAGCCACATTGGTCTTGTAGTTCTGGGAAGAGGTCAGGCTCTTCCTCCATTGATCTTTGCTCCTGCCTTTACTATGCCCAGAGTGTTGTTAGTCTCTCTCTTCTCATGGGCTGTCCTCCCTTTTCCCAGATGCCCCATTCATTACAACTCCTCATTCTTTGGGAATCCCATTCTGCAAAATGTCATCCATGACCTCCATATCTAAACCTACACCTATCACCCACAGTGATATTCTCTGTCACCCTTCTTTCTTTCCTTCATGACATTGCTCACTATCTTAGCATTTCTAGTCTCATGTTTATAGTATTTTTTTCTTTTCTTCTTCTTGACTGTATTTTTCATCTTTGTATCACAAAGATCCCACACTGTGCCAGGCACATAGTAAGTAACCGCTCAACAATCGTTTGATGAATGAATGAGTGACAAACACTAGCTCTAGGAAAAGGTCAGATATCCTTTACTTGGTTTAGAATGTTTGCCAAGAATGTTTGGATTTCTAGAGAGAGTAGCATTCTAATCCAAAGGAATTGGTTTATATTTATAAAATTTTAAGCATCAGGGACCTGGTGAGGAAAGGTTTTTGAGGAAACCACATCACGTTAAGTGGGTGCCCACTCAAAGTGTGTTTTTCTTTGACCTATTTCTTGAATGTTTTGTCTCAGAGAGCAGACCTGCCATTTAAGATGTAATACTTTAGAAGATAAACCTTGTTAGAACAATCATGGTATTCCCAAGGGTCTGGGGGGGGGCACATTTTAGTCAAGTATGAGAGTGTAACTAAGGAAGCAATCTGATCTAATTCTATACATATGATGTGTTGAGACTCACCAGTCTCAATGTTTTAAATTTGCTTTATCATCCCAAACATGCTGTTACTCTCTAATACTTGAGTTTGTAATTTTACTTAGAAGTGAAGATTGGAACTCTATCTTGTACAACTATCAAGTAACTAAGACAAAGATGAAAAAACAGCCCAAACTGTCTTCTCACGTGATGTGTGGGTTAGAGTTACTGGGACCATCATTTAGCTGTGTTGCTTCCCTCTGGTGGCAGCTTTGTGTACATAGGCTTACCATGGGCAAGCACTGAGTCAGACTGTAGTTTGCTTTTCCTAAAGGAAGGAAGGAAGGGAGGAAGGAAGGAAGGAAGGAAGGAAGGAAGGAAGGAAGGAAGGAAGGAGAAGGGAAGGGAAGGGAAGGGAAGGGAAGGGAAGGGAAGGGAAGGGAAGGAAAGGAAGAAGTCATCATGAAGGAAGGAAGGAAGGGGAAGGGGAAGGGGAAGGGAAGGGAAGGGAAGGGAAGGGAAGGGAAGGGAAGGGAAGGGAAGGGAAGGGAAGGGAAGGAAAGGAAGAAGTCATCATGTTCTCCTGGTGTGTGTGTGTGTGTGTGTGTGTGTGTGTGTGTGTGTGTTTGCGGTGGGGAAGGCATTGTTTTTAAACAGAATTAAGTGATTGAAAATGATTGACAGCATGTGATTAAGAAAAGACAAACTTTTCTGCACTTTGGATAAAGTTTGAAGTCTGCAGTGTTCACAAATGAAAGCAGTGCTCTGACTGTGTATAATAAACCTGTAAAAGATCTGCTCATATGTTTTAATTCCCCTTTGTTTGGAAAACATATCTTAAGATTCATTCAAATGAGAAAAGCTGCCAGTGTCGATTTTTTAAAGATAGCTTTTAAAATCTGCTGTGCATTTTTAATATTTTCCTTTGAATTATTCCTTTTCTGCAGTGTGAAACTTACACTGGACACAGTACCAATGGTTCTCATCTGGGGCTTAATTTTAAGTCTTGGAAATCACTTGATTTTATCCCATATCTGATCATGCTGCAGGGGTCGGGGAGGATGCCCTTGAGAAAAGGAGACGGTCAAGGAAAGGAAATAATCATTCTTCTTTTGTTTCTTTTCCCCTCTCATTGCTCAAATCCAGAAATACCCCCCTGAACATAGCCTGACACTTCAGCGTGACAGGTGTTCTGAAGATGAGAAGGTGCAACGTAAAAACTATTTATTCAGTGAGGAAGTTTTGCACCATTTACATTCAGAGCCATCCCTATGATACCGAAATAGGCTTGTGCAATGAATTTTTCATTTTTTTAAACTCAAAACCAGATAACTCACCTGCAAATACACACTATGTAATTTCATTTCATGTGCCTAATCAATATCACTGACGGAAATCTGTATTCTCCTTGTGAAGGAGACAAGGTTTTCTCTTTCATTATGCATATTACATATGTGGCGCAATATTTCGGTGGGAAAATGGGTCATGTTTACATTTTTGGATTCAGTTTATTTTTTTCATGAGCTTTTTTATAGCTCTCAAAGTTCCCGGCCTATTTTGTATGGATTGTAACTATGAGGAATGGTAAAGGGGTAAGCAATTAAAGCACAGTTGAACTGTCACACTGAAATTTGTGTAAACATATATAAGCAGTTGGCATTATTTGAGCAGAAACATGTGTTTTTTTTGTTTTATTTTATTTTATTTTTTTTCAGTAGACCATAACGACTTCCCTGAATTCGGGTCAGAATCATAGAACCTGAAGTATTAGGTATCTAAGGTGATCATCATGCCTTTCATCAAACCAAGTTTGTAATAATGGGCCAGACTGACCCCATTTCAGTTGATAAGAGCACAGAATTTGATATTGTGTTACAAAACAAGTATAGTGCTATGATAATTACAGTTACTTTCTAGTTGCATGATTTATGCCTTTTATTAAGGTCTTCTAGTTTCTTTGTATTTGAAGACTATTCATCCGTCTCTCTGTCTATCCCTCAATCTCTCTGGGTAGGTTGGTATTACTTAAAAACTTTGAAGCCGTTTCTGAAATATTATCTTGGCGATTTCTTATGAGACCTCAGACTGAAGATGTCAACGAGGTTTTACAGCCTGCCTCTTCAAACAAAGTGATCATCTGAAGGTCGTTCTTTGATTCATCATTTATTCTATAGACCCTTCTTGAATGTCTGCCATGTGCTGTTGTAGGTCCTGGGGAAACAAGAGTAAGCAAAAGGTGTCTGAACTCTGCCTGTGTGAAGCTTACAGGGAGGCAAGACATGGGTTGCTTCTAGCAAGGCTTTGCAACTCATGACTGAGTTCAAACTCTGTCCTTGTCTTCTATCTGCTGATGGGTCTTGGAGAAGGTCCATCACTTGGAGCCCTGTTCCCTCTGTGGGAGTAGTAACAGTACCAAAGTATTGCTTTATTATGAGTCAGTGAATGTAAGTTTCTTAAAAAGTCTGAAATTGCAAATGCTAAGTTAGAAATGCTCTTAAAACACTTAATAGGTAAATCAGGTGGGTGTTTGCTTGTACAGGTCAGGAGCTAAGAAGACAGAAGGTTTTAGACTAGTCTTTTCGATTTATAACCCCAGGGCTGATTGTTGACATCAGTGAGACACGCTTGTGTGAAAGCAGGAGCAGGAAACAGTGTAGAATGTGAAGATGGGTGGGAGGTGAGAAAACAGAGATATCAATTATGGACTATTCTTTCTAGAGGTTTGGATCAAAGGCAGGAGAGAAATAGGGCAACAGCTGGAGGGAGGATATGGAGTCAAAGAGATGTTTTTGGTGGAAAATATCAGAAATATGATTGACAGCAGGTCCAGTCTGAGACAGAAAGGTTGCATACACAGGGAAGGAGCACATAGAGTTACATTCTAGAGAAGCCTGCAGGGCAAGGGCTCCACAGGAGAGATAGAGTCGTCAACCACTAAGGAAAAGAAAGTGGGTGCAGACACAGATCAGCTCAGATGTTTGGCAACAGAAAGACATGGGAGATCCTGTCTGATGCCTTCTGCTCATCTTCAGATGAAAGTCAGGTTGTCTACTGAAAGGGAGAGAAGTTAGGGAATCTAAAGGAGAGTTGAAGACTGAAGCCTTCTTTGAGGAGAATGAGAGACAAGTTTTCCAGAGAAGTTTAACAGTGTTCCTCGATTTGGTGCAGTCTCACCGTAGGCTGGTGATTTCTTATTTAAGGTAGACCTCATCTGTGCTATTAGGTGACTTTCTCTGGCGAGAACCTGAAACTCGGGCAAGCACAGGGGAGATTGCGCTTGTGATTGGGTGCTTTGTTTGCTTGATTGGTGCAATGAAAGAACAGAGGGAAAGAGAACTCTGGGTGTTGGCAGAAGGATTTTTGAAGTGACAGATTATACACCCTAAGCCAATAAGGAGGAGAATATAGTGGGAAGAGCACCAATTTTTTTCTGTTCTTTTTTTTCTTTCTTTCTTTCTTTCTTTCTTTCTTTCTTTCTTTCTTTCTTTCTTCCTTCCTTTCTTTCTTTCTTTCTTTCTTTCTTTCTTTCTTTCTTTCTTTCTTTCTTTTTATCACAAAAACTGAGCTGGGATTCTATGGCTAGGATTTGCTGCTATTTGAACTTGAGTAAGTCACTGACTTCTCCAACCTTGTTTCCTCATTTGTAAATTCAGGATAATTACGACTTATTTCTCATCACTCTGTATTTCACACTACTAACGGTGGTTAACACTCAATGGGTATTTGAATAGTTAGCTGAATTTAAACTCAAGTTGGAAATGTACCAAAGCCTAAGAGTACATACAGTAATTATAGTTATTTGCTTATTTCTTCTGTTGAATTACCAAGGACTGTATAAAAACAAGTTCAAATCTCTTGTTCTATCCCAACATAGCTTGCCTCTCAAAAAAAAAGGGGGGTGAGGGGAGGAGGGAAGAAAAGAAGATGACTTCTCATTTCCTCCCCCTCACCCCACTCCAGATGAATGCTGGCAGAGTGCCTTTGGGGATATGACTGGCTGGAAGACAGCTTGGAAAGGGACATAAGTATTCAGAGTGAGCCCTGCATGTTTGGATCATAGGGCAGAAGATACAAGAAATATTTCAAACTTTATTTTTTAATATATTTTAAGTGTTTATTTATATCTGAGAGAGAGAAATAGAGAGATAGTGCATGAGCAGGGGAGGGGCAGAGAGAGACAGCGACGGAATCTGAAACAGGCTTCAGGCTCTGAGCTGTCAGCACAGACCCCAACACAGGGCTCGAACTCATGAGCCCAAGTTGGATGCTTAACCAACTGAGCCACCCAGGCGCCCCAGAAAACTTTCAGAATTTCTGGAGTCAGGTGTTCCAATGGGATTGCTTAGGAACAATCTCTTGCAGGAAAAACAAAAAACAAAAAACGCTGATCTAGCAAGATCTTTCGTAAAATTACTCTATGTTAGATTACTGATCTCACTTTCTACAGATTTTTTCCCTTAGAATTGAAGGAATTCTTGACACGTATCATCCCGAGTGATTAGTATACATAAGGTGGCCGTGTGTTGGGTAGTTAGGGACTAGCTTTATTCCTTCAACAGCGTTTCCCACGGTGGCCCCACATGAAGACTTTCTCAAGCTGTAGAATGTGGTGACAGCCAACTTGAGATTCTTTGACATAAAGTAGGCACGGAAGCTTTGCTGTCTGTTTTGCTCCCATCCTATCAGTAGTCATCAAGTCCTTTAGACACCTCCAGTCCTTGGCACCTCGATACTGCTCATCAGCTTAGCTGCAGCTTGGTTTCCTACTTCTGGAGTCCTGGACTCACATGGGGAGAACAGACACTGCGTTCCCTGGCATAATTACTCTGTATTTATGCACCGGTCCAGCTTAGAGGTTTTACTCACTTCAGATGCCAGGCTACTGATAGCTTTGTATTTTTAAGCAGTGGGAGAGGCTTTAGTTTTTGCATGTTGGCTTTAATACCATCGTAACTAACACCAGTCATCAAATCATACCAGTATCTAGTATTTTCTTATGGAAATTTTATAATGCCATCCTCTGTTCATACCATCAATATGGCTTCAACCAAATGCCTTCATCTCTGTAGACTTCATTTGAGGTTCATATACATATCTCCTAAGCGTTGTTGTGGGATTACATGAAATAAAACATATTAAAATGCTTTTGGAATTGTAAAGAGCTTCATGCAAAGAGTTACTTGATCTGACATAAACTGATACTCAAACACAGGGGCTCTGTCATAGATATATTTCTAGTAACTAGTTCTCTGCCTGGCAGGGAGTGAGGTGCTCCCCATGTGTTTGCTGGGCTGTACTTGGTGCTGATCAGACCACATGAATCTTGTCTTCTTTTATGGGCAGCACATACCAAGAAATGGAGGCATCAGCATTGCTAAGATTGTGAAGCAAATGAAAGAAATGAAACATTGACATAGGAAAGATCTGAGAGACCCAGTAAATGTCTCTGCATATTTGCAGTGTTGATACATGGGAAGATGTATGTGTGTATCTCCAAAAGAAAGAACTATGATCAATGAATGAAAAAGGAAAGTGAAATGTCATGGATTCCAAAGAACCAACTCTTTACTCAATTAGGGACAGAAACTCCCAGTTCAGGAGGTTGTGTGTTATGGTTGCTGTTTTCATGTTATTTTATTTTCTTAAGTTTATTTATTTTTGAGAGAGAGGGTGCAGGAGAGGGGCAGAGAGTAGGGGGAGAAAGAATCCCAGGCAGGTTCTGCACCATCGGCATGGAGCCCAACGTGGGACTTAAACCCATGAACTGTGAGGTCATGACCCAAGCTGAAACCAAGAGTCTGACACTTAACTGAATGAGCCACCCAGGCACCCCTATTGTTGTTTTTTAAAGCTAAAAATGGGAATAGCCAAAGCATAATGAGTGTGTGTGTATATTAGATATTAGATAACACTTGAAATGATTTACAGCTCTACAAAAAGTAGGAGAGAGTAAAACTGCCATTTTCTCCATTTGACGAGTGAGTTAACTGGGGCCAAGGGAGGTGAAATGTTGTGCCTGAGTTAGCACAGCTGGCAAGGAAGAAAGCTATCCGGGTCACATATCCCCAGAGCCCAACACAGTTCGTTGAGTGCCTACTTGGGACTCTTAGTTGCTTTATATTCATTATCTCTAGTCTTCCCGACAACATTGTGAGCATGGCTTAATATCCTCTCTTGAGATGTGTAGAGTGAGATTGAGAGAGTTCAAGTCAGGTCTCCATCATCATGCTTTTGAAGTGTGGCTGAGCTGAGGTCAAAGCCAAATTCTGACTTACCCCAAACCCTTTGTTCTTGTCATGCCACCACACCTACAGTTCCACCTCTTACAAGCCAGTTTGATCCAAAAAAGAGAAAAATCAGTTGCCTCGATGCCTTGAAAACAATTCCCAGTAGCGGTATCTGGGTGGTTGAACTCAAAAGTAAATGATCATCAGATCCGCCTGGGGAATATTGACGAAAGACAATGAACATCCTTCTTTGAAGGCCTATTAAACCCCACATCTGCAGGGTGGTACCGAGAAACCCTCTTTTTTCATCATCTTCCCGTAGTGTTTTTGATGGGAAAATCTGGAGCAAATGATGGGAAAAATCCATGTCAGAGATAAAAACATGAAACCAGCTATTTTCTAGGCCTGAAACATGAGGTACTCAGTATATATTTGTTTGACCAAATGAATGGATGTATGAATGAATGAACTACCTCTTTTGGAAATGGATTGAAAAATATATAGATGTGGGTTTTAGAGGGCTCCATCCTTTATGGACCCTACTTCTATCTTTATTGGTACTGTCTCAATAAAATTCTTCTCTATTAGTGTCTGTTCACCACTGAGTTTAAAAACCGTGAAGGCTAGGGGCACCTGGGTGGCTCAGTGAGTTGAGCGTCTGACTTCAGCTCAGGTCATGATCTCATGGCTCATGAGTTCGGACCCACGTCAGGCTTTGTGTTGACAGCTCGGAGCCTGGAGCCTGCTTTGGATTCTGTGTCTCCCTCTCTCTGCCCCTCCCCCACTCACACTCTGTCTCTGTCTCTCTCTCTCAAAAATAAACATTAAAACAAAAACCAAACAAACAAGCAGACAAAAAAACATGGAGGCCAGTCTTGCATCCAGACATGCAAATTTTAATGGACCCAAGGAATGGTCAGTGGAAGCTCCCCAGTGGATGAGGAACAGAGAATGGCAGTAATGAATTTGCCCTCAAAGTTTATGTATTTGGGCTTTTAACATTGGTTGTGTGTTCTCAACTTATTATTTGAACCAACTGCATTGGAAACCACATGGGGACAACTCTTCAAATGTGTTAGAGAATTTTATGCTTGCTGGGAGAATAGCTCTTTTTTTTTGGACGGGGGGGCTCCAATTTTAATGTTTTCAATCCTAGACTGACTGGAGCCAGGAAATTGTCTACTGTTTACCTAAAGTGTTTCCTTTCTTTCCTTCCTTCTCTCTTCTCCTCTGTCTCTCCCTCTTCCTTTCTTTCTTTCTCTTTGTTTTGGCAAAGAAAAATATTTGTCTATTGAGAAACTTCAAGGAGCTTGGTTGAGGATCAGTGAAGGAGATGGAAAAATTGTTTCAAGTTAGGGGGTGGCTATTGTTTTATTTTTCCCCACATTCCTCTGCTAATCCCCACATCTTGCCCAGCTAACTATAGCATTCTGACTGTTGTGAGAGCAGTATTTATAACCTATCTTCAGGAATGTGGAAATGTGCACAAGATCTATAAATGGCTTTAGTGTTTCCAGATTGTAACAGAGACATTTGTAGTATAGTTAGGCCTATCGATTCTGCACCTGTGTGTCTGATTTCAAGCACAAATTGCCTAATTCCAGAAGTGCTAAGTCCCCGGTACCCCGGGAAATTTTGCAGAGAATCTCTCTTCAGGTCACCTTTCTCATTCACACCAGTTCCTTTACTGCACTGTCTTGTCACAATCCAGCCAATGCTAAGACCATTAAGATTTTATTAGGTTTGTCCTGGTGTCACTATATTATGCAATCGGCAGTGCCTATTGACAACTCTTATTTTCTGTACTATGATTTTTATAGTCTGAGTTTATTAAGCGCTCCTGGAATACAGGCTCCCGGAATTAATTAAAAAAAAAAAATCTTCCTAGGCAGCACTGGGAGAGAAACACTTTGCTGAAAGCTTTAACATGATTTATGTGCTTTGAGTCTCAGTTCCTATGAAAAGAGTTGAATTAAGGTAAAGTAGCCTAGAATAACTGCTGTTCTTACTGTCAGCTTTACCAGACTGGCAGGGCCAGGGTCTTGATGTCTCCAAAGAGCATTTGTTGCCTGTTGATTTACACTCAGTCTTTTGAAACTGTGTTTGCTACTTTCAGTGAAAATTCTTCTTTTTCCTTAGCACCTTCCACTAAACCGTTCTTCATAATCGCTAGTTTCCTGGAAAGGAAGCATACTCAGTGCGGTATTCAAATAAATAGGAAAGGGGGAAACATTGCCCTCAGTATTTGAAACACCTCTTGTAAAAGCAAAAACGTTTATTCCTCATATTTAGAGACTTATAAATGGAAATGGCTAATGACCTGGAAACATGGGCTTGTTTCTTACCTTCTGGAAACTAGACTATCTCAGGGAGAAGTAGGCAGAGTTGGGGAAGGTGCCTTGCCATCCAAGTTTTGTTCCTTCTCTTAGCTGGGCTGAGTTTTACCTCTTGATCCACCTTACAACCTGCTTGGTTCCTTGTGCAGAACTTTTTGAATCTCTTCCCTTTCTTGTACCTTTTTATCCTTCAGATCATTACATAGACAGTCTTTGTCCTGCAACGTTTTTCCTGATTCCCCAAGGACTAGGTGAGAGCTCCTTACACAGTACCCTAAGTTTAGAACTCCTTATACAGTACTGTAATTCCCTGCTTATTCATTTCTCTCCCCTGACTTAATCAAGCTCATGAAGCCAAAACCTACATCGCTTCCGCCTAAGAGTGTGTCTTCATTCTAATGCCCAGGCCAATAAATATTGGTTGAATAAATGAATGAAAACCATGCTGCATTTTCATGTTTTTTTTTTTTTTTTTTTTGGTGTCCATGGCAAGAAGAATTTTTAGGTTCTGTTTATTAGAAACCTATGTTTGATTTCTTCTATAAAATTAGAATAATAATGCTAACCTTCTAAGGTACTTGTAAGATGGTGTAGGTCAGTGATTCTCAATTGGGGGTGATTTAGTCACCCCAGGAGACATATATTTGACAAGGCCTGGAGACATTTTTGGATGTTCACGGAAGCTCCACCACAGAATCATCTGGCCCAAAATATCAGTAGTGCTGAGGTTGAGAAGTCCTGGAGTATACAAAAATGCATAGAACTTGAAAGGTTCAAAGCGATTTTATTTTGCTCTATACGTTGGAGTTCACCTCTTTGGACAACCTAAATATTAATAATTACACAAAGAATAATAGTTTATATTTATTATGTTCTTGTAGGTATCAGGCAACATAAAAGCTTTTCACAAATACTATCTTATTTAATTCTCTCAAGAATACTATGAGATAAGAACTATTATTATTGTCATTTTTCAGGCGAGGAAAGGAAGGCATAGAGTTTAAGATCCTGCAGCTACTCTGTGTCAGAGGTGGGATGAAAAGTCAGGGGCTATGCTCTTGACCATTATACTGTACTGCCTTCTCTGTGGATGGAGTCTCCAGCTTAAGGTCTAAAAGGATTTCTGCCCTCAGTATTCGGTAGGAATTCACACTGAAAATATGGAGGAAATTTTAGCCTATTTAATGAAAAAAAAAATGTCATCATTGCCTACATGTTTGTAATTTTACACTTGCACTAATTTGAACAAAGATACAGTAGACGGGCTGACATAATATAGGCTGTCGTTGATCCAAGGATTACAACAAATCTATTTGATGTAAGTTTGTGGGATTCCGAAGAAGCTCAAAGAAAACCCTGAGAGTTTGTTTTCATTTAGAATTGAACTTGTCATAGCTGATCAACACATGGTGATCTCGATGGGACTTTTCTCCTCTTAAGGTGGATAAGCAGTGACAGTTTGCCCCATGTAATCCTATTAGGAGATTTCTTCGGGACCACATCCTCTTCTTGCATAATTATAAAAGAACCACTCGTAAGGAGAGTTCAGAGGCCAGAGAGCAAAGCCTGGGGCAAAGGATTGGCTGATGGGGCTTTTACTGTTCTTACAGAAGACACAGTTCAGGCAAGTGGAAAATCTACAATTTGAAAACACGATAGTGTCCCGGTCTGTACTGAGTACTTTGCTAAGCTCCCAGTGATTATTAACTTTGAGGCTGTTAGCTGAGGAACTTTCCAAATAAATTCTGCCATCTTCAAGTATCGGCTAATTGTTTCCAGGGCCTTAAAACTTAGACTGTAAACTCAGTTAAGAAACATCTATTCTCTTTATTTAGGAACTTAGAACCCTGGGGTAGGTGGTTTTCTATCTTAGGAAATTATTGTGTGCTACTATCACATGTTGAAGATACTTGTGGAATGCTAAAAAATGTGTTAGGTTCTATCCTTTTGTCTCACTTTCCTGCCTCCTGTGAAGATCAGATGCTAATAACACCAAACAAATATTTATTCTTTTTTTTTTATTTTTTTTAATGTTTATTCATTTTTGAGACAGAGAGAGACAGAGCATGAATGGGGGAAGGTCAGAGAGAGAGGGAGACACAGAATCTGAAACAGGCTCCAGGCTCTGAGCTGTCAGCACAGAGCCCGACGCGGGGCTCGAACTCACGGACCGCGAGATCATGACCTGACTGAAGTCGGCTGCTTAACCAGCTGAGCCACCCAGGCGCCCCACAAATATTTATTCTTAAATAAATCATGTTTTGTAAAAGTGGCTCCCCTGATCACAAGTAACTTTGCAAGCTCCTACAGGGCATTAGTGCCTGTCATGCAGACATACATTTTCAAGGGTCTGTTGAGGCCAAGTAACACATATGGTATAACCATTGCACTACTCCACCTCCAAGATGTCATTTATACATAAGATGTCATTTGAGACTGTCTCCGGGGGACGAAAGTGATGAGTATGCCTTATGCTTTCACTCTTCTTGAAGAGTCATTGGGCATCTTCTTCCATTTATTTTATATTTAATAAATTAAAATATTCGAATGGTTAAATGTTACTATGTTTAGGGCAATGCCTCTCAAATTTTAACGTGCACACCCAGGTTCTTGCTAACGTGCAGATTCTGCCTTTCAAACAATTTCCCAGCTCAAGCTCATGCTACTGGACCAAGATCACAACTTGAATAGCTAGCTATTAGGGAGCATTGAGATGGCTTAAAAATTTGAAATCTGAGCTTAAGGATGATGTCAGGCTGATGGCATTAAACTAATTTTCCTTATACTATCCTTGGCTGTATTATAAATTATTCTTTAAGTATATAGGGAGATTTTTGCTGGGTTGGAGGGATGGCTTCTGTCTAGTGGCAAAACATATATTTATTTGTACGTTTTAACAAAGTAAATAATGTTTGATTTTTAATAAAGTATCATATCTCGATCTGTTTTGGCGTGGAGAAAACTCCCTATATCTCCCCTTCCCTTTTTAAGGTTTTTGAACAACAAAACATGAATTTTACTGTTTCAGGTCATCAGTGGCATTTTTTTAGGTGGTTCACAATTCTTTTTAAGTTGTAGAACAAATTTACAATATCCTTGACAGTTAAACAGCATTTGCGGTGTGGTTTTTTTTTTTTCTTTTTTAATTATGTTTCTAAAGATAGCTAAGGGAACAATTTCAAATAGTTCCTCTGTGCTTCTAGATATGAGTTGTTTCAATTTCTGTCTTTTGGTGAGAATTAAGAAACTCATAGCTTGCCATGTCCTGTCATGTTGGCTTATTTTGTAAGGAAATAAAATCTGGCACCTTTCAATTATCTGCTTTACCTCTCTGATCTAAAAACAGATGGAACACATTGTAGAGCAGGGAGGCATGATTACTATCCGTGTATTGCCTTGACTTCCCCAACTGGGTCTTCTGTCATTTCAAAGTGTGCTAAAGGTCTTTCTTTAAAGCGGGGGAAAAAAGGGGTGTCCGGGTGGCTAAATTGATTAAGCATCTAACTCCTGATGTCAGCTCAGGTCTTAATCCCAGAGTCATGAGTTCAAGCCCGGTACTGCTCTCCACTCTGGACGTGGAACCTACAAAAAAAAAAAAAAAAGGTAGAAATAAACACAGATGGGAGGAAGGGGGTGGTGTTGAAAAATACCTTATTCCCAATCATGAGTGTGGCAACTCTCAAATCTGTACCTGGAGGTCCCGAAAGAGGGAATAAATACGCATGTTATCATGAACTGGAGTTTGGTCCTTCTCCTTAGTACCTTGAGGGTAAGCTGTTTTGATGGAAGACAAAGGTGAGGAGAGACGAAAAATGGGGAAGAAAAAAAAATCTCTCTGCCTTCACGCGTGCTTCTGTGCATTGTGTTTATTCCTCTTCCTTATGGCATTAGATCAAAAGGACACATTTTTTTTAAATGACCGCAGCCGTGCCTATTTTGCATGTAGAAAAGGCTTCACGTTTCTTCTCTCAAGTGGTGTTAGGTACTCAGTCATTTGTTTCATCTTGAAAGAAGATGTGACCAGTTGGATTTGTAGGTAACCATCATTATTGATTCAGTGGATTCAGCAGTGTGCCTTTTGTGCCCTTTCTATTTGGATATTCAAACAGATATTTAAGAGACGGTACTGATTGGGTTGTTGAAGATAAGGTAATTGAATCGTGTTCCTTTGTTGAATACCTTTTCAACTAAATTATTGCTGCTTAAAACATCATTTAACGCCAACTCTGTGGCCCTGGCCATTTGGTTCTGGCCATAGTGTTCTTAAAAGGCAGCTAGTAACCAGAACTTCATCCATCACTATCCTAAACTGACTTTTTTCTCTCTACTTTCCTCTAACAGAGTGCAGATTGAGCTTAACCAAGAAGTTCATAGTCTGATCAACACTGACCTGATCTACAACATCAGAAGGGAGTTCTGCCTGCCCAGTTGGGCCTCTGTTGACTGCAGATAACTTGGCTTCACTCATTGCCTGTGTGGAAAATTCTCCCTATTGATTTTTTTTTGTTTTTTTTGTTTTTTTGTTTTTGCACATGGAGGACAGTAACAAAGACAGCAACACAGGCTGATAAGAGCAGAGATCACAGGAGAATTCTCTTATTACAGGTCCTTGGGACTTTTCCTCTAGTTGGAGTTCTGGACTTTAACAGAGCCCTTTCCAGTCATTTTGGTTTTGTTTCTTGTTACTTTCCCACCACCTTGTATTTTGTTTCCGTACTTCAGAAATGGGCCTACAGACCACACAGTGGCCCAGCCGTGGGGCTTTTTTCCTGAAGTCTTGGCTTCTCATTTCCCTGGGGCTCTACTCACAAATGTCAAAAACCTTGGCGTGCCCTAGCGTGTGCCGCTGCGACAGGAACTTTGTCTACTGTAATGAGCGAAGCTTGACCTCAGTGCCTCTTGGGATCCCGGAGGGCGTAACCGTACTCTACCTCCACAACAACCAAATTAATAATGCTGGATTTCCCGCAGAACTGCACAACGTACGGTCGGTGCACACGGTCTACCTTTATGGCAACCAACTGGATGAATTCCCCATGAACCTTCCCAAGAACGTCAGAGTCCTCCATTTGCAGGAAAACAACATTCAGACCATTTCGCGGGCTGCTCTCGCCCAGCTCTTGAAGCTCGAAGAGCTTCACCTGGATGACAACTCGATATCCACGGTGGGGGTGGAAGATGGGGCCTTCCGGGAGGCTGTGAGCCTCAAACTGTTGTTCCTGTCCAAGAATCACCTGAGCAGCGTGCCCGTTGGGCTTCCTGTGGATTTGCAAGAGCTGAGAGTGGATGAAAATCGTATCGCTGTCATATCAGACATGGCCTTTCAGAACCTCACGAGCTTAGAGCGTCTGATCGTGGATGGGAACCTCCTGACTAACAAGGGCATTGCCGAGGGCACCTTCAGTCATCTCACCAAGCTCAAGGAATTTTCCATTGTTCGGAATTCACTCTCCCACCCCCCTCCTGATCTCCCAGGTACACATCTGATCAGGCTCTACCTGCAGGACAACCAGATCAACCACATCCCTTTGACAGCCTTCTCAAATCTTCGCAAGCTGGAACGCCTGGACATATCCAACAATCAACTGCGCGTGTTGACTCAAGGGGTCTTTGATAATCTCTCCAACCTGAAGCAGCTCACCGCTCGGAATAACCCCTGGTTTTGTGACTGCAGTATTAAGTGGGTCACGGAATGGCTCAAATACATCCCTTCATCTCTCAACGTGCGAGGTTTCATGTGCCAAGGGCCCGAGCAAGTCCGGGGGATGGCTGTCAGGGAGCTGAATATGAATCTTTTGTCGTGCCCCACCACGACCCCTGGGCTGCCCGTCTTTACCCCAGCTCCAAGTACAGCCTCGCCAACGACCCAGCCTTCCACGCTCTCTGTCCCAACCCCTAGCAGAAGCTACATGCCTCTGACTCCCACCACAGCCAAACTTCCCACGATCCCTGACTGGGATGGCAGAGAAAGAGTGACCCCGCCTATTTCTGAACGGATCCAACTCTCTATCCATTTTGTGAATGACACGTCCATCCAAGTCAGCTGGCTCTCTCTCTTTACCGTGATGGCATACAAACTCACGTGGGTGAAAATGGGCCACAGTTTAGTAGGGGGCATTGTTCAGGAACGCATAGTCAGCGGTGAGAAACAGCACTTGAGCCTGGTTAATTTAGAGCCCAGATCCACCTATCGGATTTGTTTAGTGCCACTGGATGCTTTTAACTACCGAGCTGTGGAAGATACCATTTGTTCCGAGGCCACCACCCACGCCTCATATTTGAACAATGGCAGCAACACGGCTTCCAGCCACGAGCAGACGACTTCCCGCAGCATGGGCTCCCCTTTTCTGCTGGCGGGCCTGATCGGGGGCGCGGTGATATTTGTGCTCGTGGTCTTGCTCAGCGTCTTTTGCTGGCACATGCACAAAAAGGGGCGCTACACCTCCCAGAAGTGGAAATACAACCGAGGGCGGCGGAAAGACGACTACTGCGAGGCGGGCACCAAGAAAGACAATTCCATCCTGGAGATGACAGAAACCAGCTTTCAGATCGTCTCCTTAAATAACGATCAGCTCCTTAAAGGAGATTTCAGACTGCAGCCCCTTTATACCCCAAACGGGGGCATTAATTACACGGACTGCCATATCCCCAACAACATGCGATACTGTAACAGCAGTGTGCCAGACCTGGAGCACTGCCACACGTGACAGCCAGAGGTCCAGCGTTATAAAGGCGGACAGTAAGACTCTGGAGAACACACACACGTGTGTGCACCGAAAGACACACGAATTACATTTGATAAATGTTGCCCAGATGCATTTGTGCATTTGCATACTCTGTAATTTATACGGTGTACTATATAATGGGATTTAAAGAAAAAAGTGCTATCTTTTCTATTTCAAGTTAATGACAAACAGTTTTGTAACTCTTTGCTTTTTAAATCTTAAAAAAAAAATAGTTGCTGAAGTACTGTACAGGGTTGTACCATGAGAACCCAATGCCAAGGCTAAGGAGTGATTCTTCCTCATGATGCACATTCACCATTTTACTGTTGAAGCTGTCAGAATAAATTCCTTTCTTATGGTTGGTGGTCAGATGAAAAGGCACATGGAAACGGACTCATCAGGGTAGGCTACACAACATGGGGAAAACAAGGAATGGCCCAGATAGATATCTTTATGCTATTTCTATACTTCCTGGTGTGGAAGGAAAGTTAAAAATTTCAAAGTAGAAGAAAGGAGGTAGTTACCCTGATTTGACCCAAAGCAGGAAATCTAGAAAGCATCACGAGGAAGCCCGTTCCTGTAAGATAAGTTAACCGAACCCGGCAGAATCCAGAAAATGATGTGGGCTTTGAAAAGAACTTCAAACCCGGGGGTTGGCTTTCTGACTGGGAGCTTAAAAATCACCCCTCACGCCTCCCTGATCCTATGTGATAACAGAGTTAGAGACCTGAGTCTGATTCCGGCCATCTTCAGGGACAGATAGGATGTTCCAGCAAGAAAACTCCCTTTAAAAGTGTTACTATTCAAATTATATGTCAGGTTGAATCACATTCAACAGAGATATATTCTAGAATACTTTTTTAGAAGAGGCTAATAAAATAACGGGAAGAATTATATTGAATGGAATTATTTTTGATAATGAGAATTATTTGGGTAGATTCACCGCAGCTATGTCAACATGATATTTAGACCAACAAGAGATCAGTGTTTGGAATATACTAAACTTGTTATTTAAAAACTATTGGTACCATTTAGACAAAAGCAAGTGATCAGTGATTCTGCTACACTTCATCAAACGACTTTGTTAGTATCATGTTGAAATAGCTTGAATTAATACCTTTATCCCCTTGCAAATTTGTCTTCCAATCACCTCACCTATATTTTCGTAACTAGCCGTTTATGCTAGATTTTTCCCCCCCACTCTGCTTAAACTTTGAAAGAGAAAATGAGATCCCAGTCTCGGGTCCACAAAATATCCATATATACTTATACCCTTTAAAATGTATACTAATTTTCTCTGCTGATAATTCTATAAGGACGTATCAAAGCTGGCTGAAATAATGTATTTTTTTAAAGCAATACTGAGTTTCCACCTTGGACCGATGTTCATCCTATTCCACTTTTGAAATTTCATTTATTCCCTTTCAGTCTTGGATGTCCCTCTTCTTTCGGAATTGTGGAGGGATGATCTATCTTACATTAGTAGGATCACATGGAACAAGTCAGAGAGCACAGGCTCCTTCCCCTAATCTTGGCAGAGTGGGCAAAGAGCAGAGGGCATAGAGAAGAGAGGGATGTCTGTGCTTAATTCTAGATATTTTCAAAGCAATGCCCATTTTCACAAAGTATGTATAACTCACTCCTTTTCATCCCGTAGATGTAGAAGGGCTATCGATCACCTACATTAACTAAAAAAACACACCATTGGAAAATTCCTTTTAAAATCAAATTCTGCCCTGTGTTGTGGATTTCCTTTACCACTGGCCATTTTTTAGGGACCTGTGAAATTGACGTCACACTCATTTTGGCTTTCTCTCTCGCTCTTTCTCTCTCACTTTTAACAAAATAGAACTGTGATGTGTCTTCTTTGTAAGAGTTTAGGTATAAAACGCTATGCAAGTTTTTCTTTATAGTAAGAGCTTTATTTTCTTTAATAACGTACCCCCCAACTTATATGTTTTAATCTCCCTTGTCCCTCAGAATAAGCAGAACATATAACTGAAGTTATAATGTTGTAGAGGCAAGAATCGAAACGGCAGTCAGTTGAACTGAAATTAGCTGTTAATTAATTTGAATTAATTCTAAAGTGACTTAGGTTTCCATATGAGTTTATTAGCTAGCAAAATCTGGCTGTTGCTTGTTGAAAGCTAATTCCACACAGCAAAGGGACAAGACAGTCTGTGAAGGTGATCAGTGTTAACAGTAAGCCATCTACTATTCAGGACAATGACATGGGGTTGTGTGTATTTAAACGGATAATTCCCTTCCACTGTTGTCTTCTCCTTGGCTGTGTAGATAAAACTATGTGTTCACATTATGGTACTTTGACTTTTGAGGGTTTTTTTTTTCTCTTTTATCCACAAAATAATCATGCTCATTTATTTATATTGTGTATTTAACCCCCAGCATCATATTTGGCTGCTGAAACATTTTAGTTTCGAGCCAAGACTGATGTTGGAAAGGTTTCTATGATGTCTTGTGGGATTCAAAGAATTATTTGGGGCTTGAGTGGTACAATGAAGTCCTAGTCATGTGAAGGGGCCTCTGCTAAAAGACGTTCCTGAAGAGATAGAACCTAGTTGCAGTCTTTGCTTTGATCTTGCGCACAGTATGACGGAGGCTGCTAAAAATAAGATCACTGTCTCGTTTGTCATAGCATACCTGGGGCTCTCACGCCAGGATAGGAAGCCCATCACGGAATTTGTAATGTCTTACGTGTCTTAGGAAAACTGCTGAATAACCAACCGTCAGTGTTGGCTTAGGCTTTGATTGGCATCTTCAGTCGCGGGAAGTGTGTTTTGCTGAAACATCTACCCTCTAATGGAGCCTCTCTTGCTGCCATTGTTATGTACTTTGAGATTAGCCAAGAGTCACAGTTGAAGATGCAGGCCAGGACCATGAACCAACAAGACATACACCCTGGCTTATAGAATTTGATGCTGTTTGACCAAACAGGCTGATTTCAGATAACACACGGCCACTTTCAGAGCTAGGCAACTGTCACTGTGCAGAGGAAATTCTAAGAGTAAAGGGTGTAGCCGTGATCACACAGATGTTATTGATCGTTATTCATTTCCAGGGTTGTCATTAATACCTGCTTGTTGTGGGGAGATGTGTTTGAACAGGGAGAGGCTCTGTGCTCCCCTCAAAACTGTCAAATACATTAGCAGTTCATCACAACGGATGGCCACAGGCAGAGACAAAAAGTGTGTTTCCCTGCCCGGTTTCCTTGTATGAGAAGTGGAAAAGATTCTATCCCCTGAGAAATAATGCGATTTCTAATTACCTGGATGTCTGTTGGAAATATATAAGATATGTTCCCCAAGGTTTAAAAAAACGAACAAACTGTGTTGCTGTATTGTGACCAGTCTGGCAAAAAATATTAATGAAGTCGCTAATTTTAAGGCTCCGTTTCCTACCAGTGCCGATCATGATGGTCTTAGTCACTTCCCAAGATCATAACTTAACTTCCCCACGTGGAGAACCAGCTCTGCATGCGGTGAGCAGAACACCCAATGCAAGCAAAAGTTACAGGGAACGGCTGAGGCAGATCACCTTTTGACAGTGAACTGGTTAGTTTTCATCAATTTCTTTGTTTACAGCATTTTTCTCTACCCTACAACAAGGAGACATTGAGTTTTACTTTAGAACAAGAACAGTTTTGCGCATGATTTACCTTTCCAGCTTCATGGGAGTGCAAAGCAATTTCTTTGTGCCGCAAAGGGCAATACAAATACAAAACAAACAAACAAACAACTCTCCTAATTCTTAACTCTTGTCAAAACTGACCTGATGCTCTTTTTTAAAAAGTCAAAATACTAATGAAGAAAGCTATGGCTTACATCCTTCTCTGATTTCTACATCAGGGCCATAAGACAATTGACCACTGGGGGATGCTTGTCACAGAATGTGGGGAGAAAGTTTTGTCCATGTATGATACTGTTGTTACAACAAACCAATCAGATTCTTTTGCTATAGTTTTCATTTTTCTTTTTCTAGAGGCACATCATCCACCAGAAGAGCACAAAGCAAGGCCATCATAACAGACATTTTTAAACTAGTATGCAACACACACGTACGTGCACACACACACACAAACACGCACACTGAGGCATTTATGAAGATGTCCATGGGATATAAGATTTATAACTTTTTGAGGCAAGGTGAAGGCGTCACCACTGTCTGTCCCTCTAAGACCAGTATATATTCACCAAAAGTTAATCCCAATGGTTTGTTATTGTTTGAACCACATGTTGATTTCCTTCTGGTTTATGTTTAGTGTGTTCTCATAACAAGGGACTGCAAGGGGCTGGAAGATTCTGCATCGCACGTCCTCTGAGACCTACCATGCCGCACACCTTGTTAACTACAAACTTCACTCTACACTATACAGTACCTTGTTGATATATTCAGTAAAGGCTTATTTTAAAAGAAAACCACATTTTGTTTATCTGAGTAAGTTCATTGGGTTATAGCCAACACTTGCATTGTTAATGTGAAAGAGAAATTGTTAATGTGGAAGGCTTCCTGATGATGCATGAGGGTGGCAGGAATAAAGGAGGTGATAGGATTTTTCCTTTTCTCCTACCTTGAAGACAACTTCTGTTTTTAAAGCCATTTAACCTTTTTTGTGTGTGTGAGGGGTTTATATGAAATCTTCATGTTCTTTGCTACTTCCCGACTAACTTGTGTGTTTGTCTGCATATCTTTTCAGTATACACCATACATCACGAATATTGTTTTGTATTTGTGAAATCTGTATTGCTTAGGATAGAGATAAATACGAATGTAGTAATCCAATCAGAAGAGCCCCCCCCCCATTTCATAACATACACTATTGGTTTTAAAATGTCAATTTTTCTTAAGAATTCCCATGGTACATTTCTACTTCAGATTTGTTTATAGCTCATGCACCCATACTTCTAATGAGCACTCATGAAAATGTATCTATTCACGTGCTCCAGTTCAACTCGGATTATTCTCACGATTTTGCCAGACCCCTTTCCTCTAACTCTTTAATAATGTATTTGACAGAGATTAAATCAGGAAACAAAATCACGACACTTCAGTTAACTAGTATTAATTATTTGTAGAATCTATGTTGGAAAATTAAGTATGCAAGACAGTGGTCACTGGTGATTTATATTACACTTGGGAGATTTTGTGCCAAGTACTGTCCATGCAACTCTCAGTCACTTTTACCAAGAATTGCAGACCTTATTCTGTGAAGACCAGACCCTTAGTCAAGGAATAAAATTCGTTAAAAAAAAAAAAAGTTTATTACAAGTCAGCATTTGGCTGACTTCAGAAGTTTTGTAGAAGAATAAAATACAGTCTTAGGCAAGTCAAGCACATCTTCTACTTCCCTGTGTTCCTGAAGAAATCTGTCTGTTCACCCAAAGTATTTATTTTTCATGTACCTTCTAAAGAATTCTATGTTAGGTTCTTTTGGGGATTCAGAGAAAAATATGACTCTACCACTAAGGAGCTCACAGATTGTGCAAGAAGCTTGTTTTCGAACACATTCCGGAGTCTCAGAGCCCATGTAATAATTTTACATTCTCTCAACCTCAACAGAGTATCTAAGGTGACGAAAGAAATAGACATACTTCTTGATACATTTGATGATGCATTTGTTGTATATATTAGACGATCTTGGTGTTTAATAGATGACGCAAAGTGATGGTGCGTTGATGAAATTAGAATTGAATTTGAATCAAATTTTCAAACATATACTAAGTAATTGAACATTTAGGAATTGTGTTTGGTAATTAGACATGCAACTTTAAATTTCCACTGGGCACCAGAATATAAATTAATCTAAAACAATAAAGAATGGCACCTGACAATTCTTGAGCACCAATGTAATGCCACATTTAGAATGCTTTGATACATGTGGTCACATTTTGTCTTCAACTACGTAAGGTGTTTCATCTTAGCTTTTCAGCATGTAAAACTTCCCAAGAAGTATAGCGATTCGTCCCTGATCATAAAACCTGTGAATGGCAGAGTCGGGCGTTAACCCCAAACGTGATTCTTAGACTCTTAAGTACTTTCTCGCCTCTTAAATTGACTAGCTTTGAGATGGACTAGCCTTCAGGACAACTTCTTTGTCAACAGTTAAAATTTGTGATGATCGAGATATCACAACGTCACTCTGAGGACACATATATTAATTATTGTTTGTGGCAAGTCAAGGAAACATTCTAAAAACCTAAAAACATTTGTCTTTCAAATCCCATTCCTGGTTTTTTTTTTTAGAGAAATTCTGTGTTTGTTATTATTGGGTGGCTGCACATTTATCTGACTTGAAAGCTTCAGATGGAATCAAGATATGCCTACACCCACGGGGTGAGCTGAAAACTATTAAAAGGACTTGAGTGAGGTTATTTTTAGTAATGAGTTTGTTTCTTACTTGAGAGGTTGCTCGAAGTATTTTGTAGATCCTGCTGAAGATGCTCATATGTCAGAATCTATTAGGGCCTTAGCAAACTGGCTCCTGGATTTACAATTATTTTTCATAGCACAAATAGAAAATGTGCACTTTAGAGGATTTTGTAGGAGCTTTGTTTTTATTAGTTATATGGAAAGTTAAGGATAAAGCATTTGTAATGGTACACTCTAAAAACAGAGGTCTTTTTAGCACACACACACACACACACACACACACACCAACTGATGAACCCGTTTGCCCATTTTCTTGGTGTGAAGTCTAAACTAAATGAAAAATTCATTACATCCTTAAGGAGATTCTTGTCATTTCTGTGACATAATCAACGTCCATATTGGGTTAATCTATTCCTAAGCAAATATCAAATTATGCTGGTTCAGATTCTGCTAAACTCCCTGGTTTGGGTAGGATGGGCCTGTGTTAGTTTAGTTTTGTTTTCATTTAGCAACTATTTGATGAAGCCTGGTAAGTTTTGGTGCTGAATAAGATTGCTTTCCGGGACAGCCAACTTGGCATCATCAGAAATCTTTCCTGAAAGTTATGGTGCTCAACACATGGGCCACGTTTTTCCTGTCTCTTTGCCTCCTTTGAGCGCTCGCACTCTTACATTTAAGGAATCATACAGCAGTTCTTACAACACTTACATGCTTTCTCAAATGTTTTTTCTCCTCTCCGTTTCCTAACTCTGACATGGTTAAGACCCTTCCTGTATTCTCTAGTCCACCTGCATCTTTCCTACACACCGTGGGACAAGGTATAATAGTCTATAAATAATGCCCGATTGTGACAAGGCATTACCATGATTTTAAGAGAGAATTCAAGCTCTTTGTATGACATAATGTGTCATATATACATTACTCCCTGGCATTCCTTACTAGTATGTCCTCCTCATTCATTATGTTCTCTGGACTAGATAGATACTTGAAATCAACCAACAGTCTATCTCTAAGAAATGTCAACTCCTCTATACTGCTGTAGTTTTGCTCGACATTTTTTATCCTATGACATTCACTTTCTCCTTTGCTTGGTGAACTGTTCCTTCTTCAAGATATGACTCAAGTGGCCCCCACCTTTGGGAAGCTTCTCAAATCACATCTGTCAACTATCTGACTCCTCTGTACAGTTAATATAACTTCAAAATACTTTTCTTTATGGCATCTATATTTTGTGGGTTTCCATGGGTATGTTTCATGCCTATATTTTAACCCCCCGGAGACAGCGGACAGACTCTGCCAATTTTTGTATCTCATCCAGTGATGAGTAAGTATAGTGTCCAGCCCTGGGCAGGTGTCTCGTACATGCTTTTGGGTAAAATGTGAACAGAGCACATGGGACAATGAAGTGATGTCAGGTGTCCCCAAACAGCAGCAGCTCAAATAACAGCTACCCTGTCAACCTCCTACGGCTGGATGACTTTCTTAAAAGCCTCCGAATGATCGGTGGAATTCTGGATATGCAGAATTAGACTTGCTCAGAAGCTACGATATGAATTTTACAAGAAACAAAACATACATTTCCTAAAAAAATCTTTTGTTTACCCATGACTATTTTTAGAGAAATTTTGTTTTCGTGATTATTTGTTGATCACACATTTATCTGATTTGAAAACTTTATTATGAAATCAGGATATGTTTATACCTACAAGGAAGGCTGAGAGAACTATTCAAATGATTTGAAGAACATCCTTTTTATATTTTACAGAAAACCCCAAAACTCTGAGCCAACTTGCAAAAAGGCATATAAAGACATATCTTAAAGAATTGTCTTACCAGATGTCATCATCATGAGAAATACACAAAGTATGGATAGACATAAAGTCCAAGTAAAACATTTTGACACTTTGCTAGGCATGATGAACTTTTCACGTGTAAAAAAGTAGATTAGTTTTTTGTTTCCATCAGCAATATCAAAAGGGACAGTCGATATTCACTGTGTCATATCTTATACCTAAAATATGGCATGTATCATTTAGAGGTCCACATTGTATTATCTTGATTATTTGCTCTACAAATAAATAGTTCTCTTCTAGAAATGATATTCCCATAAAGAAGGATGCAGTGGAGGTGGTAGTTATTAAAACCTCAAACTTGAAACAGGCTGACTTATTTTGGAAACCTGTCTCTGCCAATTGGCTTTGTTAATAACTTATACTTTATGGTCCTCAGTTTCCTTTACCTGAAATGGAGACAGTGAAGTCCAACGCATATGGGGGTTGCCAGAAGTGCAGGTATGTAGAGCAGTTAACAGTTTGCCAGACTCGGCAAGCATTGAATAAATGGCATTGGACACGATATATTTTCAGACAGACCTCTTTCACAAGCACAGAGTGGCATATTGTCCACTTTATATGAAGACACCCAAGTTCATGAGTATTAAGATCAGCATTATACAAGAGTCATGTATTCAAAGGTAATTAGCATCCCAAATTTCACATAATTGTGTACAACCATTATCAATACAGTGCAACAGGGAGTTGTCCATTTTTTCTACTTTTTTTTTTTTTTTACTGGAAAAGTTAGGGAAAGTGAGGCACCATAAGGTAGCACAGAACAATACCAGGTCCTCTGTCTCATGATGGGTGGGACCATTGAGCATCACTGTTGAAAGGAAAAAGAATAGACTTCTCTGTAGTGTAGCTAACATATTTCCTCTCTGATCTTCAGAATACACATACATGTGATTATTGCTAAAAATTAGCACAGAAGTATCAAATGTGCTCTGAGAATGAGTGTTCAGAAGACATTGGGAAATTAAAACTAAAAAAAAGCAAGATAATAGCTTTCTGCTCAAAAATCTATAATGTTAAATGACATGGTTTTATTTCGTTTTACTATAACCAACCATAGGATCTATACCGGCACTTGGTTGGCAGATAGCGGGGCTGGTAACAACCAAACGGAAGAGCATGTTAATGGTTCTGCAGTGTAGATGTGACAGTCTACCATCTGTCACCCAGTTACTTTTTGCAATCAATGCCATTCTTCATTTTGTAATCTCGTTGTAACTAAGAGGCATACGTCCTCTTTGAATAGGTCATGTTCTTTTTTCCTTGGGTGCATGGTAATTGATGGTAGTGAAAACAGGCTCAAAACAGGTCACTCATTTGGACTCTATATTAGCGTTATTTTCCTTTTATCCTGCCTTTTCTTGTTTAATAAAGGCAGAAGGTTAGCCATTCAGATGCTAAGGGAAAAATGCTTTCTCTTCTAGTCCTTGGCTGCAGAGTTTAATTGGTTTCGGGGCAGCTATTCGGCAGGGAGAAGCCAATATTGGCATTCCCCTGGTCTATAGCCAATTTCTCTTCTCTTTGGGCTGGTGTCTGTTTTGATAGCTTGCCTCCCGGCTTTTTCTGTTGTTAACTTTTTACATATTGACTCTTACTAGTTGGAATACAGTGTGCTCCACTAGTGGATCTTGAATAAGAGGGAACCATTTGCTTTGTAATGGAGGCCAATCACCTCTGACAGAAAGCAGCAGTTTCTATACAGCCTATTGTATGGGGCTTACTGAACATGATGAACCTCTCTGATTCTGAGTTCAAATCTGTCCAGAGTTTTCCTTGCTCCATTCCATGGGCCTTGAGTGTATTTATGCTTCTATTTCCTCATTGGTCCTTGAGGTTATTACAATAATTACCTCAGCAGCAACAATACAGCAAGGTGCCTGGCACACACTAAAGTGTTCAATGTCAGGCGCTTTCTGAAAACATGGGGAATTAATATCCACAAAGTTGGATTACACACCTTGGATCTCCTTTGGATCATGGGTCAGACCATTCATCTCTCTGGCCTCTTTCTTCTAGTAGAGAGCATAAGACTTTGGTTGATTTCTTAAGTTCTTTTGGACTCTCAATTCTGTTTCACTCTTGTCAATTTTCCATGAAGCTTAGCTATAGTGAATTGGGCTGATTTATGCCATGTGTTTTCATGAGTTTCCGGAAGATATGTATGGGAGAGAAAACAGGGAGCATGCAAAAATTCCATTTCATTGACTTTATTACAAAGACTAGCATGTCCCCCATTAGTTACAGCAACAGTAAACTCAATATGTTTGGAAAGCATCATGCACAAGTATGAAAAGAGCCTTGGAATCACAAAGAGCTCCCACTTGATACCTGTGTGTTATTAATGTTCCTAAACCTTATTTTCCTCATATGTGAAATAGGGTAACAGTACTTGTGAAGAGTCAATGAGATAATTTATGTCAAGTGTTCGGTGCAGTAACAGATTCATTCAAGCTCATCATGGCTGAAAAATGACAAATGAATAGGAAGAGAAGCAAGTGGAAACAAAGCTCATTCTTATTAACTCAATTATCTTTCCCTCAAAAGAGAGAAATTCAAACTATGTTACTAAGTAGACATATTTATAAAATACTTTATTTCGATAAAAAATTATTAAAGATAGATTTCCCTACAATAAAACTTGTGTAAAACAAGATTGTTTCTTAAAATACTGAGTGCATCTTCTATCTTTGTAAGCCTTTTATGTAATAGCTATTAAACTTTAAATATTCAACAGAAAAGAAATTATGATAATACCCAGGAAAATGCTGAATGATAAATGTACTTTATTTTTGATGAAATAGAACAGATTTTAACACTGACTGTGCCACTTCTTATCTTTGAACCCTGAAAAAATATACAATTGTGGTCTTAAAAATAAAGAAAGAGTTTTTAGAACAATTAGAAAATACTTCTTTCCAGGGCCTTCAATACATTTATAAAGCCATGGCTTACCAGATAGCAAAGGATGTTAATTTGAAAACATTTACCTTAAAGTGGTTGCCTAAGAATCCCAGCCAGTAAGCAATAGCTTTAATTGATCACATCATACATCTGAATTTAATAATGAAACATTGCTTTATTAAGGATGTTTATATAATGCAGCCTTTCCAATAATTTATACCATCTAATGATGGATATTTTAAATAAATAGCTTGTAGCTATGTACTTAGAAAGTGATCCTTGGGACTCAGATCGAGGTATCATCATCTGTTCACTTCTTTTACAAGCTCACTTATTCATTATGTCCTTGTTATGGAATTTTTAAAAGTTTGTTACTTCTATGAAAAGAATTTAGTAAAATGTAACCAAGTTAATACAATAATTATTTTCGAAAGTTAGTTAAGCCTTATGCTACCTCTGTAAAGGACCAAAATCGCATTTTAAAGGAATTTATCAAAGCAAATATGACAAAATTACTTAATAGTATTTTTTTCCAAACATTAAAATTCTGCCTGGCAGTTTAAGAACTTACAAGTAAATCAAAGATGAAGTCATCTGAGGGAAAAGTACGTAATTGTTAATCAATTTTGCACAGTGAAGGAAATTCAAAACTTCAGAGATATGCTTTTGAAATAATTTATTTTAACAAAGCTTTCGTTAATGAAAGAATTACTACAAAGTGAGTCTATTGTAGCGTAACCTGAAAGCCAGTGCAAGCCAGTGCAACTGGAAAAGTAAACAACAAACAAACCAGCATAGGGAAGAAAGATAGAAAATGTTTACATAAAATTACCATGTTAATGGACAAAAAGCCCCCATCAAAAACAAAATGAAACACACACACACACACACACACACACACACAAAGTTTTACAGAGCAGTGATTAAAGTATGGGCAAATAAATTGGGGTGTGAAATGCATTTTTAGGGAAAAACACACAATGTGTTTTGCAGGTACATGAATCAGCACACTTACATATACAAATCATTTGTGGCATGGGTACAAGATAATCAGGCTTAGTTTAGAAAATGTAATAAAAAAGAAACATCGACACCAAGAAGTTATCAAAAGAATTAACAAGTAGTTTAAAATATTAACCATCCAGGGGCGCCTGGGTGGCTCAGTCGGTTGAGCGTCCAACTTCGGCTCAAGTCATGATCTCGCGGTTCGTGGGTTCGAGCCCCGCGTCAGGCTCTGTGCTGATGCCTTGGAGCCTGAAGCCTACTTCAGATTCTCTGTGCGTGTGTGTGTGTGTGTGTGTGTGTATGTGCGTGTCTGTCCCTCTCCTGCTTGCACTCTGTCTCTCTCTCAAAAATAAATAAACATTTAGGGGAAAAAATATTAACCTTCAAGTACTAGAAATTTGAACTGCTCTTATTGAAAGTTATTTGAGAATCCACAGCATATATGATGGTGGAAATTGCAATGGTTTTAGAGTTCAAATATTGGCTCATTGACTTACCAGCTGTGTCCCTAGCCAAATAATTAACCACTTTAATATTTGGTATCTTATATCTAAAGTGCTATAATAAAAAAAACCCCTATCATTGTGTTGGCGTGAGAATTCATTTAAAGTTACCAGTACAGTACCTTGTACCTAGTGATCGCTCAGCTATGTTAATTCCATCCAACTTCTTTCTGTCATTTCCTGTCTCTTTCCTTTTCTATCACCCCTCATAGAACAAAATGCTGTCTTGTGCTCCTGTAATGAATACAGACACCCCACGGTCTGTTCTTTCATGAGATCCTGAGATAGAGAGAGGTACTATCTCATGCGACCAGGAGTGACAGAGCTTTGAGTGTGGATCCACCCATCCACATTTCAACCAGGCATGCTCATGTATTGTTTGATTTAAATTAAGTTTTAAAACGTGGTCATTGCCTTTTGAGCTTCTGTGGGTGTCTGTGGGAGAGCTGATGGGCATGCACTTTTGCAAATTTTTCATGATGTAGTCTCCCCACATTAGCAACAACAGAGTTAACCATACGTACCTATGTAACTGTGCCAAAAAGGAAAACAAAACAAACAAACAAAAACCTTAGGGGCACCTGGGTGGCTCAGTCAGACTCTTGATTTTGGCTCAGGTCATGACCTCAAGGTTTGTGGGATCAAGCCCCGTGTCGGGCTCTGTGCCAACTGCGTGGAGCCTGCTTGGGATTCTCTCTCTCCCTCTCTCTCTCTGCCCCTGCCCATCTCACGCACGTGCAAGTGTGCATACTCTCTCTCTCTCTCAAAATAAATCAATAAACTTGATTAAAATTTTTTTAAAGCTTAAATTCCCTGTGGCTCTTACTCTTTGCTCTGTCATCCTTCACTTTGTTTGAAATTCCCACCAGTTTCTTCATTCCTCTGATTCCAGGCATCCTCACCAAATGGGTACAGGTTACCTAGGTTTTCAAGATGTAGAATGTATACTAGCCATTATGATGGGGGCTGGGCATATGTGTCTTACCCAAATATAGCAATTACCAGCAGAGGGTGGGACAAAAGACAACGGAGTATGGTTGGAAAAAGGAGAAATGGCAGAGTTTGGAGCACAGGCCACTAGGATGGACAGCCCCTGAATGGGATCCCAAATTTGGGGGCAGCATTAAGGAGGGCAAAGGTCACCTGTGTGTTTGGCATTCCATGAAGTGCACTGCTGCTGTTAGTAGAAAGCTTGAGGCTGAAGAGAGCGTATTCGCTGAGCTTCTTCCTTCTTTCCGTGGCCGCCAACCTTCCCTGATGACTGGTAGTCACCTGGGTTCACAATGGGCTGCAGGTTCACCTGAGATTTCATCACCAGTTCACCTCTCCCTCTACGCTGTCCTTCCTCCTCACGCATCCCTTTCACTCATGTCAGTTGAAAGAGCCTTCTCTAATAAGCCTCTTGTGCTCTAGTCTGTGCAAGTCTGATTCCCTGAGAAACCAACCCACCACGGCCTGCTTCACACTTCTGCTCAGGGCTAAATGTCACTAGACGTAGGACTATAATCACATGAAGGGGTATGACTGAGCCCAAAGGTGTCCCCTATTTATTGAACAATGTGAAATAAAATTAACTTCACGTTATAACCTCTGACCATTTAGTTCTGTGAATTTGAATGACGTACATCAACGTGTACTCATGAGGTCCAACTTTGATTGCATGTTTATGGCAAACCTAGTGAGTTAATCAATATTGAACCTTTCTCCGTCTCTGATGATTGTCAAATTTCTAAGAAAATAACTCTAATATACCTTAAACATAAAAATTTAAGGAAAACACACAAGGTACCAAAAAAACCCCAAAAGAGCAGTTAACATTCAATTCCTTGAAGCCATATGAAACCAAAGTTTATCAACTCTATATGAAAAGAAAAAGATATATGGAAAAGGCAATCGAAAAGCTTGGTGTGTTAGTCTAACTAAATCCAACTCTGTCTGCTTGATGCACGGCAGAGGTAATCACTGCCACGTATGGCAGGAAAGGGTCTATTGGAGAGGTGGCCGGAGAAAGAGACAGGAGGGCAAGCCTGAAACCCACCTCCCAGAAGGAAGAGAGGCAGAGAAATGTAAAGGCAAAGGAAAAAGATGGGGTAAAAATTTGCAGCTGCATTTATTAGTATGCAGCTGAGATCAGTCCCATTGACCCTTTGGTTACTGGTTTCATGAGAACAAGTGTTTTCTGTGGATAGACAAAAACTAAAGCAAACTGAAAAGAATTTCCAGAGCAGGCGGTCTCTACTCTGTAACAAATGTTTTCTCATGATCCAATTATTTCAACCATACCTGCAAAATCCCAGGAATTTTCTCAGTCATTGGCTGAATGCTGGGAACATGGGTGACTCTCACTCACTTTGGCCCAGTTTCCTTCTTTCAGACATAATGCCACTTGACAAATGCAGCTATCTGGATGGCAAGTTGTTTATGAGCACATCTTCTCCTTATGTGGACAAAATCTTTATGGGAATAAAAGAGTTGAATTCTTTTTGGAGTAGTTTATGGTTTAGAATAAGCAGGGTTTTTTTTTTAATGTTTATCTGTTTTGAGAGAAGAGAGAGAAGTTGAGAGGTAGAGAGAGGAAATCCCAAGCTGGCTTCACGCTGTCAGCTCAGAGCCCAATGCAGGGCTTGATCCCACAAACTTTGAAATTATGATCTGAACCAAAATCAAGAGTCGGAAGTTTAACCAACTGAGCCACCCAGGTGCCCTGAGAATGAGCAGCTTTTCTTGAAAGCAGTTGCCCACATGGGCAAGCAGAGGATAAGCACTAAAGGCTATCAGGTATTCTAGGCTCCAAATTTACTTTCTATAGATGCAAGTAGAATTCTGGGACTCCAGCAGAAATCCTAAGACTTCTGATTTTACTTTCTGCTACTGACTTTTTTAATATGCCCAAGGAGTGGTAGCAATGAATGATTTGTCTCAACCCCATCAGAGGGCTGCTGAATTTTCTCTTATGATTTTGGCTAGGATTAGAGTGCTTAATAGAATTTATACTTAGAAACTTTTTTGCTATCCTTATATGCATCTCCCATTTCAGAGATGCCATAACTGAAGCCCCCTGAGAGAATTACTCCATCCGTAAGTGATGGAGTCAGCTCTGACGCTTTGAAACACAGGGCTTAGGATTTCAAATCAGGTGTTTCCCCTCACTGCATTTCGCTACTTTACTAGTGAGTTTTCTTGCAGTTATTATTATTACCTAATTACCTAACTAGTGCTGATGCTGCGATGAACCTGTGGTAGGCCATTCTGAAGATTAATCCAAAGAGATCTGGAAATGACCAGTCTGAGCACTTTATTCCCCAAACTGTGTATTTTATCAGAACAGCAAGGTAGTCAGTGGATTAATGACCCAACCATCCTGCTGACTACATTTAGAATCATGCAATTACAGATTTTAATGCAGATCATGACCCAGCTTTCCTTGGCAAGTAAAATTGAGTCACCAAAGTATATATACCACATATCAGACATCTTGAGAATTGTTTTGGTATTTTCTTTAATCTTTGGAAAAGCCATTGGGGCCTTCTTTAAGAAGCAAATTAGAAGAGACAGAATTCATTAATAATAATAATAAGGAGACTTAGTTCTCTCATTAAAACCTCTGCCATTACACAACAATTTGCTGCCATAAATTTCCTACTTTTTAATAAATGTGCCTTGTGAATATTACTGAGTCTATATACATGTGCTAGATTCTTACTGATCTCTCTCTGTCTTTTCTGTTGGAGTCTGGCATCTCTGCAAAGAACTTCAAGCCCCTTGATTAAAAGACAGCAAAGTTCTCAAGGAACCTGGTGAACATATCTTGAGAAACCACCTCCTGTTCTCTCCCACATATGGCTTCAGAGAATTAGTGGGGACATTCCTAAAATATAGATCCTACCTTAGGGTTCTCCATAGCATAGCTGAGTACCTGTGTGGAAATCCTGACCTGGCTTTTTACTCACCACGTGACCTTGGGCAAGTTGTTTAAACTGTAGCCATCATTTCCCCATAGATTTGGTATAAGTTCTAAATGAGTTTAAGTGCATATAAGGCACATCCTATATCCAGTTCTCCATAATGTGGGTAGCAATATTATAATCCCACCTGTAGTACACTTGGTCTATGACTTATTTGTAGTGCCTTGCTATCCTGATAATAAAACATTTCTGCTCAAACTAAATAAAGCAAAAGTGAAACTAATGACAGGGCTTTGCAAAGCATAGTACCCCCCACAGTTAAAAAGCAGGGAATGTAGTATATAATGCTGAGGTGCATGGTGTAAGAGTTAACCTTTTTGACAAAGCCCTTAGGTATGGCTGATTGGTATTTGTCATTCCTAATATCTTTTATATACTTTTTTTTTTCCTGGAAGAAATCTAGCACATGTATAGGACACCCCTGCATGCAGGGTTCTAGATGTCAGTTGGGCTTTGCAAATTACATGCACACGTGCAAAATTTCCAAGATAATCGTGGAGTGGAGGCTATCTGCCTATTAATATGTGGGTTTAGGTATAGAGGCAGTCACACAAGGTAGCTATAATCAGTGTCCCAATGCCTGAGGTCAAGAGCCAATAGCAAGAGAGCCCTGATTTCTAGATAAAGGCTACAGTAAAATGTTATTGCATACAATAGTTTAAGGGGTGGCCCCAGACTTCTCCTCCCTTAGCCATTTCTTGCTCTTCTTCTGGGGCTAGTGTCAGCCTCTATAAACAATAGATTTTTTTTTAAGTCACCTTTTAAATAGGAAATAGAAGGAAGAATTTTTGCATGGCGACATGGAAATAGTTTAAAAATAGTGTTTTTTCCGAATGTTGGTAGATCATGGTTTGTTACAATGAAAGCTTGAGCTGAAGATATTAAAGAAAATAACCGTTAAGCTGTCCAAAAATTATGCACATTTAATATATTGTGCACACCTAATACTTGTATTAAATCCTCTCCTGTTTAAAATACTGGAATCATTTCTATCTCTTGCATTTTATTCTTGTTGGATGAAGTATTTGGAACGCAAACTGGTTGCAATTCTATTTACTCAAAGATATAAATTTGGTATTGGTTACCTAACCTGGTTGTGCAAGAAGAGACAATTCTATCACTGTGTAATGGAACATTAGCAATTCTTAGCTTGCAGTGGAAAAAAAAATCAGCTACTGAAATTATTACCTGAGGTCACTTAGGATGAAATACCTATTAAAGCCAAAGTTTTGGTGAGCAATGTGATTTCTTCAATAGAATTTTATGATAGGAATATAAATATAATAATTGTGGGGTAGGCTAGCTCCTTATGACTGGACTGAAATGTGTAGAGAAAGAAAACAGCTCAGCGTTTTAGATACTTTGCTCAAGGCAAGTCAGAGGCCCAGAAAGCATCCATGACTACTCCCCACAGTCTTTTGTATCTTGTAGCTGCAGGGCTGCTGTTGGCAAAAAAAAGAAAAAGAAAAAAAAAGAAAAAAAAGAAAAGAAAGAAAAAAAGAAAAAGAAAGAAAAGGTGCACAGTGTCAGATCTTGTTTATTGCTGAATTATAATGTGGGCTGAATCACAGCCTCACCAGGTCTCCTCTGTAAAAGTTACGGCATTGATTGGGAAAGACGGAGAACCTGGAAAATTCAGATGGAAATATTAGGTGGATATAGATTAATGTTACTATACTGATTGTCCAAATCCAATGAAACCTCCTTGCCAGTAGAAGCCCATTATCCCTGTTGTAAAAGGTCAGTTTTTCCTGACTTGGGGAACTAACTTGCCTGAGGTAACTCATGTATAAGGAATGCCATTTTTCCTCATTGCTTGTCCTTGCCACTTTACTGCTCTCAGACCTAGAGTTAGAATCAGTTCCCAGGGTGTTAGAAGAGGCCAAAGGGTGAACCAGGAGGAAAAGGCTAAAACATGGGGAAAATGTCGTGGTGTTTTGTTTTTTTTTTTTTAATTTTTATCAGTTGAAACCTGGGGAATATGTGTGGCAATAGATTTGAAGGAAGTTTCACCAGATGAGAAAGATCATAAACATATTGGTTGAAATTAACCAATATGTGTGCACCCACTAGAATCTGCATCTAATGTGCTTTCCCAAGCAGCTCAGAGTGATTCTAACTGTCTACTGAATTGGTTGCCTAAAACCTGGACTCAATAATGGCTCACACAAAATGAAGGTGAGATGCAAGGAATCTTTGGTATGTGGTAAAATCTGCAACTTGGGGGCATATGAACAGAGGAGTAATTTATCATCTGATTCACTTTACTTCTAATTATGTCTCCTATGAGAGTCCAAAGGGTATTTATTTCAGTGAGGCATTTAGCAATACATTGATGAAGCTGTCCTATCTTGGACAGAAATGATACTGCCCTTGAAATGGGTTCTATGTTTAAGTGGGAATGATGGAATCCTGGAGTGAGAGAGGTCACATGACAGAACTTATTACCAGGTATAGGGTGGACGTGATTATAATAGGCATCAAGAGTAAAGGAGTACAAATATGGCTTACCCATTTTCTAGGAGTGGATATTTATTGTAACTTCATGAATAAAGTAGATGTCCAGCCAACTTAACTCATATTACATTGTACAACTGAAGAAATGACCCAGGTATGACAAATGAGAGCCTGGCTTTAATTATGACAATGGAGTGTCATAGCCACGTACCAAGAGTTACCCAGAGTCAAGTTGTAGGGATAGTGATTTCTACGTTATCCCCATTTCACTTGCTTCTTTCACCCAGAAGAGGTTGGCTCTATTTTGGAGAATGGCAGATCTAAGTTTAATCAAGTGGTGACTTCAGTTGCTATGGTTGTAGACAATATGGTCTTTATTGGAAAAAATCAGCTGAGCTGTGACATCTTGATTTCAGCTATTAACCTAGAAATGGTCATAAAATACCTCTTTGTTTTATCTCAATAAGCAAAGACACCAAACTGGTTTGCTTTCACGTTAAGTAACATTTCTCATGGTGATCTCATGCATCCCTTCCAGGGGCCTTGACTGTTTCACCATACTAGAAGATGTCACACAGGTCTGCCATTTAATGACATCAAGTGACTGAAATTGGAGAGCTATGAATATATGATATCCTAGCCAACTTTGTAATTTACATACATGCTGCAAGGTAGGAGAAAACACCTCATGAAAATTCAGGATCTACCATCTTTTTCCTATTTCTGAAAATTCAGGGAGACATGTCTGAATACCCCTTCCAAAGAAACAGGCCCACTTCTCGGTGGGCTTCTGGATGTTTGAAAGCAAAAAAAAAATACTAATTTTGGATGTGCTATTACAATATCTTTACCAAGTAATTGCTAAGGCTGTGAATTTTGTTTGTTCCAGAAGAAGAGGAGACTCTCTAGCTCATCCAGGCTAAACTGCAAGCTGTTCCCTATGCCACTTGGTCATAATGATGCAGCAAATTCAATGGTGTCTAAAGTGGTTGAAGCAAATGGCCTTGTCGTTTGGAAAATCTTGCAAATCTGATAGGAGATGAATAATGTAGACCTTTTGGGTATTGAAACAAAATCAGGTTTTTTTCCTGATATTGATTATTAATATCCTTTTGTGAAAAAGAGTCTACTTTGCTAATAGATGCTAAGACAGGCCAAACACTTGACCATTGGACCCCCAAGTGGCCATGCAACCATAGCTATCATTCTTAAAATGAACTAACCATAAAGTTGAGCTTGGGCAACAAAAAACCTACGTGAAATAGAAATGGTATATATAAGATTGGCTCAGTGCTCAAAATTGTTGTTTGAACAATTGTTTACCCTACCAATGGATTATGTGTTTGTGCATTGCCACTTCTTTAACCTATGCTTATTCCCCAGAAAAGCTATAGAGATGAGAAACCTTCCAGGTGGGCAGATCACTGAGTAGTGCATGTGCTTGTTCACTCTGCTTGGAAATGAAGGTTGCCAGACATATGAATACAATTTGGAAGACTGGTAATAAGGAGATCTAGGAAAGAGGTATGTGGAAGGACCTTTTAGAACTGGTAGAGTCCATGTGGATATTAATGTCCCATAATTCTCTTCTGAAGCCATTCCCAGCTGAAGAAACTCTCAATAATTGTGTGAATACAATGACTCATTATAAGAATGTCAATAAGTTACTTTCAATAGCCACTTCCCCTCGCTTGCTCAGTAGATTCATGAATTAAAAATTAACAACAGCAAGAATATAGGTTAAAACATAGATTCAACAACATGGCTTATTTGGTTCAGTTCAATATCAGTATCCATATCAGTATCAATATCCAAGCTGCCAATCGCAGAGACAAATGCTGACACTCTCACACATCACCATTCACTAGGGGGACCAGCAATCTATCGGATGACAGGTAATGTCACTGGACCCCTTCCATTATGGAAAGGGCAAACATTTATCCAAATTGGAATAGACAATTCTGGATATGGATTTGCCTTTTTTGTGGCCATGCCTCTGTATCTGTTGACTTATTTAATGGGACATTATCAGAGTGACCCACACAATACTGTTTTGGGGAAATGCATTCATTTATGATACAAAGGTTGAAAAAATGGACTCAAGTCAATAGGATTCACTTGTGTTATCATATGCCACAAGCTGCCTGAAGCAACTGGCTTTTTAAAACAGTATAATGTACTATTGAAGACTCAGTTATAGCATCACTTGGGAGAAGATACCATGGGGGGATGAGGGCACAGTGTTTCAGAATAAGAAATGTGATCTGAATTAGTGACCAATACATGGTACATTTTTATTGTTAAATGCCATGTGGGAATTACCTTAAGCTATCCCAGAGGTCATTGAATACAAAGAGGCTCACAGACTAAACTAAGATGCCCAAATCTTACACGACTAACTCAATTTAAAACACATGACAGGGGTGCATGGGTGGCTCAGTCAGTTGAGCCTCTGACTCTTGATTTTGGCTCAGGTCATGTTCCCAGTGTCGTGGGATCGAGCCCACATCTGGCTTCACACTCAGTGTGGAGCCTGCTCGGAATTCTCTTTCTTCTCTCTCTCTACCCATCTCCTACTCATGCTTTCTCTCACTCTCTCTCAAAATAAATAAATTTAAAAAAGAACATGACAGAAAGTAAGGGGAAAGAGCTGAGATCAGTTAACACTATTCTTAAAATAAGGTGCAAGTGAGCTTAAGGTCTAAGGAAGGGTCTCTAATAGATAGAAGTACTCTGGGGCTAACTTACCCTACCCAAGAAGCACAGGGCCATGCCTAACTGGCAAAAGCAGTAGACCGCCAATTGTTGCACTAACAGCTATGTATTTCATTTGCATTTATGAGAGACAGGACACATTGGTTCAGGATTGGTTTCACAGATGTGTGGCTAATCCTCAACCCCATAAATTTGAGTACCTCATACGCTTTATGTACTTTTAGTGTGTCAGGAGTATTTTGTGCCTCAGGTACCTCATGTATATTTAGCATATCATGAATATTAGGTGGATTTTGGTCTTCCCATATCTTTATATCTATGTTCAGCACACAGAAGACATACTTGTTTATCGATATTTAACATGGCTAACATAGCTCATAGGTTACTAACTTTATAACACATCTTATGAGTTTTTTTGTGTGTGTGTCAGTAATAGACAGCAGAATTGAATGCTTTCTAACAATAGAACATATATAAATCATGCAAAGTATATGTCTGGAAACCAAGCTATGGAACTGAGAGAGGAGACATTTATATTTCATCTAGAGATGACTCAGAATATTTACCTTTCTATTCACATGACCTTGAGCTGCAATAGTTTCAAGATCTTTGCACTCAAAGGAAGACTGCTTCTCTTCCAAGAAGACACACACCAGTGATTCCTGTGAATTCTAAGATTAACATTGGATAATTTGGTCTTCCCATGCCACTTAACCAATAGTTGGAGAAGTTAACTGCATTGGCTGGCACAACTGATCCTGATTATCAAGGAAAAATAGAGTTGTTTCTACACAGATAAGGAGATGTATATTGGAGCCTAGGAAATTCTATAGGATCACCTTTTTGGTCAAAATTTAAATGGAAGAGAAACTTAACAGAAACCCATGGGAGAGGGGAAGGAAAAAAAAAAAAAGAGGTTAGAGTGGGAGAGAGCCAAAGCATAAGAGACTCTTAAAAACTGAGAACAAACTGAGGGTTGATGGGGGGTGGGAGGGATGGAGGGTGGGTGATGGGTATTGAGGAGGGCACCTGTTGGGATGAGCACTGGGTGTTGTATGGAAACCAATTTGACAATAAATGTCATATATTGAAAAAATAAATAAATAAAAATAAATGGAAGACCATACCAACCCAGTAGAGGCAGAACCATCAACAATAAAGACCACTCAAGAATCTGGCAAAACAAACAAACAAACAAAAACACCTGACCAATTTCAGTACTGGGAGAGGTACTCAAAAGTAAAGGTAATGGGATTGGGATAAACTGTCATCAACATCTGTGATCTTGTGACCAGTTGCAGAATAAGGAATAAGGAATTCATAATCCTTCCTCTTTTCTTCCTTGCCCTGTTATGTATGTACTGACTTTCCTTTTTACCTTCTTTTCCCTCTACAATTTTATATACACTATGATGTTTGTAATTTGGTCCTCCAGTTACAGACTATCAGGTTAGGATTAAGACTGGAGCTGACAGATGATGACAGCCCAGCTATGGCCGCAGTGACAAATACATTTGGGGAGAAATACAAATATTTCTATTTGTATAAAGAATGCTGGTGCATATATATTAGGCAGGTGCATATTGAAGTCCCCCCACCTCGCCCCTTTTTAAAGTAGAAGTTGCAGGCCTTGAGTTGCCAAAGAGCGTACAGGATACAGTCAATTGGCACTCAGCATCTGTTCTCACATCCTTCTGGGTGTTGTCCTGTATTAAAGAAGCTGCAGGCCTAAAAAGGCATTTCCAACCCCCCTGTTGCCAGTGGTGTAGATGGAAATTAGGTAACACCATCAGATGTGCCTTTTTGAAAGGCAAACTGAGGCAGAGGCCATGCTTATGCTGCTGTTTCAGTTAGCAAGTTCACTGAGACCTGAGTGCAAAGAGCAGCTGAGATGGGATAATTGCAGGACTGAGCAGCAGTTTTCCTAATTCCCAGAGAACAATCACTCAGACGTGTTCTAGAACTTACTGTGATTACTTGCACTGGCGGTCCCCTTTTTCTGCTCCTTCAATTCTCCCTACAATTTTCCATCTACCTTTTTTTTTTTGCCTAAATACCTAGGGTAAGTTTTATTTCTTGAACCGTATCTCTGACTAGATATCGGTATTCAGTTGTGTCTACCTCCTTACCTACCCCTGGAACTGCATCAAGGACACTGGCTTCAGTGGTCATCTGTCTGTGTGATTGTGTGTTTCACGACTATCTCCTGTTTCATCACAAGATCCATGAAAGTAGAGACAACGGTTGTTTTGGTCAGAACTTAGCACAATGCTTCGCACTGTAAGCAGAACCAGAAAAGGCAGACAGACAATAGTGAGAGTGGCGAAAACAGATTTTATTTAGAAACTATTGCAACCAGGGAAAAGAGAGCTCAGTGTAGAAGTGGCTTCAACTGTGAACACAGCAAGGACGGGGCGGGGGAATTTATAGGGGGTGGATTTATAGCCAAGGAGTTAAGTGAGTTGTCAGTGACGGACAGTTAACTATGAGGAAATGTCAAGGGCAGGGGGAATCTTGTTTAACAGAGTTAGGATTCATCCTTTCCACAGGGCAAGGTCATCACATATCAAATGTGGAAGGTTCTCACAACATGACCTAGCAGGACACTTGCTACAAGTGGGCTAGGCAGGCTCGAGGCTGAGGCCTCATTGAAACGAGGGCTCACTGGGTGGCGCAGTCGGTTAAGCGTCCGACTTCAGCCAGGTCACGATCTCGCGGTCCGTGAGTTCGAGCCCCGCGACAGGCTCTGGGCTGATGGCTCGGAGCCTGGAGCCTGTTTCCGATTCTGTGTCTCCCTCTCTCTCTGCCCCTCCCCTGTTCATGCTCTGTCTCACTCTGTCCCAAAAATAAATAAAAAACGTTGAAAAAAAAATTAAAAAAAAAAAAAAAAGAAACGAGGGCTCAGAAGAAACTGTCTGAAGTTTAGTCAAGGAGAGAGACTATCACACGTAGTGGGACTTAAAAAACAACAACAACTTTGAATGCATAGATTGGAAACCATGTGTAAGCGGGTACAAAGTTTGTAGATTTTTTTTCTTTTTTTTTTCAAGTTTTAAAAAAGTTAATTCCAGAATAGATAGAAAGTGAGCATACAGTGTTATATTAGTTTCAGGTGTACAAAACTGACTCAACAATTCCATACGCTACTGCGTGCTCGTCATGATGAGTGTACTCTTTAATCGGCATTGCCTAATTCACCCATTCCCCACCCACCAGTAATTTACCCACACCCATGTAGAGTAGTTTGCCACAGGCAGTGCTCCAGAACTAATGTGGGCAGATATTCCACATCTCTGGGGAATTTTGATACTGTCCCCCGTCATTATGCCACTACGTCAATGTGACTTAAGATTGTCTTGAAGTCTGGCTCCAGGATCAGAGCTGTAAATGTATGCATTTTAAACATGATGTTAAGAATCTGAAAATGTACTAATTATTAATTTTCTATTCTACAGTTTCCTCCAGAAAGCTCCAAAGTATTTATTTTGGGTAACTATTTATTTGAGCAGAAATCACTTGACCCAAATTTTGATGATTTAATAGCTCATTGAAAGAACTAGCCTGAAGCAGATAACAAAATCTGTTGCAAATGCGCTAACTCCTATTCGCATCCGTTGGTCTTTTGGTTTATGTGCTTTAATAATTTGAAAAACAAGAGGATAATCAGGAGCCAAGATAGATATGTGTGTCTCGAGGCAGAACTTAATTCAAAATTGTACAAAATATTTTGTCAGATGAACTCCTTAACCACATTTGTTATCAGTGGCACAAAATACATTGGATTAAGTTTTTGAATAATGTGCAAGGATGGTGTCACATTGATCCTAACAAACAAGAAGCTCGGGATCGCAACCAGAGCTCTGTTTCTATCACACTAGTTTTAGGTAAAAGATTTTAAGATGAATTCTTTCAAAATGGAGTATCTGATTGTATCTGCACTTTTCATCATTATAAAATTTAATGAACTTAATATCACTGACATGTTGGAGTCATCTTTGAAGTCTTTGATTATCTTTATTTGAATTTTGTCAATAATTTCTGAGAAGAAACC
Source organism: Panthera tigris (assembly GCF_018350195.1). NCBI lineage: Eukaryota > Metazoa > Chordata > Mammalia > Carnivora > Felidae > Panthera > Panthera tigris. Next base: position 128,837,719 of record NC_056665.1, read on the forward strand.
ATTTTTTGGGCAAAGGCAATGAGTTCCTGCTTTTAATATACATCTATACACATAGAGAACGCTTTCTCATATTCTGAGGAGGAGTGTAGAGTTTCTGTCCTAGTTGATTGTACAACTTATTGCTTTGTTATCTTTTTTGTGTACTATTTTATATTTTTTATGGGGAAATCACTATTATTTACCCACACAGAAAAATAAAGACAGCAATAAGAAGAACATTCATATACCCACCAACTACCCTTGTCTGATCTTAATATTATTCTACATTTACTTCAGGTCTTGCGTTTATTTAAAAAATATATACAAATATAGTTGAAGCCTTTGTGTCTCTTATCTATCACACTAGTCTCTTTTACTTTCTCAAATATTTACTATGTTTACATGAATCAATAAACAGTGTATAGTGTTGTTTTACATGTTTTAAATATACACCTAAATGGTTTCAACGTCTATGAATCATTCTCTATCTTGCTTTTTTGTACTCAGTATCATGTTTGTGAAATGTACCTATAGTGTTTTAACCCATTCATTCTCAATACGGTATAATATTTTATCATATAAATATATCATTTTACAAATAATATAATATGAGAATTTAACTTTTACGTTAGCATGCTGATGAACATTTAAGTCATTTTACATTTTACATTTTAGGATCAAAGAATCTTCACTGAACATACTTTTAATAGCTTATATATGAGAATTCTTGATCATATATATCTAAGATTTGAATTGCTAGATTGAACATTCAATTTTCATTTGTAGCTCTACCTGATATTACCAAATTGTTCTCCAAAGTGTTTGTACAAATTTTAATTATCACCAGTTATACATGAGAGTTCTCATTTCCACACCCTTGCTATTTCCTATTGTAAAACATTTAAATGTTTGTCTATTTTAGGAAAGGAAACAGCATTGTTCTGATTTGAATTTGCATTTCCCTGATTCTTCTGGTGTTTAAGCTTCTTTTCATTTATTTATTTTTTTTATCTGTTTGGAAATTTGGTTAATTTTTCCCTTATCGGTTCAAGTCCTCTATATGTGCTAAATAGTAATTGTTAGCTTGTTATATTGTCTGCAATCATTTTAAAATTTATTTTTCTTAATACAAGACTACAAATTTTTCTCTGAGTTTCACCATCTCTCTCAACTTTTCGTGTGTAAGTTTAACATTCAGCTCTAGAATCTAGTTCTGATTCAATTGATGTAACTTCTTTGATCCATAAATTATTTGGAATGTCTCCAGGATTTATTTGTTTTATAGATATATATCTTTAATTACTTATTCCTAATTATTTTCATTTAAGTTGAGAATATGGCCTGAAAATATCCATTCTTTGTTATTATGATTTGTTTTATGGCTTAGTAGAATTTGGTCATTGCTTGAAACGAGTGTTTTTTCCCTAATTGTTATTTATGGAATTCTATGTAACATTAGATTGAGCTAAGATTGCCTCATTTTATCTTTTCAACTTTTTGTTTTTACCTGCTTGTTTGATGAATTATTGAGGTAAATTTTTAAATGATTGTGCATGTGGCAATTTGTCAATTGTGTCATGTGTTGACTCTATGTTATTAAATGGGTAGATTTTAAACTAGTTCTATGTTTTTGTTAAGTTATTCCTTGTATAAATATGTCTGACCCATTTCATTTCTCAGAGGGACATTTCACTTTATTGCCTTAGACTCTATTTTGTTGTTATCATGGTTACACTAACTTTATTTAGGCTGATATTTTCTTGTTGTGGTTTTTTTCCCCTTATTTTTAGCCTCTGTCCTTATCCTTAAACTGTCTCTTAAGAGGAAGTTCCCTCCCGCAACTGATTTGGAAGATGCATATTCTATTTTTATTTTTTTAAAAAGTGGTTTCCTGACAATCACAGCAAGCCTGTTTGAGTTAAAGTCCAAATGAATCAATGGTTTCTTATTTCTCCTGAATAATGAGAGGACTTTCAAACATGTTACTGTCCTTCATCCATGCCTATTTACATATGCTGGGAGCTCACATACGCATACATCTGAAAAAAGACTTTTCTATTAAATAGGGGCTTCAAAACAACACGAAGAAAATCATCTAGATTATATAAGTCTCATTAAATGAACTGTTTAAAAGTAAAGCAATGAACAAAGAACATCCAATATTTCTTAGGAAGGAAAATAAAGTATTATTAGAAGTATGTTTCATGTTGCTGAAGATTCTTTCATAAACATATTATTTAAAGTCATTAGAATTCTGTTTTTAGCACAGAAGACGTTTTCAGCACAGAAGATATTTTAATGATTTGTGCTAATATATTGTTTGGAGAATCTCTAAATAACACTGCTAGTTTTTGTTTTGTTTTGTTTTGTTTGTTTGTTTTTTTGATATGCAGTAGCATTTACACTAAGGAGCATTTTTTTTTATAACTGTTTAGGAAAGACTTCTGTTCCCTGACGTGCTTCCTCTTCACTGAAGAATACCCAAGATAGCAAGTTTTCTTTTTTTTTTTTTTTAAGTTTGTTAACGTTTTTTTATTTTATTTTTTGAGGGACAGAGACAGAGCACGAGTGGGAGAGGGGCAGAGAGAAAGGGAGACACAGAATCCAAAGCGGGCTCCAGGTTCGGAGCTCTCAGCACAGAACCCAATGCAGACTCGAACCCATGGACTGTGAGATCAAGACCTGAGCCGAAGTCGGACCGTCAGAGCCTGGAGCCACTCACACACCCCGCAAGCTTTCTTTGAGAAGCAATGTGCATTTTCCACGTTGGGGTGGGTTTTACTTTTGTTTTTTGGTTACAGAAAATATTTTCTGAGAATTTTATTCTTGAGTTGAGTTTTTCATTTGGTAAGCAAACAAAAAAGACATCTTTATTTTTAGACGAATTATCCCTTATGAAAATATAAAACTTTCAGACAATCAAAACAAATGAGTGTGCCTTTTATTAGGCTACAACTTAAACATAATCTTCCTCTATTAGTGAGCCAATTGCACAATTTGAACCTCTGGCTTTTTGTTTATGTTAAGTTATATCAAATGAAGTTGCTCAAAATGAGTATATCACAACTAATAAGTATAAAAATACTGTTAGTGACTTACAAAAATGTAGAAGTTATCAACGAATTTGCTTTATTTGAACCGTTTTTGGTTTTCAAATTTCCCCCACTCCTTTTAATAAAGGAAAGAAAAGAAATCTAAGTTTCAGTCATTAATCCACATAATAATATCCTAAAATCATTTCACTCTGAGTTGTAGAACTTTGATCCCTTTGATTTGTTCTGCTTGAGGAATGTCATATTCCATGCTGTGAATGGAAGTTCCCTTTAACCACATGAGAACTAGGAGAAAGTCAAGGTTTGAACCCAAGGCAGCTAATACACAATGGCTGGGATGATGGTCATTACCTACAACAAGGAAGGCAGCAAGTAAGTTCCAGACATTTACAATGATGCATCAGAACTCAAAACACATTTAAAAACAAAACAAACAAAAACCAAAAAAAAAAAAAATCAACTGGTGATCCATTTGAGGGTTTATGTAATTAGGCTAAAGCTATTTCCAGTCACCTATTACAAATGAAATGTTTTAAGCAAAGTCAAAAAAGAAAGAAAAAAAAAAAACACTTTAAAAAGCAACCCCAGACACAGAATAGTTTTTTCTAAGGAACAGATGTAACTTGGAAAGATACCAACTTCGTCATCCTAGATGACAAATCTTCTGGTGGCATCAATGGAGTGCCATTTGGCTAGTCAGCCCTGGGTGAAGAATATCCGGAGGTTCTATGTTCAGCCACTGAGGATGCTCCATTAAGTCATTTAAGCCAAACTTCCAAGCAAGTGATCTCCAGAATCTCAATTTAACTGTATCTTTTAGCGGTTTAAGGGAAATCTCTGGCAAAGCTAAAACTCCTTCTGCTAGGGGACCTATTAGTATTCTCCACAGTGCTACTCAAACTCACTGCCTTTTCCTAGAAGCACATGAAAGAAACTCGGAACCAGTATACTGTATTCCCCTCACCAAAGCCACCTTGGAGAGAACGTGCCCTGAGATCCGGAGACGTGGCAGCCACAGAGTTACTTTGATTGAGTAACTTAACCTTTGTCCTCATCTAAGTGCCACTCCTGGCCTGTGTTGCAGGGACATTTTGAGAAGAAGTCCATGTGTATGAACTTTTCGCTGGGTGTTGCTATTAGAGAGACATCGTCAGGACAAAACTGAGTAGCCGCCTAAGAAATGAATGAAGAAAACAGAAAAAATGATGCCCATTTTTCTTTTAAAGTAAATTACGAAGAAGCTGTACCTTTGTTTTTCATGATACTAAGAAGGTGCGATTTTACAATTTTATCTCCTATCAGTGTCATTTTACATGAACTGATTTAGTGTTACTTATCTTGTTTTTCAAAGTTATCGGATGACAATCAGAATAATTTCTCTTAATCTGAGAGATGTTAAAAGAAAAACTGGTTGGCAAAAGGACTTTGACATTCATGTCTGTGCCAAATATTGTCTAGTTCAGTTTCTGGTGGAATGACTGAAATGAAGAGACCGGCCTTCTCGCCTGTGATCTTTCTGTGAATAATAGCACAGATTTGAGATGGCTATGAAAATGTCATGTATTAATTTGTAAATAACTTTCTCTATATAATTGTAATATATATTAATTGTGGAAAATCTAAGAAAACACATGAAATATAAAATAAAAATTACTCATATATTCTCATCGCCCAGAGCTACCAAATGTCACCATTTTCATATCTGTACGTGTATTCTTCTTTAAAAAAATAAAATCCGGATAATCCAATCTAAACAGATCTGAATCCTACTTAAGCAACTTATATTTACAAATTTACTTTTTGAATATACTATTCCATCTTATTGAGGCACTAACCTTTATTTAACCAGTGGTCCAATGAAGAAGGATTTTCAGATTAATTTTTTTTCAGTAATATATTTAAAGTAACATGAACATCTTCGTGCTTGTACACTTTGAATAATTGGGAAAATTAGGCAAAGGTCTGAATACGTTTAAGCTTTTATTTCATATAATCACATTCTTTCAATAGTTTGTACCAAGTTACAGATTTACCTGCAGTGTATAAAGACCCCCGTTTTCTGCTAGCCCCGCTAACACATTGCTAATGTAACAAGGTTGGAGCCGTCGCTGATGTCTTCTTGGTAAAATCATAAAACAGACTCCAACCAGATGTTGAAATAACACCTGGCTATTAACAACAGTTAAACAAATTGAAGAAGCATCTTTAAATTCAATCCTGAAAGCTCTTCCTCAACATTTGAAAAGCTTGAGGCAACAGAAGAAGAAAGAATGCATTAATTTGAACCTAGGGGTCCATATGCTGTCTACAAATCAGACCCATTAGCTTTGCTTACCTTATGGTTTGGCTATCACGTGGAAACCATCTTTGCTGCCAAGGAGAGATAAAAGTGTACATTAAAAATACATTGCACCTTATCTCACGGAAGCGGGTGAAGAGGCTTTCATTCTTTAAGCAGACTGACTCTGCCTTTTTGTTGCATGTGTTTAACGAGAACTCAACATAAATGCTAGCAACATGCAATCTGAGCATGCTGTTCTAGGAGCAGTGTCTGCCATCTGCTTGGGCTAAATGGAACTGCCCAGCCTTTGCCTCCCTGCCCTTGAAACTCGACTATTGGAATTTAATTACATGATTGTATGATTAAATCAAAGAGATTGAAAGGTTAAAGCTAACGTCCCTAGAGGTGAAGCAGGCCCCAGGCTCCTGAAACAGCCGGCATGGGGGAGAAAGGTCCCTCCTGGCATGTCGGAGAAGGAAAGGTAATGAGCTTTTCTGGGGGTGACACTGATTTTGTTTTATTGGATGCGGTGCTGATTGGGAAGGAATTGTAAGTTATGAGGTCCAGAAAATGACTTTGAAAGCTTTCTTCTTTTCTTTTTCTTAAGTCAAAGTACTCAAGAATTTTTATCCCCCTTGATTTAGCCCTTCGATTCCTTTTGCTCTTTAGAGTAATTTTGAGAGTCTGGAACATATTGTCTGAAAGTGAACGAATTAGGAAGGCAAAAGAGAATCTGGGACTTATTTCCAATAGATGTGTTGCCTCAAACTTACCTCCAACAAATCAGTGTTATGCTGGTGTCAGCATCAAGATAGATATTTTCTGATGGACTTTGGCCTTGCGAGTCCTTTTGGAAGACCCATCAGATATCAGCCAATGAGGGGAGTTAATCAGTTGCAAACAATCACCTGAATTTTACGCATACTGCGCACTGAGCATAGCAGGAGGTGATACAGCCCAGACTCAGGATAATAAGATTTGTAGTGGGGAGCAGAACCTGTCTCTATCACTTACTGGCATTGGAAAATTACTTAACCTGTACTTGATTCAATTTTCTCATCTGGGAAATGGACTAATAATGACACCTACCTTGTGGAATTGTTAATCAGGATTAAACTGGCTAGTTACTGCCAGGTACCTGGAATGGGGCCATTATAAAGATGAGTTCTTACGGCTGTTAGATCAAATGAGGGGGATATCCGATTTCTCTTTCATTTGATTGCTCACATACTTGGAAAGTATTCCTTTCAGAGAGGTTGACACGTGCTACTTCTATGTTTCTTTGACAAATTCCTCTGTGCATGCAGAGTGTGCCGTGAGAATTATCACATAGATTGATGACAGTATCATATGGCCTGATGGCTGCAACTGTAGAGTTTGCGGGATGATTTGGTGACAAAAATTATTCTGGCGGGGAGAAGAGTAATAGAAATGGAGGCTGTGTTACTCAGAGGACTTTCAAATCCTCAGTAGCAAAGTCCATCTCTCATCCCACCTTGTACTTCCCTTAGTTTAGCTTCCTTGCATCCTGTCATCTTGAAGCATTCCACACTGGTTACATTTGTTTATGAAAAGCTTATCCATCAAGGATAGGACAAAGTGTTGCTTGCACGTGGAAAGCAGGGATATTACCAAATCAACAGTTACTTGCACAGATTTATGAGAGAGACAATGTCTGGCCTGCAGATCAGCTCTTACTAGTGACTGCAGAGATCAGAAGAAAGATAGACTTTAAATGCAGAATGACACGGGCATGGTGGGAGTGGGTAAAAATTTTCCACTAGTGAGTATGGTGAATATTTGAAACAGTGTGTATTCCTTTGTCCTATAGGTTTTGTTCCTATAATTATAACAATACTTGTCTACATTTCCACACCTGGAAAGGAATGACACCTGGTTTGTACTTAGCTCTTGGCAATCTCAAAGCCCTTATTCTTGACCAGGATGCCATATTGTAGTGTGTAGAGCAATACAAGTGCCATAATAATAATTACCCAACATTTATGGAACTTTTCTATGGACTGGGCTCTTCTAAAGAACTTCAAAGTGCATCCTCATATCAAAACCACAATGATAATTAGCTCTACTTTACAGATGAAGAAAATAAAGTTTGGCATCTAATGAGGCCAGACTTACATTCAGGTCCTGTAAGTCAAATCCCATCCTTTTCTTAATTGTATCATATTAAAATATAAGTTTAGTCTAGAGTTTGGGAGAAAAACAAATAGCTACATATGTGAAGCATTAGGAAGCAATAAAAAACGATGAAAAGAGTTTGTGTATAAGGAGGCGGAAACCCAAGTTCATGGCTCTGATCTGCCACAACTCTCTGTATCAACTTGGATAAACCAGTTAAACATTCCATACAATGAGAGAATTTGATGAATTACTATTGCACATCCTTCCAGATGACCACTCTGAATATAAGCACCAGGTTATTGATACAGATCATAAAAATAAAGGTGATTAAAAGGAGAGAGACCTCATTCTTAAAAGTATGGACTACATCTGATGTTCTCACTTTATTTGTTTTCTTTCACTTGTCTTTCCTTTTTTAAATGTTTATTTATTTTTGAGAGTGAGAGAGAGAGAGAGAGAGAGAGAGAGAGAGAGAGAGACAGAGCATGAGCAGGGGAGGGGCAGAAAGAGAAGTAGACACACAAACCAAAGCAGGCTCCAGGCTCTGAGCTTTCAGCACAGAGCCTGATGCGGGGCTTGAACCCACCACCAGAGAGATCATGCCTTGAACCAAAGTCGGACGTCCAACTGACTAAGGTATCCAGGTGCCTCTAGTTTTCTTTCACTTCTCAACGCATTTTTGCAATAGGTTTCTTTTATCCCAAACATAGAACTACTTTGACAATGGTCTCCAATGACTTTCCATTTCTTATTTTTAGTTGTTTTAACTATTATTATATTAGTTAAAGAATCTTTTTGTGCCATGAAATTTGATTCATTGAGACTCTGATGAAAGCTATAAGATCTTTCGCTAGAAAAGTATGCTAATGCATAAAAACACATTTCTACCTGTGGTCTCAAGCGACCCACAGTGCCAAATACTGCATTCTGTTCAAGAAGAGGAGGTCTAAGGAAAATCCTGTGAATTTGTCAAGGACTTTGTAACTCTCTGCTGTTAAAGTTTGGACAAAACTCAGAAATGATTGTAGAGGGAAGAATTTGAATCAATGAATCCACTGGAAGTTTGTGGAATTTCTTTTTGAAAAAAGGACTATATAAAGAAACAGCGTTAATCCTGGGAGCATTAGAAATGATCTTATTTAAAGTCTTTCTTTTATAAATCAGGCAAATTATCTATAAGAATGGAAAGCAAACTTTGACATCATAAAATGACTTGACTAGATCCTCTTTATTTCTCCCCTTCCCCCAGCCCCAACCTAGGGCCAAGGGCAAAGGAAGTTGTCAACATCAGAGATATGTTACAAATTATTTCTTTTTGAGTATGTATGTGGGATTTCCATTTCGTTCCATTTTCATTTCCCAATGAGAAGGGTCTTACAATCTGTTTTGGCTTGAATTTCATGCTACTGTCTATCCATGAGCTTGTAGGGGTAATGGAGAACAGAACTAAGTGGCATCTTGCTGTGCACATAGGAGAAAGAAACGATAAGATAATTAGATAAGCAAAGTGATAAATAGCTTGGGTGACAAACACATGCTGACTACTGCTCTTTTCTCCTGATTTGAATCAGAGGTGACATCCCCTGCTACTTCCTTTTACCATTTTTCTACCAGTGCCAAGGATGGGCAGTATAAAGTGAACCCATATGAATGTTGCTTTAGCCACTGAATGAATGACTATGAGCAAGTTGTGTAATGACTCCAGACCTCATTTCCTCATCATCTGCAAGTTTGTTGACAGGTTAATTTTTTTTGTGTGTGTGTGAAGATCCTAGTGAAATTTCTAGCACAAACAAACAAAAAATCAAAAAGAAAAACAAAAAAAAAGTAAAGGAAAATAGTTATACAAAATCATAATGAGCATTCAGTTTTCCATTTTGAAAAAAAAGGGAAAAATATATTCTCTAGGTGTCCTCCACCAGTGCTATATGAGAAGTTCATGTTTACATGACTGTGTATATATGTACATATAGGCTCTCTCTATATATAGATACATCTATCTGTATCTATATTTCTCTATAGCTATCTCTACATCTATCTATCTATCTAGAGATTTATTGTAAGGTATTGGCTTCCATGGTTATGAAAGCTCTAAAGGCCTAATATCTACTGTCGACAAGCTGGAGATCCAAGAGATCCAATGGTGTAGATCCAGTTCAAGTCAAAAGACATGAGAACCAGGAGAGCTGATGGGGTAAGTTCCAGTTGACATGCCAGCAGATTTGAGGCCCAGCAAGAGCCAGTGTTTCAGCTCAAGTCTGAAGACAAAAAAACAACCAATGCCCCAGCCCGACATTAAGACAAAAGGAGCTGAGTCTTTTGGTTGTATTATCAATTGATTGGACGAGGTCTACACACATTCAGGCGAATAACCTACTCTACTCAGTTAACCTCCTTCAGAAACACCTCATAGATATATTCAGAATAATGTTTGGCCAAATTTCTAGGCACCCCATGGCTCAGTTAAGTTGACATGTTAAATTAATCATCACACCAGAGAATTGTAGATGCTCCGAATTTGAGGAAGATGGAATTTGGCTGACTCTGTATGAATTGGATGTTCCTTGTGACTTGTTTTTTTGTAATCAGAAGCCTGCTATAAGGAGAGACAGAGCAAACTGGAAAAGACTACAGTCCCAACACTCTGAGCAAACCATAATAGGTATGACCTATTCTTGAGTGTGAAGTCCGACACAGCCTACTGAGCTTTGCTGTCCCTAAATCTGATCACTATTGTCAATATGGGTCAAATTCCCTTGTGTAGCCCATTGGAGTTATAACAGTAAACACTCATCTTGAAACTTTGCTTTGCCTTTCTTGAATAGGGACATAAGATCAAATCCCATAGACAAAATGGAATTTGATCATGAGAGGTATAATGTCCCAGGCAGGAAGTCTATCATAATGACTGTAAGGTTTCACCTGCATTCACCTGAACATTCTCCAATATCATCCCTCCCTAAACGTAATTATGCATATCCCCTTACCTTGCTTATGACCCATCTTTGCTTCCAACAGATCTTAAAAGGGCTGTGCCAGCCATTTTGAAATCTGGCCACTCTCATGAAAAAAGTGGTACCTTGGTTTCCATGAACCAGTCAATTCTTCATGACAGGAGACAGATGTCAACACCTAACACAAAAGCTGCTTTTGGTTTAATTTGGAAAACTGTTCACTGGACAATCGATCTCACAGAATCTACTTAGTGTGATTATCAAAGTATAATAAATTTCATTGAAGAAGAGCTTTGAATGCAGTTAAATGAACACCTTTGACACAAAATATTTTGTAGTCTATTTTCTGTCACCAGTAATATCCAGTGAACTCACTGCCTCTCTTTTCCTTATAGAGCCTTTACTTCAAAAAGTAGTGATTTTCTTTGTTTTCTTTCTTTTCTTGGCAAGCAGAGGAGTTGTGATATCCAGGGTACCAAGGCTTCAGCTCTGGTTTGTCATCTGGGGATGCTATCACATCTAATTTTTAAAGGGGAAGATTGCACTGGTGCCCACAGGCCATAGAAATGTCAAAACTACTAAAGAGTTTGATCCTCCCAATGGGTTGGGAAAGCTCTCTGAAAATCCCATGGATGTAACAAAAGAGCAGGAGAGAGAGAAGAGAGAAAGAGAAAGGGAAAAAGTAAAGCGGTATTTATTTCCCCTAAACTGATGCAGCAATCAACTTTGCAATTACCAAGATCCATTTCACTGGACTTTATAACTGGAAATGAAATGAGTGAGAAATGAGAATCTCTAATGAAGGCTCAGGTCCCCACCCATTGCGTTATCATCACATTCCACCAATTCCAACATTCACTCGCCAGCTTTGTAATTTGCAGCTTATTTTCTCACGGCTCGCCAAGCGATTCGCATTCATTGACATTATTGCCGTTTAACACGCAGACGAGTAGAAATATGGTTTCAGATCTGATGGGCTAGGCATTTTTTTTGTCTAGTTGAGTTTGTTTTGCTGCCTAAAACAAATGTCTCTGGAGCTCTGTTTAATTTAGCATGTCAAACTGCTTCCTTCAAAGGCGATTTGGAAATGCTTTATATATACGATAGACACAAAAAGCCAGAAAAAACGGAGCGGGGAGTGATGCTTAAATGAGCAACCATGAAAACACAAGCAGGGCTGTCTATCAGCGTGGATGCGATTTCCATTTCTGTTAGATGAACACTGTGCGCTCCGGAATTGAAACTGAAAAAGAAGGGCACAAGGCATTTCACAATTATGAGCTATAAAGAAGACATTTCTTATGCAATTCCTTCGCTTCTTCTTTTAAATTTTTAATTGTTTTTAACTATAACCTAGCAGCGGCAACTCAGTATTTGTCTAGGGACCCAAGCAGACATTTTCCAGGGGTCTCTAGCTCTTAGGGAACTCACATGTTCTTGATACTAGATCCTTATCAGATGTATGATTTGCAATGATATTCTTTCATTCTTGGGGCGGCTTTTCACTCTCATGGTAATGGCTTTTGGTGAAAAAACATTTTTAATTTTGATAAAGTCCACTCTTTTTTTGCTTTGATACCACCCGATTACCAGGTCTCCCACAGTGCCCAGTGCCCAGTGCATTCAGATATTTTAAAAATGTTCTTTAAAAATGAATCAGCCTTGGGGCTCCTGGGTGGCTCAGTGAGTTAAGCCTCTGACTTTTGCACAGGTCACGATCTCATGGTTGGTGGGTGAGCTCATTTTGGATTCTCCATCTCCCTCTAGCTCTGCACAGCCACCCTCCCCCGCCCCGCCACGATCGCATGCACATGTGTGCTCTCTCTCTCAAAAATAAATAAACATTAAAAAAATGTAATCTGCCTGGGTTTTCCAAGAACGAATGGCATCTGATATTGAAATTACGGAAATATAAGCTGATGATTTCTCATCACTGTTTCCAAAATCTGAAAAGTTATTGAGAGGAGCAGTTTTTATAATTCAGGTGTGAGTTAAACCTGTCCTAAACTGTCATGAAGCTAGAGTTAGTCTTTTTTGTTAATCCCACTTAGTGGGAAGATCTGTCCATTTTGCTTTTAGAAGTATTAATATGCTTAGTAATGAGATGCTATCCCAGACTCCACTAACCCTCATAATTGGCGTATATACTGAATTACTCTTTTTTTGCCCTGGGATCCCAATAAGCTTCATTTTTTAAGGTGTACAATGTGATGGTTTAATACACAAATAAGTTGTGAAACGATTACCACAATCAAGTTAACATATCCATCACCAGACATAGTTTCCTGTGTGTGTGTGTGCGCACGCGCGTATGATGAGAATACTTGAGATCTATCCTCTTAGTAAATTTCAGCTGAATTACTTTTTAAAAATCTAAGATATTCTGAATTTTGAAGAACTTCTGGAAGGGGTTATGAACCTGCAATGATACTAGCAGCTAACAAGAGTGTAATGCCTTTTAGTTTCTAATGGGTTTTCTTGTATTAACACACTTGAACCTTACCAAAGATTTTTATAGAGTGTGTTAGACCTATTTTACAAGTAAAAATATGATGCTCAGAGAGATGAGGTCTGTTAATGAAAATCAGAGCAAGATAGAAGGGGAGGCAGTGAGGATACATTTTATTTATTTATTTATTTTTTAAAGCTACTGCAATAAGGAAAAACAGACTGTAAGGTTATATTCCAAATCCAGCATGGACCAGTGGGAATTACAGCCAAAAATTAAGGTGGGGTGTAAATGAATATGAAATTACTAGGAAGGAATCTTCAGGGTAACAGGAGATTCTGGATAAGCTGACTTGATAAGATTATTGCTGAAGGCAGGTCAGTGTGATCAGATACCAAGGGCCATAAAAAGGGGATTTCGTTAGATATTGAGGGTGATAAGATATTGAGGGCTATTCGGAAGTCTTGCTAAAAGTGGATTCTACAAAGAAGAACATGGAACCCCAAAATTGAAGCCTAGCCAGAAAGAGAGCTTAAAAGAGCCTGAAAAATTTTGGTGAAGGATAGAGTCTTTGTCAAATGACTTTCCCAAAAGTGATTAAGTGTCAGAACTGAGAGGTTAGTTCTCATGGCTTCTGGCTCCAAATTCCAGTGGGCAGCATAGTGTCCGTTTCTCAAGCACATAGGACAAGATTTACTAAACGAATTCACCCATATGCAAAGTTTGGCCAAAACTGTGTCTATGTGATGCTAAAAAAAAAGCAGGTGATTTATTGAGAGAGTGGGCAAGAGCAAGACTGAGGAGAGAGAGAGAGAGAGAGTCAGTCTATACCAGACTCTCTCTGGACTTGACAGACAGTTGTAATTTTCTATTACTGTAGGCCTGGAGACCTGAAGCCAGGGAGTGGGGTTGATAGAACCAAGAAGATAAACAAGACTGTGGATGTAAGGTGCTCTACACCTCTCTTCCATGGGATACTTCCTAACAAATGTATAGAAGAGGCATATCAGCTGGATAATATTTTATGGGCAGAGAGAATTTTGGGACACTTTCCCCTGACTCTTTTCTATCTGTCAGCTCACATAGGCACTCTGACAGATTTAACTGGTTTTATTCCTGATTCATTAAAGGATGAAAATTCATACCAAGAGAAACACATGAAAATGTTTCCATCTCTATGCCTTAGTATTAATAATATTTTTTATATCCTTCTCTGAAAGCATAAGGACTCTGAATTTGAGATGAAGGAGGGAAGGGGCATCAAAGACCCCTGCAACTGTTCTTAAAATTTTGGGAGTTCCAGCTCACATACCTTCTTATAGGATGTTATTTGCTGACTGCGTGTCTTTGGAGAAGAGTTGTTAGCCTCTCTGAGCCTTCTTTTTTTCTTTTCCTTGGGGAAGCAATACATTTGGCCAGACTTTCAATATCTGTAAGGCTCTATCTTGCTGGCAGATAATTTGGAGGCTAAGAACTCACTTTGTACACCTGCCAGCATTTGGGAGGAGGGTGCCATTGGGAGTGAATAGTTAGTTGCTTACATAGTCCTGAGCTTATTTCTAATGAAGACTCCATTTGGAAGTTGTGAAGATACTTTTTAAGTCAGGACACCCATGACTGTGTTTGACTTCATTCAACCAAACCAAGGTAGGCATTGACAGTGAGCGGTACTCTGAATCATCCCCTGCCTCCTCTTCTTTCTACTTCTACGTATTCCTGAAGCAAAAAATTGGAAAATTTACCACAATCCAGCATTTAGAAGATTGTTTCCTTTTTTTTGTAATGTTTATTTATTTTTGAGACAGAGAGAGACAGAGCATGAGCAGGGGAGGGGCAGAGAGAGGGAGACTCAGGATCCGAAGCAGGCTCCAGGCTCCGAGCTGTCAGCACAGAGCCCGACGCGGGGCTCGAACTCACGGACTGTGAGATCATGACCGGAGCCGAAGTCAGATGCTTAACCGACGGAGCCACCCAGGCGCCCCTAGAAGAATTTTTCCTTTAAAAAAATGTTTACGATTCTTCCAAGTTACTAATTAGCTTAGCCCTCAAACACACGGAGAGGTTGCCAGGGCAAGGAAGGGGGTGGAATGAAGTCTGAGTGGAACCTTTCTTATTTTGTTTGATTCAAGCAAAATAAGCAGTTCTCATAAGCACACCACCAATCTTTCCTATAAATCCCTTTCCTCTGGAATTCAGTTGAGATACAGGAGCCTGAAGGTGCCTCTATATAAGGACTGTACAATGCACATATTGCAGTGGTTCAAACCAGCCATTTCCCACACACACCCTAGCTTTTTTAACAAAAACATCTTTACTACCAAGGTTAGGAGTATAAATTACCAGCTAAAATCCTTTTTTTTTCTTTTTTTTTTTCCATAAAATAATTCTGCTGAAACTAATCCTGTCATATTAAGGTGGGTAGGTCAAGTAATGTTTAAGAAATTTCCCAGCTTCTATTACTTTTGGGGTGTCAAGATAGTAATTCTTACCAAAAAAAGAAAAAAAAAGCACATGTCTTTTTTTTTTTTTCCCCTGCTTCTGTGGCTCTTATGATTCTATTATTTGTAGTGGCCCCACCACCCTGATGTAGACTCATTTCTTCTCTCCCTTGGGCTGTTAAAGCCAGGACAGGAAGCATTTTGTGACGGGCAGGATAGATTTCCAGAACTCCCTGGTGCTTCTAAATCTCCTGTTTTGGCTGGGGGAAATTGCCCAGCACAATTTGTAATATCAGACAGCAGTATAAGAAGAGGCTAAATGTCAGGGCTGGGGAAGCAGAATGATGAGGGATAAATGTGATTGCCCAAAGCAGGGCTGAAATGATCTCATTAATCTTCCATTTTACGGGCACTGGTTCCTAAGACAGACAGCAGGGACATGAATAGAAGAGGTGTGCTCTGGGCAGCTTATGGGACAAAACCTTCCCAGGCTGGCCTAGCTGGAATGTTATATGGCCCGGCTAATGCCAACATATGAAGGATTCTGATGTTCCTGGTGCTGCCTCAACGATCTCATTAGAAGAATATAGATGGACATTCCTTGAATCTCTGTGGAAAACATTCACAGTTTGCAGGCCATTGGAGAATTTGGGGGGTTTTGTTTTTTAAACAAATCAACCTTGTTTTAGATCTTGATAATTAAGAATAACTTATGGTAGGGGCGCTGGGGTGGCTCGGTTGGTTAAGCGTCCAACTTTTGATTTCGGCTCAGGTCATAATTTCGTGGTCCATGAGACTGAGCCCCGGATCAGGCTCTGTGCTGACACTGCGGAGCCTGCTTGGGGTACTCTCTTTCTCTCTGCCCCTTACCCCCTCTCTTTCTCAAATTAAGTCAATAAAAATAAAAATAAAAAGTTCTAAGAATAACTCATGGGAGCATGGTAATTTCTATCATTATTGTTGCTGATTACATCTGGACCCCAATGATTCAATGCCATAATTGCTATATCAAAGCCCATCTACATCTGAGTAAGCAATTTCCCATGAAATCAGGTTAGGTCACGATCAAATCATCATTTTACTTATCTCGTGTGACTGGTTCTGAAGAGCCCATCCAAATCCTGGATTTACAAGTCGAATTGTTTATTTACATATTTACCGAAATAGGGTCGTGGACTAGGTGCTCTGTAAGGTGATCAGCGTCTAGTGTGGAAGGACACTGCATGGAAAATTACAGTGAGATGCGACAGTTCCTATCCCAGAAGCAACAATGGAACGAACCATGGGAGAATGTGTGCTCATGTCTGCTAGGGAAGTGAAGAAAGTCTTCTTGGAGGAGGTGCCGTTGGCACTGATTCTTGAAAAAGTGGAAGTTTGCCATATGTATAATTCAGGGGGAACTTTTCTAAGGAGAGGAAATATCACACAAATGATACATATAAATTGAGTATTCCGATAGATAGACTATTTCATCTGGAGTGCCTGGCTGGCTCAGTAAGTAGAGCGTGCAACTCTTGATCCCGGGTATGTGAGTTCAAGTCTCACGTTGGGTGTAGAGATGACTTAAACATACAAAATCTTGACTGTACTAACTTGTAAATAGCCCTGTTTCATAAAAATAATTTAATAATTGTGTTCTGTCATAACTGAAGACGTGTAAGTTCTTTCACATATTGTGCTTCTTCAAGTAAATAAATTACCCAACAATCAGATTCTCTGCGGTGCAAATTGTGTGATTAGTCATTATGAATATTATCTGAGAATATCTCATATCCCACACTGTAATACATAACTGATCTCTTTGCATGTGTATAATGCACTGAAAACTTCTCTTCATAACAATAATTCTGGTAAATTACAAAATTATGCAGTGATTTCTGACATACTGGGAAATATATGAATTATGCCATGTAGTTTTAGTGTCGTGGACTTTCAAATATATTTTCCCAGCTTTTTAAAAGAAAGGTTTTAGGTTTTGACAGTATTTGTGTACTAGTAAACAGCAAAGACTACATCTTCCAACACTTGAGTTTTCCTGTGCATTCTGTACAGCAATTGCTCTGAGTATACACCTCTCAAATTATATTAGTGTTGTAATCCTGTTTAGTAGAATAGCTGAACGACACAAATTATTCTCTAACTCTGTTAGGGAATCTGGTTTCATGTGATCAGTTGTGACCACAAATTTTTTCATAAACTTTTTCAACTTTCATGTTGAAATAATGTCAAATTTTAAAAAGTGGCAACAACAGTACAAAGAATTCACGGATGCCATCTCTCCAGCCTTTAAAAAATGATAGCATATTTATATAACTACAGTTTTATAATAACCCAAACTAGAAAATTAACAATGACATAGTACTATTAGGTAATTCGTAGAACTGCACAAATTTTACCAATTGTCCAACCAAGGTATTCTTTACTGGCCCAATATTTAATCCATAATCCCACATTGCAATCAGCCATCATGTGTCCTTAATCTCCTCCAAATTGGGAAGGATCTTTGTCTTTCATGACTCTATCCTTTTGAAGAGGATTGGACATTTACCTTGTAGAATGTCTCTCCTTTTGGGTTTGTATGATGTTTCCTCATGGTCAAATTCAAGTTTGCATTTTTGGCAAGAGGACCAAAAAGGCATTATGCCCTTTTGGCTGCATCATATCAGGAAGTACATCTTGCTGCTAAGTCTATTTACTGGTTTTGTTAATTTTTATAACTTTGGGGTGCCTGGGGGGCTCAGTCAGTTAAGGATCCTGCTCTTGGTTTTGGCTCAGGTAATGATCTCACAGTTAATGAGTTCAAGCCCTGTGTGGGGCTCTGCACTGCTTGGAATTGTCTCTCTCTCCCTCACTCTCTGCCTCTCTCTCTCTCTCTCTCTCTCTCTCTCAAAATAAATAAATAAAAAGTTTAAAAAAATTAATCACTTTGAAGTTTGACTACAAGAGACCAAACTTGAGTTTATTCTTTTTTTATTGAAACTAGACCAACTTCAGTTCCCAACCTCATGTTCAAACTTCAATTTTGGAAACAGTGTTGTTCAGATAAGGGTATATGAGTTTTAGTTGGAAACAAGATTGTTATTATCTTTTTAATTCCATGATTTAGCTTAAGGAAACCAAAACACAGGTCTAAATTTTTTGTGTAACTTAAAGGAATCAGCATATGCAAGGTCAGTCTCTCTTATTAGACTCCTTTCCTATCTTGGCCAAAACCCACAAAGATAGCAGGACTCTACTATCCACTGTCTATACTTTACTAGAAATGGAGCAAAATGTATCACATATCCCCATCAAAAACCTTTTATCTATACTTGCAATTCTTCCGTTTTCAATCCTTTAGTATGATAGTCAACGAAATACTTTTTTTCTTACCGAATGATCTTTCGCTGACCCTAATTTATTATTATTATATAATAATATTAAAGATATTATAAGGTCAGTATATGTAAAGAAAAATAAGACCAACAGCCTAGTTCTTAGTGGCAGGAAGGCAGGAGAGATAAAAAAATTTTTAAAAGTCTAAGAGTCACAGGAAAAATTACCAAGAGAGTTTAACTGCATTATGTCTTTGTTTGGGAAAGATTAGTGAAACGAGACTCATCCCTCTCCAGGTCAGAAATTCAGTTGGAATGGGAAGAATAGCCAACATCATGCAAATGGTATAGAGCCAAATATGGAAGAAAGGCCAACAGTATGCAACTGTTAAAGAGCCATATATGGAAGTGCATGTGAAATTAAACTCTCCAGGTCCCTCATCATATAAAAGTTGTGCTACCAAGAGTGCAAACAGGTTGATATCCTACTTATGTGAACCTAAACAGAGTTGATGAGATTATTTTAGTAAGACTCTCTGACCACTCTAACCAACTAATCATGAAAAAGCAAAGAATGCTGTTGCTGTGTGATGATCCAAGTACTGTGTATTATCAAGTCAGAAAATATTAGAAATGTGTGGTCTTCATGTGTGGTTCAATGTGTTCATGGACTCAAACAGGATTTATCCCTGATGAAGCATAGTAAATATGTAGTCTGGAACATGAAAGCACAACTATCTATAGTTTCTCTATTTTGGAAAAGCGCATGACATCAGAGGAGAGAGATCTCTTTTTTAGTAGGTCTAGGATTCAGATAATTTAGGTGGGAACCTCCACCTCACCACCACTGTATAGAACAGAGCTGGTCACCCATTCCCAACATCGGGTCCCCGGTGGAGAAGCAGTTGATACCCCTACATGCCTCATCATACAGATCCTCGGGGGACAGAATGAAAGTGTTTGAGTCCAAGTGCTCTAGATTATCTAGAGATCTCAGCTGTTATCAGTGTTCTCTTTTAAGTTCAGTCAGTCTTAGCTTTTTACATCAACATCAACAGCAAATGTTCACTTGACAACAGACATTCATAACTACTCTATAGTCCATCTTTCCTGACAACACCATTCAATTATTAACCTGTCTTTTCTGAAAATGATGCCATAGAATTAAATTCATGAGCTGCTTTCCCTGCTGCATTTTTTCATTTTTAAAGAGCAAAACAATCTCTGTAGTTATTTAATACTTCCAAAATGGAGAACATTTTTTAGCTACTTCATGATTAACTATTGAAATATGTAAGCCTAGGAATTTAGCAGGTCTGCAAAAGCCAAACACCTTCTAAATCTGACTTCCATTTGAAAAATTAGAGGACCATTTAACTCTTATTATAACTGCCTGTTGCTTAAGAGATCAGACTGAATACCGAAGAGAAGTAAATAGATCCAATGAAAGGAATTTCTGTGGCTGGCTGCTTGGGTTTGTTCTGTGTAAAACACACCTTTTTATTTAAATTAGACAAATGGCAGTGTTTCCTGCCTAATGAGACTGCTTGGACTGTGGTTTGGAAATGTCACCTCCATTCTTTATCAGATAATCATAATTAGGCTGAATGAACCAACCAGGGAAGTGGGAAGCAAGTCAAAAAGTGTACTGAATGGAAACAGAAAAGACCTCCAACAGGCAGACCACCAGGAGGAAATCAGAAGGAAACATCTACAGAGCAAACACAGCCCTGGAAAAGTTGCTGGGCACCAAAGATGTGATTGCTGAAGTATAGTTCACAGCAAGTTGGAATCTTGACTGTCCAGATGGTCTACCCGGTCCTTTTTTAATTGTGTTCACTCTCTCAAATCAACCCCCAAAACACTTAACGTGTTTCTTTCTCTCTCTTTCACTGTGCATCAAAACAGTCCGTGATAGATTTAAATTGCATTAATCCTTATACTTACTTGTGGTGCTTTTCTGCTCCAATTTTAGAAGTCTTTCAACAACATTGGTATTTATCTGCCCTGGAACCCATACACAGAAATCTTTTGAACCATAAATGTACCCCTTTGGATGCATTGTAGAATCCATATCAGACAGTAATAATTGCTATAAGGCCCATGTAAAATTCAGCTTTTTACAGTTTCAGGACTGCTAAATGCCCTTTTCTTTCAGGAAGATTCCTGAAGGAAATTTCTAGATATAACCAAGACCAGGACCTGAACTTTGATTAAATACAAAAGGCATGGTAGTTACCACAGGGATAGATGAGGTCAAGGCCAGGTTATTTTTCAAAATGGTGGAAAGACAGAAATAAGAGAACCATGTAAATAATTTGAAGGAAACATAGAAGTAAATTTTGGAAGCCTGGTGACTCAAGAAAATGGAAAGTAGCAAATAAATTCCAGATGAGTGGCTTTCAGACATTGGAATAACACAAGTATATTACCAGACCTCATTCTCCATGAATTCTCATTCCGTAAGTCAAAGGTGGGGCACAAAGATCTGCATGTTTTAGATGTACAGATAATTCTGATTCACCTTGTCATCACCAAGAACACTTTTGAGGAACACCGTGCTAATATATTATTGAACTCTTTTTGTGGCAAGGGACATAAGCTCATCTCAATTTTATTTAAGCAAAAGTAGTAGGAACATATTGATTCAAGTGCTCAAAATGTTCAAGAGCAGATCCTTAAGGTTAAGATGAACTTGGACCCAGGTGCTGACAGGAAATCGTCTGGAAACTTTTTCTGTCTTCTGGCTTTGCTTTTATACTTGCTGGCTTCATTTTCAGGGAGGCTTTGACTGGGAATGGTTTTAATGTGGTACTAACAAATTTGGCTTAAATATACTGGCTTCGCAAACCTATTAGAGAAATGACTTCTATTTTAAATGAGTTCAACAAATTTACTTTGATTTAATTATATTGAATTAATTTATTGAATTAATTAAATTAATCTATGGAATTAATGTAGTCTACTGAAATAAGTCCAGTGGACAGGAGGACGGAACATGCTAATTAACTACCTTTGTCTTCTCCCGTGGGTTTTGGGATAGGATTTTCACACACAAACCAAATGCATTGAAGATGAGTGAGGGTTAGAATATGATACTGGATTTCCAAAGGAAACTGGATCCTACTCTCAGAAGAGAAAATGAATGCTGAGAAAGAATAAACAACGTTATGTCCTCTACACATGCATTCGGATAAAGTAAACAGGCTCCTGAACCTGAATTCAATGAGTCTAGGTAATGGCCAGCAACTCAGCGTAGAAAGTTAGCTTATGGAGTGGTGATCCTTTATTCTAGAGTAAGGATGTATTTTCTTTCTACAGAATGTGTACTCTCCGCGTTGAAGAAGTAACTAGGAGTGTGTTCAACAGGTAATGGGAAAGCTGAATTCACAGAAATAACAGAGTTCGTTGAGGGATTTTGATGGATGGGTGTAGAAATCTGAATGCAAGGTCTTCAGTAAGAGACTATCAAAGAACTTCATCATAGAAAATGATCCCTTAGGCTGACTTACCTCTAATCAGAAGCTCTGAGAAAGTTCAAAGGTTTATTATTGGGTGATGGTTCCAAAATAGATTTAACTTCAATATAGCGTTCAGGACAATTAGGAGAAGATATACTAATTACATTTGATAAATAAAAAAGACCATAACAATGTATGATCAAAAAGTTATATGTTGATGTGAAAGGTAATAGGTACATTGTTGGTTTGTTTATTAGCTGTCAATTTAAGGTCATTGCCATTCAGCAGATGTAGCATGGTATTAAACTATAATATACATATGTACATATACACATATGTATGTATGTATGTATACATATATACATAATACATGCAAAACATATATATGTATGTATATAAAGTATATATACTTTTTAAATTTTTAATAAAATAAGTATAACTTAAAATGTACCATTTTAACCATTTTAAGTGTACAGTTTGGTGTAATCAAATACATTCACAAAGTTGTACAACTATTATCACTATCTGCAAAACTTTCTCATTATCACAAACTATAACTGTGTATCCACCAACAATTAACTCTATTCCTCCCTGGTAGCCATTGGAAACCACTGGTCAACTTTCTGTCTCTAGATATTTAATGACTTACATACTGCAGCTAACTTAAATAATATAATATTTGTCTTTTTTTTTAATTTTAAAATTTTGTTTCGTTTTGTTTTGTTGAGAGAGAGACAGAGCCAGAGACAGAGACAGAGCATGAACGGGGCAGGGGTAGAGAGAGAGGGAGACACAGAGTCTGAAGTAAGCTCCAGGCTCCAAGTTGTCAGCACCGAGCCTAATGTGGGGCTTGAACTCACTCATGAACCTTGAGAGTATGCCCTGAGCCCAAGTCAGACACTTAACCGACTGAGCCACCCAGGCACCCTATGTATTGTTTTTTAATTAAACAGGAAAGTGTGCAAATGTATGGTTTTTAGTTGGTGAATATCTAACTTTTGTATTTCAGATTATAGCTGTCATCAGCATAAAAATCTTATAACTTATAAAATAATTTTATTTTAAAACAAGTGAGTGCTTGAGGCATCTGGGTAGCTCAGTCTTTTAAGTGTCCAGCTCTTGAATTTGGCTCAGGTCATGATCTCAGGGTTGACGAGCCTAGCAGCACAGAGCCTGCTTGGGATTTTCTTTCTCCCTCTCTCTCTTCCTCTCCTCTGCTTTCTCTCTCTCAAAACAAAACAAAAACAAAAACAAAAAACAAGTGGGTGTTTGCAGCACTTATAACACAATTGAAAAGATATAGGAGCTCCTGGGTGGCTCAGTCAGTTGAGTGCCGACTCTTGGTTTCGGCTCAGGTCACGATCTCACGGTTTCATGGGTTTGAGCCCCCCCCACCCCCATTAGGCTCCTGTTGGCAGTGTGGCGCCTGCTTGGGGTTCTCTCTCTCTGCCCCTCTCCTACTCACACTGTCTGTGTCTATCTCAAAAACAAATACATAAAACTTAAAAAAAAAAGAGGGGCACCCGGGTGGCTCAGTATGTTGAGTATCTGACTTCAGCTCAGGTCATGATCTCACAGCTCGTGGGTTTGAGCCCCGTGTCGGGCTTTGTGCTGACAGCTCAGGGCCTGGAGCCTGCTTCGGATTCTGTGTCTCCCTCTCTCTCTCCCCCTTCTCCACTTGCACTCTGTCTGTCTCTCTCTCAAAAATAAATAAACATTAAAAAAATTTAAAAAAAAAGATACAGAGAAGATTAACTTGCCCCCCCCCAAAACAAGGATGATATGCAAATTTGGGAAGCATTCCTTTATTTATTTATTTATTTATTTATTTATTTATGAAAGAGAGAGAGAAAGAGAGAGAGCACCAGAGCACGAGAGAATAAGTGGGGGGCTGGGAGAGAATCCCAAGCAGGTTCTGCACTGTCAGTGCAGAGCCTGACATGGGGCTCACACCCACGTACCATGATCATGACATGAGTCAATGTTAGATGCTCAACCAATTGTGGCCCTAGTGTGCCATTATTTAGAATCCAAACAAACAGAAAACGAGTGAATTAAGTGAAGGTGGAAAGCCCAACCCTCTGCTGCGTTTCACATTGTTCCTCCAGTGTTTTTCATCGTGTGCGATACCTATAGTATTGAAATAAGCGTAAGTGGCATCTGGACCAACTTATTATTTCCATGGTTATATACACGTGTTTGTGTATTGTGAAAACATGTGACCAGTGCATGAAACAGGAGACAACCTTAGAATGATGCCTTGCTAAAAAACCAAAAACAGTGAGTTTGAAAACAAACAAAAAAAGTAGTAAGTGGATATGGCAAAAATTGTGAAGGTAATGACTAAAATTTTGGTAATATATCATGTATTTAGGAAGAAGTGGTGGAAAATAAATCTATTACCCGGAAGAGAGATAGTCAATTAAGTTTGCATTGGTATGCGTAGAAATGACAAAATAAAAGGTCATAACACATTACAAAGAGAGAACTAATGTAGTACTTATTAAATGCAATCGTATACAAGAGACGGATAAAAAGGAAGAATTTGACTGGAGTTTGAACCAGGACTTGAAAGAAGTGATAGAAATTTTTGCCTCATTGTTCCAGTGCTGATGTCAGATTCTCTTTCTGCCAAAATTAGCTTATAAAGAATGAAGAGATTTTCACATTGAGTCCTTTTAGCAGATGCACCTGCTTTTCTTGTTTATTGTCAATCCCAAACCCCAAATGTTACCCCGAGCATGTTAGCACTGCATTGTTCAGATGAAAGAAAAGACGTTAGTTCTTAGCAGAGAATTACCTTTTTCTATTTCAACCCTGTTTTTATATGACATATAAACCCTAGAGATGAATCGTAAAACTCAGCTCAAAATACTCAAAATTTTCTCTATACAATATTAAGTAGATAGGTAATAGAAAGGTCCTCATAGATTATCTCCAAAAGTAACTCATGAATCAAATGGTTTATTTGTGGATATTTTGATACTTGGCCATTTCCTAAAACTTATACATGATGACACTTGCTTATTTCATTTCGTTTTTTTTCTGTTACAAAGCAAGAATCAACCTTGCTGAAGGTTGAAAAGTAGAAGGATGAAAGGTAGAGTATTTTGATAGGAAATGAAGTCATTCATTTTTAGGAAAACAATTTAAATATGCTAGTTCTTTATATCAGAAGGCCATACACTCATGACGCTATTGTCTTAAAGATTTGAGTTGAGAGCATTGCATAGAAATATTTGAATGTACTTCAAATGTGCACTTTTTTTAAAAAAATTTTTTTTAACATTTTATTTATTTTTGAGACAGAGAGAGAGAGAGAGCATGAACAGGGGAGGGTCAGAGAAAGAGGGAGACACAGAATCCGAAACAGGTTCCAGGCTCTGAGCTATCAGCACAGAGCCCGACGCGGGGCTCGAACCCACGGACCGCGAGATCATGACCTGAGCCGAAGTCGGACGCTCAACCGACTGAGCCACCCAGGCGCCCCAAATGTGCACTTTTTAATTATCTTCCTATGAAATATAGGAGCCAGCAAACTAGAACACTACATGGATAAGGACTTCACCTAAAACTTTTGGAGGACCTCTGTTCCACCACAATTTAGATCCACAGAAAGTGCTTAAAGATTTAAATTTTTAGATGACTGTTAATATAAGCTTATTTGAATGAAAGTCATCTAAAATTTCTAACTTGAGCTTAAAAATAAATAGCCAAAATTTGGTAAGGAAAGGCTAGCTGTCTTTTGAAAGTTAAAACTTATGTTTTGTAACACAAAATTAAAGGCAGAAAATTGTAAACATTTTACAGTTTATATCAAAGATATAAAAGTATTTGGAGTTTATGGAAAAATATATTAACTCTGAGAATACAGCACTCTTTCTCTGGATTGCTTGGTCTTTTTCTTTCTCTTTTCTCTCTCTTGCCATAACTATATCTATCAAAATATATCCTAAATCATTAACTTTTATTGCACTTCCTAGATTGTGGAGTACTTCTGATTTTTGAACACATTATCTTCATATTTAGGTATTACAAGGTCCAAGATTATTATTCTTGTAGAAAAACAGGCTACTTTTAACCATTTATTTAATCTCCATTAAAGCCATCACAAATAATTTATTCAATATTTTTAAAAAACAAATTCCTTTTCATATGGATCTCCAAGAAAATGTTGGAATCATAGAGTATGCCCTCTGATGATTTTTATATTCAAAAACATTTAGTAAGTCTTTAAAGTTTCAATAGTTAGAATACTATTTTTAATGTAAAAAATGTATGTATATCATCAACATTCTCAGATTCTAGAGTGTATGAATTAATATTTTTCAAAAATTGGTATAAAGCACTTGGGAACACAACTTAAAATATTGAGGATAGCATGGGGCACCTGTATGGCTCAGTCAGTTAAGCATCAGACTCTTGGTTCTGGCTCAGGTCATGATCTCATGGTTCGTGGGTTCGAGAGCTGTGTCAGGCTCCACGTTAATAACATGGAGCTTGCTTGGGATTCTCTCTCCCTTCCTCTCTCTCTGCCCCTCCCATGCACGCACACATCCTCCCTCTATCTCTCTCTCTTTCTCTCTCTCTCTCACAGTAAATTAAAAAAAAAAACATTTGTGATAACATTTTAAGAGTGAAAAATATGGACTAATATTCCATATTAATAATATTTTAAAACTATGTTATTTAAAGGCACAATCATGCAGCACATTTTTCAAATGTGTTTCATGAAAACACTATTTTTTGCAAAATGGTATATGATAAGAGGAGCTAGTGGTCCACGAAATTTGGGATGTATGTTCTAGCCAACCATAATGCACATTAGTATATTAAAGTCTATAAAGCAATGGGATTATTCTAACATGGCTTTAACTTGAACTTATGTCTCACGATGTTTTTTAGCATACATGAAGAATGGCTCTCAGAACTGATGTTTGATAGAATGGTGGAAGGAAGCCATAGAATACAGTGTTTAAGAGGATACTCTGGGGCCAAAATGCTTGGATTCAAATCTTGCTACTTAAATCTTCATTTTGGAGCTATTCTGTAAAATGGGAACACTTATATAATAATACCTGTCTTTAAAGGAATTATATGAGTATTATATTAATTAACATAGGTAAAGGTTTGGCATAGTGAACAGAACAATGGACACTTAAAAATGCTAACCATTTAAAAAACAATGCTAACTACTATCATAATTTGGTAAACTTCTCTGGGGCTTTGAAGTAACCCATGACGGATTCATTTGTTCCCATTCTACCTCTCATTACATATATATGTATATGTATATGTATATGTATATGTATATGTATATGTATATGTATATGTGTGTATATGCATGTATGCATATGTTTACATGTACATCTATCCACTCAATCTAATCTATTTTAATGGGTTTTATTTCTCAACATATTACAAAATATTTTCGATGGAAGAGCATAACTTAAATAAAATCAGTCTGATCCCTTGGGTTAAGATATTTAGTTTTTTAGAAAGTATTTGTTGTATTTTCTTAAAATATAAATAAAATCATGCCTTTCTTTCCAGGAAGACTGTCCACTTAGTTATAGGAGTTAGAAGTAGCATTTGCCAGGGACATACCCACCTTTGCCTCAGCACACTCATTTACAGACTACTCCACAGAACTCCTTAAATCTTCTGCTGGGATTTTGAAAATGAACTTCTGCTCAGACATGCATGTTCTCTTTTGTAACCAGAATAGAGGTTTCTGAGAGTATTTTCCTAATACTCTGGTTGCTTGATGCACATGGTCTGTTCAGATTTCATTCCTAGGTTGGACACAATGTAACATTTATATTAAAATTCATACATTTTATAGTGAGATTGAAAGAAAAAGTTCTACATTGCCCATATATTGCTCCTGTTTTTCCTGTATTCTCCTAGAATGAGCAAAAATGTAAACTTATTTATCTTTTATTTTAATTAAAATGATCTTTTTGATGTATCATCACTCTAGTGCATATTGCTAAGAAATAAGAGAAGAATGTATTGGCTTACATGATTATACCATTCAAGCTGTGAAATTTGCTTTAGGTACTTTTGTAGGCAAAGCCTTAAATCAATGGATCTCAGTGGGGGCGGCACCACCCTCTAGGGTACATCTTGAAATTTTATGGAGGTTATTTTTAGTTGTCACAACATTTGGGGGGTAGCCACTACTAGGATTTCATGAATGCGGCCAGGAAGGTTAAGCATCCTGCAATGATCAGGATTGTTCTGCAAAAAAATATTATCCATATCCTGCAGAGCTCTTAAATATCTTCCATGCATCCAAAATGTATGCTTATACCTAAACCTATAGACTAAGACTCCATTTTATGTACAAATTCAAAACAGGTTTTTGGGGGGACAACTTGAAAGCAAACTGAATAACCAAGAAACACAAATATGAACTAAATCCAAGAAAAAGTTGTTCTATTTTAAATTTCATCAGATATTCCATATCATTTTGAATTTTCCATTAAATATGGCCACATTTCTCAATCTGGATCATTCTCAATTTATAGGTGTTGAATATAAATTTGTAATAGAGCATATCTGAGACTATTTTTTTCACAGCCAGATGAAAATATTATTGAAATTAGTGGAGACAAAAAATATAGGCATCTCATTAAATTTTACTAATAAAGGTTGTCTAAAAATAATTCATGCTCTTGACATTCTATATTTGAGTATTTCTACAGCACAATGAAAAGCTTGTGAGGAAACATTGAAAACAATTTATTTTTCATTTTCTATACTTAGAGTTTACCCATAAACAACATGAGGATTAAGGGTAGTGACCTTCTCATGCAGTCAAAAATCTATTTGTAGCTTTGGATTCCCCTAAAAGCTTAACTATCAATAGCCTACTGTTGACCGGAAGGCTTAGCAATAACAGAAACAGTTAGTTAGCACATATTTTGTATGTTTTTATGTTGTATTCTTACAATAAAGGAAGCTATAGGAAATAAAATGTTATTATGAAAATCGTACATTTACAGTGCTATCCTGTATTTATTAAAAAAGAAATCCATGTATAAGTGGACCCACACAGTTCAAATACGTTGTTCAAGGGTAAACTGTATTTAAACCTTATTTTCAGTTAAAAAAAAAAAAAGCGGGGAGGTTGCACTGGGTGGCTCAGTGGTTAAGCTTCAGACTTTGGCTCAGGTCATGATCTCACAGTTCATGAGTTCCAGCCTGGCATTGGGCTCTGTGCTGACAGCTAGGAGCCTGGAGCCTGCCTCAGATTCTGTGTCTCCCTCTCTCTCTGCCCCTCCCATGCTCATTCTCTGTTTCTCTCTGTCTCTCAAAAATAAATAAAAGTTTAAAAAAATACAACCTTATTTTCAGATGATTCTAGAGATTTGAAACACCATTTTTCTACAGATTTTCATTCTTGTCCTTTTTCCATGTACAGTCAATTTCTCTGATCGTATAGTGACCAATATGGTCTTTAAGTTCTTTTAACATAATAGAAATAGGGGTGCCTGGGTGGCTCAGTCCTTAAGCGTCTGACTCTTGATTTTGGCTCAGGCCATGATTTGCAGTTCGTGAGTTCAAGCCCTGCATCGGGGTCTGCACTGACAACACGAAGCCTGCTTGGGATTTTATATCTCCCTCTTCTCCACTCCTACCCTGCTTGCTCTGTAGCTCTCTTTCAAAATAAATAAGTAAACTTAAAAAAACATAATGGAGACAAATTATATCCATATATATATGAAATATATTTTGTGAAATATATTTTGTGATTCTTTGATTTTGTCCTATCATACAATGACCTGGAAATCAATTGTATAAGACACTGGAATCAGAATACTTGATTTCAAATCCTGGATCTGCTGCTTACTAGCTGTGGCTTCTTGGGTAAGAAACTTAATTCGTCTGTGTCTCAGTTTCCTCGGCAAAATAATGTTTTCAGTCCCACAGGGTAATTCATATGAAAAGCAAATGAGATAATGCATTTAAAAAATCAGAGAACTGAGCCAGATACACAAAAAGGCATGGATGGAGCTACAGAGTATTATGCTAAGTGAAATAAATTAGTCAGAGAAAGAAAAATACCATATTATTTTACTGATATGTGGAAATAAAGAAACAAAAATAATGAACAAAGGGAGAGAAAAAAGAGAGACAGGGGCAAACCAAGAAACACACTCTAACTATAGAGAACAAGCTGATGATAACCTGAGTAGGCGTGGGGGGTGAGTTACATAGGTGATGGGGATTAAGGAGGGCACTGAATTTTTTTATTTTAAAGTTTATTTTATTGTGTATTTTGAAGGGGGCAGAGGGACAGAGAGATAGGGAGAGAATCCTACGCAGACTCCACACTGTCAGTGAAGAGCCGGATGCAGGCTCTATGTCAGAAACCATGAGATTAGGACCTGAGCAGAGATCCAGAGATGCTTAACCAACTGAGCCAGTGAGGTGCCCCAAGGAGGGCACTTGTGATGAGCACTAGGTATTGTATAGAATTGTAAAATCACTATTTGTACGCCTGAAACGAATATTATCCTGCATGTTAACTAACTGGGATTTAAATAAAGTTTTTACAAATTAAAGAAAATAAATATAAATCATTTTAAAAATTGAAAAGAAAGCACTCTACACATGTTTGATAAACAAACTGTAAAGGATTATTTTCAAATTGCATGTATAAATAAGGTCTAAATCATTTGCAAATATCTTGACTCCTCATTTTCTCAATTTCAACCACCTGGTAGTTCTTAGCGTTTTATATTTACATGGATTAAAGTCATTTTCCTTTTTGTCTTATTGCTAACAGAAAAAAGTCTATTCCATTATTTTCTTATCCTCATACTAGTTTTATTCTAATGTCCACCTGGGTGTCTGCTTCCATTTTCAGTAAAACTTGTACAGAATTGCTTCTAACGGTCTTCCTCTTTCTTATTCTAAACAAACTTATAATAATTAGTGAAATAATCTGATGACTTTGTTATGTTTCCTAGTATAGTCAGCCTAAGCACTGACACACTTATATGGAATATTTCATTATAAAGTGCTTTTTGGTATTCTATGCAACACTTAATGTGTTAGATTGACTTTTAAGAAAAGGCATTTTGTGTAATACATGAATTTTACTTCAGGATAGTAAAAGAAACCTTACAAAATGTTGTTATAAAAAGGTTTCAATTAGGTTAAGAAGTATTGTATAAGAATGTGAAGAAATAGCAAAAACATCTCTGAGCACTTGTCTTTTAGAATCACATTTGTAGGTAATATTGAGAGATGACGTAACTCTTCTCAGAGTTAAGTGACTGCCTTAAAACCCCACATCTAATACCAAGGAATAAGCAAGAAACCAGGTTTCTGGACTTCTAGAAAACTCTGTGAAACTATAGTTGAAGATAATTATCAAATTAAGTTTCAATAAAGTTTTACTGAATGAAAAGATGAGGTTAAAGGAAAGTAATCAATTGATCAATATTTGTCTTAAATTACTTCTTACCCTCTCAATGTTTTAAGGTAAAACATAGTGCTTTTGCAACTTTCCTGATAACTCCTTTTGACTCTATGAAAAATATCAGAGCACTTTGTCTTAGCTAATTCTACTGTCCACTTTGAGTCCTGCCTTAGAGAACTTAAGACTTTACACACCTTAAATAATAATTGGAATCATTAATCATTTTTATCTCCGAGTCAGGAGAAGATCCATTTATGCAACGTGTTGAGGGGAAAAACAAAATCCCAACCCAAAACTCGAAATCACTTTGTCTTCAGGATTAAATGGCCTTAAGTATTATTTCCTTTGCTACTTCAACCGAAAGAATGTGGGTCCAAAAGCAGTTTTAGTAAGACCTGAATGAAATTAGAAAGCATTTTAAAAACCAATCCTATTCTCCTGAGTTTTAATAATATAATGAGCCTTGTTCCTGGAAAATATCAGAATTGTGGTCTAGAAATGATGTGCAGTGACTAGCCTACATAATATTTGAGTCTGTGGAATATTAATTTACTGAATGATTGGTTGCTTATTGCAAATTTGGTCGGAAATTTGGCAGTGCTGACTCTGGTACAGTCATTCTGTCTGTTCATTATCTTGTAGGTGCATTGCCTTCTAAAAGGGTCATGAGAGCAATGGGCTCTAACGTGGGCTTTCTTGCAGCTGCAGTTCTACCTAATTTGTACTTTGGCACTCGAAAGATTATAATAAATGAAGTGCTGCTTTCAAAGTTTCAGACACACCAATTTTTCCCCGTTTGGCAAAGGTGGATTTAATTTGACTTTCACGAGTGCAAAATCTGTCTCCTTAGAAGTTGGTCAAACTATTAATTTTATGGCAGGGACAACTGAGTACAGTAAACCTTTTCACAAAGCCAGACAGCTTAACCTAATTAAAGGGTTGTTTTGACAGGTGGTTTAAAGTAGAATGAATACTATCAAGAACGTTTCAAGAAATGAGTTTGATGAATGTATAGAGTGTGCATGCAGGTGAAAAGGTGATTTGGAAAGCTATGATGACAGGTCTGTGTCCAAAAAGGTGGAAGATATACCTTGGTTTGTCTGTGTATTTAGTCGGCAATTTCTGTCTCTTATCTAGATATTTTAAGAGATGAATAACATCAAGTTCATGTGAACATCAAAAGATATTGAGAACTGACAGTGGGCATTAAAATAACTTGTTTGTCTTATAGAATAATTAATCTCTCTTTAAAACATTAGAGGTGCGTTAGGACAGAAATTCTAATTCTGAATTGAGATTTTTCTGAATATTAGCAAAATTTCTCATGCCTCATTTCTGTTAGAGTTTCTGAATCCTAAGACTTGAGATGATACAAAGGTATTGACATTCACTGGTGTTATGATGATTTGACCAGTTAACGCACAACTTTTTGGCAACTTTTTTTTGTCCTTTCAGGCAGGTTTCAGTAATAATAATAATAAATAATAATAAAGGTCAATCTTCCAGACTATGTTTCAAGAATGTGATCTCAAGAGAAGAACTTCTAAAATTTGTTTGGATACGGAAGCCCATAGTCTTCTGCTTCGTGTTCAACAAGGACTGATTTTTAGAATGCAATTCTTTTGACTGATTCTGATTTCTCACCCTCTGTTTCTTTTTCCCAGCTCTTCAGTAGAAAATGCAAGTAAGGTGATCCAAGATTCTGGGTCCCAGAAAGCAAAATGAAACCAAATCAATACAGGTACTCTATAGCCATTTAATAATCATATGCTACATTTATCTAAAAAGTGATGATTTCTTTAAAATGTATGGGGCGCCTGGGTGGCTCAGTCGGTTAAGCGGCCAACTTCGGTTCAGGTCATGATCTCGCGGTCCGTGAGTTCGAGCCCCGCGTCGGGCTCTGTGCTGACAGCTCAGAGCCTGGAACCTGTTTCAGATTCTGTGTCTCCCTCTCTCTGACCCTCCCCTGTTCATGCTCTCTCTCTCTCCCTGTCTCAAAAATAAATAAAACGTTAAAAAAAATAAAAAATAAATAAATAAAATGTAACACACTGATGATGTCAAGGTTTTCAGAAGGAATAGCCTTATCATATGCCTTGTCAAATTGCTTCTTTGCCTCTCTTATGATGGATAATAATCTCTTAAAAATAATTCATGAGAATTTCCATTTTCATTTTTTCTGTACTTAAAAGTTTTTAAAAACTGAAATTGTTGATAGCTAAAGTGAAATTATTGCTAATGACAAGAATACTAACACAACTTAAAGTATCTTGCTCAAAGTTATATACCATAAATTAATCTGAGGGGCACCTGGGTGGCTCAGTTGGTTAAGCATCCAACTTCGGCTCAGGTCATGATCTCGCGGTCTGTGGGTTCGAGCCCTGCGCCGGGCTCTGGGCTGACAGCTCAGAGCCTGGAGCCTGTTTCAGATTCTGTGTCTCCCTCTTTCTCTGACCCTCCCCTGTTCATGCTCTCTCTCTGTCTCAAAAATAAATAAATGTTAAAAAATTTTTTTAAATAAATTAATCTGAAAATTAATTAAAAAAATTGAAATCCAATCCAGCTCTTTAAAATTTGAGGCACATTCTCTTAACCATTATGTTTCTCCAAAAATTTACTCTGTAAAATGTTGTGTTATGCAAATTTAATTACACAATTTCAGATAAAATCCATTCAAAATCTAACGTTTTCTCATTCCAAATGTGTTCAGACAAATACAGATCAAGTCTAAATTATACAACATGGCCTCTATGTAGCTTATCATTATGAGGACAAAGAAATAAGATGATAATACAAGCTATATTGAACTAATATGTAGAAAAACTATGAACACTTTTGACTGATTTAAGGTAATTGGAATGAAGAAAAAAAAAAGGAAAACTGAATTAGGTTATGAACCGGCTTTAACCTGGCTTTTTGTGAGATAGGCACCACCTCAGAAAATGGACAAAATTCACATTTCTGTCATCGTATCGAGATGAGCACTGACTCGTGATTGGACACCAATAACAACAAGACCCCGGTACGTTTTGTCTCATTGCACCTTGGATACTGGTCTGTCCTGCTTACCTATACCAAATCTTCCCTGCACACTCAAGAAAATGGTACTAAAATGAAGGGAGCTTTATAAACAACACAAAAGAGTAGCCATGAAACAGAGATTTGCATGCATGCTGAAAGTTATAGATACAACAAATACAGAGAAATTGGTTATCAAAAGAAAGAATTCTTGATAGCAGATAACTTAGAAATTATATTTAAAAGTTAGGTTGATGGGCACCTGGGTGGCTCAGTGGGTTAAGCGTTGAAGTTTGGCTCAGGTCATGATCTCTGTGCTGACAGCTCAGAGCCTAGAGCCTGCTTTAGATTCTGTGTCTACCTCTCTGTCCCTCCCCCACTTGCGCTCTTTCTCTCAAAAATTATAAATAAATAAGTAAAGTTGAATAGCTGGAAACATTCGAAACTCAGGTAGTAGAAGTAGGTGAAATAGACAACTTCGGGAAAGTAGAATTTGCCTGGATCCAAATTTTAGAAGAGTGCTATGTCCATTATCTTTTCTCTAAATGTGTAAATACTCATACCTATTATTCAGAAAATAGGAACAAAGTCAGTGTCTTTTTCAGGCCCTTGATATTGTGTGGAAATAATATTTTATCACATACAATCAAGAGGAATAAAAGTCAAGTGCACACACACATACATACACACACTCAGTAGACCTGTATCAGATAAATTATTTTCAAATATATTTCCCATTTTATATCTCTTTATTCTCTTGATGGGATCCTTTCCTACTCAACATATTTCAATTTTAATGAAATCCAATTTATCTAGCTTCTTCTTTTGTTTCATATTCTCTCTCATTGTTTATACAACACACACATCTAGACATTTAATAAATGTTCTTTAAAAATGGAATCTGCATGAACTTCCCAACACAGAAATTAGATTTAATATTTAAATCACGGAAATAAAGGTCAACAATGTCTCATCACCAACTCCAAAATACAAAAAGCCATTGAAATAAAAAGTTTCTGTGACTCAATTGAGAATGAAACCTGTCCTAAAGATAGTCATAAAACTAGATACACTCTTTATTTATCCCACTTGGTGGGAATATTTGTCTATTTTGCTGCAGAAATATTAATGCATTTGATTATGGACTGATTACTTCAGACCTCACTCAATCTAATCATTGGCATATGTACCGAATCACATTTCTGAAATCCAAAATATTTTGAATTATGAAGATACCTGCTCCTAAGAGATTCCGTAAGGACTTGTGAGTTTGCAATGACAATAGTAACTAGCAAAACTGAACACCATTTCTGTTTTTAAAGGGCTTTCTTGCATATTACCTCACTTGAGCCTCACCAAAGATTTTTATAATGGGTGCTATTCTTATTTTACAAGTAAGAACCCTGAGTCCGAAAGAGGTTATATGAGTTTCCCAAAGGTGATAAAGTATAAGGCCTGAGAGGTTGGATCCCATATCTTCTGGCTCCAAATGCCATTGGTACCACAACATCTATTGTGCTATTGCACAGAAGGACAAAGACTAAACAAGTTTATCCCCATGCACCGTCATTCCCGACAAAAACCAAAACATCAGTAGGTGTTGATTATAACAAATAGTCTGAAAGTGAAGTGGGAAACAAGTACAAAACAAAGAAGACATGTATTTTCAGGACAATGTAAACAGAAAAAGATACTATTGCTAATCATTACAGAGTTGTAAGCCCTCACAGACAAATTACGGGGAAGGTACTATTATCCCTGCTTTACAGCTAAAGAAACTGAGGCACAGAGTTATGCACTAACTTGTCCATGACTTCCAGAGTTAGTGCTGTTTTCACTATTCCATACAATTTCACACTACTGGTATCATGACATATGTTTTAAGTCAAAAGCATTTAAACAGAATTAGTAGGCATTTTTAAAAATTAGTTAAGGACGCAATTCACAATGATAACATAACTAAGTAACTTCGATGAACACAGAATATTGAATATTAAAGGCAAAGTAGTTAGAGAAGTAAAGTGAAATTGACAATATGTATTATAGTCAATTATGTAAGTTGACAGTAACATATTAATATAATTTGTCTTCAGATAATGTAGGTGATAATTAATTACATAGATTAATTTAATATATTTATATATAAAACTCTGTCCTCTTCGTACAAAAGCTATGTAGTTCCTTTTCAAGTGCAAAATGCAATATTTCAAAATTTGTCTGTATGACTCAGGGAAAATATCAAAGCCCAAACCAGAGGTTTCAAAGGCTATATTACTTGAGTGCAGTAGAGTGGCACTTTAAATTAATAACAGCTAACCACCATCCAATAAAAAAGAAACAAAATTACCCTTATCCAAAGAAATCAGTTAAAATTCCCAAATTGTTATAAACTTAAAAGAAATCTACCTAAAAATTTAGCCAAAGTTTTAGGAAATAAAAATTGTAGTTATAATGACAACAATGCCTATAAAAAGTGATGTTATTTATCCCAAGATATATAAAGAGGAAGACTATTACTTATTTTTTACTATCAAAGAAAAAATTAGAATAAATAAATTATGTGATCAAGAGAAGGCACATACAGTCACACAGACACACACATACTCATATGCACACACCTCTAAGGAGAATAGGTACTACTAGAAAAGTAACAGAATTTACAAATTGAGATAAGGTTAAATTTTTGGAAAGATAAACCACTGGCAAAGCTATTCATGGAAAAAAAGAGTAATATAACTGCTTGCTATTATAAAATAGAGGATAAAATCACATTTAAAAAATAGCTTTTAACCTGAATAGGCCAATAACCATAATAGATACTCAAAATGTAGCAACAAGCAAACACACTTTTTATCTTCACCATGAATAGATAGCTTTTCAGAAAAGTCTAACAAACCATCCAAGAATAGATACTTCCATATAATTTGATCAGTATCAAAGCTTAGAAAAATGTGATGGGTGGAAAGAACTTCTACTGTGATAGTAAATAAAAAAGATGTGAACTATTAAAATAGTAAAATATTACCTTTAACTATCATATTTACCAAGATTTAAAAATAGTGATATGATTTAGTCGTGCTGAGACACTTAAGGAAAAAAATCATGTCTGGCTTGTGAATGTGAAAATTGTGCTTTTCTGTAGGCATTTGCTACAGAAATACTGTAGGAAATCTGAGCCAAC
The DNA here is from genome assembly GCF_018350195.1 of Panthera tigris. Classification (NCBI taxonomy): domain Eukaryota; kingdom Metazoa; phylum Chordata; class Mammalia; order Carnivora; family Felidae; genus Panthera; species Panthera tigris. Next base: position 128,875,422 of record NC_056665.1, read on the forward strand.
AATTCATATCTAAGAATTTGATATAAAGAATTAATAAAAACAAAGTGTGTCCTCAGACATATATGTATACGGATCTTTATTACAGTGTTGCTTTTTTTAGTATCTAATAATATCTGTGTGGTTAAGTCAATTTTGGTGCATCTATATGTCTATGCAATGGACTATTAAGAACTCATCAAAAGAGATAATAGAGAGGTCTGTTTTGTGACATAGAAATATTCTCATCATTTATGGGAAAATACAATAAAATATTTAAACACCATTTTTCTATATGTTTTTGTTTATCCATAGTGCCTTACACATATTATAAAATATATATTCCATACAATTTATAAATCATATATTTTACATAAATAATAGGTAGTTAATAGTTAAGTAGTGTCCTAAACATTTGTTAAACATCTACCAGAAATGAAAGGTTGAGGAAGACTGGTTCATAGAACAGTTATAACTATAACTGTATATAGAAATATTGGCATTACTTCAGCAAAAGGAAGGGAATATAAGCAAAATCCTGGAGGCAGACAGTTTGATGTTTGGTGGGGGACACACTCTGGATGAGAAACATGAAAGAAATCTGATTTATGGTCAGTTTATACAAGACTTGTTCCTGCATTCATCATGAGCAACCTACTTTAACGGAAACTTGATCTCCTAGAATGCAATTTTTTTGTTGTTGTTGCTCTTCACTGGGACCCACTTGACTCATTCAGAAGCATGGCTTTTTTGGTGATTATCCAGTAAGACTCTTATAGTTCCTACCAGAGCACCTAGCACCCATTCGACATTTGATAAATGCCTTTCAAAATGAGCAGGACATAGCAAGCACTTGGGCTCACTCGTGGTGGGTTGTCTGAAGCTTTGTATATATCTGTCTTCAGACTGTTTTCAGGGAGACATATGCCATAATGGACTGTCATTTCCTGGCCTCTCTATGCTATTCAAAGTGCTGATGGAAGGTGGACCAATGAGTACAAACTGGGCCTGTAGTAATATTCTGTATGATCCCCACATTTGGCTATTCCACATACAATTTCTATGTATTCCAAATACAATTTCAATTTCTATGAACATCTTGTATGTATGCTTTTGTTTTCCTGTATGACTATAGCTTCAAGTTAGATTTCCAGAACTGGTCAAAAGTGTGTTCATGCAGAGGATTTTTGTTCCTTATTAGTTGTTCACTGTTGGTCGTTTGTATGTCTTTTGAGAGCTGTCTGTTCAGGACCTTTGTACATTTTTCATAGTTTTTTTTTCTACTAAATATATGAATTCCTTAAATATTTTGGATGTTAATATCTTATCAGATATATGGTGTGCAAATATTTTCCCCCAATCAGTAGGTTGCCCTTGCACCCTGTGGATTGTTTCCTTTGCTGGGCAGAAGCTATTTAATTTAACACCATGCCAGTTGTCTATTTTTGCATTTGTTGATTGTGCTTTTGGTGTCATGACCAAAGAAATTATTCCCAATTCCAATGTCAAGACGATCTTCCTCTATGTTTTATTCTTATAGTTTTATAGTTTCAGGTCTTAAATTAAGTTTTCAGTCATTTTGAGTTGATCTGTATAGATGGTGTGGGATAAGGAGACTCTTGCATTCTTCTGCATGTGGGTATTCCATTTTTGCAACACCACTTATTAAAGAGATTGTCGTTTCCCTACTGCGTGTTCTTGCCACACTTGTCAAAGATTAGTTGACCCCAAGTGTGTGAATTTATTTCTGGGCTCTCTTTTATGTTCCTATATGTGTATTGTAATGTCTGTACCATACTGTTTTGATTACCAAAGATTTATAACATATTTTGAAATCAAGGAGTATGAAATACAAATCAAAACAACACTGAGCTATCACCTACCACCCATCAGGATGGCTATTATCAAAAAGACAAAAGGTAACAAGTGTTGGTAAAGATATGGAGAAAAGATAATCCTGTACATTCTTGGTGGGAATGTAAATTGGTAAAACCATTACAGAAACTAATACGAGTTTTCTCAACCAAATGAAAAATAGGACTACTATATGATCCGGCAATTTTACATGTAAATATATATCCAAAAGAAATAAAGACTGGAACTGGAAGAGATTTCTGTACACACACGTTCATTGAAGCATTATCCACAACAGCCCAAATATGGAAACAACCTAACTATCTGCCAGTGGATGAATGGGTGAGGAAATGTAGTATACACACACAGACACACACACACCACAGACACACACACAGACACACATACACACACACACAGCAATACTATTCAGCCTTAATAAAGAAGGAAATCCTGCCATTTGCAACAACATAGATAAACCTGGAGCACATTATGCTAAATTAAATATACGCCAGGCACAGAAAGACAAATACTGCATGATCTCACTTACATGCGAAATTTAAAAATGGTCAAACTCATAGAAGCAGAGAGTAGAATGGTGGTTTCTGGCAGAGGAAAGATGGTATGAGATGTTGGTCAAAGGGGCACAAGGTTTCAGTTATGCAAGATGAATGAGTTCTGGAGATCTAATATACAGCATGGTGCCAATGTTTAGCATATAGTTGAAATTTGCTAATAGAATAGATCTTACATTAAATTTTCTCACCATACACACACAGGCACACGATGGCAATTATGTACATGTGAGTGATTAGTTATTTAGCTTGATTGTGATTATCATTTCACAATGTATACATAAATCAAACCATCAAGTTGCATACCATGAATATATACCATTTTTATATGTCAGGGACTTCACAATAAAGATGAAAAAGAAACGGAAAATATGTGCATGCATGCTCTACACCTCTTTCTCTTATTCCTCCTTTCTCCTTTGTGTATTTCTACCACATTTATTTGTTATCTCCTTCACTCTGTGATAGCTATACTATTGTGCTGTTAGGCGCTGCCGTGATAACTTTGAAAAAAAAATGAGAAAGGCTTATTTGCCACAATATTTCTACATCTTGGCAGTATTAACTATGAGTACAATGAATTGTAATAAAATGTGGTTGAGTCTCCATGGACTTTGTTAACTTTTCAAATTAAACTTTATTGATGTTTTATGGTTTCACATTGAGATTTTACAATTCTGTCTTTAGTGAAATTATTGTATAGAACTAATGCTGTGAACTAAATTAATTATTTTAAAACTTAACCTCATACAAAAAATATTATATGGTTCTTAGATGAAAAAAATGTGCAATGAAAGTTTAAGCAAGCTAAAGACTGTTGAATTAAATATATGGAGTTGAATTATTTATTAAAATATTATTATGATTTATTAATACTAATTGCTATTTATGCAGAAGTTTCAAAGATCAAAGAATAACCAGATGATTGGAAATATAACACATTTTACTAGGTTTTGCCTCTATCATTTAGATCAAAACTAAGTTGAGATTATTTTTTTCTCAGTTCGGTTACTTGCTACCAGAGTTCCTGAAGTCACCATTCTTAAAATGAGTGGATCTAGTTCTCCCTAGACACACAAAAAAAGGTTGCAATGTGTTCTCCTTACCAAAGACTAAAAAGAGTTAGGACATTAAAAAGTGCTATGTCTAGAGCTTTATGTCTCCTTAACTGAGTGTTATAAGAAGCATTAATGGTTAGGGAGGTTGGAGTCTCATGGATGATGGACAAGAAAATAACTCATGACAGAATTTGTCTCCCAACATCCAGGTCAGTTTCAAAAGATGTATCAAGTAAAATCTGACTAATTACTAAGATTCAGACTTAACTAAAGCAGTAAATATGTTTTGCGCTCAGACACAAACACAATGTATTAACAAGTTATGCAATTTTCTGCAAAAAAAGCTATTTATAAGTTCCTTCAACTTTACAGTTCTAATCTTGAGAATTTTGTTCTAAAAATGCTACTGACTACATTTCTTTTCTCAAAGTTTTATTGAGATATGATTCAGATATAATATAAATCACCAGTTTGAATTATATAATTCGCAAAGATGTAAACATGACCACCATAAATTTTGGGACATTTTCAAGGTTTTTCCATGCTGTAGCATGTAGCAGCATTTTATTCCTTTTTATTTCCAAATAATATTCAATTATACATATACACCATATGTAACTTATGTGTTAATTACTTGATGGACATTGTTATTTCCACTTTTTGGCTATTAGTAGTGCCTCTGTGATTATTCATATACACATTTTTGCACGACTTGTTTTCATTTTTCTTTCATATATATCCAGGAATAGAACTGCTATGTTGTATGATAACTCTATGTTTAACACTAGAGAACCCCCAGATTCTTTCAAAGTGGCTGTGCAATTTTACATTCCCACCAGCAGTAGATGAGAGTTCTAATTTCTCCACATCATCACCAACAGTTGTTAATATTGCCTCTTTTTTATTATAATCACCATGATTTGTGTCTCTCTGATGGTTGATGGTGTTGTGCATCTTTTCATGTACATTGGCATTTTGTATATCTTTGTAGAAATGTCTATTCTGATTATTTGCACATTTTCTAATGGTGTTGTTCTTCAAATACTGAGTTGTAAGAGTTATTCATATATTCTAAATACAAGTCCCTTGTCAGATATATGATTTAAAAATAATTTTGCCCATTCTATGGGTTGTCCTTATACTTTTTTGATGGTAGTCTTTGAAGCATAAAATTTAAAAATATTTTTAAAGCTCAATTATACTTTTTTTTAGTTATTTTTTAGGTAAGAATTTTGGCATAATTCAAAGTCACTTCAATATGTTCTACGAGTTTTGTAGTTTTGTATTTACATTTAGATCTTTGATCCATTTTTAGTTAATTCTGTGTGGTGTAAGAAAGGGGTCCATATCCATTCTTTTGCATGTGACCCTCCAGTTGTTCCTGCATCATTTGTTGGTGTTGAAGAGACTATTCTTTCCTGCATTTAATTGTCTTGACATTTGATGAATACTGGTAAAGTTTTGAAGATAATTTTTTATTATATTGGCTACCCTAAAAAATAGTGACAGATATATCATCCCTGTAAGCTATCCAAATCTGAACCCTTGGAAAGAGAGGAATAGTGTTCTGTTTATTACTAACTGATAACTATACTTCCTACAGTTTAGTGATAATTTTAACACGTTTGAAATTATCAACATTGCAGTATCAGTAAAAATAGTCTTGGTAGTATCATTCGTACAACTTTAATCAAATTTAACAACATAAGGACTGTTCTATGTGTGCATGTATGCATGCATGCGTATTCATGAGATTGTGTACTATGTCTGTATGTGAGACAGAGAGAGATTATGTGTAATAGTATGTTTGAAGAATGTGCCAATTCTGTTATTGATATGTAATAGTGGAGTTGTACCTAATGAGTTAAGTTCTAGAATCAGTTAATGAATGGAAAAAAATTAAAATCCACCTGTGAAACCTCTTAAGTTGCCTAGAAGTATGTTATTAAAATTTCAATATTCAAGACTACTATTTTTAGTTTGTATGTTAGAAGAAATTGGAGTGGAGATTGAAAGCCAGTAAGTTGCTGTCATATCCATATTGTTCCATGACTGAAGAGTGAAGATAAGAATTACCTTCCCCCACCCATCTTTATGGAAAAAGCCCCATTCAAAACTATTTTTTATTGATCTAGAGTAATAGGAAAAAAATCAAATGTGCCTTATCTGGCCAAGAAATAAAGACCACTAAAATTACAAACCAATTACTAATTTGGTGTAGTGATAAGATTTGGGATATTTAACCATAGAAGTCACATTTAGTTCCTTGTTATAAATTATTACCTTTTATAATTTGCAGTTCCTAATGATATATCAGCAGTATGATGTGACTGAAATTAAGTAAAAGGAAAAGAAATCTTTAATAAATCATATAAAATTATAGATTACCGAGTCCCTGAGATTATCATTGAATTATATTACATTTCCAACCACCGAAAGTGTAAGTTTTGTTCAATGTACTCCATTTGAGAACAAAAGAATGAATGTACTTCATATTTGAAGTACTTCCACAAAAAATAATGAACCTAAAATCCTGTTCCACATAGCTGCCCACTTGCCAAGTTGCACTGATTACCTTTACAGAACCTCTCATCTCTATCTCCTACTTTCCATCCCGACAGTAGCTGTATGTTCTCTCTAGAAAATTATGTCTTCTTTCTGCTTCTGCTATTTCTATTCCTTCCCTGATCTAAACCCTCTAAAGCAAAATTCTACAATGTTACTGTTCTGTTAAAACATATTAAACACTTGGTGTTAAAAAACTCTCTACATTGCACTATTTCTCACAGAATAAAGGAAAAATAGGCCAAATATGGTAGAGGTGTGGCAATCCACTTCCCAGATATCCGCTTCTGACTGAAGTGGTTTACTGGGTTGATAGACTGAATAAAAAATTCCAAAATATATTTAACCACTAGGGCTTACATTTGACACAGAGCATATATGGTTTTAACTGCTGCTTTAGCCCAAGTTATATGAGAAATATATGTCAAGATTGGATTAAACGTGTAAGACATTTATTAGGGGAACAACTTGTGAATAAAATTTGAGGGGGGCCAGGACTGGAGAGGAGGAATGGCAGACCATGATGCGGGTATGCTCTTGAATGAAGGAAAAAGGTGGGTGAAAGCATTTTAGTCTCCAGTAAAGTTCTGGAGGAAATTAGACAAGACAGTTAGGGAAGTTCTTAAGCCCAGGTCACTCCTGAGAAATAGAGTCTTCCAGAAATGGGTGTGACTTGGCATCCCTGCTGTGTTCAGTAACTAGTTGAGAGCAACTATGGGAACCATGAACTTGGTACAAATACAAAATTGAATGTTGGACTGCAGCAGCTGGAGCCTCGTGTAACTAAGAAACCTAGGAACTTCATCATCGTGACTGCCACAGCAAGCAGTGCATCCTCAGAAAAAAATGATTTCCATCTAGATCATGATTTGGTCATAATAGCTGAGAAATAGCTGAAGAAATTCCCACATGGGCAGTTTTTGCTTTACCTGTAGGAAATAAGTTTCTGGTGGAACATACCAAAATATATATTTTTCATGGTACGCTACTTCTGAGTATCTAATTTGTCAGTGTCCACTGAAACAGAAGAGTAAGTTTTAACACAAGTATTTCAGAGTGATTATCCCATTTGATATTCTCACTAGAAGCATGGCTAAGTTTTAGTTCCTACCCATCTTTATCAACACTTGGTAATGCTAGACTTGAATTTTACCCAGTAAGGTAAATGTATAGCTTTATCTTATGGATCATGCTTTTGATGTCATACCCAAGAATTTTCTTGCCTTTCTCAAAGTCAAAAAGATTTTCTATTATGTTGCCATTTAGTTACAGTTCTAGTTTTACATTTAGGTCTCTAATCCATTCTGAATTAATTGTTTGATATGATGTGAGGTATGGATCAGTTCTCTTTTTAAATATGTCCAAGCATCATTTGTTGAAATGATTCTATTTTTTCTAGTGAATTGCCTTTGCACGTTTACCAAAAATCAGATGACCATATATGTCTGTTCTGTTTCACTATCTCTTTGTATTTATACTACTATCACACTGTCTAAATTCCTTTGGCTTTAGAATAAGTCTTGAAGTCAAATGTTTTAGGCCTCCAACTTTATTCTTTGAAAAATTTTTTGGTTATCTTAGATGCTCTTTTTATTTCAATATAATTTTTAATACCTACTCTAATTTCTACAAAAAATCTAGTGGTATTTCAGTTAAGATTATGTTGATTCTGCTGAAAATAAATTGTGGGAGATTGGCATCTTAAGTATTATCTGGTATTCTGTTCCATGAACATAGTACATTTCACCGTTTATTCAGATCCTCTTTAATATGTCTTAACAGTGTGTTACAGGTTTAAGCATACAACTTTTACAAATTTGTCAGATTTATCTTTGAATATTTTACCCTTTTTCATGATATTAAAATCGCATTTTTAACTCTGATTTCTCTATATTTTTTTCTAGGACTACTGATTTTTGTATATTATTTCTGTGTTGCTAATTTTAACTCACTAAATGACTTATTATTCTGGTAGGGTTTTTTTGTAGATTCCTATCTTTGTAAATTTTCTAATTAAAATATCATGCCATGTTTGAATAGAGGCAGTTTTACTTCTTCCTTTACAATCAGGATGACTTTTATTTATTCTCCTGACTGATTTCACTAGCTAGACCCTTTAGTAGAATAGTGAGAAAAAAAAAAAAAAAAGAGTAAGAATAGACATCTTACCTTATTCCTGATTCTAGAGGGAAAGTTTCAGTCTTTCACCATTATATGATGTTATCTGTAGGCTTTTATAGAGGCCATTTATCAAGTTGAAGAAGTTCAATTCTATTGCCAAAACTTTATCAGGAAGGGCCTTTAATTTGCCAAGTGCTTTAACTACATCTATTGAGATAGACTTATGGTTTTCTTTTGCAGTATGTTAATACAGTGGCATTCCTTGGATAAACACACTTGTTTCATATATATTATCTATTTTATATACTATTGGACTCGATATTAATATTGAATATTAAATAATAATATTAATATTAAGTAAATTTAAATTAAGCAGGGGAAATCTTATTTATTTATCATGTCTTATTATGGTCTTCATTCATATTGACCTTTATTTTCATTTGGTATTTTCCTTTCACCTAAAAGATTTGTTCAATGTGTCTTATAGTAAAGGTCTGGTCGTGCTATGTTATTTCTGCTTCCATATGTCTAAAACGTCTTCATTTTTACCTTTCTTGAAAGATATTTTTTACTGGAGATTAAATCCTAGGTTGACTTTTTTTCCCCTCTCTCTATATTTAAAAGTTGCTGGTTCACTGTTTTTATCACCTGCATTTTTTTCTGACAAGAAAATGTGATGTGTTTCTTTGACCCTCTGAAAGTAGGATGCTCCCCATTCCCCATTGGTTGCTTTTAAGATTCTCTGCTGAGGGAAGATGGCGGCGTAGGAGGACGCTGGGCTCACCGCATGTCCTGCTGATCACTTAGATTCCACCTACACCTGCCTAAAAAACCCAGAAAACCGCCAAGGATTAGCAGAACGGAGTCTCCGGAGCCAAGCGCAGACCAGAGGCCCACGGAAGAGGGTAGGAAGGGCGGCGAGGCGGTGCGCGCTCCACGGACTGGCGGGAGGGAGCCGGGGCGGAGGGGCGGCTCGCCGGCCAAGCAGAGCCCCCGAGTCGGGCTGGCAAAAGCGGAGGGGCCGGACAGACTGTGTTCCGACAGCAAGCGCGACTTAGCGTCTGGGAGGTCATAAGTTAACAGCTCTGCGCGGAAAGCGGGAAGGCTGGAGGACAAAGGGAGGGAGAGCTGCTGAGCCCCCGGACGGCAGAGCTCAGCTTGGCGGGGAACAAAGGCGCTCGCCAGCGACATCTCCCCCGCCCATCCCCCAGCCAAAATCCCAAAGGGAACCAGTTCCTGCCAGGGAACTTGCTCGCTCCGCGCAAACACCCAACTCTGTGCTTCTGCGGAGCCAAACCTCCGGCAGCGGATCTGACTCCCTCCCGCTGCCACAGGGCCCCTCCTGAAGTGGATCACCTACGGAGAAGCGAGCTAAGCCTGCCCCTCCAGCCCCCGTGCACCTTGCCTACCCACCCCAGCTAATACGCCAGATCCCCAGCAACACAAGCCTGGCAGTGTGCAAGTAGCCCAGACGGGACACGCCACCCCACAGTGAATCCCGCCCCTAGGAGAGGGGAAGAGAAGGCACACACCAGTCTGACTGTGGCCCCAGCAGTGGGCTGGGGGCAGACATCGGGTCGGACTGCGGCCCCGCCCACCAACTCCAGTTATACACCACAGCACGGGGGAAGTGCCCTGCAGATCCTCACCACTCCAGGGACTCTCCAAAATGACCAAACGGAAGAATTCCCCTCAGAAGAATCTCCAGGAAATAACAACAGCTAATGAACTGATCAAAAAGGATTTGAATAATATAACAGAAAGTGAATTTAGAATAATAGTCATAAAATTAATCTCTGGGCTTGAAAACAGTATACAGGACAGCAGAGAATCTCTTGCCACAGAGATCAAGGGACTAAGGAACAGTCACGAGGAGTTGAAAAACGCTTTAAACGAAATGCAAAACAAAATGGAAATGACGACAGCTCGGATTGAAGAGGCAGAGGAGAGAATAGGTGAACTAGAAGATAAAGTTATGGAAAAAGAGGAAGCTGAGAGAAAGAGAGATAAAAAAAATCCAGGAGTATGAGGGAAAAATTAGAGAACTAAGTGATACACTAAAAAGAAATAATATACGCATAATTGGTATCCCAGAGGAGGAAGAGAGAGGGAAAGGTGCTGAAGGGGTACTTGAAGAAATTATAGCTGAGAACTTCCCTGAACTGGGGAAGGAAAAAGGCATTGAAATCCAAGAGGCACAGAGAACTCCCTTCAGACGTAACTTGAATCGATCTTCTGCACGACATATCATAGTGAAACTGGCAAAATACAAGGATAAAGAGAAAATTCTGAAAGCAGCAAGGGATAAACATGCCCTCACATATAAAGGGAGATCTATAAGACTCGTGACTGATCTCTCCTTTGAAACTTGGCAGGCCAGAAAGGCTTGGCACGATATCTTCAGTGTGCTAAACAGAAAAAATATGCAGCCGAGAATCCTTTATCCAGCAAGTCTGTCATTTAGAATAGAAGGAGAGATAAAGGTCTTCCCAAACAAACAAAAACTGAAGGAATTTGTCACCACTAAACCAGCCCTACAAGAGATCCTAAGGGGGATCCTGTGAGACAAAGTACCAGAGACATCACTACAAGCATAAAACATACAGACATCACAATGACTCTAAACTCATATCTTTCTATAATAACACTGAATGTAAATGGATTAAATGCACCAACCAAAAGACATAGGGTATCAGAATGGATAAAAAAACAAGACCCATCTATTTGCTGTCTACAAGAGACTCATTTTAGATCTGAGGACACCTTTAGATTGAGAGTGAGGGGATGGGGAACTATTTATCATGCTACTGGAAGCCAAAAGAAAGCTGGAGTAGCCATACTTATATCAGACAAACTAGACTTTAAATTAAAGGCTGTAACAAGAGATAAAGAAGGGCATTATATAATAATTACAGGGTCTATCCATCAGGAAGAGCTAACAATTATAAATGTCTATGCGCCGAATACCGGAGCCCCCAGATATATAAAACAATTACTCATAAACATAAGCAACCTTATTGATAAGAATGTGGTCATTGCGGGGGACTTTAACACCACACTTACAGAAATGGATAGATCATCTAGACACACGGTCAATAAAGAAACAAGGGCCCTGAATGATACATTGGATCAGATGGACTTGACAGATATATTTAGAACTCTGCATCCCAAAGCAACAGAATATACTTTCTTTTCGAGTGCACATGGAACATTCTCCAAGATAGATCATATACTGGGTCACAAAACAGCCCTTCATAAATTTACAAGAATTGAAATTATACCATGCATACTTTCAGACCACAATGCTATGAAGCTTGAAATCAACCACAGGAAAAAGTCTGGAAAACCTCCAAAAGCATGGAGGTTAAAGAACACCCTACTAACGAATGAGTGGGTCAACCAGGCAATTAGAGAAGAAATTAAAAAATATATGGAAACAAACGAAAATGAAAATACAACAATCCAAATGCTTTGGGACGCAGCGAAGGCAGTCCTGAGAGGAAAATACATTGCAATTGAGGCCTATCTCAAGAAACAAGAAAAATCCCAAATACAAAATCTAACAGCACACCTAAAGGAAATAGAAGCAGAAGAGCAAAGGCAGCCTAAACCCAGCAGAAGAAGAGAAATAATAAAGATCAGAGCAGAAATAAACAATATAGAATCTAAAAAAACTGTAGAGCAGATCAACGAAACCAAGAGTTGGTTTTTTGAAAAAATAAACAAAATTGACAAACCTCTAGCCAGGCTTCTCAAAAAGAAAAGGGAGATGACCCAAATAGATAAAATCATGAATGAAAATGGAATTATTACAACCAATCCCTCAGAGATACAAACAATTATCAGGGAATACTATGAAAAATTATATGCCAACAAATTGGACAACCTGGAAGAAATGGACAAATTCCTAAACACCCACACTCTTCCAAAACTCAATCAGGAGGAAATAGAAAGCTTGAACAGACCCATAACCAGCGAAGAAATTGAATCGGTTATCAAAAATCTCCCAACAAATAAGAGTCCGGGACCAGATGGCTTCCCAGGGGAGTTCTACCAGACGTTTAAAGCAGAGATAATACCTATCCTTCTCAAGCTATTCCAAGAAATAGAAAGGGAAGGAAAACTTCCAGACTCATTCTATGAAGCCAGTATTACTCTGATTCCTAAACCAGACAGAGCCCCAGTAAAAAAAGAGAACTACAGGCCAATATCTCTGATGAATACGGATGCAAAAATTCTCAATAAGATACTAGCAAATCGAATTCAACAGCATATAAAAAGAATTATTCACCATGATCAAGTGGGATTCATTCCTGGGATGCAGGGCTGGTTCAACATTTGCAAATCGATCAACGTGATACATCACATTAACAACAAAAAAGAGAAGAACCATATGATCCTGTCAATCGATGCAGAAAAGGCCTTTGACAAAATCCAGCACCCTTTCTTAATAAAAACCCTTGAGAAAGTCGGGATAGAAGGAACATACTTAAACATCATAAAAGCCATTTATGAAAAGCCCACAGCTAACATCATCCTCAATGGGGAAAAACTGAGAGCTTTTTCCCTGAGATCAGGAACACGACAGGGATGCCCACTCTCACCACTGTTGTTTAACATAGTGCTGGAAGTTCTAGCATCAGCAATCAGACAACAAAAGAAAATCAAAGGCATCAAAATTGGGAAAGATGAAGTCAAGCTTTCGCTTTTTGCAGATGACATGATATTATACATGGAAAATCCGATAGACTCCACCAAAAGTCTGCTAGAACTGATACATGAATTCAGCAAAGTTGCAGGATACAAAATCAATGTACAGAAATCAGTTGCATTCTTATACACTAACAATGAAGCAACAGAAAGACAAATAAAGAAACTGATCCCATTCACAATTGCACCAAGAAGCATAAAATACCTAGGAATAAATCTAACCAAAGATGTAAAAGATCTGTATGCTGAAAACTATAGAAAGCTCATGCAGGTAATTGAAGAAGATATAAAGAAATGGAAAGACATTCCCTGCTCATGGATTGGAAGAATAAATATTGTCAAAATGTCAATACTACCCAAAGCTATCTACACATTCAATGCAATCCCAATCAAAATTGCACCAGCATTCTTCTCGAAACTAGAATAAGCAATCCTAAAATTCATATGGAACCACAAAAGGCCCCGAATAGCCAAAGTAATTTTGAAGAAAAAGACCAAAGCAGGAGGCATCACAATCCCAGACTTTAGCCTCTACTACAAAGCTGTCATCATCAAGACAGCATGGTATTGGCACAAAAACAGACATATAGACCAATGGAATAGAATAGAAACCCCAGAACTAGACCCACAAACGTATGGCCAACTCATCTTTGACAAAGCAGGAAAGAACATCCAATGGAAAAAAGACAGTCTCTTTAACAAATGGTGCTGGGAGAACTGGACAGCAACATGCAGAAGGTTGAAACTAGACCACTTTCTCACACCATTCACAAAAATAAACTCAAAATGGATAAAGGACCTGAATGTGAGACAGGAAACCATCAAAACCTTAGAGGAGAAAGCAGGAAAAGACCTCTCTGACCTCAGCCGTAGCAATCTCTTACTCGGCACATCCCCAAAGGCAAGGGAATTAAAAGCAAAAGTGAATTACTGGGACCTTATGAAGATAAAAAGCTTCTGCACAGCAAAGGAAACAACCAACAAAACTAAAAGGCAACCAACGGAATGGGAAAAGATATTTGCAAATGACACATCGGACAAAGGGCTAGTATCCAAAATCTATAAAGAGCTCATCAAACTCCACACCCGAAAAACAAATAACCCAGTGAAGAAATGGGCAGAAAACATGAATAGACACTTCTCTAAAGAAGACATCCAGATGGCCAACAGGCACATGAAAAGATGTTCAACGTCGCTCCTTATCAGGGAAATACAAATCAAAACCACACTCAGATATCACCTCACGCCAGTCAGAGTGGCCAAAATGAAGAAATCAGGAGACTATAGATGCTGGAGAGGATGTGGAGAAACAGGAACCCTCTTGCACTGTTGGTGGGAATGGAAATTGGTGCAGCCGCTCTGGAAAGCAGTGTGGAGGTTCCTCAGAAAATTAAAAATAGACCTACCCTATGACCCAGCAATAGCACTGCTAGGAATTTATCCAAGGGATACAGGAGTACTGGTACATAGGGGCACTTGTACCCCAATGTTTATTGCAGCACTCTCAACAATAGCCAAATTATGGAAGGAGCCTAAATGTCCATCAACTGATGAATGGATAAAGAAATTGTGGTTTATATACACAATGGAATACTACGTGGCAATGAGAAAGAATGAAATATGGCCTTTTGTAGCAACGTGGATGGAACTGGAGAGTGTGATGCTAAGTGAAGTAAGCCATACAGAGAAAGACAGATACCATATGGTTTCACTCTTATGTGGATCCTGAGAAATGTAACAGAAACCCATGGGGGAGGGGAAGGAAAAAAAAAAAAAAAAAAGAGGTTAGAGTGGGAGAGAGCCAAAGCATAAGAGACTCTTAAAAACTGAGAACAAACTGAGGGTTGATGGGGGGTGGGAGGGAGGGGAAGGTGGGTGATGGGTATTGAGGAGGGCACCTTTTGGGATGAGCACTGGGTGTTGTATGGATACCAATTTGACAGTAAATTTCATATATTAAAAAATAAAAAATAAAAAAATAAAAAAATAAAAAAATAAAAGATTCTCTGCTTAATACAAGTTTTGAGCATTTTGTAATGTGACCTGCTATGGGCTTCTTCATGTTTCTTGCCCTTTGGGATTGGTGAAATTCTTGGATCAATCGGGTGTATAGTTTTCATTAAGTTTGGAAAATTTTGGGCCATTATTTCTTCAAATATTTCTGACTCCTCTTTTGAGGATTCTAACTCCAGATATACATGAGAATTCTTGAATTGTCCTACTCTCACTGACGCTCTTTCAATTTTTTCTTTGATTATTTCTCTGTGTTTAATTTTATTTATTTATTCATTATTTATTTAATTTTGCCTCACTGTAACCACTTTTTTCAGATTTTTATTTAAATTCTAGTTAGTTAACATACAGTGCAGTATTGGTTTTAGCTATAGAATTCAGTGAGTCACCACTCACATACAACATCCAACGCTCATTGCAACAAGTGCTGTCCTTAATAACCATCACCATCCAACATATCCCCCACCTATCTCTTTCTGTCAACCCCCAGTTTATCCTCTATCTTTAAGGATGATAATCCATGGTTTAATTCCATTTGTCTTTTTTCCTCTTTCATATGTTCATGTCTTTTGTTTCTTAAATTCCACATATGAGTGAAATCAGATGATATTTGTCCTTCTCTGACTGGTTATTTCAATTAGCATAACACCCTCTAGTTCCATCAACATCATTGCAAATGACAAGATATCATTCTCTTTGATGGCTAAGTAATATTCCATTATATATACATCACTTCTTTATCCATTCATCAGTCAATGGGCATTTAACTATTATTGATAATGTTGCATCAGGTGGCATGTATCCCTTCAAATCTGTATTTTTTATCCTTTGGGTAAATTTTGAGTAGTGTAATTGCTGGATCATAGGGTAGTTCTATTTTTAACTTTTTGAGGAACTTCCATATAGTTCCAGAGTGATTGCACCAGTATGCATTTCCATCAAGACTACAAGCTGCTTCACCTTTCTCCACATCCTGACCAAGATCTGTTGTTCCTTTGTTGTTAATTTTAGCCATTTTGACAGGTGTGAAGTTGTTTCGATTTGTATTTCTCTGATGATGAGTGATGTTGAGCATCTTTTCATGTGTCTATTAGCCATCTGGATGTCTTCTTTGGAAAATAGTCTATTCTATGTCTTCTGACATTTCTTAACTGGATAATTTTTGGGGTGTTGAGTTTGATAAGTTCTTTATAGGCTTTGGATATTAGCCCTTCATCTGATATGTCATTTGCAAATAGCTTCTCCCAGTCTGTAGGTTGTCTTTTAGTTCTGTTGATCAT
Source organism: Panthera tigris (assembly GCF_018350195.1). Lineage (NCBI taxonomy): Eukaryota > Metazoa > Chordata > Mammalia > Carnivora > Felidae > Panthera > Panthera tigris. The sequence continues at coordinate 128,891,574 of NC_056665.1, forward strand.
TTCCTTTGCTTTGCAGCTTTTTATCTTGATGAAGTTCCAATAGTTCATCTTTGCTTTTGTTTTCCTTGTCTTCAGAGATATGTCTAGGAAGAAGTTGCTACAGCTGATGTCAAAGAGATTGCTGTCTGTGTTCTCCTCTATAATTTTGATGGTTTACTCTCTCACATTTAGGTCTTTCATCTCTTTTGAATTTATTTTTGTGTATGTTGTAAGAAAGTGGTCCAATTTCATTCTTCTGCATGTTGCTGTCCAGTTTCCCCAACACCATTTTTTGAAGAGACTTTCTTTTCTCCATTGGATATTCTTTCCTCCTTTGTCAAAGATTAGTTGACCATACAGTTGTGAGTCCATTTCTGTGTTTTCTATTCTAGTCCAATGATTTATGTGTCTGTATTTCTGCCAGTACCATACTGTCTTGATGATTACAACTTCATAATATAGATTGAAATCTGGAATTGTTATGCCTTCAGTTTTGTTTTTCTTTTTCAGGATTGCTTTGGCTATTTGGGGTCTTTGGTGGTTCCATACAAATTTTAGGTCTCTTTGTTTAATTTAATCATGTATTTTTAATTTTTTTAATGTCTATTTATTTTGAAGGAGAGAGAGAGACAGAGCATGAGTGGGGGAGGGGCAGACAGAGGAAGACACAGAATCCAAAGCGGGCTCTAGGCTCTGTGCTGTTAGCGTAGAGCCCAACGTGGGGCTTGAACTTAAAAGCTGTGAGATCATGACCTGAGCCAAAGTTGGACACTTAACTGACTGAGCCACCCAGGCGCCCCTCTGTGTTTAGTTTTAAATGGTTTTTATTGCTATCTCTTAAAATTCACCAATATTTTCTTCTGCAAAATCTTGTCTGCTGTTAATCTCAAGTGTATTTTTTTTTCTCTCAGACATTAACAATTTAATCTGCAGAAGTTCATTTATAGTCTTTTTATGTTTTCCGAGTCATGACTTACCTCACGGAACATATGAAATACAGTCATAATAATAGTTGTAATGGCCTAATCTTCTAATTTTAAAATATGTCAATTTGAGTCTGCCAATGAATTGGTATTTCTCCTCAATATGTATCATGTGCTCTTGCTTCTGTGTATGCCCAGTAATTTTAGATTGGATGCTTAACATTGTGAGTTTTACCTTGCTTGTGTGCTGGATACTTTTGTATTCCAATGCAAAAGTCCTTGTAATTATTTTTTATTCCTTGACCTTATAAGAGATTTCATAACTCTTAGACTAACTGGGGGCCTGGATAGGTAGAACTGGTAAGAACTAATAGATGAAAAATACCAAAGACTATCTGATACTATATACACCCATCTAGAAAGATTCCAAATGAATTATGTCTATGATATTTATTTCCCTCCTATCAAAATGTCAATACACCTTATTATTGAGACATTTAACAAGCTGTAAGTAACAAATAAATATAACTGGCTGAATATTTTCTTAGAAACATTGATCCTGATCTGATTATCTGATTGCATCACTTGAGAAGGTAGTAGTTCACACATTTAATATTTCCCTGTAGCATTCTCTTCTTGCCTGTGTAAAATGATGCAATTAAGGTTGACTGTCTAGATTATCAAGAAAAATATAGAATGATACAAGTATAAGACTATATATATATATATATTTTTTTTTAAATAGGCTTTGCACTCAGTGAAGAGCCCAACACAGAGCTTGAAATCACGACCTTGAGACGAAGACCTGTGCTAAGATCAAGAGTCATATGTTTAATTGACTAACCCACCTAAGCACCCTTGTTTATATATGTATATATTTTTATTATATATATTATTATGTATAATATATATACATATAATATGTATTATGTATAATATATATTATATTATTATAGGTAATATTACATATATGTATATGTATATGTATATGTATATGTATATGTATATGTATATATATGTATTTTATGTACACTCCCATCAGTGCCAGACTCCTGCTTGGATATACTCCAAGGTATGTCAACATTTCCCTGAGTCTCTGTTTATAGTGATTTGAATTATAGAAACTAACCTACTTCATGGTTAAGTCTTTTTCTATATATTGGGCCTCCTCCTGATGCAAAAAGTAGATCTTCTTTCCAGTGGTTATTGAAGTGCATTTCATTTGAAACTTGGGGGGAAAAAAAAACAAGAAAATTAACGCTCAGTATTGTGAAGATTCAAAGTAATACCAGAGTTTATGTTCTGTTTTTCTTTTCACATTTGCACATACACATGGGGCAGTAAATATTTATTATCTCACAATGAAAAGATGAGTTCTTTTCCAGTTGACTAGTGGTCTATGGTTAGAGTCACATGAATTTAGCCTAATGAAGTAGATAACTTCAGGGGTCAGGAAGACATTCCATATAAGCCCATTGTAAATAGTGGGGAAAGGGGCTATGGATATATTGTTTGAGGTTGAAGTCCATTGCTGTAGCAAACATAATAATAGAAAGGTGTCACTAGTCTATATCCTATGGACACTTAGTTTTATTTGCTTCTAGGAGTATCCATCTTTATTGCCTTTCTTTGTAAGAGAAAACTATATTTGTTTAAAGTAAATCAAATCAGGTTTTAAATATGAGACTTCAACAATTTTAATTATTGCTACATTTAAAAGCAATGAATGTTTGACATGACTTTATTCATGAGAGACTATTTTTCAAGTTCATCAGTTAATAACTGTAGACTCAATCTTTTGAACAGGTAGATCTACCAATACCACTTCAGTGACTCCTTCTTATTTGGAGTATTTTTGGAATACTGGAATAAGTCTTTTTGGAACAAGTCTTCATCACTCAAAGGTCAAAAATCCATGGTAAAGTATGAATATCTTTGCATCCTGAAGGTGAAAAGAGATATTCCATACTTTCCTAAAAGCAACATCTTTATATGTTAGAATATCGAGTGATAGCAATACTCTGAGACATTATTTATGATATTCTTCTTGGGCTCAGTAATATCCATTTTTGTCTTACTTACAATAGTCTTTATGTATAATATGTAATTATACATTTTTCTGTTGTTTTTAGAAATGCCTTTTCTGATGCAACTCTTAATTCTTTCACTCTCAGACGGAGCATATTTAAAGACTAGTATAGCAATGTATTAACTTTCTGTAAAGAACAATTTGTCAAAACACTTTATTGACTCTGATATAAATTATAAAGAGTTAATAAAACAGCTTTGTGGTGCTTCATAAAATAATGCCACAATAAGGTGTTAACGGTGCAAAGAAAAAGTGTGGGTGTTGAACATCAGGATCAAGTAATGAGACAAGCTGATCATAGGAACCCAAACTTGGGAAATTCCCTAGTAATTGAGGATGCGGAATCCAAAGAAGGTTGGAAGAAATGTCTCAGAGTAAAGTATTGGAAGCCTCCATGAAAGTGGTAATTGCATCATGTTGCAGGGAAAAGTTTCTTGGAAGCATCATCCACTTTGCGTGTCTTCCCAGTTGACCCTATGGCCCAGCTGCACTGAATTTTCTCTGATTTCAAAAAGACCTCAATGAGATTATTAAAGAGTAGTTGAGAATGTGATAATAAATATAAGCAAGAGGACACCAATGCTATAGGCATTTCTTGGAGGATCATGTGACTTCTGTATTTGTTGGATAGAATGGCAAGACTGTTTAGGGCAGCCTGTGTTTATGCAGTGTTCTCAAACTGTCGTTGCAAATCTCCCCATGTGGAAATTCTTTAACATCCTCCAACATGAAATCATATGAACCTAAGAGAAGGTACAAAAGAAAGTGGGAATCTGATAAAAACTGGCAAAGAATACTTGATATTATGGTCCATTGAATATAAACAAGAATAATTGTTTTGAAATTTCCAACCATTTATCTTTTTTTGATAATCTTATTTCATTTCCTGTAGCCTTTCATGTTATTGTCCCAGAGACAGGTGAGGGCAAATGGAAAGGAGGATGATACGGCATATGGGAAATTTGCTGTAAGAAATAGAGAGACCTAATGGTGGAGGTTAGGGTAAAACTCTAGTGCAAAAGAAGACAGAGCATCGCAGGCAGTAAAATGTGAATTTCTCTACTCCTTTGTGTTGACCACCCTTAGGGTATGAGAGGAGGGGGCATGTAGAAACACCCAGGTAGGTTTGAGGCTCATGCTTAGTGTCCTATGCCTTCTTTGTTGTGTTATGGAGACTGGAAGCCTTCTAAAGAAGTCTCACACATGGCGTGGCACAGTGGATATTATGGTGAGAATTGCAAAAGGAACAGTATTGTGGAAGGGGGTCCAGATAGATCTACTATGTAGCACTGCAGGTTACCTAAGCCTGGATGCACTGCATGGGGGTCCAGAAATTAGAGAGAGCAATAAAATAACAACATATCTGAGCATATTTTAAGAGGAGGAAAAAGATGTTAATATGATGTCTGACTTTGTACAGAATTTATGAAAAAATGTCTATTCTAAAGCAGATTAGATAAAGTTATTACCAAATAGCACTTCTCCCCATGTACAAAACATGTATTTATATTTGCTTAAAATAAAAATATTTAAATAAGTGCCTAATGAACCTGTAGAGTTGAGCCTTGAATAACATGGGTTTAAACTGCATGGGTCCACTTATAAGCATATTTTATCTTCCTTATGATTTTCTTAATAACAGTTTCTTTTCTCCAAATCCTTTATTGTAAGAATATAGTATAATATGTACAATGTACAAAATATGTGTTAATCAACTGTTTATGTTATCAGTAAGGCTTCTGGTCAATGAAGGCTTCTGGTCAATTAACTACTAGGCTATAGTAGTTAAGTTTTTGGGAAGTCAAAATTCTACCTGATTTTCAACTGCACACGGGTTGCTGCTCCTAAACCCCACATTGTTCAGGGTCAACTGTGTGTATAAGGAGTACAAAAGTAGAAATTCAAGATCAAATGTGAAAATAAACTTGTGTTTATTTAATAGCCTTTTGAGTAAATAGCAGAAAAAAACTTAAAATAAAAAAAAATAACTTCTGGGGCACCTAGGTGGCTCAGTTGGTTAAATGTCCAACTTTTGATGTCAGCTCAGGCCTTGATCTCAGGGTCGTGGGTTCAAGTTCCTCATTGGGTTCCACAGTGGGTATGAAGCCTACCTAGCAAAAATAATAATAATAACTTCTATGTCAGATTTACTTTTAAAATAAATTTGCCACAAATTAGAGTCTATGGGCCCTGTCCTTTCCATTTTCTGTTATTTTTTCTATTCTTTTTCTTCTGATTTCTTCTTTTTTTCTTGCCCTCCCATCCTTATCTTTTTTTTTTTTTTTTGGACAAAACTGGGATAATTTAATCTGTATTTTTTCCTTTTATTAATTCTGGGACAGCCCAAGGCTTATTTCTTAATGATTACCACTCCTTCATTCAAGCTTTCTTTTCTTTCTGGAAAGAAAATTAATCACATATTAGATTTTAATTTATTCATAATGTCTCTTAAATTTTCTTGCAGATTTTCCAACTATTTGACTACTTCTGTTGCATCATATGTGTGATTTATTTAACCTGACAAGTAGTTTATTACTTTTCTTTTTAGTTGGTTCTTATCTGCTCTAAACTTGCTCATAGAATTTTACTTTTAAAAATTAGATTTTAATTTTGAAAATGTGTATTTGGACTTTTAAAACCTGATCTTTTATTATTTTAATCATATTTTACTTTTTTGATGTGTGTTCAGTTTTTTTTAAATTTTTTCAAACATATTGAATGTGTGTGCATGTGTGTAACGTAAATCTCCATATATACCATTATTGCACTTTTATTCTGCTACTGCTTTTGCTGGCTTTTGATTATGGTACCTTGTTCCCTTGTGACTTTGTGATTTACTTTTATCTGTGACTTATAGTCCTTGGAAGTTTAATTGTAAGGATTGCTGAAGTGAGTTCTTACAGAGAGGAGCTGAACATACATATGACACTTTCTGAAGGGCACTATCAATGTTGGATCAAAGTTGGACATTTGAAACAAAATTCTTTACCAGTGATTGTTTTTCTCCCCAAATTTGTGTAAGTTCAGACTGTGTACTCATGTGAGAACTTCCTTCAGAGTTGACACCATTTTCTCCATCTAGCACTAAGATTCAAGACAGGTACCTTGGAATAAAAGAAGAGGGTGATAAATACGGCATCCTTCTTCCTCAACCTTACACTAAATATGTCATCTTTACAATAAAGCTGAAGCTTATGGAAGTTCAACAAGTGGCTGTGGATAAACACATCTTCAGTTCCCTGAGAATCTTTCTGGACCTTCATATCCACATAGTCTATAGCACATGAGGATTTCTTTCTTTCTTTCTTTCTTTCTTTCTTTCTTTCTTTCTTTCTTTCTTTTCAGCATTCAGTTATAAGATGATTTTAATATTTACCTGACATTATTAGATGCTGTCAGTGGTAGGTAATTCAGGGTATGAAGTGAACCAGATTACTGACAAGGGAAATACAGGCTTTGATCTCACTAAGAAAAGAATGTTTACAAATTAAATAAATGCCCATACAAATGCATATCTCACTGTTATGGGTTGAATTGTGTCCCCCTACAGCCCAAATAATATGTTTAAGTCCTAACCCCAAGTACTTAGGAATGTAAGTTTATTGATGATAGGCCCTTTACAGAGGAAATCAAGGTAAAATGAAGTCATTAGGGTAGTTCCTAATCCTATATGACTGATATTCTTATAAAAATCTTGGTCACAGTATTGGTATTATAAAAATCTTGGACATAGGAGTTCAATGATGGATAAGATACACATGGTATCCCATAAGCCCTTGAGTAGTCTAGAAAAACTTAAAAAAATTAAAAGCCAAGAAATAAACATGGTAGTTTCAAGCAGCCACAGGTGTTCTGTAAACCTTAAGCCAGTGTTACAGTAGGCGTGCATGGGAGTTCAGGATCTTTAGTAAGATGGTTGGGGAGGTCTCCCTGAAAAGAGTTCACATGAGTTAAGATCTGAACGACAAGAAGGCAACCATGGGACATTCCTGGTAACAGGCATCCAGAAAGAAGGAGCATCAAAGGCAGAGATCTAGGGACAGGAAGTAGTTGTGATATTCAAGGAAAAGAAGAATGGTCATTGTTGTCACGAATTGATGAATGATGGCGACTTGTACTTAATATCCAGCAGAATTGAAGAGTCAGCTCTTGTAACAATAAACTAACCAGTGCCAATTATATGGACATTAAATGCTCAGGGTATTTTTCAAGGGGATGTCCTACAGAGTGAGTTTATTATACGAAGCACTTGGCTGCCTAGAAAATAGCTTCACCTTCACAACCTAGGACCAAAAATCTAACCCACTGAAGAATGCATAAATAATAAGAAAGAAGTTGATACTACTATGTTACATCCTGGTGCTCCAATTCTACAGGCATCGATTGTCTTCATTCTTCATGCCATAAAACTGAGGTTTAGAGAGGTTTTGCATCCTGTCTTCATTTTCCGGAGCTTATAAATCACTCCATTAAATTTTTTAAGTTTATTTTTTTGAGAGAGAAAGAGACAGAGACAGAAAGAGAGCAAGTGGGGTAGGGAAAGAGAAAGATGGGGAAAGAATCCCAAGCAGTCCCTGCAGGGTCAGTACAGAACACAATGTGGGGCTTGAACCCACGAACCGTGAGATCATGACCTGAGCCAAAACCGAGAGTTGGATGCTTAACTGACTGAGCCACCCAGGCACCCCATAAATAGCTCTTCAAATTGTTTTTATCATACCCTCTACAACTAAACTCAAGTACCTCTGAGTACAAAATGAGTCCATCCTTCAGGACATCTGTTTTTAGCAAGAAAAAGGGTTAGTTAGAGCTTGTTCAACTCGGCTTCTCCAACAGCTCAGAATGTGGCCTTGTGCACATCACTTCACTTAGTTCACCCAAAAAATACTGATTATATTCCTACTGAGTGCTGGGTACTCCCCTTGATGTAGGGCACTTAGCAGAAACCAGGACAAAGACAGGTCCTGATAGCTTATCCTCTGTTTGTTCTCCATATTTAAGAGTCTCTTATGTTTTGTCCCGCTCCCTGTTTTTATATTATTTTTGTTTCCCTTCCTTTATGTTTATCTGTTTTGTTTCTTAAAGTCCTCATATGAATGAAGTCATATATTTGTCTTTCTCTGACTAATTTCGCTTAGCACAATACCCTCTAGTTCTATCCACAGAGTTGCAAATGGAAAGATCTCATTCTTTTTGATTTCCGAGTAATACTCCATTGTATATATATACCACATCTTCTTTATCCATTCGTCCATCGATAGACATTTGGGCTCTTTCCATACTTTGGCTATTGTTGATAGTGCTGCTATAAATATTGGAGTGCATATGTCCCTTTGAAACAGCGCACCGTTATCCCTTGACACATGAAAAAATGCTCCACATGCACTCATCATCAGGGAAATATGAATCAAAACCACAGTGAGATACCACCTCATACCTGTCAGAATGGCTAACATTAACAACCCAGGCAACAACAGATGTTGGCGAGGATGCGGAGAGAGAGGATCCCTTTTGCATTGTTGGTGGGAATGCAAGTTGGTGCAGCTACTCTTTGGCATTTTTAAGATACATATCCATTTGGATGTGCCTGAGTGGCTTAATCCTTTAAACATCTGACTCTTGATCTCAGCTCAGGTCATGATCAAACAGTTCATGAGCTTGAGCCCTGCATCTGGCTCTGCATGGACAGCATGGACAGTGTGAAGCCTGTTTGGGATTCTCTCAATCTCTCTCTCTCTCTTTCTGCCTCTCTCTGCCCCTCCTCGGTGCTCTCTCTCTCTCTCTCTCTCTCAAAAAAAAAAAATAAACTTAAAAAAATAAGATACTTTCAGTTCAAATTTTTTTCTGTGTGGGTAAAAGTGAGAATTGAAGAATTTTTGGAAATAAGGACCAAAAATAATAGTTACCATTTTTGAATCCCTGTTGTGTGGACACTATCCTAGACCCTTTGCTTAGATTTTTTTCTAAGTTTACAAGATCATATGGCAAGTAAGTTGGTAGATATACAACTCACTGCAGAATAGGTCCCAGAGAAGTTAAGACATTTGCTTAATGTCTGTTACAAAACTTGTCTAGCAGAGATAGACAAATCTCTTTTGTCCACCCCAAATGGCATATAGTTAAAACAGGTGATTTAAGGAGAGTTTAAAAGTGTACAGATGTTTATCAGTCAATAAATGCGATTCAAGAATTTGAAACGGAAAGTTTAGAAGAAAACCAAGACTGAGCACGGAGGACATAGGGGGAGGTGAGAAGGGTCTCCATGGTTAGGAGGTAACATTCAGAATTCAGTCTGTAGATGTTCCATAGCAAAGATCAGAGTAAAAGCTGGAGTGTAGAAAGAGGGGAGACAAGGCTAAATGGGTCAGGATGGCACTCCACTTTTTCGATGTAGCCCACATGCTCTGCCCCCCGATGTGCAGCTGTAGTAGCAGTAAATACAATCATTACCTAGTGAAATGTATCATTAAGGTGACCCATCTGTGTCCGCCACCTTCTGAGAACTGTTTGATGTTACATGAACAATTTAATCGCTCTGTTTCAGTTACCTGATTTGTATAAGGGAAAAGAACAATGATAGAAACCTGATAATGTTATTGAGACGATTAACTAATGTGTGAAAGCATCTAGCAAGGGCAAATAAATCTCCTATAAAGACTGCCGGGAGGAGTGATTAATGAAAGAAATTCAAGGACTTTGGTGGTGAGAAGAAGGGCCGCCTCTGGCACAATATTTTCCAGCAGTGGCTGCACACTGGAGCCACCTGGATGCCCCCAGAAGTTTGATATAATTGGTCTGCAGTACAGAGTGGGCTCTAGAGAAGCGCTTTACTCGTCCGTCGTCCTCTTGCACTGCTTCACCTCCTTGCGAAGTCGCTTCCAGTTTGTGTTTGGGGTCTTCCGCCCTCAGTTTTAGTCAGGTGATACCAGGTGACTCAGCTATGGCCAATCAGAATCTCCTAGTCCTCTGTCATGGGCAGATACTGAGTCAGGCCAGGGAGACGCTGTGAGACTCAGCGGGGCCTTCGAAGGACAGATGCTCTAACTTGCTGGATTTGAAGGTGACAGGTGTCAAATTTTATAGCCACAGCACCCACCTTTCTGTCTTGAAAGAGAGACTACAAGATGGAGGGAAGCCTAGCTCTGAGCAGCCTAGTTAGTCGTGCCTGAAACGGCTCTAAACCCTGCACTTCTAAGTGGACTGCTTAAGTTGGTATGCTCCCTCCTTTGCTTAACCTAGTTTGAGCCAGGTTTTTCTTCCATTTTTGAAAAGAGAGAGAGAGAGAGAGAGAGAGAGAGAGAGAGAGAGAGAGAGACTTAAGGGATACATTCCTTTCTTCCCCATACCCAAATTCCCAAGTTCTTTGCCTAGAGGCGAGTATGGCCATGATTTCTGGTAACGGTGCTGCTGAAATAATTTAGCAAGAAGGCCACTCTGGGTTAAGCATGACATTTAATTAACTAATTAAAATCTGCGAGACATTCTCTCTTGGCTGCTGGTCCCAGACAGATCCCTGGGTAAGGAGGCCATGGCAAATGAGTCTCAGACTCTCACCTTTCTGGGTTATACTGGAAGAACCAGGTTTCCGAATCTAGAGTGGGAACGGCCGTGAAACTTACATCTCACATAAGAAAGGTGCCTTAAAGGCCACTGGGCTGGCTGAGTGGCTCTGAAACATTTAGTTTCTATTTGATCTTTCACCACAAGTAGTCAGAAAACAGCGTGGCTTGAGCTACTCAGCAAATTCTATCAAGGGCAAGGATTCACGCCATGGGTTTTTTTGTTTGTTTGTTTTTTGTTTTTGTCTTTGTTTTTTTGGTTTTGGTTTTGTTTGTTTGTTTGTTTTTGTTTTTTTCAGGTCTGATGACTAAATCTCCAACTTCATTTATTGTGGGGGCAGCATGGAATGGAAAAGCAACATTTTGTAGAAAGAGGTTGGGTGATGAATGTGCGTCTCTTCCCCTAAAGCTGCATTCTGTCACGTTGGCCCAGGAGAAAAGCAGCACGCTGCAGCATGTCCCGGCGTGCTATTGTAGAAGATAACGGAAGGATGCCATTGAGTGGCGAGCGAGCAGAAGAATGCGTGTAGATCCTTCTGTGAAAACTTAGGGGATGCAATGGCAGCCCTGCCCTCCTCCAACTTCACAGGTCAGTTGTACCTTTTCATTTTGTGAAGGCAATTGTAGACTGTTGGAAAACTTAGCCACTAGAGGGTCCCTCTGTTCAAAGTCAGGGCATATAATGTTGAAGGAAGGATTTTTAAACAAGTAAAAGAGAAGAAGAAGAAGAAGAAGAAGAAGAAGAAGAAGAAGAAGAAGAATTAGAAGAATTAGAAGAATTAGAAGAAGGAGGAGGAGGAAGGGGAAGAGGAGGACAGGGAAACAGTTCCAGCTTTGAAAATATGAATAAAAGAGAAAAATGGGAATTGCAAGGTAGTAGGCTTGCTTTAGTTCATTAATATCTGCCTATATTCTGCTAAGTCTGTTGGCTGAGCACTTTAAATGAAATTTCTCCTCTTTGAAGGAGGGAGTGATTTTGCTAGAAAGTGCACAATGGCATATTGGTAATTACTGCTTCTTATGGGCTAGTCTATTTAACATCAGAGTGGAAGATTAAGGTGATTGGCTGTAGTCCTTCTCCCCTCCCTGTACCCCACCATGGAAGTCTTGATAGCTAAATTAAACAAAGGGTGAGACCTTGTGATTTATAAGAAATACCTATTTGGTCACACAGATGATGAAAATATATTTTTCCTGGATTACAGCTCCCTAAACCCTTGAAATTTCATAACTGAGGAGAAGCATTAAGGTGTCTTTGTTTGTTATGAAGTGCCTTTTAGACCCCACCCACAGATGGGTCCTGGTTTCCAGGAGAGCCAACCCTGTGATTAGAAGGTTGGGACTTTCAATCCCACCCATGACCTCCTAAGAAGGGAGGGGGGCTGAAGGTTGAATCAGTCACCAACAAATAATGGTGTAATCAATCATGTCTATGTAATGAAGCTTCCATACAAACCCAAAAGGATGGTTTGAAGAGCCTCTGAGTTGATGATATGGGGAGATCTGGGGACAGTGACATGCTTAAAGACAGCAAAGAAGCTCCTCGTCCTTTCCCCAAGCCGTGCCCTATGAACCTCTTCCATCTGACTATTCCTGAGTTATACCCTTTTATAATAAACCAGCGATCTAGTAGGTAAAACATTTCTCTGAGTTCTCCGAGTCACTCCAGCAAATGTATTGAACCTGAGGAAGGGGTCACGGGAATGAACCTTTGATTTACAGCCTGTCAGTCAGATGAACAGGTAGCAACCGGGGAAAAATGCTTTTGATTTGAGATGCTAGACTTAGATGCAATTAATCCAGAAAATTTATGAGCTTCTGCCATAAGAGGAGTTGTGCCCAAATAACATCCTTCTTAAGTGTTTGGGTGTCTATAAAAGTGGCTCAAAAAGGAGGTTCTGTCTTCCTTGGTTTGGAAGTGGCCGTGGATGGCCATAAAATGAGGTCAGATCTTAAACATTTTCTACTCTCACTTAAAAACTTAGGGGTCCAGATCATTGTTAGTAAAAATACATCCTACATGTGAAGTCCTTCTCAGCATTGTATGTCTAAAGCATTTCGGTCCATTTTTAGTTTTGCTGACAGTAAGAATATATTTCCAGGCTGGCTGAGAGAGTGAGTCAGATAGAAATAATTGTCCCTGCATGGACACACTGATTAAGCTGGTGAAGATTTTATGGTTGCTGTTTTTGTATTTTTGTTCATATTGGTTTTCTTCCCCCATTAGTAATGTCTTGAAGTCTTTTTCCTGTATTTATGTTTAATCAATCTTTTAAGACTGCTAGGATCTTAAAACATCTTCAAAGTCTTCAGTCTTCCCAGAGGAATGATTCTTCTGAACGAAAAGACTCTGACCCATGGCCCTTGATTATGTGAATATCACCTTAAAATTTATTATCTTCATTTGTTATTATTATTACATAAACTACTGGTAACTATTACTTATGGAGATTTTTACCATCTATATAAAAAGCAAAGAGCTGAGATTTAACACCACGTCTGCTTGCCTTTCATACATTAAATCATCTACCCATTAATTCAGATGTATGGCTAATCATGCAAGACTAGACTTTTCGGAGGACTCCACATTGGCTATGATTGGTCTTGCATGTGACTCCATTAAACCAGTCTCACCTTGAGTTATATATGTTTGCTTCTCTGGCCCTCTTCTGCATACAAAAGGATGAATCCTTGAGGGAAATATTTGTCTTGTTCATCTTTCTATCTCAATCTAATATGGCACAGGTGACATCTTAGGTATGGTATTGTCTTTCCTCCATCCATTCATCAGGTCAGTCATTCATTTTATTTCAGAACCATATAGAGTCTCTACTCTGTCTCAGGGACTCTAATTTCTAGGGATACAAAAATGAGGCATTATCTGTGTCTCCCAAAAAGTCAGTGGTGGGTCATTTATACTTAAACAAACGGTACCACATAACACTGTTATGGTAGAATACACCGATACACTGATGGAACACACTGATAAAAATGTCCAGGCTGGGTTCCTCACAGGTTGAGGTTCAATCCTCTATTACCTTTCCAAGTCTCAAAGTATAATATTTCTTTTAATGTCAAATAAAAAGTTACAACAGACACTAGTGTGTTTTAAATGCTTTCACATTAAACACATAAAATCCAATGAAATATAATTTTACTATTTGCAAATATTAAGATGTCTAAACTATTCATAGGGTACAAGTGTGGGGATAGGTGTTGAGCCAACCTGAGATAAAATAATAGGTATGGTATGTAATAGGTATGTGTGTCCCTGTGCATAAAAATGGGGGGTGTATGAAAAAACCCAAAGGAGTAGCCAAGGGAATGTATACAAAGGAATCTGGGTAACTGCTGTGCAAGAACTGTTCCGGGTATGGGACGGTTTGGGGAAAATAATGGTATCTTCCCATTGCCAAACTCTTAGGATTAATGAGAATGTGTGCTCTCCACGAGAAGGTGCTTACAGAGCTACAAGACACAACAGGTATGTTGTGGGAGAGCTCAACTCAGAGGAGGAAAGGGGTGTGAGCTCAGAGAACACTTGATTTGACTCATTCCCTTTAACGTCTATTTATTCTCTCTGGGTCATTTTCTTATTCTTGATTTAAGACTCATTTGAATTGCAGTTGACCTAGATTATGGTGATGGGAGGAATAGGGAATGAGACCCCAGATGCTTTATCAAGTGTTAGTGAAGTATTTGGCTCCCTAACTTACAGCTCTTACTTGATATGACAAAGTGTTCTGTTCTTACCCCAAATTGATACATGTCTACTTATCTCTTATATTTTAAAACATAAAACTATCAAATGAAGTGAATAATAAAGAAAGAACTGTTAGCTCTTTGGTGTGTGGGACTGTGGACATGGAATGTCCTGCCTTTTTTGGTTAATGACAAATTGCCAAAGGACATTTGAAGATCATTCAGAGCCTCGGGTGGGGGATATGATATCAATCATAATTGTTCTGAAGAATGGCAAAGTAATGCTTTTAATATAATGGTACTATGGAAACAATGTCCCTCACCCTTTGTTAAATGCCATTTTGCTGTCAGAATCTGATGACGTTCTTTATATAATCCAAAATATCTTGGGAGCGAGAGTCACTACATTAAAAAATGTTTCTATGTTCCAAATGTGTGGCAATATTATTGCAGCAAGAAATTCAATCAGAATGAAAGGAAAGAGCTGTGATTTGTGCTGTATGTGGATCACTGTAGATTTATAGAAAAGTTATAAACCAGATCCCTATCTCTGAAGGGTTTGCATGAAGCTCTTTTCCTGTGGAACAGAGACCAAGTATATTAACAAAGAAAGTATATAAAGAGTTAAATCCATGCTACCTCAATCTTCCCACTAAATTGATTTTATTTATATCAATTCAGCCTGGCTAGCTTATTTCTTGATTTTTTTTTCTTTTAAAGAAACATGTGTCAAGAAGAAAATTACCTGACCCCACTCAGATCAAATTTTTTTATTTCATAGAAAATAATGCCATTAGCAAGCAGGTGCAACAATGTTTTATTCTGTTTTATAACATTACCAGTTTCTCTCCTACTTCTCAAAGAAACATTTTGAGTTTTGGGGTTAACGGTGGTGCACACAGAAAACATGAATTGAGAATAACAAGGCTGAAATTAGTTATTTTTAAAGGGCATCTTTCCAAATTGGACTTGATATGAGTTTTATTAACTGGTATGATGGCTGGCTGAGGGTGGCAAATCAAGAAAAATGACAAAAGGCTAGGTAGCTGGTCTTGTTTTACATCTTCATTAATGATCGAAAAGGAGCAAACAGCACATTAAATTTGGATGATATTAATTCAATAGCTTTTGAAAGCCCTAGTGAGGTCAGAGAAAGAATTTTATAAAAGGCCTGTAAAACTTAAAATTGATGGAAAAAAGATTGAAATGAGAGAAAAGAGACTTCCCAGACCTTGAGAACAGGTAATACTCAGAACCAATACTTAATGAAAAGGGTGTATAGTTAATGAGAACTACTGAATAATACCTCAGATTTATAATGAGAAAAAAATTAATGGAATTTGCAATATGACCCAAGGGTGAGAAGATAAAGATAAATTAGCATCGTATGTCTAATACATAAATTTAAGAATGTGAGCATTTATAAAAAATCAAGATATCACCCACAAATATGCTTCCACATTTCAATCACAACAAACAAAAGCTAGAAGAATCATTGTATGTGTCAATCATCCCTAACACCTATGCTTAAATTTTCTGTTTACTTCCAACAGCAGTTAGAATTATATCCAGGTCCTCCTATCACTTTTCTTTTTTACTTTTTTTGGTAAATTTTATTTATTTAATTTGAGAGAGACAGAGACAGTGCAATCAGGGGACTTGCAGAGAGAGAGAGGATAGATAGAGAGAATCTCCCAAGCACAGATAATCTCTGCTAGCACAGTCAGTCACAGGTCTCAAACACAAAACCGCAGGAATATGACCTGGGCTGATACCAATAGTCGGATGCTAACCCTCTGAGCCACCCAGGCACCGCCCCCCATCTTATGACTTATGAGCCGAGAACTCGAGTTGTTATTCTATCTACTGGGAATGTAGCCCTGAATAAAATAGACCAAATCCTTCCCTTACTGACCCTATATTCATCTGGAGGGAGACATAAGCAATTTGCGGGAAAAAAAAAAAAACTAAAGAATTTTAAGAATTTAAGAATGAAATTAATCAATGAAAAAAATAAACATATATTTTGGAAAATGTGGAAAATGCTGTTAATTGCATTTGTGTTACACCTTATGGATAGAAGAGGTAAAATAATAAATTTAGCATCCCTTTTAGTTGTCTGAATAACAAATCGCCTCAAATTTAGTGGTTTAAAACAAAATCAGCCATCTATTGTTATTATACTGCACATTCTGGGGGATTGATGAGGCTCTGTGAGGTCGTGCTTTCTTGGGTTCTCTTCACTGTTTTAGTGAAATGGTTGGCTCTGGAACCGTCTCTAAAGCTTCTGCTCTCTGCTGTCTGGTATCGGGCCTGGGAAGACCCAAACAGCCGGGAGCTATAACAGCCATAGCTCTTCAGGCATCTCTCTCTGTCCTGTGTGGTCTATACATGTGATATGTCGGCACGGTGGCTTCAGAATACTTCGGAGCTCCAAAGACAAGTGGCTGGGAAGTAAGACAGAAAACCAGGTGGGAACTGTATTGCCCTTATAACCTAATCTAGGATCGCTCGGTGTCACTTTTGCCACAATTTGGTGACTGGGCAATTTATGAAGGTCCTCCAGGTTCAAGGAGAGAAAGCATGGACACTATCTTTGCTTGGGAGGAATACCGACATGTCATGAAGAGCACACGTGGGCAAATTATATACTGCAGTGGTAGTCCTTGGAAAATACAATCTTCCATGTCAAAAAATAATTGCTGCTCTATTGTGTACAATGCAAGTTTCTGAGTTTTCTGGTAAATAAATTCTAAGAGACTGCAGCTCAGTAAGAAGAAATAATATCAAGTTACAGTGAAAGTTTGAACAAATGTTACATACCAATATAATACTATGAAAGAGCTGACACAAGATGTTGTATGATTTTGTGTGATGCGATTTCATAGAATAGATTCTATAAGTTTTGGAGGAAGAGCTCACCATGGGACATTCTAAGAAATTTCACATTGAAGAAGGACGTTCCTCCTCTAGACTGGATTGTAGGCTGAGAAGGGCATAAGGTACTCCCAGGCAAGAAGGAGAGTGAATAAAAGCTAGAAGATGAGAACGTTCTTAGAAAGTCTGATCTGAGGACAGTGGAAAGACAGGGAAATTCCCTCAAGGGAGTGATTAAAACAATAACAACAACAAAAACCTAAACAAACTAGAAAGACCACAAGGACGTAAACAATTCTACTACATTCTGAATTGTATTAGAGAACCAAGGGTTAAGAAAATAGGAAATTAAGATGTTGGACTTCCTTGGGTTGTGAACTAAAATTTGTTAAGGGAATCAGCAACAACGTGGTAGTAGAATATTTGCACTTTAAAACTTGACTCTTTATGACTAGGTAAACGGAGGAAATGATGACAGTTTGCTACATAAGTAGAATGAAGTATGGAACATAAGCGTGTCCTGAGCAAAAGCTAAGTGGTAGCTCTGTTGACTTTAGTGACCTTGTTTCAGAAGTTACTCAAATTCATTCAGAAGTCACTCAGTAGTCACTTCTGTCACATCTTTTTGATTAAGGCAGCTACAAAGATCAATCTAGGTTCCAGGAGATGAGCCTTCTCATAATGCTTCCTTCGCTTATATGAGAAAAGAGCCAGAACGAACTCAGTTGTTGCTGGATCTAGATGACCAATCTGCCAGCCAGGGAGACCCTTGAAGGTAGAGCTCATGTTCTAATAATCTTTGTAACCTCAGTGCTTGGCACAGTGATGGGCATAAAGTACGTATATAATGAGTGAAAGAAAGCAGTAGCCCCTACTTGGATAATGATGATTTATGGATCCTTTTTTAAAAAGTATCTATCTATCTATCTATCTATCTATCTATCTGTTTTGTTTTCTGTTTCAAGTTTTTATTTAATTCTAGTTAGTTAACATATACTGTAATATTGTTTTCAGGTATACAGTAGTGATCTAACACTTGCATACAACACCAGGTGCTCATCAGAAGTACACTACTTAATCCTCATCACCTATTTAACCTATCCACCTATCCACCCACATACCTCCCCTACGCTAACCATCAGTTTGTTCCCTATGATTAAGAGCGTGTTTCTTGGTTTTCCTCTCCTTCTCTTTTTTCCCCTTTACTCATTTGCTTTCTTTCTTAAATTCTGCATATAAGTGAAATTGTATGCTATTTGTCTTTCCCTGACTAATTTCACTTAGCATAATACTCTTTAGCTCCATCCATGCTGTAAATGACAAGGTGGCATTCCTTTTTATGGCTAAGTAATATCCTAGTGTGTGTGTGTGTGTGTGTGTGTGTGTGTGTATGTGTGTATGTGTGTGTGTGTGTGTGTGTGTGTGTGTGTGTGTATTTTCTTCATCCATCCATCAGTCAATGGACATTTGGCTACTGTTGATAATGCTGCAATAAACATCAGGGTATATGTATCTCTTCAAATCTGTGTTTTTGTAGTGCAATTGTTGAATAGTAGGGTAGTTCTATTTTTTTACATATCTTTTTTTAATGTTTATTTTTGAGACAGAGAGAGAGAGGGAGAGAGAGAGAGAGACAGAGCATGAGCAGGATAAGGACAGAGAGAGAAGGAGACACAGAATCCGAAGCAGGCTCCAGGCTCTGAGCTGGAGCACAGAGCCCAATGTGGGGCTTGAACTCATGAACCATGAGATCATGACCCAAGCCAAGTCAGATGTTTAATCAACTGAGCCATCCAGGCACCCCAGAATAGCCCCAGGGTAGGTATTTTTAAATTTGTGAGGAATCTCTATAGTGTTTTCCACAGTGGCTGCACCAGTGGGATCCCCACCAACAGTACAACAGATTTCTGGTTTCTCCACATCCTCGCCAATATCTGTTGTTTCTTGTGTTGTTGACTTTAGCCATTCTTACAGGTGTGAGGTGATAACTCATTGTAGTTTTGATTTGTATTTCACTGATAATGAGTGATGTTGAGCAACTTTTCATGTGTCTGTTAGCCACGTATATGTTTTCTTTGGAAAAATGGCTACTCATGGCTTCCATCCATTTCTTAACTGGATTATTTGTTTTTTGGGTGTCAAGTTTGATAAGTTATTTATAAATTTTGGATACTAACCCTTTATCAGATATGTCATTTGCAAATATCTACTCCCATTCCAAAGGTTGCTTTTTAGTTTTGTTGATTGTTTCTTTCACTTCGCAGAAGCTTTTTATCTTGATGAAGTCCCAATAGTTCACTTTTGACCTTATTTCCCTTGCGTCCTGAGACATGTCTAACAAGAAGTTGCTATGGCTGATGTCAAAGAGGTTGCTGCCTGTGTTCTCTAGGATTTTGATGATTTTCTCTCTCACATTTAGGTCTTCCATCTATTTTGAATTTATTTTTGTGTGTGGTGTAAGAAAGTGGTCCAGTTTCATTATTTCACATATAAATGTCCAGTTTTCCCAACACCATTTGTTGAAGAGACTGTTTTTTCCCCCATTGGATATCCCTTCCTTCTTTGTTGAAGATCATTGACCATACAGTTGTGGGTCCATCTCTTGGTTTTCTATTGTGTTACATTGATCTATGTGTCTGTTTTTGTGCCAGTACTGTACTTTCCTGCTGACTACAGCTTTGTAATATAGCCTGAAATCTGGAATTGTGATGCCTCCAGCTTTGTTTTGCTTTTTCAGGATTGCTTTAGTTATTTGGGAACCTTTGTGGTTCCATACAAATTTTAAAATTGTTCGTTCTAGCTCTTTGAAAAACGCTGGTGGTATTTTGATGGGGATTGTGTAAAATGTGTAGACTGATTTGGGAAGCATAGATATCTTAATGATATTTACTCCTCCAGTTCATTAGCATGGAAAGTCTTTCCATTTCCTTGTGCTATCTTTAATTTCCTTCATCAGTGTTTTATAGTTTTCAGAGTACAGGTCTTTCACTTATTTGTTTAGGGTTATTACTAGGTAGCTTTTGTTTCTGGTAAAACTATAAGTGGGATTTATTCCTTGATTTCTTTTTCTGTTGCTTCACTATTGGTATATAGCAATGCAACAGATTTCTGTATGTTAATTTTGTATCCTGTGGCTTTACTGAATTTATCAGTTCTGGAAGTTTTTTGATGGAGTTTTTGGATTTTTTAATGTTTATTTATTTATTTATTTTGAGAGAGGAGATAGAGATAGAGGAGAGAGAGAGAGAGAGAGAGAGAGAGAGAGAGAGAGAGAGAGAGAAAGCAGGGGAGGGGCAGAGAGAGAGAGAGAGAGGGAGAGAGAATCCAAAGCATGTTCCACACTCTGAGCAGAGCTGGATGTGAGGCTTGATCTTATGAATTGCAAGATCATGACCTGAGCCAAAATCAAGAGTTGGATGCTCAAAAGACTAAGCTACCCAGGCGCCTTATTTTTCTTTTCTTTTCTTTTCTTTTCTTTTCTTTTCTTTTCTTTTCTTTTCTTTTCTTTTCTCTTTTCTTTTCTTTTCTTTTTTTTTTTATGCAGCATATCATGTCATCTGTAATTAGTGGAAGTTTTACTTCTTTCTTGACAATTTGATTGCCTTTTGTTTCTTTTATGTTTTTTCTCTCTCTCTCTCTTTTTTTTTTTTTTCTCATTGCTGTGGCTAGGACTTCCGATACTATGTTAAATAGCAGTGGTGAGAGTGGACATCTCTGTATTGTTCCTGTTTATACTGGAAAAGTTTTCAGTTTTTTTCCCATTCAGGATGATATTAGCTGTGGGTTTTTCATATATGGCCTTTATTATGTTGAGATATGTCCCTCTAACCCTACTTTGTTGAGGTTTTTTATCATGGATGGTTATTGTACTTTGTCAAAATTTTTTTTTGCATCTATTGAAATGATCATATGGTTTTTAACAGACATATTCAGAATATTCCATCCTAAAACAGCAGAACTACATTATTTTCAAGTGCATATGGAACATTCTTCAGAATAGACCACATATTATGTCACAAAACATGTCTCAACAAATACAAAAAATTGAAATCATACCATGCACCTTTCCTGACCCAGCACTATGAAACTAGACATCAACTGCAAGAAGAAATGTGGAAAGACCACAAACACATGGAGGTTAAACATCATGCTACTAAACAATGAAGAGGTCAACCAGGAAATCAAAGAAGAAATAAAAATAATACACAGAAACAAATAAAAATTAAAACACAAAGGTCCAAAGCCTTTGGGATGCAGCAAAAGTGGTCATAAGAGGTAAGTAAATTGTAATACATGCCTACTTCAAGAAGCAAAAAAAAGTCTCAAATACACAATATAACCATACACCTAAAGAAGCTAGAAAAAGAATAACAAATGAAGACTAAAGTCACCAGAGGGAAGGGAATAGTACAGCTTATAGCAGAAATAAATGATATAAAAGCTAAAGGAACAAATAGAAGAGATCAATGAAATCAGGAGATGGGTCTTTAAAAAAATTAACAAAATTGATAAAATTCTAGTCAGACTTATCAAAAAGAAAAAAAAGAAAGGTCCCAAATAAATAAAATCACAAATGAGAGAGGAGAAATGACAACTAACACCACAGAAATACACACATTTATATGAGAATATTATAAAAACTCTATGCCAACAAACTGGACAACTTGGAAGAAACATATAAACTACCAAAACGAAAACAGGAAGATATAGAAAACTTGAACAGATAGATAACAGCAAAGTAATTGAGTCAGTAATCAAAAAACTCCAGGGGCACCTGGTGGGCTCAGTGGGCTGGACATCCGACTTTGGTTCAGGTCATGATCTCGCTGTCCGTGAGTTCAAGACCTGCAACGGGCTCTGTGCTGACAGCTCGGGGCCTGGAGCCTGTTTTGGATTCTTTGTCTCCCTCTCTTTCTGCCTGTCCCCCACTCAGGCTCTGTCTGTCTCTCTCTCTGTCAAAGATAAATAAACATAAAAACAAAACAAAACAAAAAAACTTCCCAATAAGCAAAAGTCCAGGATCAGATGGCTTCACAGGCAAGTTCTACCAAACATGTAAAGAAGAGTTAATACCTATTTTTCTCAAACTACTCCAAAAAACTGAAAAGGAAGGAAAACTTCTAAATCCATTCTAAGAAACCAGGATTACCCTGATACCAAAACCATATAAAGACTCCCCTAAAAAAGAGAACTAAAGGCCAGTATTCCTGATGAACATGGATGCAAAAATTCTCAATAAAATACTAGCAAACCAAATCCAACAATACACTAAAAAAAAAAAAAAATCAGTCACTACAATCAAGTGGGATTTATTCCTGGGTTCAAGAGCGGTTTGATATTTGCAAATCAATCAATGTGATATACAACATTAATAAAAGAAAGGATAAGAACCATATGCTTTATGGTTTCTTAAATCAGGCCTAAGATCCCTATAATTGGTCTTCTCATTTCAACTGGTAGGCTTAGTCACATATATGTCCAAATATGGGCAACTCCATTGATGAGATTCTCCACCCAAGCTACAAACTATGTGCATCATTCTGTAGTACATGTTGGTTGGTTAGTTTCATTACATACGCATTTTTTTTTTACCAAGGAGTTAGAACTTTTTGTGACATTTTGCAAAAACAAACTTATTAGATTGGGATCAACGTGAAAAAGTGTCTCCTAACTTAAACTCGTGGCATCTGTGATTCTGTCTTCACAAAGCAGTGGAAGCTTCAATTCCTTATATTTTTATGTCGTAGGCTGTTCTTTAATTGGGCATTGTTTCATATTCATATCCCACTCTCAGATGTTTTGCTTAAAATGACCTGTGTCCAGTAGTTTTCAACAATATCTCAGTAAAATGTTCAGATTTGGAGCATGCAGAATGTAAACACAATACTGCAGATCAATTCTTATAGACCCACCTCATTCTTCCCACACCCACACTGCAGAACCACCACTGATGGAGCATTACTCCCTCATTCCATTTTTGAATTTTGAATCAATAGCAGCGATTCAATTCATAACAAACACAATTCAGCTGGGGTGGTATTTATGTTCTTCCCTACAATTTCTGCCAGGCAATACTGTATTATATTCAAACACAGACTCGAGTGTTTACTCTGCCAAGGATGAAGACTGGCTACAAAAAAACCCCACAATTCTCTGAAAAACCATGACTGTTCTTCCTCCTTACTCTCCATACACAATGATTCCAGTGGAATAAATTTCTATCACATATGCTAGCTTTCTGAAGCCTAAAGCAATCAGTAAACCTCCCTTAAGTGCCACTGCTTCCAGGAAGTCTTTCCTAAAGGGATCCCACAAGCCCTCCAATGTTCATAGTGATTTATTTTTATTTTTATTTTTTTGATTTTTAGGTATTCATTGAGCATTTATTAAGCACCTAACATATGGACACATAGTGCTAACTAATGGGTATATAAAAATTGGTAAAGAAAACAAACACAGACTCCGTTTGACAAATTAGATGGGTGAGGGGCACCTGGGTGGCTCAGTCAGTTGACCATGTGACTTTGAGCATCTGACTTCAGCCCAGGGCATGATCTCACGGTTCACGAGTTTGTGCCCCACATCGGGCTCGGCGCTGACGGTGAGGAGCCTGCTTGCGATTCTCTCTCCCTCTCGCTCTGCCTCTCTTCTACTCATGCTTTCTCTCTTTCACTTTCTCAGACTAAAGAAATAAACTTAAAAAAATGGATTGGTGATTTAAGGGAAACAAGTAAGAATCACATGACAATAAAAATGTGTGTTTCTCTGTATCTGTATGTGTGCATGTAGTGATGGGGGGGTTACAAAAAGTACTCCAAAAAAGGCTCATAAAGGTGACATTTAAGCTGAGACCTGAAGAAGTTAATGATATTAAGGATATGACCAAGGCCAGGGGTGGGAGAATGGAGATGGATGAGGCTGAAGGAAGAGCATCCACTCAGGCTCTAGATAATAAAAAGCCTGGCATGTTCAAGAGACTGAAGTCCAGAATGTTTGGAGAAGCAGCAGGTGAGGCTTAGTTAGGACCCAGGTGAGACACAGAGTTTAATTTTAACTCAAAAGTGCTATGGAAAGCCATTGAAAAATCGTAAGTAAGGAATTTAATAATGAATATCTTTTATCTTTTGAAGTTTGCATGCTTTTCACCTGAGTATTTACCTTAATTTCTTTTTCTAAGTGAGATAACCCACTTTTGTCCTCAGGCTTGGTGCTTACCTATCAGTGTCTTTTCTATGGTACCCAACAGAGAGTAGATGTTCATTAAATACCTGTTGAATTGAATTGAGAAAACTAACAAACAAACAAACAAAACCCCTAATTTAACAACTTATTTTTCTCAGGCTTATCAATTGTTTGATTAAATATTAGTTAGCCAGAACTAGACATCAAATTCCCCCAGAACTTAGTGACTAAGAAAACAATAATCATTTATTATCTTTCATATCTCTCATTGTCACTGTAGGTCAGGATTTGGGGAGCAGTCCTGAAAGACATGGTATAAGGTCTTTCATGAGCATGTGGTTCACTAGGCTGCAGTCATCTGAAGGCTCGATTGGGCTGGGAGCATCTCACTCCCACGATGGCATGGTTAGAATACCAGTGCTGGTTGTCTACCAAAGTCTTCACTCCTTTCCACTTGGGCCTCAGGGCTGCTTAAATGTTCTCATGTCATGGTGGCTGGCTTCCCTGAAGGAGTGGTTCTAGTGACCAAGGTGGAAGCTGCAACACTTGTTTTGATGCAGCCCTAATTCAGTGAGGGTGTACAATCACAAGAGCACGGATGCTAAGAAGCAAGGGTCACTGGGAGCCATCTTGGGGGGTGGTGGCCACAGGCTGTAAGTACTTAATACTAAATGTGTTTGCCACAGATTGGTTAGGAGTTTTCATACCTTGTTTTCTCTTTTCTAGGTCTGGTATTCTCCAGCAGGGCCGCAGATGAAATTGACTTCTCTAATGCAAAGATAATCTGGAGATTCTAATCAAACGCTCTCGTCTGTGCAGAAGTCCACCTCTGGCTGCTGAAAACAATTCAGTGTGTCTTCCGCTCTCAGCTCCATTTCTTTTTTGCCACCATGGGAACCAGACGGTAAAACTCTCGGGAGTGCTGGTGGCTTTTAAAGCATATTTACAAGATTACATGAGACAGCATGTCTTTAATTTGCTATTTAGCTGAAGAGTAATATGCTTCTCTATTTGGAAAATGGTTTTGTCAAGGTACCGGAACAAGAGATAGGAAATTAGGATTTCTAGGATCAATTTCCTAACTGACTTGTAAGTTGCTGTGTAGCCTTCAGCAAAGCACCTGATGTGCTTATGTGTAAAACAGGGATATGAAGAATAAATCCCTACTTCAAGGGAATGCATCATAGTCAAATTCATATTAATGTAATAGGCTTTGAAAAATCTCACAAGAAAAGTACTATGGAATGCAAATTATTATGGTGTAAAGCTTTTTGGGATAGAAGGTGCTATGTGCCTGAAAAATATCAATCTCTCTTTTATCTGCTTTCGGATATTGTCTTTTAATTTCAAAAAGCATCTCATTTTCTTGAATTGTGACAGGACAAAGGGCAAGCTCAAATTGCATTTTGTAAATAATACATTTTTTTGGTAGCTATCTTTCTGATAACCTTAAAATGGCTCTATCATTCTCATATGGAATTCACCCCTATAATCAAATAACACTGCTCAAAGATGACAATTGCCTTTTACTCTCATGCTAGCAATAAAAGGTGTATCACATTATACCCACAGTTCTTTACTGCTTAAAGCATGATTCTAATAATTATGGAAGTCTGAGGGAGGATAGGGGAAGAAGGGAAATTTAACTAGAAGCTTATGGCATGATTAGTACATATAATAGTGCATATAATATAGTCGTGTACATGTATATAGATACATATAACATATATACATATAACATATAATTTAGTGTGCATCTAATATGTATTGCTTGTTTTTCATTTAATAACTGGTATATTTATGTTCTTGAAAATTATTTTGGGGTTGTCTTGTCTTAGACAGGAAAGGAAAGAGAGAGAAAGTTGTTACGGAAGTTTTACAAAGGATTCAGTTACAGGAATTGAAAGTATGTGATATGCACACATGATCAAAGTCCACTGCTGGCAAAATTTAGAGTAGTTGGATTTTTATTTTCGAATTCTCTCCCTTCCTCAACATGCTTTCCTTTTTCTAATCAGTTATGCTGCCACTTTTTATCTCTAGGAATCCATTAGTCTCATGCTGTTTCTCTATCAAAATCTCCTCTTGAGAATGAAGCTGAAATTTCTTCTCATGAAAAGCAAAAGTGACAGAAAGCAGTTTAAAATATGACCTCAGCCTAGGGAATTTGCAACTTGAACAAGAATGAAGGTCCTGTGGTAGAAGTTGACAAATGACCCTAACATGTCTCTTAGTGACAAAGAGACTTCTTCACCCACAAGTATGATTGGCTCTGCCCACAACAAATCCAATACCAATTTGGAGTCCTGGGGGAAGAGTGAGAAATGATAAAGAGGAGGTAAATCAGAGTAGTAAAGGGCAGGAGTCAGTGCTATGGTATCTCAGGTAAATCTCTTTAGCACCGTGTATTCTTGTCACTCCAAATACTTAGACATTATTTCTTCTTATCCAGGAGGAAAAAAAAAACTCTGTTAATCGCAAAAAAAAAACAACAAAAAAGTGAATAACAAATCACTCCAAGAACTAGTACTTAAAATCATAAACATTTATTGTTTTTCATGGTTTTGTGGATTGACTAGGTGTTTCTTATGGCCTGGGTCAAGTTATTTGGGGGTAGAATAATTTAGGATTGCTTCACAAACATATCTGGTGGCTGGAAGTCGTTTGTCTAGGGCACCTGTCTACCTGTCTGGTGGCTGGCTTGATGTCATATGGAGCAAGGCCTTGTAGATCTTGTCATCCAGCAGATTATCCCAAATTCATTTCTGTGGAACTGGAAGGGGTCCCAGCAATAACAACAAGCAAGCCCCCAATGCACAAGCCTTCGCTTATATCACATTTTCTCATACCCCACTAAACAAAGTAAAGCCAAAGGCTAGGCCTGGCATCAAAAGACTAAGAAATTGGGGCACCTGGGTGGCTCAGTCGGTTGAGCACCTGACTTCAGCTCAGGTCATGATCTCACAGTTCATGAGTTCGAGCCCTCTGTCGGGCTCTGTGCTAACAGCTCAGAGCCTGGAGCCTGCTTCAGATTCTGTCTTTCTCTCTCTCTGTCCTTCCCTCACTTGTGCTCTCTCTCTCTCAAAATAATAAATATTAAAACAAATGTTAAAAGACTAAGAAATTAACATGAATTTTTAGTCTAAAGAGTTTCAGATAATTTGTGACCAGTATTTTTTGTTTGTTTGCTTGTTTGTTTGTTTGTTTGCCACAGACCATAAATTCTACCATTACATTTGAGTCTTTCTTTTACTATTGGTCCCAGAACATTAAAAATATGTTTCTTTGTTCCCCATTGGATACCCAGTATCAAAGTACTCTCCTTTTCTCTTCCCTAATAAAATAGTTTTTGAGAAACGGTATAAAAATTTTGTTTACATTGAAATGGATAATCATCCTCTTTCCTAAGAGTCTATCAGTTTAACATGGAAAGAGTGTATTGAGCCTAATGTCATCACAACATAGAGCCACACATTTCTATGACCAATTTGGAAAGAAATATTTTAGGGTAAAGCCAGAAATTCCTTTTGATTCTGAAATATTACCATATATCCCAAGTGGTAACAGGTAGTCTTTAAAGAGTCACTGTTTATCTAGAGAAACCAGGCTAAGTCTGTCCTTTAAAAGCAGCGCTAACACAGAAAGCCATCATCTATTGGAAATCTAACTACCGTAGTATCTATTTGCCATTCTCTCATGTGTTTTCCTTGTATGTACTTTTCCTGATATATAGCTACATGTCTGCAATTTCAAGTACGTCCACCCTTCCATAAAATCATGTGTCCATCCATTCAACAAATATTTATGAAGCATGTACTATGTGACTGTGACTAAGAGTTGGGTATGCTACAAGAAAGATAATAGACAATGTCCCTGCCACCATGGACCTCACCTTCTAGTGGGGGTACTGGCTCTTTTCCCTTTGCTTTCCTAGATTCACTCTCCATCCTTCTCCATCCTGCTCTGTGCTCTAGACTGTATCAGTGTGCTTCCTTTCCCCTTTGGCTTTCAGAGGAGTTTGGACAGTGAGGCATCAGTAGCAGAACAGTGCAGGCAAAGAAGAATTCATACTATTACTCCTAGGGCTCAAGTGTTGTTAGATTGCCATAGTTTGGCTGCACCTTTCTTTTTTTAATGTTTGTTTATTTATTTATTTATTTATTTATTTATTTATTTATTTATTTATTTATTTTGAGAGAAATGGGGGTAGGGGAAACATGCACAAGTGGAAGAGGGGCAAAGATAGAGGCAGAGATAGAAGCCCAAGCAGACTCCATGCTGTCAGTGCAGAATTCAATGTGGGGCTCGAACTCATGAACCTGAGATCATGAGCTGAGCTGAAATCAAGAGCCAGATGCCCAACAAAGCAACCCAAGCACCCCTTGGCTGTACATTTCTACTGAAGTTTCAGAGATAAAATTTGTCATTAGAGACAAGGTGGGAACAATTTTCATAATAAGCCACAGTTCCCCACAAGAGTGGTAATCAGAGTGTTTGGACCCATAAGGAACTGTTGTGATAACTAATTAATCATAGAATACTGAAGAATTAAATAGATAAATAACATTCTAAGATGCTGCTTGACACTTATATAAACAGATATTTTCTAAGTATGATACAAAGAAACCAAACTTGAGAGGCACCTGGTTGGTTCAGTTGGTTAAATGTCAGACTTTGGTTCAGGTCATGATCTCACTGTTTGTGGGTTCAAGCCCTGTGTTGGGCTCTGTGCTGACAGCTCAGAGCCTGGAGCCTGCTTCGGATTCTGTGTCTCCCTCTCTCTCTGCCCCTCCCATGCTTGTGCTTTGTCTCTTTCTGTCTCTCAAAAATAAATTTTTTCTTTTTTAATTAAAGAAACCAAACTTGAGCCACTGACATGGAGGTCATGGTCTTTACCAAAGGGTATAAACTAGTTAACTGATCCAGATTGATTGAGGGTAAGACCTTATCCCTTTGAGGAAGACATAGTCATGTGGCTACAGATATACACCAAGCATGTTTTCCTAAGCCTTTCCCAAAGTAGTCAGGGGCCATTTCTAGAGCCACAGGGACCTCAAAAAGATAAATGCTCACGCTTTCTCATTAATATTACATAGTAGCTTTGAAATTGCAACAATCACCAGACCTAAAGTACCACCCCAGCCCACTGGCTGCAGAGGCTTTTGGAGACCAGATAATAATTGGAAATTTAGATAAATATATCTCATAATCTCTCCAGTGGGACTGAGGGTCCATCCCTTGTTTTGTTTTGTTTTGTTTTGTTTTCCATATCCAGGCACTATTATAGGAATAGATACACTAAAAATTGAAAGAATCCCCACAATGGTTCCCTGAACTTTTATAGTAAGAAAGGGCATGTGGAAGTCCCTAGAAATGCTTCCCCAAGACAATAAACCAAAAGCTATATGGGCTCCCTCGAAATATGACAAATTAGTACTTTTATCAAAGCCCTAATAGATGCAAACGTCTTGATTACCATATCATCCTTATTTAATTTGTACATTTTGGTCAGTAAAAAAGCTAAATGGTTCATGCAAAATGACAGATTATTGTAGACATAATCAGGTCATGCTGTAATTCACAATTATAAATCCAAATGTGTTATCTTTGCTGAAACAAATAAACAGAAATTTTTGGCACCTGGCATACAATTATTGGCCTAGAAACATTTTTTTCTACATCCCTACTATCAGAGACATTCAGAAATTGTTTGTCTTCAACTGGCAAGGACTTCGTGTCCCCATAGTCTCTTGTCTCTGGATTGTGACAGTTCTCTTCCTCTCTCATTATATATTCTAGAAGAAATTGGTGATCTTTAATCTTCCCCCCTCCCCCCAGCTTTAGTGAGGAATGATGGATAAATAAAAATCATATCTATTTCAGATGTATAATATGGTGTTTATATATATATATATATATATATATATATGGAGAAATGATTACCACATTTAAGCTAATTAGCATATATATATAACCTTTTCATTTACCATGTATGTGTATGGTAAGAATACTTAAGATCTACTTTGTTAGCATATTTCAAGTATATAATAAATCATTAACTCTAGTCACCATACTGTATATTAGGTGTCCAGAACTTATTGATCTCACAACTAGAAGTACCCTTTGACCAACATCGCCCCATATTCCGCCCCCTCTAAGTCCCATGGAACCACTCTTCTTCCTCTGTTTTTGTGAGTTCAACTTTTTTAGATTCTACATGTAAATACTGTCTCTCTGTGTTTGGCTTATTGCACATAGCATGATGGCCTCCAGGTTAATCTATGTTGTCATTCATGACAGGATTTCCTTATTAAAAAAAAAAAAAACTGAATACTATTTCATTGTATATACACACCGCATTTTCTTTATCCATTCATCCATCAACAGAAGCAGGCTGTTTCCACATCTTGGTTATTGTGAATAGTGCTTCAGTGAGCTTGAGAGCTCAGATATCTATTTGAGATAGCCGTTTTATTTCCTTTAAATATAAACCCAGAAGTCAGATTGCTGGCAGTCCTATTTTTCATTTTTTTGAGGAACCTCCAAACCGTCTTTCATAATGGCGGTACCGATTTATATTCCTACCAACAGTGTACAAGGAGAACTTGGTAATCTTGATAGCACAGAAACACGGTCATTATCTTAATGATAGGAAGTTAATTGAACTGGGTAGGCAGGAAGTAGTAAGCATTCTAGGTAATTTAGTAAGCTGTACGCACATCAAAGAGTGACGATAATACTTGAGAGATTTCGGAGGCTTGTTCCATTGGTGAAGTTTCTAGGGATCGATTAATGTGATGTATGCAAGTTGTATATCACCTTTTTTTAAAGTTTGCTTGTTGTTTGTTTGTTTATTTAAAGAGAGCACAAGCAAGGTAGGGGCAGAGAGATAAGGAGAGAATCTCAAGCAGGCAACGTGCAGTCAGTACAGAGCCCGATGTGGGGCTGAGACTCACAAACCATGAGATCATGACCTGAGCCAAAACCAACAGTCGGATGCCTAACCCACTAAGCCACCCGACTGCCCTGCAAATATATCATCTTTAAAGTGAGAAACGAGTGTTGCATGTTCACTGTTGACCACAAAGTAAGAAACACATTTGTGTTGGTCTGACCCATATACTGTATAATCTTCAGGGCTACCAATTCCAAGTGGAGTTCAGAACAAAACAAAAAAATGACTTTGAAGAGGATGTAGACTGTGATCCAAGTTTTCCTGCCACTTGGTTCTCATAACTCAACAGAATCCATCGTACGGGAAGTGTCTGTGGCATGTATACTGTATAGAGCCACTGGGAAACCCTCAGAAGAGAATCAGAGTAGATGCTACACTTTCGGAGAAGGACAATGCTTTCCACTGCCAACAACTATTCCCCATTGTTAAAGCAAAGGTTGACTTGCTCTGAGGCCAAGTAGAAATGAATGTCTTAACGTAGGATAGTTGGAGGCCCAGTGGTCATAACTGGTTGTGGTACTCACTGCCAAAACTTGAAAAAAAGTGGAAATATTATGGAAGACCAAACCTAGGAAGATTTTAAAGGCTGATGCAAACACCATGAGCAGATGGTTCAGGTTCTCGTGGTATCTGCTCTCACTGCTTTACTGCTTTACTCTTATTCCTTTATGGCACACTTACGGCTTCATCAGGAGTTCCCAATTATAAGTTAATGGAGGAGGAAAATATCAGACGAGCCATAAAATGGATCTTCATAATATGCTGGCACGAGCTAGAAGTAAACGCAACTCTACTTGAGGGTGACCCTGTAACACAGCAGTGGAGGAAAATTCTCCCAGCGGGCAGGACTTTGGACCGATACCTGGTGTTCCACTTCATGAAGACTTGGCCTAAGGTATGCATCTATGGCACTTCAGAGGAATTGAGTATGAGTTTTTCACAAGGTTCGCAAGTTAGAATGAGACTGAAAGATTAATGGCAAGGCAATCTGGGAAGGAGGAAGAGGACACATCTCTTAGGATGTGCAGAGACTGTGCAGGTATTCAGGTCCTGGGTAAATGTCAGCCCGTTTTTAAGCACTGCAGAAGAGGCCCAAAATAATGAGGTGAAGTAGATGTTATTGGTAAATAACAAAGACTGAGCCCTGGGGTGTTCTCATATTTGGAAGTCCAGGAAATAGGAGCCACAAAACATTAACTATCTCTCTGATCACCCTGATCATTATTGTGAAAGTAATGATTTTAAGACATATCTGACCAAATTACTTTCCTACTTAAATCTGTCTTTAGCTTCTCCCTTTCAATCAGATAAAGTCCAAACTCCCTATTATGTCATATGAAGTATATATTGCACTTATTTCATGTCTATAGCTGTACCTCTGTGAACGAGATTCAATTCACAGTGTCTGAGATATGGGAGGACCTCAGTAAGTTCCTGACCACAGTTATCTAGAAGACTTGGATGGTGCTACTCAGCTGGTGAATGAATGTTGTGTTGGTTATGCAAACTTTTAAAGGGATACTTCTTGTGTCTATAATCAGACTGGAAAGTCTAAAGCACGATGTTTAATTTTGTGTGTCAACTTGATTGGGCCACCAAGTACCCAGATATTTTGTCAAACATTATTCTGGGTGAGGATGTGAGGGTTTTTGTGGATGAGATTAACATATGAATTAAGAAACTGAGTAAAACAGATTGCTGTCCCTCATGAGGGTGGGCCTGATCTAATCAGTCAAAGGCATGACTAGGAAAAAAAAAAAAAAGGCTGATGGACGGTCCCCTGAGTGAGAGAGAATTCTTTCGGCCTGATTACCTTCAGACTGGGACATTAAATTTTTTCCTGCCTTTGGACTCAAGCCAAAACTTTGGCTTTTCCTGAGTCCTACGCCTGCTGGCCTTTGGACAGGAAGTACATGATTGATTTTCCTGGATCTTCAACTTGTTGACTCACCCTGCAGAGTTGGGATTTATGCATCTACATAATTTCATGAGCAATTTCTTATAAGAAATCTCTTTATATTTCTCCTAATGGTGCTATATTTATTCACTGAAGAAATAAACTATAACAACAACAACAAAAAGGAGTCACCAGTTCAGATTTTTCTTTTCTGTATACAAATGCCTAGTTTGAGTAATTTGTTCAAATCACTGCTTTCTCATTGCTCCAATCCTTATTTTTAAACTCTCGTTATTTAATTAATATCACTGAGATCTTAGGACATTGGTAAATAATAATAAAAATAGCTTATAAAAATTGTAAAAGAGTGCCAGTATGTGCCACAGTTCATTCTAAAAGTTATATCCCCTGCTTCACTTAGTCCTGACAACAATCACATGTGGTAAATGTTAATGTTACCCTAGAAAAAAGCAAATACAATTTGTGAGACACCTCCTTTATGCCAGACCCCATGCTATATGTTTTATATAAATTATTACATTAAAATTTTCCTATAAACCCAGCAGCTACAGAGGTAGCACTGCCATTCAGTAATTTTAATAATTTGTTGAATTGCAACAATGTAGGAAATATCAATCTGAACCCCGTGTGTCTATGTAAATCCAAGACTCTTTCCCAGTATTCTAACTGGGTTTAGGCTAAGATGTGACTCAAGGTGGAAAGATGCATCTTCTTTTCACCTCAAAAAGCATGTGGAGTTTAGTCTTTAGGGACCAAGGCAATATATTTTAGGTGTATTTCCAGGTCTGTCCAGACAGAACACCGTGAGCTTGTATAACGTTCTCTACACTAAAAGCACCGAGTGAGTGCTTATCAGAGGGGATCGATAAAACAATGACTGGGAACATGTGGATCTTAACAAGCAACAGACTTAAAAAATTCAAAAGAAAATGGACTTCGAGCTACAACCGACATGAATCTGAAGCATGTGTGAAAAAGAAACACATGTTCAGACCTGAAAATCTGCCATTTCATGAGATCCTCCCTTAAATTTTCTCTCTCTTGAGTGTACTCTGAGTTTATTTATTGCTTCTGAACCATTACAGAGAGTCTCCTGATTCTAAGCGGAGTCACCATCCTTAATAACGTAGTGACATGTCTATTGGATTATATTTCATCAACGGACAATTCCAGCCATTGTGTACTTTGTCCAATCCTCCAATGCATCCGATGATGTGTTTCTCTATCTAATTATGTTTCCAAATATTAGCAGAGATAATCTTTCCTACGTCCCTAGGAAAAGACGAGACTTTATACTATTCTGAGTCCTTTTTTAAAGGAGCAGTCCTCTCTGTGTTTTGCCCTGAGGCATTTTCATTATGTGTTCCCTGCTCAAAGGCCAGACGACCTTTGCAGATAGAAAATACACACCGTCCGTTAAGGGCCGCACATTCAGTTGTTGCCACCTGGATTCTAGTTAAAAACATATTCGTGTTCCTGCTCATTCTGTGTCAGAGGGTTTAGTAGATGTGTCAGCTGTATGAGCCATTGTGAGTTTCTTCTCCTATATATGGGCTTTCAAGCTAGATGTAAGGACCCAACCACTTACAATGTTTTATTAGAAAATAATTTCTAAATAGAGCTCTAATTCATTATTCTTTTAAAGTTCTTTGAAGCATGGAGGTTAAAGAACACCCTACTAAAGAATGAGTGGGTCAACCAGGCAATTAGAGAAGAAATTAAAAAATATATGGAAACAAACGAAAATGAAAATACAACAATCCAAACGCTTTGGAATGCAGCAAAGGCAGTCCTGAGAGGAAAATACATTGCAGTCCAGGCCTATCTCAAGAAACAAGAAAAATCCCAAATACAAAATCTAACAGCACACCTAAAGGAAATAGAAGCAGAACAGCAAAGGCAGCCTAAACCCAGCAGAAGAAGAGAAATAATAAAGATCAGAGCAGAAATAAACAATATAGAATCTAAAAAAAAACTGTAGAGCAGATCAACGAAACCAAGAGTTGGTTTTTTGAAAAATTAACAAAATTGACAAACCTCTAGCCAGGCTTCTCAAAAAGAAAAGGGAGATGACCCAAATAGATAAAATCATGAATGAAAATGGAATGATTACAACCAATCCCTCAGAGATACAAACAATTATCAGGGAATACTATGAAAAATTATATGCCAACAAATTGGACAACCTGGAAGAAATGGACAAATTCCTAAACACCCACACTCTTCCCAAACTCAATCAGGAGGAAATAGAAAGCTTGAACAGACCCATAACCAGCGAAGAAATTGAATCGGTTATCAAAAATCTCCCAACAAATAAGAGTCCAGGACCAGATGGCTTCCCAGGGGAGTTCTACCAGACGTTTAAAGCAGGGATAATACCTATCCTTCTCAAGCTATTCCAAGAAATAGAAAGGGAAGGAAAACTTCCAGACTCATTCTATGAAGCCAGTATTACTCTGATTCCTAAACCAGACAGAGCCCCAGTAAAAAAAGAGAACTACAGGCCAATATCCCTGATGAATATGGATGCAAAAATTCCCAATAAGATACTAGCAAATCGAATTCAACGGCATATAAAAAGAATTATTCACCATGATCAAGTGGGATTCATTCCTTGGATGCAGCGCTGGTTCAACATTCGCAAATCGATCAACGTGATACATCACATTAATAAAAGAAAAGATAAGAACGATATGATCCTGTCAATCAATGCAGAAAAGGCCTTTGACAAAATCCAGCACCCTTTCTTAATAAAAACCCTTGAGAAAGTCGGGATAGAAGGAACATACTTAAACATCATAAAAGCCATTTATGAAAAGCCCACAGCTAACATCATCCTCAATGGGGAAAAACTGAGAGCTTTTTCCCTGAGATCAGGAACATGACAGGGATGCCCACTCTCACCGCTGTTGTTTAACATATTGTTGGAAGTTCTAGCATCAGCAATCAGACAACAAAAGGAAATCAAAGGCATCCAAATTGGCAAAGATGAAGTCAAGCTTTCGCTTTTTTCAGATGACATGATATTATACATGGAAAATCTGATAGATTCCACCAAAAGTCTGCTAGAACTGATACATGAATTCAGCAAAGTTGCAGGATACAAAATCAATGTACAGAAATCAGTTGCATTTTTATACACTAACAATGAAGCAACAGAAAGACAAATAAAGAAACTGATACCATTCACAATTGCACCAAGAAGCATAAAATACCTAGGAATAAATCTAACCAAAGATGTAAAAGATCTGTATGCTGAAAACTATAGAAAGCTTATGAAGGAAATTGAAGAAGATATAAAGAAATGGAAAGACATTCCCTGCTCATGGATTGGAAGAATAAATATTGTCAAAATGTCAATACTACCCAAAGATATCTACACATTCAATGCAATCCCAATCAAAATTGCACCAGCATTCTTCTCGAAACTAGAATAAGCAATCCTAAAATTCATATGGAACCACAAAAGGCCCCGAATAGCCAAAGTAATTTTGAAGAAAAAGACCAAAGCAGGAGGCATCACAATCCCAGACTTTAGCCTCTACTACAAAGCTGTCATCATCAAGACAGCATGGTATTGGCACAAAAACAGACACAGAGACCAATGGAATAGAATAGAAACCCCAGAACTAGACCCACAAACGTATGGCCAACTCATCTTTGACAAAGCAGGAAAGAACATCCAATGGAAAAAAGACAGTCTCTTTAACAAATGGTGCTGGGAGAACTGGACAGCAACATGCAGAAGGTTGAAACTAGACCACTTTCTCACACCTTTCACAAAAATAAACTCAAAATGGATAAAGGACCTGAATGTGAGACAGGAAACCATCAAAACCCTAGAGGAGAAAGCAGGAAAAGACCTCTCTGACCTCAGCCGTAGCAATCTCTTACTCAACACATCCCCAAAGGCAAGGGAATTAAAAGCAAAAATGAACTACTGGGACCTTATGAAGATAAAAAGCTTCTGCACAGCAAAGGAAACAACCAACAAAACTAAAAGGCAACCAACGGAATGGGAAAAGATATTTGCAAATGACATATCGGACAAAGGGCTAGTATCCAAAATCTATAAAGAGCTCACCAAACTCCACACCCGAAAAACAAATAACCCAGTGAAGAAATGGGCAGAAAACATGAATAGACACTTCTCTAAAGAAGACATCCGGATGGCCAACAGGCACATGAAAAGGTGCTCAATGTCACTCCTTATCAGGGAAATACAAATCAAAACCACACTCAGATATCACCTCACGCCAGTCAGGGTGGGTAAAATGAACAAATCAGGAGACTATAGATGCTGGAGAGGATGTGGAGAAACAGGAACCCTCTTGCACTGTTGGTGGGAATGGAAATTGGTGCAGCCGCTCTGGAAAGCAGTGTGGAGGTTCCTTAGAAAATTAAAAATAGACCTATCCTATGACCCAGCAATAGCACTGCTAGGAATTTACCCAAGGGATACAGGAGTACTGATGCATAGGGGCACTTGTACCCCAATGTTTATAGCAGCACTCTCAACAATAGCCAAATTATGGAAAGAGCCTGAATGTCCATCAACTGATGAATGGATAAAGAAATTGTGGTTTATATACACAATGGAGTACTACATGGCAATGAGAAAGAACGAAATATGGCCCTTTGTAGCAACGTGGATGGAACTGGAGAGTGTGATGCTAAGTGAAATAAGCCATACAGAGAAAGACAGATACCATATGTTTTCACTCTTATGTGGATCCTGAGAAACTTAACAGAAACCCATGGAGGAGGGGAAGGAAAAAAAAAAAAGAGGTTAGAGTGGGAGAGAGCCAAAGCATAAGAGACTCTTGAAAACTGAGAACAAACTGAGGGTTGATGGGGAGTGGGAGGGAGGGGAAGGTGGGTGATGGGTATTGAGGAGGGCACCTTTTGGGATGAGCACTGGGTGTTGTAGGGAAACCAATTTGACAATAAATTTCATATATTGGAAAAAAAATAAAGTTCTTTGAAAGACTAGAGATTTGCCTTGAATTATTTCACAGCAATTTAAGTTGTTCAGTAAGTAAAATTAAGCTGACATACACTATAAAATACTGAAGCCACTGTTTCTTAGAGGTATTAAAATGTTGTGTATGAGGATAATAACAATGGTTGGTATGAACTGACGTGAAGATCTCAAAACATTTTTACATTTCTTTTACTAATACTATCCCAATTTTGCTGTGTTATTGTCCTTTGCTAGTTGTTTTTGATTCCACTTGAAGCACATTTAAGGGATTACATATCCATTATTAAAACGTAAAATACTCATCAAATTTGGCATAGTTCCTGGAAATCTGAAAGAGGTACACATATTCCTATAAAGAGGTAAATCTGAAAATGCTTCCTTCGCTTTTCTATAGACAAACGTAGAGAAATCTGGAGAGAGCTTCTGAAGATGATAGCCATTTCCCTCCGATGATCACATTATTTGATGAAGATGAAACATCATTCTGGGTTTTCCTTTATTTTCTTCGCACCTACACAAACTTTGCATATTTATATGATGCATGATCATGGTTACAAATGTTTTCAAAACCATTCTTCGAGACAGAAATACCAATATAACTCTAGTATCATGATATATGATGTAAGCTTAAGACTGTGAATTAATTATTTCCAAATAATATGCAACCTACTTGTATTTGGTCATTTTTTAAAAAAAACAAAATCCATTACTTACAATGTCAGGGGTGGATTCTTGGTCTTTCCTTCAAAAAAACTGTTAATATGAGTATTTAGAATCTGAATTGCAGAACAGAGTTTGCAGAGTAGAGAGCACCTTGGGGGGGGAAAGCTTTAATCTTGGTGCAAACTACTTCTTTTTATCTATAGCTTTTTGTAGTGACCCTAACTAAAATAGCAAATGATGTGAGACTATTATTTATAAACACAGACAGCAATAAGAAAATTAAAAGGCAGGATTGAATTAGTCAAAACACAAGCATATATATGCTATATGTTCACTAATAGCTACACTAATATAGCTACACTAATATATAATATAAAATAGCTACACTAATAAAAAGTATCTGTCAAGACAGAGGGCCAGGAGTACAGAAAAAATAGGTGGAACCATCCTGCAAGCAGGGACATCAGGGCCCCAACTGCACATGGGTCTGAGAGTTAAGTTTGTTCCATTCATCGGATTATAAATTGATGACTTGGCAACCTCTACCAAGATACCAAAATGGAGACACTTCCCAACAGTTTTTACTCTGGGTTAAAATCCTATGGGCGACACCACAATTTACCCACTCTCTTATCTACGATTATTGGAGATCTGTTGGCACTTGCTATATTAGCCATGACCTGTGGGTGGAGGCAATATATGGAAAGCAACATTTCATTTTCCTAAGACAAGGTCCAGGAACACAAAGTTTGCATGCCCTTTTCCTTCCTGTCCTTTTCATCTCTCTTTAAAACATTGATTTCCTGGTAAATGGATAGGAAACATATTAATTGGTGTCCTGGCAGGAAGCAGATGGCATATTTAAACCAGTGATTTGAAGAAATTAAAGTAAAGAGAACCTCTAAAAAGAGCTTTGGAAGAATTCAGGAAAGTCAGTATGGGAAAGTATGAGCTAGTGACAGACCAGTAGGGGCAAAAGATTGAAGAAATTCAAGGAATTTGGAAAAAGGTCACTGTTAGGACAAAAGCCTGGTTGAGGAATGTGGCCAGACATCAGTCACCTGGCAGGGAGGAAGCTGGCCTCCTGTCCTCACTCACTTACCTCCTGTTGGCTAAAACCCACAAAATGACAGAGGCTAAGGGGTCCTTTGATATAATCCAAAGGGCTCATCTGTCAGGGGCCCATGCAGAGTGGAAGAGGAAGCACCAAAGATCGTCGGGGACAAAAATATTCTATAACACATAGAGTATAATAAACAAAGTTTTAAGGAACCTTCACATCTGCTTTGGAGCAGCCCAATCTGATGCAAACAATACAGTAAACAGTTTTTATTCAGATTTTTGAAATTCTATTACAGCCATTCATAACATTCAAGGCAAGGTCAATATAGAGAAAGGTTTTTGGGGACTGATCCAAAATATAAAAGGAGTTCAGAGAAGTTGGGGCAAACTGCACAGGTCTGCCACATCTGAGTAGGTACTTGTCTGCTCAGAGTAGAATTCTCTGGAACCTGACCTAGGTTTGAGGGTGGACCTCTGTCTGACTTCACCAAGCTTCTCCTCTCTCATGACCCAGTGTAAGGATTTATTGAATGTCTTCTGAAATTGTAGCACCTGGCCAATTCATTTGAATTTTTTTCTCCCCAGTTAGTTTTGTTGGTGGAGAACCTGGTAATGTCTGTGAATCTCTAGATGATGTTCATTCTGTCTTTCCTCCCCTCTCTGACTGTTACTTAGGGAAAACTTGGTCTGAGCTGCATGGAGGAATGGCTTTATCATTGGAGACAGAGTGACCCTTGCTTCCAGCACTTGCTTTCTCTACTTAGAGAGAATTTTTGAGCCAGTCATATCATGTACATTGCTCTAAGAGTGGCAGGGCAGGGACAGTCAGAGGGGGCCCATACGCAAACACAGCACTATAAGAGAGATATGTACAGTGAATGCCCGGCATACATAGAAAGGGTAATTTGTGAAAAGGTGATTTTGGTGAGTCTTCATAAGCTATGTGATAACCTTTAAGCAAATAAATTCAATTCAACAATATGTTTATACGTGGTAGTATGAATTTGCACTCAGCGAATTGTTAGGTGTTACAGAGGCGACAATGTGTATAATACATGGTCTGTGCATCAAGGGCCTTTCCACCTGGTTAAGATGACATGAAAATCCATTAAGCGATGAATTACAGGCTGTGTTGCATTGCTGTTTAAGTGTCCAGTGAGTGGGACTGGTATAAAGTATTGAAAGAGAACTGTATGTAACAAGAAAGTCTAGACAAGATGAAGGTCAGACCATAAGCTTAGAAACAGGGACTGTAAAGATTGTAAGAGGAGATGGTTTTCCAAAGGAAGTATAAGCACCTACCCCTTTCAAACTAGAGCGATAAAGAATTAGGGCAGCAGCAGAGTTGGCAAGAATAATGATTCCTGACCTTCAAAATCTTCCCTATCTATAACTCTCATGGATTTCCATCTGTCTCAGCAAAGATAAGACTATGAATTCTTTTGCAGTGTGGTCTTATTGATTTGATACGTGTCATAATTTATGGTGTCTAAGAAATACAAAACTATGGCCATTTGGGGTTCATTTTGGAGTAAATCTAGAATGCTTGTATTAAATCTATCTCTATTTGTGTATGTATAAAATATCATATTTCTAAATATGAGTATCCAAATACACAATTATGAATATATTTATAGTATTATCAAGTGTTATGAGTCTTTGGTATTACGAATAATGTGCTATTAGACATATAAATACCACCCAGGATTTAGAAAACTCGTAAATGTTATATAATCATTCTAAACATTTTAGTAGAAATGTTCAGTTTCCTTTGCTTTGCTAACTCTTCATCCATGTTCAGTTCTCATAAAAAATAGCGTGTTTTTCCTGGTTGGACATAAAATTTCTTTCCTAGTGCTTGATTATTTAATTCAATATCAGATCTTGGCAAGATCTTTCAGCATCCAGGAAGTTAAAATCATGCACAGAAAATTACATTTTACTTTGTTATGAGAGCAGCTCTTATCTTTATATGTTGTCTCTATTGTAACATATAGTATAAGACAATCTTCCATTTAGAAACCACATGCAGGTACAGTTATTTTTATTTTGGAGGCATCCTTAGAAAATACACAACTACCAGAGTTAGCAGTCAGATTCTGGATGCTCTTTGTTAATAAACATTACCTCCGTTCCGATGCGTGGCATTACCATTTCCTAAATTATTGGAAAGTCTTCCCATCCTCCTCACCTCTAAAGTGTTTGTAAAGTATAAAACCCCATTGTTTTATATTGACACTGAAGCAAATTTCCCCACCCAATCTGTCAAAAATTCTTACATGGCTCTTGAATGCCTGTTGTTTTAATTTCTTAACATGGTATTAGAAACTTTTCATACTAATATCCAACATCTCTTGTACATTTTGGTTTCTCAGTCCACCGGTTTCTCCATTGACCACATAGACGTGCCAGTAAGACTCTGCACCTGTTACTGAGTAAGTTTTGTAATTTGTTTCTCCATGTATTTAGTTATATTGTACTTGTTCCCTGCAATTACCTCTCCCCTCTCTTACTCTTATAAAGTCTGTCCTTGTAGGCCAAAATTAAATCTTCTGGTCCTAACTTTTTTCCTTTTCTATATATTCATGTACCATTTATTCTCCAATAAAACGTGTCATTCTTGGTTCTATTATAAAAATGTATGTACATATCTCTCTCTCCCTGGCTAACATTTTACTCAAGAAACATTTAGTATGTCTCTACCGTGGGCCATGTTATTTTATAAGGAATTTGGAAACCAATATGAATGCAAAAGAATCCTTGTGCTAATAGAGTTATTTTGAATTTAGTAGATCAATAGCTAAACAAATGGTTACAAAATCGTCTGATATATATATATATATATATATATATATATATATATATAATTATTATTATAAAAGAACATATAAAATGTTATATAAAAAGAGAAGAAAAACTACCAAAGTCAGCCTATGAGAGTCAGGGTAGTCATCATTAATAACAGGTTAATCAAACTCAGTCTTTACAGAAGAAGAGAAAATTTACTAGTCAGACAAAAATGAGGCAAGACACCTAGTAGATGAACAGATAAGTTGGGAAATTAGATTGCCAGATGCACATAAGGGATTCAGTGAAGTTAGATTCAGAGTGCTTATAGCAGAAATACAGTAGTAGTCAGGTCATAAAAAGCCTTTTGTGTCCTACTAAGGTCGTAGAGGATAGGAAAGACCTGAAAACATTCTAAGCTGAGCAGAGATTTGTGTATCTGAAACACTGCCCAGACTGTGGTGCAGAGAGAGAATGGCTTTGAGTACATTAAACTCGAGAAAGAGAGGGTAAAATTATATGATTGCTTATGTGGTTCAAGTGAGCCATGATTAGATAATAGGCCATGGCAGTGGCCTTGATCATGGAGAAGGGAGATAGATTTGATAACAAAAAGAGGTAGCCAGTAGTAATGGCAGGTTTAGTGGTTAATTGACTACAAGAATGAGAGAGACAGAGAGTTGAAACCATTCTCTGGTTCGGGACAGGGCAACTAGAGAAGCGTGCAATCCATTCCCCAACACAGGGAATAAGA
The DNA here is from genome assembly GCF_018350195.1 of Panthera tigris. Lineage (NCBI taxonomy): Eukaryota > Metazoa > Chordata > Mammalia > Carnivora > Felidae > Panthera > Panthera tigris. Next base: position 128,935,008 of record NC_056665.1, read on the forward strand.
GGAAAGGCTAGTAGAAGGAATAAGAGAATGAGGTAGCTTCTGGACAGGCTGAGTTTGAGTGAGGTGCATTTAGAATTTTCATGGTAAGTTCTCAATTTGGAAGCTGGAAGAAAAGTTGAAGAGCTGAAGAGAGAGAGATGATAAGATCTCCCAGGAGAGTGTGAAGGTGTTGATTTAGGACCGGGAAGCAACACAGGTAATTAAAACGGTGGCATGCAATGAAATGTCCACAATAAGATTATGGAGTGAAAAGGGTCAGAGAGCACTAAAAACTGTCATCATAAGAGGAGCCAAAGGTAGCTTATGATCGGTAACAATAAAACAAAATGAACAAAGAAACAAATGAAAAACAAAGAAGGTTTCAGGGGAGTGTGGAGTGATGGAACTCGAAAAAAAGAGAACGTTTTCGATGGTGTCACATGCTAGTCAGCTAAAAGTGAAATATTAGTCATTGAATTTGGGAGTTAGGGATCCTTTATGTCTTCATCAAGTCATTTCCAGTGGGGACAGAGGCAATTTTCAACAACTCAGAAGAGGAGAAGAGGAGATAGAGTGTATTGGGTTCTGTTTTGATAAAGTGAGAAATGAGGAAATAGTGCATGATACGACAGCAGCCAAAATGAAACATTTTACTTCTGTTTTTGTTTTGTAGGTGAGACGTCTCAAGTATGAGTATATTCTTAGGAGAATGATCTAATGGAAAGCAGTAAAGTTACCCGCTTGAGAAAGAGGGTATTTGATAGCAGTTGAGTCAAGATGAATTGTATGTATTAGAAAGAAAAAAGTGATGGGATGGTCTTTGAACAGTGTATGGACAAAGGCAAGATTTTAGATGAAAAAGTGAGACACTCAGGGCTTTCCCCCCACCCCCCTTGTAGGAGACTAGGTTATCTACTGTGATGTGGAGAGGAGAAGGGGCCTTTGAAGACATGGCTATGTATTTGAAGTAACTACTGTGTGGATACGGACAAGGACTTGACCAAGTGCACGTGACAGGATGTCTGCATAGTTTTCTGTCTGAAGGCAGACACCATAAGGTTTTAACGGTACCTTTATTAAGGATTGGGTGATTTTTCTTCCAGGTACAGAAATACAAAAAAGGATCATGGGACCGTTCAAAGCAGATTTGAAGAATTTTAGGTGGAACACAATTGAAGCATATGTGCAAGGAATGTTGAGGTGAATCTATAAAAGATTACAAGTAATGAACCATGAGACATTAAAGCCTTAGATGTGGGTGGTAAGTTCGGGAAAAATGAGAATTTCCTTTTGGCTGACGCAGAAGCCTGTTGTTCTCAAACCTATGTGTATATAAGAATCATCAGGGATATCATGTTAAAAGTGCAAGTTTTCAGGCTGCCTCCACAGACTTTAGGGTGAGTTTTGGGGAACTACATTTTAAACCATACCAGATGATGATGCGGGAGGTCCTCAATCAACTTATTTTTTTGTTGTTATTATTAAAAAAGAAAGAAAGAAAATACTGGGAAAGGATGTCAGCTGAGAACATAGATTGGGAATGAGGCTGAAAAGGTAAATAAGGGTTGTGTTGTCATGGGACTTAAGTGTTTGTGTGAGGAATGTAAAAATTTTCCTTCAGATAACATATTAGCCTAAGGAATTTACAAAACAAAACAAAACAAAAACTCTAAGAGCTAATAAGTGATTCAACAAGGTTGCAGGACATACAACCCACAAATATCAATCAGATTTCTATATATGCTAACAATGAACATGTGGAAACCTACATTTAAAACAGAATACTATATATAATCATTCCAAAGAAATGACATATCTAAGTATAAACAACAAAATATGTATGAAATCTGTATGCTCAAAATTATAACATATTGATGAAAGAAATCAAAGAAGAGCTAAATAAGTGGAAAGACATGTGATTTTCGTGGATGGAAAGACTCCATATAGTAAAGATGTCAATTTTTTTTCAAATCGATCTATAGGTTTAATGTGATTCCTATCAAAATCCAAGCAAGATTTTTGGAGACATATTCAAACATTCTCAAATGTATGGGGAAAGGCACAGGCCCTAGAGCAGCTAAAACAATCTTGCAAAAGAATAATGCAGAAGGAATTGTTCCGTACAATATTAAGCTCTGCTGTATTCCTATACTGACCAAGACAGTGTGGTCGTGGTGGAGAGACAGACACTTAGACCAACCAGACTAGAGAACTTATAAATAGAACCATGTACACATGACCAACTAATTATTGACAAAGGTGCAAAATCAATTCTTTTTTATTATTTTAAGTTTTTGTAATATTTATTTATTTCTGAGAGAGAGAGAGAGAGAGAGAGAGAGAGAGAGAGAGAGAGAGAGAAAGCGAGCAGGGGAGGTGCAGAGAGAAAGGGAGACACAGAATCCAAAGCCAGCTCCAGGCTCTGAGCTGTCAGCACAGAGCCTGACATGGGGCTCACACATACGAACTGCGAGATCATGACCTGAGCTGAAGTCAGCCTGCTTAACCGACTCAACCACCCAGGTGCCCCAGGAGGGAAATCAATGCAATGGAGTAGACAACCTTTCAGTAAATTGTGACAGAGCAATTGGACATCCCCAGGGGGAACAAAAAGGAATCCTAATCGAACCTCACACTACACACAAATGATACATCAGGTGGAAGTTTTTGTAAGAAAAAGGGGAACAGGTTGCCCTTGTCTGGAACAGAGCTGGCACATCTGGAGTCTTTCCCTCCCTGCCCAGAGCCCCCTGACAGGACTCCTTCACCAGCCAATGTCACTTCTGAGTTACTTCCATGGTCCTCAAAGTGCACATGCATCAGTATCACCTGCAAAGTTTGTCAGAAGACAGATTGCTGGGCCTCATGGCCAGAGTTTCAGATTCTTGGTAGGTCTATGGTGAGAACCAGAAACTTACATTTTTAGGTTGTCTCTGGGCAATATGGATGCTACAAGTTGGGAGGCCATACTTTGAGAACTGCTGTTTTAGGTGTTCACAGGATAGGTGAAAAATTGGTGTTCACACAATAAGGAATCAAAAGACAAGTTTCAGGAAGTAACCAATATAATGAAAATGATAATACTTTGTCAATATTTGGAAGATGATTCTGGGTGGGAAGATATTGGAGGAACAATGAAAAAAATGCTACAGCATTTAAGGAGCCAGATATCTAATTGGAAGTGATTGGTAACAAACTGGAAGTCAGGAAAGAGAAGGCGGCATGCCAGTGATGTATAGAACATTTTAGCTTGAGGAGTTAAGTTTCCCTTCAATGATGTTACGGGGGGGGGGACTGGAACTTTAAATCACCAATCAATGGAAATAAGTTATTAGAGGAAAATGTCTATTTCAAGAAGCTTCATCTTTTTTTCAGGTAATTCTGACTATCTTGCTGATTCTCTATGCTTCTTGAAGGATGCCATGTTGCTATTTGAGAAAGAATGGGGAGTATCGTGTCCTAGGAATCTCTGATTATTGTGGCATTGCCAGAGGATGAGTGGTTGAACCTACTGAGGTGTGACTGGTGTCACTCAGCTTTGCAGTCTTAGATGTCCCTCCCTCTGGTCACTGTCTGCCATCATCTGTGGTTCCCAATGTTAGTATTCAAGATGGTCTCCTTTTTCTGATGCAGGCTTTGTCGGTCCACCTGCCTGCTCATCATTTCTTGGTTCCATTAACAAGACAGGTGGTAACTTCTGTTCTCCTTCATGTCATGTGTTGACCACGGAGCACCGGTGGTGAAGCCCAGCCTTCCTTCTAGTCTTCTTCTCCCAAACAAGCTCCTACTCTGCACTGCATCTAGATCCCAGCCAAATACTGAGCTCCCATCTGAGGCTATTTGGGAAATCATACTATAATGTCTTCAAATTCTTCATAGTTTAATTTTATTAGCATGAGTGTGGGGGAAGCAGAGGACCTACTGGGCTCTGCTCTTAGCATTCCTCTTCTTTTTCTCATACTCCAAGGAAACAAAGGCAGCTAAGTACTTCTGATCAGTATCGGGCAGGGAACTCCCTTGTATCATATCCTGTTCATTCCTGAGGTGGTGTTCATCCTGTCCTGCTTCCAGAAGCTACGATCATGGATGAACACAAAAAGAAATGGATTTATTAATAACGTAAGATACACTGGAAGGCATGACATATGCAAAATATCCCAGTCCCAGAAAGGTAAAGAATATGAAAAAGGATCTACTTTGTTAGGGAAGGCAGCTTACTCTGCTTGAGCAAGGTTGAATTTACGTCTTGCCATCAGTCATCCAGATGGACATAATCCAAGAGAATTTGGGGATATAGATGCAGAGTTCTGAAATAAGATTGTGCTGAAAATACAGATACGATAATTCTCCAAGTAATTCTTCGGGTTGCCTGGCCATTTAATTAAAAGCAAAACAATCAGTTAATTAAAAGCTGTCTCTTTGGCTGGAATATATTCAAGCTAATTGGAGTGGTTTTACGGTCATTTTTTAATTTTTTTCGGAATGTCAGACTAGTTAACTCTTTTGACTATAACCCTGGGATACACTACATTTTTAATACTTAATTTTGACATTTGGAATTTGGAGAATTAATTTCATGTGGTTAAATTACAGATAGTGACACAGTATTGTAGAAATGACCTTATTTATTTCAAAACTGATGTGGTTTCAACTTAGTTCTGGGTTGAATTAAAGAAAAGTACATATTTGTAATTACTCCTACTCACAGTTACAGCTCAAAATTTCTCTTTGATGGAAGATTTGTGAAAGCAGTCTGATTGCCATGTTAGCCTTTCTGGACTCTTCTGCTAAATTCCCGTGTTCTCTCTGTCCTTGCTCCTCACTTTCCACATTCCTACCCCAGGCAAGATTTCTGCTCTGCAATCCTGTTTTCCTTTTCCCTCACCAGCCACTTCTCAGAAATTGTTTTTCCCCTGGATTTTCCTTTTTCTTTCCTTCCAATATCTGAATGTTGGAGCCCCAAGTGTCCATAGTGGGTTCTTCTTTCGCCCCCAGAGATCTCATCCTGTTCTCCAGATTTTTATACCGTATTAATCATCACAAATACAATCTATTAGCAGAGAATTTACCTGTTATATCTCTGACTCTGACCTCTGTGAGCTGCAGATATTTTAACACCTGCCATCATGGCTCAGAACAGAAAATCTTGAATTTAAAATATCTATGACAGAATTCTTGATATATCTCCTGTATCAGTCTACTTGCACTGACATAACAAAATAGCACAGACTACATTGCTTAAACAGCAGAAATGTATTTTCTGATCGGTCTGGAGCTGAAAGTGCAAATTCAAGGTTTTGGCAGGGTTGTGTCTTGAGAGGATACCTCACATGGGGTGTAGATGTACCTGGAATTTCCTCAGTGGAATTGTGTGGGGAGAGAGGGAGCTCTCCCTTTGTCTTCTCAAGACCATCAATGCTATTAGATTAGGATCCCACCCTCATGACCTCATGTAACCTTATTTACCTCCCCAAAGCCCTATCCCCAATTATTGTTACAATGGGGGTTAGGGCTTCAACATGCAAATATTGGAGGGACAAAATGTAGCCCATCCCCACCCTCCTCAGCATGCTGAAACTTTTGGTATAGAATCAATTGAAAGCAGAAGTTATTATACGGATAATTCCATTCTCTGGTGTCCCCTTTTTTTTGGTAAGGACACTAGTCCCATGCCCTACCCTTATGACCTCATTTAACCTTAATTTCTTCCTTTTAAGTTTATCTACAAATTCAGCCACATTAGGAGTTAGGGCTTCAACTTCCACATTTTGTAACATACAAGCATTCAGTCCGTATTATCTCCCCACCTTGAATCTTCCTCTCCCACAGTCACCCATACCTCAGTCAACGAAGACATTGGCGGTAAACTCCGATTCACCAGTAATGCCATGGGGTCCATCCTCAAAATCCACACAGGTTTTGATCACGTTTCACCTTCTGCACACCTGCCTCTCTATCAAGGCCTACTGCAGTAGACTCCTAACAGATTCCCCTGCTTCCCCTTATGCTTGTCCACAACTTGTTTTCCACAAACATAAATCAGATCCTTTCACTTGCCTGCCCCCAGCGTTCCGTGCCTTTCATGTCACTTGGAAGGAAAGCCAACCTTCTGGGCTGTGGCTGTCAGACCTCGGGTGATGTGTGAGACTACTGACTGAAGTCTATCTCCTACCCCTGTTTATTGTGTTACTACACTCCACGTACATCAACCTCCTTACGAGTGTTCATGCTTCTCCTTCCCCTACCTTTGCATCTGTTCTTTCCTCTGTCTGGGATGTTCTTTCCCTGTCTCTGTGCATGGTTTACCGCTTTCATTCCAGGACTGTGTAAACAATGCTGCTGCTCCCGGGTTGCCATCCTCCAGTCACCTCCCAACCCCCTGCAGCCAGTACCACATCAGAGAATCTGCTCTCATTAGCCAACCTGCTAAATCTAACAGAAATGATGCAACTTGTGTACAACTAATGCTTGTTGCAGTATTTGACAACATTGGACCCCTTCTCTTTCTCCCTTGAACCACTCCTCTTTGCTTTTCATTGCACATTCCTGATATGTCACTCCTGAAACTTGCATTCTTCTGAGGGCAAAAATAATAAACACACAATGGAATGTAGAGCATGAAGTCACCTCTGTAGGAGAGGCCTTTTCTGTGTACCTTGTCTAAGCCACAGTCCTCCTTTTACTTTCTACCCCATTGGTTCTATACTTATCGCCACCTTGTATTCTACTACAAGCTAGAATGTAAACTCTCTGAGGGCAGGGGGGGCAAGAACGTTTTTATTAGTCCTTGCTATGATTCTGGTTTTCAAAACCACCTACCATGTGGCCATAGTGGCTCAATAAATATTCTCTGAGTTACTGAATGAGTCACTGCATTATGAAGCCAAGAAGAATACCATTAGTTTGTGCCTTACTTCTTGGTGTAGTTTCGAGTAATTTTTTTTTCTTATTTTTGATGTGGACGATACAAGTCCTTGCAAGTTTTTAGAAAGTCTATACAGCGTCCGCATAGTCCTGAGGAGGTTGGGTGCATTTACACCGTTACAATAAAATTGGAAAGAGGAGAGAGACGTCTGAGCTCACGTCACTGCCTGTCCCCAGGGAGAGGTTTACAGGGCAAAAGGTTGAGATGAAAATTATAGACCGTTTTGTCTTGATTTGAACGAAGTTTCAGTGTGCCTGAAAAACTGTTGCATACGTCTGTGGTTCTGTGAGGAAGAAGTCACGGTGAGCTCACATTCAGTCTATAACCTCTTCTACAATTTCCAGAAATAACTGCAATATCCATGGTGGTGCTATCCTTTTTGCTGTTTTCCAAGTATGTTTTGATCAGTTGCAGGAGATGAAATTAATTCCTCAGGCTTCAAGATTAACTGGCAAACTCCCAGTGAAGCTGACCAGATTATAAAGTGCTGGAAAAATACCGTGGTGTAGATCGAATGTGATAAGAGAACCCAAGTGAGAAAATGAATACATTTTTTGTTGTTTTTATTGTCAGAAACATATCAAATTGAATTAATTGTAATGTGTCAATATCCTCCCTTTGAATCCATAATGAAATCCCGATTTCAGTCTATGAGGGATTCACAGACAGTCATATGCAGACACACACACACACACACACACACACACACACACACACACATTCAAAATGAAGCATCTCGAGGATCAAAACATTGAAAAGTGTTATTTATGGCAGGATTTTTGTCAATTATAACTGGAACTGCTACATGACAGCACACCTCCCCATTAGCTTTTCTCACTTGGAAGGAAGAAATAAAACCCATTTTCTTTGCATTAATGGAAGCAGCAAGCTCACTAATTGTACCTGGAGCAAGTCTTCAGCAGGGTGATGTGGATGGTTGGTATCTCACTTAGCCCAACTCCCGTATCCGGCATTAAATACTCCACAGTGAGTAGCAGTCCGTCTGTACTAAGTTTCAGAAGTTCTGCACCTCATACCTCATACTGTAACATCACTGCCAACCAAACGACCCTCCTAAGTGCAAGGTCCTTCAGCTGCAAGAACTTCAGAGATAAGACCTATTTTTAAACAATTTTAAGTGTTGCTTCCTTGCTACTATCACTACTGTACGTAGGGGACTGGCTGGCTGTGGTTAGGAGAGTGGCAGTTCCTGACTTGAGAAGATATGATAGGCACTATTTTGAGATGACCTCCAAGACTGTTACTTCTCTGGTCTATATGAACTTGTATACAATTCTTTCCCCTTGAGGATGGGAGGAATCTGGAATTTGCCTCTAACCAGGAAGATACAGCAAAGGTGAAGAGGATGTTTTCAGATATGATTAATGTCCTTAATCACTTACTTTTGAATTAGTCAATGGGTGGTTTTTCTGGGTGGGCCTGACCTAATCAGTCAAGTCCACCTCTGAACTTAGAGACTCTCTTTGTTTTTGACTTTGAAGAAGCAGCTTCGAAAGCCATTAAGAAATGAATTCTGTCAACAGACTGAGGGAGCTTGGCAACAGATCTTTTCTCAACCAAGTCTCCAGATGACGACACAGCTCAGTCAACATCTTGATTTTAGCATTGTGAAACCATGAGTAGAGAACCAAGTAAGGTGTGCTCAGACTCCTGACCTACAGGACCTGTGTGGTAATAAATGTGTGGGGTTTTAAGCTCATAAGCTTGTAGTAACTTATTACGAAGCATCGAAAACTGATCCACAAGAGTTCAGGAATTTAAAAGTGGTTGCTGAGTGGGGCGCCTGAATGGCTCAGTTGACTGAGCATCCAACTCCAGCTCAGGTCATGATCTCATGGTTTGTGAGTTCAAGCCTCACGTCGGGCTCTGTGCTGACAGCTCAGAGCCCTCAGCCTGCTTCAGATTCTGTGTCTCCCTCTCTCTCTGCCCCTCCCCTACTCATGCTCTGTCTCTCTCTCTCTCTAAAAATAAATAAACATTAAAAAAATGTTTTTAAGTCGTTGCTGAACAGAGGCAAGATTTTAGGGTATCAGATGTGTTCTCTGCTATCTGGGCCAAAGAAAATTTGATGAAGAATACTGAAAAAATTCTGAATTTAGTGTTTCTGAGAATCTGAAGATCTAAATGGTGTTTTAGATGTGTCTACTTATTTGACTCATAATATCATTTATGTAAATTTTACATTATCATTCTCATCCTCTAAACCTGTCTTAGTATTTGTCTTTTGTATACGCACTAAACTGTGTAATTCATTTGTTTCTCGATTGTAAAATGCACAACCATCTGGATAAAAACAGAAAAGAAAATCACTGATTTGGAGAGCTTCAAATATATAGATGTTTAGTGTTGAATAAGCTAACATTCTGGATGGTTGACTGGTTTGAATTTGCTTTTATTTGGATGTTTTGAGACCATGCAGATATACCACTCGAATCTGTAGTTAATGATAAGAAGCCAGATTTGTCTGTTAGTGACGACAATATGTAATATGATAACACGAGTTACAAACTTTCTAAGCCTGTGTCTATGTGTCTTTGATAAAATGTTTCTACCTTTTCCCCTACATCAGAGTTTAATATATTCTTTTTCTTAATGATTTTTTTAAATGTTTATTTTTGAGAGAGAGAGAGAGAGAAAGAGAAAGAGAGAGAGAGAATGAGAGAATGAGTGGGGGAAGGGCAGAGAGAGAAGGAGACACAGAACTGAAGCAGGCTCCAGGCTCTGAGCTATCAGCCCAGAGACTGACGCGGGGCTCGAACTCACCAGCAGTGAGATCACGACTGAACTGAAGTCGGACACTTAACCGACGAAACCATCCAGGTGCCCCAAGGGTTTAATATATTCTTGAAGTGAATGAAAACAAAACTTACAGACTTTCAGATACTTCAAATTACATTTCTACTTTGCTTCCCTTAAATAGAACTTCTTTCTTTCTCTCTTTTCCACTGGACCTCAGTTTCACTCATTTGTAAATGCCCAGTTTTGTTGTCTGTGGTATATTATCATAGAATAAAAAATAAAGAAAGAACTGGAGGTTCAAGTTGGCAGAATAAGGAAAGCCTCCTCAATGCCCGTTACATTGAGGAGGGCACCTGTTGGGATGAGCATTGGGTGTTGTATGGAAACCAATTTGACAATAAATTTCATATTAAAAAAAAAGAAAAGAAAGCCTTACTGTGTTTGTGGGAGGAGATAAGCTTAGGATCTTTCTACACCACCTTCTTGAAGCGCTGTCCCTGAATAGACAAAGTCTTGTTGGCTCTAGAGTGGAAGATTCTGATCTGGTAGGATAGATCCAGTCTTTCATAATCAGAAATATAACTAAGTGCTTACATGTGTATTGATTTATTGCGGAAGTGACTCTGAGGATTTACTGGTCACTGAAAATAATTCACAGATAGTAACACAAAATCTGTGCCTTCACATTTTTTCAGTGAAGTGGGTGAGACAGTGTTATTTCATAAATAATTATAATTTAAGTGAATGTGATAACATTTTCCTTCTAGAGGTACAGAGACTGTGGCAATTCAAAAAAAAAAAAAAGAAAGAAAGATGGGCAAGAGGGTTGCTACTTGGAAAGGTAGTTCTCAACCAATTTTAAAATTTAGTTTATTTTGAATACTTGATGTCTGAATCTCTGTGGCGTATAGGAAAATATTTTAATTGTATTGAGCACTGGAAGTTGTATATATATTTTAACACCGAAAATTCTTAACCACTTAAATGAATTTTTAGGTTGCACCTTTATACTTTTATCTGATGAATGGAGTAAATGATCAGTTGCATTGCTGGAAAATTGCGTTTTGGGAGGACTGCCTTCCAGACAACCAACACTGGTATGTCCTAGGAATATAAGACAATTGCTTCTAGGAATTTGATGGTGGCAAAAGGAAGGGGTGAAATTTCCTGGATTTGGCATTTCTATATTAGTCTCTAAATGTATTACCCTTTGAGGTATTTCTCATTACAAATAAATACTCTGTCTCACTATCACGAGTAACACTTTTTCATGCAATGGTAATACTTGAGTTTTCAAGTGCTTCCATATTTGTTATTCCAAGAAGACATGATCTCCTCTAGGAGGAGAGAAACATTTTTGTTTTTGTTTCTGCTGAAGGTCACCTTGGGCGATTGAAAAGGAAAGCATTCCTATGCATCCAGATTCATTTATTTTTTGGCTTGAATTTGTAGCAGAGAAAAACCACCAATTCCCCACTGTTTCCTGCTCATAGCAGGTCCAGCTGCCAGTGGGTGGTCTGTACACTTATGAGAGTAGAGCCTCGTCATGGATAGAGAGAGAGGTTGCTCATGGTCTTCCAACTTTGGGCTCCTCAGCTGGAATTGCTAATATTTGGCACAAACTTTAAGGAGAGACTCTAGTTTGAAAAACTCTTTGCTTTAATTAATGATTATGTCTCAATCTTACTATAATTTTCCCTTTTTTAAAGCTACACTTACATTTACATATTGATTTTTAACATTGGTTTTATTGTGACATTGCCTTCAGTTAACACTTCTATAAAGAAACGGAAATTATATTTATTTGTTGTTTCAGGTAAAGCTGAATGACTTTTGTTTGAGTTAATGGATAGTTTGGTATCTTATAGTTTATAGAACATGGAAATGAAAGGTCATTGCAACTTAAAAAATAGATAAAAAATTTCAAGTCCAATCTATATAACTTACAGGCCATAATGTTGAATTTATGTTAAATTAGCAATGTGTAAAATGTAAATATTATACCTTTCTGCTTAGGTTACATATTTCAAATGCCAACTTTCTTTCAGGAGATAAATGGATATATTCTTGTCTTTGTGCTATTTTGTTTTTAACGAAACTTCTATCTCCAGTACTATTTTATTTAACAATTTTTTTCAGATATTTTGTGTTCCAGAAATTGTGCTATGTCTTGGGTATTCAGAGATAAGTATCATGCACCTAGTAGTCACAAACCAATGGAGGAAAATAGTGGCATCTAATAGCAACGAAATGAAGGAAGTAGAATGATCTGCTTTAATTTACGTTTTATGCTGACGTCGAAATGCGAAAGGATGACTCGCTTACCAGCAGTTAATCATGTTCAGTCAACTTGTATTGGTTGGTAGCCCTTTGGAGTCTGGCTGACCATACATGAGTTATTATTATCGATGAGAGGTTGTGGGCTCCACAGTCACATGGGCTGAGCGTGAATGCCAGCTTTGCCCTTCTTAACTCTGTGACCTCAGGCAAAAGAGGAAGCCCCTAGTGCTGCACGGCTCCACTGCAACAGGAGGAGAATAATCATATCCGCCTACTGGATTGTGAGGAGTAACGAAACGATACGTAGAAATCATCTAGGACACTGCATTAAGTATTACTACTGAACATGCATCATGGGTTTAGAACTGCAAATTCCATGTAATATCACAAGTGACAAACATTTTAAACAAGTCCCTGGGTCATAGGCAAGTAGAATATTTTGATAAATACAAGATAACCCATCTGAAATAAAAAATTAGATGCAAGTACCCAGCGTTCGGTGAAATTGCAGTAACCAATAGGAGAACTACCACGTTATCAATGATGAGAAAAATGAAGCGAGTGTAACATAAACTTATAGGAATGTTTTTTCTACGCTTGAAATCATGGCCTTTGGTAGGTCCCTTAAGCAATCTTGTTTAATATGCACAGGGTCTTGTAAAATTTAAATGATCTCCCCATTTTGTAGGTAAGTATACGAAGGTCTGTGCCATTTAAGTGAATTGCTCACAGTTATAAATCTAACAATACGCAGTTTCTGGATTTGAAATCATGACTTTTGACTCTGAAGCCTGGCAATTAACCATTTCTTATCTCCTTCAGGGGGGTTGAGCCTAGGGCTCTCTGGCCTAAACTAGTTCACATAGCCTAAATGATAAGGGGACTGGTCTACTTTCAGTATACTAGTTACCTTTGGGGATGCATTAGGTTGCAGTAACAGACTACTTCCCCAAAATCTTGATGGCTTTAAGGACAAGGGAAAGAAGAACACTGTTCCCTAGAGCAATGTACTATGACAAAATGGCAAAGGGACAAGGGAACGGTTTTCTTTCATCAGTTTCTAGAGTTTGAAATGTCTCATCAATCTTTATGTGAATCTACAAAGAAAAATGTTTCCTGCATGGATCTTGAATAGAAGGGCAACATTAACATTTCTTTTGGGAAAATTTCTGCTACCGCTCACTGCTTTCAGTACTGATGACGGCTGCCTACTGTCCCCTTCCTGTGCCTTCAGGCTTAGCCTGTATGTGGACTGAAAGTTTGTTTCCCACCAAACTCATATGTTGAAACCCAATCTGACCACTGCATTCTTTTTTTTTTAAGGAGATTTTTTTTTTATTATTATCTTTATATATATATATGATATATATGATATATATGATATATATGATATATATGATATATATGATATATATGATATATATGATATATATGATATATTACTATTATATTATACATATAATATAAATATATAATATATACATATATATACATATATATATATATATATATATACACACACATACATACATACATATATTTTAGAGAGAGAGAGAGTAAGCTGGGGAGGGACAGAGAGAGGGAGAGAGAAATCTCAAGCAGGCTCTGCACCATCAGCTCAGAGCCCAACATGCGGCTCGAACTCATGAACTGTGAGATGATGACCTGAGCCGAAACCAAGAGTCAGAATTCCCTGACCCAATGCCTGTGAATCTACCTCTAGTCCTGCAGTGTTCTTCCCTAATTGGCCTCCTAAAGGACCTGAGAAATGACCATTGTCAGAACCTGGGAGGGGCAGAGGCATGAGCACAGACGAAGCTTAGAATCTAGCAGATGGACATCCACACACAGGCACAGGTGACCCTTTATGCTGAGTATCAGAACCTGGGCTGGGAAGGGAAAAGCCAAGGTCCAGGATCTCTGGTCGTCCTCTTGCCTTGGGCCTGACAATTTTTAAAGGTGGGCCTCACAGGAGAGGGAGAGAAAAAGGGGGTAGGTGAGAGGAGGGAGATGCACGAAGTACACTTGTAATTTCAGGTCCTTGAAATTGCCTTTCTCTTTCTTAGGAAAAAGAGAACTGAATCCTCTGTGAAGAACTTGATAGGGTCATATCAGGGAGTTTCTGTGGCTTAATTGTGCTCTGATAGGAAGAAAGCACACGCAGGCACAATGAACAAAGAGAGAGAAGCCGAACGTTAAGATGATTATAATTGCTACTGGGAAACCAAAACTGCTGTTGTATCTTAAAAAACAGAGCAAAACAAAACTGTCCAGTTCCATGAGCCTTTAGATGTGACTACTGAGGCAGCTGTATATTTCCATCCTCCCCAGTGTATCCTTACAATTAACGCTAATTCCCTGGGGCTCCGTTCTGTTCCTTGCAAACTACAAGGGCTGAACTAGGGGAATAATTATCCCCAGCACCACTGCCACCTTCCTCATGCCTACAGAGACCCACAGCTAAGATGTTATGAGAGATCCCTCTGTGGGGGTTTGACGTTTGCAAAATCAAAGCACTTTAGCAAACTACAAATCTGCCCCCTGTTCTCTTCAGCTGATAGGAGGCAAATGCTTTGAAAGCCTTGGACAGCTCTGCAGATGGAGAAACTGACCCCGGGGGGGAGTTTCACTGGCTTCAAGCAATGGTGGAGTCCAAGGCACCTGTTTGCTCCTACTTCCTCCACACCTGGACGTTCACGCTTCCTGACGGTACACGTTCAGTGAACCACCAACCTCTCCTTGGTCTATGTCAGATGTTTGGTAGAAAACACGATTTCTGGTTGAAATCTCTCTTTTTCTGCCTTCTTCCCTGTCTTCTTTTTCTTTTACTTTTTTTTCCCTTCTTTTTCATTTATTTTATTTTTTCAGATGCTTTCTCAAAATGCTGAGAGAGTCAACTCATTGACCTTGCTGCACAGGCCCATCCTTCTCCTCCAGTCCTAATTTCTGACTCCTGTTGAGAGCTATTGTGTGAGGGCATTGCTCGGCTTCCATGCCTGCTGGATCCCCAGCCTTTCTTCTTAAACTGCCAACAGCACCAATTAGTACCACATGTGGTGTGAGTTTGCACAGTGGCCGTCGTAGCCAAGTCCTTAAAGTGTGGCCAAAATGCTAATTGGCCTATAGACAAGTTCTTGGGTGTGAGTTTAGGGGAAAAAGTTTGAGGACGGCAGCATAAATACAAGTCCTTTTATTCTCTGTAGCTCCTGGCATGCTTGATGCCTTTAAAGTGAAGTGTGCAACAGGACCTGGAGAGCTCTCCAAGAGGAAATATGAAGAAATACCGAAATGGAATAAAATTAGAAGAGTAAATCTTTTAAAACTTAGCTGGTGAGCTTTAAAGAAAGACAAGATGTGGGGCACCTGGGCGGCTCAGTCGGTTGAGCAACCGACTTCACTCAGGTCACGATCTCGCGGTTTGTGGGTTCAAGCCCCGCGTCGGGCTCTGGGCTGACAGCTCGGAGCCTGGAGCCTGCTTCGGATTCTGTGTCTCCCTCTCTCTCTGCCCCTCCCATATGCTCTGTCTCTCTCTGTCTCTCAATGATAAATAAGCAGAAAGAAAGAAACACACATGTCTGCAGTTTTGAGCTGGTAACTGCTTATCGTCACAACAGAAACCACGCAACTCTGTCCATCCAACAGCAAAGCAAGGACCACTTGCCCTCCCAACCCCTTGAAATTAGTGTCAAGAACATTTGTGTGACCCTGTGCATCTAGTTGTGATTTCCCGGAGTGCCGCTTCTCTAGGAATGTGCTCTATCATCCCAAATTGTCGCAAAGCATCTTGAGTTTACGGCCACATATTCTTTTGCTGTAGTTCTATCTTCATGCAGAGCTCAGGTCTGGGTCTGAAGTCCCTGGAGAGTGAATAAGGACCCTTGACAGGTCTCCTTCTTCATCTCTGCCCTAATCTGAGAAAATTAAATAAATTTGGGGGAGAGTAATGACATAATAAGTGGCCACTATTACATGCTACAGACTCTCTCAGGCACTTCATTATATAATTGATTTAATGATCAAATGATCCCTACAATGGAATTATTGTTTCTTCCAATATAAAGATAAAGAAAGTTCAATGAGGGAAGTAAATTTGTTCTAATTCATACAGCTACGAAGAGGTAAATCTGGTATGCAAACCTGGTTCTGTCTCCTTCACTAAATGCTACTGTCACATAGAACATGAGTGATCATAGAGATTACCATTTATAAAACACTACGAAGTACCAGGAATAATGTTAAGTGCTTTACACACATTTTCACTAAGCCTTACTGTAAAACCAAGGGTATTACCCGCAAGGTAGGCACAGGCAAGTTAAATGAACTGCCCAAGGCCACACAGCTGAAATTTGCAGAAAGGAAGTAAAACATCTTTGCTCCTTTCATTGCACTAAACCTTCTACACCATTAAGAAGTCCCAGGTGCCTGGGTGTCTCAGTCGGTTGAGTGTCCAACACTCAGTTTCGGCTCAGGTCATGATCCTAGGGTCGTGGGGTTGAGCCCCACGTTGGGATCGAATTCGCCTGTGTGGGATTCTCTGTCTTTCTCTCCCTTTGCCCCTCTTCCCCAGTCTGTCTCTGCCCCTCTCCCCCACCCCACCATAAAAAAAAATAATAATAATTATATTTAAGAGGCCCCAGTTGTCTGTGTGATACAATGGTCATTGGGTCTTCTTGACCTCTCAAGAGGAACAAGCAATATGGTTTTCCCTGGCACCGGGGAGTCAAATCCAAAGTCATCCTATCAATAGGCTATCTGAAAGTCACCAGTTCTGTGTGCTCACTCATAAACTCAGTTCTCACTTTCTCCTTGTGGGAGATCTGCCAATACCCCCTTCACGAACCCTGATAGGATGTCTCTTAAGCAGAATGCACTCAGCCCTTGAACATCGGTTTCCACAGTGCTCTGATATCCTGTTTCCCCAGGTTTCTCATTTGTATGAAATTGCTGTGCTAAATGGTGCCTCCAGGAGAGACTATCCCCATGCCCCTTTTCTACTTAGTGGAAGATTATGCCCATTAAATAACCATATATGGGCTCAACTTGTTACACCCCCTGCATCACTCAATGAGACATGTTTGTAGTTGTGCTGGCCAGCTGGCATTTTGGCCAAAACAGATTTATTTCTCTGTATTTCTTCTACTCACTACACCAACCAGTTGCCCAGATCATAGTTTGGGCTTGAATGAGGAAAGAAAAATCTTGCTGACCAGATCAACTAATTTTCCTAAGGTATCAAGTTTTCATCCCAAGATTAAAAATAATCATTCCTGATTCAGCTGGGTTTAGTCAGTGACCTGGGCTCTGTCTATATCCTATTACCAACGCCAAGCGGCACAAACCACAGCCTGTCTTAGTATTTGCATAGAAAACAACCCCAACCAAAGATTACGCAGTTTGGTTCGGGAAGAGCAATCCATTCCATTTACAAACATCTGTTGAAAAGGTCAGACACAGGCTGGCCAGTCCTTGGACTCTGATCTGGAGTCTACTTTGATTGTAAGTACTGCATCCAAGGGAAATCAAAATTCAAAGCGAACCCAACTTCAGGCAGAAATCTCTGACAGTTACATCAAATTCCGTCCAAACTAAGATTTCACAGTCTTTTTCCAAAGGTGTTGGGCCAGAGAGACCAGTGAGATAATTTATTACTTTTATTCAATACATAGACAAACAGTAGAAAGTGTTTGGGGGGGGGCACATGTATGCATGTGTGTATTTCAGAGACAGACAGACAGAAACATTACTGTTAGTTCTTCTTAAATTCAGGATTTTGTTTCCTTTTCAGTAAGTCCATAAATAAATTATTTTCAGGTAACCAATGCCCTGCTAGCAAAATATGGATCATTTGATTTAATTTTTTTTCATGGAAAGCTACGTTACTATCCAAGGTAATTTAAAATAAAGTCCCCCATAATAATGTTCAGTTTAAGCAATGAAGACAACAGAGACTATCAGTTTCCATTTCAGAGTATTGGACTGAAACATTCTTCCAACTTGGGGTCAGTGAACACATACTGTTATAATTCCTACAAGCCTGTGCCCCAAAGAGCTCATTTCCCTGATCTGATCTGACCAGCGATGTATCTGTCAGGGAAATTCATTACCAGTCTCCCAGCAATGCCAAATGAAGTGAACCGCTCTGCAGGGCACAGAGCACATGTACAAGAATCAGAACCTACTACTATTTATTGGCTTCTACGAGAAGTTTCCTTTTAGGATCCGCAAATATGGCTTTAATTTAGTGGGGTTTGAGGTGGTGGGGAGGGATGAGGGGAAAGGAGGAGGGGAAGGTTCAGAATATTCTTTCTTATGTAAACGGAACAGCATGTTTCCATCCCAATTCTACTAACAGGAGAAAAACACCACTGTAGCAATCTTTCTTACTCATATCATATTCCAGTCTGTGCATTTGGGCTTCAATGTGATGAGGGCTGCATCCAGAGTGGGCCTTGGGAAAGGCGCCTCAGGTTGGCTGGGAAACAGCATCTACCATCTACCTCTTTATTTTTACCATCGTCATTGTTGTGTTAATTACAATCTGTGGCAACTGCCTGGTCAGTCAAAGTGAAGAGACAGGATCTGTTTCAGGCTATGCTTGGGTTTGCATGGGTGCTTGTCAGCATGGTATGAAGTCTTCTGCCTTAATCAGAATTTTAGCACAGGGAGCATTTGTTGGGTTTGTATCCAAACTGTGATTTGAAGTTCAATGTGCTACAAGAGTGTGGTAGATTAAAACTAGTTGCAAACTCTTTGAGGGATGGCGTCTAATTCTACTCCCCTTAGATTGGCCTACATGACTTATTCCACTAATAGGGTGTAAAGGAAGTGGCAGTTGGATATTCCGTTTAGGGTGTATGAAGTGTGGGCCACTTGGTCTCTTGAAATGTTCCCAGGTCTCTTGAAATGCTCCCCCTGTTAGCTCCGAGCTGCCATACAAGAAGTTTACAAATCCCCACCCCAAACCAAGACACCATCAACTTGTTGGCTTACAGGTCAACATTCTCAACTGAGTCTAGCGTCTGGGTCATTCAGAGATGGGTCTTTTAAGGTGGGGGCTCTGAAGATGCCAGAGATGGTGTGTACCCCCTGGACCAGTCTACCTACCTCCTGAAAATCATGCAGGTGACACTTGGAGCAAGGACAGTTTTCCAAGTACCTGTCATCTGGAGAACTATGAGAACGAGTAATAAATTATTGTTTTCAGCTTTTAATTTGGGGTAATGCTTGTTAAGTAGAAAGGAACAACTGAACTAAGCTTGATTCAAAAATAGAAGCACACTACTTTATATGCTAGAATGGTGGTCTAGTTTTTATCTTTTTTTGTGTGCATGTTTTAATCCTTTACATCTCAGATCAATTGTCATTCCCTCTTAAAGTCTGTCTCTAGCCTTGCTCAGGACAGATTAGATTCTCCTTCTCCTTACTGAGTCCTCCTTTCTCAAATTCAGTTCTCTGAGGAGAGGTAATTTTTAAATTGATTGACCATTTATTCTTCACGTAGGAAACACTTGCTGCACACCTAGCAAGTATGAGTCATTTTGCTCCCTACTGGAAAAATTGGGGAGCCTCTCATTATTCTCTTTTGCACTCCTTGAACCTAGCACACCTGTGGGTGCAGCTTGGTACCCATCAGTTTTTCCTAAATTCAAACTGTGGGCATCCTCTTTTCGTTTATCCTCTTTTGTCTTTGATAGATCTGAATCGCTGCTTATTATTGTGTGGTAGAGATCATGAACATGGATAGCAGCAAATAAAACCAAGTTCAAATCCTGACTTGACCAAAGACAAGGCATGTAACTGAAGGGAA
Organism: Panthera tigris; assembly: GCF_018350195.1. Lineage (NCBI taxonomy): Eukaryota > Metazoa > Chordata > Mammalia > Carnivora > Felidae > Panthera > Panthera tigris. The sequence goes on from NC_056665.1 coordinate 128,954,759, forward strand.
ACTTGGCTTGTGCTTCTTTCATGATAAAAGTTACTTGATGAAGCCAGAGGCCTTGGGGTTAAACCACATTCTCACCACATGTCCGCCCATCTTCAGTTTCACCAGTAGTAAAGTGGGAGCCATATTATGTGACTTCTGCATAGTTATGAACACTAACTACATTAATGTGTACAAAGTGGCTTAAAAGAGTGCCCTTTACATAGTAAGCACTGGAGAAATATTTGTTAAACAAAATTATTTAAAAATGTATTGCTTAGAATAGCATCTAGTATAGGATGATAATGATTAGAATCATTTTTTCTCATATCATAGTCTCTTATTTTTTTTCCATCTTGAGCCTCTTGGCTCAACCTAAGTAAGTTATTAATGTATGTATGATTTTGAAAATAATTTGGCTTCCATACTATAGGGAAAATGTATGTAAACCCAGTTCTTTGTTAATCAAAGCACATACCTGTTAATCCAGGATTGGCTCATGTGAGAAGGCTCTCAAATAGGTAAGAGTCCAATGATTTCGATTCTCTCTCTCTCTCTTATTTTTTAAATCACTTCATTTATTGTTGGCTTGCAAATCTAATACTTTTGAATGGCAATGAAGTGATACTTGGTTAAATTTTAACCAATGCATTTACTCTGTAATTTCTTCCTTGAGTATTATTTCAATTACTTGCATATATTTTTTAATTTTTTTTACAAATGTTTTATTTATTTATTTTTGGGAGACAGAGAGATAGAGAGAATGTATTCATGGGCAAGTGGGAGAGGGACAGAGAGAGAGAGGGAGAGAAAGAATCCGAAGCAGGCTCCAGGCTCTGAGCCATTGGCACAAGCCCAACATAGGGCTCAAGCTCACAAACCATGAGATTAGGACCTGAGCCAAAGTTGGATGCTTAACCGACTGAGCCACCCAGGTGCCCCAATCACTTTTTATTTGAATCACTGTATAGAGGAGAGAGTCAGGGGGAAGGGAAAAAACAAGGAAGATAGGAAAACAGAAAAGGCAGACATGTTATAGGTTATATGATTCAACATCATTGGCTCCAAATAATTTCTATTTCACATGAATCTTTGTACTAAAGTCACAGAAGTTTAGTGATATTAACCTGATAATATATTCTTTAACCTGAATAAATATAGGAGTAGGAAGGTCTGATTGTTACAATTACTTATGGGTAGTAGATACCCTTAGAACTTTCCATTACACTGGCAAATTATAGTCATTGTGTATAGCTATATAAGTATGGATATATACATAAATGTATACATTTATTTCTTTGCATATAACACTGACATTAAGTGTTTTATTTAAGTCAATCATGTCCCAGTAAAATCCAGCAGTCCATAGATGGGGAAATATAAGGGTTTTCAAAAAACTGTGTGTGTATCTAATTTCTAGTGGGACATCAACTAGTGATTGCCTTAAAAAAACAGGAAACAGAGACTAAATAATTACAAAGGCATGAAATTAAATAAAGCAACTAGTGAACATTATGTAAAACAAATCTTAGAAGGGATGGGGATGCATATAATGAGTGAGGAGTTAGGAGCTCTTCCTCTGCTTCTACTCTGTAAATTCCTTCCCAGCTGTTGCTTCTCTCCTACAGAACCTCCCACCCTGTTCTCTAACTGTCCATAATCTTGACTTTTCTGATGAGACTCTGGCTTCCTCAAGATATGAATCTCTATGTGACTGTCATTGGTTTCAACTACATTGTGCTGACATGATTTGTTTGCCTGACTGCCTTCTCCACTTGTCTATGATCTTCTGGAGGGCTTCAAGTGCATCTGTCTTCTCCCCGGCTTATTATCTCAGGTCTAGCATGTATCTCAGAATGTCAAGTGGAACTTGCCTTCATATCTCAATTTACCTAATAACCCCAGGCTTCAGAAAACAGGTGACCAGAAATCCTGTGCTATAATGATAGCTGCTACCTACATCTCTGTAAGATTTAGTAACAGTTGGGCAAACTGGTCCTCTGACTACCAATACACTTACCCACCTCCATTATGTATAAGAAAAGGCTAGACATTTTAAAAAGTATTTTTTTTCTTTTTTTAATGAAAACACATTGGAGAAGAAAGGGCTGTGGTACTTCTGTCATCTAAAGTTGAAGGAAACAACCAGGTATTTCTCCCTCCTCCTTCTCCTGCCCCCACCACGCAAAATAAGGAGAACACCAGAAGCACCACCCATGAGCACTTGAGATTTTTTTTTCAAAATGGTGTGTAACCTCTCATACCCATGTAGACTCTGGCTGAAATATAGGCTGGTCCCATACTGTTACAGCAGCAGGCAAAACATGGGAGCGTTCTCAGAATCTGACATTTACCTATGAAAAGGCTTGTGCTTCCTTTTTGCCTGAAAAAGCTAGAAGGAAGGAGCGTATCTGAACCTGGAAAGCTGAATGTGAGGATAGATCTGCAACAGGGACAACAATTTTTACTGTTTATAAAAGCAAGAAGAGCTCTTCACTGGTGACCAAGGATACTTTGGGAAGGGACGTGGGCTTTGATTCCCCAGTGGGCCAAAAAGATTTTAGCAGGAAGATGCTCTGGGTGCATTGTCTGGGTCAGGATATGAGGGAGTTACACGACATCAACCATAGTCCATTACTTTGTCAGGAAAAAGTGGAATCCGGTCATTGGAAGGGAAGTGGAGTAGGCAGTGCCTGGGAAAAATGTGCCACATGAAATCTATGATCAAGAGTTAGTATTTTTACAGCTGTCATGGCAGAGGGTACCAATCACCCAAGGCTTTGTGCTCAAGACTTTACTCTTTTGCTTGTAATTCTACTCCTAATCTAGAAGAGCCGCAGCATTGGAAGACGAAGTCACAAGGGTGGGGGAAAGGCAATGGAAAAATTCGGTAGTACTAGACATTTTATTCAAAAACATCTAGTTTTAAGTGCATATTTTGATGATTTTTTGAAAAATGCATACATCTGTGTACCCATCACAAAATCAAAATATAGACCATGGCAATCATCTTGAGAAGTTCCCTGGTGCCCTTGACAGGCTTTTGCTTGCTAGTCTCCACTCCTGGCCCTAGGCAACGACTGGTTTACTTTCTGTTGCTATAGATTAGTTGTTTTTTTTTATTCAAATTTCAAATAAATAGGATGACAAAGTGTGTGCTTTTGTGTTTTGTTTCATTCAGGTTCTTTTTTGAGATTTATGAACACTGTTGATGTATCAGTAGTTTCTTCCCTTTTTAATTCTAGAATTCAGTGGAATTCTATTGTTGGGATAGGCCACAATTTGTTCATTCACCTGTTGATGCACGTCTGGGTCATTTCCAGTTTGGGGCTATATTGAATGAAACTGTTATGTACAGTGGAAACTTTGTGTAAACTTTGTTTTTATTTTCCTGGGTAAATACCTAAGATTTTCTGAGTTGTATGGTATGTATATGCATTTAAATTATAGGAAAATGTAAGACTATTTTCCAAGTTGTATCAGTTTACAATCTCACCAGCAAATGTATGAGAGTTTTATTTGTGTCACATCCTTATCAAATCTTGATATTGTAGGTGTTTTTAACATTATCTAAAAAGGGTTAGTATCCAAAATATACAAAGAATGTATACAACTCAATACCCCCAAAACAAGTAATCCAATTAAAAATGAGCAGAAAGCATGAACAAACATTTCTCCAAAGAAGACATACAGATGGCCAACATATACCTGAAAAGATGCTCAACATAATTCATCATTAGAGAAATGCAAATCAGAAATACAGTGAGATAGCACCTCATACCTGTCAGAATGGCTAAAATCAAAAAGCACAAGAAAAGAAACAACAACTGTAGGCTAGGATGTGGACAAAAAAGAACTCTCATGCACTGTTGGTAGAAATGCAAAATGATGCAGCCACTGTGGAGAATGGTATGAAGTTTCTTCAAAATGTTAAAAATAGAACTCACTACCCCATGATCCAATAATCACACTACTTGGTATTTACAAAAAAAAAAAAATACAAAGACACTAAATCAAAGGGATACATGCACTTCATGTTTATAACAGCATTTTTTACAACAGCCAAATTACAGAAGCAGCCAAAATGCCCATTGATAGGTGAATGGATAAAGAACAAGTGATGTGTGTGTGTGTGTGTGTGTGTGTATTTATTTATATGATGGGATATTATTCAACCATACAAAAGAATGAAATCTTGCCATTTGTAATGACATGGATGGAGCTAGGGAGTATAATGCTAAGTGAAATAAGCCAGTCAGAGAAAGACAAACATCATGTGATTTCAGTGATATGTGGAATTTAAGAAACAACACAAATGAGCAAAAGGAAAAAGGAGAGAGAGGGAGAACCAGAAAGTTAGACAGACAGACAAACCAAGAAACAGACTCTTAACTATAGAAAACAAGCTGATTGGTTACCAGAGGGAAGGTGGGAGGGGGACGGGTGAAATAGGTGATGGAGATTAAGGAGTGCTCTTGTCGGATGAATACTGCGTGATATATGGAAGTGTTGGATCACGATATTGTACACCTGAAACTTATATAACGCTGTATGTTAACCACATTGAAATTAAAAAAAAAATACAACAACATTACCTAAGTTATGACTAGTGGTATTTCATTGTTGTTTACTGTTGACTATGAATTTTGAATTTCTTTATGTGGTTATTGCCATGAATGCATTTTCTTTTGGTAAATGTTCAAAGCTTGTGCCTTGTATTACCTTAATATTGAGTTATGTGAAGTTCGTATATATACTCAATACAAATCCTTTGTAAGACAAATGTTAACAAATATTTTTTTTCCCAATCCTATTGAAAGACTATCTTTTCCTCATCTGGGCACCTCTGTCAAATATGAATTAACTATATACAGATGGGTGTATTTCTGAACTATCTATGTATACATTTATCCTTATACAGATACCATAAGGTCCTGGATCCTGTAAGATTATATAAGTTTTATAATCAGGTACTCTCAGTTCTACAGTTTTGCTCTACTGTATCAAAATTATTTGACTATGCCTTGTCTTCTGCACTTTCATATACATTTTAAACCACGTTCCTAATTTCTACAAAAAAAAAATCTGCTGGCATTCTATTCAGATTATGTTGAATGTGTTAAAACAATTCGTGGAGAATCGACACCTACTGACTCTTCCAACCCATTGGCAGAGAATGGTTCTTTGTGTAACTGTACTCTTTTAAAAATCTCAGTTGTGGGGCACCTGGGTGGCTCAGTCAGTTGAACGTCCGAACTCTTAATTTCAGCTCAGGTCATGATCCCAGTGTCATGGGATCGAGCCCTGCAACAGGCTCTATGTGAAATGTGGAGACTGCTTGAGATGCTCTCTCTCCCTCTGCCCCTCTGCTCTGCTCATGCCCTTGGTCTCTCTAAAATAAAATAGAAGATTAAAAAAGAAGTTTCTCTCTCTGATGTTTTATAGTTTTATTCTCTATCACTTACACATATTTTATTAAATTTTACCCTAATTATTTCATATTCTTGAAGCTATTGTAAATGGTAATAATTTGTAAGGATGGATTTCTAATATTTATTTGCTGGTAAATAGGAATACAATTGAAATTTGTATATTGACCACATGTCCTGACTAGTTCTAGTTATTTTTGGAGATTCTTTAGAATTTTCTGCATAGACCATCAAGTCTTCAGTCTATAGAAACAGTATTACTCCATATTTTGTAATCTCTAGTTTCCTTTTTTTTTTTTCTTAACTCATTTCACTAGCGGGACCTCTACCTGAATAAAAGTGGTAAGAATACTTGTTTCCCATTTACAATATTACTTGTAAGTCTTATATAGATTTCCTTTAAAGGTTGAGGAACTCTCTCTTTATTCCTAATTGTTGAGAGTTATTATCATAAATTGGTATTGAGTTTTGTCAAGTGTTTCTTTTCTCTCCATTGATTAATCACAGTGGATTTTATTTTGCATCAGCTAATGTGTATTAAATTGATTTTTTAATATAAAATAATCCTTGCATTCCTGGGATAAATCCCATTTGTGCATGGTATAAGATTCTTTTTATATAAAATTGGATTTAATCAGCTAATATTTTGTTAAGAATTTTGTTTATGAAGGATATTAATTTCTAATTTTCTTTTCTTGAAATATCTTTATGGTTCCATATCAGTGTAATACTGCCATTATAAAATGAGTTAGGAAATGATAACTCTTTATATCATGAAAGAGGTGGTGTAGGAATGACAATTTTTTCTGCCTTATATGTTTGAGATAAATGACAAGAGATGTTATCCAGGACTACAGCTTATTGATATAGCTGCCAAGTTCCAGAAAAATCTCAGGGAAGTGTCCAGGCATGGTTAGTGTGGCTATGGGATGGGGTGGTGGAGAGGTTGGCATTTCTATGACCAGGTGGGAGGCAGGGAAACAGCAACTTCACCATAAGCCTTGCCCTCAGGCAGTGCCTGCATGGAGCCCAGGGGTTCAAAGTGCTCACTCCCTTATAGACTGGATGATTCAAGCCTGAAAGAAAACTTGTCTTGATCTCCCTGGGCACATGAGACCCTGGAAATCTATAGAAGAAGTACAAAAAATTCTAGGGAGTTAAGAATAAGACAGACTCTATGCCCCTTGAAGACCCTCATCAAGCCATATTCATTGCAGGGATGAAAGACAAGATAGTCCAGTCCACCTTAGTACCTGATATGGGACACTATATTCATGCTGAGCCTAGTCAGGGGACACAACATTTATGATGTTGGGCAATCCATTGGAGATATGGAAGAAACTGACAAATCCTGGAATGGGTACAGGCTGTGGGACAGACCTGAGACAGAGAGGGAATTCAGAAGCCAAAAGGCTATCTCAGTTGGCCATCCAGGGCCCAGGAAAAGCAACCCAGAGGTGAATGTGGTTTGACCTTGTGCTGCTGAGGCCCCACCTGAGAAGACAGACTTATAATTTGACATTGGGTTGTCCAGCCTGTGGAAAGACTTAATACCTCAACAACAGCTCAGACCTGCACCTCCTGCCCCCACCATCCCTGATGCCCCACCTGCTCCAGCAGAGGTCTCAAGATACCATCCTATTCAGGATGAGTGCCTCTCATGCCCCAGGTATAGGATGCAGGCCAAGATACCTCCAGGTGGAGGCTGCTGAAGGTGATTGGAGGCCCATGTTGTGCTCACTATTCACTGGTCCCCCAGAAATAAATGAAGGTGATGGCTCTGGTGGATACTGAAGCTGCATGTACTCTAATACACGATAGCTGTCAGAAGTTTTGGGGGCCCCTCAACAGATTTGATAATTATGAAAGGCAAATGTTATGGTCGGGAAGATTCTTCTGATATTGCAAATTAGGCATTCTCCTCTGCCTATGAGAATACTAAGTTACCTCTCCAATACCAGAGAATATATTGGGCACGGAAATCCTACAAGGTCAAACTCTGCAAACTTCTATCAATGAATTTCACCTCTGGGTTAGAGTAATCAAACCAGTCCTGAAAGGGGACACCAAATGGGCACAGGTAAGTTTCCCACCCCTGCAAACAGTGGTGCCTGGGAGACGTAAGAAAGTAGGAGACACCATCCAAGAACTTCACCAAATGGGTATTGTATACCCTTCCCAGAGTGCTTTCAATAGACTGATATGGCCAGTAAAAAATAACAACATTTGTGTTTTAAACAATGCAATGAGGCAACTTCCAAATGAGTCTGGGACCATCCACTGCAATTCTTAACAAATGAAGGATTAGCAAATTGATTATATCGGCCTTCTCCCTCTGACTGAGGGTTCTGAACATGCCTCGGATTGTGTGGACACTGTATCTGGCCTAACTCAAGCTTTCCCCTGTCATCATGCAATCAGGCTGCCACCAGCAGGGAATTAGAGAATCCCAGTACCATGTACAGATACCCTCACTGAATAGACACTTATCAGAGGTCACATATCAAAGGTCATGATGGGCAAAACTGTGCAACGGAACATGGTATTGAATAGAGGTTCCATCAGCCCTATCATCCTAAAGCAGCAGATTAAATTATGAACAGGTAAACCCACTTTGGCCAGGTAGACTAAGGTACTATCCCAGGTTTTAATACCTTTGAAGGATCAACAGTAGACTCTGTTTCTCCTTATATCAGACTGGACGCCTCTGTCCAAACACCCAACCCCTTAAAGGTATGGAGTCACAGGAGACAGTCATCGTCCTGCCTTTCAGCATGGGTCGCGTGCTGCGGTGCTGAGCACACAAGTCCCATCATACCCAGGAAAGGAGCCATCTATTGGAATTTGTAATGGGATGCTCCACAAAAGTGGGTAAGTAACTTTGCACCTCTGAGTAAAGGAAAACTACTCAATCTCCATGAGGATCCCTCTGTCCTGCTGTAAGCAGGACCTGTTCAAAGGCATTAAATGTGGAATGGAGCATGTACCATTGGAAGAGGGGAGACGATGAGGGTCCTGGTCTGGCACATCCAGCCCCCAGGCCGTCTCCTCACATCCGACAGTGCTGCCATCCCCAGCGAACATGTGTGGTACGCATGACGAGGTCAAACTCCTAAAGTTACGGCCACATTAACATCTAAAGATCAGACCACGAGTGCAATTCTTATAAAAGGAGGAGACCTTACCGTACGAGTTCCTACTAAATACCTGTCTTTTCGATCTTGAAGTTCTGCTGCTCCTGTGGTGTCCAATCATGTGATGGGTTCCTGATGGAAATACCTTTCTGCAGTAGGTCCCCTTTCATGCCTGACAGACCAATCGAGATGTTGGCAGCTGCCCCTCTCTCGCTTGCCAGGGCTGCCATGGTGGGCGTCAAGCATTTGCTTTAGGGCGTCAAGGCCCTAAAGCAGTCTAGTAAGGAAGAAGAAGTTAGGATTAGAACTCGTAATTTATCCGATATTACCTATAGTGATCCAGAAACCTGGCCCCTGGCACACACTGGCCTGGGTATCTTTTACTGTCAATCAAACTACACAGGCTTTCCATCAAACTGCTGATAAGAAGTGCCGTAAAAATACCACCAGTAGATTTGGAATGTGGTTCACCGTGGGTTATGGACATTGGAGCATCTGGGCACCCCTATGTTGGGAACAGAAAAATCACTTTCAACAGAATCAACCCACTTATACCAAGGATACAGAATGGATATCACCAGAAGCATGAAGTCATTCTGTCATAGTAAAGGATAGCAGCTGGTTTGGCACTGGCTGGGTGGCCCCCAAATGTGACCCAATGTATGGCATAAATCTTTGCCCACGGGTGGTTGAGCCCTGGGTTTTCGCTGATGTAGAGAATTTGCCCTATAGTAACAACAATTTCCAGCCTCCCTCTCCCCAAGGCCAGATGGGCACGTTCTGTTTCCACTGGTAGGATCATTTGGCTGCCCTCTCTGTCCCCTCTGTTGGCCTGGAGGACATTAGAGCATGAAAAGAAGCCCTTACTAAACTCACCCAACTGGCCTTAAATGATAGCCAGCAGAACCTGTCTGTACTGAACAGCTTTTCTCCTTAGAGAACAGAATGGCCTTGAACATAATTACTGCATTAGAAGGAGGCACCCGTGTCTTTGGTTAAATTTTTATTTTGATGTGTATTTATTTTTGAGGTGGGTGGCTGGGGAACAGGGAGGGGCAGAGAGAGAGAGAGAGGGAGACACAGAATCTGAAGCAGGGTCCAGGCTCCAAGCTGTCAGCCCAGAGCCTGATGTGGGAATCGAACCCTCAAACCACGAGATAATGACCTGAGCTGAAGCGGGACGCTTAACCGACCGAGCCACCCGAGTGCCCCAGCACCCATGTCTTTTTATCCCCAGTGCTGTACGTTCATACCTGAAGAGTCTGCTAATATATCCACTTTATTAAATCACATGAATACGCATGGGAATACCGTGAGTTACCCCACCTCAGCATAGGGGACTTAAATCAGTGGTTTGGATCATGGAGCTCTTGGTAGAAAAAAAAAAATGTTACTTCTTTTAAAAATCGTTACCTTGATCTGTGGTTTCTCTTGCACGTGCCTCCGTGGCTGCTGTGGTACCGGCCTCCAGGGCAGCCACATAGTGGCCCCCGGAGCTGGCGAGGCTCCCTGCGGACTGCTCAGGGCACAGCGCAGAAGAGGGGCCGTGTGAGGTCCTGACAGCCGGTCACGAGGGCGGAAATGTTACAGGAGGTCAGCCGGAGGACGTGACTGCCAGTTGGCCCCGGGGGCGGCGGGCGGGGGTTCCACCCAGAGAATCAGAAGCTCCTTCCCTCCCTCCCACCCCTCTCCCCGCCCGCCCGGAAGGAACGCTCGGCCCATAGTTCCCATGGTGGGAGCCATTTCCAAGGATGCAGCCTGGAGAAAGCAGTGTTTGCTGAGACCGTGGGGACCATCTACGTGGTGGCAAAACCCAGGTGAGGCTTTTATAGGAACTTCTAAGATTCCGATGGGCGGGTGTGGAAATCTGCTCGGCCTGTAGGCACGAAGAACACAAGCCTCCTAAATTCCCTTGCTGAAGGAACCTGCCAGCCAGCAATCTGGAGCGGCCCGCCTCCTTTCTTCCTTGTCTCCTTGCCCTTCCAGAATTGGGGCTCACTTCAGATTTCACGGGGGAAGCTCTGAGTTGGCAAACCAACAGCGAAGCCTTTTGCATATGATTTTCATTTATTTGGTAGACATAAAGGAAGTTCTGTATTCTCTCTATTCTTTCACTCGTTTTGCCAATTGGGATCTTTTAAGGGGTTTGTCCGTGGAAACTACCAAGTTGAAGTTAACGGCCTACTACTGTTGGTAATATTCTTTCTTATCCTTTCAGTGTTTGATGTCTGGTAAATTTGCCCCTTTCCTTCTGGATGTCTGTGGGTTGTTTCTTGATCTGTCTAGCTGAAGCTTTCTCATTTTTGATTTTCGGTTTTTGATTTCATGACTTTTGTCTATTGCTTTTTTCAGGTTTCTGTTTCATCAGTTTATGCTCTTATCCTCATCACTTCTTTTTTTTTGTTAGTACTTTGGATTTAATAATTGTATTTTTTTAAAGGCGGAAGCTTTTGTCATTGGTTTTATGTGTTGCTTCTTTTCTGGTGTAAATGTTTAAAGGTAATGAATGCGTCTTTCTTTCATCACGGATTTAGTTACAGTCCATAGTTTTGATGTGCTGTGCTTTTCATTTTACAGGTTTTAAAATATTCTCTGATTTTGCATATGATTTCTTTAAATGTTTATTTTATTTTTGAGAGAGACGGCAATTGGGGGAGGGACGGAGAGAGGGGGACAGGATCCCAAACAGGCTCTGTGCTCACAGCTGTGAGCCTGATGTGGCGACTGAACTCAGGAAAAGTGAGATGGTGACCTGAGCTGAAGTCGGTGGCTCAACCGACTGAGCCACCCAGGTGCCCTTAGCTTGTGATATTTTTAAACTCATGTTTATGTATTGGACATATACCGCTTGAATTTCCAAATATTTGGGGAATTTCCAAATGCCTTTCTGTTATCGACTTCTCCTATAATTTTTTTTTTTTGCGGTTATGGGACATTCTACAGTTCAACTATGTTTCTATCTTGCTGGGAACTCCAAGTGCATCTATGAATGTGTAGTCTGCTGATGGTATGGAAATGTCAGCTGGGTCATGTTGATTGGTACTATTTAGTATTTCATCTCCTTGCTCATTTTCTATCTACTGTGCTTTCAGCACAGTCTGCTTGGGATTCTCTCTCTTTCTCTCTCTGTTCCCCTCCCCTGCTCTCTCTCTCTCTCTCTGTCTCAAAATAAACAAACTTAAAAAAATTCTGTAAAACAACTTTCTTATAGGCAGCATTTTGCATTTTTGTTTTTACTGGCAATCTTTGTATTTTAATTGAATGTGTAAACATTTGCATTTGATATAACTATCAAGAAGATTGTACTTAAATCTGTCACATTGCTTGTTGTTTTCCATTGATACCATCCATTTTTTTATTCCTTTTTCCATTTACCTGATTTTTTTTTTTTGATTCGTTAAGTGCATTTTACCATTCAGTGTTATTTCCACCATTTACTTCTTAGCTATACCCTTGTGTTTTCCCATGGTTGTCCTCAGGTTTATAATACTTCATTTAACTTAGCGCACTTGATTTTGATATTAAATGTTGCCATTTCATGTAACTTAATAGATCTTAACCAAATGCTTCCATTTCCCCTCTTCCTTTCTCCTGTCTTTTACACAATTATACTGCTATGCATGTGTGGTAATCTCTCAAATGCATAGCTATTATTTTTGTTTTATTATTTATTTATTTATTTATTTATTTATTTATTTTTTAATGTTTATTTATTTTTGAGACAGAGAGAGACAGAGCATGACGGGGGAGGGTCAGAGAGACGGAGACACAGAATCTGAAACAGGCTCCAGGCTCTGAGCTGTCAGCACAGAGCCCAACACGGGGCTCGAACTCACGGACCGCGAGATCATGACCTGAGCCGAAGTCGGCTGCTCAACCGACTGAGCCACCCAGGCGCCCCTATTATTTTTGTTTTACACAGTAAAAGATGTTTGAGAAAAATTTAACATGAGCGAACACTTTTAAATTTAGCCACATATTGGGGTGCCTGGGTAGTTCAGTCAATTTTAAGCATCTGACTTTGGCTCAGGTCAAGATCGTGCAGTTCATGAGATCGAGCTCCGCGTCAGGCTCTGTGCTGACAGCTCGGAGCCTGGAGCCTGCTTCGGATTCTCTGTCTCCCCTCTGCCCCTTCCCTGCCCCTTCCCTGCTCATCCTGTCTCTCTCTCAAAAATAAATAAACATTAAAAATGTATATATATTTTTTTAATTTGGCAACATATTTAGCAAGTTAGAATTCTTCATCCCGTTGTGTGTATAAATTTCCATTTTAACCTTCACCTGAAGAACTTCTCTAACATTTTTTGTACCGTCAAACAGTTGATGATAAATTATCTCAACATTTGTTTTTTTGAAAAATTCTTTAATTTGTCCAAGCTAGTGATTGATATTTTCGCTTGGTAAAAACATTCTAGTTTCATAGTCTTCATCTTTAATCATTTTAGAGGTGTCATAATATTTATTTTGGTTTGTATAGTATCTGATGAGAAGTTTGTGATTATGCTTATCTTTCTTTTTCCATATGTTCCTTATTTTTCCTGGTTGCCTTTATAATTTTTTTCTTTATCACTGCTTTTTAGTAATTTGCTTTTGATATACTTTTGAATGTGTGGATCTGTGTCTGTATTTATTCTGCTCTGGGTTCTTTGAGCTTTGACTTAAGTGTGTGGGTATTTTAAATCAAATTTTAAAAATGTGTATTATTTCTTCACATATGTTGGGATAGTTTGCTGTTGTTTCCTATTGCTATTATTGGAGTTGTTTTTGTCTTTGTCATTCGTTGATCTCTCTCTCTCTCTCTCTCTCTCTCTCTCTCTCTCTTTTGGAACCCTAAGTACACATATCTTAAACTACTTGATATATTTCTAATAATCTTTTAATTCTGTTTATTTTCTTTCAGTTTTTTTTCTTACTGTGCTCATTACTAACCATTTCTATTGTTATGTTTTTAATATCAGTGGGATCTTCTTTTGCAGTTTTAATCTGCAGTGAATCTCATTCAGTGACATTTTCACTTCAGATATTTTACTTTTCATACCTAGAAATTCCAGCTGAATTAGAAGTGAAATAGGCAAGTAAAATGAATCCTCCTGCCATGGATGTTTTAGGGGAAGAAATTCTAAAACGTTGGAACTAAAAGCAAACTACAGTGTTGAATATGAGTACTGGATTTATTCTACCCTTTTATTTTTAACATTAATCAGTCAACTTCCACATTAATGAAAGTTGACCATAGTTATCCCCCCCAAAAATACGAAACTAACTCTTAAAAAAATAACCCAAACTGATTCATATTTCTTTTGGTCATGGATAAGATTTTCCTGTTTCTTTGCATGTCTATTAATTTTTGGATACTTGTTAGACATTTTGACATGTTGAGTGTTTGGATTTTGTTGTTGTTGTTTTTTTTTTTTTTTTCTTTAAGGATCACTGGGGTTTGATTTGGCAGCCAGTCATGTTACTGGCAGATCAATTTAATCCCTTTAATCCTATTTTGAAACTTTGTTAGTGCGTGGCAAAAGTAGCCTTTTATCCAGAGATAGACTCTGGTTTCTCTACTCTGGCTTGTGGGAACTCAAATATTTCCCTTTCTGATGTGAATATAGAGCATTGCTCAGCTTATGACTTTCTGCTCCTTCTTTGCTTATCATTTGAAGTTTTACTTTTCACATGTGTGATCGCTTTGTGATGTGCCAAGTTTTCTAGACTAAACAAGACTAAACTACAATTCCCTCTGTAGTGTGTTTCCAGTTAGAATGGGCAACAAATGGAGGAAGCAGTCATCTTGCAGCATGAAAACATCTTCTCCCAGTTTACCCGTTAAACAGTAAACTGGGTATTGCTGTAAAGATATTTTCCAGATGGGATTAAAATCATAATCAACTAACTTCCAGTCAATCAAAAGATGGTCATCTTAGACCTGATTTAATCAGATAGAGGTCTTTATTATTTATTTATGTATTTTTTTAAAGATTTTAATTTTAGTTTTTATTTGAGAGAGAGAAAGAGAGAGAGAGAGAGAGAATCCCAAGCAGGTTACACAGTGCAGAACCTGATGCAGGGCTTGATCCCACAGTCCTGGGATCATGACTGAGCCAAAATCAAGAACTCCACCGACTGAGCCACCCAGGCACCCCTCAGACAGAAGCCTTTAGAAGAAGGTGTAGGCTTTTCCTGAGGAGAGGGACTCCAAACAGCAGCTGGACCTGATAGTGCTTTCCCATTCCCCTGGATTTTCTCTTCCTAACTGTCTGCCTGTGGATTCAAGCTTCATCAAGTTCATAGAGTTCTAGCCTGCTCATGATCCCAATTCCTTGTAATAATTATATACAATTATTTAATCATGCATACTTATTATTATATTAATTAAACATAGGTATATGTTGCATATATATATATATATATATCCATATATATGTCTTGTAACAGCCTCATTTCACCAGCCCCAAAATTGCATAAGTCTATTTATTTGTTTATTTATTTATTTCTTATGTTTATTTTTGAGAGAGAGAGAGAGAGAGAGAGAGAGAGAGAGAGAACGAGTCAGGGAGGAACAGAAAGAGAGGGAGACAGAGGATCTGAAGTTGGTTCTGCACTGACAGTGGAAAGTCCAATGTGGAGCTTGAACTTATGAACCATGAGATCATGACCTGAGCTGAAGTCAGACACTTAACAGACTGAGCCACCCAAGTGCCCCAGCCAATTTATTTTAATAATTGCATATATATATATATATATATATGTATATATATATATATACACACACACACATACACTTAAATACATATATACCTATACATTAATATAATGTAATATAATATAATATAATATAATATAATATAATATAATATAATATAATGTAATAGTTTGTATATCTGCATCCTATTCATTCTGCTTCTCTAGTTTAACCCGGGCTGATTGGAAATACTTATCAAATCCTGAAAGGGATGTCTTTGTAAATTTTTTGAGCTCATTTCCTGTGTGGCTCCCTTTTTTTATGAATTCTGATGCACAGATTTCACCTGCTTTAGCATCCTCAAATTCTGACCTTGCTCTCCTGAACTCAGCAGGACTTTAGGTTTCTGCTTGGATTTTTCCTTCCTGCTAATAATTGCTTCCAGGCACACTAGGACTGTTGTAGGTTTGCCTCACTTTTTTCCCCCTTTCATGAAGTATTATGTCCCGCATGGGTTTTATTCAATATCTGTAAACCACCTTTTAAAAATATTTTCTTAGTTTTCTATTTGTTTTAGGTTGGAAGGTGAAGTTCTAGATAATGAGTACAACATGCCTGAAAACAAATCTTTGGTCTAGATTTTTTTGTTTGTTTCTACATGTTTTAAGGACTTAATTTTTTAGAACAATTTTAGGTTTGCAGCAAAATCGACAGAAATGTACAGAAATTTCCCATATACTCCCTGCCCCTACACATGCCTAGTCTCCTCCATTATCAACATTTTCCACCAGAGTGTTATATTTGTTACACTTGATGAATGTATATTGACACACCATAGTCCTTCTTAAGTTCATAGTTTACCTTAGAATTTATTCTTGAAGTTTTACATGCTGGGAGTTTGGATGGTCTAGATTTTTTAATATGTGAAAGTTGACTGTCCTTAGCGCTAAAATTTCCCATAATGTGCCCACTCTAACCCAGTGACAGAAAATGGAAATATGTCAGACTGTATTTGAAGGTATTGGTGAGGAAGGAAAAAAAAAAAATCCTGATTGTGCCTTTCTAAGTTCATCGGATTCAATTATTCATTTGTATATATTACCTGGTATGTAATATACTCAGAAATTTTTGTTGACCCATACTGAGTTGGGCTTCCAGCACCTACTAACACAGAACCTGTTACATAATTCATTTAAAACAGTAGACTGTAGTAGTTAAGAACTTAAAAGCTAGATAAGATCATATTTGGATTTGAGTTCCTAATTGACTAATTATGTGACTTAAACGCAAATTTATTAATTTCTAGTAGCCTAATCTTCTTCATCTGAAATAGATAACAGTTACAATTTCAACCTCATTGGTTTGGCTGGTTTGGTGTGAAATTAAAGAAAAGAAGGTTTGCAAATTTCTTAGCACTAAGGTTATTG
This sequence comes from Panthera tigris, assembly GCF_018350195.1. Lineage (NCBI taxonomy): Eukaryota > Metazoa > Chordata > Mammalia > Carnivora > Felidae > Panthera > Panthera tigris. The sequence continues at coordinate 128,971,401 of NC_056665.1, forward strand.
TCACATTCCGAGCGCTCGACTTATTTTTAAAATACTGAGTGTATTTTTTTTATTTAAAAATAATAAATATTTAAATAAAATTAGCCTGTTAGCAAAAACTTTTCTTCATGTTTGAAGAAAAAGGGAACCCGATTTGTTTGGAGCTTTGGATGTGATAGTGTAAGTAATCCAGATGATCCCCTCTTCAGATGCTTGAAACTGAATTCAGCAGGGAATTAAATTCAAACTGACTTATGCAATACAGACCACATATCAATTCACATAACTGAGATGTCCAGAGGTAGAGCAGGTCTCAAGTGGTTGACGAGCTGTGCTAATCAAGAATCTTCTAAAATCCACCCTATTCCTTATGCTGGTTTCACCCTCATACTGACTTCGCTCAGGGTAACCAAATGGCTGTAGTAAATCCTGGGTTTACAACTATATATTTCACCTTCTAAAGTGTGAGAATTTCTACACATGTATAAAACAAATGCCCCTTCTTTTCTTGGATAGCACCACTTGAGGTCACACGCCCATCCCTTCTGGTCAAAGTAATGGCTTATCCTGAGAGATAATCTGGGATTAAATGTCCATATGGTTGAATCAACGAATGGTACAATAGATAGCATATGGTACTTACTTGTGTGCCCCTGACCTATCTCTGTGTTGGGGCTGGAGTTAATCTTACTCAGTCAGCACTATTGCTGTTCAATGGGAAAAATTACAATGACTTCTACGAAGACCATGTGTAACATCCATATTTTTTTTGTGTGTAGAACCAGAGTGTGTTTGAGTATTTTCTGTCGTGGGAAACTTACTGCATGCCCAAGTCACATGCTTCGATTGTTGGCAAGATTTTGATCTGTATGTCTCAGGTTTTGTGTTTGAGAATGAGCTTGGACAAAAAAGATGTCTGCTCGTCTGTACTGACCAAGGCAGTCTGAGAGATACTTATTTAATGGTCCTTTGGTATAAGGAAGAATTTTAAGCGCTTTACGTATATCTAATTATTTAATACTTTTTTTCAAGTTTATGAAGCTAGATCCAGAACCATTTGCATTTTACAAATGAGGTAACCTGCAGAACGTAAGGGTCACAAAGAAATTAGCAGAGCTAGGGATTGAAATCCAGCTAGTCTGGCTCCCAAATCCATGTTCTTAACCAAATACAATAATACAATATTTATTAGTTGAAAACTTTAGTCGAGAGAGAGATGAAAGACTATAAAACCTATTTAGTTAGTAGGGAAAACTTGCTCTAGCTCACTCTACCAATTTATCTATCTATCTATCTATCTATCTATCTATCTATCTATCCTCATCTATCTAATCTATTGATCTATCATCTATCTATTTTCCTATCATCTATCTATCTTCCCATGTATCAAAATAACCTATTTTGCTAGCAATAGTAGGGGTACATTATTGAATAACTTGTAATAACTACTTCCAAATGTTCCACTCTTTATTTTTAATATGATGCATATATACTTTATTCATTCAGTTATTCACTAAAAATGCACTACACATGTATTCAACCCTAGACACTGAACTAGTTCCTTGGAATAGAAGGATTTAAGATAAGTCTGCTGTTCTTAAGGATGCCACAGTCTTGTCCCCTGGACAAATGTTTTTGAAATTGTAGACCATAAGTCATCATTTCAATTAAAAAAAAAATAGAATGGAAAATGTCAGAATTCTTTATATGGAACAAGTGTAAGTGTTACCTTACACTTACACAAGTTTTGATGTGTCTTGTTGGTGAGTGTTCTATGTACTAGTTTATGGTATAAACTGTGTTTCTTAATGTAGGGAATGGCCCAAAATATGTTAGAATGACTACATTAGAACCTAGTCAACCAAATCTTTAGAACTTTCTTAACCATTTTACTTTATATCATTATATTACAGGGACTTGAGGAAAAGGGCTGTATCTTATATTCCACTTCATCCCTCCTGGCACACATTCTAATAATTTGTTCAGGATAACTGCTTAATGCAACCGGTTGTCTTCCTGATTAATGAAGAAGAAATGTTTTATTTGGAATTATTGTTGTCCAGTTTTGATTGATAACTACTTTCTTTGGATTTATTTTAGGAGTCATTTAGACAATATGTTTGAGTTTGTGGTGAGGAAAACAAGTGGTTGGCTGACCAAAATTTTGAGTTTTTCAACCAATTTATGTTCTTTTTAGAGACAGAACCCAAGCCTAGTTTATGAGCAGCTATCACAAGGCAATAATTCTTGTTCTCTAACCTTATTAAAGTAGATTTGTTTTGTCAATGTTGAGGTAAAATGGCTTTAAATAGTATTATTAAACCCTAAGCTAAGCAATAGCTTTACCATCAGACTTTATGCTTTGTGGTTGCAGCACCTTATGGATTTATTCTCCTTGCTGTCAGCATAAAAAAAGACCAGCTGGAAAAGCCTACATTAACTGAAGACCACAGGATTCTGGACATGCAGATGACCCAACATTAGGGAATCTGGGATGGAAATTTCATGTGTGTGGAACAATTTCATTAACCCAGAAATGCTGCTGACTATCTCTTTCTCTTCACCTCTCAAACTTGTGCAAGCACATAAAAATATGGAATAGTTTCTACCATTTTCTCTGAACTAACAGTATCCTTTGGCATCTCACCTCTATGGAAAGTATGGAAAGAAATAACCAAAGCAAACAATTTGTTCTCTTTGAGTCTAAGAAAATGCATTAGAACAACCTTTGTAGGAGGTTCATGGCTTTTCCACAAAGAATGTCTGTGTAGTTAATGTTCACATGTTCATTTTTAATCTAATTTCTTTTCTTTCTAAACTTATTGATAGTCATCTGGAAAAGTAATTCCTGACAAGATTTATTCATGTTACAGAACACTTCCTTAACTAATTTTCACTGTAGTTTGATATGAGTCTTTAAAATCTATCATCTATCTATCCACCTATCTATCTCTCCATCTATCAATCATTCACCTATGGCCTTCCTTCCTTCCTTCCTTCCTTCCTTCCTTCCTTCCTTCCCTCCCTCATTCATTCACTGGTTTAAACACAAAGGAAAAAACCTCAAGGAGCTTAAAAGATAATAATAGTACTCCTCAATGCTTACTCAAATCTTTCACAGAATTCTCTAGGTAGCTACTTTTACAAGGCATTTATTCTGGTAATATTGCATAAGTATAAATTGATGCAAAAGTCACAAATATCTTTCAAAAAGTGACTGTGAGAAAGTGCCTGGAAACCTTAAAAGGTAGCTCATAGCAGTGTGATGTTTCATTGTTATGTTTTGAAATTGCTTCTTAATAAAGTAAATTAAGTTCATATGGGAAGAAGAGATGGGAATTAATTTACTGTACCTTAAGAACTCTTTCTAGGAGCTTGGGAAATCAATTTTTGGTCACTCTTGTCTGTTTGTGCACTTACAGTGCAGCATCTAAAGCTCTCCATAAACATGGCTTTAGGCTAGAAGGAATATTCCCACTGGTCTTAATAGAATTAGTCGTTTGGAGGAACGAGTCCCACTTAATGTTGGCAGTTAATTTAAGGTAAGGGCTTTTTGGGTTCTCCCTTAGGCAAACAATGGGCAATTAAGTACATTTTACCTTTGAAAACCTGAAATGTGTTTTCATCTACGTCTACATGTAACCCAGACTCTGAGTCAATGAAACATACTTATGAATATTTCTGTCACATACAGGTTGGAGTGGTGTAGTGGTATTAATTTGGGGGTGTTCGACTAAGCAAATATATTAGTGTTTTAACGTTCAGAGATCCAGTTCTCTTTAAAATGACCCTTTAGGGGCGCCTGGGTGGCTCAGTCGGTTAAGCGTACGACTTCGGCTCAGATCGTGATCTCACGGTCCGTGAGTTCGAGCCCCGCATCGGGCTCTGTGCTGATGGCTCAGAGCCTGGAGCCTGCTTCAGATTCTATGTCTCCCTCTCTCTCTGCCCCTCCGCCGCTCACACTCTGACTCTCTTTCTCAAAAATAAATACACGTTAAAAAAAATAAATAAATATAAAATGACCCTTTAGACAGTAGTCTAAGCCCCATCTTGCTTGACTAGTAGGTTTTCAGTCCTTTGTGAGATTCCACACCCCAAGGATTTCTGGGTGATTCTGAATAACGTTTATGTGTTTACAAATTCTTCCTGTTTGTCACTTGTCCCAGATCTTATGTCTATAGGTGATGACATTCCCAAAATAACTCCAACTAACCATCTGTTATGTCCTGGACTTCCAGCCCACACGTTGCAGGGGCCATCTTCATCAGCGGGGGTGCCTTTGATCTTGCCTTTACTACCCCAAATCTATTTGTGCCTTCACAATTCTCTTTGAAACGGAGCAAGAGGAAGGAAAAAGAACAAAACTGTTTACCTCATGCTCTCAATTATCAATCCATTTCCTAGTCAACATAATTATAATTTGCAGAGATAGAGCATAACTCTTCATGAAGATATTTTACATTTTTATGCTTACAAAATTAATTCACTATAATTAGGGCTGTCAGACTTAGTAACAAAAGTGCTATATATACTTTATACTTGCATAGAAGTTATTTGTTCTGTGCCTGAAATTTCAATTTAACCAGGCATCTGTATTTTCTCTGGCGGTCTTAACTAACTCAGAATCTTCCTCCTAGTACTGGTTACTTTTAAAAAAGACATTTTGAATCGGCAAAAATAATCCAATTAAGAATAAATCTAGCCTAAGGCATCTAAACCTTCCCCTAAAGACATAGAGAAATTTTTTGATCCTTAAAAATAGCAATTTCCATCATCATTTATCTATCAATGGTTCAAGGATATTCGAGTTAAGTTTCAGACCATCCTTCAAATGGCTATTTCCCTTCCTAAATGGCTATTTCGGTGCTTAGTGTGAAATTTCTCTTCAAGGTAGTGCCCTGACCTTGGGGATACTTCTTTTGTTTCAAGGTTGGTTGATAGGATGATTTCCTCAGATTCTCCTTTCTAGAAGTCTGAAGGATAATCCCTTTCCTATGTTCCAGTTTTTGCCACTCTAGTCCAATCATAAGGAATATAGAAAGCATTTGAAAATTATGTCAGCGGTATTTTCAGAACTGTCCAAATGAGAAAAGAAAGAGATGGGAAAAGTCATGTTGCCCCCATATAGAAATGTCTTCACCTGTAATCTAAATGAAGGGGCTTCTCGAATACTGAAGCTCTTAGTTGTGTTAGAATTCTTACAATTCTTTGCATTTAGTGATATGACAGGGGCACTGGCTGAAGTTTAGCTGTAAAATGTTTGGCCAGAGTAGTATTTGGTGCGTTTGGGTTAATTCTGCATTGAGAAAACAGACACTCTGCTCTGGTGTGGATCACAAAAATCTGCAAACTCAGTTTTTATCACCTATTTACTGTCAGATTTGTATCAGTGCTGAAATGCTCTAGCAATCAAATTAATTCAAATCTGCCTTAGCATCTCTTTACCCTAAGATTAAAAGTATGCACAGTATTGTGTTACGGAATATGTTTGCATGGTTTCCTTGCACTCAGCTTACCTAGTTTAGACCTTGCTAATGCAGCCTTTCGATCGGTTAACTACTGACGCATTAGCTCTATTATCTGTTGCCTCAAAAATTTGTAACAGAGTCTGACCCTTTGACCCCATCCTGGCAAAGTAGTAATTAATGTCAGATACATTTTGATAACACTATTAAAATTGTTTTAAATGCTGGAGCAGCTAATTAGAGAGAGTAGTTTCCTGTATTACTTTACCAACCACCGTCCCAGGGTGAATATTATCTTTGTGATTAAACACAACAAAATACCTAACACTTCAAGAAAATAATCAAATAAAGCATATTTCTGTAGAGGGTGTGTTTATCTAGGGAGCTTATTTAACAAAGCAGCAATTCCTTCTCCTGTACGATTCAGAGAGTGAAATGGCACTCTGACCCAAGACATTCTTTACATGATGATGGCACTGTTTGTGTTTTGAGAAGTTATGAAACTTGGCGAAGGTCATCGTTGGGTCCTGCAATCTGGTACAAGATTAATTTTTCCAATATATTTTGTGGGTGTAGAAAGGATCAGGGGAGGCATGTAGGTCAGGAAAGCTACAGGCATGTGGGCTAGTGTCTGATGAAATTTTCCTTTGACACCTGCTGCCTGTCCACATTTTTTTATGAGGAAATGTTGCTTATGCTTGATGAGCCAGGAATATTTTGACCGTGACCCTATTCACTTATGAATATATCCTAGAAACCTCTTTATTTTCAGATTTTGTAAATACTAGACTAAAGCTGGGAAATCAAGACATAATTTGGTCCCAAATATTTTTTTTTTCAACATTTCACATTAATTAAAGCCTAAGATGCATTTGGCTAAGCTGTTAAAGTAATTTTAAATCCAAACCAACACTTGGTCAAAGTAATCTCATCTTTAAAAAATCTCATGATTACTTCACACAGTATCATTGGATTTCTTTTTTTCTCTTTAATAAAGTGGATGTGGTATGCAGGATGCAGGATTTTTTTTTTTCCTCTTCCTTTTTTCTTCTAACTGAAAACAATCAATAAATGGGTAAGAAAACAGGTTTACTTTTTGAAACTTTCAAACTACTATTTTGAATACTTTGAAAAGTATCATCAAAACATGAAATGAATAAGTGGACTGCGTTGTAAATTTTCAATACCACTAAGGAAAAATTTTGTGATTTTATGTTAGAAAAAGAATTGGGGATATCTGATATTAACCGCCATATTGGTTTATCCACACCTCCCTGGTATACTCAGCTCCATCAGTATGGGTAGATGCTGGAACACACTCTGGTCGTTTCCATTTTGTCTTTGAGTATATGACTTACTTCACCTCACAATCCCTCACATTTCTCATCTAACCCTCCAAACTCTATACCACTTTCAAGGAAAGGTGTCTGCCATGAGGACATTTCTGACCATTCAAGCACACAGCAGACTGTCTTATGTCACCATTCTCCTCCGGGTCAGTAATACCAGGACCTTACTACGCATAATTAATGCAAATTGATCTCTTACCCTATGCCTGGAATGTATTGATTTATTTAGTCTTATGAACAATCAAAGAAGGTAAGTATTGCCATTTCTGTATTCCGCAGAAGATGAATGTTTGCTTTAGAGATGTTGAAAAATTGACCTAAGGATACCTAGCTGATCTACACTGATTCTAAGCTCCTTATACTATGTCATGTGGCTTCACAACAGGGATCTAGTCAATACTGCAAGGCAGCTATGGGTGTGGCTTGGAGGGAGAGGAGAAATGGTTCCAGAAGGCTTCTGATTTACCTAAGGGAAATGGACTTCAGAAGATAGTGTGCCCCAGTCTTTTGAAACCCATTCACATAAGCTTGTCCAGGTGAAAACTCATGGGACAAACACAAACACACAGGGGCATACACACACACACAGGCACCCACACACATGCACAAGCAAACACTGAGGGCCTGTATATAGGGTGGAGCAGGCAAAGAAGCACATTTAATCAATCCCTCATCTGTATTTTGGGTCTCAAGTCAAGAAAGAATCAGTATTTCTGATGGCTTCCTGTTTTAGGCTGCTTTACCTCCTGTCTCTCCCTTTAGAAGCTGAGCATGCTACTAACTATTTTGTGTCTCCCACATTTGTTGTTGGATTTACTTATCATTAGCTTATTTATCCTAAAATATGCTAAATGTGGCAATTTGGGCTGCTAAAAGAAGTTTTTGTTTTTGTTTTTGTTTTGTTTTGTTTTTTTAATACAAGATCTTATCTTGGGGGGGAACACAAGAGTTATATTTGTGGCTTTTACTATCTTAGTCCTTACAGTTTAAAATGAGTCATACTTGCTGTTTTCCCACATATTCTAAGGAGAAACTGCCACAACGACATCTTCAAAACACTCATATTTAGTCATATAAACGCAAGGCCTGTGATGACTGCCCAGTGATAAGGTGTGCTTATTACTTGAATCTTGCATTCTGTTCTGGAACTTTCTAGGGCCAAAGAGACGATGATGATAGGAAGCCCAAGAAACCGGGGTGGCCACAAAATTGTAAGGACCCAAGAAATATTTTGGAAACAGCTCTTAGGTTTTGCTAAATTCTGAGTTCCTCACTAAGACCTCAGTGGCAGCAAGGATCACTGAATACTAAATTGGCTCAGGTATGGATCTCTGAATTTTGAAAACTGATGTATGTGGATAGCTACCTTTCTAAAATAGCTATGATTTCTTTCCCACATCATATCAGTGAAGGAATTTACAAGGGTCCAACAGTACTCTGGCCTTCTAGTGTCATGCATTTGTGACTCAGCATTCTGTGGATTGCATATGGCTGCCTTCTGTGGGCACTGCTTCCAGGAGACTAGCTGTTGTCTGTGGTGCCCACAGCCCTGAGGTGGCCTTTTAAGAAGTCGTGTGTTTAATATCACTGATCAGCTCAATCCTCACATTCTGTGTTTATCAGGACTCTCCAGAGAAACATAAACAACAGGATATATGTATGCTGAGAGAGGTTCCTTTTACGGAATTGGCTTCCACGGTCGTGGGGGGCTGGCAAACCTGAAATCTAGAGAGAAACCTGGCAGGATGGAAATTCATGTAAGAGCTGAAGCTGAGTCTTGAGTTCGAAGTGAACTGACTGAGAACTCAGGCAGGGTTTCTACGTTGCTGTCTTAAGGCCACCTTGGGCATTGTTTCTCACTTAGGAAACATCAGTCTTTGCTCATAAGACCTTCAGTTGATTGGATGAGGCCCCAACATTGTGATGGGGAATCTTCTTTACCCAAAGTTGACTGATTTAATTAATCATATATAAAAAACATCTTCATGACAACATTCAGACTGGCACCATAGCTTAGCCAAGGAAACAACTGGGCACCATAGCCTAGCCAAGCTGACATAAAATTAACCATCAGACACGCTCTGCCTCCAGATTAGAATGATACGGAAAGATAAATATAAAGAGAGGAAATGTAAATTGTTTAGAAAGTGAGGTTTGGATTTTTTTCTTGACCTTTAATGTTTTCTTTAATCAAGAACATGTGAGCAATAATACTGTCCCCATCTCACATGCAGTTACAGTTATGCTAAAATCAATAAATTGGTGTCTAGTGTACTATTGCATGTGAGTCACTTGAGCTGGAAATAAAATATAAACTGGAGAAGCTGGTTCTCAGCGTTCCTTTGTTATGGAATCATTTTAATCAAATCAACATATTTTAGTCTTGCAAACTTATTTATTCCAAAATATTCATTGAACGTCCTGCACGATTTTCAACTCTGGATACATGGCAAAGAGCAAAACAAAAAAAAATCTGTTTTCATGGACTTCATATTTCAGTGGGTGTTGGCTGATGATGAAGAAGTAAAGGCGACACTGGTGGGAGAGGGAAAATTTTAAGGTGGCTTATTATGTGAGGTGTCTCTATGGAGGTCATGTTTGAATGGAGATCTGAACAAAGAACATGAGTTCTATAGATATCTGGGGAAGGAAGAAATGGCAATGTACAGAATATTCAAGAACCAGCTGGAGATAAGTGTGGCTATAGTGAGGAAGAATAAGATAGGAGATGATGTTAGAGGAGAGGGGCAAGGACATCCAAGCCTTAGCTGGTGAGGGATTTGGAACTTAAGTCTTCATGAGAATTTTGAGTGCAAGAGAGATTCCGGTAGATTTTGAAAGGATTCTTCCGAAGCTCCGTAGAGAAGAATTTCTACTTGAGGCCAGGCTGTGGTATTTAAAGAGTCGCTTGAACCAAGGACATAGCAGTGGAGAGAGTGAGAAGTGTCAGATTCCATATATATCAAACACATCTATCCAGCCTGAATGGTACAATGCTACAATTTGTATTAAGGTGCCTCCCCAAGGGCAGATGCAAACATAGAAGCTCTCGCTGGCATAGTGGGTCCCCTTCAGTTAAAAGTGTGAGACATCTGTTGGGGTTAGGAGGAGACACAGGAAAGACATGAGGCCTAGAGATGAGGTGGAGTTGCGGTGTTGTGTCTCTTCCCAAGCAGATGCAATGAGTGAGTCATCTTCTGCTTTACTCTTCCTCTGAAGAGAGAGAGAGAAAGAGAGGCAGAGAGAGGAGAGTGAGCAGACCTGGAATCAGCTTGTCTGTTCACTGAGTAATAAGCTTTCCCCTTTTCCAGATGCTTTGGTTTTCTTATGTAGAGTTCACATCCTTCCTCCGACCCCTTTGCCCGCTCCTTCAAAGTATCTCCCTTCCAAATTTTTTTTAATTAATTAATTTATTTATTGGGGGATAATAATTAATAATTAATATATAATATGAATATAATTAATAATAAATAATAATTTATTGGGGGATAATATTATTGGGGGATAATAATTAATTATTATTAATTAATAAATTAATTAATTTATTTATTGGCAGAGAGAGAGAGAGGGAGAGAGAGAAACCCAAGCAGGCTCTGTGCCGTCAGAGCTCAATCCCATGAACTGTGAGACCATGACCTGAGCCCAAAGAGTGTCAAGAGGCAGAAAGTTAACTGATTGAGCCATCCAGGTGCTCTGCCTTCCATCATTTTCCAGGGAAGCACAGGAACCACAAAAGCTACACATACAGACTGACTTGCGAAAGATACCAAAGCTCAAAGAGTAACTGATTCCACTAAGGGGGTGTGCTGGGGTGGAGAAGATAGGACTTGTGAGGCTAAGACAGGACTGGGGCATCACATCCCACAGCTCGTTGCAAGGTGAGTTGAGAGTGGATTGGTAATCCAACACCTGGGGATAGAATTCTTTGTATGAGTGAGTGTATTGGGGAGAACATGTTGGATCAACCCCAGAGCCGGTTTGTTACCCAAAGAAGAGGGTAAGGGGGTCACCTGGCTGGTCAGGTGGTACAGCATGTGACTCTCGATCTCAGGGTCATGAGTCCCAACTCTATGTAGAGTGTAGAAATTACTTTGAAACAAAACAAAACGGAACAAAAACATTGAAGACATACTAAAAGGTAAGGGATTTAATAAGATTCGAAATATCAACCCTGCTACACATCTTGATGTAAATGTGTGAGGAAGAGGAGAATGTTGTTTAAATATCTTGTCTGGACCATAACTTCTTTAAATGATACATAATTGATTCCTGTTATTCACAGTACTTAGGTTCTATAAAGTTGCTGTGGATATGAAACTAACAAATATGGACCCATTGCAAATAGATATCTGTAAGCTTTTGGTCAGGATATTTTCATAAATCAGTTAATGCATAATCTTGTCTTACATGTGTTTATCTTTATAGACCCCTTCTTTAATATATATTGTTAATGCATTAACACTGAAATCATGGCCAACAGTACTATAGCTCCTGTCTGAAGGAAGCTTCTCTAAAACATATATTTTCTCTGTAAGGCACATCACAGCTGTCTTGCTCTGAGGAACAGTAGACAGCAATCAGCACCATACTTGGAGGCCATTTTAAATAGCAAAATCTCCAACAAAAGCCCAAAACTTTTAAAAAATAGGGAAACGTAGCTCTAAATAGACCATGAAAAGGACACGTGTTTACAGTATGAAAGCTGAAACAAGAAATCAGGGCATCGCCTTACTTGACCTCGTATGGGCACATGCACATCAGGCAAATGTGAGTCAGTTTTTCACCGCTCTGCATATGTCCATGAATAATCATGAAAGCACTGTAAATATAGATTTGAGGTTACAAATACATTTTTGTGAGTGGGATTTGCAAATATGAATTTGCAAATACTTTAGATCACCTTTACTTCTCTGGAAATGGACTACAGTGAGTCAAAAATATTTATTAAAAAAGTTATGAACAACACAAGGACTACTTATTTCTTCCTATCTGTGATTTGCACTTGTACAAAAGAATCCAGGGTCTATGTAATTCTCCTGGAGTTATTTTAGAACTCAACTGGAAATATGAAGAAGTGAATTTAGGCAGTTTGGAGTGTGCACCTTTGTCTGTTGGTTAGTCTCTGTGTTGCTATGACCACCCATTGTCTATTTCTGGAATGGGTACAGTAACACATATTTCAAAAAGTTGCTATGAAAATTGATTGAAGTATCTAGCAGTTTTGAGCAGCTAGTACATTTTTGTCGATGCCATGCCATGTTTCCAAACCCAGCTTTTGTTGTAGCTTCATAGTCTCTCTTGATTCCTCTTACCCTCTGCTTCTAGGAAACACCAAACAAAATAAAGGAGTATTTTTCAGTAATCACTACCCTAAGATTGTGATACGATAATCTTGTTCCCATTTTACGCATGATTATTCACCTATCTAGCAAGTTCTTTTGGAACATAGTAGAGAATAAATAATAAATGTTAAAAAAATGTACGAACAATGAAGTCATATTTACTTTTTTAGGCTTTGGTGGAACTGGCTTCATTGTGAGATGTATAAAGTCTAGCATTTCTCTTCTAAATATTTATAAGTAAGAAATATAAACATGAGTTTGTGGCTAAGCACCACGCTTAGGATGGTATATGTTTTGATGCAAACAACATAATAATAAAAGAAATGGAACTCTAAAACAGAGGATTTGCCTATTTTTATGAAAGTTATATGAAGATGCATTTAGAGTTTATGAAGAACAGGTCTAACATGGCCAAACCCAAGTATTTTTCTACATTTGAAGCATCAATGAAATGAAAGGACTAGCACTGAATGACAATTTTAATAGTCCATTAATAGTAACAATAATTGAATCATTTATTGTAAGCACTCATTATTTATTAAACATTCTAGTGAAACTGTGCCTTATGTTACATATATTTCATATCAATCTGCAGTGGAAGCAATTTCTATCTCTATTTTAGAGAAGAAAGTAAAGTTAAAGAAGTTATGGGGGCACCTGGGTGGCTCAGTCAGTTAAGAATCTGCCTTCACCTCGGGTCATGATCTCGGGGTTTGTGGGTTTGAGCCCCGCATAAGCCTCTGTCCTCACTCCTTGGAGCCTCGAACCTGCTTCAGATTCTGTGTCTTCCTCTCTCTCTTCCCCTCCCCCACTCACACTCTGTCTCTCTGTCAAAAATAAATAAACAAAAAAAAAAGAAAAGTTATGGAAATAGTCTAAGGTCACGTAGCTCTTAAATAGCACGGCTGTGATTGGAACTCAGGTTCTGTCTCTAAACTTCCATTTGTCTTTTCTAAACTTTCATTTATCTTCAATGACTGGATTAGTAATGAATTCTATGAAATATTTTAATCAAACCGCTAGGTTTGTATACAGCCTGCAAAAAAGCGGGATCCCAAAACTTCTAAAGAGGATCTTCAAAGCCTTATATTTTTAAAAGTGTTTTATTATTTATTTTTGAGAAAGAGCAGGGGAAGGGGCAAAGAGAGAGGGAGAAAGGATCCCAAGCAGGCTTGGTGCTGTTGGCAGAGTCTGATGTGGGGCTCGAACTGGAAGATCATGACCTGGGCTGAAATCAAGAGTCAGATGCCCAACCTACTGAGCCACCCAGATTCTTATTTAAAAATCTTTGCTAGACAAACAAGTCTACTTCAAATATGGGGCTGTTTCATCTGGGAACGGCAAGTTAAAAGGGACGGCCCCAGCCATGTAGAGGCTAATTGTCATTGCTAGAATGATTATCAACATAGAGGTTTTGTTAGGAATAACAACGTAAAATTGAGAAGATGTAACTACATTCAGATAGGAAAAATGAAAATTATTAAAACCAGAAAATATGCTCTATATAAATAGAGTAAAGCACTTTTTCTTTCTTCCAGATTTTCCATCCTGACCTACAAAGTATGGTTTATGTTGGAAAATGTTTTTATCTTAGTCATTTTGGTTTTGGGGATAGGTATAACACATTAAAACTCATCTCTATCCTGTATCGTTTCCTTTTCAATCAACCTCAGCTTTCCGTGAGTAAAAAATAACAGAGTGCCTGTGTGAGAACACAAAAGATAAAGCTCTAAGATTTTTTTTCCCCCTCTCTAAAGAGGCTTATGCAATGATTGGAGCAGACACCAGGAAATTAGACCAAATGGTAGTGTTAAATCCATTAGCCAACCTACATTCTCCAGTGAAAAATGACATAACTTTTAACAGTTTGGGTGAAAAAATTAAATATGTGGCTAGGATCTTTAATTCCTTTGTGGGTTACTCCCCCAGTAAGTATTTGCTAAAGTTTCACCATATGTACTTACTTGGCTCACGGTTGAGATCACGTGCAAAATTTATTTAACAGGCATATTCTCAAAACCGTTTAAGCCATGAGAGGGTCTTTTCCATTTCCTTGGTAGGTTTTTATTCCTTGTATTTTATTTAGGATTTGGGGACTATGTGAGTGTGTGTGTGTGTGTGTGTGTGTGTGTGCGCGCGCATGCACATGTAAATGAGTTTTGTAAGAGATTTTAGGATTAGTTAGACAATGTAAACATTCAGTTATCTAGTCTTTCATTCCTTGGACTGAAATACTTTCTTAGAGTTAAAAGAAACACCATTTATCAAAATGAAAGGGAAACCTGCAGAAGAGAAATATTCCCTGTTGTTAACCAAATGAAGTGAGACTTTAAAGTCTACCTGTAGTTAAGGAACGCAAATCAATACCATCTATAAAAACCCAAGCAAGGCCAAAAATCAGATGCCTTTTTTTTTTCTTTTTCAAAAAGTAAAACACTTCAACGGATTTTTGAGCCTGATGGTTAGAACAAAACATTAGCTGTAGGCGCTAAGAAGTTGCTTACAATACAAAATGGGAAAAACCCATTTTTCCTGAGGTCAGAATAGCAGGCTCACCACAGGATGCAATTTAAAGGATACTCAGTGGTCTCCACCTGTCCAGATTCTTGCTTTCCCTGCTTGCCATGGTACCTATCATTATGAAAGAGATTCTTCAACATCTAGAGTGATTTGGATTGACAGTCAACTGAGAACAAGTCCCTTCAAGAATATGCCTTATTGGGGGAGGGGGGGCAAAGGGAAGTCACCCAAAGGGCACCCTGAGGTAAAGATTGAGGCTGCACGAAAGATATTTTGTACTGCTTGGTAATGTGACTTGGGGAAGGCATTGAGTCAGATGTTTAGTTATACTGTTGTGGCTTCTCAGTGGAATCCATAACTAACACAGAGGAAAGGGTTACTCTTTTACATCCTAGGCAGAAAGCGCACACTTAACTAGAGAAAAAATATGGCAGGACCAATTCTTTGGAGGCATTCTGTTGAAAGTCTTTCTAATTTCATCATCATGCCAATATTGCATGTGCATCAACATCCGAAAGAGGGCTAGTTGACCAGAAGACAGCAATAAGCCATGTGCAGCTCATGAGCATATGATCACTTTGGTTTATTTGAGGAGAAAATGAGAATTGTATGTGATGGAAAGTCAGTTCACATAAATTTAAACAATAGAAGTGAATTTATTGGCTCATAAAGTTGAGAAGTCCACTGAGGTACAGGTGATTTTAGGCATGTCTCAATCTAAATGTTCAAATAAGGTCATCGAGTTTGATCTACTGGTGTCTTTCTTTTCTCCCTGTACCCCCCACCCCTTGTTTTTCTTCTTCTTCTTTTATCTGATTTCTTTTATGTTTGGTTACAGAAATGACCATGTGAAGCTCAAGTTTGTAGCATCCTTATATCTCTGATTCTAGAGAACCAGGGCAAGTTTTCTCTTTCTGGGTCTTTATCATTCTGCCCCAAAAGGATTTACACGGGCACTTCTTGTTTAGCCCTAAATCAGCTTTAAGCTTTTGTTCCCGCAGTTATACTGTACAAGCATGGAAAATGTTTTGGTTTATTTTGATATTCAGAAAAACGTGCTGAGGAGACATTGCAGAAAATTATTTTTGGCAAATGCTCAGGTCTTTCCTTCAATCATAATGACAAAAATGGCTACATGCTGATAACTGCCATATTATCAGTGTTTCACCTGATCCGACAAGTTCATACTGATAGACATGTGCACCGGGGAATTTCATATCTGCATACTATGCATAAATTCCTTCTTTGTCAATCTCCATGGGTTTCTGCTACTAAAACAATAATTTTTATTCAAAATTAAAAAGGCTGTAAAGCAAAACAATGGTAAGGAACACAAATGTTCCCCTTTTCCTTTCTGTTAGTTACAATAAGGGATCTAAACCTTATACATATTTGAGGAATTCCAGCAAGTTTACTGTTCTCTTTGACTCTCCAAACTCTTTAGACAAACAAGAAGGCATGACTGAGAGAAGGAAAGAGGTGGTGAAAACAGTGTTCAGGAACAAAACAAAAACAAAAACAAAAACAAACAACAAAAAAAACTTGACCAAAGTGTTTGTCAGTACATGAGAACTTGAGGAAAATATAGATCAAGTGACAAAGCATATAACTCAGTAAAATAACTATTGTGAAATATTTACTACCAGACTTTTAAAATATATAGGTTTTGGAATGCATTCAGTCATTTGATCATGGAATAAGCTTTAAAAAATGTTGAAGGCCAGGCAGAAAAATTTACAATTTGGAAGTAATGTTTCTTGAGGAAAAAAAAAAGAATTAAAAATCTGAAATGTAAATCTACTTTCATTCAATGCGGGAAAGAGTTTAATTTTCAAGAACATGTACCAAACATACATACACACACAACTCTTTAGGAGCAAACCTATCATATAATGGAAGTATCCAGTCTGTGAGGGACTTGCTCTGAAATACAGAGGTACAGCAGTAGTTACCCAGACATCCAATAAAATGCAACCCTTGGGAATGGTAATATTTTATCATTCATTTCTCAGCTCCAGAGAACATCAGTGAATGTGCATCAACGATGCTTCAGAAAAGCTTGTGTCACCAGAATTATGTTTTATTTACAATAATTGACTCTATTTGGCTTGTGTTCCAGTTTTTAAGAGACCACAGTAGAAGGATCTTGATACATGTGATCACTGTAGTCCATAATACATCTAATTATGCTGTAGTTTGCAATGGGGAGTCACTTTTAATCTGAAACTGTGACTTTTTTTGATGTGTAATGACAGTTAATAGCATAGCAAGGCTTTGAAACAACAATACAAATGCCAGGTGACTTATTCACAGTCACACAAGGGTAGAATACATAGTGACTTCTTAAAATTTACTCATCTTTACAGAAATGCTAGAGGGAAATTATATTTGGAAGCATCAATCAATCAATCGATCAATATTTATAAAGGACCTCTACTGGGCCCACAGTACTATGATAATTACTTTTCACAAAACAAGAGAAACATAAGATATGATACTTTCAGGTATGCTAAATTGTATCATACTGCCTGTAAATGCAATTTCTTATCACCAAAGTCGCTGTCCATGATGGGCTGGAAAACAGAGAATTGAAGCTGAACCTTGAAGGATTTGTTGAATTTAGAGAAGCAAAACACATAGATTTCATGGAGAGGAAGGGAAAATATGCAAAGGTGAAGTGTTAGATGTGGGCATATCCGTACGAGGAAGAGGCATGAGATGGTTAAGGAAGAAGTGGGAATGTTTTGTTTGGATATAGCAAGCTTGCCTAGGTAAGAAAGGATGAGTGTAAGACAGGCTTTCAAATTCCCTCAAGGAATTTGGAATTTAGATTTGATATAAGAGAAATAAAACATTTATCTTTCTGGGTAGGAGAATGATATTTGGACAATCATAATTGGCAATGATATTTGTTCCACTGATACAGCAAAGTATAAAATCTGTTTTAGAAGGAAAACAGAAGGTCTATATGTAGAAAGGAGTTTAAAGATTACTGTATGCCCTGTTGGGGGGCTGGGTCAGATGACAGTCAAATTTAAACTGAACATTAAATTGAACCCCCCACTCTTAAGAATTTAACTTAGTAGTATCACCTATCACAAAGGTATTTTTAAGTAAGCCTGATATGAAGAAAATTCCTATAAAAATTCTATTTTTGATTACCTTTAATGCAAATATCAGAGGTGTCATTTAAAAGAAAAGCAGTTTCCCATGAATGTATCTGAAATATCAGAGAAAAGTATCTATCTCTTCATGTTCATCAATCAGAAGTTCTTTGTACTGATTCTACTCACACCAAGGGTTTAGTCACATGCTAAATCAAGACACAAACTGAAATCTAGATCATGCATTTGCATTGTAGTTCATTGCCCGATTTACAAACCAGAAATTTGTTTTTAGGTGCAAATCACTAGTTTGTGGGATCTGTTTTATTTTACCCTTGGGCCATTAACTATTGCACTTTCTGGGGGCTTTCAGTTTCCCTCTCTAGACAACTACAGCTTTTAATGAAACCTTTTCAACCTTATTTACTTCCAACTAGCTTGTTGTATCCTAGAATCTGCTGCCTTTAACACTGGAGACAACTTGATATTTCAATACCTTGACTTTCGTGGTGGTTAAATTTAAGTGGTATGCCACGTGGGAACAGGCAACCAAGAATTGTAAAGAACTTTATTTAAAAAAATTTTTTTTTACAGTTATTTATTTTTTGAGAGGCATAGACAGAGCACAAGTTGGAGAGGGGCAGAGAAAGAGAAGGAAACAGAATCCAAAGCAGGCTCCAGGCTCTGAGCTGTCAGCACAGACCCTGACGCGGGGCTCGAACTCACAAACGGTGAGATCATGACTTGAGCCGAAATTGGACGCTTAACTGACTGAGCCACCCAGGCGCCCCTGTAAAGGACTTTAAACATGTAACACTTGTGGAAATAAAGATGATAATTTAGTGGTGAATCCAAGGCCAAACTCCATTTCTGTCTTCTCATTTCCCTATTCCAAGCACACTGATTAAAGCAACAACAACAACAAAGCATGAATGAAATTTGCAAGATTTTAAGACTTTAGTAGGTTTGGGCCCATTGGCATACAGCATGCAGATAATTTAGTGTTATGTGCTTGCATATGCACAGCCAAAGAGAAACAGAAAATAAACTCTTTTGGGTTGTTTTGGTGAGACATTTGCAATAAGTATCCCAACGAGTTATTGCGTTGATTTTTTCTCGCTAGGTTGTGGGAGATCATCAGATAATTATGCAATAATGAGTGTTTAAAAAAGAAATAGTCTCAGGCACTCGATACTGATTTGCAAAGAATGCTAAAACAAAGTTTTAATATTGATGTTCCTTTAGGGTTTTTAAGTCTTGAGTAATGCTGGGAGTCACTAAAGGTGTCCAAGTTAAATTAATCAGTAGAATATTTTGGTGGAGATTTCTAGTTCTAGCGATCATTGGCAAGGAGGTTTATGATACTCCTACACAATACTATTATAAACAACCAACTTGGCAAAACACAAAAAGCCAAAGCAAAACAAGATCCAAGCAAATGTAATTTTCTCTACAACATGGATTCAATCTTACTATTTCCCTCTGTATATATTGTATTCTATCACTCTTCCACACGATTCAACTCTATCAACTAGTCAGTGATATACCAGATGACCTTTGAATTGGGCCCAAGATTTTATGCCTCAGACCTTTGCTGTTAGCGTTTCTCCTACTGAGAAAATTTTGTTTCCATCAGCCTCAAAATCTATCCATTTTTCAGTTCTCAGTTAAAAGATCATCTCTCTTGGGAATATTTTTAATGCTCCCATTAGAATATGATGCTCATCTGGCTTGCCCTGAAATTTTGGTGCCTGTCTTACATTTACTGCTAAATTAATAGTGACAATAGGAAGCAGCTATTGTCCTACCTTCAAAAAAAATCTCTTGTGTTTCTGATAAACAAAAAGAGTTCTTTGGAAATACAGGTGTTAAATAAGTATTTGACAACTGGAAGTCAACTGAACTATAAATTGTTAATAACACCAAGAGCAGTTTTGAACTGTTACTTAACCCATCATATATCCGTCTTCTTTTCTGTTTGCACTGTAGTTTTGAGCTAGAAATGGATCATCTGTCAAACACAGTGTTTGTTTTTACTTTGAAAAGACTAGCTCTAGGGTTCCCGTGGTTTCTCAGTCATAGCATGCTAGTAAGAGGATGAACTTGTGGGTCACACTGACCTGTACCAGTGTGACAACTTCACTGGCTGTTAACTCAAATTCATTAACCAGCCTAAGACCATTGTTTTCATACGTAAAATGGGCGTTGAAAGAGTTCCTGTTTCCCAGACTGTTCTGAAGATTAAATGCTCACGTGCTGGCAAGTGGCTTCACACACTGCCTGTCTATATCCAGTGCTCCAGAAGAATTCAGTTGCCTCGAAGGCTTTTGAGTGTTAGCTAAATATTCAGATTCTTCCATGCCTAACGTATGTTTTTCAACCCTGCACACTTCTAAATTTTAGATGCGTTTTGCCTGAGGATTGTCAGCAAAGATTTTCGAGCTATCAACTCTTTTCTACCATGTGCAACTAAGAAGAGGGATATCTTGTTAAATGTCATTAATTTCTCCTTTGTCTCCATAGACTTCTCCAGCCCAGATCTGAAGTCTTTAGGGAGGTGATGGCCGTGTGTGAGGGAATGGTAGGTTAGGAAAACAAGATGGGGGTGGGTGATACATTGGAAACTTACCTCGATTCAAGATTAGTTGACCTTAGTTTAAATCTAATATTTTTCTTCCCAAATGATTACATATTTTCCTACTTAATAATGACCAGTGCAGAAAGGCTGAGAGAGCTTTGAAGTTCAATTGATAAATTATCTCCAGACCTTGTAAAACTATCATCATCCAGCTGGCTTACTGTATATTCAAATTCAATTTGGGACAATAAGAAAATTGTAGCCATGTGTCGACTTTAGGGCTGTGTGTGTGTGTGTGTGTGTGTGTGTACATGGGGTACATATGCATGTATGATTGTTAGTAGTGTGTGTGAGTATCTGATTAGAAATTTGGCCAGTTGATAAAAAAACAAAACAAAACAAAACAAAACAAAACAATGTAGCTTAAATGATGAATGCTCAACAGGAGGTTTCTATGATCCAGGAACCCATCTGACTTGAAGCTGTTAATTTTCTCTGGTATGTTCCAACACACTGCCAGGGACATATAAGGTTTCTCCCCAGTCACTGCTATTATGCCTTTTCTTATTCTGCTGCAAGGAGTGGGGGCAAAGGCCACAGGATCTTTGAGAAAAATTATTTCATAGTCATTTCAGAAAAGACACTGCATTTTTCTGTATACAGATGAGGTTTTCTTTCATCCCAGTGGCCTTCTGTCGAGGCTCTGAGAATTTTAGCAAGTGGTGTATCCATTCCTCCAGCTAGCACACACAGGCATGATGCTGGCTTTTTTAACTTTACTTGTTATGATCATTTATGGTCTTTCTAGTCCTCTCTCTCTCTCTCTCTCTTTCTCTGTATTTGTGTATGTGTGTATACAATGAAATTACTGTCTGCTTTTCATAGTAGAATCTACAGTTTGTGTTTCACTTTTCAGTTAAGAAGTTTCTTTTTCTCCTCCTTCCCAACTTCACTCTTCTAGAAATTGAAAATTTACTTCTCTGCTAAACGGCAAGGTGTGCCAAACCCCAAATAGCTCAGGGATCATAATTCAGAGCCGCTGGTTTAGTCTCTTGTATGCGAAGTCTGTAGAAGTAACTATGGGCCCTGGGATAAGTTTCTCAGGACAGCCAGGAAACCCAGCAGGAAGATACTGAAGTTGCCTGAAAGAACTTTCCAGAAGAATTGTCAGGATAACTGCTTCATATTTTAAACCATATGGTAACACAGACTGTGTCTTTTTCAGGTAGGCAAAGGCTCCTTTTGCAAGAAGGTAAGTGATTCCTTGGGAAATAGCACTTCTTTCCCACCTTTTCTTAGGATTTAAGAGGCTGGACTGGGATTTAAGAGACTCAAATTCTAGTCCCTGCTGAAAAGTTAACTAGCTGTGACCTTGGGAAAATGGCACACTCCTTTGTCTGTTTCCTCGTCTGTAATTTGAGGTCTTTGCAAGGTATGATCTCTACGGCCTCATTTAGCTCTAAGCTTTTGCGATTCCCTATGACTCCTTTCCTGCACCAGGTCCCTCCAAACGAAAAAGGTCAGAAGACACTTTTGTGTTTGTTTTGTTTTGTTTTGTTTTGTTTGTGAGTAGGTGTGTGCTTCATTTCACTGTTTCCCCACTTACAAAAATAAAAGGGGATTCCCCTGTGGTCTATAAGAAGATCTCCTGTTGAGTGTTCTGCATTACAGCCAGTTTTCTCTTTTAATCCTCTAAAAATACCTGCTAATACAAAACAAGTGCAGATTGTTACAGAGCCTCTCCCTGACTTCCAGCATGCTGAGCGGTCTTCCCTCCATCCAGACAATTTTCAAGTGCTGAAAGAGTCGGAGTTTCAATATAGCCTGACACCCAGGGTCCAACGTTATAATGTCATTTGGTGACCGCTAGATTTCTCATCCCATATGGTGCCCAACACTGGAGTTAGAAGAAGCTATGATGAATAACTGTATCTTCCATTTTGTGTTGATAACTCTTCCTCTCAAGAGTTTCCCCTTGTGGGATAAAATTTACTCGTGAATTTTGAATATAGAAATGTGGACACTCCTACAAGTAAATCTGTAATGGATTAAAGATTGACTGACAAGACATGAAACAATGCCAAAGCAAGTGTGTTGGTGGGAAGAGAAGAAAGGAAAGGAAAACAAAAGGGAAAAAGTAATGATCAAGGGCTAAAAGGAAAGAAGAAATGTCAGGACTTGGCAAATGATGGGGCATGAGACAGGAAGGACATAGAAGTCTGGTTGTTCACGTTTCTGTTTTTTTTTTTTAAGTTTATTTATTTATTTATTTTGAGAGAGAGACAGACACAACACAAGTGGGGGAGGGGTGCAGACAGAGGGAGGGAGAGAGAACTAGCCAGGCTTTGTGCTGCCAGCACAGAACCCGATGTAGGGCTCGAACTCATGAAACCACAAAATCATGATCTGAGCAGAGATCATGACCTGAGCCAAAATCAAGAGTTGGATGCTTAACCAACTAAGCCACCTACGTGTCCCAGGGTTTTTGAACCTGGATAATTGGGAAGATGGTATGTCACTGGCAGAGATGCTCTATGTTGGAGAATGAGTGCAAATCAGGACATGAGGAGTCTGAGAGCCAGGGAAGATGTCCAAAGGGAGATGTTTAGCAAGCAATGAACTTTGAGGGATTTGAGACCTGTCAGGTGATATACTTTCATCCATGGGGGGAAAATAATTAGAAAAGGAAGTTTAAAAAAGGGAATTTAACCTGGGATTAAGATAAAATAAAATAAAAATTATAAGTAATTCTTATCTTAAAGGCATATAGGTCTTAGACTGTTTTCGGTTGCACTAGCCAACTCTTAGAACTCAAACTTAAGGCCTTTTAAACTCAAGAGCATATATTAAGAACTGGTCTCCCTTATTTTATGTATTATTTTAGCATTTCAGTTGACTAACAACCTACGAAGAGATTCTCCTGCTCAAGAATTAGTTTCCATTTTCCAAAATTCAGCTTTGTTTCCCCAGCTATTTATTATACGTATTTCACATAACACTGTGCTGACGGTACAGTGGGGTAAGAGGGAAATATATCATGTTGCCTTTGGTATTGAATGAGTTAAATGTCGTTGAAGAAATCAGACACACTGGCTGGGGAAAAAATAGCCCCGCAAAGAAAAACAGGGTCAATCAATCTTTATATCCTAAAAACTTAAATGTATGTATTCTCAGTAATCATCACCTAGTGATGTTCAACACATTGCATGAGTGTATCTGGAGGTTGGACACATATTTCAAATGCAGAACAAAACCAAACTTATCCATATGCTCTCATCAGTCTTTTTTTTTCCTTTTTGTAGTTTTTCTCTCAGCAAATAGCCTCACAATTCTCCATATCACCAAGTCAGAAGTCCAGAAGTCTAGAATGTCTAAAAATCTAGACTGACTTCTTCATATCCACCTATCCTTCTCCTGGTGGCCCCCACCCCCAGCAAATTTGATTGTGGCCCTTTGCTTCATATGGGCTACCATTGTTTTTATAACAAAAGGCTATTATTGTTTTTATAATAAAATCCAAATGAAAAGCTCTTTATGGTTTGGCCTTCTCTCTGACCACTTCCTTGATCTGTATGTTGGGTTCCTTCCCATAGGAGGTCTTTGGAACTTTCAATAATACCCTTCTGCAAGTCTACTTTGTTTAGCACTTGCTGGGACCAGCCTTCCAATCCCACTTCAACAAACAAAATCCTAGTTTTTCTTCATGACCCCAGTCAAGAGCTACCAGCAAAACCTCCTCTGAATCTCTCTGGCCCTGCTCTCCATTTCTTGAGCTCCACTGGTCACCATGCTTGCCCCTTGGGAAGGTGCTTGCTGCTTACCGATGTAGTGGCTGCTTTTCTTACCTGCCTCTGCACTGGACTGGGATCTCCTGCAGGGAAGTAGCATCTCATCTCCTGATTGTGATAATTACAATGTTTATTCAAATCCAGAGTTGCATTTAGTATCTATTACACCATAGACATTTGAAGATAGAATTGAATTGAAAAGACTCAGAATGGAGGGCTTGCTTCCTTATGAACATGTTCCTCCTTGCTGCCTTTCCTGAATCACTGTCTTTCACCTAGGGTGCAGTATAGGTTTCTCTCTCCGCATTTTATCCTCTTTTTAAATCTACACTTTCCCTTTCTCTTTTCACCCTCATCCTCCCATCTTTCGTGATGTATCTTTGTTGAACCAAACTAAGAACTTTCCTCCTTTTCTCTCTTTTCTGTCCCTCTGAAAGTTTCTGAGCTTCTATTATATACCAGTCACAGAATTGGAGGTTTTCATTAATTATAGCTGAAACTTCATAATAACTTTGCACAGTAAGTTCTATCCTTTATTACATTTTACAGATAGGGAAAGTAAGGCCTAGAGAAGTTATCTGTGCAAGGTCACACAGCAAGTCAGCGATAAAAGCCAAGGCAAAGTGGCTTCAGGACCAGTCTTAACAACTGTGCTTTGTTATATGAAAGAGAATTAGGCTACTTAATTTTGTTTAAAATGATTTATTCTCTCTACGAAATCATAAGGGAATAATGTTGTGGGTAGGTCCCAGAAGGAAATGGAAAAATAATACAGAAAGGAAAAGTGGATGAAATTTGAGGAGATTCTGAGAAAGCAATTTGAATCTATCTTAGCTCTGATCTAGCAAAACCAAGGAAATCTAAACCAAGTGCTTCTGACTTAGGCATTGTTTCACCATGGTAACCTGCGTGCAACTGTGCTCCGTGGCTCGAAATTCTGCAATAAACATTCCTCATCCCAGGGCTTCTCCCACGCCTGGTGTGCACCTCTCCTGTGGTTAGGCTTACACACAAACACCACAAGCAGCAGACAATCATAAAATACCACACACACAAAGACCATGTGCTTACACAAAACATACACCCCTCTCGTATTACCAGAGCCGGTTGAGCAACCAACTCAACATTGCAGGGTGCTGGATTTCTCCAGCATCTGACTGATCTGCCCGCGAGCACAATACAGCATCTTGTTCAAGACCATATTAAGCACTCCAGCACCGGATCTTTACTGTGTGGGCCACAAGGGACTCAAATTAAATATATTCAGAGATCTCCTATTGGATTTGGGCTGGCAAGCTGATATCCCAGATATGTGAGTGCTGCACTAAAAATGAAATTCACCTGCTGTTGTATGGACTTTGCAGGATGTACTTCTGACTAGAAGGAACCTCATGTTGACATCACAAACCAAAGTCAAGCCGAAGCTGCCAGTGTATGTTCTCTGAGTGAGTTTCTTGGAGTTAGGAAGAAAACAAGTGGAGTTCCTGTGCTTTTGAGTCTTCTCACAACATGACTGATGAAGGTATTAAGCATTAGGATACTCCTCTTTGCATCCAATCCTTGTGTTATGTCACTGCAAATAGAAAGTGAAACAGCTGAGGTATTAAGCTACAGAAATGTTTCTTTTGTGTGTTTCAAATACCAGGCAAATGGTTCTCAATGTCAATGGGGAAAAATTGAAATGTAGTTAACCCTCCATCCCCCCAAATCATACACTGGGTAGAAAAAAATGTTAATTTTGGTTTAATTTGGCTGCAGTTTGAGAAATAGGGTGGCTTTGATGAGTGTCTATGTCTCCAATAATCTAAATGTCACAACATAGAAGATTTGGGCCTGAACTCACTTTTCAGTATTCTGGTTTCAACTTAGAAATATGTAATTAGTATGATCAGATTTAACAGATGAATGAAACTTTATTGATTTAAAAAAATACAACAAAGTTGCTATTGTGGTCTTAAATATTGGGCTGGGATTGCTACCATATATTGCCATAAATATTTTAGTGTAGCAAATTTCAAACCTACAAAAGGAGAGAGGGGAGTATGAAGAATGCTAATATTCTCACTAACACCAGCTTTAATGATTGATTATTAACTTGTGGACATACTCATTTTGTCTATATTTTGTCTATATGCCTATCCACCTCCCTCAGCCCCATAGCTTTCTGTTGAAATGTGTTTCCCAGATTCATTTAATTTCATCTGTAAATATTGCAGTGTGTGTCTCTAAAAGATACAATATTATAAAATTAGAAACAATAACTATTCTACAATTTTAAATATGCAATTTCCCAATGACCCTTAGTAGCACATAAGATTTTTACAATGAGTTTTCTCAAATCAGGAAGAAAGACACTTAGTTTATATGCCTTTTAAGACAGTTTTTAACGTGTATATTGTTTCTCTGTACTTTGTTGAAGAAACCAGGTCACTTGTAAGGTAGAATTCCCACAATCTGGATTTTGCCAAGAATGACTTGAGCACTGCTTTTGACTTCCTTAGTCATATTATTAAAACAAAACAAAACAAACAAAACAAAACAAAACAAAACACTACTGGGTAAAATTGCTTTCTTTTATATGACTCTTTGTTTTAAGTAGCAAAAATAAGGAGATTATTTACCTCAAACTAGGTATATGTCTTATTTTTCTCTATTAAAAAAACTTTTCCGGGCGCCTGGGTGGCTCAGTGGGTTAAGCGGCCGACTTCGGCTCAGGTCATGATCTTGCGGTCCATGAGTTCGAGCCCCGCGTCGGGCTCGGTGCTGACAGCTCAGAGCCTGGAGCCAGTTTCAGATTCTGTGTCTCCCTCTCTCTGACCCTCCCCCGTTCATGCTCTGTCTCTCTCTGTCCCAAAAATAAATAAACATTAAAAAAAAAAAAAACTACACTAAAAAAACCCAAAACAACTTTTCCTTTATGTTGATATCTTACAACAAAAGAACATTATGTAAAAGGAGTGATGCTCTAGCAGTTGTATGAGGCCAAGGGAATCTTCCTCACACTGATTATTGCGGTTGTGAAGGAACTTAGGGAGCTGTCCGTCCAATTGCTTTTGACTGTTGTAAAAACCGAGGCTCATGGAACTCAAACAAGAATGCTGATTGTCAGACTTTGCCTTTCTGGAGGCCTAGAGATCCTCATAGATGGTCAAATTCCTCAGATGCTCTACTTGGTAGGATCAGAGGTGGAGATGTGAGTGTGCGTGGCATACAGAACACACGCGGAATCTGCCTTTTGGGTCTTCACTGGCCAGGCTCACCTCAATTTGGGGATGTCCGGTGCTGTTGCTAACTTTTTAAGTAGTGTTCTTGCATATAGTAGCATGAACTTCAGAACTCGTACCATGACTTTGAGCTGAATTCCACATTCTGGCCAGGTACTACCTACCCTCTCTGAATTCCAGTTTCCTCATCTGAATAATCTTGGTTGTACAGTCGATTGTGTTATACTTAAACGTAACCCCTAAGGGACAATTGCAATTTCCAGTGTCACTGACACTAGGCTTGGCCTTGGGACTTTGCTGTGATCCTTGTAGAAAGTTAAAACAGCTCTCTCACAGCTCAAGTTGCACAATAAACTATGGGCAGGACTGAGCTGTGCCACATATGGGATGTGGTGGTTCAACGTATCTCCGCTCTCTCTTCCTGGAAACTGCAGTATCCCAAATACAGACAACATAGCCACAGCTGCTTTGCAAGGTCACGTAGAGTGAGGAAGAAATCAGTGTTGGTGTGCACAGTCACTAGGATTCGAGGGTTGTTTGTTACTACAGCATAACTGTCTATTCTGCTTGATAAAGATGCTGGGCACACTGTTACCCTTAGAGGGTGTACTGATTTTAAGTCAATGTGAAACATCAACTTTTTCTGTACCTCATTTCTTGCACATGCAAGTTATATTCTCAACCACAGCGTAAGAACCTCAAGACAACTTCAAATTACACTGCATTTTGATAGTTCAGGATTTATGGCCTGAACAGTATTTTGTTTGCCCGGAGTTTAAAGTTAGAAGTGTGTTTAGGGTGTCACTCTGACAAGTATAAGCGCTGTGACATTAGGTAAATCACTTAATTTCTCTGAGTCTCAGTAAGATTTCTGCCTTGCCCTGCCTTTGGCAGCAAGGGCTGTAACTATGTAAAAGTATTTGTTAACTCCTTAGAACCATATCACTCTTGTGTTTGTTTTAAAGTAGAGGCTCAATTGCATGTTTTAATGCAATTAATAGGGATGGGTTTTCCATCCTATCGTTTTTCTTTTCTTTTCTTTTCTTTTCCTTTTCTTTTCTTTCCTTTCCTTTCCTTTTCTTTCCTTTCCTTTCCTTTCCTTTCCTTTCCTTTCCTTTCCTTTCCTTTCCTTTCCTTTCCTTTCATTTTTTTCTTTTCTTTTCTATCCCTTTTCCCTTTCCCTTTTCCCTTTTCCCTTTTCTCCTTTCCCCTTTCCCCTTTCCTTTCCTTTCCTTCCTTTCTTTTCCTCTCCTCTCCTCCCTGTCCCCTCCTCTCCTCTCCTTTTTCCTTTATTTTTACATTTAAGGACTCTAATTTTATTGTATTCTTATTTTTTCATGTTTCAAGCTTTTATTTAAATTCTACTTAGTTAACATATAGTGTAATATTAGTTTCAGGAGTAGAATCTGGTGACTTTCAGTTTATATCAGTGTTATTTTTGATGTTAAAACATTCTTAAGAGCAAGGTGGTCAGAAGGCTAAACATTTAAAAATTGAAGATGGAGAGCAGGTAAATTTTAAACAGAGAAAGAAAAAGAGTGCAGATCCATGTTTATAAAGAAATAAATAGAGAAATCTCAATTTTGGGTGAGATAAAAATTAAAATACATGGAATATTAAGTACACTACTTTCCTAATGTTAAAATATAAACTTTATAGACATAGAAAGCCCCCATTCTTACCAATGAAATCATGTTTAGTTTGCATCCTCTACAGGTACTGTGATATTTGGACAAATAACTTCCAAGTAAAATATTGTTAAAAGGTGCCAACACACCAGAAGTCAGACCTGTTTCATACTTAAGGGAAAAAAAAGAAAGAAAAAAAAGAAGAATATGTTGTTTGGCAATTTTATTTCATGTGTCAGGATCAATATCATGTGAGTTTTGAGTGGAATGTGTCAAACTGAGTTTATCTCCAGAGTCAGTTTTCAGTGCTGGCCATTATTATAGACACTGGGGAAGCCCCATCAAACCTTTACTGCCATGGAGCTTACTCTATTGGGGGGCTAAGGATGGGAGTGTGGGAGCTGAAAATAAACACAAATATATACAAACTTCCGGTCACAAAATAAATAAGTCACAGGGATGTAATCTATAGCATGATAACTACTGTCAATAATATTGTATTGCATATTCAAAAACTCCTAAGACAGTGAATCTTAAAAGGGCTCATCACCCACAAAAATATTATAACTTTGTATGGTGACAGAGAGTAACTAGACTTATTGTGGTGATTATTTCACAATGTATGCAAATAATGAATCAATATGTCACACACCTGAAAGTAATACAATATTATCTCTCTCTCTCTCTCTCTCTCTCTCTCTCTCTCTCTCTCTCTCTCTCTCCCCCTATACTTATACCTATACCTACATCTGTATCCATCTATCTGTATATGATATACATATATGATGTATGGGAAGTTTAGGATACAGAAAATAGAGAGCTAGGGGACTCATGGGAGGTAAGGCTGGGGGGGAGAGTCTTCTCTAGGAAGGTAACATTTGATCAGAGACATGGAGCAGTGAGGGATGTAGGGAATGAGCCCTGTAATACATGAGGTAGAACATTCCATGCAGAGGTAACAGCAAGTAAAATGTGGGACAATACTTGTGCCTGAAGAGTGTCAAGGAGACCAGATGGCTGGAGCTGAGTAAGCAAGGGTGGAGAGTGGTGGGACCAGAGTTCAAAGAGGTAGCAAGAGATGAGCTACATGAATGTTCCAGTTGATTGTATGGATTTGAGATTTTAATCTGAGTGAACTGGGCAGTTATTACAGGATTTTGAGCAGAAAATTGATATGACCTAACAACTTTTTTTCTGAGGTAAAATTGACATATACCATTACATTAGTTTCAGGTGTACAACATAATGATTTGATAGTTGTATATATTGCAAAATGATTAGACAATGAGTCTAATAACTAGATAGTAAGTCTAGTTTCCCCCCTTAGCATATAAAGATACATAATATGTAATGCAATATTATTGACAAAAGTCACCATAATGAATACATTACACCCCCATGACTTATTTAATGACTGGAAATTTATACCTCTTGCCCCACTTCTCCGATTTTGTCCAACTTCCAACACCCCTGCCCTCTGGCAACCACTAATTTATTCTCTATGTCTGCGAGTCTTGCTTTGTTTTGTTTGTTTTTGAGATTCCACAGATAATTGAAATCATATATATTTGTCTTTCTCTGTCTGACTTATTTTACTTAACATAATATCCTCAAGGTATCTTCACATCATCACAAATGGAAAGATTTCATTCTTCTTTATGGCTGAGTAGTATTTATACATACATACACACACACACACACACACACACACACACACACACACACACACATATATATATATATATAATGCTGTTCATCCATCAATGGACACTTTGGTTGTTTCCATATCTTGGCTATTGTAAACACCGCAATGACCATGAAGGTGCATGTATCTTTTTGAATTAGTGTTTTAATTTTATGCAGATAAATACCCGGAAGTGAAGTTTCTGGATTATGGTAGGTCTATTTTTAGTTTTTGAGGAACCTCCGTACTGTTTTTCACAGTGGCTGCTCCAATTTATATTCCCACCAACAGTCCACCCTGGTTCTCTTTTTTCCACATCCTTGCCAACATTGGCTATTCCTTGTCTTTCTGATTCTACCCATTCTGACAGGTGTGAAATGATATCCCATTGTGGTTTTCATTTGCATTTCCCTGATGATCAGTGATGTTGAACATCTTTTTATGTGCCTGTTGGCCATCTGTATGTTCTTTGGGAAATTATCTGCTTTGATCCTCTGCCCATTTTTTAAAAATGCCGTTTTTGTTTTTTTTTTTTTATTTGGTGTTGAGTTGATGAGTTCTTTATATATTTTGGATACTAACCCTGTATTAGATATACTATTTGCAAATATCTTCTCTTATCTTTAGTAGTTGCCTTTATATTTTGTTGGTTCCCTTGCTGTGCAGAAGCTTTTTAAACTTTATTTTTTAATTTATTTTTAAGAGAGAGAGAGAACACAAGAGAGGGAGGGGCAGAGAGAGAGAGAGAGATTGAATCCCAAGCAGGCTCTGCACTGTAAGTAGAGTCTGATGCGGGGCTTGAATTCGTGAACGTGAGATCATGACCTGAGCTGAAGTCGAGTCGGATACTTAACTTACTGAGCTACCCAGGAGCCCCAGAAACTGTTTAATTTGATGGAGGCCTATGTAGTTGTTTATTTTGGTTTTGTTGTCATTGCATTGAATTAACTTAACTTTTGAAGGTACCTCTCTGGCTGCTGTGTGGAGAATAGAGAAGGCATGTGTGGAAGCAGAGAAGTGAGTGATTTGGCTTGTGTAATAATTCAGGTGAGAAATCTTGACACTTGGACAGGAATGGCTATGGTGGAGGTTTGGGGAAATAGTCCGATTCTGGATATATTTTGAAAGCATAGCAAATAGAGTAAACTGAGGAGCTAGATGTGAGGCTTAAGAAGAACACGATGATGATTCCAAAATTTCAGGCTTTAGCAGCTAGATGAGTGGAGTTGCCACTTTTTGAGCTGGGGAAGGCTGCAGGACGGGGGGTTGGGGAAATGTCTATTGTGTATGTCCAAGGGTTGGAATATAAGGGGATGTCCCTCAGGCACTGCACAAAACATGGGGTGAAGATTTGATGGCACTCTCTCCCAGTGTAAAGTCTTTTACTTCTAATAACTCTGAGGGACTTTTTTTTTTATATACGACCTTTGTAACAAGATTTAACCGGTATATCCTTTCATCCAGCAAATGGTTGTTCACAATGCTATGTCAAATTGTAAATTTCTACTTAATACAGAGCACACATTTTGTGTCCTAAGCCAGATTGTAAATATCTCAAAATGTGAACGGAAGACTCTAAACTCTGTCTCTAATTATATGTGGGATATTTCTGACCACCTAGTCTTGGCAAATGCATGCTAATGCGGGTTGATTTAAGCTTATTTACATCTTAAAAGGGTCACGTATCTTTAAGGCATAGAAGCACAATATGACAGAGCATCCTTCTGATATAAACTGAAGGCAAATTCAGGGGATGTGGTTCAGGATAATGTTGGTTGATGAGTATTTTAATCTATGAAGCTTCCTTCCCTTTATGCTTCCCTTTTGTCTACTTTCCTACAGGATCCAATTTGGGGTTAGTGTTGGTCTATAGTTAATAAGAACAATGAAAATGATCGTGATCTGATCATTATAATACATTGTAGTTGGACTAAAGAGAGTGTTATAGCACTGTAATGTACCAGTATCCCAGAGGTGCCTGCAAATTCTGAATTTTTCAGAGGAGGTCCTTTTATTTAGGGAAAAACTTATCCGAAGAACATTTTGAGTATGAGAAGATATGCACCCCAATCCTGATCTAGGTCCAGGCTTTTAACAATTGTTTTTCTATTTGCTTAGAGCACCAATCCCCCAGATATAGGTATTTCTTGCTGGTCACTGTTCAAGTGACACCTCCTTGGAGAGGCCTTTCTTGATTGTCTTATACAAAATAGTGTCCAACCTTGCCCCCTCCATCCCATGTCCTTTACATTATCATTCTCAATATTTGTTACTTGATTTTATACATTTGTTACTTGATTTTACCTGTCTCCCTTCCCGCAATATCAACTCCCTGAGGGCAGGGATTTTGTCTGGTTTATGTATTGTGATGTGCTCAGTCATCAGAAAAGTGTTGATTTAACTAAATATTTGTTGAATGAAGAGCTAAATGAAAGGCAGAGTTCAGGATGGCAAAAGTTGAACAAAGAATCGGTAAACTGCTTTGGGAAAAAAAAAATCAGGTCCACTGTTTGTTTTATTAGGGGTGAACAAGGTCTCTGGAAGGGATTTGAATGTAACTGATCAATCACCTTCCTGGGAGCAGCCTAGAGATTTGGGTTCAACTGTCTTTGGGGATGGAGGCTGCAAGAAAGGTTTCTTTTCTAGTAGTGCTGACTTCTAAGACAGGTAATGAGCTAGGCATCCTGGAAATATTTGGTTCATCATTTGCATTGACTGCCTCTAAGGTCAACGGATTGCAGTGGCTCTCTGGTAGCCAAGACTCTCTTAAACCTAAAAATCTCCTTACTGGTGCAAATGTATTTCCTTTGTAACATCATTGTTTCCTATGTTAAACCTTGTCAAAATTCCCTACAGGCTTTCCCCTAAGGTGGAGCTGGATGGTCACGTGTATCTGTAGTTTACGCCCTAGTATTAGCTGTAGTACAAGGCAATGGAGCGCCACACATATTCAGCTCAGTTTGGATGTGGCCTGAGCTGTGCTCTTAGGTCATCTCAGCTATCTTGGCAAGATTGTAATTTGCTTTTATTCTTTCTTACATTCTGTGAATTCTGGATGATCATCCATATTCTCCTGTATCATGATTTTACACGTTCTATTTCCATGAATCCTTATACATTTCTCTTGTCCAATTAGGTTGGTTTTGGCTAATACCCCTTAATAAGAGTGGGTATAAGCAACAGGAAGCTACGCTAGGGAATTGGGAACCCAATGCATGGATACATTATAAATAGCTGTTGTTTTCCTTGTGATTCTCTATAGTAAGCTGTTGTTCACTATAATCTTTGTTGACTTCTGTTGGTCTGTTTACCAGTACATAAAAGGAGAGATTGTGGCCTCGGGTTTTGGACCACAGTAGATGAGCGAGAGCAGTAGCTGTATGAAGAATATTGGCAGGTCAGAGAGGAGTGAGATGCATAGAAAATTAAATGGCAAAGAAGGGTGTCAAGTGAGAATGTGGCAAGTTATGCACTAAGTGTCCTCAGGTATGTTTAGGGGAGGGCACTGAACTGGTGGTCCATGGGAGACTGAGTTAGGGAAGATAGGAAAACTAAGATACACTCAATTTGTAATAATCAAAATCTAGTTATTACTTTATTACTCTATACCAGGTACTGTGCTTAGCACATTTCATGAATTCTTGTATTTACCCTTCATAGTAACACCATGGAATCAAATCCTACTCAGTGCTCCTATCTCCACATTGAGTAGAACCAGCTTAGTAGAAACCTGGCATTTTTATCTACTCAGGTGTTGCACTGGCATTTTCTTGAGCTCCCCAAAGATGTACATGGTCTTAAGTGAGGAGACATGCTTATGAGATTGTCCAGTAGCCACGCAAAAGTTACATCCCGATGAGAAAACATATGTCGGCCTAGACCAACTACACATTCCTGTAGCATAAGCTACTGCATCCCTGTTTGGTCATGAGAAATCTCATCCATGGATCCTACTATTTCATATATGCAAATAATCCCATTGAGGTAAAAGTTGGAAGTAGAGTGATAGGAAGTTTTGGGTGCATATTTAAACAATTAAGGACATATAAAGAATCTGACAAAAAATTATTTTACTACTTAGATACACTCAGATTTTCACAGTGGATATTGTACACAATCCAAAAAAGCATTTAAAACAATGAATATTCAAGTACATTAGCTTGATTGGACAGAAAGCCAATACAAATTGAAGAAAACTGAGGCATTTGGGCCTGGAATTTGATCTCTGCTCCCATTTATTTACATGATTTGGCCCATTTCCTTTGCCTTCTCCTCAGCCATTCCTCAACTTTTATTTTTCCATTTTTAGGATGTTTTTGTACACTTAGTATCAGTTATTCTCCATTGATCCTACACTCTTTATTTATTTTTGCCTCAATTAAACATAGTACTCTGAATCACTCAAGGCCATGTGGGTGATTGAGTTGCCTAGAAATAAAATTATTTTTCATTCATTAGTCTGAGCCCTATTCAATCAGGAGAAAAGTAGTCCTTCTTTTCCCTCTCTTTATTCCATATTTCTTTCTCTAGTTCAGAGCCAAGTATAAATTTTGAGGGCCTATGAAATCAGCTGTATAAGCGGAGAAAAGATAAATGAATTTACCGGAGTTGGTATGTCAGCTTTGGAAGATACATTTCTTAGTTACAGTCTCTCCTTCCTCAAACCCAAATGTATCCCCTGAGGCATTAATATCTTGGATTATTCTTGGGTGGGGATTTATTAAATGATTTCTAATGTTTCTTTTAATATTAAATTTATAGAATTTATGGTTGTATGATGTTCAGTGATTATTAGAGGTAATGCTCCATGCTGTACAGATAAATGATATTAATCTTTCACTTATACAAAAATTCAGTGTGGTTTGCAGCAATCAGCCTTTCCTGGGGTGATGGAAGTTACCAGGTTCCTTCAGTGTTTTGACTCACTTACCCTTAGGGCATTCTACTACTCTGCATTTAGGTAGAAGGTAGGGGAGCAGAATAGAGATAGTATACTCTACTTCCGCTTAAAATCTATTATCAGTAACTAGTCACAAGGCATATGGATGGAGATGCCACTACTACTGGGAAACACTGCTTCCTGTCAATGACTCTACACCGTAAAAAGGGAATACAAATCTTTGGATGGTTTCTTTCCGTGCCACATATGAATTAAGATTCGGGAGTATAAAATACCAAAATTGATTTTTCATTGGCCTAGAAACATAATTAAGGATCAAGGAAAAATTATATTTAACTCTATTTTTAATGACATGAATTCATGTTAAAATATTTCCTTGGGAAAAAAGGGGAAAAGATCAAAGATTAATATACACAATTTTCTATTGCAGAATAGAGACATAAATCAGGGGATTATCCTCAAACTTTGTCACAGATTTTTAAGGTAACTTAGGTTTGACTGTTTATGTACTTTGACACCTCTTTTCAAAATTAAACGTGTAAATCCTATGATTTTTAATTCAAATGTTGGAAGAGTTAAGACATAATTTAGAGAAATATTTCACTAACGAATAAACATATTTAAAATTTTATGTTTCGGCACCTACTAGAATAACCAATGTGGGCATATCTCTTAGGCTGACACAAACAGACATTAAAGGAGCCCATAAGTTGGGCCCCAGCAAAACAAAGAGGATGAAAAGATCCACCAGTGTTTGTACTATCCGTGGATAAGACTTTCAGCAACTAATAAATAGAATCTGCTGTTCTTAGTGCTGGCCATCAGTTATAACATTGGAAAACCACTTCTATTGTTTGTTTTCTTAACTGTGGTTGTTTTCAGGGATACTATGGAGGCATATCTAAAAGTATAAAAAGAGGACAATAAGATTGCTCTTTGAAAGTTAAACTCTTAAAACATGAACAATGTTGATATATCGGATAAAGGGTTAGTATCCAAAATCTATAAAGAACTTACCAAAGTCAACACCTGAGAAACAAATAATCCAGTGAAGAAATGGGCAGAAGACATGAATGCACACTTTTCCAAGAAGACATCCAGATGGCCAACAGACCTATGAAAAGATGCTCAACATCACTCATCATCAGGGAAATACAAATAAAAACCACATTGAGACACCACCTCACACTGGTCAGAGTGGCTAACATTAACAACTCAGGAAACAACAAATATTGGTGAGGATGTGGAGAAATGGGAACCCTCTTGCACTGTTGGTGGGAATGCAAACTGGTACAGTTGCTCTGAAAAACATTGGTGTGGAAGTTCCTCAAAAAATTAAAAATAGAACTACCCTATGACCAAGCAATAACACTACCAGGAATGTATCCAAAGGATACAGGATAGCTCATTCATAGAGGCACATGTACCCCAATGTTTATAGCAGCACTTTCAACAACAGCCAAATTATGGAAAGAGCCCAAATATCCATCAACTGATGGATGAGTGGATAAAGAAAATGTGGTTTATATATACAGTGGAATACTACTTGGCAATGAGAAAGGATGAAATCTTGCCATTTGCAACAGTGTGGATGGAACTAGAGGGTATTATGCAAAGCGAAATAAATCAGCCAGAGAAATACATATATGTTTTCACTCGTATGTGGAATTTGAGAAACTTAACAGAAGACCATGGGAGAAAGGAAGGGGAAAAATAGTTTCAAACAGAGAGGGAGGCAAACCATAAGACTCTTAAATACAAAGATCAAACTAAGGGTTGATTGCAGGGGGTAGAAAATGGGTGATGGACATTGAGGAGGGGGCTTGTTGGGATGAACGCTGGGTGTTGTATGTAATCGATGAATCTTGGGAATCTACTCCCAAAGCCAAGAGCACACTGCATATAAATATACACATATACATATATATACACACATATATGTATGTGTGTATATGTGTATATATATATATATATATATATATATATATTATATTTTTTTTAAAGGACAGTGGCATTCTTTTTGTCAATGTTTATTTTTGAGAGAGAGACAGAGAGAGACAGAGCATGAGTGGAGGAGGGGCAGAGAGAGAGGGAGACACAGAATCCGAAGCAGGGTACAGACCCTGAACTGTCGGCACAGAGCCCGATGCAGGGCTTGAACTCATGACCCACAAGATCATGACCTGAGCTGAAGTCAGATGCTTAACTGACTAGCCACCCAGGTGCCCCGGCAATAAATTATATATACATATAAAATGCTGATATAAAAAATAGCAATTTAAAGAGATGTATCATTTCTGGACCTTTAAGGCTAACCTGTAGCTCAAACAAATATATTAAGATTTCTAAAGAGAAATACACTCATCATAAATGGAATTGAACAGCCACGAAGCCTAGAAAAGGAAATTATAGTGATCTCGCAGTCTGTGAGTTTGAGCCCTGCATTGGGCTCTGTGCTGACAGCTCAAAGCCTGCAGCCTGCTTTGGATTCTGTGTCCCCCTCTCTCTCTGTTCCTCCCCTGCTCGTGCTCAGTCTCTCTCAGTCTCAAAAATAAATAAACATTAAAAAATTTAAAAAGAAAACGAAAAGGAAATTATACAGGCAATGTATACAGGTTCCAACAAAGCTCTACAAGAGGGAAGATGCTGTTTTCAGTGGTTCTAAAGGACAGCATCCTGCCTCCAGCTGACACACTTTAAATTTTTTTTTAATGTTTATTTATTTTTGAGACAGAGAGAGACAGAGCGTGAACGGGGGAGGGTCAGAGAGAAAGGGAGACACAGAATCCGAAACAGGCTCCGGGCTCTGAGCTGTCAGCACAGAGCCCGACGTGGGGCTTGAACTCAGGGACGGTGAGATCACGACCTGAGCCGAAGTCGGACGCTTAACCGACTGAGCCACCCAGGCGCCCCCAGCTGACACACTTTAATCAAGCCCTTCTAGCCAGGCCACCTGGCAACTCTAGATCTGACTTCATGCTCAACAAG
Organism: Panthera tigris; assembly: GCF_018350195.1. Taxonomy (NCBI): domain Eukaryota; kingdom Metazoa; phylum Chordata; class Mammalia; order Carnivora; family Felidae; genus Panthera; species Panthera tigris. The sequence goes on from NC_056665.1 coordinate 129,009,950, forward strand.
AAGTATCTAAGTAAGATTTTGCTTTCTGAGTAATTTATGAGGGTGAGATACACTGATCCGCTGGTGTGCATGTTCCAGACTTAGAGATAGTCGTATTTCTCATTATAAAATAATATATTTTTTTTTTCAGAGTTATAGATCAGTCTTGGTTGACGAATGCATTCTTGATGTGCTGAGCAAATAAAATTCATAGCCTACAAGTTTCAAGGCCAGATACTGGTCTGAGATAAATTGACCAAGTTAATGAATGGCAGAACCCCATGTAAGCTTTCTAGGAGATGGGTCCCTTACTTTTTTTCAAGTTTATGAAACTCTCCTCTGTATCACTGCAATGGCTTAAAATTTGTATTTTTAAATTTTAGAAAAATGTTAATTATCACATAATACCAGGGTCCCTTTACTCAAATGAAACACTTGAAAAAGAAAATTTAATAATTTCAGTTGGATAGATCAAGAATGCCTATACCATGTGTGCAAACTTTAGTCTCTATTCCACTTTAGTCCTTAGAGAAATGTTAATTATCTCTAGTTATTATTTCATGAATATATTTCATAGATTATGTAAAAGTAGATAGCAGTAATAGCTGTAACATTTTGTCCCCATTAGTTCATAAAGAAATGTTTCTTTTCTTGCCAGTTACCTTGCTTAGTTTAAATAGACCAAATGTATTAGGCAGAGCTGCTAATTTTTAGCAAAAGCATTATGGTATCAGTGAAAGTAAACATTCTTGTAGTGGTCCTTGCTGTGTTGAAATAGAAGTGTCCCTTCTGAGTTATAATAGGATTTGATTACAGACACCTCTAGCTGTCAGGGACCTCATGTGGTTTAGGGACTATATGCTGGATTCTGAAGCCTGAGTTCATGTCACAGAGGAGGGAGAAGGTCTGAGCAAACACTGTGTACATTATACAATGCCTGCACTGAGCTGAGAGCTCTCATGGCAGTGGTGAGTTTGTGCCCCAGACAGAGCATGGACCTGTACCCCCAATCCAATTATCCTTATCATTAATGGGAATCCAATTCCCGCTAACTTTTCATCACTCCTAGTCACCGGGGAGACCCACACAGGTTCATTTGCCAAGAATGTCAGAGTTTTTATTTTCACGCTGATGGAAATCAAACACAGTCGCTATCCATTCCATCAAAAACACTAGTGAGGCCAACATCAGAACTCAGGGGGTCAAGATACCTCATGGCTCTAATTTCCATGACCTACATTTTAAAGTTCCACTTAATGTATGGAATTCACACGTGGTCTTACCATACGCCAAACATAGTGATACAGCCTTCAGTCGGGTGTAAAGAGTCCTGAGTTTTAGTCCTGACTGTGCCTGTCTTATATTACCTATAAATTTAGCTGTGAGTTGATTTTGGTTCTTAGAATTTTCACTATCAAGAATCCCTGCTATTCTCTGGCTTCACATTTGAATGAGCTTATTTATCAGGATTAAGTAATAGGAAGCTGCATGGGAAGTGAGGATTGGGGAGATCATATTTATTATCTGCAATACCGGAGACAGTACATGCCTACTAGCTGTTTTTATTCTCAGAGCAACCTAATGATGTAAGCAAGCTGATCTCCATACACGGAAAAGAAAACTAACTTTTGAACCTAAAACGTTAGCAAGTTGTCCCAGGGCTTTGTAACTCTGCACTCATACTCTTTCCACACTACAAATTTGAAAATAAACTTTTAAAGAGTTGTCATCATAATTTTATATTTCATGATCAAATGCAGGGATTAGTATGATTTAGATGCTCTGAACAGCATGTGATAATAAATGCCATGATGAGAAGAAGACCCGAATGATTGTGCATGCTACAAAACAGCCTTGGTAAGTCTAGAGTTATCAGAGAAGGTAGGGATAACTGACCTAAGGGAAGGAATATGTTGTCATGGATGAGGCTGGTCAAGGGTATGCCTTATTTCAAACGGAGGCATTCTACGTTTTGAGTGTAAAGGAAATCAATAGCATGATCTGATTTGTGGTTTACAAGAGGTTCTGGAAACCAGAAGGCCAAAAATTAACCTCGCAAAAGTCAGGCAAGAGGTAATGAGAGTCTCAATAAGTTCTCATCCTATACAAACTCAGCTGGAGGAAAACATACCATTTAGTTGTGTATCTGCAACACTGATGTAGCTCACAGCTGTGGCAATTGGCTAGTACTCCCCTTTAAAAGAACTTCTATTTTGAGACAGAAATTCATAGGATGTTGTAAAAAAAAAGTGTACAGAAAGTCCTGTAAACCCTTCACCCAACCTCTCTATAGGTTTTAAGACTATTGGGAATACCCTTTTGAAAGGAAATAATGTATTTATGAAGGCTTAGCGCCATATACCAAATGGATCATAATTCTAAAGTGATAATAATTTTAAAATAGGCAACAATATCATAAAACTACCAGGAGAAAAAAATATATATACGTATAGCTGTAGTTTCTTGTATGACATTGTGAATGTTACACACACACACACACACACACACACACACACACACACACACGATGAAGGAAAAAATAGGCTATAATACATATATTTTGAAAAGGTCTGTGTTGAAACACAAACAACTAAGTAGCCCAGAACTACAGGTAATATTTCCATCCCAAACATCGGCAATTCCAAAGGCTTTACTTGGCAAGAATCATGGGGGCGAGTGGCACTTCCCTCATCAGGCTTGTTGCACAGGGAGGGCATTCAGTCTCTGAAAGGAATTGCAGCCAAGGACTTAGCCACTCTCCCCCCGCCCCCGGCCCTTGACCCTAGCTGGTCCTGTTTCTCCAAGACATTACAAGTCACTCATTGTCCAAAACACAATCTGCACATCTGTACTATGGAGGGGAGTTTCTTCAAGTTTTGAATGGGCATTTACTAGATAAGGAGGTGAGGGAACACTTCTCTGAAGGAATTCTAAAGACCTGCCAGGAGGAAAGACCATGCCAGGCAATAGGGAGAATGTGTGCAGAGGCCTGAAGATAAGAGGGACCATGGAGGGGACCAGTGGAGGGCCAGTGAGTATTCTGGAGCAAGGAAAGGGATGGGGAGTGACCTTCAGCAAGTTCAAGTTGGCCCTCAGGATGTAGGCAGTGACCAGATCATGCAACTGAAGGGAAACCTATGTAAGATATGTACAGAAGGGATAGGTAATAAAAGCCCCAACATTTCCCAGCACATAAAAAATTAGGATCTGTTTTGAGTGACCGTTAACCTACATTCCAAAGGCTACTAAAGAGTAAAGCAGGCAGATCCACATGCATCATCCATAATGTGTTTAAATTTTTTAAATGTTTATTTAATTTGAGGGAGAAAGAGAGAGAGAGCAAGTGAGCAGGGGAGGGACAGAGGGGAGGATGCTAAGAATCCAAAGCAGGCTCCAGGTTCTGAGCTGTCAGCACACAGCCCGACACAGGGCTCGAACTCACGAGCCATGAGATCATGAGCTGAGCCAAAGTCAGATGCTTGACTGACTGAGCCACCTAGGTGCCCCCATAATATGTTTTAGGCTCCTTTTGCTCTGGATCCCAAATATGAATGACTAGATTTGGTTAATTTACTTTGTAATCAAGTTTGAGATATAGCTTGTTATACAAAGGCAGATCAGTCTGTGTCACTTCCCCTAAGATGATCAATTATTGATTCTCCAGCAAATCCCATCTCTCTCTCTCTCTCTCTCTCTCTCTCTCTCTCTCTCTCTCTCTCTCGTCTTTGGTTAATAATGTGATTCCTGCATATTGCTCTTCTGTTTTTTTTTAATTTTTTTTAATGTTTGTTTATTTTTGAGATAGAGACAGTGTGAGTTGGGGAGGGACAGAGAGAGAGGGAGACACAGAATCCGAAGCAGGCTCCAGGCTCCGAGCTGTGAGCACAGAGCCTGACGCGGGGCTCGAACCCACGAACAGCTAGATCACCACCTGAGCTGAAGTCGGACGCTTAACCAACTGAGCCATCCTGGCGCCCCACCTGCATACTGATCTTAAATCATCAGCTACCCACTCTCCTCCACTCATACCAAGACCTGGGTATTTTCTCAGTGTGTTTCCTTTCTTTTTAGGTAGGGCACTGAGCTTTTGTGCATATGTCTTTTCATCTCCCTCTGCCTTGTCCTCCTAAGAAATACTCAGTCACCCTTCAGCTTAAGTAAACCTTTCGATAATCCCTTTTCACCTTGACAGCAAAGGTATACTCCTATTTTTATTCTTTATGCATTGCGTGTTAATCATTCAAAAAAATTCTCTCTCTCCAAATCTGTGATGGCATGAGAAGTATATGTTTTTATATTTATTTCAGTATCCTTGCTTAGAGTGATGGCTGCCACATATATTGAATGAATGAATCATCTATGCATATATTTAAAAAATTGTCCTCTACTGAGAACAAACTGAGGGTTGATGGGGGGTGGGAGGGAGGGCAGGGTGGGCGATGGGTATTGAGGAGGGCACCTGTTGTGATAAGCACTGGGTGTTGTATTGAAACCAATTTGACTATAAATTTCATATTTAAAAAAAATTGTTCTTTATTATTAACAATTCAACAGATTGCTATTTTAGTACTGTAGGAAGTAGAGAAGTTCTGATTGATGTACTATGGATCATTTTTGAATGACTACATGTAAGCCTATTTTAATCATTTTATTTTTAAACTATTCGTATGGACACTGTGCTTGATGCACATGGTCAGATTTAAGCTTCTGGAAGAAAAGACCATGTTCGCCTCATCTCCATACTCCTAGGTAGCACCAACCACAGATTATCACATATAGTTTTTGCTCTTCAATTACTTTCTTGTTTTGAGAAAAGCCAAGGACAGAGATTTAAGTGTGGGCTTTTTTACATTTGGTATTTAATCAGATTCTCATATCTCACGCTCATGGGGTTGAGTCTCCACACCAGAGCATTTCCTTCTATTCCCACAGCCAAGCTGAAATAGAAATTTAACTCAGATTTTGCTCTGGACATACCTACTTAGACTGTTCTTAATAAATGCAGTTGTTATTGCTAAGCCAGTTGTTGTAATTATATTTTTGTTGGCTTTCTTCATTATATTTCTTCTCCAGATGGTCCAAAATTTAGGTTTTTTGGCTCCTATCCTAATATCAAACTATAGGAATATTACGCCATCTTCTTTTAAAAACAAATCTCAATTGGTTTCTTATTTGCCAATGGCTAGAACTTTGAAAGTCCTCCTCTGGGGACCTTTCATATCTCAATGATTTCATTATGGAAGAGAGCCCCGTGGGAGATCCTGTTTTTCATTTGAGTCTGAACAACGTTCTGGCAAAACTCTGATACCATGGATTAGATTTTGACATCCTCACTTTTATATAAAACATTATAAAAGCATTCTACTCTGAAAATTCTGCTGAACTCAAAACTCATGAACTACCTGACTCATGACAACCTTAACTGGAAAACAAGGCCATTTTTTTATAAAACAAAAAAGTATGGTGATATGTGAGTTTGCAGCTCACATACGAGGGCATTTTGAATATGCAGGTAAATTATAAAGGGCTGTTTGTCCACACTCATTTGCTTAATTCAAGAAAGGACATCACAGGTATAATTCTCTGATCTTCAGTTTCCTTTAAAAAAATAGAAATCATAATAGTACACATCATTTCATTTTTCCCTTGAGGATGAAATAAGTGAATTTATGTAAAGTACTTAGAAAAATGTCTGACTAAAAGTAATAATAAGCTCTATAAATGTTAACTATTGTTATTAGTCGAAGCAGTTTGTATTGATATACTCTACTCTCACTAAGTGTTACCATAGACACAAAACTACTAAGAGTTCACATATAATTACATTTGCATGTAGTTTTCCTGCCCCTCTTTTGAAGTAAAGGAATAGTAAGAACTTAAATCACATGCAGTTTTTTACAGGGTCAGCTAATTTAACTTAGTGCATGGACAGAAATGCTTCAGGTTTAAAGTGTTACTTTGGGTAAGCATTTCAAACCCTAACAATTTAACAGTGAGGGCATATTGGGTCATAAATAAAAATTCTTGGCAAGAGAAAGAAAGAAGGAATCGAGAAAGTGAAATAAAGAAAGCTTGTATGGCTTTTTAGGGGGAAGGCACATGGAAAAAAATCTGGGAGAGAGATTCCTTGTCGTTGTTAACAGCATCCTGGCACCCCACGATTTCAGTTTAGAAGTAGCTGTCTTCATGGCGAAAGGTGACTTCCAGTCACTCAAAGAGATGATTCTGAGTTGTCACACAGGGAGATGACAGTGTCATTTTGTGTAACGGAATCTACTGTAGGTGACTATGATGGTGAATATGGCAGGCCTACACCAGTCCTATTTACCAGCATATGTCCAGCCACTTGCATGGTGCCTAACCCATGTATGGAGCTGCTATTCAATACCTATAGAATGAAAGGGTAAAAGAATGAATAAAAACAACGACAACAAAAGGAGTAAATATCATATAGTTCTAAACATGTATACATTTCACAAATTAAAATGGTAAATATGTAGATAATAGTTCTGAACCTTAACTAAATCACCTGGGAACTTAAAAAAAAAAAAAAAAAAGAAACAAAAAAAAACTGATGCTCAAAGTATGCCCTGGACCAATTAAATAAGACTCTCTGTCAGTGGGATCTGGGCATTAATGCTAACTTTAATAATCTTTCCAGCTACTTCTACCAGGCCTTTTATATTAACAAGCACTGGCTTAGACCCAAACCAATGGAACAAATGTGATCCCAAAGAATGACTGATAAAAAGGAACAAAAAATTGCCTCATGGGTCAATATTTTTTTTTAACCTTTAGTCATTCATTTATTCAACAAATGAATATTGCTAGCTATAGTAGGAAATGAGCATGATACAGAGATTTATAAGATAGATATGCTGTACTCAAGTAGCTTACAATCTTAAAAAATAGTTACCCATGCTCTATGATGGAAAGTCTTATGAAGGCTCAGAGATAAAGTGGGTCGGAGGTTATTAGGACAAGGACATTACCTTCAATGAGAGATCCCAGGAGGTGTTTCCCAAAGAAAGGGCCAACTGAAATAAACCTTAATATATGAGTATATATAGGGCATACAGAAAATATTTTGTTTAACTATTAATAATGGATATAATGTAGTGCACTATGGATATTTTAGATACATCATTCATCCAATGAGATTTTCATGTAAAGATATGAAGATAATAGTGTGAGAAGTAAGTCCATTTAGAAATAGTTGAAAATGAATTTGGGTTCAAGTTATTTTACCAAATATGTTTATATCTGAATGTGCAAATTCTCAACCTCCATTTTTCAAGAAGGGTAGTGATTACTTAAAAACCCATATGTTCAAACTTCACTCGCCTCACTGGTTCAACTTACAGTATTAAAGTTAGCTTGCCATTCGTACGGATACATTAGGCCCTGCTTTGTGCTACCTGTGTATTCAGAAGCAGCCTACCTTATGGACCCAGTGCCTAATGGAATAATGGGCCATGCTTTGCCTTCTCTGGAATTTCCTATTCTAACAAATTTTTCGATAGTCATAAGGCAATAAGTGTATAACTTCTGAGCTGAAGTCAGTCTATTTTCACCCACTTCCCCTTTCCATGCAAGTACATTCACATACCTCTCATCCTTAATGCTCCTGTGTTGTCCATACCTTCTGATTTCTACTCTAAAAAAATAGATGCAGGATACCGCTTGGTTGGCTCAATAAGGCTTCAGGACTTAGGTCATATTACTGCTTCTTTCATTCATTCAAGAAACATTTACTGAGCCACATTATGCTACACAGCCTCTCAGGTATTGGAAATAGAAGAGTATATAAAACAGAAAAAAAAAATCTCTGTCCAGTGGATTTTATATTTTAGAGGGAAAGACAACAAACAAGGTGAGTTATTACCATATGTAATATTTAGGTTGTTAGAAGTGCTAAAGAGAAAAATAAAGCAGGACAAGGAGATTAAAAAAAAAAAAAAGTAGTGGGGTATGTTACCAAGATGGTGGCATAAGAGAACCCAGCCTCTGTTTCTTCACAAAGAGCAATAATTAGGCAGCTCTCCATTAATAAAAAAAACAAAAACAACTCTTGGAGAGCTCTGGAGTCTACTTAAGAAACTTCAACACAGTGAAACAAAAAAAAAAAAACCCTGAGAATAACTGTACAGAAAAAGAAGTGAGAGAGCTTCATTTGCCTGCATTACCTCATGCTCCAAGCTGCCATTCTCAGTGCCGAAAGGGATCTCCAAAAGTAGAAAGAGTGCCCCTTGCTGGGAAAGAAAGTATAGGGTGAACAACCAGCTTACCCAGCTTTTGGAGGGGATTGCACAAAGGTCCCACTTTGATTTCATTCCACTCAGACCATCAAATGTGAGACATAGAGAGACAGACAGGAAAAAGGAAGAAAAACAAGGGCTACCAATAGCAGTCGCACAGCACGAGTGATCACAACTCACAGAGGCCTGATTGGCAGATAAACCCAACTTTTTTTTTCCAACTGAAGAAGGAACCAATGGCCAGTACAGCTGCTACCGACCTCTTGCAGATTTCACTAGCTTTCTGTCTGATGTCAGGTGCCTGAGCTCCTGAGCCTCAATACTCCCATCCGAGCCCAGGGACCCTGTACCAATAGCCAGCCCTGGCTCCTGTGGCTGCATGAGAGCAAAATGTCAGTCGAGACTCCTGGGGCTGAACTCCACTGCTGTGCACCTGTTTGTGGCTAGCTCTTCCAGGTGTGCATTTGCATGCTGCTGGCCTGATACTTGTCACCAGCCTCCACCGTACAAGCACACCTGGGGGCAGACTGCACAGCCAGAGGGGAACATACCTGACAGCTAGCGCCCCACAGCTATTTGTGGGCATGAATCAGGCCCTATCTGCTATCACTTGCCTGCATCACTGTGCTCACCTACAGTTAGTCCCTCCAGTTGAACACCTGCATGCCTATAGCTCAAACGCTATCACTGGCTTCCACTGCCATGTGCCAATGATGAGACTTAACTGCCATGGTCGTATATGCTGATAGCCAGGACCCCTGCAGCTACCAGTGTGCCTGTAGTTGGCCATGGCCTTTGTGTCCTGCCCTGACCCTTAGAGGATGCAACTGACCCCTGCCATTACACAAGCACCTGCAGCTGGTCCCTAGTTGAGTGTATGGATACGAGACTCTGGTCACCACTGCTGCATGCTCTGGTTTCTAGATACTGGACTTGAGGTGCTGTTGAAGACACCAACAGCCTTTGCAGACCCCCTGGGAAGTCCCCTACAAACACCCACCACGGACTACACCATTGTTGATACAGTGTGCACTAATGGCGAAAACCAAAGAGGCATCACACACCTCAAGGGCCACCATATACCTTCACACGGTGTCCTGCACTGTTAGATATGAGGTCACAGTACACTTCAATGTGCCCCCTTCTGTAGGTGAAAGTCTTCCCTTACCAAAATCAGTTCATAAATTATGGAAGAAGTGAATATTTCTTCAAATGTGTGGATACGTATGAAAGCCAATGGGGATCACAAAGACAAAGGAAAATGTGAGTCCACCAAAAGAATCAGTAAACCTTAGGCAATGGGCCCCAACAAAATGTAGAACTAGGAATTACCTAACAAATAATTCAAAATTATTTTTATTTTTTTAATTAATTTATTTATTTTCAGAGAGAGAGAGCAGGGAAGGGGCAGAAAGAGAGGGAGAGAGAGTATCTCAAGCAGGCTCCACACTTTCAGTGCAGAGCCTGATGCGGGCTTGAACTCACGAACTGTGAGATCATGACCTGAGTTGAAATCAAGAGTCAGACACCTAACCAACTGAGCCACCTAGACTCCCTGAAAATAATTTTTCTAGAGATACTCAGAGAGCTATAAGAGAAAACAGATAAATAACTTAATGATTTCAGGAAAATAATGCAAAAAACAAAGGGAAACTTCAATAAACATAGAACTTAAAACAGAAAAGAACTGAAAAATTTTTGAAGCTAAGGAAAACAGTGGCTGAACTGAAGAATTCAATAGAGATTTAACAGTAGAGTTAACCAAGTGGAAGAATGAATAAGTGAATTAAAAGGCAGATCAATTGGACTAAGCCACCTGGGTGGCTTAGTCGGTTGAGCCTCTGACTCTTGACTTCAGCTCTGATCATCATTTCATGCTTCGTGGGTTCAAGCCCCAGGTTGGGCTCTGCACTGACAGCACGTGGCCTGCAGATTTATAGAAACATGCAACCTACAAAATTGAGTCATGAAGAAATAGAAAATCTGCACAAACGAATTACGAGTAAGGAGATTACATCAGTAATCAAAAGACTCCCCACAAAGAAAAGACCAGGACCAGATAGTTTCACTGGTGAATTCTACCAATTATTTAAAGTGTTAACACTAATCCTTCTCAAAGGTTTCCAAAAACTGAACGAGGAAGGAACACTCACAAGTTAGTTTTATGATGTCAGCATTATCCTAATACGAAAGCGAGATAAGGACACTAAAAGAAAAACGAAGCTGAGAAAAAAATATTTTAGTAAAGATAGGAATAAAATTAGGGAACAAGGAATATAGATATTTGAGGAATTAGCATTCCTGACAGAGGTAATAGCAAGTACAAAGGCCCTGTGCCAGGGGTGTCCCAGGGTTTTTAAATATAGTCAAAGACAAAAAAAAAATCGGTGCTGCTAGAGGACTCTGTAAGGAAAAGACTAGTAGGGGAGTAGGAGATGTGTCAGAGAAATAGAAGTAAGAGAGCAGCTCATGTAAACTTTATGTAAAAATATGTGGTTTCCACTCTGAGGAAAGTCAGAATCCTCTGGAGGTTTGGGTATGGGTTCATTTCCCTCCTTGGAAAATCATTATTGTAATATTGACACCATAGGTAAGTTTTATTTATGTTTACACTCCATATAATTGGAATTATGAATGTACTCTTTTGTTCCTGGATTTTTTTTTGCTCATTATTACGTTTGTTACATTCATCTATAGTATTGTGTGCAATAGTTCTTGCATTCACATTACCTTATGGTATTACAGTGAATGGGTACAATTTTTGTATCCATTTTATGGGTATCTGAGTAGGACGAAGTTTGGGGATATTGTGATTATGAGCTCTTATGAACTTTTCTTTTGGAGAACATGTTTCTGTGCACTACATATATAGTAGGAGCTGACTTGTTGCTTCAAGTGTTCCGTGCTGGGAGTCCAAAATTTGAGAGATGAGCTGGGGCAGGTTGGCAGAGCCTGGTAGGAAAAAGATGCTTTAATTTTCTATGTAACGGGTGGCCGAGGAAGGGTTTTATGAAGTGAGTGACATAAGCAGGTTTACATTTAAATACATACTTCTGGCAGTTATGTGAAGGAAATTTGGAAGGAAGAAGCAGGGCACGGCTTTAGTTGTCTAGAGAAGAAATGTAGGAGAGACAGGAAAGAGAGAACAGTTTTGAGAAAATACTCGTGGGCCTTGGCAACAGATGGATAGCGTGCAGAGGTGAGTAATGGAGAGAGAGGGGGGCCAAAGTCTCCCCGCACAGCAGCTGGGGCAATTGTGTAGGTTCAGGGCTCTAAAACATGAGACTAGAGAAGAAGTATAAGTTCAGTGAGCCTTAGACATGTTGAGCTCAAGATGTTAGACGAACTCCACAGAAATCTGGGAGGTATTTTGATATAAAGTTTGAAGTTGGCTTCCTGGTCCCGCTCCAGATAGACGTTTTGGAATCCTTAGTATAGGTTTGTCTCAGAAACCATGGGGGTTTGGAGGTGATTTGAAAGTGCCTACAGAACCAGAAGAGCACCACGCTGAGGGTAGAAACCTAAGGAACCACAGCATTTACTGGGGTGGGTGGGGGGTGGACGGCAGGCATCCATAAAGAGAGAGAGAGAAACAGCTGTAGGGTGTAGGCGGGAGAGGGGAAGCTGAGTGTTTTAAGGAATGAACCTGTTGACAGATGAAGCAGAGAATGAATCTATGAAAGACAGGGACTTGGAAATAGCCATTGGGTTTGACAGCTAGGAGGATGTTGCCGACTTAAGTGACCTCGATATTGCTTGAGTTGTGGGGGTTTCTGGAAGCCAGCTTAAAGGTTGAAAGTGAGAAAGTGGTTAAGTAGAATAGTGGAACTGGATAAAATCTGTTCTTTCAAGGAGTTTGCGTAAGAAATATGGCCTGGTTGGGAGATGCAACTACAAGAGATAGGATCAAGAAACGGCGGTTTGTTATTCTTTACCTTTTTATATTAGTCTTAAGATGGGGGACGTGAGGGTGCTTTAAAATATGAAGGGAGAGGTGCCTGGGTGGTTCGGTTGGTTGAGCCTCTGAATTCAGCTCAGGTTATGATCTCACGGATCATGAGTTTGAGCCCGAATCAGGCTGGCTGCTGTCAGTGCAGATCCCATTTCAGATTCTCTGCCCTCTTCTCTCTCTGCCCCTCCCCCACCCGCACTCTCTCAAAAATAAGTAAAACAAAAAAAGAAAAGAAAAGAAAGTGTGAATGGAAGGAATAAACCGTCACTCTATAAGACTCTAAAAATATAGGAAAAATCATTTGGAAGGGCTAGAGAAACAGTCATCGAAAACAATCTGTGACAGGGGGTGCCTGGGTGACTGAGAAGGTTAAGCAGCATCCAACTCTTGGTTTCGGCTCAGGTCATGATCTCATGGTCCATAGGTTCAAGCCCTGTATCAACCTCTGCACTGACAGTGCAGAACCTGCTTGGGATTCTCTCTCTGCCCCTTCTCTACCCACCCCCCCCCCCGCAAACATAAATAATTAAACTTTAAAAATAAAGAATCTGTGACAGTTAGCATTGTTACCACGGTGTAGCTTTTCCCTTTTCTGATGGTCTCCACCAATCTCATTTTCATATGAGGCCAGCTTCACTTATGTACATTACCTGTCCTGTCCCACATTATGCTATGTAATCAACACAATATTGACCATAAATAAAACTGAGTATGCCCTATGGTCTAGGCACCGTTACATGTTTTATACAGTATCTGGAGTGAGAAACAACCATTCGAGTCAAAAGTATTTACTCAGCTTGTAGATGGGAACCTCCGTCTCACAGTGCTATAACTAAATGGCCTAAGGCAATACTGAATGAATAGATACCAGGATTTAAACCCAGCTCTGTGTAGATCCAAAGTTTATGCACTTTCTGCTGTATAAAGCTGACTTGACTTCCATAATATTTGTTTATAAATATATGTCATCTTGATAAGGATATGGCAGTGACCAGCCCCTTTCTGAGCTGTTGAAGGAGGTGACGCTTGTTGTATCCGATGCATCTGCTTTTATATCCTGAGAGTCAAGAGTGAGCTATCTGTAATGCTAATTACCTTTGATGCACTAAAGCAGATACAACTTCAATAAATCAAAGACCAGTCCCTCTGTCCCTTCCAACCATCCATAGTAAAGTATTTGATGCATGACTTTTGTGAGCCTTCCTTATTACTAGTTATTAAAGAGAAAGGCAGGAAGATTGGCTATTTGGGGTGGCTTTCTAACACAGGATGCTACCAGCCTTAAGATATAATAAAGCATTGTATTACTTTTATGGCCTTAGTTTATTTGAGTTTGGCTTGGCTGAATTTTAGCTAATATACTTTGCAAACAATCTGTATTTTAAGTAAGTACCTTTTAAATTTCACTGCTGCTTCTTTATAGAGGCATTTGGAAGAGCAAAGGGAGGACTGTGTATATATGAATCATGTCATTAGAGAGATTGTTCCCTGACACAGGCAAATCATATATACTGCAATGAATGGCCCTCCCTTGAGTGCTACAGCCATGTTTTACCACAGACGCTCCTGGGGAAATGCATGGGCCAAATGCACTCTCTCTGGGAAAGGAAATAATGTTTAGGAGATCCAAGCTGAATATAAATATTGACTGTTCTCCTTGAGTAGCAGATATAGCAGCCTTCATAACGCGAGGCATGACAGGGTGTATGTGGGAGGACATGCATGGCCCTTAGGACTCTAACAACAGCTTGACGGCATCCATTTCAACTGCAACCTTTCTAATTCACTTTTGAAACATACTTATTGATTTTAAGAGAATGAAGCTTGCCAAGTGAGAGATGGTTCAGCTGTGGTTATGATGTTTCTTAAAAAACAAAAGCACAGCCCTACATCACACCTTGATATTTTGGGTGGGAGAATGCACTAAGAATCCTTGCTTGCCCATATCCTTAACTGATGCTTGAATTGCCAGATTGAATTGTCAGGTTGAGTTGTGTTAATATTTTGTATAATTTTCAGTTGAATTGTACTAATACAATTGAAATGCATTGTATTATTATTATTATTTTAGTTTCCCTTTAACTGACTCATTTAACAGATACTTGGTGCCTGTTCTGTGCTAGACCTTAATATGCGGTGCTGAATTGAAGAGATCGAGATCCTTTCCTTGTGAATTTGGCATTCTTGTTGGGAATAAACTTTAAGCAGAGAGTTATAAAAACATTTATGACATTAAAATTGTAAACAGTGTAGGGAAGCACAGAGGAACAGGGGAAAGTGTAATGGGGAGATGTAATTTTTATTAGTAAAGATGTCCTTGAGGAAGCTGGCATTTAGAAGGAAATTGGTAGGAGTTAAGCAGACCAAGAGTAACCATGAGAATTTTCTGTGCCATGCCATACAACATAAAAGTCAGGGAAGTTGCATTTTATTGAAACGAGGCTCTGTGTTTTGAGGTATTTTAGTCTATGCTTCTAGGATTTTGATACAAGAAGGACATCAACATTCATTGAAAATATTATTGTATGCCAGAGACTTTTCACATACTCTCTCATTTCTCCTCACTGTAAGCCGCTTATATTGATGTCATTATTCCTGTTTTAAATGCAAAACAAACAAACAACAGCAGAGGTTCAGATTAAATAAATAGATTCTCTAAGGTAATGTCTTTAGGAAGTGACTGTTTGGGAATGCCAACAATTTCTTTTCATCCCCAGGATGGTCCAAAATGTATTCTGGTAAGACTCAATTCCATGAGAGTTATTATTATGCACAGACACGCACATGCACACACACACACATGCGCGCACACACACACACACACAGAAAACAAGGTCACACACACACACGTATACACACAAACAACTGAGATTTCTTTTATTAAATGCATTTGGCAATTTGAAGGTAGGCAATGCTAACCCAGCTTGTGGTATAAATCAGTGTGCACTGTGAACCTCCAAGAAGTATACTCAGATGTTAGAGAGCCAATAAATAGCACCCACTCCCACTCCCAGTACAAAATGAATTAAGAGATAACCATGAGGGTCAGACAGATGGCAAAGAAAATACCAGCTTTGTAACCTAAAGAGCTAAATTGGAGGACCTGGCTTGAGATATATCACCCTGCTGCACTTGCTAATTCTTCATGTCAGAATTAGATTTATCCAGCCAGTCCCTGGCAAGTCTGGCCAACAAGTAGACCATACCTACAGCACCTGGCCTATATAGAGACTAAGACCAGAACGGATCCTACTCCCAAAGATGCACATGTGAAAATAGGAGAGAAGTGGTTGATTTGAGCATCATCAGCTCCTTTTCCTAAATACATCAATCAGAAAAGTAATTCTTTCCCAGGAGAGTAAGCTGGCAGAGAGAGGGGTGGTAGTATTTTTCCAATGGAAATTTCTCCATGTGGAAAGGGGAAGTTCAAGGGAAAGGAATTTATCTCCTTACAAGACATGGAAAGTGTGCCCTGGATTTTTAAAATAGATTTTATTTTTTAAAGCATTTTTAGTTTCACAGTAAAATTAAGCAGAAACTATAGAGAGTTCCCATATACACTTAAGGGACAGATACTTTCCTTCATATTTCATCGTAAAGCATTTAAGTATTTCACTCTGTGCCATGAACTTTCATGCATTAATTTCAGTGTTCACAAAGCATTATTACGGAGATACCATTATTGTTCCTACTTCACAAATGAGGAAACTGAGGCATAGTAAAGGTGACATTCGGGGTCAGACAGCTGGTAAATGGCAGAATCACGATTTTATTCCCAATGAATCCAATCTCCAGAGCCCATACTCTTAGCCAATGCCCTGTTTGTCTTTTATCTGCAAATTTAAAACTTTAAAATCTTTAGTTTTGATGAATTTTTAACACGAATGTTTTATAGTTTAAAGAGTTCGTGACTGTAGGTCCTGACACCCAGGTAACAATAGTCTGAACCCAGATAGACACTCCTAAGGAAGAGTTTCAATGGATGTTACCCCAGATTTTTTATAATGTTACCTTCTTTTGCATACTACTTTTATCATCCCTGCTAAAGTATTTTAGGACACATTCCAGAGGTCTAAGCACACACACAAATTGCCTTTACTTCTCCGTTGCATGTCTCCTGTGCTACTTTTCCAGTGGTTTCCCATATTTTTACTCTTATCCTTTTGAAATTGGTGATGACACCTTGACCAAAATAAGAAAAAAAAAAAAAGATCATTTTGTAGCACAGGTTGCTAAGTTATTGCCCATCCATTTTCTCTAGGAAACTTAATTAATTATTGAGTAAACATGGCTTCCTATTGATTCTGTGTTGATTACTTTCTGATATGAAAAATGGAACCACGCCATAATGTCATTTGAGCACAGCAGATTGAAGGCTGTATTGTGGAACAAATAAAATAAAGGATATTGGAATTTCTGTAGAAGGAGGGGAGGGTGTCAGATATCCATGTGAAGGAGGCTCTATCTTTCTACAACCTCAGAAATAAACAGAGTGTGATAGGAAGGACAAGTCACATTAGCAACAAGGTTTGGATTACATAGAAGTCTTCATTAGTCACTGATCTTCCCAGTGAGAGCTTAGTGCCCCTTAAACATTATTAAAATCTATTTACAATATATGACTGCTTGGAATCAGCTCTAAATGCCCCATGTAATCTCTGGTTTTCAAATCAAAGGAAGGGAAGTGTAATGACAAATGTTTACCATCATGCAGATAAAACAGACTGCTTCAGAAATCCATTCAGTACAGCGTCTCCCCATCTACAATCGGAGCTTCTGTGTGTGTGCATGTCAAGAAGCTTTATACCACAATCACTATGATGAGTACAAGGTAGAACACTTGCTTTACCAAATTTAATAATCATCTAAAATTTGTGAATTCATTTCAATAAGCTTCTTGGGCATTTTTTGAGTTTTCCAGAGAACACTGCATTTACCTCTAAAAAGACAGTGTCCCCCGAACTTATTCTTGAGGCCAAACCTGCAAATGGAAGAAAAAAAGCTCCAAGTGTCTCTTTGGAAATATATGTTGAGTATTTAGTTATAAATCCTGCAAAAATGCATGGATTCATTTTCCCATGAGTGAATGGATTGGCAGCTTTATTTTATCCTTTACTGAAATTAAAACGTCAGGAAAAGTCTGAAGTGTTCATGCTGAAACTTTTTTTTTCTTCTAAGAACTGGGCAACAGCCTTGTTTCCAAAGGATTATTGCTGAAACTTCATGGTTCATATAAAGTGAAGGGGATTTAAGAATTAAAGAAATTCTTCTCCAACTAAAATGTGCTTTATACCAAAGTCCAGACACACATATATGTATTTTTCCATACATTTTCCAGAATCATAAGATTTCCAGGCTGAATACTGAAGAATTGTTATTAAATTCAAAGCTTGAGTTAGAATAAATGACCAGTGAACTCTAAATTGTACAACCTTAAAAGTGGCGTTATTATTTGGAATGGAAACTAAGCCAAGTTTTCTTCTCTAAAGATATTGTTTTGTAGCAGCAGTAAAACATTGGTATGTATGTAAAATAATATAATTGAAACTACACAGATACAAGATCCAATAAACTGTATATCAAGCATAAAAATGACATTGAAATAGAGATTAGTAATCATAAATAATTTAACATGTGTGAACTCAGATTTATATGACGATCCTCTTTTTTAATGTTTATTCATTTTTGAAAGAGAAAGCATGTGAGTGGGAGAGGGGCAGAGAGAAGGGGAAACAGAGGATCCCATGTGGGCTCTGAGCGCTGACAGCAGCGAGCCCCATGTGGGGCTCGAACTCAGGAACCGAACCATGAGATAATGACCTGAGCCCAAGGGACCATGAGCTGAAGTCAGAGGCTCAACCTACTGAGCCACCCAAGCACCCCGCATGGTCCTCCTTTAATGGGCTTTTCCAACCTTCTTTTTTCCAACCCTTTTCCAACTTTCTATTTATTGTTAATTTTGCTCTTTTTAAATTTTTAGCATTGAATGGAACATGGTTCTCTTGCCTTAGTATTTTTAATATGACCAGAGTTCCCAGCTTTACTTTTTCTTCAAAACTCATCATTCTGTACCATGTAATTTTGTAATGCATCTGGTTAGTGTGAACTTTTGACAACTCAAAAGCCAAAGTGCCCTTTCCTTTTTATTTAGACCCTGCCTCTCTTTTCCTTTTCTTTGAGAAAATAAAGTGGATCTGAATTCTCCACTTATCTCTAAAGTCATAATCCCCTTTCCCTTTTTGAGCCTTATTCTGTTAGATCTGCGAGAAGTGGCTTTTGCTGCAAACCTCTTAAAAGATGATCAGTGGTAAGTTGCTGGTGGACAGTTACTCACATGACCTGACTCCTTTGACTTTATCAGGGACCCGAGCATGGTTCCAATGAGCATGGTAACAGATACATTTACTCATTGACCTATTAGATCACTATTATTTAACACAAAACATACACTCTGGAAACATTTGAAGTCAGTGAAGATGATTTTTTAAAATGTAGATTTGCTACGTATCTGGAAAAAGATCATTGAAACAATTTTTCAGATGAATAGAATAATTAGAGTCCATAAATAAAAATGATTGCTATTTTAAGAGTAAAATATATCATTTAAGAATTGGGGAAATTTAACCTTAACCAAGTTCACTCACAGAATGAATGAATGAATGAATGAATGAATGAATGAATTGCCCCAGATGTACCCACATGTCATGAAATGTGAATAAGTACCATTTGAACATTGACGATACTAGCAATATATGGTGAAGTCTACAGGTCTGTTCTTTCATGGTGACTAGTAAATGATGGATCAAGGTAAATTAAGCCTGCCTCACCTAACAGCCCTCAAGTGTTTCAAGATTAAAGAAGAACTAAAGCAGTGACTCCTTGTTCTTAAAGCTATTCAAGACACTAAAATTCTGGTTTAAAAAAGCCAGTGTCTTTACTACTAGTTAATAAAGTGGCAGATGCAATCACAAAGAATGACTATTCTTTACTCATTTAATACACTTGTTTTTTTTTTTTTTTTTTTGTATAATCCCAGACAACTGACTTTGTGGTAGCAACAGCTCCTCTTGGCCAGGGGGACACAAGCACCAGCCTCAATGTCCCAGCCCCTGGTAGTCCTAGTGCAGCTTGCTTCCCTGGCTCATGGAAGTGGGCTTCTTGATTATTATACAGTATGTTAAAGATGCTATTCAATTTCATAGTAACAAGGAATTAAGCCAGATTACAAGAGAAACACTATTTAAATCTTTGGGTTTATGATTCTTCATTTGTGATTTTGAAATAATAAATATTAGCTTCACCTACTTAATGGGATTTTTAATGAATATAAAATAAAACATCAGAATTGTACGTGTTCTGTGAGATTTAAAAGTGCTGTAAAAGGCTTGCTATTAATTATGTTTGTAGTATTAGCACATTCCAAATAAACTTGCAAGATATCTCTGGTAGATGATGCCTTTAGATTCCAGGAAGAAAGGACACTGCTCTTGTTCTTTTGACGTGTCTATGATAATCACTTCTTATCCTTGACTTTGTTTTTATTGATTCAATGGAACACATGGTAGAAAAACACATACCCTCTTATTCATGAGCACATTACACATAAACATTGGAAATCTCTAAAACAATGACTTTTGAACAAACACGGTGGCATTGGTAGAGTGATATAAGTAAAGAATGTTTGTCTTCTTGTTTTTGGAAAGGAGGGGTAACTTCCAGGCTTCATTGTCTTCATAAATCATTATGTCCTTGAAAATGCAAAAAACAAAAGCAACCCAGACTATTGAGAACTGAAAGCTGGTTAGTGAAGGTGACCATTTCAAAGGTATATTTTGTTCTTCTCATCCTTTACTTCTGGGTGGGTCAGGGAGGCATTTCGGCTGCAGTGCTGGCATTCAGCTGTAGTTACAATGAATTGCAGCCATGATTGCAATTGTTTTGTGATGCCTGTGGTGTCATTACCAAGATGCGATTACCAATTGCTATATGAAATTAGTTATGCATGAAATGAATAGGAAGCATAAATACTAGGAGGGAGAGTCTGAGCACAGACTTCATCCTCATTGTCTTCCAGATCCACTGATGCTTATGCATAATGTGGTCATAAAACTTTAATTTATTTCAGAGTCATAGGACTAGAAGGGATCTTTAAAGGTCAACTAGGACATCCCCCTGGTTCCAGGGCCTTCAGCAAACCTAAAAAGATAATGAATGAACCCCTTCCCCGCCCCCCCCCCCCCCAGGAACAGATTAAAAACCCTCTAATAATTGTCAGTTGAAATAAGGCAAGTTTGTGGTGGGAAGAGGAGTTTCTCATTGGCCAATGAGCGTAATGTATTTTATATATACTATGGACCAAATTAATATAAAGATATATACATTGACTTTTAAATATTTTCATGTCAGAATATAAGTTCAGCATGAAGCTTTAGGAAATTAATTGTCATTTTGTGTCATGTTTCTTTTTAAGGAATGGCGTGTTCATGAGTTTTTGTATTGATTAAAATTTCTCAATGGAATACTTAAAGGCTTAGCGGAAATTGAATTGAGACCTTTGTCAAAGATCTTTGAAGTCATACGATGATGTTTCTTTTCTCTTGTAGGAAGACCGCCTTTGTGTGATGGAGCAGACGTTGGGCTACCATGACTCAGTGGCCTGCTCTGTGTCTCAGCGATGCCAAAAGACTCACGGTAGGTCAGTTATTCTCTTCTGGACTCAATTTCTTCCCTGTAAAATGGAGGTCATAATTCTCTCTTTTATTTTTGTGAGGATTAAAGAAAATAACACACTTCATTTTCTTAGCAAATTGCTGAACACACAACAGATGGACTGTTACACAACTAACAGATGAAATGTTAGTTCACTGTCCCTTTTCTCCTCGAAAATGAAGGCCCGGAGAGGCACCTGGGTGGCTCAGTCTGTTAAGCATCTGACTCTTGGTTTGGGCTCAGGTCATGATTTTGCTGTTTCGTGAGTTTGAGTCCCGTGTCGGGCTCTGCACTGGCAGTGTGGAGTCCACTCAGGATTCTCTCTCTCCCTCTCTCTCTCTGCCCCGCCCCTGCTCATGCTCTGTCTCTCTCATAATAAATAAACTTAAAAATTTTTTTTAATAAATAAAAAAAAAAATGAAGGGCTGCAGAGGATTCTGACATACAGAAACTTTATGATTATCTGACCTCTCTACATTAGGCTAAACATATGTTCAAATAAAGAGTTGTAGAGACATACATGTGACCCAGTGCCTCAGCTTAGGAAACTATGGTACAGACATAAATGTTTGAAAAAAATATTATGCAAGAAAGAATTTGTTCATGCTTCTATGCAGATTATGTTCAGTATTAGTAACCCAGAATATTAATATAATTGTGTATTGAACACTGATTCATAAAGTGTGGCCAATATTTACTCTCTATGATACATTGTTCTTTTCCTCCACCTCCTTTTCTATAGAGAGGCCAAACTAGCACCCAAGATGTATAGCTTCCAAGTTGTGGAACTTTTAACCTCAATATTCAAACTTATCTTATTTTCCTTGCTAGTAATTCTGAGATTCTCAGCTCCTCCAGCCACAGAATTATGTAGCATTTTTCCATTATTAACATGGGGAATTATATTATTAAGTAATATTATATTATATATATTATATTATTATATAATATTATTTTACATATATTATGTTATGATATTAATGGGGGAAGTCACATTATAGCATTTTTACCTTTACTTTGAGGAATTTAGCCATGTTATTTTGATACCCGAATTGTCAAATGATTTACATCGCTTCTTAGTGCACTCTCCTCCCTGCTTTGCAATCCTGGGAATATATAGATTCTGATGATAAAACAAATAATCTGCAAGATCTGTGGAAGCAATCTTCATGTAAACCAAAGGAAGCCTTGGATGCAGAGTAAATGAAACAATAGGAGAAGAATCAGCAGCTCCTAGAGTAAGGGATAGACATTAATGGAATAGAAATTAAACCTGATGCATCCACATATTGGGACCAGGATGCAGCTGTAACAAGCATATTCCTTACATCAAACTTTCTTCTAGGATGATGAGCCAGGATAAGTATAATGGGGAGCAACTGGATGGTTGAAAGCAGGGCAGTGGCATTGATTTGATCTGTTTTTTAAAAGTGTCAATCCACTGCAGGATTGAGAGTAGACCAAAAAGGGCAGAGGTAGACGCAGGGAGACCAATTAGGAGTCTGTCGCAGCACACGCGAGAGACCATCACAGCCGGGACCAGGGTGATGAAGAACAGGTGCTAGACTATAGCGTATTTTCCCGCTTGTCTGAGGTTCCACTTCCCATGGTTTCAGCTGCCAGTGGTCAACTGTGATCCAAAAATATTAAGGGGAAAACTCCAGAAACCAACAGTGTTTTAAATTGAGTAGTAGTAAATTTGATGAAATCTTGAGCTGCCCCACTCTGTCCCACCTGGGACGTGAATCACCCCCTCGTCCAGCATATCTAGCTGGCCAGTCTGCTAGTAACTTAGCAGTCTGTCTTGATTATCAGACCAACTGTCACAGTATCGCAGTGCTTGTGTTCAAGCAACCCTTATTTGACTTAATAATGGCCCCAAGGTGCAGGAGTAATGATGCTGGCAATTCAGATATGCCACAGAGAAGCCATAAGGTGCTTCCTTAAAGTGAAAAAGGGAAAGTTCTCAACTTATTAAGAACAGGAAAAAAAAATCATAGGCTGAGGTTGCTAAGATCAATTATGGCTTTTATTACAGTATATCATTATAATTATTCTATTTTATTATTAGCTATTGTTAATCTCTGTGTGTAATTTACAAAACAAACTTTATCATCAGTATGTACATAGAGGAGAAAACATAGTGTATGTTGGGTTCCTTACTATCTGCAGTTTCAGGCATCTGCTAGAGGTCTTGGAATGTATCCCCTACAGGTATAGACAGCTGTAATATATATTATGAAGTTTTGACTAACAAAATTTGCTATGTATTAAATGTGGGTGTGAAAGAAAGAAAGAAAGAAAGAAAGAAGCGAGTCATGAAGGGATCCCATGTTTTGGGGCCTGAGTGGATGAGTAAATGGAAGTGCCATTGGTTTAGAGAGGCAACACAGCCAGGAGTGCACAGCTGGAAAGGGAATCAAGAGTTGTGTGCAGGACTTGTTGAGTTTGATATTCCAATGAATATTGGATATTCCAATGAAGACATCATGGAAGCAACAGAATGTGAGCCAATAGTCAAAGGAGAGACTGAGAAAGAAGATAGGTATTCAGAAGTCATCAAGATACTGATGGCATTTAAAGCCATGAGACTACATGAGATCACCCTGGAAGTCAGTATGAAAGAGCCATGTTCTGAGTCATGTGAACATATACACATCAAGAAATTATGGGATCTGGCAAAGGAGATTGAAGACAAGAGTTCAGAGGAAAACTAGGATTGGAATGGTGTTTCAGAAGTTGAGGAAAGTATTTTAAGGAGTGAACGACAGACTGTGTTATACTGCTTGCTGTTGGATAGATAGGCTGGGGTGAGAGCTGGAAACTGACTACAGAAATGAACAATTTCAATGGCAATAGTGACCGGCTCAAGTGAATTTAGGCGAAAGAAAAAAATTGGAGATGGAAACCTAATTGAATATTATTGGAAGTACAGGAGGTGATGAATTGAAGATAATGACAAAATACAATAAAACCTTGGATTGTGAGTAACTTATTCTGTAAGTGTTCCACAAGATGAGCAAACATTTCTAATGAATTTTAACTTGATAAATGAGCGGTGTCTTGCAATATGAGTAGTATGTGATGCCAATGTCACATGATCACAAATGAGCCAATGGTTCTTCTCTCTCTCTCTCACTGAGAAATTGTGGGTGATCATCAATGCAGTATCACATTTCTGCAAAATCCTCAAAAGGAGGCAAAAGCAAGTGTCATTGGATAGGTTCCTTGTTAAAGTTGCACGAAGAGAAGAAGATTCCATTGAGCCAATAGATAGCAGTGATTCCATTAGTGATAGTGAAAGTCGTCCTACACAATAACCCTCCTCTCTCTGGTCTCCCTCGCAGCAGCCATGAAGGTTTTCAAAAGTAAGTGCAGGATAATTTCCTTATTTTTCTTTATATGTTGTATTTTCTTTATTATTTTGTATTATATTACAGTATTGTAATAACTTTTGC
The DNA here is from genome assembly GCF_018350195.1 of Panthera tigris. NCBI lineage: Eukaryota > Metazoa > Chordata > Mammalia > Carnivora > Felidae > Panthera > Panthera tigris. The sequence continues at coordinate 129,034,306 of NC_056665.1, forward strand.
ATGAATATTTTTGGGCTGTGGAATGAATCATCTGAGTTGCCATTATTTCTTATGGCGAAATTTGCTGTGATATACAAGTGCTTTGACAAGCATGCTTCTAGAATGAACTATTTTTGCAAACCAAGGTTGTACTGTATTTTGAAAAGTGTTGCCCTGAAGAGGAGAGGGAGGGGAACCAGAAGGGATAGCTGATCTATTGTAACAAGTAAAACAAAAATCATCTCCTCCTGGAGATGGAGACTTGGTGGGAAACGTGGTTCTAACCTACTGTAAGTGTCTGTTCGAATTTGACTGTTAACCCCATTAAGTCTTTTTCACTGAACGCAATTTGTATTTATTTTCAGTCATAAGAAGTTGTACATATTTTTGTATTTCAATTTGAGACACAGTAATTGAGGGTTTGGAGTTGCTTGAGATGTATGTAATCTTTTAAAATGCAAAAATAAGGCAAGATGATTTTTAATCTGTTTCTCATAGTCCTCCCAGAATCTCAGAACTTGCACTAGAACTAAGACCTGTCAATGCTTTTTCTAGTCAAGCAATCAGGTGTTGTTTTTAGTGTCACAATTTTCAATTCAGGGCCAGAGGAATCAATGTTTAAGTGCTTTCCTTCATCAAAGTGAAAACGAATATGAATCTACCTGAGTAGGAGTTTTGTCTGTTTTTTAATTTTTGATTTAAATCTTAATTAAGTTGTTTTTATTTGGGGGCACTTGGGTGGCTCAGTCGGTTAAGTATCTGACTCTTGGTTTTGGCTCAGGTCATGATCTCATGGTTCATCAGGCTCTGTGCTGACAGTGCTGAGCCCACTTGGGATTCTCTCTGTCTCCCTCCCTCTCTGTCCTCTCTCTGTCTCTCTCTGTCTCTCTCTCTCAAATAAATAAATTAGTTAATTTAAAAACATTAAAGCAAGTTGTTTTATTTGTATGTTTATTGAGTCAGTTTATTATCTATCTATCTATCTATCTATCTATCTATCTATTATCTGTCTATTTACCAACCTGTTATCTATGAAACTCCCTGTACCATTTAAAGCAAGTTTTTTAAAGATTTCTGTTTTGTTTCCTCCTGCCATTCTTGGAATAGCTCTTATTTAAGAAAGTTTTTGAATAAATATTTCTAAATGCCACCTTTAAAACTATCTTAAAATGCATGATTGCTTTCACTGAATTGTTTTTAAGGCATGGAATTAACTCTGATCTGAAAGCATTTATCCCTTGAAATGTCTCCACTTTAGGTTATGCTTTTTCTGGATAGTAAATTACTCTTTGTCCTTAACACTTGCCTAATTTATTAAAAGGTTGCCTAAAGTTTTTGAGCTAATAAAAGATACAGGAGATTTGTGAAGGTATTGCAGTGTTCCTCAGAAAGGTGAATGCTAAGTTTCATGTGGTTTGCTGTTTCTCGATTACAAATAACTTTCGTGTTGTTTTGTCTAATGTATAAACTGTAAGTCATTTTCATTTAACCCATTATTGATGAAATATATTTCTTCCAAGACAGCAAAGCTTGTAACCAAAACAGTACCACTTGAATTGGCACAACTCAAAACACCTTATAAGGAAAACCTGAGAAACACTAGTTGCAATCTCAAATTTTTGAACACACTGACCTGTCATTTAGAGAGCACATTTAATGGGGTTCACTTACCAAACTGATATAACGTGATCTATTAGGCTATAACTATATCAGAACACAATGTTCAGGCAGTTAGCTTTTTTTAAGGAAAGAATTCAGCAATTTTATTGAAGTGGTCTTTTGAACTGCTAAGTGCTTTCCATGAGGTCAGGCTCTATATTTATTTAGTAAGATTATTATATAGAATTTATCATGTGCCAGGAGCTCTTCTAAGCACTTTACAAAGTTTAATTTATTTACTTCTCAAAACAACTCTATGAAATTTTTATATTATAATTGCCATTTCAGAGATGAGGAACCTGAGGCAGAGAGCAAATGAATAATTTATTTGTCCCATGTCACACCGTCAGTGGTGCAATTGACATGAAAACCCGTGGAGATATGCTCAGACATGCCTGTGAATATCCACCTTGCTAGGTTACCTCTCTAAGACTATGGTGGGTAGTATGTTTTATAAAGTTTTATAGTGTGGGCTTTCTTTTTTTTTTAAGTTAATTTTGAGAGAGACAGAGACAGCACAGGTGGGGGAGGGGCAGAGAGAGAGGGAGGGAGAATCCTAAGCAGGCTCTGTGCTGCCAGTACAGAACCCAACGCAGGGTTTGAACTCTCAAAAATATGAGATCATGACTTGAACCGAACACAAGAGTCGGATGCTTAACCAACTGAGCCACCCAGGTGCCCCTTATGGTGTGGGACTTTGAGCCAAATGGCCTGGGCTCAAATCTTCTCTGTGCTGTTATTAGCTTTGTGATCATGTGAAATTTACCTCATCTCTGTTTGCTTCAGTTCCTTCATCTGTAAAATAAAGGTATTACTATATGTAAGCCAGGATGTTGATTAGCACATACTATATTTAAGCTAGGATATTGATTTATAAATCCACAATTATGGAGTAATTTTTTTCATATCTAATATTGGCTCTGGGTTGAGAAAATTCTATGTGACTGATTAAATGGTTGAACTGTCAGGCATGTATTGTGAATTCATATATATGTGGCTAAGAGAAAATTGTGTCAGGGGGCTTAAAGTCCATCTGTGGAGAATGATACACATTTCTTTTGTTTGTTTTTAAAAGTGGCGTGCACAGATAAGCAGCCTTTCTCAATATTGTAAGTGCCCACTTTTAAGGTGTCTTCATTTTTCTTCGGGACAGGTGATGAATTTAGAATATCTAGAGAGCCCCCTCACAGATGATGTCAGTGTCTGTATAAGGCCAGACCTGGAGTGTTCATAGAGTCTAACCATACTCTAACTGGAGTTCAATTTTCTTGTATTATGGGGTTGATGGTTCCATCCTGAAGGTCAGTGGGTCTCACCCTTCAAGGTTGTTGGCTAGCATTCTTATGATTCATGATTTTCATCAGCCTCCTATACCCATTTGAATATATATGGAAATATATACACAACAATTTGCATATATATGTATATACACATGTATATATTCATGTATATATATGTGTATATACATATACACTGGTATATAAAAATATGTGTATATAGAGATAGCTATAGATGTAAACACATCAATATTTATATCTATTTATATATAAAGTTTCTAAGTGAAAATAGCATTGGCTACAATGCAGGCAACACAAGTTTTCTGGTCGTTCAAGTACATCCAGTATAGACATTCATGAGCTGTCCACTGTTTGGGGTCATATCCATCTCGTTCTCCAGAAACTAACTGCCAGAACCCTACTCAGAATTAATTTTAAAGCTTATACAAGTTAACTTACAGCTAACTTAAGTGTGTGTGTGTGTATATATATATATATATATATATATATGATATAAGGAAGTATCTTTCTTTTGTCATTAACACCATACAATATGTCTCTCTGTGGGTTTGTTATTGCCTCACCAAACACACCTTTAAAACATTGCTCAACTTCGTAATTTACCTACCTTTACCTTTACATTTCAGAATAACTTCATAGCCAATTGTTCTTTAAATCACTTTGTCTTATGGAATATTTTTCTTTTATTCATACCCTACTTCAATTTTGCTTTCAGTAACTATCCATGTCTTTGCAACAGGAAATAATATATATAATCATACCATATGATATATATTACATATATATAATATATACCTGCAATACATACATGTATATATGTATTCCTTGTTGGAATACACGGATACTCACTGAAGACAAAATTGAAGTTACATAAAACCAAGTAAAATAATAAGTCACACATTGTCTAAAGAGATAACTGGGCCATCCCAGTACTGTAGTTATTTTACTTTAGCTAGATAAAGTTACAGATTTATTTAAAAACAACACTTTTTTTGCTGAAGTTAATTTTCCTCTCTCAACAGATACAGGAGATACGACTTTTGAATCTTTTAGTTTTCTAAAATCTACTTTAACAAGCCTATATAAAACACAACTCTGTAAAACACCCTGAATGACATATGAAGACACCAATTTGAATAAAACAAAAACTCAGTCTTCCAGGAACTTAAACTCTCCTCAGGAAGTTTGCTGGAGTGCAGTGCAATGAGGGAAGATGTTCTCTGAACAAAATACAAACACCGGGTTGCATAATGATTAAACAGACTTCTGACTTGGGGAATGACATATGAAAAAGCCCTTCTGGTTTCTATGAGGATACAGGATATGAAATTTCAGACCAATTCTGCTTGACACGCAGGCCTTTTCCATTATAGACCTGCAATCAATGCATTTGAAAGAAAGAGGCAGGCAGGGAAGAAAGGAAGAAGGCATTACCGGGGGAAAAAGGTAGAGGGGAGTCAGGAAACAAGAGAGGAGCTGATCTTGCAGTGGTTCCTGTTTTTATTGTTATTTATTTTTGTGGTCTACCATTTGAGACAGGACTGACTATTTTGTTTTTTGTTTTGTTTTTCAAGTTTTTATTTTGAGAGAGACAGCAAGAGCTGGGGAGGGGAAGAAAGAGAGAGAGAGAGAGAGAGAGAGAGAGAGAATATCAAACAGACTCCACGCTGCCAGCTGCAGAGCCCAATATGGGGCTTGAACTTGAGATCTTGACCTGAGCCAAAACAAAGTTAGACACTTAACCAACTGAGCCACCCAGGTGCCCTCTGACTTTTAGAAGTTCCTCCTGGAATCAGCAGGTCCCTGGACACGAAACCCCTGGAGCTAGAATTCCATACCCAGGTCTTATCTGAGAGAGACTCCAGTCACCATTCCCTAGGTAGGAATCACATTCTCCCCGCCTTATCGGGGTTTTACCTTTATGTGGTCAACGGATTGTTCTCAGACGCACCCCACATGTATGGGCAATTTCTTTTCTTTTCTTCTTTTCAATATTGTTTTGGTAAGAAACCCTTAGAACTCCCATTGGCCTCCTACAGCTTTCTTGAAACATGGATATGGTTGGTCTAGCTTTGATTCCAAGTTTCACCAATTTCAGGGCTGAGTCCTGACTTCCAATAATTCAGATGGTATAAAATATAATTTTTGAGTTTTGAGGCATAATGACCAAAAAAACCCCCAGATTTTCCAAGAGGATAAATGTATGTAGTGACTCTAGCCCTGAGCTGGGGTCCAGCAATCCCAATGCCCACAGATGAGAAAGCCCAGGAACGACTCCGTTCTCCACAGGCAACTTGCTTACCTTCAGTGCAGATGTAGGAGGTATCTTTACTCCTTAGAAGCCATTTGGCCTACTTCTAATTAATACTTCACCTAATCTTCTAGTAATACCACTAATTGTTCACAAACCAGCAATTTAATCACACTCTGCTAACAGGCAAAGTTTTTTTTCCTCTTCACTTTTCTTGTGCTCTGACACAGTGCGAACTTAGGCAAGTATGTCCCAATTGCTTTGTTTCCATGTAATTTAACAGCAAGACATTATTTTCTCATAAGAGGTGCTTTGAATTTTTACTGCTAATGAATAAATTAACTAAAAAAGGTTAATCTGCCTACATGTTTATGAAACATTATGCAAATCGTTCTCCGAAAGGTTTAATGGTAATTGAAAGCAATTGAAAACCATGGTACATTTCCCCCAATTTTCATCTATTTTTTTAAAGCGTATAGATTACACAGATTTTTATATTTTACAGATGTGCATGTAGAGGGGAATCTGTGGGGCTCTGACATCATCTGTATGGTTTAAGTACATTAATAAACACATGCAGGGGCTCCATTTTTTATCAGGAATGGCACTAAATTTGGTAATTAATTTCAAAGCAAAGCTATAAAAATGAAAAGAATCTGTGTGATTAATATTATTACAGTGAACAGCAAAAGAAGTAATTATGTGTAGACACTCATTGTAAAACTTTGACAAAATGGTTCTTGCATCGAGTTCAAATTGCATAGAGTTTATGACCTGCTATTCAGTTTGGAGGTATTTTACATGAATGACACAGGTGTTAAAGGCTGAAAAGACATGAATCACTAAGTATTTATGTAAGTGTCACTTTGTAAGGATACTTTTGCCTAATAAAGGGCCTATTTTCCTTATCTCAACCTCCTCTCTCCTGAAGTGAAGGTGTGCTGTCTTACCTGCTGATAAGCTCATTTTTAGAAGGGAAAATGTCCATGCATGCATGTGTGTGTGTGCGTGTGTGTGTGTGTGCGTGCATGTGTGTATTATGAAGTAGCAGAGGACATATGTTTGGAATTACATATTGAAATCAAAAGAAGGTAACAATTTTCCTACATTTCCCTGAAATGCTACATGGCTGAGAATCTGAAGAAATAAATGACTGATAAATCTGATATGATTAAAAAACTGTGGTATATAGGGGAGCTTGGGTGGCACAGTTGGTTAAGCCTCTGAATTCAGCTCAGGTCGTGATCTCACGGTTCGTGGGTTCGAGCCCCACGTCAGGCTCTGTGCTGACTGCTCAGAGTCTGAAGCCTGCTTCGGATTCTATGTCTCCCTCTCTGTCCCTCCCCTGCTCGTGCTCTATCTCTATCTCAAAAATAAATATTAAAAATTAATTTTACAATGTGATGTAAAACTATGACCTCATAGTTTTTGTTCTCAAGGACACTTTTACATCCCCCCCAAATTTTATTAAACTCTAGTTAGTTAATATATGGTATAATATTTTCAGGAGTGGAATTTAGTGATTTATTGCTCACATACAATACCCAGTGCTCATCACAACAAGTGCCCTCCTTAGTATCCATCATCCATTTAGCCCAGCCCCCCACCCCCCACCCCTCCATCAACCCTCACTTTGTTCTCTATCATAAAGAGTCTTTATGGTTTGTTTCCCTTTCCCTCCTTTCTCCCCCTTTCCATATGTTCATCCGTTTTATATCTTAAATCCCACATAAGAGTGAAATTATATGGCATTTGTCTTTTTCTGCCCAACTTAATGCACTTAGGATAATACATTCTAGCTCCATCCAGATTGTTACAAATGGCAAGATTTCCTTTTGATGGCTAAGTAATATTCCATTGTTTATATGCCACATCTTCTTTATCCATTCATCAGTTGATGGACATTGGCTATTGTTGATAATGCTGCTATAGACATCAGGGTACATGTACTCCTTCAAATCTGCATTTTTGTACCCTTTGGGTAAATAATTAATAGTGCAATTGCTGGGTTGTAGGGTAGTTCTATTTTTTTTTTTTTTTGAGGAACCTCCATCCTGTTCTTCAGAGTGGCTGCACCAGTTTGCATTCCCATCAACAGTACAAGAGGGTTCCCCTTTCTCTGCATCCTCGCCAACACCTGTTGTTTCCTGTGTTGTTAATTTTAGCCATTCTGACAGGCATGAGGTGGTATTTCATCATGGTTTTGGTTTGCATTTACCTAATGAGTGACGTTGAATAGCTTTTCATGTGTCTGTTAGCTATCTGAATGGGTCCCTTCAACTTTCCCTCTTCCTGTACATCATCATTTCAGTGTAACTCTCTGGATAATATAGGGAAATAACACAAATATGAAAATTTTTGATGGAGTTCTTTGGCTGTTAGCATTTCCTAAAATGCCGTTGCCTTTTGCCTGCATTAATAAATTCAGGTTCAAAGAGAAAACATATCTTCTCAGATGCCAGCCGTTGGCTGGTAATCCTCCTACACCTCAGTCTTTGATGTAATACGCTTACTTCGCGCTTGCTTTGAATCTTGCTGAACTCCCACGCATTGTGGGCCCCCTAGAATTCTGTGCTTATGTGCCATTGGGAGTGCTCTATACTAATGGGCTGGCAAGGAAAGGTGGCCATGAATGTTACGTGTCTCTTCTGCTCAAGCGCGTGCTGCCTTGTCCCATTGCACGTCAAATATAAAAGTAAGAATTTTAGGTGGTGACAGCAGAGCATTAAACTAAGCATGGAACCCTTCTTTTTTTTCAGTTTATTTGTTTATTTTGAAAGAGAGAGAGAGCGCATGTGCAAAAGTAAGAGTGGGAGAGGTGCAGCAAGAGAGGGGGAGAGAGAATCCCGAGCAGGCCCAGCTGATAGGGTGGAACCCAATGAGGAGCCTGACGTGGGGCTCGAAGTCACGAACTGTGAGACCATGACCGGAGCCAAAACCTAAGAGTCCGATGGTTAACCGACTGAGCCATCCACACGCCCCCTGCATGGAACCCTTCTGAGTGCAGGACTCTGTGCCACTACTCAGGCCACACGCCCGTGAAGCCAGCCCTGAAAGTGGCAATAACAAACCCATTCATGTAAATATTGTCAAGAAAGATAACTATATTTTCAAAAATGTGAGAATAGGGACTTGTTTTTCCTTTTGCAAATGATGTTAAAGATTAAAATCTTTAATATCTAGTTTAATAGAAGACAGCTGGATTCTCACATCTGCTTTTGTATTGATTGTGTTGCAATATATTGTTTGGTTGAGGTACTTGGCCTCACGCAAATCTATCTGGCCTCTCACAAATATGTAGTTGGAGAAAACAGAAGTACCTTCACAACCCTTCAATGAATTGTGGATGTTCTTGTTTGAAATTATACTAAAATTCAATAGCGGTTGTTTCTTGTAAGTTAATTACAATATGTAATCTGATGTCATATTAATATTTTTACTCTTTTAGATTTTAATCCATTGGCTATCTTGCACTTTGAATAGATTTTTACTTATGCATGATTTTCTTTTAACCGTGATGCATTCTTAGTTGGAAAACAATGGCCCCTGGATTTTATTCAGATATTACAAATTTTGATGCATTTCATTGTACAATAAGACTCAGATAATATTTATTATCGCCATTGGTCTTATTATAAGCTGTCAAGATCACAGTGACTGATACAATTTGTAACACAACTTGTAATAATTTCACTTAAAACTCAACTTTTACCATTGACAACAAGTATACTACCAATCGTTTTCCTTACAGTGACAGGATGACGCTTCATTTGTTTTTGAGAAAATATCTTCCTAAGACCTAAGTCTGAATGAGCATACTCTGTCAATCATTTTTAAATGAAAATTACATACCATGGAAAAAGGGGCTAGTTCAGCTGGAAATTCAAATTACACAAATATGCTGTCTTCAGACAGCCATCATGCCTGCGTATGCCATAGAAATGTCTAATCACACTTCCCATTTTGTCACACAGAATCTAAAAAAGGCATGGGTGGAAGATTCAAAAGGTAATGATAGTAACACGTTTTACTGTATTTTAAAGAGAAACTTGCTTTAATTTTTACGCTATGTGTGTAGTGGAGAAGAATGCAATGGTTATTACTATAGGCCGTGTCACAGCCTTAATTTGTGGGAAGGTGCCAGCACTGGAATCCATTGTTTCCACGGCGCCAGCACAAATGTCAACACAGTGACAAAGACAGATAACATCTTCATAGTTTTACAAAATTGTTTTTGACGTTGTGAATCCCATCAGTGGGTTTTAGGAACCCAGAAACACAGATTGGGAACAGCTTTTAAGGAAATTAATGCAGTAGATTTTTACTTTGCTACCTGGTTAGAAACATCTCTCTGGGTTGTCACCTCCTCCCTTGTGTACATCAGTTTTCTTCTCTGTGAAGTGGGGGTAACAGCCTTTGTTCTGATGGCAGCAGGTTTACCTTAAGGATCAGACAAAATCATCCCTCTAAAGGAATTTTGAAAGAATAATGGCTTCCATGTTTGCCTTTGTTTTATTAAAATCATTATTGGTTTCTTTTCATTACTACTAATAAAATCTATATTTTATTATAGATCTATAATTATATATTATAGTATCTCTTATGGTCTATGCACAGTAGTAATCACTTTTTTATGTTTTATTTTTGAGAGAGAGAGAGAGAGCTAGCAGGAGAGGGGCACAGAGAGAGAAACAGAATCTGAAGCAGGCTCCAGACTCTGAGCTGTCAGCACATAGCCAGACATGGGGCTCGAACTCACAAACCGTGAGATCATGACTTGAGCCTATGTCGGATGCTTAACCAACTGAGCCACTCAGGCACCCCGTTAGTAATCACTTTTATACCTATTGTGCCTTTACTGTTTACCAAAATCTCTAGCTTGTGGTCGTCACTACTGGGATTTGTACTGTGGGATCAGTACAAATGTTGAGGCCAATGCAGAAAAGAAGTTGGGTAAGAAGTGGCTTGACTAGAGAACTTAATTTACAGAATTTCCATTCCCAAAGTGACAGAAAAAAATCCTTGAAAATGCATAAATAATAGTTACTAAATCACTCTTATGGTTAGACCACTGGGTAGTGTATATACTATATGTATATTCTGCCTGATAAGCATATGCAAATGCAGTTCTTCAAGAAGTTATTGCAAATAAAAACGTAGACATCTCATCTAGCACTTTATATGGAAGAGAACAAGGCAAAATGGTACTGCACCAGGAAGCGTTGGTAAAAGAATTGTTTTGACTCAGCATTTCTCTAAGTTTTTGTTCATGTAATTTCTACGAGGAGACAAATCCGGAATTCATTTATTATCTAGTAGTTCGTCATATGCAACACAGTTCCCCCACCACCACTTAGGTAAAGATACTGTCATTGCCTTGTGAGCAAATACTGGGTTTTAACACTTGCAACCCCACTGAAAAGTGCCAGATATGAGGAGATGAGTCATAGCAATCAGAGTATCCAACACAACACAAATATAATCTCTGGAAGGTTGTAGCTCACCTTATTTAGGTTCAGGTTCCATCAGTGGCGTTTGAGGGAGGCTTCTCCAAATGCAATACAGAGACGCTTGCTATGGTCCGTTCCAGCAGAAATGACTCCTCTCCCTGACACACAGCCTCACCTTCCACTCTCTACCTCACCTGGTATTTTATCATCACCAACTGAATCACTTATCACCAACTGAAATCGTTTGAAATATTTCATTGGATCTATAACTTCTTCAGCTGTGAGACATTTCACTACTTTGCATACACAAAACATTACCCATTAAATTGCTGTCTTTAGGTGTTGAAGTACTTTCAGAACTCCAATTTGATATTTTATCATGTAAGTAAAATAAACATGCCTATCCTTTTCTAAACAATAGCATTCTCTTTGTGCTATTATATCACATCATTCATCTCTCAAAAGAACAAAAATTTCACCCTTGTCTCTGGGATTTTTTTCTGAAGGCCTTAACACTGTTTTGATAATGGTGCTTTTTATTTTATTTTCTTTTAAATATTTTTTGGGGAGAGAGAGAGAGCATGAGCAGGCTAGGGGCAGAGGAAGAGAGAGAGAATCTTAAGTAGGCTCTGCACTTAGTGCAGATCCTGATGCAAGGCTCAATCTCACGACTGTCAGATCATGACCTGAGCCAAAATCAAGAGTCAGATGCTCAACTGAGTGAGCCACCCAGGCGCCCTGATAATGGTGCTTTTAAATCTTCTCAAAAGATGTCAATGAAAGGTTTTAAGACACCAACTAGGATTCATATTCCTTCTTTAAGTGGTCTTTGGTGATCCATGGATTGAAATGTCAAGGGGATGAGGTCCTTCAGTGCCATCAGGAGTAACAGCCAGCTTCACCCAGGCATAGGCAATGACAGTACATTACTGTTGCCACTTGGCCTGCTGTAATTGAAAGAAGCCATCCTAATTTCATTTGAAAGCATGGGGAGAGAAGGAGATATAGTCTTATTTATTTTTTAATGTGTGTAGCTTCTTTCTTCTCCCATTGAAATGTAAGTTCATTGAGGTCAGGGCTCTATCTGTATTGTCTCTCCAAGCATCTAGGTAGAGCATTGCTCAATCCATGCATCAAATACACGCGAGGTAAGTGAATGATTAATAAAATCTCAACAAAAATATGAAAACCTTACAGGAATAGAGAAGTAGGGTATACTTGAGTAAACAAAGCTTTGTAATCAGAAGGCAAATTGTAGTTCCAGGGTCTGTAGGTAATTTCTTTCTTCGTTCCTTTGTGAGGACATGTCCTTCCTCGTCCCTTTGCATCTGGTACTAATTGCAACACTTAGCTCAGAATTCTTTTTGTGATGGCCTTTTTCCTGACTCTCAGAGTTTACACAATTGTGGCAAACCATCTGAAAAAAACAGATCTCTTTACATTTCCACATCTGGAGATTGCCTTCCTCCTCTTGTCCAGACCAATAGGCAAAACCGGGAAAAAAACACGTGCTGACAGACAAGGCACAGCGAGAGGGGGAATAAAGATCATTTATCCATTCTCTACAACCCCAAACAAAAAATGTGTTGTTCTTATTTCTATTGAAAGATTGTGACGTTTCAGAATTCATAATTCTCCAAATTCTCAGCTAGCAGGTGTTAGTGCCATGCTGCCATTTGTTGTCGGCAGAAATGAGTCAGATGGAGCTGAAGTTTGGAAAGAAGACTTGATATTTACATTTGAGCTATCATCCGTGTGTCCTGTAGCACGTACAGTTCAAAGAGAGGCTGTACTTTCTCCTTCTAAACAGCCAGTAATGAAGAAGTGGGCTGATTTCAAAGTAAACTGGATTGTAGGTAGGAAGTTGAGGCAAAGAATGTTCAGCAATGGAACCGGGATGTGAAACGATTTGTGGATTTTATTATCTTGCACTTGATATTTAGCCAGCGTCCCCAAATTATTATTTATATGCACATGTTTAGCCTGTCAATATATTCCTACATGATTTGAGGAATTTGGCCATTATGATTAGAAGTAATACTGCCTTTATTTAATCGTTTATAGCACTTTTATTTTTCCAGTAATGCATTAGAAACAAAAAGAGAGGAGATGAAGTCAAACTACTATAAGAGGGAAACATGCAGAGAAATCTGAATAACCAAACCAAAGACGTTAGATGAATTCAAAATTATACAATGATTCGAACCTAATATGCAAAAGAGATTATCAACCAGTAGAGTGTTCTGAAGCCTTGAAAGTAAAGTAAAAGAAAATGTTTCTTTTAAACGTTGAAACCCTAAAGCATGGTCAACAATGTCAGTAACCTCCAGAGAACAGATGTCACTGTTGTTCCTTTCAATGAATTGGATAGATGGCAATTTTGTCAACTACTTCTGCTGTGTTCACTCCTGACAGCTAGGATTGTGATTTTAGTTCCAAACTGAGAGAGAGTCTTCAAATCATTCACTAGTTCATGTTCAATTCTGCATTTGGTTCAAAATAATCTATAAATCACATACCATCAGGTGTGTGTTTGTGAAACATGTCTTTTATTTTATTGCTTTTTCCAAACTTAATTCTGCCACACAAATATTTTGAAAAGCTTTTGTTGATTTTCCAACATGCCTTTGCAGTTCGTAAGTCACGGTGGTCTCAAAACCCAAACCATTCAAGTCTCTGGTTTTATTTTGACCCAACACATCAAACTTTACACAGTCTCGCGACGTCAGACAATAGATTGGATTCATGTCTTGGGTCAAAATAAACTCCTTGAAATAATAGGAGTTTGATTTAAACAAGAAAAATTACAATTTTCCATATCTTTTTTCTTTTAATTTATTTCACTAACTCATAAAGCCATGAACCAATTTGAATGTTTAGCTTCCCTTCTTGTTTGATTTCTTTCATGCCGAGTGATGCCCAAGGGAGCATTTCACCTGGTGCTATAATGGGAAACTTGGCAGATCTTAGTATATCACTGCAATGTTTTTCTCAATTATATACTTTTTTCATTGTAGGTTTTGGACATATTTCAGATAGTCTTGACCATTAACTTTCTGTAAATGAATATTTTTCACAAAGTTACTTTAAAAATATCCTTGTAGAACAATTTAATAGCCTCATGACAGACCCCATTATAAAGTAGACAAGATTTTCAGTTACTTAGTGTATAAAGATGTTATGGAGAGATGAAGCTGGTTGAAATACTTGATGTGGATATTCGAGTTAAAACAAACAAACTTTCCATTCTCTGTCTACTTCTGAGTCCCCTGTTGAATAAGTTTGAACAATGGAGTGATGTATTTTTGAAAGACAGAAGGATGAGACAGACTATATAAGGGAATGGTCAATGATTACTTGAATTCTCATGCCAAGTAGTGAATAATGATTAATATGCATTTTATTCCTGGTTATTTCACATATTGCAAGCCTTATCGTATCATTCTGATGTCCTAGTTCTGTATCTTTATTAGTTTATTCATTCATGCAACCACTATTTTGAGTATCAATTACGTACCAGGCAACATCTAATTTTAAAAAGAGACGACAGACAATAAGTAAACAGGGTAATTAAAATAAGTTGTGACAACAGCGAAAAGAGAAATATGCACAGAATATAGAAGTCTCTAGGGAGAACAGTCTATCCAGACTTGGGAATAAAGAATGGTCCCCTGCAAGAAGAGACAGCTACACTAAATTTTAATGTCTGAGGGATTTTAGAACTAGTTGGCGTGAGCATGGGGGATTTATAATCACAAGTAGGACCCTTCGTGGCAAAATGAGCAGTGGATAAGTAGGATGGAAGACTGTGATTCAACATATTTCCTTATGCTCTGAATGCTATCAGCCGTCTTCATAGACAGCAACTAATCCTACAAATTCTAAACGTTCTCCAGTTGTCGTTGAATACGTGTGTAACAGAATACAACCTGTTTTCACTTAAAAGTCCCTGTGATATTTTCTGCCTTTTGAAAATAAAGTTTATTTATTTATTTTGACAGTGAGAGAGAAAGAGTGCATGCATGCATGAGCAGGTTAGGGGCAGACAGAGAGGGAGGGAGAGGAAAGGAATCACAGGCAGGCTCTGCATTATCAGTGTCAGGGCCCAGAACTCATGAACTAGGAGATCATGACCTGAGCCAAAATCTAGAGTAGGATGCTTCACCAACTGAGCCGCCCGGGAGCCTCTGACATTTTCTGCCTTTTGACACGGGAGGATGTGGGAAATTTCTTTCACTGGGAAATAATTTTATATTATTTTGTACAAAGAGACTGGTGAATAGTCGAAAAAAAAGGCTCATTCTTCAGCACTGTTATTAGAATTTAAAAAATGAGTTTTATTCAAATAATAGTAGAAAGGTAAAGGTGGAGTAGCCTAAGCAATAGTAAGTTAAGTGGCTGAGCAAAATGAGGGAAGGAAGAGTGGGGGGTACAGGAGTTTTAAAGAGAAGAAGCCACACAATTTAGAGACATGGCCAAAGCCATTTCAGATTCAAGATAGCTATTATTTAATTTTAATTTGGGTTTTGTGATCACATACCTTGATATGACTGCAAACCTTGAGCAGGGCTGCTCAACACACAAATATTTTACTTTTGAGGAATGTCAAAGAGTAGGGCTGAATTGCCCAAACGGCTTGGTGTAGAGTAGAGCAGAGAGAAAGTCAAGAAAACAGCGGATCACATGGTATTTTGTGAAGGACACGGGGTGTGACAAAGGATATGGGTTAAAATACCCGAGTCAGTTGACAAAAGTCAGGGGTAGGATGAGCTCAGCTGACGTCTGGCTGAAAATGTCTTTTGAAGAAATATAATGCAACGTTTCTACGCATCTAAAACAACATAATAGAGTCAGATTTTAATTGCGCTAATGAAGGGGAGAAACAACAGTGGTCTCAATCTGTTAATATCTATTACAGAATTAAAAAAAATATTTAACTTTAAATGTATTTCTCAACTGATTGAACTTTTTGGTAGCATTTTGCTAGGGCTTATATTAAAATGTTTTCATTTCCTGAGCACAGTATGTCTGGGCAACAGGAAAAGAAGGTGAAAGTCTTTTATGAACAGTATATTATCTTAGTGCGCATATCTGAAAATTCACTGCAGTTTGAATACTCTTATTTTATTCTTATAGATTCAAACGGTTAACTTTGCTTACATGAAAAAAAAATCTTTGATCAGTGATCTCATGCATGTGCTGAAAGCAGCTGAATATATATTTTGATTCCCCAGCTATTGGATAAGAGTTAATGTTCCCTATATAGTTCTTGTGATTGCGTTCTACAGTTATGAAAATAAACAACTATAACTATAAACTTTAACTTACTAATGTCTTCAAGAATACTCAATTTCTAAACACAGTTTGTTATTTTGTTGCACATTCCTTCCCATTTGCAATTCTTATAGAGTTCTAGAAATAGGAACCAATAGTGGTGGTCGATGACCTTAGAAGATGGATGGTCAGCTAAGGACCTTGTAGGAACTTTGTCTTGTCTTCTCACTGATGCCACCAGCTGTTTAGGCTCCTCAAAACTGAACAGAATCAAATAATCCATTTACTTTGTATCCTTCATTTTGCCAACTCTGTGCATTTCATTTTGTTTGGTCAGTAAGAACACTCAGGTTTTTTTCAGTGTAGTTAGTCTTTTACTCTATTATTTTTTTAATTTTAATTTTCTCATGCTTAGCATGAACATAAAACCAGTGGGTTTCTGGGATGGTGTTGAAAGGTTTAAACAAAACCAAAATTGGTTTTCACTTAATGCCAAAAATAAACTTGTGAAGTGATTTTATTATGAGGTTTTATAGCTCTTCAATATTCACTCTTATGAAACTGAAATTATGGATCAAAGTTAAATGGCCAGTGTCTTTTTAATTTTAAAAGCATGCTATAAAAGCAACTGACCTCTAGTCCATACAGTTTGCATGTGATCATGTCATTGCGAAGATACTACTTGTTGTACCAATTGGCCATAGATGGATTTTAGTAGGAGGAATGTCTCCAAACTCATAGCCCCAATGTCGTCCACATGCAAATGGAAATCTTGAAGAACTACTCTTGCATGACAGTTCATTCAGCTTGCTTCTCTTAGAACTCTTTCCTTGGTTTCGATTTGGTTGCTCTAGAGGAAAACTGTTTATTATGGCAGATAAAAAGTTGAAAGGAGAAAGTAGAAGATGGCTCTAAATATACTAGTATGCTGTCAAATTATTCTGGGTTCATGTCTTTCCTAAGGGTTTCTGAAAAACTTCGAAGTCCTGAATAACTGCCGCTAGTTCAGCTTTCAATTATATTTAATTGAAAAATGGAGTGGAGAAATAAAAAGCAAAACTGATGAGATTTCTGTGGTCAAAGAATGTTAACTCATTTGATTTTCCTGAAATTCTAGGCACAAAGCAATCCTGCACACATTGCTAGATGTTGCCTGTGGCTTATATTAGAAATGTCACTTGGCTGAAGCCCTTTGAGGGCATTACATATGTGTACAATATAACATTCCTCTAGGGGAGAGGATTTCATTGTATGATCTACAGCCCAAGGACTCCTGCACTGAACTTGAAAAATATTGGTTTGTCAAAGTGGCTGTTGTGCTCTGCAAATGTATGTGATCCAAATTTTATTTTCTTTGAATTCTTCTCTTTAGATGGATATTATTCTCGTGCTTTCATCGTGGTGCTTATTGAGAGAGTAACATGTCTCTAATTTAAATGAAAAATAAGAGATTTAATTGGAAAGGAAAAGCAGAGTCTGAAAATCATTCACTGACCCCTCCTGATTCAAGCTATGAGGCATAAGAAAAATTTGAAAACACGGTTGTGAATGTCAGATTCCAAAGGCTTCTTTCTTCCCTTGCTTTAAACTGCTTATTCAACTTCTCACTGATCCAACATCTATTGATCGAAATACATTCTACCTACCACAACTTCTAAGTTCAATGAGAAGTCAAAGGAGTGTAAAACATTGTCCTGTTCACCAAGAAATTTCAAAGCTAGTGTATGTAAAGAACTAACCAGAGTACAAAACCATAAATGATGAGAATTATGTAAGTGGTATTAGTGCTACGTGTGTGAACATGTTTGCAGATGTATATGCACAATGTACTTATTAGTGCATGATCTTTTCGTCCTTCTACAAAATGAGGTAGGTATACAGCTATACAATTAAATGAACATTTCGTATTATGCACACAATTATCAGTAATAATGGGGTCATAGATTCAGCTATTGGGTCTCCCTACCAAAGTAGAGTAAGTGTAAATTTATTCTGTTTTTAAAGCAATCTCATGTATTTTCCTACACCTTATATTTGGTTCTACTGCTCAAGGTAGAACCAAGAATATCTAT
This sequence comes from Panthera tigris, assembly GCF_018350195.1. Taxonomy (NCBI): domain Eukaryota; kingdom Metazoa; phylum Chordata; class Mammalia; order Carnivora; family Felidae; genus Panthera; species Panthera tigris. Next base: position 129,052,289 of record NC_056665.1, read on the forward strand.
ATCCTTCCTGCCTTTTGAACTCTTTACTTCATCTGTTTTTTGCCACATGCATCAACGAATTCTGTTATTCTGGAATCACGTAGTGTAAATATTCCCCATGATGGACCAATGTGAGACCTCTGGATTCCTGCAGTCCCCATCTCCAGTCCGCGGGGCTACAAAGCAGCAATGTGCAAACCTTCAGAAGAGAATCGGTTCTGGAGAAAGACAATCCATTCCGATTGTTGGGGAAGTTATCATTGTTTATCTGGGACATCCTTACATTGTGGAGTGAAAGCAGGAGGAAAATTGAAATGAGACAATCAAGGTATAGTTTGTCCAGGTGAGCCCTGGATTCTAAGAGGAATCCACCCTCCACTGTGTGAGAAGGAGCCACCAGCTGGTTCTCGTTCCCTCTGTGAGTCCATTTATTTGCTGACAGTGCTAATTAGAAGTTATCAATTTGGCAAACATATTGCCAGTGCATACGAGTTGATCTCATAAAAATGCACACATCAGATTGCAGTGACAGACTGTAGACTCCTTGAGATTAGTTAACGAAAAAGGTATACATTTTCGTTGCTGTTACCATACTTTTCATACTTTTGTATCAATGCCACCTCTAGTCTATCTCCCTTTAAGGCACTGAGCCACGTAAGCACTACTTGTTTCAATAGTAAAAAGATGAGTGATGCTAAATGAGGACATGATTTAAAAAAAGGATTCATGGTGGAGGGATGATTAGCAAGTATATGAAATACGGTCATCAGCTACCACAAGGTCAGGTTGTAATTTCGCAGGAAAGCAGAATGGCATAAGCAGAATCACCAGAGTGAAAATTGTGAATTATATTCAGAAAAGGTCAACTTGTTCAGAGCATAGAATTTGTGTGGAGAAGCAATGGCACAAAATGACAAATCTAGTCCCAGAATCTCACCTCCTAGAGCCTACCCATACCTCTTTCTAGATACTAGAGAGATCGGCCTATATCCCTTGAAAAATCAGCACATGTATGCACTTTACCGAATATTTATTGGTGAACAAACCAAGCTTGATGCCTACTCTCATGCATCTCCATTCTAATGTGTTGGGTTTGGGGTGGAGAAGAGGCCCAGGAAATGATAGATAGATAGATAGATAGATAGATAGATAGATAGATAGATAAACAGACAGATAGATAGAGATGGAGAGATAGATAAAAGATATGAAGGGTAATATCTCTCAAGCCCATTTATGCTGGATATGAGAATATTATAGTTCCTGTTTTCACTTTATTGGCAGCCCTGGATCTGAGCATGATAAATGGGAGTGGTTTGGAGAGTGTTTTGTGATTAGAGAACTTAATGAGTTGGAGTCAACAGGAAGTGTCATCTGCTGATCTGAATCTTAACTGAGGAAAGAACAGTATGGAAATAAGAGAAGCCCAGAGGGAGAGACTGCTCTTTTGATAATGTATTGAATGTCTAGTATGTGCCACATATTTGGGGGGGGGTAGCAGTGATATGAGCAGAAAATAAAATCCAGCCTCTTGCAGTTTATTCTCTGGGCATGGGGTATGTGGGATGATAAATTAAAAAAAAAAATGACCCATTAATGAAGCACAGAAGTAAAATACGGAATATGTTAATTGTAGCTAAGTACTCTGAAGAAGAATGAAGCAGAGAAGGGGGTGTTAAGAGGTGACATTTAAGCAAGGTCTGAAGATGTAACCACGTGGGTATTCTGGGCGAGAAATTTAGAGCAGGGGAAAAAAAAGACGGAAATGAGCACAGCTCATTATGCCTGGCATGTTCAAGAAACAAAAAGATCTGTGAGGCTGGAGGGGTGTGAGAAATTGAGAGATAGGGGACCGTGAGATCAGAGCGAACCAGAAAGCCAGATTGTAGTGAATGTTGGAGTAAAATGTACCTAACAAGTAGTTGTCCCATCAGCCTATTTATACTGGAGGTAAATTATTTTATACTAAGCAATGGTTTCTTGGTGGTGCCTGAGGTAGCCTCATGGCCATGCTAGTGACCGGATTAGAAAACTTAGAGGTAAACTAAGGGGCGGCGAAATCGGTTAAGAGGTGAGCTGAGGGGCCCAGGGACAGACACGGGGCAGTGTCTAGGGCTTGTTCTATAGAATTTTCCTGGCTGTATTAAAGGTATCACATAAATGTTAAAAGGAGAGTTATAGGAAATCCAGTCTTGTCTTCCAAGCAACTACAGAGTGTTGTGATCTTAATATTGACGTGGGGCTTTTACTGTGAAAACGACCCACTCTTAGCATGTGCTTCACCAAGCATGGGGCCCTATGTGACTCATTTTGGTGAAGATTCAGGGATGAATGCGGAGATGGCTAAAACAAGAGACTTTGGTTGTAAGTACAAACGGTAGTTTTTGAACCCTGGTTTTCAACCCAGAGATTATTTTGAGCCCTGCCCTTTGATCTATTGACCATCTGCTCAGTTTGCCGTAGATACCAAATCCCCCTAATTTACCAAGAGAGAACCTCCTGGCTCCTACGATGTCTGGAGGGCCATGTAGAGCACACAATAGACACTATCCGGACATTGATTAATACGTGTGCTTTGTGGTCCTGAAATACTTGCTGATTAATTTATTTAAATTTACACTAAATGAATGCTTTAAATCATTATAATCACTAAAATTCTGTTTACTTTAGAAATGAGTACAAGTAGGGGCACCTGGGTGGCTCAGCCTGTTAAGCATCTAACTCTTGATCATGGCTCAGGTGATCATCTCACAGTTTGTGAGTTCAAGCCCTGCATTGGGCTCTATGCTGATAGTGCAGAATCTGTTTGGGATTTTCCCTCTCTCTCTCTCTTTCTCTGTCTGCCTTTCTCTCTCTCTCTCTGTCTTTCTCTCTCTCTCTCTCTCTCTCTCTCTTTCTCCCTCTGAAAAAAAAATAAATAAACATTATTTTAAAAAAAGAAATAAGGATATTTAAAAAAAGAAATAAGGATAAGTAATTTATTTAAAAAATATATGGGAGGGGCACCTGGGTGGCTCAGTCAGTTGGGCGTCCGACTCTGGCTTAGGTCATGATCTCACGTTTTGTGAGTTCCAGCCCCACATCGGGCTCTGTGCTGACAGCTCGGAGCCTGGAGCCCGCTTTGGATTCTGTATCTCCCTCTCTCTCTGCCCCTCCCCCACTTGTGCTCTGTCTCTGTCTCCAAAAAAAATGAATAAATGTAAAAAAAAAAATAAAAAAATAAAAAATAAAAAAATATATGGGAAAGCTGAAATATGGGAATTCATAATGATAGAATCTGAAGAATATTTAAGATTTAATTTTTAGTCTAATGACCAAATGACTTGTTAAGCTAATTGGATTCATACTAACTGTATTAAGCTAATAAAATGCAAAGGACTGTATACCAATATCTTTTTCAATAAGAATTTTTGTTTTATTATATGTGAAACTAAGTGGAAGATTCTACGTATCCCTGTATGGTGCGGCGGAAAGAACATTCCTAAATGACAGGAACTCTGAGCTCTGGGTTTGGTGATTTTGGTCACTAACTTGTGTGGCTTTGGGAAAACACTTACATATCTGAGCCTGTTTCCTCATCTGTAAAACAGATTTTCTTACCGAGGGTTTACATTGGATCTGTGTTATTCTGGACATTTTATACATGTTATCTCATTTAACCTTCCCAATATCCATTATGTAAAACTGCCTCCTGATGAGAAGGGTGAATGAAATTATTATGCTTTCCAGGTCTGTCCTAGCTCTAAAAGTCCCATTTATTCAAATCAGTTCATTTTTTCCCCAAGGAATGGGAAAAGAAGCACCATGCTCTAGACCGTGGTGATAGGTGAGCAGGCAAGGACTCTGATGTCATTTTACCACCTGCCTTAGCATCTTCATAGTTGCACGGAGAGTGAGCGGAAGGTTTAATGCGTAGTCTAGATCTCTTAACCTCTGGCTACAGAGTGGAGTAGGAGTATGTGAAATCTGACTTCTTCCTAGAATGATAGAATCACTGGGGGAATGTGAGTTAATTAGAATATCTCTACAAAACCCTGGACAATAGCCCATTAAATGTCACAACTTCAACAAACATACACTGTATGGAAAATGCTATTTTGGGGAGCTGTGTTCACATTATCTTGTTATAGGACAACTTATAACTCCTGTCACCACCACAACCCTACCAGATAATTGTCACTGCTGGTTGTGAGGGGCCAGAAATATTTACTACAGCAGTACTAGGCCATTGTTCACGTGTTCCTTTTTCCTTGTGCATGAAGCCATGGGCTAGATGATTCTCAGAAAATGCTACTCATGACACAAGAAGTCCCATACCCAAAATTATTTTTGTGAACGTATCTTTTCCTTACCAACAATTATGGCCTTTGTTTTCAATATGAAATGTTTTTCAGGTAGGTTCACTATAAGGAAAACAACTGTTATTGTTGTCTACCAGGAAATGTTCATGTGTCTCTAAAAGGGGGTCTGGAACAAAAGAAATATTAAGTAGATATAAATAGGATAATTTGTTTAAGTATAAAGGGAGAAGGGAAAACAAATTCTAATTTAATAAAGGTTTGAATCCAAGCATGCTTTCTGTTACCAGTAATTATTGCCTAACTTGATAAGCCAGCAAGTAGTTATTGGAAAACGTTTGTGAAAATATAGTATCACTTTACCACTATTGGCCTATAACTGCCTGCATGGATAGTCGTTGCTCTCTATCATTGACATTGCTATGTCTCTGCTCTGATGAGGAAAGACACAATTGTGGGCACCAAATTCTGAGAATAGAGCAGCTCAATTATCATTTGGACTAATTCGAATCCCACAGGATCACACCACATTTAAATGATTGATATTGATTCAAGGAATAGACCTCAAATGAGCTGGTATGGCAGACACAACATTAATCTCTGTTGAAATGTGAATGAAATCATGATGAGGGAAGCTGGCTGAAGATTTGCCTAACAAGAACAAGGTCACCAAGATCTATGATGATTTTTAATATTTTCTCTAATAATTAACAACAGGAGTTTATATGTCAGGAGAGCTGAATAACAGAAGCATTTAGGGAAACATGTTGCCCAGAATAGATCTAGGAAAAGCCAAAGGCGGGTGTTCAGTATTAGAAGACTGTCTGGAAGAAGTCTGAAGTACCTGGATGACCTGAAGGAAATACATAAAAACCTTCAGAGAAGATATGTCATTAAAGAAGTTTCTCACTTGTTTCAAGGTATTGTATTTTGCATAACTACTTTCTGTACTATGTATGCATTTTTATCTGACAAAATAGTGCTTGGGAAACTATAGCTATGGCAAGAATAAAACTATTAAAGTTTCAACTAGTTTTTAAAGACAAGAGGGGTAAATTAAAATCAGGAAAGAAAAGGAATAAAAATTGCAGGAAACAATAACAGGAAGATTAGAACAATTATTCAGGAGATTCCCTATTCATTCTTGTAATAGAGCCCCTTAAATCAGAGGGTGGTAGAAAGCAAATATTGTCATCTTATGCTGGACACATTTTGCTTTGTATTAGGGCAAAGACTACTGAAAATTTGGGCATCCAAGCTTTTTATATCTAACGTTATGCGTTTTGAGTAGTAGAAAGTGAGTAGTATCTGGCAAATGATAACAATTCAGCCTTGTGTTGCCACCAGGGGGCGAACTTCATATTGCACCAATGGAGATCACGGAAGTGCTTTCCTAGTTGTCTGAGTTATTACACTTTAATATAGGTACCACAACGTGAATCTTTGTTGATAATAAGGATAGGGTACAGCTTTTTAGTTATTAAAAAGTTTGACTTTCCTGCAGGAAATCATGAGTAGGTCCACGAGAGACAGTAAATGTATATTTATAACAATAACAGTTAACAGATCTAGTATTCATCTTTGGTCAGTTTTGATCAAGTCAATGATAATACCAGTATTTAAGTATCAGAATTATTCTAAAAGTAGTGAATGCTTTCCATCAGACCATACCTAAACTCTGACTCTCAAGTTGGTGTTATTAATGGTGGCTCAACTTTAGGAGTTTATAAAAAAAAAATAATAATAACTTATTCTCCAAAGGTGAACACTGACTATCAAAAGTTATTAGCATGGCTCAGTCAGTAGAGCATGCAAGTCTTGATCTCAAGGTTGTAAGTTTGAGCCCCAAATTGGGTGTAGAGATTACGTAAAAATAAAATCTTAAAAAAAAAGTTAATAGCATGAATAGTATTTCCTGTGACTCAGATTCATCACTGATTGATTCTTAATCAGAAATGGAAGCTGCTGGACCCAACAATGGTACCCATGTCCTAGAATTTAAGCTGGGCATGATTCAAAACTGAGCTTCTCATGGCATGTGCTAGAAACAATTAAAAATGCCAAAATACTATGAAGGGTTTCCAGGTCAGTGTTGCTGAGGCTTATCAATTAAGCCTATTTACAAAATCCAAATAGAGCAAAATGAGTTGCTTCAAATTAATTACTATGAATATTCGGGACAGGGTATAAAGACAAGACCTGCATGAACTCCTTGGAATAGACAGATGATTATATCAGCTTATAAATTTTTTTTTTTTTTTGGTCAAAGAAAAGAGGTGTATTCTGAGCCCTTAAGAGCTCATCCTGAGAGTAGAAAAGACCCCTGATTACTAATAAAATTCAAGAGACACTATATTTTCTTGATTATCACAGCTTAAATTTAATTATTACTCATTATTTTGATAAGGCAATTTTATGATAATTGGCTTGCCTTCAAATCTGCTACTCTACTAAGCCCGGGAGTTTGCCAAAGAAAATTAAATCAGTGCAGTCTCTATTTACCACCTTGTCAATCCGTGTAAGCAATAGCATTTCTATTAAAAAATCTTAAATCATTAAACTTTTAAATTAATATTCTTTTTTTTTTATTTTAGAGAGAGAAAGATAGTGCAAGCAATGGAGTAGGGGTAGAGGGAGGAGATAGAATGTCTTAAACAGGCTGCAAACTCAGTGTGGATCCCAACATGTGGCTCAATCTCACAACCCTGGGACCATGACCTGAGCTGAAATCAAGAGTCAGCCACTCACCTGACTGAGCCACCCAGGGACCCCAAGGAATTAATATTTTAAACTCCTTGTCCAATCCAAGATCTCCTGAGTGAAAGAAGAGTCTAACAAATTGTGCTTCTCATTTAAACATAAAAAGTCTTTGTATAAAACAAACAACCCAATTAAAAAAAGAGCAAAGTATCTGTACAGACACCTCACCAAAGATACAAAAGGCAAATAAGAATATGAAAAGACACTCACTGTCATATGCCATTGGGAATTTTGAATTAAAACGAGACGCCAGTAAACACCATTGGAATGGTGAAAATTCAAAGCACTGACATTGTCAGTTACTGGTGACGATATGGAGCCAGAGGAAGTCTTATTCACTACCAGTGGGGATGCAAAATGGTATAGCCTCTTTGTGAGATAGTTTGGCTTTTTTTTTTTTTTACAAAATGAAACATAATCTTACATGCAATGCAGTAATCATGCTCAATGGTATTTACTCGAATGAGTGAAGATGTGTGTCCCTACCAAAACCTGCACACAGATGTTCATGGCAGCTTTATTCGTAAGTGTCAAAACTTTTAAGTAACCAAGAAGCCCACTGCTAGGTGAATGGATAAATAGTGATACATCTAGATGATGAATTATTATTCAGCACTAAAAAAAGAATGGAACTATCAAGCCATGAAAATACATAGAAGAACCTTACATGCATATTGCTAGGTGAAAACAACCAGTCTGAAAAGGCTAGGGATGGTGTCATTACAACTATGAGATTCTGGAAATGGCAAAACTATGGAGACAGTAAAAAGATCAGTGGTTTCCATGGATTGGGTGGGAGAGAGGGAGAGAGAGAATAGAGAATTTTTTAGAGTGGTAAAGCCGTTTTGTATAATGGTAGTTTCAGGTCCTTACATATTTGCCACTACGTAGAGACTATGCAACACAAAGAGTGACTCAAATGTAAACGGTGGACATTGGTTGATAATGATGATGTTGGTTCGTGGATATTAACAAACGCACAGCTCTGGTGCGGGCTGTCGGGTGGGTAATATACAGAAGGGCGATTTCTTGTCTACTGCCCCCTCTGATATATGGAAGTTGGAAGGGGTGATATTTCAAGTGATCAAAATCCAAACTCAGAGAATCTGGGTTCAAGCCCCAGCTGTGTAATCTGCTCCCTAGAGACTATTGTGTAAGAAATATAGCTTCTTCAGTCTACAAATCTGTAGGACCCTGATACTGCTGTGAAGGTTAATGGAGTAATATATTTGAAATACTTCTTGGTACATGTTTCCCCAAATGTCTAGTCTTATTATAATTGAATAGATGAATAAATAGATAAATAAACTGGGCATAATATATTCTTTCTATATATATTTGTATCCCATACACACACGCACACACACGTACACACACCCATACACCCCTTCCATTTCAAATGTTGATTGATGGCAGATGAACTCACATTTTCCATGTTTAGGCCAAATCTCTCATATTTCTTATAGGCATATGGTTCCTATGTGTAAGCAAGTTAATTAAAAACATTTATCTGCATGCAGGGTTCGGATATAGTCCACGCAGTGTCAAACCATATTGCTAAATAAAGACTCCTGCTATATAGTAGGGGCACCTGAGTGGCTCAGTAGATTGAGCGTCTGAGTCTTGATTTTTGGCTCAGGTCTTATGGTTTGTGAGTGCCAGCCCCGTGTCGGGCTTTGCACTGTCAGTGCGGAGCCTCTTGGGATTCTCTCTCTCCCTCCCTCCCTGTCCTTCCCTGCTCACTCTCTCTCTCTCTCTGTCTCCTTCAAAAAATAAATAAACTTAAAAAAATAAAACAAAAGACCCCTGCTCTAAGACATTAGCATTTTCTTTTACTTTTTACTAAAAATCATTTCATTTTTATAAATAAATTCATGTGCCACGCACCCACTCATTTAAAGTGTAAAATTTGAGGGGCGTGTGGGTGGCTCACTTGGCTAACTAAGCATCCAAATTTGACTCAGGTCATGATCTCACAGCTCATGGGTTTGAGCCCTGCATCGGGCTCTGTGCTGACAGCTCAGAGCCTGGAGTCTGCTCCAGATTCTGTGTCTTCCTCTGTCTCTCTGCCCCTCCCCCACTTATGCGCTCTCTCTCTCTCTCTCTCTCTCTCTCTCTCTCTCTCTCTCTCTCTCTCTCTCTCAAAGATAGGTAAACATTAAAAAGAATTTAACCTGTAAAATTTGATCGATTTTGGTATATTCAGAGACTTGTACAAATATCACCATAATCCATTTTAGAACAATCTCGTTCACTCCTTTTCCCTCCAACTCCCCCACAGCTTAAAGCAAACGCTAGTGACTGTCTCTATAGATTTTCCTCCCATGGACATTTCATGTAGATGAAATCAGAAAACATGTAGTCTTTTGTGATTGGGTCCTTCAGCATAATATCTTCAAGGTTCATCATGTTTCAGCATGTACCAGTACTTCGATCCTTTTCTATCGCTTGAATAATATCTCATTTAAAAATACTTATTTATTTTGAGAGCATGAGTGGGGGAAGAGCTGAAAAAATGAGAGAGAGAGAGAGAGAGAGAGAGAGAGAGAGAGAGAGAGAGAGAGAATCCCAAGCAGGCTCCATGCTTAGCACAGAACCAGATATGAGACTTGATCTCACAAACCTGTGAGATCATGACCTGAGACAAAATCAAGAGTCAGATGCTTACCCAACTGAGTCACCCAGGCACCCCCTACAGATACTTCACATTTCGTTACTGTTTATCAGTGGGTTGATGAATCCATTGGGCATTTGAGTTGTTTCCAGTTTTGGGTTTTATGAATAATACTCCTATGGACATTCATGTACAAGTATTTGTGCAGACAAATATTTGTATTTCTTTTGGGTAGATACCAAGGAGTAGATTAATACCTACTTCTCAATCAGATGGTAACGCTATGTTAAACCATTTGAGGAGCCACCATACTGTTTTTAAAAGTGGTTGCACCATTTTACATTCCCACCAACAATGTCTGAGCATTTCAATGTCTCCTTTTTTTCACCAACACTTGTTATTATCTCTTAACATAGCCATCCTAGTGAATGTAAAGCGGTATCTCTTTATGGTTTTGATCTACATTCTCCTGGTGAGTAATGTTGTTTAGCATGTTTTCATGTGCTTATTGGATTAACTCATTGATCTACTTAGTATATATTTCTGAAAGTGGTATTTGAAATTATATCTACATTTAAATAACTGTTTGAAGTAGATACAGTAGGTTACATAATGCATAAATTGATGTATGTATTATATGTAAAATAGAAGTGTATTCTATACATAAAATGTGCAATAACATAGTAATATACTATATGTAAATATATGAAATCTCTTGGTTCATCCTTTCATGTTACACTTATCTAATCTGATGCCACAATAGCTTTGCTCCTCCCATCAAGCCTGCAAAATACAGAGAGAGACATCATTGTTATTCCCATTTTATTGATGATAATAATCATGCAGCTATTCTGTTAGACCTAAACTGCTTAAGTAGAATTATTGGTAAGTGGTTTCCATGTAGCCTGGGTGTAATGCAGTGAAAAGAGAGATGTGGGTCTCCCTGGAAGGACTAAGAAGGCAAGTTCTCCAAATCAGGAAGGAAAGGATTTATATCTGAGCAGGACCCTTGTGGTATCAGATTACATAAGTGGAAACATGAAAGAAAGAGCCAAGAGATTTTATTATTTTTTATTATTCTGATTATCACGTACTTAACATGCGTAATATACAGATATAGGTTACATGTTCTATATGATATATTCACATACAGTGTGCTATTTATCATTTTATATACATTATGTATATAATGTGCTTATATTTTTATGGAACATACATATATTATTTTATATAATGGACTGTGTCCAATTGCTAGAAATCCTGTCTCAAAATTAGTCAAAATAGAGATGTTAAGTGACCTGTCTACCTACCAAAAATCATCCCCATAAACTAATGATCCATATTCGTACTGAGCACGTGACCGTGGAAGAAATAGCCAGTTTCCTCCTATTATCTAGTCTCTTTTTCCATAGTAATAGAGGCTTAAATATTATTTTTCTTCCTTCTTTGCAGTTTGTTATGGCCTCCATTTTTTAGTCAATGGAAGTGAGTGGAAATGCTTGAAACTTTAGGTCTTATTCTCAAAAAAGAAGTATACTTTTCACTCCCTGTTTCCTTGCCTTCTGCTGACTGCATTGCAATTACAAAGGTGGGACCTGGAACAGTAATTTTAGACCAAGAGATAGTGACATTTTGTGACACACGGAGAAGCAAGATAAAAAGACCCTGCATCCCCCAAACCTTGAAGGTGCCCTATCAGTCCTGAAATGCTTAGTTCATATTCTGTTATTTTGGGTCTCTCTGTTGGAGCAGCTGAAAGTGTATTCAGCGAGACTTTGTTTGGCAACCCTTCAATATGCAAAAGCTGCTGGATTGTTTGTCCCAAGTGTGTTCTCTTCTAGACATTTTCCTCCAGTTCCTTCAACTGGATTTCATACACTTGTCATAGACATCTCACCTTCCAGGAGCCCTGCTTTATCAATGTTTCTCTGAAATGTTGTTTCTTAGAATGGAAAAGACCCCTCTACCTGCGAACTGAGAAGCATAGAGCAGACTGATTCCTCTCAAGATAAAGAAGGCAGTTCAGCTATGAATTAGCTTCTCTAACAACCTCATTTATTTATTCAGTCAGTAATTAGGCTGAGATTATATTGACAGATAGGCTACGGGCAGATGGCTGGAGTAACCGAAGGTGAATATGCTCTGAATTCTTCTTGAATTTGCAGTGAAGAAACGGGATATCTTCATAACCTGTTGCTCAGGCAGAACTGCCCCATACTCTAGCAGTGAAATTAAAACATAACAGACTTCGCATGCATTGCATGCCTGTAAAATTTCATTGTGTTGTTTGTTTACATAGATCCAACCTGTGGAGTTAAGCCCAGGGTTTGGATTAGAGGCTCAGACATGTCCTGGGAAGAGATATGTACTTTTATTGCTCTCAGATATTTCTGGAACTTGGAACGACTGTACCGAAATGCATTGCCAGGCCTTGAGCAGAGGGGTGAGAAGGGGAAGACTCGGTCACTCTTGCTTTTACTTCTCCATTCCTGCAATCATTCCAGCATTTTCTCCCCGGATTTATGGCTTTGGACCTCAGGCGCCATGCTCACTCGTATTTAATATTCTTGGTCCATACATGGCTTCTCTTTCTGCCATCGTTCCAGAGGACTGGGTGCAGGCAAGGACCTTAGGAGTGTAGGGTTATTTCCCTCGATTCACTTCCCATTCTACTCAGCTTAATTTTAGATTCCTTTTCAACTTCCCCCCTTGTTTGCCTGTACTTTCTCCTTGAAAGGCCCTCTGCCAATAGTGTCAAATAATGTTATTTCCAATACATCATTCCCTTTCATTCCTTTATGGGGGAACTAGGGCGAGAGGTGGTTAACAACTGTTAGGTTTCAGCCATTGAAACCGAAGAAAGCAATTGCGAGGCTGCTGTGAAGGGGCTTTCACCAGGAGTATGTGTGCAGTTCTAAGCAGCAGCAAGCTTCTTGAGCTTTTAATTACCCCCACACAAAGAGCAGTGTTTGCTCCTCATGCACATGGGATTTACCCGCCTACTTTTCATTAGTGTTAATGGGGGTCTCTGTGTATAAGTCCTCTTCCCTTCCCCCACTGTCAGTGTGGAAGAGATGCCAAGAGAGCGTTCTGCATTTTCACTCACTGATTGGTTTCAGATGGAACACAAAAGCGAGTCTCTGAGCATGAGCACACGCATCATCCGCACACCACACTCCAGGCTTTGTTAACACTCATGGGGCTTCTTGTCTCATTTGCCGTCTCAGGAGTGGCCACAAACAATCTTTCTGCTGGGCCCCCCTTCACCCCCTCCCACACCACTGAAAGTCACTTTCAGGTTTCTTCCCATCAACCGGGCTTACTCTAGTTTCCTCGATGTAAGTCGATCAATGTAAAGACCACAAGCTAAAACTGCACAAAAATACAAATTTCTTCTTCCTTAGTTTCCACGAACACTCTTTAAATTTCCTTCTTGTCCTTCAGGTGCCCAACTCCATTTGGATGTCCCATCTCACAGAAAGCTATTCATTGAAGAGTGATGTCATCATGCTGGGGCATTTGTCTCTCCAGATCTATCCTTGTGTTTTTCAGGATCCTCCATATTCATATCTTAATTAATTTCAGGATTCCTGGAATCTCCAAACTTTCACCCAAATATTTGGCTCTCAGCTTGTCAGAATATTATTCATTAGCAAGTAGGAGCTGGCCAAGCTTCCATTAGCTACATACAAAACTCTTTTGTTATTCATATTGCCCTTAAATCATATACTGTACGTACAATGCCTTTTCATTCTTTAGTTTTATTGGTGCGCTTAAACCTCAGTATACTTATTGACCAATTTTTTCCAGCTACCCTGGGCATTGTGCAGTGAGAAGAGGCATATGGGTTTTCCTGGTAGCACCAAGGACAAATCAGAACAGAGAGGGTCATCCCAAATTAGGGCACAGACCCCAGATTTTTCTTCAGCTGTTGACTGTAAGTGATTGCAGAGTTTTCCATCCCATCTTTAGGGATGCGAGAGAGAGAGAAGATGCAATGTTGTGGGGTATTTATGAGTGTCGTCTCTTTTAACAAATAAAAGCAACATCTTTTTTAGTAAAATAGTTGAAATATAAAATTAATGTTTATTGATCTTTCCCCTCTCCTCTCTCTCTCTCTCTCTCTCTCTCTCTCTCTCTATATATATATATATATATATATATATATATATAATCTGTGTGTGTGTGTGTGTGCATGTATCCTCCTAAGCTTAAATTCAATTTTTTATGGGGTTAGTTTTATTTTTTTTAATTTTTAATGTGTATTCTTGAGAGAGAACATGAGCTGCAGAAGGGCAGAGAGAGAGAGAGAGAGAGAGAGGCACAGAGTCTGAAGCAGGCTCCAGGCTCCAAGCTATCAGCACAGAGCCTGATGTGGGGCTTGAATTTACAAACCTGGATATCAAGACCTGAGCCGAAGTGGGATGCTTACCAGATGGAGTTAGTTTTGTTTAAAAGACCTGATAAAAACATTAAAATTTTCAGAGACCAAATTGCTTATTTAAGCACTAAGTTAAAAAAAATGCTATCCACAATAATGAATATGCTACTTTACAGTTTTACCAAACGGTGTCGTGTGTACTTTTGTGGTTGATGCTCCAGAAAATGCTGTTATTCAGGGATCACAGTCCCCTTTCTGAGGGTAAGGGATCAGCCTGCTTCATTTAGCACACTGACAGTCATCTTGTGTCATAAACCTACAATGCTTTTCCTTGATCTAAAGTTCCTTTGATGAAAAGAAACCTTAGTCATCAACCTAATCAGAAACATCCTCCACATTAGTCTGGTCCCCTTTGGGGTGCCTCATGATTTCACTTATTTTCCAACTATTTTTTCCTTCTCTGTCTCTAACTCTATTCCCTAGCTTCAAAAGTGTGCAGATTTAATATGTGGCATGCATGGTGGGAACATTCTTCCTTGCAGTTTAGAGATCTGGATGGTGGAGGACTGTTAGTCCTTTGAGGCTGTTGGTATATACCTCACTGGACTTATGTTTGCAAGGGATAGGTTATTAACATTAGGTATGACTTCAAAGTTCTTTGGAGATCTGTTGATTTCCCATGTTCTAACACTTCAGAATATTTGTATTTGTTAATTTTTTTTAATCTTGACCCATTTGAGGAAGTAATACATCTGATTTACTGATGTGACAAAAGCCATTTGATTAGTTTCAAGGAATTCAGAGTGTGTTTGTAGAACAAACAGTGCCCACCTTTGCAAGAGCACCACGATGGCTTGGTAATTAAGAATGAACAGCCTCGCTGACAAGGTCTGCAGTCCTTGATAAATTTTCTGTGAGTAAGAGCTACATTGAACGATGAAGTGAGGTACTTGGGGAGGAGCCTCTGAGGCTGACTCAACATAGAACGGTATGAAATGTCAATTATTGCTACTGATGCAGACTTGGTGAGGCCGGGGGGTTTTGAGGGCTGATAGCCATGGGACAATCTGGTTGATTATGTAAAAGTGATAAATGCCTTAACAAAAGCATGTGTCTGAATTAGAAATGAAATGATTTGAAAGTCAATACAGCATAGATTAAATTGCTTTTGGCCTACATGTTTACTACACTGGTACACTTGCATAATAATTAAGCCTGGGAGTTAAGTTCTTAGAGAGCAGAGCCATCACTCTCCCTGGACAGGCAGGAAACCTGTAATCCTTATATCCACACAGGTCTTTTAAAAAAGGATAAATTGAAAGACACCCTTGTGTCTTAGAAAGTTCAACGCTCGTGTGTATGTGTGGGGGAAGTGGGATTGAGTGTGTGTGCCTGCTTATAAACATAACTACCTTTCCACACAAGCTCCTCATTCATGTATGGAAATGATTAATGCCCAGGAGCCGAGGCTTTTCACTCAACAGCTCCGGAGGATGTGGTTTGATTGGTTGTGGGTTCAGCGGCCATTGTTTTCTCCAAGATGAGAAAGGACCTTGCATATTAAAGCTCTGCCCACCTTCTTCACGTCTGCCTCCTTGGACAACCTCCCTGGATTGCCAAGAGAAGTGAAGGAAGAACAAAGGTGAAACTCAGCACAACACAATATTATGCCTCTGGTTGAGGAGCGCAGTTAGTGGTTATTGCTGCTATCTTTATCAACATCACAAATAACCATGATAAATAGATATCTTGATCCATGAATGGACTGGCTCCTGAGGACAATTGACTCAGTGAAGGGCTTGATCTGTTTTATTCCCTTTAAAGAACATTGATGAATGCTTATTATGTAGCTTACTGTAAGTAATACAAAGAAGAGTAAGACACAAATCCTCCTCAGTATAATGCATAATTCTATGGGGATGAAGAGAGGAAGCTCCACGTAGATAAATAATAAAAAGGATAAACCAGGGACAGAATGGGGAGGAGCAGACAGTGGGGTACTGAGCCCAGGAAAAGGGTCTCTCCAATTTCATTTTGGAACATAAGATTATGGCTCCTATTAAAACATATCCAGAGATTTTGTTGGGAGAGTACTAAGTGGGCTGGAAGTGGGAAAAAATTAGCTGGCATTAATTCAGATCGCAGCTCACAGGTGAGAGGGGATCTTACCTTGGTTTAGGGCAGTGTTGCACAAATTGTGGCCCAGAGCCCCCACCCGCCACCCCAGGCTCAGATTTACTTTGAGTGTCTATTAGATGCAGATCTGTGCTATCTGCCTATGGCTCTAATTAGAATCTTTTAGGGGTAAACTCAGAGCCAACATTGGAAACAAGCTCCTCAGGTGATTCTTGTGACCACTCGAGTTTAAAATGACACATCCGGGAGAAAATGACATTGCAAAAGTTTGTCCTTATCAAGAGTCTTGGTCAAATATAGATATTACCTGTGTCTTTTTTCTATTCCTATACTTCCAAACTTAATTAAATGTAAAGTAGATGTAAGAAAGGGAGAAAGAGTAGAATACATGATGGAAAGGGTTGAAAAAGAAACTATCCAAGGATAACTTTGGTTTATTTATTTATTTTGAAAGAGAGGGGGGGGGGAAGAGAGAGCATGCGACAGGGGAGGGACAGAGAGAGAGGGACAGAGAGAATCCCAAGGAGGCTCCATGCTGTCAGTGCAGAGCTGACACAAGGCTCAGTCCCATGAACCATGAGATCATGACCTGAGCCAAGATCAGGAGTTGGACGCTCAACCTACTAAGCCACCCAGGTGCCCTTCCAAGGATAACTTCTAAGATCTCCCTTCTTCCCTCGACTCGTGAGGAGACATTCTAATTATGTGTCAAAGATCTATGGCAGGGATGGAAAATAGCTAGCACTCGTGTCTTTTTTCATATCTCTAGTACCCAGAGTGGTCATTATTCATAGGTAACAACACTTTTCTGCAGAGGCCTAATGCTGTCTCACAACTTGTTCCAACATATCCCTCCATGTAACCAAATTCAGCCAATGGAGTGCTGTGGCTGATGAAATCTTCCTGCCATCCTGGGGCACACACCATTCATCCCTGTCTCCTTCGATGAAATAAACATGTAATAACACCAGTTCTTCTTTACGAATTATGTTTGAGGCATATCTGAGGGTACCTGGTATGCAAGTAGGCATGAGCCTATGTCCCGTTTGGGATCTGTTGTCTTAAACATACATTCTTACATTCATTCTTAGAAGGTTATCAAGCTCAGAGCGGGTCCTGAGGTAGGGAAGTATTTTGTGGATGGTTTAGGCAAGTTTTCTGCTAAACCTTGGTGAGAAAGTTCATTTATTTTGAGAGAGAGACAGAGAGAGAGGAGACAGAGAACGAGCAGGGGCGGGGCAGATAGAGAGGGAAGAGAGAGAGAATCCCAAAAAACCCAAAAACAAAACCCAAAAGCAAAAACAACCCCCTCCAATAAAATAAAAAATCTGGTATTCTTTTTTTTTTTTTTCCCCTAGGCGTTAAGCTCGAGTGGCAAAAAGAATCCCACCGAACTCACATATGATCATATCCCATTTACCAGGGCAGCAAAGCTCATTTGTGAGGAGAGTCCAAATCCAAACACTGGAGAATACGCATTGCCTGTTGAGACCTCTAGATTATCCCAGAGAGTTTAGATTGAATGGCTGTGACCAAGGGGGTGGGGTGGGTGAGTGACGGTTTCAAATAAAAATGATTAACTCTACTACATAGAAAAAAAAATGTCCGGAAAGGGATTCATGCATCTTTTAAGCAACGCACTAAAAGACAGATAAGGCTGTTGTAATTCTGACTGCCTCCGATCGCCTCGGCAGCTTAAGAGGCTAACATTCTCCTAGACTCTTCTTTATGGGATTGCCTACAATCCGATTTCCAAGCCTAGTACTGGCTGCAGTACCTGCTCTGTAAGTGACCATTGGCCAGCTTCCTTCCTCTCCATGGTGGCAAGGTAATGAACTGTTGGTTATAAACAGTTGAAAACAAATATTAGAAGGTCATTGTGCTGCTAAAGTTTGATATATTGAGAAATGTGAACTTTAGCAGGGCTTCTGAAGTATTGTCATGCAGGAAGCCGTAGAGTAAGTGGATTCATCTATCACTGGTGAAAGCATGGGCACAGCATCACTGCTTGAAGGTTGAGCATGGAAATGCTCAACCCTGATTAAACGGCCATAATTCCTCAAGGCTATGACATGGCTGGCAGGCATGGGAAGCTGGGGCCTTAAAGTATAAATTGTTGGAATTTATAATACACTGTCATTCTGTCAGGAAAAAAAGAAGTGTTGGAGTCTCTCTAAATTCAAACTATGGGATAATTATTTCAGCATTCTCAAATGTTAATTTGCATGATTATTTTGGTGGTCAGGGGAAAAACCCGTATTTTTTTCACTTAAGCAGGAAGATCATGAGCAGTTTGCAGATGAAGATAAGACTTAATGTTTCTTTAAAATACATGCCTTCGGGGCACCTGGGTGGCTCAATTGGTGAAGCTTCTGACCTGGGCTCGGGTCATGATCTCGCGGTTTGTGAGTTCGAGCCCCGCATCGGGCTCTGTGCTGATAGCTCAGTTTCTGTGTCTCCCCCTCTCTGTCCCTCCCATGTTCATGCTCTGTCTCTCTCTGTCTCTCAATAATAAATAAAAGTTTAAAAAAATTAAAAAAAAATACATGCCTTCTTTGCTAGCTTGGGTGATTGGTTAATAGCCTTATCTTAAAGTATGGATTGTGAGGTTGGGATAATTAGGGATGCTGAACAGTAGATTTATCCTTAAAATTCAGACCCTTACATTTCAGAAATGAAAAATCATCTAGTGGATACATTTTTTTTCTTCCAAGAAGGAAACTCCCAAATATATATTATACCTATTTCTGTCCTTTCAAAGAATTAGAGAAGGTACGAGTAATTTATTGGAGCAAGAAACAAGGCTTATGTCTGTCACTCAGAACCAAGACTGTGCTTAGAATGATCTTGAATTACATCCTTAAAGGTCAGGGTTAAGTCAGTGTTTCATCTATTTTATAGTACTCAGCATATGTATATAGTAAATAAATACTAGGTAAGAAGAGATTTTATTAAGAATCTTAAGACCATGGGCATACGGATGGCCTACTCATTTAAGTGTCCGACTCTTGGTTTTGGTTTAGGTCATGATCTCAAGGTTCAGGAGAGGGATCCTCTCTCTCTCTCTCTCCCTCTCTTTCTTCTCTTCTCCCACTCAAAATAAATAAACATGCAAGAAATAGTAAGATCATCAGTCAAGAAAACTCATTGCTGATGTGGATTTGAAAGAGATTTTATAGCTCTAAGACACGTGGTCGAGTCACAGCAACAATTATTTTTTTAGCTATCATTATGTGCCTTGGTTTGTACCACGGAAGGTAGGACAGAAGAACAAGGGAAAGACTTCCTTCAAGTAGCTTACCATCTGGGGAGACAAAGCATAACCACTTGTAGCTGTAGGCATATGGTTGTTTTAGAAGGCAAATGGGATTAAATGCATTCCAAGAAAAGAGAGAGAGAGAGCAATACTGGCTCAGTGGCTGGGGGAAGTTAGATGCAGTAGGTAGAGCTTCACAAGGACCTTGAATGATGAAGACAATTTTTAACGTCCGATGGAACACTCTTCTGATGGGAAATTTCAAAGGTAAAGGCGCCCTAAGGATATGTATGATATTAAGCTTCTCTATGTATTTGCTCCACATTTTATGATATTCTGTAACTTCCCTTACCTTTCCTGAAACTCCTCTTTGAACCTCTCTTCCAGTCTCAGGAGTTAATTCAATAATCCCTACTCTGCGTTTTCCTTTAGTTATTCTTTTCTTCACAAAGGTTCTGATATTAGACTGTTCTGAAAAGATTCCATCAAATTCCTGTTCCTGTGACAGCCACTCCTAAGGTGATAGACTTAACCCCTACCATGCTCTGTTTATTTACACTCTTATATATGTGTTTCCTTTTCCCCTCTCACCCTCTTATGCACCCATAGACTCCTAGTCATGTTTGCATCCCCTACAGCACCTAACACAGTGCTTTGCTTCCAATAGGTATAGAATAGATGTCTTTTGGATTAAATTTCCCTGTCAATCTTTCTATAATGGAATGGAACTGAAATGAAAAAAAAATTAACATAATGTTTACTGGATGAAAATGGAAAAAAAAAAAAAAACAAATGCCATCTTCCTCACTACTGAGCAGATGGCTGCTACTAGACCGGAGCCCCTTGAAGATTGGGCCTGTATTATTCACTGATCCCTTCCTAGTGTTTTTTGCAACACCTGTTACGGAGTAGGTGCTGAAAACTGTTTGATGAATGAATGAACGAATATACATAGGTGGCCCCAGTGCTATCTGTGTACTTTATGGAGCTCACGCGTGTGTCATCACTGCACCTGTCTGCACTCTCTGGCTTTGCCAGGTCCCCACAGCTGGTTCTAGTGAGATCAGTCTGTGCTTACCCCGATAGTGTGTGCACCACCCAGGCCAAGGCTCTATTCCCTCTACCCTTGGAGACAGTTTTTCATAGAGGAAGCTATACAACGGTAGTTACTGTGGAAGCAGGCAGACGTAAACTGTAAGCCGGATCATCATTCTCGTAGTCAAAAGAGTATGTCCTGCTTGTAATGAGAATATAGAACAAAATCCAGAATCTTTATCTTGTGACTTAAGTCAAAATGACCGAGATTTGTGTGATTCATTTGCTGTAAGGAAGTATCACATCTTCTAGAAGCTGGGCAAAATCCTGGCTATGATTTCAGTAATCAGATTAAGGCCTAAACATATTATAGCTACAAGTAATATATTTTCTATATAACTTCTGGGTCTTTCCTGTTATCAAGTCTGGAGAGGTATACAGACCACTTTTTCTGGGAATACTTGTTCTTTGAAACTTTAAATAACAACAGATTTTCTGATTATGCAGAAACATGACAGTAAGGTACTTCTTGTAATAACCAAAAAAACAGAAATACTGTTTTTAAGCTCCAAAATGATACCATGCCATGGAGATGACAATCTCATCTGGACCAAAGTTATCTCCATTTAGATGGAGAGCTCTAGAGAAATCTAATGCTAAATGATTCATAACCATAATGATGAGAATTGTGATTATTTTAAAGCGAGTATTTACTTTCAAAACCCAAGTTCAGTTGTATCCATTGAGAACCATGAATAGCTGTAAAAACATGTAAGTTCTTGTTTCTATGTATTTTGTGGATGTACCTTGGCACTTTTATACACAGGCCTTGTGTCATATCTCATTATGTGGACAAAGCAAGAAGGCTTCTCTTCCAGACTTGTAGATACCTTGACATAGCATATGTCATATGTATAAATAGATGACATAGCACAGTGAGCAGGTGAGGGCATTTGGCGTGGTCTTGTTACGCTGAGCCCACATAAGGGATTCCATTCAACGGTGAGGATATATCTGACTAGTTCAAAGTGATTCATTAGCACAAAGAAATTGCAGAGTGGAAACAGTTCTCAGAGCCTTTGGCAAGCATGTTAAAGCAGGCCCATGACAGATGAACTCAATGAACTAACAGCTTAAATAGCAATTGGGAACTGAGAGTACTGAGAAATGAATGTGCTGACCTTACAATAGTGAACAAAACTTCATGACTAGAAAACACAAACTTTTGGGCCCTTGTGGGAGAATGTATCCCATCATGTAGTGTTTAAGGGGAGGAAAAGGGGACTGTATGGTTATAGATGCCATTAATTAAACTTAGCACTGAGGACATGGGTGTCTGCCTTACTGCCTGATTAACATATTGGGTCAAGAGCATTGGAAATTTACAGACTGTTTTTGCATTAGAAACCATAAGGGAAATGGCCCCTCAGAAGTCCATCTATAATTCATGGACCAAATCAGAAGCTGTGCATGTAGACTTACATTGCTATGTATTCTTTCCCTTCGTTCAAGTGGGAGCCAGCCATGCATAAGAAAGGTCCTGTCATGCTGTGCAGTTCCATTTCTGTTTGTGTTGTTTTCCGGATGCTTTGGATATCCTGAGGCATGGGCAAGGACAAGGGGAGAGAATGGTATGCATAGGTTAAATGAAAGGAATTAGTAGATCTTTCAAAGATTTGCAGGTATCTAGTCAGACAAAAACAAATTATTATAAGTCTGCGATGTGTAAAGATACCTCACAGGCACCACCATCAGATTAAATTGTGCGATATATTTTTACCTTTTTGATATTTCGTGATTATTTAATGTAGCTATGGCATTAGTCATTTTGATATGTTCTCCCATGTATTTGTATTTGCCTCCAATTTTCAAGCCCCCTGCACAAAAAGTAGGCTCCTAGTATAAGTGTTTTTAAAAATATTTTGGAATACATGTGTCTTATGGATTTTTCAAATTAATACATTTGTTGTGAAAATTTTAAATAAAACCTTTTAGGATTTTTCTCTTAGGATTTTTAGGATTTTAGGATTTTTCTTACTGAAACAACATGTTACATGTTTTGAAATTTTTCTTGCAAAAGAGTAACAGTTTCAGTGCGCCATTAATAGAAATTAAGAGAACAAATTGAAAATAGCTTTTCAACTTATTATGGAATTTCTACTTTCAACTGCAAAGTATTAAAGTGTGGATTATAAGTCACCCTTGAGGGTGGTGTAACTAATCACTTTCACGATTAGACGGCCCTGCAGAATCATCCTTTCCTAAGTACCAGGGAGTGGCCTGCCAGTGTCCCTAAGTACTCGCGGGGCTAAACCAAATCTCTCACCAGTGTTGGGGTTGATGGGGCTGGGAGACTGTTGACCAGAGATGGGCATCGAGCACATACAGATGGTGGAGCATGGCATACAGCACTGTCTAGCAACGTGCTGACTTGTGCTCCAAGTCGCTTCTGAATCCGTTCGAGTCAAATTAGTTTGCAAAGATTAAAAGCTATCACTTTCGGATAACTTAAATCCAAATCCTAACGTAGATACGAACTGAAAGTGGCCGGTTTCTAACATTAGATTTCAACTTTCTGTCTGGTGAGCCTGCCCCTGTCTAGGTCAGGCAATAGGATTCCAGAAAAGATCAGCACAGTGTGTACTTTTTGCCTTGTGTGCTCTAAGACAGTATGGACTAAGTTATGTGCATGCATTAAAAAAGACTCTGTTCGTTCTCCAGCGATTGTGAGGTGTGTAACTTTGCCTCCCATGTTATGTAATTCTTAGTTCCTAGCAATTTCCAGCCACATGAGCCAGATCTTGTCTCATTTTCTTTCAATGAGATTATGCCTTCATAAGTATGTTTGTAAAATGGCAGTCTAAGCTCACGTTCAAGGAGCATCATACCACCCGCTATCCATCTGACTTGATTCCGTGTACTGACTCAGTACCAAACCCTCACTTTACCCCCACCACATCTAAAATCCTCCTCAGTCTTTTTCCATCAGCCTGTAAGCAAAGAAAAGAAACAGGTTCCAGAGACTTCCAAATAGACCAAAGGCTGTTGATTGACCACATGGAATTGGGTACACACTCAAAGATGTCTCTGCCTCTGCCCCAGCTGGTTAGATGTGGGTAATCGTGCACATCTGCAAGCCAGCTGTTGCCTTCAGCTCGATCTCATCTGATGTAGAAATCCCAGGAGGTCAAAGAGAAGAGCTTTTCAGTTCTCTGCTGTGCCGACATATGGTGGTGCAGGTGGATCCCTGCCCAGTCCAAGTGCCAGAATCAGAGAAGGAAGGGTGGCCATACTGACCCTTCTTCCTATTGTTTTCATCTGCATTATGTATTAATGTAGTTGTGTGTATTAGTTCAGACAAGTACCCTAGAAACCGGAAGCCTTTGTTCTTTTTCTAACCAGCTGAAAATCACCAAGTGAAGCTAGACAATATTTTTAGGTTCCTTGTGTATTCCTTCTTTTGTATTTGCAAACGTGGCATGCTTCATGATACAAGAGGATGGTGGGAGTTGTTTTAAGTTTGTAAAGGACTTGTCCAGTTGCATTTGTTTAAATGCAATGAGAGAAATCCCAAGTTAGATTATTCCATGTGAGGATGGTGGTCACCTCTGACTTCTATTCTGATATGATCATTGGATAAAACATTAATCAAAATGGGAGCTGATAGTGATGTGGAAAAACAGAGAAGAATTAAAGTCAAGGAGAAATTCACATGAAATATGTGGGAATTACCAAACATATTAAGGGCATAATAATAATTTAAAAGTTTCTTTATGGTGGTAAGGGATAATATGAAAGAAGCAAAGACAAATTTATTTCCCTAGACAAGTAACCAGAAAGAATGAGTAAATTAGGCATTAATGAGCAGACTGAGAGTCCCCTTGGGATATCTGAAGTTAAGAATTTTCTTCCAAATCTCCACTCCAGTTGCTTAGATGAAATCCCTTGACAGGCATGGGCAAGAAATGGGTTGTGTTGTTGCCTGCTCTGTTTTTTCATCTTTAATCATGTTTTCATAAGAGTCCTGTCAGGCATCTCTACCTATAAAGAAGGTAGTATTAGTGCCTCTTTCCCAAAGACTCTGTTTCCTCCTTCTGGGTCTTTCCTCTATTTTAATTTCTCCCTTTGTCTCTATGCCCACTGCTATCCACAGTCTTTTCTGCAAAAAAAGAATGAGATTAATGAATGAAATTGCTCTATGGAATTTATTATTAATTTTTCTTCCAGGGATAATTGTACTATCACTGTATTCCTGGAAACATCTTTATATTTTATTTTTTTGATGTTTATGTATTTTTGAGAGAGAGACAGAGCACAAGCAAGGGATGGGAAAGAGAGAGAGGGAGACACAGAATCTGAAGCAGGCTCCAGGCTCTGAGCTGTCAGCACAGAGCCTGACGTGGGGCTCAAACTCACTGACTGTGAGATCATGACCTGAGCCGAAGTCAGACGCTTAACCGACTGAGCCATCTAGATGCAACCCCCCAACTTTTTTTTAAGAAAGGGAAAAGAAAAGAATCCTCAAAACTATTCATTGTGTAGCCCACCAAAATGGAGGGTTTCAGATGTGTGTATAAGGGATTGTGACATATTTCAAATCATTACACATATTACTCCACCCATTTGTTTAAGGTAAGGCCAGCCACACATCTGTATTGGTCTTTGGGCATCTCACTTAAAGGGAAAGTCTCCTCATTTATCCATAAGATATACACCATGACTGTGGTACAGACACAAACAGGAATGAAAAGAAAGGAACCTTTTGACTAAATCCATTTCTTTCTTAAAGAAGTCTTGTTATACCAAAGTAATATTTGCTAGAATCTTTGGGGACTGGGAGACAACTTGCATGATCAATATGTTTCCCTGATTTGCTTTACAAAACCAAGTGGTTCTTCTCTCATTAGTGAAAATTATAAAACTATGCAAGCTTGTGTCCCTGAAGGTATATATGATCTGCTTTTCTCTTACCCCTTATTTCCTCCTTGAGTCTATGAGACTAGTTTTGGGTAATGGTTGCTCCATAGAAGTTTTAATAGAACAGCTTCCTCATTTTAATTTGCCTCCAGATAATAGTTTGCTTTCTTAATTAATGCTGTGAAAACACACATTATGATCTTTACCTGAAACACGTTTTGATTAACACCAGTGCCTATGGTTTCGGTTGACTAAAGTACTCCTTCCCCTGCTGAGAGCTGTGCTCTGTTAAGCAGCTGCTTCATTTCACCCCAGAGGTTGCTGCATTTTACCAACTGTAAGAATAATGTTTATTTATGGTAGAGTTTGTAAAGATCTTCCTATCAAATGAGATAAAAATCCCCCCATTCTCTGAGATGGATCAGCATCTCTCTCATTGTTACTCTTACCTTTGCTCTTTCGCAGCCCGTCCCCTGTCCCTCTTACACACGATCTCAGTGTCTGTATAACTTCATGAGATAGAATGCCTATGAGCTTCATTGAACAAATACTCATAATAATAATGATGATAAAAATCACGGCAGCTTGTTGAGCAATGCCTGTGCAATTGGCTTTATTGTAGAGTTTTTGCATTATGTTATCTCACTTGTTTCCATGACAATCCTATAAAGCAGGAAATATTATTATTCCTCTTACGCAGAGGAAACCAGCTGAGTTTCAGAGTGGTTACAGTATGAAAGAGAGAACAGCTGTACTGTGCCTGCTCTGAATCTATCCATTCTTTAAGTTGAAATTAAACAGTTTAGCTCTTTACATAGCTATTGTTCGCTTGAAATGAGAGGCCAAGAGACACTAACCAATCTCTATATAGAAAGTGTTTTTTTTTCTAAAGGGTAAATTGATTCACGATACTCTCCCAACTTAAAATTATTCAATTGTTCCAAATTTCCCTCAAAATAAAGTTCCAGTTCTTTATCATGGTGTCTCCAACCTTCTTGGCCTACCTTGACTAACGTCTTGGATTCCATCTCTCTTCATGTCTACCCTCCTCTTTGAATTGATTGGCCTGATTGCCAAGGATTTGTATATGTTCATTTTTTCGATTCACAATTCACTTCCTTCTCTTCCCTGGCTGGGTTCTACACCCCTTCAAGTCTCACTTTGGACAGTTTTATTGATGGGCGACCCTCTTAACAACTCCTGCCTCCCCTATTTGATTCTCTTGGGTTCCCGTAGCACCTCAAGCTTGCCTATCTCTTACTTCATCTACTATTTCTCTTTTTTCACTGGATTTTTCTTTCACTTACTAGATGAAAAGATCCCTGAAGGCAGAGGCAGCATCTCCGTGCCTGCATTTCCACCTACTCAATCCCTGACACCAAGTAACATTCAAGCAAGATATGCTCGGTAAATGAATAAGCAGAGAATCAAGGCTGAACTCAAACACACATTCATAAAACTTTACAGAGCTAATATATGTTAATGTTATTACTTCAAACTCAATTATGGGAAAATAATTGCTGTCTCCTTTCAGGTCAGCACATGGTGGTTGGTTTAGAGATGGCATGAGGTCAAAGCCTGGCAAGCGAGTTGGGTTAATTTGACTAGAACAATTGGAAAGCAGAAGTTTTCCATTACTGAGGACATTTGGCTGGAGAAATACAGATCTAGATCTGTGGATGGCCTTCCAAATGAATAAGCCTGATTAAAGTCAATTCAAGTTGGGTTTCTATAACTCTCTGTCAAAATAATATTAATACCCTTTCTTGGTTTATATTTTCATTTTACTCTTTTCTGTTCTTCACTCCTGTCGGTCCTTAAATGTTGGCCTGAGCTATTTTGAAATGTAAATGTGATCATGTTGTTTCCTTTCCTAAAAGGCTTCAATATCTTCCCATAACCCTTCAACGACTGTTTTCATATTGAATAAGACCCCGGTCTGCCTATGGAGCCTGTTTACTGTTACTGCCTCTCAGGTCACAGCGCTGTTATAGTTGATACTGTCTCTCCACACGATGAGATTTCCAGGGTTTGGCACATGCATTACTTTCGCTCTGAATATCATTCTCGCCCAACTTTGTGAACGAGTGTTCCTACACTAAATGCTTATCAAATATCATCACTTCCCAGTTCCTATACCATTATTTGCTCCATTCTCTCTCATCTAAAATTTAAACCTGCCTTTTGTAGTATCCATTGCACTATGTTGTAATTCTTTAATTTCATGGCAATCTCTCCATGGAACATATGATCTTGAGGGTCAGTTTTGGTGATATGTTCGTATTTGTAAAAGTACTATATGACATATTTTTGAAACATAATAAATGTTCAATAAGTGTTTATAGAGTGAATAAATAAGCACATTGAATTATGTGATGCTCCATTTATCACTTTATCAGTATAAAGCAAGAGTTGGAAAACTTTTTCTATAAAGGATCAGATAGTAAATATTTCTTTCTGCCTTGCAGGCCCTACCACATCTGTCACAGCTGTTAATTCTAGAGCAAAAGCAACCAGAAATAATACATACACAAATGGACATGGCTCTGTTCCACAAATATTTCATTTATAAAATTAGGTGGCAGTGTCCCTGGGCTTAAGTTTGTCAATCGCTGACATAAAGGAAGGAGAGATCATAGTTCTTAAACTGACCATAGGTAGACTTTGAAAAAGAGTCACAAGCACAAAATAGGCAGGAAGTGGGGGAAGAGTATGGTATGTAAATTGTAGGATAATCCTGTAAAGTTCCTAGCCTTTATATATGAAAGCTCTGATTTGCAGCCTCTTTGATGCAGTGTTTTCTTGCCATATGTTCCAACAAATCTATTATATTTTTATTAAAATCTATCTAGTCATACAAGTGCTGATTGAAAACATAACCATTCATTCTCTATTTGAAGAAATTTCAAATAATACATTCAGATTTAATGTTGAGTATGCTCAAAGTAGAAAATATATTTTACTATAAAGAGCCAGTACGTACCTAAGCTTTTTTGAGAAATAGAAAGTTTATTCTACTTTCCTTTAGTTTTTGATGAAATACCTTTTTTTTTCCAATTTTATCTCAAACTGTTTCCAAACACCCAAAAACCAAATGAGATTTCTCTAACCTGAAATCAATCTAATGGTATCGTACTTAGGAAGGGCTCCATTTTGAAGATCAAATGAAAAGAACTGACTGTTGTAGGTATATATATATATATATATATATATACATATATATATATATATATGTATATATATATATAATCCAATTATAGAATATTGAATAGTTTCTAATTATGTGTCTTTTCTAAGCACCGAGCCAGCACAATCAGAAGCCGTGGGCTTGGAAAGACCTGGCAAAACCTGAATTAGAAGAGTATACATGAGCAAACATATGGAAAACATTTAATTATTTGGAGGTCATCTTTTGGACAGTGTCTGCTGGCCACAGCCGGAGCTTAATGCAAAAGCCCCAAAGCTCTAGCAGTATCCTCTCTCCCCTCCAGTGCATTTCACCAAAAAGCCATACAAATCTACATTCTAATTAGGTTAAGCTTTTGAATTGATTTGCCTAAACCAACAAAGGCACTTTTAGACAGATATGATATTGCCATGCTGCATCCTGTTTGTGTGTGTGTGTGTGTCTGTGTGTGTCTGTGTGTGTGTGTGTGTTTAATGCCACAGTACACGTATTATGTTTTTTGTTGTGTATCATTTCTGTTTGTTCAACTTGCTATAAACACAGTGGAATTTTGGATGCTTTGGTTTAATAAAGATAGCACCACATTCAAATGGTCTTCTGTATGAATAGCATGATCTGCTTTAATTTTCTAAGTTTTTTTTAAATTTTATTATTTTTTTAACGTTTATTTATTTTTCAGACAGAGAGAGACAGAGCATGAACGGGGGAGGGTCAGAGAGAGGGAGACACAGAATCCAAAACAGGCTCCAGGCTCTGAGCTGTCAGCACAGAGCCCGACATGGGGCTCAAACTCACGGACCGCGAAATCATGAACTGAGCCGAAGTCAGCCGCTTAACCGACTGAGCCACCCAGGCGCCCCTATTTTCTAAGTTTTAAACAGACTTGGTATCAGTGCATAAAAGCACTTGAAAGGCTACATACACAGATAGAGTCTTCTGAAACAGTAAAATTTACGAAATAAATTTTAGGCTAAACCCCAAAGCTAAACCTCTTTTATGTGGGCCCAAATTAAATGTTATTCCTTATAGGTGACATATATATCCCCTGTATCAGTCAGGGTTCTCCAGAGAATATAATCAATAGGATATCTGTGTCTATACCTATCTGCATATACACATATATACAAATGTTATGTATATGTACATTTATGTAGTATTATACTATGGTATTATACAATATGCATATTTACATTATATATGAACATATATGTGTATACATGTATAATGTGTAGGAATACACATTTATGTGTTTTTATAATATATATTATATATATTTTACACTATAATATGCATATATATTATGCATATACAATTATTGTGTGTGCGTGTACGTATAAAGAAATTAATTTTAAGGAATTGACTCATATGATTGTAAGGACTGGCCAGCAAACTAGAAATCCAGAATTTGATAATGTAGTCTTGAGGGAATTTCTTCTCTGGGCAACTTCAGATTTTTCTTTTCAAAACTTTCAGCTGAATGGATAAGGTAATCTTTCTCTAATGCTAACTGATTGTGGATATTAACAACATCTATAAAATATTTTCATAGGAATACCTAGATCAATGTTTAATTAAATAACTGTATATTATAGCTTAAACAAGTTCATACATAAAACTAGCCATCATACCCACCCAAAATGCAATTAGATAAGATGAACAAATTTCTTAATATTAATGTAATAGAAATAAAAACTTTAAAATGAAGTAGATAAGGAAAATACACTGGTTAGAAGTATTGACTTTGGAACTCATCAAATCAGTTAAAATTCTATTTCTGCTACTTTTTAGCTTTATAAATGTGGGAGCCAGCTATAAAATTCTCCCCTCCCCCATGAGCCACTCCTTTCAACCTCCGTATGCCTACATAGTCCCTCCTTTTGTTTTTTGGCTGAACTAGTGATACACTGACTTTTTTTTTTAACCAATTGAGCATGGCAGTGATAACACAGTATTATTTCTAAGTCTAGCTCATAAGAACCGTTCAGCGTCCACATGTTTTTTTCTGGATCACTTACATGGCTTCAGATATCTGACTACCATGAGCAAACCAGGCTATGAGAAAGGCCAAAATAGCCAGGAGAGATGCCATGTGTCCACTGAGATGCCCTGCCAGTGGGCAGGTGTTCCTTCCATTCTAGCTGATGCACCAGACAGATGAATGACGAAGCCATCTTGACATTTGGATGATTTCAAGTCCAGCCCCATCTGACTAGGATCCTCTTCTCAATTTCTCTAAAATTAGGTTTTGGAGCTTTTTATTTGAATTGTATTGAATGTGTAAATCAATTTGGGAAGAAAACTCTCTAAACAGTAGTAAATCTTCTAATCCAAGAACACAACATATTTCTTCATATATTTTGGCTTTCTTTAATGACTCTATGCAATTTTGTATAGTTTCAAAATAGAGGTTATACATATATTGATGAATATATTTATAGGTATTTTATGTTCCTGATAATGTGAATGTTTTATTTCTTTTTCTAATTATTTCCAGGTAGCATGTAGAAATAAATTCGAGTTTTCAATAGTGATAATGTACAACACTATCTTGTTAAATTTATCTATTATTTGCAGTTTCTTTTTTTTTTTTTTTTTTGAAATTCCCTACAGTTATATCTTTCAGTAGTTTTGTTGTTTTCAGGTAAAAATTGTTTGATTTTGTCATTTCCAATCTCACTGCATTTTATTTCTTTTTCTTGCCTTATTGCAGTGGCTGGGAGCTCCTAGTAATGTTTAGTAAATATAGTGAGATAAACAGCTTTCCTTTGTTCCTAAACATAGAAGAAATGCTAGCATTTCATTATTAACATGATGTGGAATTTTTGGAGATATATTTTATCCATTTAAAGAAGTTTTCCTTCTCTTCCTATTTCACCAAGAATTTTTATGGAGAATGGCCATTTAATTTTTTTCAAATGTGTTTTGGAAATCTGAATACTTTTTTTGTCCTATTAATTTGGTGAATTGCATGGATTGATTTTTATTTTTTATTTTTTTTTAATTTTTATAATTTTTTTAATGTTTATTTATAATTGAGAGACAGAGAGACACAGAGCGTGAGCAGGGGAGGGGCAGAGAGAGAGGGAGACACAGAATCTTAAGCAGGCTTCAGGCTCCGAGCTGTCAGCACAGAGCCCGACGCGGGGCCCGAACTCACGGACTGCGAGATCATGACCTGAGCCAAAGTCGGCCGCCCAACCGACTGAGCCACCCAGGCGCCCCTGGATTGATTTTTAAATGTTAAATCAAGAGGGATAAACCTTGCCTGGTTATAATGTATTATCTTTTCTGTTATTTTTGATCTGCTAATTTTTAAAAATACATTTAAATATTTCTGTGTCTGTTTTTATGAGGGGATATTTGTTTATAATTTTATTTTTGTGAAATATCTTTTTAAGATTTTGATGTGCATTGTCTGGCCTCATAAAAGAAGTTAGAGAATCATTCCATTCCTCTACTTTGAGTCTGTTTAACTTTTAAATGACATTTCTTTTAAAAATGCCTGATAGAATTGGTGCACCTGGGTAGCTCAGTTAGTCGAGTGTCTGACTCTTGATTTCAGCTTAGGTCATGGTCCCAGGGTGATGGAATGAGCCCCACATTGAGCCCCACATCAGGTTCTGCACTGAATGTGGAATCTGCTTAAGACTCTCTCTCCCTCTTCCCCTCTCCTCTGCAGGCACACTCTCTCTAAGAAAATAAGAAAAATTAAAACGTGTGATACAATTAGCCAATGAAACCACATGTGCCTGGACTTTTTTGTTAAGATAGTTCATGATAATAAATTCAAATTCTTCATAATTATTACACTTTTTGATATCTTTATCATCTTTTGTCCATTTTGGATTTTCAAGAAATTTTTCTGCCTCATGTAAATTGCAGAATTTATTGTCATAAAATTATTTATAATGATTCCTTATTGTCCACTCCATCCTTTAACTCATTCCTGATATTGATAATTTGTGTTTTTCTATTTCCTAGCTACAAGTTTATTGTTATATTGTTATTAGTATATTATATATTATGTAATAATATGTTTATATATTATTTTCTATATTATGTATAAATAAATTTTGTACTTCTATTTAAATTACATATAGTTATATTTAACTTATTTATTAATTTTATTACTGTTTTCAGAAGCATTGGGACTTTGTTGATTTTACTTTGATTTTTTGTACTTAATTGATCTACTTTTATCTTTATTTCTTTCCTTCTACTTATTTTGGATTTAATTTTGTCTTTATTTTTTCTAACTTAAGAAGATAATTTGATTGATAACTTTTGGAGTCTTTTTTCTTAAGTCCTTAAGACTATTTCCCTTTAGCCATTGCATTATATCAAAGTCCAGTTAACATTTTCAATAAAGATTCATATAGAAAATATTTTGAGCTTTGTAAGCCATACAGTCTGTCACCACTAATCAGCTCTGCTGCTGTAGTATAAAAAGAGCCATAGACAATACATAAATGAATGATGAGGCTGTGTTCCAATAAAACTTTATTTACAAAAATAGGCAGGTGCTTGGATATGGCTTTCAGGTTGCACTTTATGCTTTTATATCAATCTCACAAATTGTGATGTTATATTTAAATTACAATTCATTACCATGTATGATTTCTTGTGATTTTTTTTTTGTTCATCAACTATTTATAAGTGGCTGGTTTAATTTCCAAATGTATTTTACTTTTCTGTATATCTTATATATTGATTTCTAATTTAATTTCTCTTTGATAGGAAAGCATAATTCATAAAATTTTAATCTCTTGAAGGGTATTGAGATTTTTAAAAATTTTTTATATGTTTATTTATTTTTTTGAGAGAGACATAGACAGAGTGCGAGCTGGGGAGAGGCAGAGAGAGAGGGAGACACAGAATCTGAAGCAGGTTACAGGCTCCGAGCTGTCAGCACAGAGCCCTATGCAGGGCTTGAACCCACAAACTGTGAAATCATGACCTGAGCCAAAGTCCAACACTTAACTGACTGAGCCACCCAGACACCGTTGAGATTTAAAAAAAATTTTTTTAAATTCATTTATTTTTGAGAGACAGAGACAGAGCCCAAGCAGGGGAGGGGCAGAGAGAGAATGAGACACAGAATCCAAAGCAGGCTCTAGGCTCTGAGCTGTCAGCACAGAGCCTGACGTGGGGCTTGAACTCACCAACCGTGAGATCACGGCCTGATCCAAAGTTGCCACTTAACCAACTGAGCTACCCGGGAGTCCCGAGATTATTTTTTTAATACAAAAATCTGGGTGTTATTGCAATTATTGAGAGAGTATTGAAATCTCAAACTAGGATTGTAGATTTATCCTTATTCCCCCTTTGTACTCTTGGTTTTGTTATATGAATTTTGAGGTATATACATTTACAACAGTTACATTTTCCTAAATTTCTTTTCTAATGATTGAAGGAAAAAAAATAATTTCACATGTTTGACTCTCCTATGAAAATGTTGCCAATTAACATGCAAAGTGACAATTCTCTTGTTGTCCAGGAGCTATAAAATATAGGCAAGCTAATTGGAAAGGCCACGGACTAACATGGACTGATAATCAGTGTATCATTTCATATTCACATCATTCTTTGAATTCACTGTTTTGCTGCATTTCTACACATGAATGCTAGCATTTAGCAACTAAAATATTAGTGCCTATGAAGCAATGGCAAAAAGAGGTCACTGTTTAGAATACTGATAGTTGGCTGAGGCCCCAAGCCAGAAACCTGCCTTGGCTAACGTGTAGGATAGTCCTGGTGAATATGTCATTGATGTTTAGACTAACATATGTACTCTTTTTTCTAATGTGTATTTTTGAGAGAAAGAGCGAGCGTGCAAGCAGAGGAGGGGCAGAGAGAGAGGGCGACAGAAGATCCAAAGGAGGCTCTGTGCTGACAGCAGCAAGCCTGTTGGGGGGCTTGAATTCACATACCGTGCGATCATGACCTGAGCTGAAGTCAGATGCTGAACCAACTGAGCCACCCAGGTGCCCCTAACATATGTACTCTTAAGTGACAACATACTAGAACACTTAACTTTTGCTTTCAGAAATCCATAAAAGGGGAAAGTGAATCCACATGATTTGATGGAGAGAGAATAAATCCAATTTTGATAAAAGTTGAATTGGGATTAAAGATAAGCAAGTGAAAGACAGAAAAGTAGCTTGCGATTTCTGGAGACAATATGATAGCCAAAATCTAATTGGGCAACTAAACTTTGAATACTATGTGACTGGGCACAAGCACAGAACTCACGTTCTAGTTTGCTAGGAGAATGGCTCTATGTATGAAGAACCAAAGAGATTGACTCAGTTAAGTCTCCTTGGGAGCAGGGTCAAGGCCCATTCAGGCTACCTCATGAAAAGAGTGATTTATTACAAGATGTCAGTATGAAGCCATTGAGAATATGAGGCTAAATACTAGGTCATAACTAGGTCTCATGACAAATGAGACCAAGGAAAGTTTTGCCATCAAGACCAAGATGGGTGGTTGAATTCTTGAGGGCCGTTCTAATTAGTCTACTGACTAATTCAGCTACTCCTGATCTATGGACTGCAGGTACATCAGAAGTGAGCAAAGGGTTAAGTATAAAGGAGCTTTGAATCTATATGCATACAATGTACTGTGGTCTGAAAAGTATTACTGTATTTAACATATATAGTTCTACTGGAAGGAGAAATTAATGTTCCTGGGGATCCTAGGGTTTAACTCCTCTTCAAGCCTTTATCTTATCAATTGTTCAGTATCTAATACATAGTATGAGTGGGGCTTGGACCCTTGAAATTAGTTACAAAATTTCTGCTTGAGGGCGTTATCTGCTTCAAGTAGAGAAGTAGGACCGACTTGCATTTCAACAACATTTTGACAGGTCAATCTTAACCTGAGTTAACTGGCAAACTATTTTCATTTATTTCAATAGTATTTTAGTACTCTTTATAGATTTGCACTCTGGTCAGCGTCTGGCATGTCTCTTTAATTTGTACCACTCTTTTGTTTGTTTGCTTGCTTATTATATTACTTGATAATGTGTGTGTGTGTGTGTGTGTGTGTGTGTGTGTGCACAAGCTTAATGATTTAAAGTGTCAATACATTTACAACAGCTTTTAGTCATTTTCTCAAACACTGACAGGATATTAATACACCGTGGATCTCTAAAAAGTTTTTTGGCATCTAAAAGAGGTCCTCATACATGAAAATGTGCAAACTACTGTACTGAACTCTAAAGCTGTCAGCTGCAAAAACAAGATCTGTTTCTATTTTACCGTGAGATGTATTTTTTTTATTATTTTTAAGCTCAGTCTCATTTATAAGAGCATCCAGAGAGTCTTTTTCCATTCAGAGATTGCTATTTCATTTTATTCATTTACCCAAATACCCACTTTTTCTATTACAGAAATCACCTCTCATTTGACATTCCTTTTTCTCCTACCCCACCCACCTCCCGCTGAATAAACTAAGACAATATCATTTGCAGAAAAGTCAGAATTTACATCATCATCTGTCTATATTTCTCTTTCAAAATAATTTAGAATCTGTGGCATTGTAAGAGTCTTTTAGCTTAAACAATTCTGAAAAATTTCATGGAGTTTTCCAGATGTTTTTTCTGAATGGAAACTTTGTAAAACCATAATCTGCCGGGACCTCAAAAAATATTTGGTTGGTTGTTTTTCCTTTTCCTCTCTCTGCTCCAAATTGAAATTGAGTTCTATGTCATCTCTGGTCAGAAAGATTTTTCTCCCTTCTTTTCCTTTCTCAATAGACCACGCTACACTTTGAGAGTAATAAAACATCATTTAAATGAAATGTACAAAACAATAACCACTAAGCTGAATGACATTAAATATTTATCAATACAATAGTACAAGTTTGACTGTGAAATAAACATTAGGTCCTGCAAATTTAATAGTTTCCTGTTAAAGGGGGAAAAAAATCTCTCTAAGCTTTTGCAGCCCAGAGTACTGGACTTAACAAATAAATAGTTCAGGGTGTGCCAAAATGGAATTGCCAAATGATTGACCACATCCTATACTGCACAAGGAAAAGGCCACTATTGTTTGTACATGTGTGTTTCATTCAATATTTGACTTTGATAGATAAATAGCATGAAGTTGGTATTTTTAAATTAACCTTTGTTTTCAACTAACTACAGATGAAGGAGTATAGGTACAGAAAAAGGACATGGAAGGATTTAGGGAAAGAGGAACATCAGGAAGTCTCAACCTGATATATCCTGAACAGATTCGAGAATTGCTGATTTAAATTTGGAGGGACTAGACCCCACATAGTGAATTTTTTATTCTGACATTGATATAGATATAGATATAGATGATATAGATGTAGATAAATGTAGATATAGATAGACATAGATAGATATAGATATATGAAAACCAACTACTGCTTCTGAATTTTTGTTGTTGTTGTACCCCCGGAAAGAATAACAAAAGTAAAAATTTAAATAAGTGATTTTAAGGTACTAAAAGCCAGATTATTAATTATGATCACACACTGACGCCAATGATGTTTCTTTAGTAAGAGCTATATATGTGTCCTTAGCAAAAGTTATCTTACACTGGGTAATTGTTTCCATTTTTTATTTGAATTGGGCTCAATATATTCTATGAGGGCTATATTGGTCAATTTAATCATAAAACACTAAATTCAGAGTATTTTTTTACATTTTGAAATATTCTAGGACAGACACACATGCACACACACACACACACCCCTACTACATTTGGCTTATTGATTTTAATGAAATATATTACCTATAGGTCACAGATATTTTATATTAATATAATTATGATAAACAATTAAATACCATGAAATTTTTACCTTAGAAATAGTTATGTATTTAGCAGAGAAAAATATTTTGCTATAACAATGATGACTATGAAAATAATAATATTCATAACAAAAATTGTAACTTCTTTTAATGATTCTCAATGAGTGCTGAAATATTAGAAGCACTCTTCTAGACAACTAACTTCCAACAAGTCTAGATGATATTTTTAATCTTATAGACTCCACATAGCCCTCTATACCATATACCCTTCCAGAAAACCATGGCCAAGGCGCACCTCTCTCCATGGAGAATCCAGAGTTTTGCAGCTTTTTGGCACGAGTTATTTTCAATCCTCATGTCTCTTTTCTTCCTCATAGGTTTCAACCTCTCTGGTTCTTTTCTTTGTTCCCCTTGTTTTCTGTTGCCTTCTCTTCTCTCCTTTCCCCCTCTGTTCTTCAATTAATTTCCCACTTCTGGTCTATAACTAGAGCCCTGTTCCTTTCATGTCATCATCTCTCAAGAAGGAGAGATACCATACATACATTTTGATGATGTAAGTTTCAAAGAGATTAGCGAAGAAAGCTGACTCATGAAGAAAAAAGCCCAGTGTCTGGGGTAATATGATTCAGTGAAATGTGTAATGAGGGACCTATTTTCTAAGAGTTCAGATGCTGGAGGGAAGCTCATTGAAAACCTAGTACTCCCCATGTCCTTTGGTCTGGACTTAGAAGGCAAGAGTTGTGTCAAAATTCTAGCCTAAGAAATTGGTAAATAGGAATGGCACATTTTGGTCTTTCCAGAACCTAGGACATCATGGGAGTTGAATGTCTTTCTTTAACTGCACTGATAACTTCTAATTCAAAAAAGTAGACTTCATAAAAATGGAATGGTGGGAGATGAATAACACAGATCCTATCGATGTTGTTCTCACATGGACAGTCACTGGTTATATCCTGTGCTAACCTTCCAGAGGTTTTGCAGAATTCGGTGCCTCAGGCAGCCATAAAAAACAAATCCACTTCAGCAAGCCTTTAGTGAGAAATGTGTAATTTGCTCAAGATTTCATGGAAAAGAAAAAGAGATTTTATATTAAATGTTACACAGCAAAAATTAATACAAATCCCTATTTTCCATTTCTGTTATTTTCTAAACATTTGCTTTGTCCTTCAGCCACTAAGTTATCTCTATAGGCATTTTCCAAGCAGGCTCATTATTTTCCCTTTATTGTGTTCTGGGTTCCAGAACCAGGAATCTTTCTTATGGATTTTTCTATATTTTTCATCCCATGTTTATTTTATGAGTAATTTAAATCTATGGCAGTTCTTATCCATTTTCACCCCCAAATCCATTTCCCTTGGTTCAAAAGCCAGCCAACCCCTTTATTATGATGATCTATCCTCCTTACATGTCAATGACAGGTTGCTAGTTTGTCCCTTTTCTTGTTTGTCATAAA
This sequence comes from Panthera tigris, assembly GCF_018350195.1. NCBI lineage: Eukaryota > Metazoa > Chordata > Mammalia > Carnivora > Felidae > Panthera > Panthera tigris. The sequence continues at coordinate 129,091,081 of NC_056665.1, forward strand.
TAGAGACTTATGATGGATATTATATGTAATATTATAATTATATTATATATTAAATATATTTGTATATATATTATTACTTTCTAACTATTTGATGCTATGCAAGGTTCTTAACCTCTCTAAGCCTCAAGAGAGATAACTGTACTTACCTCAAAAGGAAATAAAGGGTGTGTGTGTATGTGTGTGTACTGTGGGTTCAGAACAGTATCTGACCCATAGTAAGGACTATAGAAGTGCACGTGTTATATTGTTATTTATCATATATATTCTATCATTGGAATTTACTAAAGGAGTTTTTAAAATAGAAGTCTCTAAAGAGACTAAAAAAAAACATGACTTAGCTAAAACTCTATCTCAGAGGAGAACTTAATAAAAAAAATATTTAAAGAGAGCTAGATTTGCTCATTTTAGCCACTCTGACTGGTGTGAGATGATATCTTAGTGTAGTTTTGATTTGTATTTCCCTGATGAGGAGTGACGTTGAGCATCTTTTCATGTGCCTGTTGGCCATCTGGACAAATCAGGAGACTATAGATTCTGGAGAGGATGTGGAGAAACGGGAACCCTCTTGCACTGTTGGTGGGAATGCAAACTGGTGCAGCCGCTCTGGAAAAAAGTGGGGAGGTTGTTCAAAAAGTTAAAAATAGACCTACCCTATGACCCAGCAATAGCACTGCTAGGAATTTACCCAAGGGATACAGGAGTACTGATGCATAGGGGCACTTGTACCCCAATGTTTATAGCATCACTTTCAACAATAGCCAAATTATGGAAAGAACCTAAATGCCCATCAACTGATGAATGGATAAAGACATTGTGGTTTATATACACAATGGAATACTACTTGGCAATGAGAAAGAATGAAATGTGGCCTTTTGTAGCAACGTGGATGGAACTGGAGAATGTTATGCTAAGTGAAATAAATCATACAGAAAAAGACAGACACCGTATGTTTTCACTCATATGTGGATCCTGAGAAACTTAACAGAAGACCATGGGGGAGGGGAAGGGGAAAAACAAGTTAGAGGGGAAAGAAGGCAAATCCTAAGAGACTTAAAAACTGAGAATAAAGTAAGGGTTGATAGGGGGTGGGAGGGAAGGGAAAGTGGCTGATGGGCATTGAGGAGGACACCTGTTGGGATGAGCATACATGGAAACCAATTTGACAATAAATTTCATATTAAAAAAATAAAGAGAACTAGAGTATTTTTCCCCTTTAGTAGATCTGGCAAGACTCAAGTATAGCAGTCCGACCTTGTGTTACACCCCAAGAAAAACTCTTATCTTCACCAAAATCTCTGCCTTCTTTCTGGTTGCACCTAGAGGGATGATCAGATGACCTAACTTTCACTTAGTAAGTGTCAAAATTTACACAGGAACGTGAATAGCGAGCTGTCATTGCCTTGCTCTAGGCATCTTGCCAGGTTGTGAAGTTGAATATTCAGTTGGGTTTGTATCTCATCATTACAGCTATGGCCTTCCAGGGGGGACCAAAAGGGCCAGACAGCGATGAATTAATGAAGCTCTGTGGGAAGTCTAAATAGAGACAAAAGTTTTCATCTATATTTGTTTAAGAATGTTGAAGTAGAGCCTGCTTTCCAAATGCCATGTCTAATTTAAGAGCAAGCCTGCAGTGGTAATAGCCCAATATCACCATGTCTCCACTGCCTGCTAAAGCTGATACCAGGAGACGTCATGCTGTGGAAACAATTATATCAACATAATTGGGAAATATTTTTTCGATGCAGTTCTGCCTTAATTAAAGCTCATTTTACATCTTGGAGAAGGAAGTGTTTTCTCAAAACTTTGGGGTATATTTAAATATCTTTCAAAAATAAAGCCTAGATAAAACACACAAAGGAAGGCTAATGTAGACCAGGGATACAAAGAGTCAAATGGAGATTTTTACATCAGGTGATCGAGGTTTGAATCCTAGTCCTGCCACTTAGTGGCTAATGACCTTGGGCATGTAAATTCAAATCTGTAGGTTTAGGTTTTTCTACTGAAGACATTCATGACAGATGTGTGCTTCTAAGTATTGTTGTGGGAAGTAACTTGCCTGTGGAGATATTTTGTATAAGGGGTAGGAGGTGAGATCCTGAGTAAATATGACGGTAGCTAAGCTACTCTGCATGACCCAATGAGACGAAATTGTTTTATGCTTCTGAGACCAGCATAAAGAATAGAAAGGATTTCAAAAGAGAGGGGAAGGGGAGGGAAGTTAACAAAATGGCTCAAGACTGGACCCATGTGGCTTCATAGATCTCAGGCCAATGGGTGGCTGTAATTTTAAGACTTTTAAGACATTAAATAATAAGAAGACCTAATATACAGTTTTTATGGCTATTCTCTGATGTTGGTGTAATCCCTTCCATTAATCCAGAATTCTTAATGGTATTTACCAATCACTTCAGTGATTATGTGTTTTATTGTTGGTGACACTACTGGTGGAAACTGAGAAGAAGAAAGACTTTGCCAACATTTTTGTCTGGTTCAACATGGTTTAGAAAATCGCACTGTTGGAAACAGGAGCTTGGTCACAGAAGTGACACAAAATAAGCTGACCAGAAAAATCAAACGTATCGTGGAGAGATCAGGCTAATAACTGGGTACAGAAGAGGGATTTGAGATGAAGGTCATTGGATTTGGCAGACTCATCTGATATCTGGGTTATCGACATGCATAGACAGGCATACATAGGTACTTAATAAATTTTATTACTGTTTTAAACCAATGAGGATAGCTCAAACAATAATAGTGTATTTTGACTAACTAATCTTTTACCCTTTATAATGTCATTTCACTTTTTAATCTCCTTATCTCTTAGATCAGGCTGTTCTCTCTCTCCCCCAGTAGTTTTCCCCAGAATATTAGTCATCACAATCCATTCTAGTTTGGTTACACATTTGTTTGAGGATAGATTCTCCAGGAATGAGGTTATATTCATCTTTTCTGTTCATAAAGAATAGCAAAGTGCCTGATGCGTAGTGCGGTCAACAAACCTCTCATGAATACATCAGTCGGTTTGTGTTTGATTCTCACAATGATAGATAGGAAGAATATTGTTTCCTTTCACAAATGGACAAAATGAAGATCAGAGTGATATGCCCAAAGTTACATAGATAGTAAGTGACAGAATTATGGCTTAGACCCAAGTCTTGGAGAATTATTCTCATTTTGTTTTATTTCATTACCAGCTTTTCCAAACAGATAAGGCAAAAAGTAGCAGAATTTTAAATTTCTGAGATAGTTACATTAATTATATGGAAAATTAGACAATTCCTCCTTCCTACTGTTTATTACACTAAAAAAGAGATTGAATGTTTAATGACAGATTTTATAATTTTGCATCCCTTGGTGCTGGATTTAGCCTTCATCCCTCAAAATGAAATTGCATAACTTTTAATTTGTCATGCTATTTCCAGCCAAGAAGAGATGAACACACTTTGTGTTTGATGTAATGAATTCATGACCTTGAAATGTATTCTGGGCATCTTAAAATCCTGAACCTAGCTTCTCACTTTAGATTGTTAAATCCTGGCTACCCCAATACATTGTCTTCAAGTCACAAAAAAATAAAATAAAAAATAAAAAGCAAAAAACAAACAAACAAGCAAACAAACAAACAAACAAACAAACAAACAAACATCATTTTGGCAATAGAAAACAGATAGAAAGGGGCAGTACTAGGGACTTTCCAAAGCAGAGCACTGAGAAACCTATCATTTACTTTTCTCTTTACTCTTACCTGGTTTTATCTTCAAACTCTGCTCTAATTTCAGATGACTGCTTGGAAGTCAATTCTCAACTTCACCCTTTCACAGATTTGTTATCTCCTTTCTATTCACTTAGTGCACGATTTTAGCCATGTACCATTACCCGCATGCTATACCTTGGTGACTATATCAGTTTCAGAGTTTTCAGGCTAAAGATGACAGAAAACAGAAATGTAGTGCTTTAAAAACACACAGGCTTATTTAACATAATAATGAGAAGTCCAGAGGGAGCCACTCAAGGGCTGGGAGGGCTGCTTAGAGATGTTCTCAGTGACCTGCTTCTTTCTATATTTCTGCCTCAACCTGGAAACTTTTACCCACAGTTTCAGTATGTCAGATGTGTCTTCAGACATCTTGTGTGGATTTCTTAGGGAAGTCTAGCCTTTTCATTTATAGAGACCTTAGTTTATATTCACTGAGACCTTAGTCTGTCTTTTTGATCACTCATCCATCAAATGGCCAACTCTAGCTGGAAGGTAGCTAGTGAAAAAAGGCTAATGGGTGAGAGTTGGGGAAATTAACAGTGTCTACCTAAATGATCTTCTAGTTTTTCTCAAAATTCTGACTTTACTCTTCTTTCCTCAGATCACAGGTCTCTAATATGTAGGAGAGAGAATTATTCTACTATACTTAATTTCTACAGTAAAACTTTCTGCCCCACAATCTGAGAATCTCAGACTTGGCAAAGGCTTCAAAGGTCATCTGGACCACTCTTGTATTCAAGGCTGATTTTTATGAAAATGAATTTTCTCAGCCTGTATTAGAAAATCTTCAGCAATTTCCATGAACCAGCAGCTGGCTAAGGCTACTGTCAGCAGAATGTGGCTTTTGATTTGCTTTAGCACTTCCTAATGGAGCCACCTACCAAATTAAGCGCATCTCTGGTCGGTGTTCCCCTGGGCTCTGATGGCAGGGGAAGGTGCACAGCAGAATAAGCAATAGCTTACTTATCTGGAGTTCTTTCCCCCATGTAGCTGTTGCTGGTCTGGAAAATTAACAGACAACTGGAATATTCTGAGGGTAAAATTAATGGTTAGAACAAGGAATGCTGTCAGGGAGATTGCCAACATGCCTCTTTCCTAGGACATTAGAAATTCTCCGAAGGCGACATGTGTGGGTAAGTTAAAGTTTCAGTTCTTTTTGCTAGATTGAAAAGGGAAGAATATTAGAAATAAGGACTAAGGCATTATGAAGGTGGCTCCCTGATATGACTGAATAAAGGAAGCATTGTGTATATTGACAGGCTTAAATTAGCTCAGCTAGGTGGAGACATTTTAATATTTCATTGACAACTTAACTTATATAATACACACACACACACACACACACACACACACACACACACACTGATCTGTTGTTTAATAGCCAGGGAAATGAGAAAAAAAGGGGCTTTTTACTTTTGAGTGAACAATTCATATTTTTTGAGGTCATACATAAAATGAACATTCTTGCAAATTACATGTTTTTGAAAAACAAAACAAAATGATGCTAAGAAATCTCTAAACTCATATACCATATTTTCATGGAGAGATAGCATCAAAATACACACAATGCCCTTTTCAAACTGCTGTGGAAATTGATATGACTGAAAACAACTGTTTCTATGCCCTTTTTAGCCCTAGTTGTGACAGATTTTAGATAATACGGAAAGCACAACATTGAAGGAAAACACTTTTATACCTGGAAAGAAGAATTCTGTTATATAAAGTTTCTAATATCATGGATTTATTTGATATGATTATTGTTATGTTGGGTTTTATTTTAAAATCTTTATGGGATGCCTGGGTGGCTCAGTCGGTTGAGCGTCCAACCTCAGCTCAGGTCATAGTCTCACAGTTTGTGGGTTCGAGTCCCTCATCGGGCTCTGTGCTGACAGTTTGGACCTGGAGCCTGCTTAGGATTCTGCTTCATGCTCCCTCTCTCTGCTCTTCCCCCGCTCATGCTCTGTTTCTCTTTCAAAAATAAATAATAAAACATTAAAAAAATTTTAATAAAATAAAGTCTTTAAAACGTGCTTTCCTACTTCCTCTGAGAGATGGCGAAAGAATTAACAGAACTTGCTCAGCAATTCACAAAGGTTTGATTGACAACACAGAGACATTTAATAAACCACTTAGCTCATATCATTTTTGCTTTATTCCAAATATGGAGTAATTTCATCTTTGGGAGTAAGGTAGTTCTTGTTATCATTATATATTTATATGCTTAATATTTTATTGACAACTGAACTTCCTGTAGGTACATAAAAAGCTACTGATCAAGTCTTTAGTAGTAAATAATGGCTAATTCAAGTTGTTCCATAAATACATAACCTGCTATATTCAGCAATAGCATACAGGAGCCACCTTCAGAATTTCCCAGTTCCATTTTTAATCCACAGAATACATTGACACTTTAGACTACCTCTGGATAGGTAGATTCGGTGGGCAGACCCAAAGACACACAGACAGAAGACAGATAGATGGATAGACGAATAGAAGAATGAATGAAAGTAGAGGCAGTGGCTCAGAACAACAGTTCAAGCTTCATTTCTATATCCTTAAACATTGGCTTTGGAAAAGGCTTCTCTCATTCCAAAGAGAACTCCAGTAAAGTTCTTTCTGGGACTTCCCTCTCTAGAACACTTCACTGGCTCTCTGGATTAAAATGGCTGTTTGAGCAAGAGATACCTTTTTCTTCTTTTTGAGTTTAAGATTTATGAGAATACTTTCTAAATATAACATATAATAATATTATATAATTATATTATATGTAATAATAAGATATATTAATAAAGTATAATAATATATAAATATATAATAATAATAATAATAATATATTTTGGTAATATCTTCTGTAACCAGGACTGTGGTACATTACATTGATCTTTGGATTTGATTTCCTTTTGATTTAGGGAAGAGACACATTTACTTGAAGTAGGATTTTGAAAACATTTATCAAACATAGACCAAAGGCTCATAAATGATGCCTCATAGTATTTGAATGACTGGACAAGTTCTGTAGATTCAATAGCCTCAAATATGCCAGTAATGTCTTTTGTTTCTGCTGTTATTAGTCTAGTCTGATGCATTATTCCTACAATACTCCACAATTATTGTGCTTTTACAGCAGCTCATTGAGATTAGCCAATGACCCATACACTTATGTTCATCTTTGGAAGAGAGAGTTGAACCCTAAAGTGTTACGCATGTTCCAAGTATAAGAGAATAATTGAGAAATGAGACTAATACTCAGAAATTCAGTTGATGGCCTTATGGGCATTTTGTTGAGTCTCAGGCCTGTTACCAAGGAAGAAATAAAAGCTACCTTACCTCATTATTTCTGTATCCTTTGTTATTGCATAAGGTATGCAGTGATTTGTTTTCAAAATCACTGTTGTTTGTTTTTCCTTTCATATTACCTCTTGATGCTTCCATTTTCTCTGGTATATGCAAGATAGAACTCCATTCAGCTTTTGGTTTATATTTTATTTTAGGTAACTTTTCAGTGGAATGACAGATAAGCCATAAAACCTAAACATGGCGGTAATTTGTGTGGTTTTTACCTTGATATCACGGCATTTACCTGTAGAAGGCTAACTACAAAGATAGGACCAAACTGGGTTGTGTCCATGAGCCATGAGCCACCAAACTCAGTGGTTGTTGACATAGGTGCCTTGTGGGTGAATGTGGCCGAAGAGAGAGAGAAGGGATTCATTTATTCATTAATTCATCCATTCATTCAGTCAAACAAGATAAGTACTGAGAACCTGTGTGTGGCGTACTAAATTCTCAAGTGGGACTACAGAGATGAATAAATACTATGTTTGTCCAAAACAAACAAGCAAACAAAAACACCTCAACGTATGTTTGGAAGAGTTAGATGGCAAAGTGAGAGGGCCACTGAAGGTAAACTTTGCCTACTTTATAGTGTTAACCTGTACTTTTAGCCAATAAGTTAAGAATTGTATCTTGGTGCTATCAGGAACGGACTTGACTGGCAAGGGTAGTCTATTTAAATTGAATACTGTGAGAAGAGTTTCATATGAATTCTATTCACAGAGACACAGGCAAGGTGGAGGGGAACCGCAGAGGATCATATAGTGCTCAGGCTCGAGGGGCTGGGGAGAAACATGAAGCGGCGTGGAAAGGATCTCGAGACAGGAGTTAAAACCTTTGGTTGATAGATCAGAAATGCAGCCAACCTAAAATAACCCTGTAGGGAGAGACATGGGGGGATAGCTGCCTGAACCTCTCTCTTTGCTACCTCCAATCCCTTGATTGCTAGACTCCGTACTATTCAAATACATCTTGAAGCTGGGGAAGGGAATCACACAAGTCAGCTTTCAGGGACATGGGAGAGGGTGAAAAGTAGATCAGAAAACACTCTGCACAATAGTCAAAAGCACAGTCTCTAAAGCCCGAGTGCCTAGGTCCAAATACCCGCTTTGGCATTTACTGAACTATGACCATAGGCAAGTTATTTAAAGTGTTTTGTTTTGTTTTGTTTTGTTTTGTTTTGTTTTGTTTTGTTTTCATCTACTTATCTTTATAATGGAGAGTAATATCAATACTTCAAAATTGAGAGTCTTGGGGCACCTCAGTGGCTCTGTCGGTTAAATATCATATTTCAGCTCCAGTCATGATCTTAGGGTTTGTGAGTTTGAGCCCCGCGTTGGGCTGTGTGCTGACAGCTCGGAGCCTGGAGTCGGCTTCAGATTCTGTGTCTCTCTGTCTCTACCCCTCCCCAATGCTCACTCTTTCTGTCTCTCTCAAAAATAAACATTAAAAAATGTAATGTATAGTAATATTTTAAAAATTGAGTGTCTCTTAAGAAAATTTTAATTTTAGAACAGTTTCAGATTTACAGGAAAAATGAGAAGATAGTATAGGGAATCCCATATGCCCCTCATCTAGTTTTCCATATTACCAGCGTCTTACATGACTGTGGTATAATTGTCACAATTAATGAATCAATTTGATACGTTATTATTAAATGAATTCTATGCCATGGTCATATTTCTTTAGTTTTTATTAGGTCTTTTCCTGTTCTTGGATGTCACCCAGGACATATATTCCATTTGGCTTCCATCTTTCTTTAGTCTCCTCTTGGAGACACACAGGTCATGAGTGACAGTTTCTTAGTCTTTCCTTATTTTTGATGACCTTGACATTTTTGAGGAATACTGGTTGGATACAGATGAGAAATAGAGGCCAGAATGGCCCTTCAGTGGGATGTTTTAAATTTGAGAGGTAATTAACATACCATAACATTCACACTTCTAAATAATATAATTTAGTGAATTTTAGTCTATACACCTGGTTCTGCAACCATTACCCCTATCTAATTCCAGGATAATTTTGTCACCCCCAAATGAAATCCCATACTCTTTTCTGAGTCCCAAATCCCCAGGAAAACACTAACCTACTTTGTATCTCTATGGATTTGTGTATTCTGGACAATTCATATACATAGACTCACATAATATGTGATCTTTTCTGTCTGGCTTCTTTCATTTAGTATAACGATTTTAAGATCCATCTATGGTGTTGCATGTATTAGTACTTTATTCTTTTTTTGTGGATAAATAATAATATTCACTTGTATGAATACACCGTATTTTATTTTTCCATGCATCAGTTGGTGGGCATTTGGGTTGTTTCTGCTTTTTGGTTATTACAAATAATGCTGCTATGAATGTTTGAGTACAAGTTTTCGTGTGAGCATAAGTTTTCGGTCTCTTGGATATGTGCCTAGGAGTAGAATTGCTGGATCATGTGGTAACTCTACTCAACTTTTTGGGACTGCCAAATTCTTTTCTTTAGTGGCTGCTCCATTTTACGTTCCCACCCAGCAAGCAGTGTGTGAAAATTCTAATTTCTCCACATCCTTGTCAACACTAAGTATCATGTGTCTTTTTAAACTCGGTCGTCCTAGTGGGTGTGACATGATAGCTTATTGTGGTTTTGATTTACCTTTTCCAGATGCTAATTATGCTGAGCATCATTTTATTTCCTAATTTGCCATTTGTGTATCTCCTTTTCCATAATTTCTATTCGATCTTTTTAAATTGAATTATTTTTCTTTTCATTTTTGAGTTGTGTCTTTCTTTCTATCTTTCTTTCTTTCTTTCTTTCTTTCTCTCTCTCTCTCTCTCTCTCTCTTTCTTTCTTTCTTTCTTTCTCTCTCTCTCTCTTTCTTTCTTTCTTTCTTTCTTTCTTACATTTATTTATTTTTGGGAGTCAGAGAGAGACAGAGCATGAGCAGGGAAAGGGCAGAGACAGAGGAGACACAGAATACGAAGCAGGTTCCAGGCTCCCAGCTGTCAGCACAGAGCCCATCACGGGGCTTGAACTCATGAACTGTGAGATCATGACCTGAGCTGAAATCAGATGTTCAACTGACTGAGCCACCCAGGTGCCCCAAGTAGGAGGATAATAATATATATTAATATATTCTGTATGCTAGACGATGAGGAGCCATATAGTTTATAAATATTTTCTTATATTCTATGCGTGATCTTTTAACTTTGTTGATAGCATCCTTGAAGCACAAAGTTTTTAATTCTGATGAAGCCAAATAATCTGTTTTTTTTCTTTGCTTGCTTGTGCTTTAGCTATCATCATAACAACAAAACATACCTAAGCCAAGGCCACAAAGACTTACACCTATGTTGTATTCTAGACTTTCATAGTTTTGGCACTTACATTTAGGCCATTGTTCCATTTAAAATTAATTTTTGAATAAGGCATGAGGTTGGGGGTCCAATTTCATTCTTTTGCATGTGGATATTCAGTTTTCCTAGTACCGTTTGTTGAAAAGAATAAATTGGTATTTGTCTGTGTTTCCCATCATGAATAGAATGGGCTTATGGGTTAGGCCACAGAGGTGAAGTTACATTCTTACCATATCATACAGTCACTGATCTTACCACAGTGAAGTTAACCTTGATTATCTGGATTAGGTAGTATTTTTCAGGTTTCTCCACAAAGTTAGTCTCCCTACTCTTTCCTTCATGTGACCATTTATACTATATTCTTTTTTTTTAATTTTTAAAGAAGTTGGTTTATTTGGAGAGAAAGATGGAACGGGGGAGGAGCAGAGGGAGAGAGGGAGAGAGAGAATCTCAAGCAGGTTCTGTGCAGTCAGTGCAGAGCGAGACATGAACCATGAGATCATGACCTGAGCCAAAAATCAAGAGTCGGATGCTTAACTGACTGAGCTACCCAGGCGCCCCCCATACTGTATTCTTTAGATGGAAGTCATTATGCTTTGCCCACACTTAAGGACAGAAGAGTTATGTTCCACCTCCTTGAGGGCAGAGTATCTACATAAATTCTTCTGCACAGGAAATTATTCTATCTCATTTTTAAAAATCCATTCATATCAGTATGCATTCGTGAATATTTATTTAATACTTATGATTATAGCCCAATAATGCTTTGTTCATTTTATTGTTCAAATTGTTGAGTTTTTTTACCTCTGTGCTCTCTCGGTTGTCTCCTTTGACATAATCATATTATTGCATTATCATTGAACACTTTCTTCCCTTTGGAATTTCAAGATTTTACAGGCTCGTTTTATATGTGTCATGCCCTCGAACCTAGAATCAGCCATTTTTTCAGGGAGCACAAATTCCTTTTATTAGCAAATAGTATTAGAAACTGTTATCTAGGCCCTAGTTTGTTTATTGCTATTAGGCTTTAGGGAGTCATTTTATCATTTGTCCTCTCAGCTGACATATAATTATATATAACTTTCTGTGTAAATAAAAGCTAAATATAAGTTTATTACAATATCTCAAACTTTAATACATTATCACATGGATGATTTCGGCCTTTTTCCTTGTTTGTCTACAACCTACTAGTCCAAATCTAGCTCTCATGAGTGTCTTTTAACACTTCATACTGGACAAGTTTGCTGACAATAAAGTCCTTCAATTTTGTTTGTTTTTGTTTTTTTTTATTTTTGTTTTTGTCTTTAAATCTTTTTAATTTTTCAATGGTAATTTTACTCAGTATGGTATTTAAGTTCTATTTTTTTCTTGCAAAGTTTTAAATATTTCAATCCACTCTCTTTTTGCTTGTATGATTTCTATGACAAATCTGCATTAATTCTTATCCTTGTTATTCAATAGGTACATTTTTTGTTTGTGTTTTTTTTTTAGATCTAAATACTTTCTTTCCTTTAATTTTTCTTTTCCTTTAACATTTATTTTTGAGAGACAGAGAAAGACAGAGCATGAGTGGGGGAGGAACAGAGAGAGAGAGAAACACAGAATCTGAAGCAGGCTCCAGGCTCCCAGCTGTCAGCACAGAGCCCAACGCGGGGCTCTTATTTGCGAAGCACAAGATCACGACCTGAGCCGAAGTGGGACACTTAACTGACTGAGCCACCCAGGCGCCCCTAATCTAGATACTTTTGAGTGGTCATTTTGTATTTGTTTTTCTGTAGTTTGATGCTACAGAAAATCACATGCTAATTGTGATTTTTTCTTATATTTATCCCACTTGTTTTCTAAATTTTCTCGATCTTTATTTTGATATATCTATTACGTTCAGACAGTCCTTGGTTATTATTATTTAGAATATTTCTTTGCTCCATTCTCTGTTTTTCTTCCAACAATATGCATATTCCAACTTTTGAATTGTATAATTCTTGAGTATTACCCTCTGTTTTTTTATTTTTTTTTTCTTTTCGTATATATTTTGAGAATTTTTTCCTGGCCTAACTTCAGCCTCAATTGTTTTTTCCTCAATTACATGGAGTCTAGTAAAAAGCTATCAAAGACATTCATTTTTTTCTGTTACAGTGGTTTTCATTTCTAGTATTTCCCTTTGCTACTTTGTTGTACCTTAAATATGTTCTGCTTGATTCACAGAAACTTCATTTGTGTTTCCATAAGAATGGAAATCTGAATGAAATGTACAAGGAAGTCATTTAAGTGGATATATTTCAAATACCCAGATTTTTGGAAATGATAAGATTTAACATTCGGCAATTTAGTTGACCTTTTTTTTTTTTTTTTTTGAGAGTGACAGCAAGCAGAAAAGGGTCAGAGAGAGAGATAGGGAGGGAGAGAATCCCAAGCAGGCTCCATACTGTCAGTGCAGAGCCTGCTACAGGGCTCGATCTCATGAACCATGAGATCATGACTTGATCTGAAATCAAGAGTTGGATACTTAACCAACTGAATCACCCAGGCACCCTGAGTTATTTTTTTAATTTAATTTAATCTAATTTAATTATTTTTATTTTATTTTATTTTATTATTTTTTAAAATTTGAATCCAAGTTCATTAACATATAGTATAATAATGATTTCAGCAATAGAACGGGAATAGAATTTAGTGATCCATCACTTACATGTAGCACCCAGTGCTCATCCCAACAAGTGTCCTCCTTAACGCCTCTCGCCTATTTAGCTCATGTCCCAACCCACATCCTTTTCAGCTACCCTCAGTTTTTTCTCTGTATTTAAGAGTCTCTTATGGTTTGTCTCTCTCTGTGTTTTTATCTTATTTTTGCTTCATTTTCCCTGTGTTCATCTGTCTTGGTTCTTAACTGCCACATATGAGTGAAATCATGATATTTGTCTTTTTCTGATTGACTTATTTCACTTAGCTAGTTCCATCCACATTGTTGCAAATGGCAAGATTTCATTTTTTTGACTTCCAAGTAACGTGTATACACACACACACACACACACACACCACTTCTTCTTTATCAATTTATCAGTTGATGAACATTTGGGCTCTTTCTATACTTTGTTGTCGATAGCGCTGCTATAAACATTGGGCTGCATGTGCCCCTTCGAATCAGCATTTTTGCATCCTTTGGTTAAGTATCTGGTGGTGCGATTTCTGGGTTATCTATTTTTAATTTTTTGAGGAAACTCCACACCCTTTTCCAGAGTGGCTGCACCAGTTTGCATTCCCACCAGCAGTGCAAAAGTGTTCCTCTTTCTCTACATCCTCGCCAACATCTGTCATTTCCTGAGTTGTTAATTTTAGCCATTCTGACAGATGTGAGGCGGTATCTCATTGTGGTTTTGATTAGTATTTCCCTGGTGATGAGTGATGTTGAGCATTTTTTCATATGTCGGTTGGCCATCTGGATGTCTTCTTTGGAAAAGTGTCTGTTCATGTCTATTCATGTCTTTTGCCCATTTCTTCACAGGATTATTTGTTTTTGGGACGTTGAGTTTGATCAGTTCTTTATAGATTTTGGATACTAACTATATGATATGTCATTTTCAAATATATGCCTCATTATTTCCATTGCCTTTTAGTTTTGCTGATTGTTTACTTTGCTGTGCAGAAGATTTTTATCTTGATGGGGTCCCAATAGTTCATTTTTGTTTTTGTTTCCCTTGCCTCCAGAGACATGTCAAGTAAGTAGGTGCTGGGGCCAAGGTCAAAGAGGTTATTGCCTGTTTTCTCTTCTAAGATTGTGATGTTTTCCTGTCTCACATTTAGGTCTTTCATCCATTTTGAGTTTATTTTTGTGTATGGTGTAAGAGAGTGGTCCAGGTTCATTCTTCTGCATGTCACTGTCCAGATTTCCCAGCACCACTTGCTGAAGAGACTGTCTTTTTTCCATTGGATATTCTTTCCTGTTTTGTCAAAGATTAGTTGGCCATACGTTTGTGGGTCCATTTCTGGGTTCTCTATTCTGTTCCATTGATAGATGTGTCTGTTTTTGTGTCATTTTGGAGGGAGAAAAAAATTAACAAAATAAAAAATTAAAATTAAAAACTACAAACAAAACAAAATCAAGTAAAGGAAGCTAGATCCTAGATGTGTTTCAATCTGCATGTTGAAAGAAGCTTAATAGAAAAAAAAGGGAAAAGAAAGGGGGAAAAAGGTATGAAAAAAGTTTGAAAATTAAACAAAATTATATAATCAAATAGAAAAATAAAGAAAATGAAATAGAATAAAAATTTAAAAAATTTTAAAAACAGGAAAAATTAAAAAAAAATGTTTCTTTCTGTATCCAAGAAAAAGAAAGAAAAGAAAGAAGAGTGTAAGCAAAAACAGAATCAAAGAAAACGAACATATAAATGAACCAGCCTACAGAATGATACCTGAATAGTTACATCCAGGTTCACCGAGAACTGAAACTATGAAGCATACTGTCATCCTTACACCAAGGGGTGACTTGTGCTTGTCTTCTGGGGATGTGCTTAGTGGGCACAGTTGGGTGGGGCTTGGTGTAACAGCTCCCTTCTCCACTAGGTGGTGCTGCCTAGCTTACTGGAGTGGATCAGTGTGTGTGTGTGTGTGTGTGTGTGTGTGTGTGTGTGTACGTACATGTGCATGTGCATGTGCCGGAGATG
Source organism: Panthera tigris (assembly GCF_018350195.1). NCBI lineage: Eukaryota > Metazoa > Chordata > Mammalia > Carnivora > Felidae > Panthera > Panthera tigris. Next base: position 129,106,170 of record NC_056665.1, read on the forward strand.
TGGAAATGCCTTCACGCAGCTCCCTAGTCCCTGGTGCAGGAACTTCATGGTTTCACTGACTCGGAATCAAGCTCCCCTCCTTTGTCTGAGGCCTCTGTCCACTTTCCCCTCTACTCTGTCTGTGTTCAAGCTGTCTGAACACAGTTTGATCCCTCCAGAGTTTGATCTCAGACAGTGTTGTGTTTTAAAACCCCTTAATTCAGAGAGCTGGCTCTCTGGAGGAGGGTCTCACTGAGCAATGGTGGGTGCAGACTTGCCCCAGAAAACATTCATGCGATCATGCAGCAGCAGCGGTTCGGAGATTTTGGCAAATAACAGCACACAGCCAGCACCAGCTTTTGCCACACTCTGGCATCCTGGTCCCCAGTACCAGCAAACGTGGCTGCTCTCTGGGGTCCTCTGGGACCTTTGCCTGTGGAGAGGCCATATGACCTCTACCAAATGTACTCCAAGCAGAGGAACCTCTTCTCCCCATGTTGCACACGGACCCCTCAGACTGCACTGCCTGCTCCTGGGGATTTGCCCTATTTCTTCACCAGAGCACTGCCAGGCACTGAGCTTTGATACTTCAGACTCTGGGCTCCATTGATTATAGAATCCCGGTGGTATTGAAACCCTCTCCTTTCTCCCCATCAGTGGTTTGGGGGAACAGATTTCTTGTTCAGTCCCCGGCTAGTGTTTTCACTCTTTCTCACCAGCTACTTTTGGGGGGAGTGCTTTTCTTGCACCATCCCGGTGTACCGCGCTCTCCCCCTTTCTCCCTCTCTGTCTGCCTTCTCTCCGTGAAAATTGCTCCCTACCCTCTGCTGGTTTCTCTCCCCCCATTCACCTCTTTGAACCAGGTAACTGTCGAGTGCTGTAACTCAAATTATGCAGACTGTTGTGTTCAACCTCAGATCCATTTCCTAGGTGTTCAAAATGGTTTGTTGCTGATCTAGCTGCATTTCAGGAATGAGACAAGCTCAGGGTCTCCCTGCCGCTCCTCCATTTTCAGTTGTGTTTTTGTGAAATCCATATTCTTTGCTCCATCTAAATATATTTTTATACCTGACTTAGTAGGAAATAGTATCTAATTTTGGTTGAACATTCAATTGAGGTTGCTATAATATTTAGTGCTAAGACAGGTTCAAAACCACAACATACACTAAAATCTAAATTCTGGAGTCAGCAGATGATCAGTGGCTAAATCAAGGTCAAATATACAATAAGAACTACCCACATTAGGGTGAAGGAAATTTGAGGACCAGAATCGCTGACTAATTTCCAGGACCATGCCAAATTGATCTATCATGAACATCAGGTGATAGAACAAGACTGCTGGAAAATGTGAGTGAAAGAAATTCCTATGAGCGGACTCTTCTGTCCTTCTGTTGTGAAGGCTGACAAATACACCCTTGTTTGTTCAGATTTATACAGATTAAATGCACAATGTGGTAAGACTAGTATCTGGTGAACAATGAAGAGTGGGAAAAACTTACTTAAATCTTGTCTTGAGAAAGGCCAATCATAAAGAAAGAAATATAGAAATCTATGTGAACAGTCATACGGGCAGCTATCCCATGTTACCATAATTTAATTATTATTTTTGAATGTTTATTTTTAGAGGAAAGACTGCAAATGGGGGGAGAGGCAGGGAGACAGGGAGACACAGAATCCAAAGCAGGCTCCAAGCTCAGAGCTGTCAGCACAGAACCTGACGCAGGGCTCGAACCCACGAACCGTGAGATTGTGACCTGAGTCGAAGTTGGACACTTAATCAACTGAGCCACACAAGCACCCTGCATGTTACAATAATTTTAAGCAAATGCTGTACTTCAACATGATTCATTATGCTCAACAAATGCTGTTGAATAAGATCTATAAACCATTTTTCCCACCCTTCCTTCAAATTCCAACTTTCAGCTCAGAGTGCACTGTTTGTATAATCAAAGTTACTCAAAGCCTTTCCTTTTGAAAAGGTTAGCACCTGACACATTGGGGAAACCGCAAAACTAGCTTTAAACTGCAGCATTTTATTTTTAACACAAAACACAAACTATCACTCTTTTCTAATACTTTGAATTGAAGAAAGTAGAAAGGTGTTCAAATACCATACCTTTAGAATATTCTTGTTTTCCTTGAAATAGGAAGAAGAAAGCACTTCTTAGAACCAGTTGAAAAAATTACATGGCAGTGATAATCGTTATAGAGTAAACTTCTTTCTAAAAATGTCTCTAGACACTCAGCATAGGTGTCTTCATGCAGTCACTCAGTTCAATGATGTCATTTTTATTTTTTAGCAATGATGAAACCCTGATTCTGACAGACTCCATTCCTTTCTCAAAAAATCAGCTCCATAATAAGGTAGATCTGATTCGACATCCATTTAACTCCTGTCAAAGTTATCACAAGTAATTTGCTTTCTAATGAAAATAACAAAAGGGCCATGTCTCATTTTGCAGGCAATTTTTAGTAGTAAACACAAGGGACTGAAATACGAGCAACTTATTTTCTGGTGGTAGGATTCGTTTGTTGTAAAAAAATAAGTAGAAAGCTGAGATTGGAAGGTGAGCAGAACTAACTGAGCTCTTGAGAGAAAAGACAAGTCATTTTTATCCTTGTATTCCCAAACCTAGTGTGTGGTATAATGCTCAATTATTGCTTGTGTAATGAAGGAATGAATGGATGGCCAGACTATGGAAATTCCCACAGGGGTGTTGGCTACTATACAAAGTCAATCCCCAAGTTTCTTTTCCTTCCCTTCCCTTCCTTTCCCTTCCCTTCCCTTCCCTTCCCTTCCCTTCCCTTCCCTTCCCTTCCTTTTCTTTTCTCTTTTCTCTTTTCTTTTCTTTTCTTTTCTTTTCTTTTCTTTTCTTTTCTTTTTTTCTTTTCTTTTACAATCATGAAGGAGATCAATGAGGCCAGAGCTTAAAGATACACTTTGCATGTTTAACATGTCACTTGAGAAGGCCCAAATGAAAAATTCGTTCTTTCATTGAATAACTATGTATTGAGAATACACTGTGTTTCATAACATTTTCTGGGCTTGTGAGACACATTCAAGAATATTACATATATTTACCTTCTTTCATAGGGCTTCAGTATAATGGAAGGTAGGCATTAATTAAATAGCTCTTTAAATAGATAATTTGTGACAGTGCTGTGGAAGAAAATATGGAGGACCGTGGCAGTGCATAAGGGGACTCTGATCTGGTTGAAGAAGTGGTGAAGACACCATTCCCGAGAACATGGGGCTTGAGCTAAGATCTAATGTTTGAGGATGAGTTGACAATGACAGGGAATGGAACTATGATGGGAAGTAGTTAGATGGGAAGAAAAATGAAGGTATCAAAACTCTGAGGAAGGTTGAAGAGTCATTGTGACTTGGAAAAAAGTTATTTCTAAAGCTATGGACAGAGTGAACATGCCAAATGGAACAAGGTATGCCTACATGAGAGTAGGGCAGTCCTGATGTGCCCAGACTCCACAACATTGTCTGAGGTAACAAGCATCCCCTACCAGACCAGAGCCCAAATCCTAGTGGTGTCTCACCCAAATCAACCACTGCTTACACCTAAGCCAGATACAACTGTGCCTTCCTAAACAGAATTTCCAGTGTCTCACTTCTAACACTGGCCTGTATTTACAACTTAGGTGTGTAACACATAAGCCACTCAGATCGAATCTCTCCCTCTTTTAGCATGAAAATTTTTTTTCTTCCAAATTTTCTCCATTGCCTCTATTACATACCTTCGTAGTAACTCTGCTACATAGCCTTTCACCTGGTCTGATGAGACTTTCATCAACCCTGCAAGTCCAACCATACCTTTTCTCCATGTAAGCTTCAATCGTCTTCCATAAACCACAGGAACCCCAGATTCCTACTTGGACATTTGAACCCCTTATAATTTGAACCCAGCCTAACCCTTCATCCTCATATGTGACTTTTGCTCTATGCAATTTATAGCTGTGTGACAGAAAATTTCTTTGGATTCTATAAAAATATAGCGTACCTCTCTCTTCTTGTAAGTAAATGACATTTTTCCTGATTAAATTAGCTTCCTGACTCCGCTTCCTTGCCTGCTTCTCTTAACATTTGCTTCCAAAGCCAACTACGGTTGTATCTTCTCTATAAAAAAAATTCCCTGATGGTTAAGTAGGGGGGTTTAAATAGGGGTTAACCAAATGGGCTTTGGATTTTGATAGATATAATAATGAATCCCAAATCTTCCTCTTATGAGCTATGGAAATAAGATACTTCCTCTTTGATCATAATTGTTACTGATTCAACTGAGGACAATTATACCAATATTCATCAGGGAGGACTCAAGGAGCACTACATACGTGAAGCACATAGCAAACAAGCTGTGACATAATGAATATATCATAGTTGGCACTAATACTTATTGTTATTTGTTACTGTTATTTAGATGATTTTCTATGTGTTTTGACAGTTCATCTGTCATGACACTAAACACAGGAGACTGAAAATGCATTTTTGCATACCCATGTATCCCCTTAAACTTCAAGATCCTTAGGGCAAACACTTGAAACCCAGAACTAGAATATAGACACTACCATGTCTGTTCAACATTCACTATTTTCTAAACAATAAATATGCTTTTATTTTTCTTTCTGACTAAATATCTGTATTCAGGTAAAGCTCATAACTTCCCAACTCATTAGCTGTGTAGGTGTTAGAAATTCTCCATTAGTGTCAAAAAAATAAAGCCAAATTACAAAGCAATTAGCCAATTGTATTTGGGTTTTTTTCCCCCCTTTTGGCTCATTTTAAATAAAGACAGACTAAATAACTTTTCCACTTTGCCTTTGATTTTTTTTAATGCCCGTATTGTATTTTGGGTATAAATAGAAAAATTACATCTTTTCAAGTTTGTAAAATATGCTGAATTCAATAAAATTATAATGTGTACTTATCTATGAATTCTGGAACAGATAATAAATGCTTTTAGGACAAAGTCTTTGACTAGTCTAAAATGTTAAAATGTAGTTTTTGTTACTAAAAATCTCAATCTTTTTTCAAACTCTACAAGACTTTGTTAAACATTGATTCTCTGGCATTAGAGGAAACTCAAGAGTCTTAAAAGTCATATACTGATAAAGTTTTCAGCTTTTGAAGTCAAGAAGGTAGCCTCAGAAACTAAGAGGCAAGCCAGTGATATCTTCTCAGCTCAACTCCCTGTATATAAGTTAGCATGTTAGTAGTAGATGAATATGAATGCCAAATTCTCATTGACATACAAATATAAGCTCTTTCCATTTCCTTGTCTTTGCTCTGTTAGAAGTACCTCATCCAGCCCCCTTTTGGGTAGGATTTGAGGATGGATGGTTAGGATGGGAAGCTATCTTCTGGGGAGCAGACTGCATTCTTTGTTTTTTACTAGTAAATATCAACTACACAGTTGCCCATTATGAGAGGAAAATATTTTAATTTTGTTTTGTTCTTCACTACTTGGTTTTAATTGATTATTATACAGGTTACCGATTGGCTTTCAAGTGTTTGTATTCCAGGAGAGATATTGATACAATTTTGTGGCAGGGGACAAAGGGCTGCGAACTGGAAAAACATGGAGTCTGAAAAATGTAGGAGAAACAGGGACACATGGGTATTAGGATTCCTCTAACAGTAACACGGTCCAGAGAAAAGACACTTTGTGAAAGAACTGGGTAGTAGAAAAAAAATTGAATGTAATTGCATCATTTTATTTCTGAGGAACTTCACGGGATAGAAGTTCTTCGAAATCATTCATAGCTCAGGTTCCCATTAGTCAAAGTATTGCCCCAAGTTCACCAACAGCCTTGATCAGCTTGTCTCCTAACGGGCCAATGGGCCAGTGCCATGAGCATTTGCTCTTGAGCCAGCTACACTGAGTAATGCTCCTCTGCGGTTCATCTTTGAGAAACTGTAAGATCAAATAAGCCCCTGAGCACCTAGTGGGATAGGACAGGAGATCCTGCCTCTTGTACTTGGGGGTTCAATTATGATTATGTCCAACCTCCAACAGCTGAGACAATTGGGAATAGTCATTCCTGATATACATAGATGATCATTATGTAAATTCATGTCTTTTGTACTTCTAATTATTCATAAAGGATTGTAACAATGACTCATGTAAAGAATGCAAGAAATCTGCATTGTAAGAGAGATACACTAATTTTTTACATGATAGGAGCCTCAATTGGATTATATATTAAAGGAATAATTAATTTCTCAATAATTTTAAGAGACTTAGATGGTTCCATGGGAGATTTCGGGAAAATGTCTAAATAGCTGAGGTTGAACAGATTCGTGTATTTCACATGCCAGCTGATTGCCTCAAGTATAAATGGATCCAGTTATAATAGAGAACTACCCCAATTTGTTGACCATAAACCACCCTTTGATAACAATTCTTGGATGGCATGCTAGATGACCTAGCTTCTTTGGTCTGGCTGTGTGGTACTGAAAGTCATCTTGGTACTGACAAGTGACCAGAAAATTCATTTTTACAAAAATAATATATATTTTTCCCCTATTAGACTACAGGTTGAATTGAGCTAATAATTGGTTGGTTTTAGTAAAGAATAGGAAACAATCTTTAATATCTTTTCCAATTATAAAATAATATGCATATCTCAATGGCCAATTTTAATATTTAATGCTCGTTTTTATAGCCCTGTTTCTCAAAAGGGAAGTTAAATATGGATCACAGAAGATACTGCTAAAAATGATCTACAAGCTTATTCAAGATGGAAGACTGAGCATTCAGTTTTACTGCCTTTTGTTCCCAAACTTCCTTTGGGATTATAGAAAGTTATAAAAGAAATTAGGAAGCTAACTGCAGGAAAACAAGAAGTCAGTGGACCAGAATATTTGAGGAAATCTGGAAAATTTCAAGCAGATGGGTTGATATTAATAGAGAAATTCACAATCCAAAACACCAGAGGTAAGAACAGTCTTCACCGAGGGAACCCTGGAGGCACCGGAATCTGAGCTAATTGTACTAAAGGACAGGCATGGGACACAGGGCAATTATGAGTATAATTAATTAAAGAACTCTATCAGGAATAAGTGGACCAGTTAGGATTTCGCCATTTCATTACCCTTTCTCCTCCTTTGTAGTACAAAATGGCAGTTTTTTGGTCCCAAGATAAAAATGTATGAACAGTTCTCTGTAGGAAGGATATGGAGGAGCCATAAAGATAAGCTCAACAAATTTTGTAAGAATGACATTATTCAGATTATATTCTCTAACCACAAAGGGATTAAGCTAGAATTTGTTTGATTAACGTTTTATTAAAAACGAAGACGATAACTAGAAAATCCCAAACTCCAAAGTATTAGTGAAGACAGTTCTTACTATTTCAGGGTCAAAGAACTCAGAATGCAAATTGGAAAATATTTTCAATGGAAAGTTAATGAAGCTATACTTTTTTTTTAATGTGGACTACAGCTAAGATAGTGTTTGAAGAGAAATTTATAGGCCTAATTTTATGTATTAGAAAATATGTAAAGATTGAAACTGGTTTAAGCCTTCTCACAAAAGTTGAGAAGAAAGTCAAATCAAATCCAAAGAGTGTACAAAAAAATAAATGCCAATGATAAGAGAAGGAATAAACAAAATATAATACAAACATAAGTGGATAATGTAGACAAAACTAAAAGTTTGTTTAAAAAAATTTACTGTTTACTTATTTTAGAGAGACAGAGACAGAGTGCAAGTGGGGAAGGGGCAGAGAGCAAGGAAGACACAGAATCCGAGGCAGGCTCCAGGCTCTGAGCTGTCAGCACAGACCCCAATACGGGGGCTTGAACTCACCAGCTGTGAGATCATGACCTGAGCCAAAGTCAGACACTTAACCAACTGAGCCACGGAGGTGCCCCAAAGCTGTTTTTTGTTTTTTTGGTTTTTTTTTTTAATATCAATAAGATTAGTAAACCACTAGAGAAAACATAACAAAAAAAAATAAAAAGGGTATAGATTAGCAATTTTGGACATGAAAATGAACATAAATAACTCCAATATCAAAGGATGATAGTATATTATTACCAACTTTCTGATACTAAAATTTATAATTTGAATGGAGTAGAAAAATTCACTGGAATAAATATAAATACAAAGCTTAAATAAAAATAAATACAATGTTTGATTACCTCAGTGCTTGTGAAAATATTGAGCCCATTGAGTTCTTTCACAGTAAAAAACTTAGGACCATATGGCTTTTCTAGAAAATTTTTCCAATACCAGAATTCCCAGAATAGAAAAAGGGGAATAATTATCTGTTTATAAGACTAATTTAATTTTGATTCCTAATATTATTTTTCAAGAAAAAAAGTATTGACCCATCTTTCTCAGAAACTTAAATACAAAGATGTAGCTATATATGAAAAATATATTAATTAATAAAATTAACACAATAATTAGTAAAATTCACCACATTCATAGAAAAGAGAAAAAAGAGTAAGCAATTTTAATACATGTACAAAAGGCATTTGACAATGTGTAACCCCCATTTATGATTAAAAAAAAAACTAGAAATAGAAGAAATTTTCCTCAATCTGAAAAAGAATAGCTTCAAAATCTTACAGCCCACATTATGCACATTATGTGCACATTAGGCACAGTGGTGAAATACTGAATTTTTCCCCAGAAATTGTTAAATAATATCCATTCTATACCATATTTCTTTAAGTCAAGGAAAAGAAATAAATAATATCATGATGTGAAAGCAATGACAGCATCACTACTTACAGATGAAATGATTATGCAGATAGATAATGCAGAGACATCTACAATCTATTAAAATTTAATGAATTTTTAGCAAGTTTATTGGATACAGATCAATTTAAAAAATCAAATACAGTTCTATATACTAATACCAAATAGTTAGACAACAAAATGAATAATTCACCATAGAAAATCGTTCAGTATCAAGCAATAAATTTAAACAAGTTCTGAAAAATCCCTAAACAAAAAGCTGTAAAAATACCATCGAGGAGAATTAAAGAATTTCAATAAATGAAAGCATGCACCATTTTCATGGTTTTCAGCTGAAATATTGTAAGGATATTTCCTTCTAAATTAAACCATATTTTAAGGCACCTGGGTGGCTCAGACAGTTGAGCAATCTTGGTTTGGACTCAGGTCATAATCCCAGGGTTATGGGATCAAGCCCCTTGGTGAGTCTGTGTGCTGAGCATGGAGCCTGCTTGGGATTTTCTCTCTCTCCCCATCTGCCTCTCTCCCCAACTCAAGCTCTCTCTATCTGTCTCTGTCTCTGTCTCTCTCTAATTAAAGAAAGGAGTTTAACAAAAATAAAAAAAAATAAAGTATATATTGAATGGAATCTTGATCATTTAAGGAAGGAAGGAAGAAAAACACAAAGAACCAAGAATAATTCGGGCAAAATTAAGGAAGAGCAAAGTTGAACTATCAATACTAACAGAACTCAAAGCTCTTTATGAAATAATAAATTATATATAATAAGTCTTTTCTATCTTTATTTCTATCTCTATATCCCTGGTTTCTGGTAATAATCGGTCTTTTGACTCTGGTGCCTGACAGAGTTCCTAAAACGCTTGTCACCTCCTAGGGTGCTAGGATCAATACTAACAGAACTCAAAGCTCTTTATGAAATAATAAATTATATATAATAAGTCTTTTCTATCTTTATTTCTATCTCTATATCTCTGGTTTCTGGTAATAATCGGTCTTTTGACTCTGGTGCCTGACAGAGTTCCTAAAACGCTTGTCACCTCCTAGGGTGCTAGGATCATCTTTTGTTCTAATATTTGGTCTTTGCTCTTGGTGTCTTACACAGAGATTCTAAGTCATAAACATAGGAGCATCTTTGTTCTAATACGGCAAATCTTGGTAGGTTCTTGAATGTTAGTTGGTCACCAACAAGATCAAGTATAGTTAGAAATTTGGTACTTTTAGCCCCACCCGCATTTTCTGGAGAGAGGAAAGAGGCTGGAAAGTGAGTGAATAATTGATCATGTCTACATGATGAGGCCTTCACAAAAATCCAGATAGTACAGGATTCTGGGATCTTCTGGGTTGATGAACACATCCACATGCCAGGAAGGTAGGTGTCCAGATAGTACAGGATTCTGGGATCTTCTGGGTTGATGAACACATCTACATGCCAGGAAGGTAACACACTCCAACTCTATAGGGACAGAAGTTCCTGTGCTCTGGACCCTTCTAGATCTCACTCTGTGTACCTCTGCATCATGCTGTTCATTTGTATCCTTTAAAACATCTTTCATAATAATTCCTTAATAAAAAGTAAACTGTTTTCCTGGGTTCTGAGGGCTGCTCTAGCCAATTATTGTACCTAAGGTGAGATTTGTGGGAACCAACAATTTGTAGCCAAGTAGATCAGAAGTTGTGGGCAACTGGTGACCCGCTACTTGCAGTAGCTATCTGAAGTGGAAGACAGTGTTTTGTGACTGAGCCCTTAACCTGTGGGGTCTCCACTAAGTTTTATTAGTGTCAGAATTGTATTGAATTGTAGGACACCAAGCTGGAATTGAAAAATTAGGCAAAGTGAGAAGAAATTCCTATCTCTGGTCATGAACGTGTTCTGTGTGGGTGTGTAAAGAAAAACAGTGAGTTTTTCCTATACACCATTACAAAACTATGGTTATGTTTTTCATTGGGTTATTTGATTGGGTTGTTTTTTTAAAAAATCTTTATTTATTTATTTAGAGTGCTCTCATGAGCATAAGGGAGGAGCAGAGAATCCCAAGTAGGCTCTGTGTTGTCAGTGAGGAGCCTGATGTGGAGGTTCAAACTCTTGAGCCATGAGATTATGACCTGAGCCAAAATCAAGGGTTGGACGCTCAACCAACAGAGCCACCCAGGCACCCCACAAAACTATCGTTATTAAAACAGAGTGCTATTTGCAGAAGGATAGATATATTGACTAATAAGATCAACTGAAGCATACAGAAACAGATCCACACATATTTCATTTCCTGAATACAACAAAGTCTCCACTTCAGTATAATGTAATGTACTCAATTATTATGAATTATGCCACACATGGTGCTGAGTAAATTAATATCCACTTGAGAAAAAAATGATTCTGAACACCTATTTCATACCGTCCACAAAATCAATTCCAGATCGATGACTGGTCTCAACATAAAGAATAAAATATAAAACATTTAGAGGAGAATTTAGAAAAACACTTTTGTGACCTTGGATTAGGCAAAGTTACTTGTCTCAATATTTCCTGACTGGAACAGAAAACATTAATCACAAAAGGTGAAATTGATCATTGTAACTTAAAAATTAATTAGGAACTTTAAAAATTAAAAACTGTTGTTCATCAAAAGGTACCATTAAAAGAGTTGGAATCAATATAGATATATAGTTATAGAGGTAGATATGTAGGTAGAGGCATCTAACAATGAACTCATGTAAGACATGGATACAGTTAAAAAAGACGATACAAGGCTCCCATACATATATATATATATATATATATATATATATATATATATATACATATATATGGCTCCCATATATATATAGGTTGTCTGTCATATATAAAAGATATTACTTTTCCCATTAGGTTGTCTGTCATATATAAAAGACAGACAACCTAATGGGAAAAGTAATAATAATAAACACATGTCTTGAACATGCACTTAACAAAGCCAAGTGGCCAATAAACATATGAAAGATGCCACACTCTGCATCAGTTTTGGGGGAAATGTGATTCCACATCTAACCATTGGAAACCTAAATGAGAAAAACAGTACAAATCCAATTGGCAAGGCTATGAAGCGAATTCCAACTCTCATAATTGCCAATGGGAGTAAAATTGCTTTGGAAAGCTGTCTAATAATATCTGAATAATAACCGAAACTGAACAATTTCATACTCTATGATCCTGCAGTTCTAGTTTTTGGTACATATGCAAAAGAAATGTGACATATAGTCATAAAACAGGGTGAGCTAGAATGTCCATAAGACAATTCTTCTTAATAGCTTCAAACTAGAATCAAACCACATGCCCACCGAGAGTAGAACTGATTTTTTTAATTCATACAACAGAATACTATTCAGCAATAAGGATGAAAGCTTAGCCATGATACAGAATGATAACACGGGTAATATGAGTATCCACAGAATGTATAGAATTAATCTCACAAACTTAACGTTGAACGAAAGAAGCCAGAAACAAAAGAGAACACACTGCATGCTAATTAGAAGTAAGGTTAGTTAGTTCTTGGTGGAAGGGGTGGGATATGATATTAATAATTGGGTTTTTTTAGCTTTTTTCTTTGGCCCCATAAGTGAGGCAGGAAGGCTGTAGACAGAAGGATTAGGGAAATGTTTCTCTGTTCCTCCTCTAGATTGGATCATGGATAATGCTCTAGCAAAATAACCACCCCACTAATCTCTAGTGAGGGCCTACTTAGCAATAAATTGTTAATGTGAACTACCACCCTTTTGATAAATGTGGCTATAAAACTTTGTTATTTTTATCTGGTTGTTTCCTTGGGTTGGATGTTGTATAGGAATTTCCTTAGAATAAATTTCTAAGAGGAAAATTCCTAGGTTAAAGTACATAATATTTAATATTCTTGAAGACTGTTGTTTTAAAGACTATGATACATACCAACAACCACATCTATCCCCATCACCTACCTGCCATGACACAAGTGATCAGGCCGAGTTTCCCATTAAGGGAGGGGGCTTGTTTAATTCACCACCCCCCCAACTTGTCATAGGTACAATCCCATGATAACTATTTGCTTCATGTCTAAACTACTAAAAATAGTTTTTGTTTTCTCCCAGGCTCTCATAATACTGTCTTCAAACTACACAGATATGTTTTCTGTAATGCAACTTTCAATAAGTAGCATTACTCCTTAGAAAACTAGATAAACACCTATTGTAGTTCAGTTTCTCTGTAACATGTATGTTTTTTAAAAAAAAAATTGTTAACATTGATCAATCTTACTGTGGTAACCCTTTCATAGTGTATGTATATCAAGTCATTCTGTATACCCCTTGAAGTTATACAGTGCTATATGTCAATTATATCTCAATAAAACAAAAAAAAGTATTTGGAAAAGTATTTCCCAAATGAGTCCTTTCCCTTTAAAATTAAAAACAACAACACCTTATCCCATATTTCTGTTGTTATTTTTTCCAGTCTACACAAAATGAAGCATATGGAAACACAGATGAGAGGCAAAAAACCAGAGTCACGTCCTATTTCCTACGGACAGCACTTTCTGAAAGCCAGCAACAGGAATATCACATGGGTCTGTGATGCATGCTTTTACTTTATGTATTTGTGTGTTTGTTTGTTGATTTTTAAATATAATTTATTGTCAATTTGGCTAACACACAGTGTATACTGTGTGCTCTTGAGGGTAGATTCCCATGGTTCATTGCTTCCATACAACACCCAGTGCTCATCCCAACAAGTGCCCTCCTCAAAGTCCATCAACCGTTTTCCCCTTTCCCCCGCCCCTCCTCCCATCAACCTTAAATACAGTCTGTTCTCTGTATTTAAGAGTCTCTTATGGTTTTCCTCCCTCTCTCTGTTTGTAACTATGTTTCCCCTTCTCTTCCCCCATGACCTTCTGCTAAGTTTCTCAAGTTCCACATACAAGTGAAAACATAATATCTGTCTCTGACTGACTTACTTCACTTAGCATGTTTTTACTTTATAATCAATTAACCACCTCATATTGCTTTCCATATTTACCATGAAAAGTACTGACAAATAATAAGGGCTGATTAAGAAATTAAAGAGAGGGGTCTGCAAGTGGAAGGCTGAAATAGTTTTTGAGACAAGGATGCAGGCAGGAGCAAGGGCAGGTGATGGATGGCAGGATGGGGAGAGTAAGGTGGAAATTGGACCCAGGTGAGTAATAGGGGTATTACAGGAGCTCCTGGCTTGTCTCTGAGGATACACAAATTTGAGAGAGCTTAAAGTTTCCATATTCTTCCATTAGAAGAATCTAACTTGGTATCCGAAGCTCACCCTTGATACTGACCCTATTCAAGGAGAACAAGGAGAAATGTGAATAAGGCATTTGAGTTTTAGCTTTTCAGTTTTCTTGTACCTAAAAATGACTCTTTCAAAAGACATCTAATGCCTATTTATGGCTCTAATATCAGTGGAGTATTTGTTTTGTAATGCCACAATGAACACATGGGCAACTTTTGGGCATTTTCTTTTGTCTTCATCTTGGTGCCTAGTACAGTGTCTGCATCCTTTAGATAATCATGACTGATGTGTTTGATCCTTTTCTGCGTTCACATGGAAAGAAAAAATGAATTGAGAAAGATCTTAGACCAATATTTTGTTTTCGTTTCCTCCATTTTATGAAGTCTTTCTCAGTCCTGCCATAGAGCGTGGCAGCAGTCCATGCAGGGACAAGAAGTCTTTCATGTAGAAGGGACTGAAGGAATTCCCAATAGAGGTTCAGAACTCAGGTCCAAGCTGAAAAACTCAAAAGCAATGGAGACCCTTACTTTTGGCAACAATCGGGCCTTCTTCCCAAAATGCCGCCCACAGTTTTCTTTGCAACCACAAACTAGAACTGTGGTTCAAAAGCAAACCGTATTTAAAAAAAATAAACAGAAATCATTCAGTGGATTTTATTCTACTGTAGAACCTCAAGACCCATTGGTGCAAAGACACATTTTAATGTCCCATGATTGGAAATAATTTATAGAGAAAGAGTCCAGAATAATTCTTACATTCTCTCATTAAAGGTTTTGTTGACTGTTTTCAATGGCACTATTGATTTTATCTTAATTTGTAACTCATTGGTTTGCTGATATCACAGAGAAGTTAATCAGAAATTGGGAAAAACAGTTACTTGTTGATTGTATTAGTAAGCATGAATTTCCATAACAAGATACCACAGAAAGGGAGGGCTTACACCAGAAATGTATTTTCTCATATTTCTGGAGGACGGAAGTCCAAGATCAAGGCACCAAGAGGGTTCGTTTCTGGTGAGACTTTTCTTTCTGCCTTCTTACTACATTTTCACATGACTTTTTCTCTCTGTGTTCCAGAAGAGAGAGAGTGAACTGGTGTATCGTCCTTTCCTTTTATAAGGATATCAGTCCCATCAGATTAGGGTCCCACACTTATGACCTCAGTTAACCTTAATTCCTTCTTTCGAGGTCCTATCTCCAAATATAGTCACATCAAGCTTACGACTTCAACATATGCATTTGGGGAAACACGAATTAGTCCATAGTATTGCTATTTGATTAATTATTTTTAAAAGGAGCAATGGAATAAAAAATGGATTTCACACAAATGGATTTTTAAATATATTTTGATTTAACGTAAGCAATTTTAATACAAAGTTACTAAATTTTGATAACAAAATTCTAACTTTCTAAGCTATGTTCAATAAACTGACTTTAACTAGAGCAACACATAATTGTTTAAAAAAAACTGCCTATAACAATTCTCACATAATATCTTAGTTAAGTGGTTTAGAAATAATTCTGATGACATCCTGAGATATTACATACTGAGCAGAAAGAGGTGCTATAGTTTCTGATTCCTTGAGACTATAGAGAATTTAAAGTGGGTAACTTGATACTGGGAAGTAACATTTTAAACATATTTATTTAAAGTGTGTGTGTGTGTGTGTGTGTGTGTGTGTGTGTGTGACCATTTAGTAGTGTAGACACAAAACAACTGAAAAACCTTTAAAAAATATTTTTCCTAATTATTGCCTTGAAAATAAAAATCAAGTACAAATTAAATTATGGTTTAGGACCCTCATTTAAGCAGTTGTAAGTGTGTGAAATGTATTTTAGAAAAACCTTCCAACAGAAATTAAAAGGCATATGGATATATTCGGGTTATCTGAAAAACATCTCTTGTACCAAACGACCAGTACACTCTCCCATCATTCTAGAGAAACAAGCATCTTACATTAAACTTGACTGGTAAAATCATCACTGCTCTGGAACCACTGTTTCAGGCTATGGATCAATAATATTGACTAGGAAAGAAATTCCTCAAAGCCCGGTTTTGTCATTACCATTAGCAGAACACCACTTAAGTAATGTTTTGATATTTGATATTTTGATTATTTTTGAGACAAGTATTCTGTTAAATATTTATTGAGTAACTTCAAGTTACAACTGTTGAAATTTTTCTCTCGGTAAATTAGCTATGCAATTGATAGCACTTTAGAGTTAAGGTAAATTAAAATCATTTTATTTCACCCATGAATGCGCAATGGAAGGCACCAGTAATGTCTTCCAGCCATATTCTACTCCCCCTTTTGCTATGACAACTTTCAAAGATTTAAGTTCTTGAATCCCATGTGGGGAAATGTTTCAAATGATTGTATGCTAAGGGAAGTGGGCGTAGGCCATCGTAGTCCATGCAGAAAAGGGTTTTACAGCTGCAATCCTTTCATACTTGGTAACTATATTCTCTTTAGTGAAATGGCGTCTGTATGTGCTTAACTATCCAATTAATTTGAATGGTTTGCACTCAAATTCAAGATAAAGTGAAGTTGTCATCACTATAAAATTCCAGCCTGGGAAGTGGAAGAAATATCTGTTGAATTTATGGAACTGGAATTCAGATGGTAATTGGGACCATTCAGACAACTGTGTCGGTTAGCAAAGCAGGTCTCAGTTTAGAAAACATACAGTTTGGGGTAAATACATCTCTTTCAGAAGGATCCTCAAATGGCTGTTCTAGCATCAAACTCTGGAGATTTTCATGACTGCCTGTCATGCTGTGTTAAATCTAAATCCATGTACAGTAAAACCTTGGCTTGTGAGTAACTTGTTCTGTGCGTGGTCCACAAGATGGGCAAATATTTCTAATAAATTTTAACTTGACAAATGAGTGATGCCTTGCAAAACAAGTAGTACGTAACACCGAAGGTCACATGATCACAACTGAGCCAATGGTTCTCTCTCTCTCTCTCTCTCTTTCTCTCTCTCTCTCTGTTGCTGTGGGATTGTAGGTGATTGTCTCCCATGCTCAGATGCTCGGTCTCAGGCCTCGGTGTTTGGCAAAAATCTGTGATTTTTCAGAACAGTGGAAGGTTCCCATAACTGGCACTAGTGTATTTTTTGTCGCTTCAAAGCACCTTTGCTTTTCCATACAAGAGTGAGCTTAGGAATGCTCTGCTTCATTCTAGGTCAGGCTGCCTGCGGATAGAGACCCTTTCCTCTGCTGCCTTATTGCCAGTTACATTAAATTCAGTATATGAACAAGAGTTTATTAATACCGTACTGTAGTCAACATCCGTGTGAGTGTACCCAATGAGCCCGATGCAGAAAAAGGTTGAAAAGAAAGGCGGTAAGGAGAAGGAGATGATTATAGTGGAAGTTAAGAAAGAAATCATCAGGAAGTACAAGTGAGGTATGCAAGTGGCCAAAATGGCAAGATTTTATAAGAAGTCGACGTCTGCAGAGGAAGAAGAGAAAAAGGCAGAGGAATGCCTCCCTTCAAATGAGATTAGGGAGATGTGTAAAATGTGGGAAACAGTGCAAAATTTTGTAGAAAAGCACCACCCGAATAAGGCTGTAGCAGTGTAAGTGATGAGTCTGTTTAATGACAATGCAGTGCCACGTTTTCATGAAATCCTCAAAAGGAATGTCATTGGATAAGTTCCATGTTAAAGTTGCACGAAAAGAAAAAGACCGTAATGAGGCAATAGATAGCAATGATCCGTTAGTGAAAGGCGTCCTACACCAATAACCCTCCTGTCTCTTGTCTCCTTCACACCAGCCACAAAGGTTTTCAAAGGTAAGTACAGGTTAATTTATTTTTCTTTAAATCCTGTATTTCCTTTATTATTTTGTATTATATTACAGTATTGTAATTATTTTTTGTGAATATTTTTTGGTTGTGGAATGAATCATCTGAGTTTCCATTATTTCTCATGGGGAAATTCACTTTGATTTGCAAGTACTGTGGATTACAAGCATGTTTCCAGAACGAATTATGCTTGCAAACCAAGGTTTTACTATACATCATTTTTCTTCAGTTTTTAACATGATTTGTGATCTAGGAGGTACTATTGCAGATAGATTCCAGTTTAATGAGGCAATGACCTCAGTTAAGACTTTGTGGCTCTCATGCTTTTGGCATAGATACCTACACAACTGGGTAAAAAGTTAAAATTTTGGTTGTTTCACAAAAACATTATATGGATGAAAGAATATTGGTACCAGTGCCTGTTTATTGCCCCTACTTTATTTCATTCATTGACTAGGAAATGTATAGTTCTTATTTTGCCATAATCCCCATTCTACCCTACTGCCTAGAATCACGAAGAAGCCATTGCATCATATTATTAAGATCTCCAAAATAAAGCAGAATTTCAGGGGGATGTAGCACTACTTTTTCCAACACATTGGCTTCCTAGATAGCTCCTGAATTCCATAATTTTCCTGGTCTCTACATTGTGTCTCTTACAGTTTTCATCAATTTTTTGAACCTAGTCTAAACAGGCTTTCAACCCGTCACATTAGTTGGGCTATAGATATCAATTCAGTACTGGTGACTCCCTAAATTCTATTTTTATTTGTTTATTTAGTAACTGTCCACTCTAATAGCATCTAATCTACATCGGGCTAGGGACTTTGTCCATTTTGTGCATTGCTATAGGTCTAAAATATAGAAGAGCACCTGGTAAATAATAAACAGTAAATCTATCCTGAATTATTTCATTATTATTTTTCTTTTTGATGAGTATTTTAAGAGACATTCTCGTACAATTTAGAAAATCCTCCAAATTCCAAACGGGGAAAAAATCTAAGATGACTACTTTTCACAGGAGATAATTTTCTTCAAAAATAAACCCAAATTTCCTGACAGACTTCTCTGTTTTCTCTGTGAAAATAACCTCTTATTCATGCATTCCATGAAGATCCACACCCACTTGAACCCAGAAAGGTTTTTGTTGAAACTAAACAGTTCAGAATTTAAGTCTTAACTCGGCATATAATAGCTGTGTGGATTTTGTAAGTCACATAACATCTGTGCACAAGTCTTGTAATCAGACAAAAATAATTCTTCACTTGAAAATGTGGTATAAGAATTAGAGATAGCTTACATAAAACTAAGATCCCAAAGCCTGGACATGTGTCAGGGTCTCCAAAAACAAGATAATTGTTTTCATTAACCTTATTATTATTGGAAAATAATTATTCTCGACAAGAAAAAATTTAATTTTCATTATTTACCTATAGAATTCAAGGCGTTTTGTTAGGCTCTGTAATAGTATTGACTTTTGCTTCTAGAAAGCAGCTATGGTAGGAATGGATCACTTGAATCCAATCTGGTTTGTTGGAGGCCATCAGTGTTCATGGAGTCTGGGTTCTCTCTCTCTCTCTCTCTCTTTAGGTATAAGGCTTCAGGCATCTCTACTGAGCTGGTGGTGTTTACCAGGATTTTTCCTTCCTTTATTTCTTTTTTTTTTATTTAAAAATTTTTTTAAACGTTTTTATTTATTTTTGAGACAGAGAGAGACAGAGCATGAACGGGGGAGGGTCACAGAGAGACAGAGACACAGAATCTGAAACAGGCTCCAGGCTCTGAGCTGTCAGCACAGAGCCCGACGCGGGGCTCGAACTCACGGACTGTGAGATCATGACCTGAGCTGAAGTCGGACACTCAACCGACCAAGCCACCCAGGCGCCCCATCCTTCCTTGATTTCTAAGCTTTTTTCCCTCTAGCACCAGCTCAGCTCTCAGCCTCTAGACTTTCACTTGTGACTTAGCACATGCCTCTAAGGATAAAGTTTTGCTGATGGTTGGAGTTTTATGAGCACAACTCATTTCTCCAAAGCTCGTATCTTAAGGCCTGGCTGCCTTGATTTTTCTCCAATGCCTTCAAACAAATTTTGAAATAAATAAATAAATAAATAATCTCCTGGCTTTCCGCTAGCTCTTCTTGTTTTTAACAGGGGAAATAATCTGAAATGGTTTATCTACAAACTCAGAAGGACAATCTATAATACTGATATTTACAAGTGGAAATATCATTCACCAGTTTTTCTCAAAATCATCACACGATTTTTAAAAATAATCCCACATTTAACTTTTGCAAATTGGTGACTTTCACAAAACACAGTCAAAGACCGACAGACGTAGACCATGCAGCTTAATTTCTGTCTGAGCAATAATTGTCACCAATTGTAATCATAGTATTAAAAGCTCCTCTATCATCTTAGTATCACGGAGCTTACATTTCCATTTGTTTTTAGGTCTTTCTTATCACACGTGAGTTGTTAAAGATGGGGTGGCATATCATGAGCGAAACTAAGCAGACTTAGGATAATCATTGACCAGGTCACCTCTGATGGCTGCCGAGGAAAAAGAACGACGTCTCCTTCCCTGAGAAGGAAAAGCATCCCGCGCACAGACAACTTTCAGCGCCGATCTTGCCTGAACTACTTTGTTTACTTAACAAGACCGGATGGCTACCAGGGCCTCGGTGTCAGACTACATTAGCGTGCACGTACATGTAAAATTAATCAACAGACCTAGCATCTCGCCGTGTAGTCCCCGCAGAGCCGGGGGTTAAACATCTGTCTGCAGTGATGTTTCCTAAAAAGCTTTATGTAACGGCCAGAGGAACTCAGAGTAGGCACTCAAGGTGCAAGGAAGGGCAAGACAGACCGTGGAGGGAAAGTGCTGGTTTTCGGTGGACTGACAGCCTCACCATCATACCCAAAGGTTACAACCTTAGACTCCAAAAGCTTTTAAAGCTCCTTGCATCTGTGTTGCCTGACTGACTTTAGCATTAAGCACTTAGGACTAGGATACTCAGAACATGTGTCTTTTCCAGAGTTTCTTTAACGTGGATGAAAACGTTTGGGCCTTTCTGAAATATCTGCCTCATAAATCGCAACTTTAACTTCCTTGTGTCAGACTGAAATTGGTTTTTCCACGTTTTACCACCGTGGAGTTAAAGCAGTTAGGCGCGGGTACATTTTGCAGTGGCTTGAAACATCAGCAAGTTTTCTTCCTAATATTTGCCAAAGTTTGTTATGTGTTAGAAGGCAGCATGATGTAATTGAAATGACACGAGCTTTGGGTTCAGTTCTGGGCTCTGCTACTTATTAGCTGCGTGACTGACCCTGCCTCTTTGTCCGATGAACCAGGCCATGCCGCCTCCTTAGGGATATGATCTGTAAGTGTGCATTTAGGCTATATGGATCGTGTTCTATTTGGAAGGTGCTCTATATGCATAGCTACTCTGGAACCAGTTCAATAAATCAATCTTATTTGGTTTCTACCATAAGTAATAGTCCTGAAGAAATTGAGTTCTGTACTGACACCCTACAAATAGAAAAATAATTAATAGTGGGGGAGGGCACCTTTAACAGTGATAAAATAAGTCCTTTCACTGAGCTGTTTGAATGCTACTCGGAACATGCAGCAAAATGATAATAAACTCATCTTCAGGCAATTTATTTAGAATAGAGAAGATTTAGAGACATGCACGGAAGAGATTTTCCGGGGTGAACAGATGCATCACCACGTATCAGTCATTTGGAAGTGAGTGATAGTCCTCTGTCATTGAGTCGAATAGCAGGGTTTCTTGTTCAATGCAATCTTTGCACTGAATGTTTGAAGGTGCTCCACTAGTGAAATAAGAGAAATAGTGCCTGGGTTTCTATAGAAGTTTCCTTAAATTAGTCTCTTGTTAAATAATGGGCTATTTTTTTTTTTCAAAATTAAAATGAACTCAATTTATATGTGAGATCTGACAGAATCTTGCTCTAGGAAACGAATAGACCCGCAGCCAGGAGCTTTGAATTTTAACAATAGTCTTCTCTTGTCACCTGTGACCTTGGGTATGTTAATTAACCTCCCAGAATATCAGTCGCCTCATCTTTAAAATGAGAATTATGAAAGAGATTAACTTCTCAAAACAGCTTCTTGCTCAAGAAGTGGAAGAGAGACGGTGCAATATTTAAACTATTTGCTGATCTGGTGGTGAAACTGCCAATTGGAATTTGGGGAGACAGCCAGACTCAGACACTATTGCAGCCATCAGGGGTAAAGATGAACACTGCAGATCTGTGTCTGTGCTAGGCAGAATAATGGCCCCCAAAGCTGTCCAAGCTCTAATCCCCAGAGTCTGTGAATATGTTACCTTACATGGGTCTCTGCAGATGAGATTAAATTAGGACTTTAAAATAGAGAGATTATCTTGGATTTTCTAGGTAAGCCTGATGTGATCACATGGCCCCTAAAAGTGGAAAAGGAAAGCAGAAGTCAGAGTGATGTGCCGTGAGAACTTGAGCTGCCATTGCTGGCTTTGGAGACGGAGGAAGGACATCACAAGCCAGGCGATGAGGGCAGTCTCTGGAAACTAGAAGATGCAATAAAATGTATTTGATCCTGTAAAGCCTCCAAAAAGGAAGACCATTTTAAACATTGATTTTAGTCCAGTAAGACCATGCCATACTTCTGACCTACAAACTTTTAAATAATGAATTTGGGTTGTTTTAAGCCACTAAGTTTGTGGCAATTTGTTACAGCGGTAGTAGAAAACGAATATGATACCTAACATGGTAAGCAGCCCACAAAGAAGGTTTGAGTTTGCTGGATGAATAAATGAAAGAACAATGCATGGATGTACTACTAGGATAAAAATCCACGTGAAGGCTCCTGAGGAACCTATTAAATGGACCAAGGTTCTTTCACTTCCATGGTCTTTATGTATTCTCTAAACCCACACTCTGGTTTCTCCATTTGGGGAAGACTGCCTCACCTCAGAGCTCACTTCTCAAACCATCAACACATATGCATGTCGTTCAAAGCAAATGTCCCCTAATGCAAATACTAGCTCACAAACCTATCCTCTTAGAATGGGAGTTGCTGGAGAGCAGGATTGTTTCCTCTTCATTGCTGTCTCCCCAGTGTGCAGCACAGAGCCTGGGCCAAGTAGGAATGCAATGGAGAGGGGATGCTGGAATGAATGGGATGAAACACAGAAACCAGGAAGTGACTGGGAGTTCACCCAGTTCCCCAGTTCTGAATTTAATGCCTTGCACAATGTAAATGTATTTTAGTCTTTTGCTTACACTAATTCCATCCCAAGGGAGAAAACCTAAGAT
The DNA here is from genome assembly GCF_018350195.1 of Panthera tigris. NCBI lineage: Eukaryota > Metazoa > Chordata > Mammalia > Carnivora > Felidae > Panthera > Panthera tigris. The sequence goes on from NC_056665.1 coordinate 129,129,263, forward strand.
CTAATCTAATCACTGTTATCTACTCACCGTCCAGAATCTCCTGAACTTGAACAATTCTCTCCATTTGTTCTGATGAGGATTCCCTGTGGTCTGGCTGTCCATACACTGAAAACACCAACTTCCCCCTTCCACCTACAGAACTATATATAGAGTATATCCAGAGAAAATGAATAGGACACTTGCATTATTCTTCTGTAACAATTCTAAAATCCCACTGCTGATATACTATGAAGGTATCTCTCTGGAAGAGGAGAAATAATCTTTGTGGCCCTGACACTATCCTCTAGAAGCCTTATCTTATCCATCATGCTGTACAGCAATGTCTGAAGTTGGAATAATGCTCTCTTAAGAAATTGTACTGTTTTTAAAGCCAGGTTTAAATACATGGAATTTTAGAAGACCAAAGTTTACTGTAAGTCATAAAAAGTTACATAATTTTCAGTCTGCCCCATGGTTTATTTGGTAGAATTACTCCTTCAGAACATTTGTAGCCTTCCAATCTATTTAATTTGTTATGTACATTAATAATCATACTTAAATTATTGCATATAGTCTCAGATCTGCTTTATTTGTTTCTTCACGTCCATGCCCTAACTTTTAAATTAATTGTGGCTACATCGAAGCTACCAGGATCCTTTAGACTACACACTTAATCATTTCTGCTGCAAAGCTGCATTTCCAATCATCTCTCTAGCTATAATTTACATACATTTGAATTTACCAATTTTATGTACAATTTGATGATATTTGCAAAGTAACCAATGCCACAATTGTAACATAAAATATTTCTGACACATCAAAAAGTTCCCTCCTTGCAAATTTGCAGTCAAACTCTGCTTCATGCCCAGCTGAAGCAACTGCTGATCTGCTTTCTATTATTAGAGATTATTTTGTCTAGAATTTCTTATAAAAGGAATCTTACACTATGCACTATTTTGTATCTGTCTTATTTTACTCAGCCTAATGATTTTGAGATGCATCCTTAATTATGTGTGTATCAGTAGCTCATTGTATATCTGCTGAGTGGTATCCCATTATATAGATATACCAAAATTTGTTTCTCCATTATTCTCTTGGTGGACATTTGCATTGTCTCCAGTTTTTGGCTGTCATGCTCTATGACCATGCAGATTTTAATAGGAACACATTTTCTTTTTTTCTGATAAATATGGTAGAGATACATATGCTAATTGGAACTTTCTTGACTTTACAAGAAACTGCTAACATGACTGTGTGGTTTAACATTCCCACCAGCAATGTGATATCGTCAGTCTTTTTAATTTTAGGTATTCTGGAATGTGTGTAGTGATTTTATTGTGATGTTTATTTCTGTTAGTGATGATTATGCTGTACATCTTTTTATGTGCTTATATATCTTCTTTTATCTTCCTCTATAAAATGTCTCTTCAAATATTTTGTACTCCTGCTTTGTCCTATTGAGTTATAGAGTTCTGCGTGTACAGTTTGAAAAAAAAAAGTCCTTTGTCAAATTTTATATTGCAAATATTTTCTCCCAGCCAGTAACTTGTTTTTAAATTTCCATAAAAGAATCCTTTATTGAGCAGAAGTTTTTGATTTAGATAACTCCAGTATTTTATGGTTTATGCTGTTTGTGTTCTATCAAATATATCATTGCCCTCCCCAAGATTGCAAAGATTTTCTCATATGATTGTTCCTAGCAATTTAATTGTTTTAGCTTTTACATTTAAGTCAATGGTCTACTTTGAATCAACTTATTGTGTATTTGAGGGGGAAGGGTAGAACCATTATTCTGCATGTGGATATCAACTGTTAACTTCACTGCTTTAACAAGATGGATATTCTTTCTCCCTTGAATAACCTTGGAAACATTTTGAGATATCAATAGAGAATAGACTATTTGTTCATCTCTCTATCTTTATTCTGTTCAATATCTATCTATATGTAAATGCCACACTGTCTTGTTTCCTATGACTGTAGTAAGTCTTCAAATAACGTATAGTAAGTACTCCAATTTTGTTTTTATTTAAAAAAATGTTTCTGCTATTTGGAACATTTGTATTTCTCTATAAATTTTAAAATAAACACATCAAAAGTTTTACCAAAAATAAAAACAAAAACAACACACAAAAAAATCCAGATGGGATTTTGATCAGGATTTCCCTGAGTAATAGATCAGTGTTCTGAGAATGAACATCGTAATGGTACGTTGTTTTTCAATCCATGAATATGGTATATATTTCCACTTCTTTTGGTCTCCCTTAAGCATTGTTTCAGAGCTTTCAGTTCACAGGTTTTGCTTTTGTGTAATTAAGTTTGTCTCCCAATATTTCATATTTTGATGCTATTATAAGTGGTATTGTTTTTATTTCATATTCTAAGTTTTAATTGCTAGTACACAGATATATAATTGATTTTTATTGTGATTGTATTCTGTGACTTTCATAAACCCATTAATTAGTTCCTGTATCTTTGATATTAGATATGTAGAAAACCACATCATATGCAAATAAAGGCTTTTTTTTTCTACTTTTTCCTTTCCAGTCTCTAAGGTTTTCATTTTGTTTTTCTTTTCTTTTCTTCTCTTTTCTTTTTTCTTTTCTCCTTTTCTTTTCGTAAATGTTGAATGGAAATGGTGAAGGCATATACATCCTTGCTTCGATACTGATTATTAGAAGAAAGAAAGCATTTGGTCTTTTATTCTGAAGTATACTGTTAGTTTTGTGGGTTTTTAAAAATTTTTTTAATGTTTATTTATTGTTGAGAGAGAGAGAGACAGGCAGAGTGCAAGCAGGCGAGGGGCATAGAGAGAAGGAAACACAGAATGTGAAGCAGACTGCAGGTTCTGAGTTGTCAGTACAGAGCCCAACGTGGGGCTCGAACCCACAAACCGTGAGGTTATGACCTGAGCTGAATTTGGATGCTTAACTGACTGAGCCACCCGGGCACCCCACTTTTGTGTTTTTTTTTAATGTCCTGCATTATTTTGGGGAGCATGCCTTTATTTCTAGATTGGTTAGTTGGTTTTTTTTTTTTTTCCATGAATATATGTTGAGTTTTGTAAGAAAAAAATTTCTGTGTCTATTGAGAGGGTTATATAATCTTTTCTCTTCATTTCTTTCTCTCTTTCTTTCTTCCTTCCTCTTTTTGTCTCTCTTTTTTCCTTCCTTCCTTCCTTCCTTCCTTCCTTCCTTCCATCCATCCTTCCTTATACTATCTTCAGTTTTCTAGTTGTTAAAGGAAAAACAATAAATTGGGGCTCTGTTACTTCATCATTGATAGAAAAGATGTTTCCTATGCATGGTTGCATTTTAGTGTCATTTTTTTGCTCAAGGTTTTTTCATCATAATACCCCTGTTTGAAGATCAGACAACAGGTTTTACAACCTTTAAGGCTCTGAATTTCCCAACACTCTCTCTTTCCTATCCATGCTTACAAACTGGCCAATTCCCTCCTGAATATGTTTCTTTCTTATAATACTTTGACCAAAAGATACAATAGTAGCCAATAGACACCAATACTTTGATTCTTCTCAATCTCTTCCCCACAGCTGTCAGTTCAGTAGACATGTGATCTTTCCCCCAGGAAATTGAAAGCAAGAGTTTTACCAAATGTTTGCCATTACGTAATATAGATCATCATCTCCTCAGCCTCTGATAACAGTTTTATTATTTCTTGTTTCCTGTATGCTAAGACTTTGCCACATGTTTTAGGTTTTCGTTACAAAGCATGTCTCTTGAGTTTATCCTAGGCATTGACATCCAGCTGGCAGTGAGACATGGAAATGAGGGAGTAGATAAAGCATACAAGAGTCAACACATTGATTCTACTCACATATTACTGAGGAAAATTAGTACCATGTCACATGTGTATGCAAGAGGGATAGGAAAATTTATTTAGCACTGTAGTCAGAAAGCAGATAATAGATTTAATGAACTGTTAGTTCATCTTTGGTGAAATGGTATAACTTGTTTTCAAGAGGCAGTTACCCTATAAAAGCTATACTGATGTAAATCCCATTTAGGATCCATGAACAAGCCCTCCAGTTGTAGTAGAGGGTAACTGGTTAGATATCAATAGACTTGCCTCATACTAGAGAAGAAACTGACTCAAAAAGATAATTTCAGAACTTTACTGTTTTGTAAGAAAAATTTGCTATTAGATTTGGGAATAGGTTGAGGATGTTTGATTGACAAAGAACAGAATTTTATATCTGAATTATGCCTGAATCCACTGAAATGGGTGAAATTTTCAGAGCTTTTGAATTCAATGTGTTAGCTCAAGCAGCTGGGGATGGTAACAATTGTTTACTCATAATTGTTCACTCAGTGGTATCTCATACTAAATCTAGTTGAGATGTGAGCATTTTTAAAATGATATTGGTGAAGTACTTCACATCAGAAAAGAATGAATCACTGAGTGAATGTGTCATTAGTGACCAGCCCATTGACCCACTACGTCCTTTGTGAAAGCCCAGCAGACCCAAGGCACTGAGAAATATATCAGTGAAGAGAGCAGAAGCTCATTTGAATAATAATTAGCCCTTGTATTTGTCAACTAGGATGCTGTTGCCAAATGCTGTGTTTGAAATGAGCTCATTGTTTTCAGGATGATTGGACAAATCCTGGAGTGCCTACCCCAAAATGGAGGCACATAAAAAAGAGGTACTATGAGAAGCAAAGGAGCTTCTATGGAAATCAGAATGGTCCAACATGCTGGAATATTTAGCAGTGCAATTGATCTTTGATCCCCTAGAACTCAGACATATAGGCCGTCCAACATATAATTTTCATTCACTTATTAGTTTGGTCATTGATTTAACAAATAAGTATTGAATCCCTAATATCTGTCTGGTTGTACTCTGTGCCTAGGACACAGTGGCGAAGAAATAGAAAATTTGTTTTGATTGTATGGAATTTATATATTATTAGGAAGAGAAAAGAAAAAAAAAAACAATACCAAATTTAGACAACAAATAAATTATATTGTATTTCATAAATTTATGAGTGATTTAAAATAATAGCAAAAGGTGGACATAGGCAATGCTGTGAATCAAGAAGAGGGGTACAATTTTAACGAGGGTGATCAGGGTAAAAACATCAATAAAAATATTTGAAGGAGGTATAGAAGCTATTCATATGGCAATCTGCAGCTAGAGAATTACAGGCTAAGAGATGAGCCAATGCAAAAACCCTAAAGTGTGGCCTTCCTTGAGGGAGCCAATCCAGCTGCACCAATACAGTTAAGGGAGGAGTAGTAAGAGATAAGGTCAGATAAGGCTTGAATTTCTAAATGAGACAGGAGAATTTTGGAAGAGGTTAATCTGAAGAGAAACATAATCTGACCTATCTGGTCTTTGGATGCCTCTGGGTGCTGTGTCATGCACAGACATTGCTCAGGCATAGTGAGGGAAGATAAGAGTAGAGTTAGGGAAATCATTTAGGTCATTGCAGTTGTCCTGGAAAGAAATAATTGTGGTTTGGACTATGATGGTGGCAATGGATGAGGTAAAATAAGGTTCTGGATATTTTGAAGATTAAAATCAACAGGATTTCCTGATAGGACAGAAAGAGAGTCATCAAAAATGATACCAATGTTTCTGCCCCAAGAAAATTGTTAGGAAGGAGCTGCTATTGTCTAATACGGCAGGGGCACCTGGGTGGCTCAGTCCGGTGAGCATCCGACTTTGGCTCAGGTCATGATCTAGTGGTTCATGAGTTCAAACCCCATGTAGAGCTCTATGCTGACCGCTCAGAGCCTGGAGCCTGCTTCAGATTCTCTGTCTCTGTCTCTGTCTCTTTCTCTCTGCCCTCCCTCACTCACATTCTGTCCTTCTCTGTGTCTCTGTCTCTCTCTCAAAAATAAATAAACATTAAAAAAATAAAATGGGAGATGCTGCACTTGAAGCAAGTTGGATCAGCTAAACTTGAGAGGTTATTAAATTATCCCAATGGTGGTGTTCAGTAGTTGTATATATAAATCTGAAAATCAGAAGAGAACTCCAGAAGAAGGGATTTCAAACAGGTTGTATCTAAAGCCATGAACTTATACAAATTTATCTAATTTTTATATATTTTTATCTTATTCCGATTGAAGTACAGTTGGCACATATTATATTGGTTTCAGAGGTATAACATTGTGACTTCTTCATCTCTTGGTACAGTCTTTATTTTAAAGTCTAGATTGTCTGATATAAGTATGGCTACTCCGGCTTTCTTTTGTTGACCATTAGCATGTTAGATGGGTTTCCATTCCCTCACTTCAATCTGAAGGTGTCCTGTGGTCTAAAGTGGGTCTTTTGTAAACAGCATGTAGATCTTGTTTTCTTGTCCATTTTGTTACCCTATGTCTTTTGATTTGGAGCATTTAGTCCATTGACTTTTAGGGTGAGTACTGAAAGATATGAATTTATTGCCATTATGTCACCTGTAGAGTTGGAGTTTCTGGTGGTGCTCTCTTGTCTTTCTTTTCCTTGGTGCTTTTGGTCCTTATTTATTTCTTTTTTTCCCCATCTTTTCTCCCCTCAGAGGGTCCCCGTTAAATTTCTTGCAGGGCTTATTTAGTGGTCATAAACTCCTTTAATTTCTGTTTGGGAAACTTTTTTACCTCTCCTTCTATATTGAGTGACAGCCTTGTTGGATAGAGAATTCTTCACGCATATTTTCCAGACTCAGCACATTGAATGTATCCTGCCACTCCTTTCTGGACTGCCAAGTTTCTGTGGATAGGTGTGCTGCAAACCTGATCTGTTTTCTCTTGTAGGTTAAGGATTTTTTTTTCCCTTGCTTGTTTCATGGGAAACAAGCTTGTTCTTGCTTGTTTCTGCTATGATTTGCTCACATAACCCTTCTACCTGTTTCTCTCTTTTCCTTTTCTGGGACCCCTATGATTCTGATGTTGTTCCTTTTTAATGAGTCACTGATTTCTCTAATTCTTAAAGCGTGCTCTTTTGCCTTAATCTCCCTTTTTTTTTTCTGCTTCATTATTCTCCATAATTTTGTCCTCTATATCACTGATTCTCTGTGTTGCCTCATCCATCCTTGTCACCATGGCACCATTCGAGATTGCAACCCAGTTATAGCGTTTTTTTTAATCCTGACTAGCTTTTACTTCTTTTATCTTCGCAGAAAGAGATTCTAATCTATTTTCGACTCCAGCTGGTGTTCTTATTATCATGATTCTAAGTTCTGGTTCAGACATCTTGCTTGTATCTGTGTTGTTTAACTCCCTGGCTGTCGTTAATTCCTGCTCTTTCTTTTGAGGTGAATTCCTTTGTTTCATCATTTTGAAGGGATAACAGAAATTAATGGGGTAAAAAATCTAAAATTTAAAAAATATTAAAATTAAAAAAATAAAAAACCAACACTGACAAAAAATTGAATAAATGATGCTAGATCCTATGTGTGTTTTGTTCTGGGTGTTGAAAGAGGCTTGATAGAGAAAAAAGAGGGAAAAAAAGAAAAAGGAAATCATTTGAAAATTTAAAAAAATGAATACACTGAAGTAGACTAAAATTAAGTGATGGAAGTAAAATAGAATTTGAAAAAAAATACACAAAAATAAAAATATAGTAGAAAAAAATTAAAGATTTTTAATAAAAATTAAAAATAAAAATGAATTTTTTTCTTTCTGTATTCAAGAAAAGAAAAGAAACAAAAAAGAGAAAAAAGAAAAAGGAAGAAAAGAAAATTGACAGGATGGACCAGCAGACTGAAATATGACTGAAATTACTTCATTTTCTCCTATAAGCCAAAATATGAAACACTTTATAGTCCATAAACTAAGCAGGTGTAGAGACTTATGTTCCTGAAGATCAAGGTTGGCCCAGTTGGGCAGGGCTTAGTGTTCCGGCTTTGTTCTCCACTAGATGGTGCTGTTTAGCTTACTGGGGTGGATTGTTGTGGTGCTTGTAGGTGTTTATGCACATGCGCGGGAGTGGTGAAAATAGCGACCCAGTCTCTAGTATCAAAACTCTGTTTTCCCCGACCAGCAATCCCGCACCCATCCTTTGTCTTCAGCTTCCATCCATTCCACACTTTTACACAGTCCGTGACCAAGCCCCAGGCAACACCTCCCTCCTGAGTTTTGTCTCAGATGTGGCTGTTTTTCCCGACCCCTTACTTCTGAGGGACTGCGGTTTTGATCCATTCTGCCCCTCTGCAGGAGGGTCTCACCGAGCAATGGCCAAGTGCCGGCCACACCAAGGAACGTTTGCAGGACTGTGCTGCTGCCAATGCCCAGAGACTGTGGCCAGGTGCCAGCCTGCCCCAGAAAACAGTTCACAAGATAGTGTAGCTGCAGCGTTTCTGGGATTATGGAAAATCACAACACACATCTGGCACCAGTTTTCACCCCCAACGAGCTTGTTCTAGCACTAGAGAATGTGGTTGTTCTCTCGCGTCCACTGGGCCTTGCCTTTGGGTGACCCACACACCCTCTACCAGGTGTCCTTCCAGTAGGGGAACCACCTTTCCCCCTGTGGCCTGAAGAACCCTGGACTTCACTTTGCTTCTGGGGATTCGTCCTTCCCACCAGAGCACTGCCAGGTATTGAGCTGCAGAGTTTCAGACTCTGTGCTCCCCCTGTTTATAGTCTTAAACCCTCTCCTTTCTCCTTTCTCTCGTTTTAGTGCAGTCCCTGTGGCTGTTTCCATTTTTCCACTTCCTCTCCAGCTGCTTTTGGGAGAGGGGTGCTTTTCCCATTTCTCTCCTCCCTCCCCCTCTCCCCCCCCATCTCAGTCCTCTTTCCACACGCAAAAGCGGCTTCCTGCCCTTCGCGGTTTCTCTCTCCCCCAGTTCACCTCTCCACGCCACGTAACTGCTGAATTCTGTGGTTCAGGTTGTGCAGATTGTTGTGTCAATCCTCAGATCAGTTTTCTAGGTATGCAGGATAGTTTAGTGTTAGTCTGGCTGTATTTCATGGATGCAAGACACACAAAAAACTTCCATGCTGTTCCGCCATCTTGGCTCCTCCTCCTCTCATTGTGGTTTTGATTTCCATTTCCCTGATAAGTAGTGATGTTGAGCACCTTTTCACGTGTCTGTCCATCTTCTTTGGAGAAATGTCTATTCAAATCTTCTGCCCATTTTTAATTAGATTGTTTGGATGTTGATGCATAAGTTATTTATATATTTTGTCTACTATCTTCTTATTGGATACATCATTTACAAATATCTTCTTCCATTTCATAGGTCATCTTTTCATTTCGTTGATGGTTTCCGTCACTGTGCAGAATCTCTTTAGTTTCATGTTGTCTGAAATGTTTATATTTGCTTTTGTTTCCCCTGCCTGAGGAGACATCCAGAAAAATATTGCAAAGGGTAATGTCCAAGAGTTTAATGCCTGTGTTTTCTCTTAGAAGTTTTATGGTTTCAGGTCTCACGTTTAGGTCTATAATCTCTTTGGAGTTTGTTTTTGTGTATGGTGTTAGAAGTAGTGCAGTTTCATTCTCTTGCATGTGGTTGTCAGTTTTCCCAGTACCATTTGTTGAAGGGACTGTCTTTTCCCCATTATATCAGTTCCTCCTTTGTCATAGATAAATTGACCACCTAAGCATGGGTTTATTTCTCGGCCCACTATTCTGTTCGATTGATCTATGTGTCCATTTCTGTGCTGGGACATATTGTTTTTATTACTATAGCTTTGTTGTATAGATTGACATCTGGGATTGCTGGATGAAGTTATAAAGGGAGTTAAGTGTGGTCAGCAAAGAGAAGAAGCTCTAAAACCATGAGGACCTAGGTTACATCAAAAAAACCTTTTATTTCCACTTCAGGTTCAAGTATATAAGTGAGAGAGATACAAGCAACTGTCAAAATCCCTATACTGGATTTGTCCCTTGGAATAAGTAGTATGAGAGTAAGGGCTAAATGAAAGAGTGTCCAAAATAATTCCTGTTCCAAAGCCAATTAATGAAAAGAAGAATCAAATTTTAGCAATAGGCAATGTCACACGTTTTATATCCATGGTCAAAACTTGAAAGATGCAGAAGTTGTGATTTCCAGCAAAATACTATTTAATATTCCAATTTAGCCAATGCAAAAGACTTTGCAAAATGGCAGTAGGTTATCATAAGCTTAACCAGGTAGTAATTCCAATTACAGTAATGGTTGTGTATGTTGGTACAAATGAGTATAAAACCTCTGGAACCTGGTACTCATATTTTAATAGAAAATTTACTTTATTTTTCTATATCTAGTTCAATAAATAGAAAGCATAACAGTTTCTTATCATCTGTACGGCACGTCCTCCTTGTTATATCTCTGAGATAAATTCTCCCAATCTGTACCACACTATAGCCCACAGACATCTTGCCCACATCAAACATCAAATGTCATGCTGGTCCACCACACTGGTGACCTCATGCTTACAGAATGTGTAGAGAAAGAAAAAAACAAGCAGGTTGGATGCTTTTGTAAGACACATGAATTATTTAAGACTGGGAAAGTAAATCCCATGTATCTGAGAATACTGCTTTACACAGATAAATTTTGTTAAGAGCTAGCTAGGTCAGGGGTGCCTGGGTGGCTCAGTCAATTGAGTGTACGACTTTGGTTCAGGTCATGATCTCATGCTCCGTGAGTTTGAGCCCTGCATTGGGCTCTGTGCTGACAGCTCAGAGCCTGGAACCTGCTTCGGATTCTGTGTCTCCCTCTCTCTCTGCCCCTTCCCTGCTCATAGTCTCTCTCTCTCTCTCTCTCTCTCTCTCTCTCTCTCTCTCTGTCTCAAAATAAATAAACATTAAAAACATTAAAAAAAAAAAAGAGCTATCTAGGTCAGCCAATAAAGAGATAAATATGGCTTAGTTATCAATAAATATGGATATTAATTCAGATAAATACATATTCAGGTACTATGTTTGTGGCCATAGATAAAAATACAAATAGGACGTAATTCTTAATTTCAAAGACTCAGAACTCAAAACCGAGGGAAACAGTATATCCAGCCATATTCAAAATAACTATATATATATAATATATATGTGTATATATATCATTATATATATATATATATATATATATAACATTATACATTATATATACATTATATATATGTTATACATGTTATATATATATCATATGAACAAATTCAGCCTGGAATTCAACCATTGATGGGCATAATCAACAAAAGACAATATCATAGACATTGATATAAAATTTATGAAAATGTAAAGACAAAGACTTAATCTTATGAGCTGACAGAAAGGAATAATAAATTACGAAGATAAATAATTTTAAATTTTATTACCAAGCCCATATGGAAGAAGAATGTGGGAGAAGCTGAATAAAGATAATGAAACTTAAATCAATTAACTTGATCAAAATAATTTTTTACTTTAAAAGAAGAAAGTGAATATATTTCAAATCTAAAGACAAATATAGTTTGTCAGCAGATAATCTCTATTGCAAAACTCAAAGCAAGAATAATTAAGAACTTAAAGAACAGTATAAGTTATGGGAAGATAATTGGCTTTACATATTAGCAGAATTTTCTACGCAAAATATATATTAATAAAAGTAAGGCTATATACTGTAACAACATATAAAACTTTTTTCTTTAAAATATTTTTAACCAATGTGTAACAAGAAAAGACATATAAGGATTAGGAAATAGTATTAAGTTATTTCCTCAGTCTTCGTTAATCTGAATTAAAAGAGTTATCTGGAGTAAAAGAAGTTAATAAATACAGAAATATAATTACCAAAAGTTGTTTCAAAATAGAGATTGCCTAGATGATGTTCTATATTATATTTAAAACTGTACAGCAAAAAAAAATTTTGAAAAATGAATCTTGCTTACTGCAAATTTAAACCAATTATTTTCAAGTTTTTCTTGTTCAATAAGCTTCTGACCCTAGGTGATTATTTTAGGGCAAGGAAATAAAAAGTTCAGCCTCATTAAATGTCAAATTAATGTACAATGAGAACAATTAAAGGTAAATTTCCAGAATTGTTTAGATTTTGTACATACATACACAATACATATATACACACATATATACGTTTATATGTATGTGTACATATTTGTGTATATACTTATGTACATATGTATGTATATATAATGTGTATATATGTGTGTGTGTATATATATATGTATATATACATATACATATATATACATATACATATATATATACACACACACACATATATACACATTATATATACATACATATGTATGTATATATATATATATATATATATATATATATACACACACACACACACAAAGAAACAAAAGAATAGGACTTTATGAGAATAACAGAAATGCTGCTTTTAACTGTGGAATCAGATAATATATATAATAGAAAGTAACCAAAAAGAATGAAACATTAAGGAATGTAGAATATATAGATAAAAATCACAATAAATGTGTACATCTCAAACAGTATAGCATTGAGGTATCTTAAGGATAATGGTAAGCAAAGCAAATAGAATTACTTTTAGATATAATTGCCATTTCAAATTTCAATTTCTAATTAACTTATTTACCCAGATTATTAGACCAATACATCAGGAAAATGCAATAGAGTGGGCCTGGACTATAACAATGTATTGACCATTTAACTCATAATAACATTATGTTTAAGAAAGAGAAATATGGCTAGATATAATAAAATAAATTGGGTTTATACTTGATCGAACAACTGAGACCAAAAAGCTTTGATTAATGGATTGATATCAAAATCAAGGGAAGTTTTAAGGGACATTCCCAGAATACTCTTTGCGGCCCTGTTCTATGCAACAGTTCAAGTAATAAGTTTTAAGATGGCATGCTTATCAACTTTGCGGAACAGAATCGGCTAGATGACAGAATCAGACTTTAAAAGCCATTTGTTCATTTATTCAACAATACTCCACAATTACTGTTAGATAGAATCACTTGTACAAGATGAGGGAAAATCTATTAAGATGAATTTCAATAAAATTCCTAGTATGTTACTACACTTAGCACTAAAAGGTCTGATGCATAACTCTTTCACTTGTAAAAATCACTTAGAAGCCTATCTGAAAGAAATGTTAGGTGTTACAGTTGACAATAAACTCAGTCAACCAACAGTATCTGTAGGTACCAAGAAACCTAATGTGGGTATAAACTATTTAATAGCTAGCTTAGATTGAAGTGGAGAAAGAGAGAATCAACTTTATGGGCCACGAAATGAAAAAAAAAATTCCAAAGAAACCTAAGAAAGTACTGTAAAAGTTACTAAAATACCTTTAAAATTTTTTTTTAGTGTTTATTTATTTTTGAGTGCAGAGAGAGACAGAACACGAGCAATTTTAATTATCTGGACTTGATGTTCTTCCCTATCAAATTGCCATCACTCTTAGATGCAGGGGAACGGCAGAGAGAGAGGGAGCCACAGAATCCAGATTGGGCTCCTGGCTCTGAGCTGTCAGCACAGAGTCCAATGTGTGGTTTGAACTCATGGACCGTGAAATCAAGACCTGTGCTGAAGTTGGGCATTTAAATGATCTGCCCAGGCACCCCGTAAAATAACTTTTTAAAAGACAGATGTCAATAGATTCCCTGCAGAATGGTCACAAATATAAAAATAATCTTTGTATTCCATAAACTGTTCTAAACATATGTGTACAAAACTAGTAGAAAAACAGCCAGAAAAATGAGGTAAATACCATTTGTGAATTTAGAGAAAGATTAAGCAACTCAATACATTAAAGTATTATTCAATGATTTAGTACTCTCAGTGAACAAAGACATGTTTAGTATGAAATTGTACCACAATCAAAAAAAGAAATGTTTTATTATTCCTTTCTATAACTCTGCTCTGATCTCCATCAACCCAGATAGGAGAAATTCAACTCAGCAATGTTTTTGGAGGTTTTTCCCCTTATAGCATTGGTGAAGGAAAGTTAGGGATATAAATTGTGAAGAACATTTAAAGAAGTATCTTCTGATCATATCTCACAGGTGTATTGTCGATATTCCCTTTAAGGTATGTGGTTTCACTGCTTCCTTGCCAAATTTGTACAAGGAGTTTCAGTAGTGCCCAAGATTCAATTTTAATTATCTGGACTTGATGTTCTTCCCTATCAAATTGCCATCACTCTTAGATGCTGTGTGTTGGAACAGAGAATGTGTCTGTCACATTTAACAACTTTTCTGTAAACCCAGTTCTTTTCCACTTACCTAGGAAAAACTTAGGCAATATTTCAATTTGCCTTATTTTGACCCAATTAGATCACTTTCTACTTTTAAAATTCTGTTTTGGGGGGATTTTTGCACCACCACATTTTGAGCCCATTTTTCAAAAAGAAAAGTAAAAATGCGTTGTGACATTTATTTGCCTTCTCAGTGCATAGGAATTTTTTTCCTTTGGAATATGCAGTTCTATAGCTTTTATGAATAGGCACTGTTACTTTCGAGATCTTAGAAGAGAGACCCAAAGATTTGGGCAGCCATCTTAGGCAAGTGGTGGGTAAACTATCAATAGCAAAATGATATTAAAAAAATAGGAGCTTAATATACAAATTCAGCCATGTAATGATAAGCATTGGGAAATTATTAACTTAATGTATCATGTAAGACATATGTACATCACAGATACCATACTATAAATTGGCTCATCATTTGATATCACTCTATATCTGTTAAACTGTGAAATAAAGGCCCATGTTATTTCTAAAGATGTGTAATATTTAATACATACATATACATTAAGGATTCACTGTTTTTAAAATTAGGTCAAAAAATTTTGGTGATTACAAATTTTGATGTATTTTAAAAGCTGGTCAATCATTAACATATTTTTGAAAGTAATGATGACAAATTTACCACACCAGCTTTTAAAATACATCAAAAATTGTGATCACCAAAATCTTTTGACCTAAAATTAAAAATAGTGAAAAATGATCCGTACAAAGAAAACTAAAAAAATGATGACATAAGTTCCAACTCTAACCAAAAAGGAATACAAAAAATTGAGTAAATATGTTCTTTGAGGCTTCATCTCTGAGTTTAAGGATTAATTATTTATTTCATTCTTCATTCTAGGTGTTGAAATAAACTGCAAGGGATATAGGTAAATAGAATCAACTTGTGAAATTAAAAAAAAATTATTAAAGAAAAACCAATATAACATTTTTCTTTTTTTAATGTTCCCTGTGAATCTTTATTCTTTTTTTTTAATATGAAATTTATTGTCAAATTGTTTTCCATACAACACCCAGTGTTCATTCCAACAGGTGCCCTCCTCAATGCCCAATACCCACTTTCCCCTCTCTCCCACTCCCCATCAACCCTCTTTAATTTTTTTTTTCAAGTTTATTTATTTATTTGGAGAGAAAGAGAGTGAGCGAGCGAGCAGCGGAGGGTCAGAGAGAGAGGGAGAGAGAGAACCTTAGGCAGGCTCCGCACTGTCAGCACGGAGCTCAGTGTAGGGCTCAAACTGACAAACTGTGAGATCATGACTTGAGCTGAAGTTGGATACTTAATGGACTGAGCCACCCAGCCACCCCGACCTTTTTCAGTTCTAAAGAAAGTTGACAATAATGAAAGGAATGATAACATTAAAACTCTGATGGATGGGTTTAAGTATATCATTCATAAAATTCCACAGCAAAATTGGGCCACAGAAGCTTTCGGATGCAAGTTGTAGAAAACTTCACATAGTGACTCAAGAATAACGGCACTTAATGATCTTAAATAAAAAGAGGCCCAGAGGTTGGCAATCCAGAGCTGGTACCACTCAATAATTTTACCAAGAATGTTCTGTTCCATTGTCTGCAGCTGGCTGCTTTTTTGGCTATAGGCATGTTATGCCCAGAATTCGTGATCCCCAAAGACCAGCAGGGAGCTGAGTCCGATGCAAAAGCAAGAGCCTTTATTCGAGCTCAATCCCCTACCTGCACCAACACAGCAGTGAGATACCGGAGAGAGAGAGAGAGCGAGTGTCAAAGGCACAAAAGGTTTTATAGGGATCATGGCCTTAGCTGATTGGCTGGGGAAGGGTCGTGGACTCAGCCGATTGGCTGCCAAAGTGTGGTCCCAGATCAGCAATTATCAGCATCACCTGGAACTTGTTAAAAACGCAAATGTTGGGCCTGGTGGTCACAGACCTACTGAATCAGAAACTCTGGGGGTGGGGCTCAGCAATCTGTGTTTGAACAAGTCTTCCAAGAGATTCTGATGCACCTGAAGTTTAAGAACCACTGTGTCTGAAGATCTCTAACATGTTTGGCCTCAGTGTATACAGAACGTTTCTCACTGGTCACCTATTAACCATTGGCTGTCAGCCTTGCTGTGCTATATAAATACCTAGCACCAGACATCATCCCCAGAGACTCTGATTAATTGGTTTGGGGTGGGGGTGGGGGGGTAAAATGCTCCCAGGTCATTCTAAGCCTGGACAGGGTTGAGGGCTCCTGCCTCTGACCCCTACCTGAGAGAAGCCCTCCCTCTTTTACTCACACTGTCCACACCTCTCACACTCCCCTTCCTCCCACCTCAGACTTCGGAAGAATGCATCAGTCGGTAAGTTACTTAAGGGGAGGAGGCATGTTCTGAGGTTTGAGCAGGAACTTCTTTCTGCGGCCATGTCGGGGACATAGTCACTAGTCAGCCGGCCTAAGTCTGCTCTTTCAGGCATCTTGAAATATGGTTTCCAGATGGCCACAACACCTCTAGCCATCATGAATGCATTCAGAGCGAATAATCATGGAAGAGGCTGATAAAGATGTTTTTTTTCCCTCAAGTGTTTTTCTTTCTTTCTGTTTTTTTTCAACAAAAAGAAAAATAATTCCAAGTGTTTTTTTTTTTTCTTTTTCTGAAGCTTCTTCTTAGTCTCAACACCAAAAAATAGGTAATACAGTTACCTCTTGCAGCAAAAGTGGATATCTGGCAAGGAAGAATGAAATCTATTGGATTAGATAATCATTCGTCATCCCTGGGGTTGGGCACATAACTCTTAAAAAAAAAACCTGGCATATTTTCACCAGGAAGAATAGGTAGAACGACTATACGTTAAGAACTAGAAAGTGTGTGGCATAAACCTATCACATAAATTCAGCACAAGGTGGATAGTATATGATGATAAATTAATAAATAAATATGTGAATATAAACTCTGTGATGCTAAAAGATGCCTATGAAACAAACAGAGGTGAGTTAAAATGCTGATATCCATCATTCATTCATTTAGCAATTACTGAGTGTTTATAAATGAGGCACTATACTAAGTCTAAGGTATATACTAGTAAATGAAGCGATCTCTGCCCCAGTGAAGCTTAGATTTAACAGCTAACCCAGGAAAACCTGATTAAACTCTAGGAAATCTAGTGTACTTGTATGTCAGTGTTGGTATTTAAAATAGTTTCAGTTTCCTTGGAGATAAATCTTGAAAGTCTTAATAATATCAGTACAACTATATGGTTGATTCTCTGGATGTATTTCTATTTTTCAAAAGTAATTTTTAAAATGTATATGAGAACTTAATGAAACACTCAAAACCACCAAATACCCAACAGCAACTGAACAATTTATTAAACTCTGCTTTATTCGTGCACTAAAATACAATATGGCTACTAGAAGCGTAAGGTTTGGAGCCATAAGGCTGTATAGCAAAGTGTATATGAAATGACAGTGTGTGAAAAAGCAGATCAAAAATTGAAACTAATTACAATATTCCTTGTCTCTAGAGATCTGAGTGTTCCTCCTCCTTTTACATTACTTCGGGTGTGTCTATTCTTCCTTAATGGACCGTTATTAATACATTATCATCTGGGAAGTCTTCCTTGCTATTTTCCTCCTAACACTAAGAACCTTTACATTAATTTCTGTTTCAGCGGTTATTGTGATGCATGAAAATTAGTTATGTATGCTTCTGTCTCTCTAAAGAAAGAGACAATATGTTATTTGTTTCCAAGTTCCTGGGATCTGAGATCTGCCATCTCATTTTTTTTTTTAATGGGCTGCACGCCCAGCATGGAGCACAACACAGGGCTTGAACTCACAACACCGAGATCAAGACCCGGCTTAACTGACTGAGCCCCCCAGACACCCCTGACATTTCATTCGTGTGTCCTCAGTGTCTACAAATATGTCTGTCACAGGGAAGGTACTCAAAAAGCGTTTCCTGTGTGAAGCCAGTAAGTGCTCAATGAACACAGGCTCAAGGAGTGAATGGATTCCTGTAGAATTTTAACCATATTTGTAATTAGAATCAAATTCAAAAATTTTATGAAATTCAATAGTTGTTACATAGTTTCATTCTGGAGAAAATGTAGCATTTTGGCTATTTTACCTACACAATGTTCTTAAGTGTGGCATTTAATGAAGTATGTACAGAACTTTGAATATCTTTTTTTTTTCTTCTTCTTCTTCTATGAAACCTCCCATTGTTTGACTTACCTGGACCTTCTTGTCTGACCTACTGAACCTGACACCACACCCGACTCAGCCCTGCTTCATTTAGCCTGCCATATGTAGTTGGTACATGGGATGCTGTCAATGTAGCTTATTATCCTGAAATAACTACTTGCATTCTTCTCTAGTTTAAGATCCAGGGTGACTATACACTTGTTTTTGTTTGTTTGTTTCCTGGTGTGTTCATTTGTTTTGCGTCTACCTGAAAACAGAATGCGGAGGGCAGCATGGTTCCACATGCAATGAAATAAGAGAAAAGGTCTCCTCTTATTTTTTTCCTTCTCAACAAATTTTCCAAAAGGCAGCATTCACTGATTTTGTATCCTTGCATACATTACAAAAGAATGTATTTTATTTAAATATATGAGAGGCAAAGTCTTCTGAGCCTTCACTTGAATTAACACCAGGCTTAAGTGGCTCAAATAAGAATACGTACAGATGAGTTTGGCTAACGTCTTTGAAACCAACCCAAAGTATCCTGAATCTCTATTCCAAAGTGTTAATTAACACTGGCAGGGAATCTCTATTTTCTGTTCTTCCTTTTGTGAAAGTTTTGATGCTTTATCCAATAAACACAAGTATCTAGACTGCCTTACATAACTGATTCATTTTTCTAATGTTTATTTTTTGAGAGAGGGAGAGAGAGAGAGAGAGAGAGAGAGAGAGGGAAAATGAATGGGGGAAGGGCAAAGAGAGAGGGAGACACAGAATCTGGAGCAGGCTCCAGGCTCTGAGCTGCCACCACAGAGCCTGATGTGGGGCTTGAACTTACAGACCTCGAGATCATGACCTGAGCCGAAGTTAGACGCTTAACCAGTGCCACCCAGGCACTCCTACATGAGTGATTGTTAAAAGCTACTGACAAAGATAGACAAATCTAGAAAGTCTGTGATATGAGTACACAATACTATTTTCATTACATGTATATCTATAAATGCCTGTAAAAGTTAAGTATTGGATCCTTTTGAGGACCAGACGGGGTGTGTGTGTGTGTGTGTGTGTGTGTGCGCGATGTGGCCGGGGGGTTGAGGGGGTTGGCAGGGAAGAAACATGAAAGGGTACAATGTGCAAAAGACAAGAACCCTATCCTCTTTCTCTCAGCCAAATGGTTTAGATTTCACTGCCCTTGTTTGTGTTGGACCTGAAAAGAAAAGTAAAGTATTCTAATCTTCTTTTTTTAAAGCATACAGTCTTATGGAAATTTAAGTCAACAGCTGTTCAACTGTCAAGTCATAAGCTAAATTCAAATCTGAGAAGAGAAGAAAATCTGTTTAAGTGAAAGCTTGTTTGAACGAAGGCCGTGGGTTTCAGTATCTGTGTGAGGGGGAAAAAATTAAAGGCTGTTACTAAAGTAAAGGATATTTTTTTTAAGATGAATTTTCTTTGTTAAAAATGTTGGAAAGTCAATACTGAACATGACATCAGAAACTGAAGTGGGTCATCTGTAGGATCACCAGAAGGTAGAGGGACCTGAACACCACCAGCTCACGAACTCAAGGTCAGAGGTTTGACCCAACACAATACTTAGTATCTAGAAAGTAGTCTGGAAAACTGCATGTTAGCAGACCGAACAAAAAGAACAGTGAAAGAAATAAAGTGACACCTTTTTTTTTTTTCCTTTTTTCCTCCCATTTTCCAAAGGCCTCCTATAATTGAGTTCTACTTTAGAAAGATTAATGATAGTTGGCAGGATATACAGTTGTGTGAAAGATAGGCAATTGTTTGGGTACATTTTAACAATTCAGAAAATTAAGATATAAGCTCTTGGTGGAGAGTGGGAATAACCTGTCTCATTATGATGCTGAATAATGGGTTAATTATTTTTCTTCATATATGGTATAAATCTGTGTTCATATATGTGTTGCAGTTGAAAAGTTATAACAAAATAATATGATTGTTTCACCCTGAAGTAGGCTGTCTGGCTACAAGGCTCTGCATCCCATAAATATAGTGACCTTGATGAAAACATACTGATTTAAAGACCGGACATTAGATCTGCAGACGCAGAAAATCAATTGTGTTAATATATTAAAAACTTATTATACTCTTATAATGATTCACACTAAAAAGACTTAGGGAGGACTAATACATAAATAAAATGACAATGTATAAGTTTATTATGGTGGTGGTTTCTCTAACCACCTTCACCCCGGTCGTATGTCACGTAGACAGAGTTGGAAACTATTGGGACAATAGTAATTCCTTCCGAGTCAAACTATCAGATTATATGCCCAGATATCATGCTGCTAAGGGGGCTCTCCATCCATCATTGTTCTGTTTTCTGTTTAAATTGGTCAATACCTCATGTGTACGGCTTCACAACTTTTTATCCTGTATTGTACTATTATCCCCAGTGTCATCGCTTCCTTTTCCTGGGCCCAGCTCTCTACCACACCCTCACCTCTGGAACTTACCCACCAGACTCTCAAGGACTATCCATATGTAATCACCAGAAAAGCCCAATCTCCAACTTCTTCAATTCTCTGCTATAATTGAAACTTGACTCTCAGCTGAAGGTACCACTTTTGCTTCCTTGCTGGATGCTAGCTGCTTACTTTCCCACACTCGTACTCCTGGATACTGAGGCATTGTTTCTATACTCCAGCAATAATTCCTCCACTCTCTTATAAAACTTACACACACAGATACACACACACTCCAACTCGTTTCAGATCCGTTATTTTTCACTATGCATTCCTCACTGCCTTCTTACTGCAATCATGAACAGAAAAATCCAATATACTGCTTATTATTTGTCAAACATTTTGGTGACTTGATCACTAACTTTATCTATCTTCAAATCCCCTTATTTTCATCCTTGGTGACATCAGTGTAAACAGGGACTCTCCATCATGAATGTCCTCCCATCTCTAAAGACCTTGTCCTCAGCCTCCCCTCACATCCCTACCTTCATATTCTGAATTTTGTTACAAATGTAGAATATTTCTACTATGAATTCACTAATTCAGGCATCACACTCTCCGAGTACAACCTGCTTTCTTGGCTGTGGTTGTTTCTGGACATCAGTAAAAGTTCCAGTTCATTGCTTTACTAAATTCATACTCCTTTAGGCGTCTTACTTTTGTTATCAAAATCCCTTTCCAGTCATAAACACTTGTAGTAAATATTACTCCGAGTTTCTTTTCAATGATTTCTTTACAGCATTTAAGGTGTTAGTTCTTAGCCACATTTTTCATAACTGGAACCCGGCAAAGCCTTCCAGCCCCCAACAGAAAAACCACCTTATTTCTTACTTCCCAGAGAAAAATATGATGCTGTCTCCCTCTGTTTCCTACTTCTGTGCATACAGAACTACCTACACCTGCTTCTTTTTTGCCTGCCTTACTCTGCTTAAGCACGTGTACATAGGTCATGATCTCACGGTTCCTGAGTTCGAGCCCGGCGTCCAGGTCTGTGCTGACCGCTTGGAGCCTGGAGCCTGCTTCAGATTCTGTGTCTCCCTCTTTCTGCTCCTCCCCTGCTCATGCTCTCTCTCTCTCTCTCTCTCAAAAATAAATAAACATTAAAAATTTTAAAAAATATGAATAGAGGGGCGCCTGGGTGGCTCGGTCGGTTAAGTGTCCGACTTCGGCTCAGGTCATGATCTCGCGGTCTGTGAGTTCGAGCCCCGCGTCGGGCTCTGTGCTGACAGCTCAGAGCCTGGAGCCTGTTTCGGATTCTCTGTCTCCCTCTCTCTCTGCCCCTCCCCTGTTCACGCTCTGTCTCTCTCTGTCTCAAAAATAAATAAACGTTAAAAAAAAATTTTAAAAATATGAATAGAAATTTTGAAATAAACTTTTATTTAGCTTTCCGAATATGAATACATTAAAATGCCTAAAAATATTTTTTTCAAATCTGAGCACTAACCATTTTTCAATTCAAAATTCAAAATTCAAAAGTATTAGTTTACAGATGGAAGGGTATTCACAAATATTTTAAAGACAGATTCTTCCTTTTATATGATATGGTGATATAAATTAATATCTCTATTGTATATGAGTAAAAAAGTACTGTTAGAACAATATTTTTCTCTAGTGAATATATGGAAAATTGTCTCTTATGTTTATGATTGTATCTCATCTGGCATAGTGGGAAATAATACCCAAATTTTACAGTTCTTTCCTACTGCCTCTGCTTCTGTTGTATGTATTTTTTTATGGCACTGAAAAATTTACCTAATTAAATAATTAACTATTAACCACACGTATACATGCATATGTGTGTATGTTCATATATAAACATGCATGTGTGTGTTTGTATATTGTAAGTTTGTATCTACACACACACAGACATGCAATATTTACAATACATATCGTATTATGTGGCCTCTCTCTCACCTATTACTGGAGCACAGATTTTTTTTAAGTTTTACGTCTTTTTTTTTTTAAGTTTATTTATTTTAAGAGAGGGAGAGAGAGAGCGCTCACAGAAGGGCAGAGAGAAAGGGAGACAAAGAGAATCCCAAGCAGGCTCTGTACAGTTAGCCTGCTTCAGATTCTTTGATTCTCTCTCTTTCTGCCCCTCCCCCACTCTCTCTTTCTGTCTCTCAGTAGTAAATAATTTTTAATTTAAAAAATTTTATTAAAAAAGTATTAAAAGCAAACCAGTTAGATGGTAGCATATGGCAAAGGACGATTTATAGAGAGTATATGTAAAGGATTTGTGTAATCAAATCTATGAAAGAAGCTTCTGATATTCAACCTCAGCTAATTGTTGCAATGTTGGAATAATGACTTGGAAACATAGATTTTTTTTTAAGTTTACTAGAAACTGCAAAAAAGTATGGAGATTTTTTTTAATGTTTATTTTATTTTTGAAAGAGAGAAAGAGAGAGTGAGCTGGACAGGGGTAGAGAAAGAGGAAGACAGAATCCAAAGTGCGACCCAGGCTCTGAGCTGTCAGCACAGAGCCTGATGCTGGGCTTGAACCCACAAACTATGAGATCATGACCTGAGCCAAAGTTGGCGGCTTAACTGACTGAGCCACCCAGGCTCCCCAACGTATGGAGTTTTAATATAAACTATTCCAGTTTTAAATTTTTGGCAACTAATTATGCTTTTATTTAATATATAATATTTTTTTAATTGTCTTTAAATAATTTATCTATCTATCTATCTATCTCTGAAGATTGAAGGTTGACATTGTTTAGGTATTTTCTCTTTGGGTTATCACTTTATGACTTGGCAGTTTAAAATATGTGTTGGGGAGATGTACTATAAGATATTTATACTGAGTTAAATTTGTTTCCCCGAGATCTGAAGCAGTAGGCCGATTGTCAGTTGTCCCCCATTCTCTGCAAAACTCTGAATATTTTATCCCCATTCTTGGCATCATCTTTTCCCATCTCTTTATTATTCTTTCCTGAGATTCATTCTTAATTTTGTCTCTTTCTAGTCTCCAATCTTGGATTTATCTCCTTCCTAAAGTTTTTATTCGATCTACTTTCACTTGGTCTTTTGAAGACTCTTTCTTGGTCTCATTGGCCAACATTTGTCCTTTCCTTCTGGTTTTTCTGAGTTCAAACTATATCCAGGTGGTTTGTATTGTGTAATCATCACTTAGGACTTGAATTGTATATGGCTGGTCAAGACCCTGGTGAGAAAATATTGTCCCCACATTGGAGAGATATTATAGAGGTAAATTTGGCTCAGGAAGGGTTTCTGAAATGTATTGTTTACTATACTAAGGAACTAGGAATATATGGATCTGAAAGCAGGGCACTATCAAGCACTTATAGGCAAGAAAATTACATGGCTGAATTTGAGATTTCATGATGATAGTACAAAAATGAATGATGCATTGGAATAGAAAGAAGAGAGAGAGAGCATTTAATCTAAAATATACAAAATTATAAAGATCAGAATAAATTCTATATCCTCCAGAAAATCTTTTTCAACAACTTCAAAACTCATTATTCACACTTTTCTGGGACATCCTAACCATTTATTGTCTGCATCATATTAGTAGCAGTATTATTAGTCTCTCTCTCTTTCTTTCTCTCTCTCTCTCTCATTTAATCCATTATGATAGACTATATTTGGATACTTTCAATTATTTTAAATTTCTGAACCTAATAATGTATGCTTTGTTACACAGAATATGGTCTGTGTGACCACCATATGGACATTTTGGTGAATATCCATTTAGGTAATATCTTGTGTTCACTTGAAGAGAATCTGTATTCTTCAGTATATAAATGGAGTATTCTATAATTATAATATAATATAATATAATATAATATAATATAATATAATATAATTACATAAGAGAGCAAAAAGGGGGAAGATAATAAATATCAGAGCCATAATAAACAAAATAGAGAATTTTTAAAAATAGAAAAAATAAATCTAAGAGTTGGTTTTTTGAAAAGTATTAGCAAAACTGGTAAACTTTTAGCTAAGCCAGAAAAAAAGGAGAGTTCTCAAATACATAAAATCAGAAATAAAAGAGGAGGCATTACAACTTATGCCTCATAAATACAAGGGATCATACAGACTACTTTGAACAATTATACACCAACAAACTGGAGAACTTAGAAGAAATCAATTTCTAGAAACATGCAACTTACTGTCACTGAATCATAAAGAAAATAGAAAATCTTAACATATTTATAAGTGAGAATATTTAATTAGTAATCAAAGCCTCCAAATAAAACTCCAGGACCAGATGACTTCAGCAGTAAATTCCACTTAACATTTCAAGAAGAATTTATGCCAATACTTTTCAAACTTCCAAAGTATACAGAGGAGGAAACACTTCAAAATTCACTTTTTGAGGCCATCATTACCCTGATAGCAAGACAAGATAGAGCCACTACAAGAAAATACAATTACATGTCAACATCCCTGATGAGTTTTGATGTGAAATTTTCAACAAAATACTAGCAAACTGAATTAAACAGCATGTAAAGGAAGCATACATCATGACCAAGTGGGATTTATTCCTAGGATGCAAGGATCGTTCAACATGTATAACTCAATTTATGTAATATATCATATTAACTGAATGAAAGATAAATATCACATGGTTATCCCAATTGATTTTAAAAAATAACAAACTTCAAAATTTCTTCATGAAAAAACATTCACCAAACTAGTAGTAGAATGAATTTAGGTCAGCATAGTAATAGCCATTAATGAAACACCCACATCTAGCATCATACTCCATATTAAAGAATTGTTCCTCTGAAATCAGGAAGAAGACAACAATGCCACCCTCACAACTTATATTCAACACAGTATTAACATATAATATGATCTTATATGTAGGAAGCCCTTAATATTACACACACACACACACACACACACAAGCACACACACAAACTTAGTAAAGTTGTAGGACACAAAACCAACATATACAAATCAGTTGCATTTCTGTCACTAACAATGAGCAATTTTATAAAGAAATTAGGAACCAACCTCATTTATAATATTATTAAAAAATGCCTAGGGATAAAGTTATCCAAGGTGGCAAAGAGTTATACACTGAAAGCTATAAAACATTGATGAAAGAAACTAGAGAAAGAGCCAATAAATGAAGACATACTGTATTCATGGATCAGAAGTCTTAATATTATTTAAATAACCATCCTACCCAAAGTGACCTACAATCCAGTGAAATCCCTATGAAAATCTCAATGACATTTTTACAGAAATAGAAAAAACATTCAAAAATTCAAATGTGATCATAAAGGACCCCAAAGAGCCAAAATGATTTTGAGAAAGAACAAAGCTAGAGGCCTCATGCTTTGTGATTTCAAAACATAATGCAAAGGTACACTTATTAAAACAGTATTATAATGACATAGACAGATCAACAGAACTGAATAGAGATATAAGCCCAAATGTTTATGGCTAACTGATGTTCAACAAGGGTGCCAAAATACACAACGAGGGAAGGATTGTCCATGTATCAAAAGGTGTTGGGAAAACTGGACATCCACATGCCAAAGAATGAAAATGGAGGGGCACCTGGGTGGCTCGGTCAGTTAGGTCTCTGACTTTGGCTCAGGTCATGGTCTTGTAGTTCATAAGTTCGAGACCCGCGTCAGGCTCTGTGCTGACAGCTCAGAGGCTGAAGACTGCTTCACATCCTGTGTCACCGACTCTGCCCCTCACCTGCTCACACTATTGTCTCTGTCTCTTTCTGTCAAAAGTAAATAAACATTAAAAAAAAATTAAAAGAATGAAATTGGATTATTTTACACCGTATATAAAAATCAACTCAAAATGAATTAAATACTTAAATATAAGGCCTGAATTTATAAAATTCTTAGTAAGAAACAAAAAGGAAAATCTTTATGACAAGGGTCTTAGCAAAGATTTCTTGGATTTGACACCAAAAGCACAGGCAACAAAAGCAACAATAAATAAGTGGGACTACATCCATTTAAAAAGTGGTTACACAGCAAAGAAAACATTCAGCAGACAGAAGTGGAGAAAACATTGGCAAACCATATATCTGATAAGACACTGGTATCTAAAATTTACAAGTAATTTCTGCAACTCAGTAACAACAATAAAACGATGGGTTTTTGAGTATATGCTCAGCATCACTAATCATAAGGGAAATGCATATCAAAATCTCAATGAGACACAAAGAAATAGAAAACATTCCTTGGTCATGGACTGGAAGAACAAATATTGCTCAAACATCTATACTACCCAAAGCAGTCTGCACATTTAATGCAATCCTTACCAGAATACCAAGAGGATTTTTTTCACAGAACTAAAGCAAAACATCCTAAAATTTATATACTACAAAAGATCCCAAATAGCCAAAGCAATTTTGAAAAAGGAAAGCAAACCTGTAGTATCACAATTCCAGACTTCAAGTTGTATTACAAAGCTGTGGTAATCAAAACAGTATGGTATTGGCACCAAAAATAGTCACATAGATCAATATAACAGAATAGAAAATCCAAAAATAACCCCACAAGTACAGGGTCAATCAATGTTCAATTAAACAGGAGAGAATACCCAATGGGAAAAGACACTATCTTCAACAAACAGTGTTGGGAAAACTTGTCAGCTACATGCAAAAGAATGAAACTGGACTGCTTTCTTGCACTATACACAAAAACAAACTCAAAATGGATTAAAGACCTAAATGTAAGACTTAAAATCATAAAAATCCAATAATAGAGCACAAGCAATAATGTTTCTGAGATTGATTGTAGTGACATTTTTCTAGATAGATGTATCTCCTGAGGCAGGAGAAATGAAAGCAAAAATAAACTATTGGGACTACATCAAAACAAAGGGATTCTGCACAGCAAACAGTCAACAAAACTGAAAGGCAACCTATTGAATGGGGAGAAGATATTTGCAATTGATATATCTGATAAATGGTTAGTATCCAAAATATGTAAGGAATTTATACAACTGAGCATCCATAAAATAAATAATCCAGTTTAAAAATGGGCAGAAGACATGAACAGGCATTTCTCCAGAGAAGGTAGGGAGATGACCAACAGATACATGAAAAGATACTCAACATCACTTACCGTCATGAAAATGCACATCAAAACTACAATGAGATATCACCTCACACCTGTCAGAATGGCTAAAATCGAAAGCACAATAAATAAGTGTTGGTGAGGATGTGGAGAAAAAGGAAACCTCTTGCACTGTTGGTGGGAATGCAAACTGGTGTAGCTGCTGTGGAAAAGTTTGGGCGTTCTTGAAAAAGTTAAAAATAGAACTACCTATGATCCAGGAATCGCACTACTGGGTATTTACCCTCCCCTCCCAAGAAAAAAGATACTAATTCAAAAGGAGACATGCACTCCTATGTTTATGTCAGCATTATTTACAATAATCAAATCATGGAAGCAGTCCATTATCCAACAATAGATGGAATGGATGAAGACGAAGAATGAAATCTTGCCATTTGCAAGGACGTGGATGGAGTTAGAGAGTATTGTGCTAACTGGAAAAAACCAGTCTGAGAAAGACAAATATGGTATGATTTTACTCATAATGGGAATTTAAGAAACAAAGGAAACAACGGATGCCTGGGTAGTTCAATAGGTTAAGTATCCAACTTCAACAGGTCATGATCTCAGGGTTCATGAGTTCGAGCCCCAAATCGGGCTCTCTGCTGTCAGCACAGAGCCCACTTCAGATCCTCTGTTTCCCTCTCTCACTTGTGCCTCCCCACCTCTTGCTCTCTCTCTCTCTCTCTCTCTCTCTCTCTATCAGAACTAAGGAAACATTAAAAAAATAAACAGAACAAATGAGCAAAGGAATGAGAGAGAGAGAGAGAGAAACCAAGAAACAAGACTCTTAAGTAAAAAAACAAATTAATGATTACCAGAGGGTAGGTGGGTGGGTGGATGGGGATGGGTGAGATAGGTGATGGGGATTTAGGAGGACATTTGTCATGATCAGAACTAGATGATGTATGGAATTGTTGAATCACTATATTGTATTCCTGAAACTAATATAGCACTGTATATTGGCTATACTGGAATTAAAATTAAATTCTTAAAAAGGACAAAAAACTCTGTATCGAGATATCATGTTACACTTGTTAGTAAGGTAATTTTCAAAAAACACAAGGATGTGGTGAAGATGTGGAAAAATTGGAGCCCTTGTGCACCGTGGATGGGAATGGAAAATGTTGCAACCACTATGGAAGACAGTTTGGAGGTTCCTCAAAAAACAACAACAACAAAATCGAACTATTGTGTAATCCAGCAATCCTATTTCTGGGTATTTATCCAAACAAATTGAAATCAGGATCTCAATGATATATTTTTACTCCCCTATTCATTGTCTTGTATTCACAATGGCCAAGATGTAGAAACAATCTAAGTGTCCATCAGTGGATGAATGATAGCTAAAGAATATATAAATAATATATATATGTATATATATATATATAAAATGTATATATATGTATGTATATATATGTGTGTGTATACACACAAACACACACACAACATAGTATAATTTAGTCTGATAAAAGAACGAAATCCTGTCATACGTAACAACATAGATAAATCTTGAGGACATTATGTAAGCTATGTGAAATAAGCTGTTATAGAGTTACAAGCACTGTCTAATTCCTCTTATATGAAGTATCTAAAGTAGTCAAACTCATAGAAATGGAAAAATAGTGGTTTCCAGGGAGCTGAGGGGAGGTAGAAATGAGGAGTTTCTACTCAATGGATATGAAATTTCAGTTATGCATGATGCAAAAGTTCTAGAAATTTGATATGCACCATTGCACTTCTAGTTAAAAACACTGGTCTGCAGACTTAAAAATTTGTGAAGAAGGTAGACCTTGTGATATGTGCTTTTAAATTCAATAAAATAAATGTTAAAAATGATTGATAGATTCATTGCTAAAGACCATTTCACCATCTGTGTATAAGACTCTCCCCACCCTCAAACTGAAATTCATAATATCTAGAGGTTGTATTCTGCATTTTAAAATGAAATAAGCATTGGTTTTCTATTTACAATTGGCTTGGCCATCTAATTGGTTGTGTTTTCTTTAGAGAAATGTGCAGTTTAATAACCATTACCTTGATAGCTCATCTCTTGTGGTGCAGTTTCATTGCACCTCTGTGGTTTTCTAGACTTTTCTCAGGTTTATGATGCAAACATCCTTTCTTCCATAGCTTTTTAGTCAAGGATGAAATTTTCATTATTTCCAGTGAGAGATAGGCTTGGCAGCAACTGAGGCTTACATTGTTTATTATGTTTTTAACGTTATTACTATTATTAGTAGTAAACATTGATTCAAAGCCCATTGTGCAGTAAACTCAGTGGGATATTGAAAACTGGCATCCTTTGACAGGAAGCTTCCATCCTTTAAAAACATAATAAACCCCTCCCCCTAATATATATATATATATTAGTGGTATATTGTATATATAGTGGTATATATATATATAGTGGTATATATATATATATAGTGGTATATATATATATAGTGGTATATATATATAGTATATATAGTGGTATATATATATATATAGTGCTACTTACATTTGCCTCCTGGAACTATAAAACTCAAGACTTGGAGGAAAGTTAGTTGTCAGCTAATCCAAAGTCCCTGGGTGGGTTTAAGTTCCTGTACAACATCCCTTTGCTGCAACAGTTTCTGAGCTTTTCCAGGAAGCAAGATCCATTATTAGATATTTCTAAGTGTTATAGAGTCCTTTCTTTTCTTGAGATAAAGCCTAGGATAATTTATCTAAGACAGGGTTATGGTCGAGATAACCTCTGAATATTAGGGCCATTATTTTGAACACAGGACAGGAAATATTTTTATCTGGTTCTCCCTGTGCAGAGGGGGAAAGTCCCGTAATGAGATTAGCAATAGATTGCTGGGGGGCCATTCAGCATGAGGCCTCTGGAAGGCCCAGGAGACATCTTTGTGATGGCCATTCTGTAGTCTACAGCTGGTGTTTATTTCCTGGTCAGGATGGGAGAGAGGAGAAAACCGAGCATGTAAGAGTGACTGTATTTCCTGTGTGTAAACTCCTAACTAATCACTAAGTTTTTACATAGTGTCAGTCTTATTGAGAGGATATTTAAGTGTGTGCATCTATGATTTTTAAAAGATTAATGTACATTTGTTAGAAAGTGAATTCCTAGGAAATAATTATTTGGATTTTGTATTAGTTTTCTAGGCCTGACATAACAAAATACGACAAATTGGGTAGCTTAAACAATAGAGGTTTATTGTCTCATAGTTCTGGAAGCTAGAAGTCCAAGGTCAGAACAGTGGCAAGGCTGGTGCCTTCTGAGGGCTGTGATAGAGAATCTGTTCCATGCCTGTCTTCTAGCTTCTGGTGATTTGCTGGAATTTTTAGCATTCTTTGGCTAATAGATGAGACACCAAGATCTCTGTGTTCATATTAACATAGTGTTTTCCCTGTCTGTTTATTTGTGTCCAAATTTCCCCCTTTTGTCATATTGGGTTAAGAATCTATCCTACTCCATCATGACTTCATATTATCTAATTACATCGGCATCAAAACTATTTCCAAATAGTTTTACAATCTGAGGTAGTGAAGGAGTTAAGACCACCATACGAATTTTTGGAGGACACAATTCAACCTATAACAGGTATGTAAGTAATATCTTGAATCCTTAAAAAAAAAAACAAAAAAACTAATCCATGAGCCATGGGGATCCTTGAAAACCCAAATAGATGGTAAAGAATTCCAAATAAAATCATGAATACAAGCAAAATCCCATATAAATACAGTTGCATAACCATACAAATAATTGAACAAGTGCCAGAATTAAACTTTCCTATATAATGATCTTGAATTCTCTGATGCAAGAAAGCCCACCTTGTGGCTTTAACTTTAATCTGTGCAGGATCTATGCAAAAGAAAGTTGTTTTTTTTTGTTTTTTTGCTTTTTGTTTTTTTAAATAAAGATCACCGAGTTCAGTTTTAATGATATAAAGGAATAAGTAGTGCAGATAATCAAAACAACAAATAATCAGAATATCAAAATGCCATTTTTGATAGAATGGCAACATATTTATCTTCCAATATATGGGTTGCTTAGCTTGCTTTTGTGTTACAGGAATTTTCCAGGGGCAGTATATGGAGGTGGAAAATGTATGGTTATACCTTTTCCTCACTATATACCGTGGATCTTACTATTTTACCTTTGAATTTATAATCTACAGATGTAGCATTCTCATGTAAAGTGGAAAGAATAAGTTAACTCATAATATCATGTGATAATCCACAGATTTTGTTCATGAAATATTAGTATTATTTTTAATTTTCCCCCTCCAGACGTTACTCCCACTCTCTTCACTAAGAATGTGATTGACCATGGCCCCAACACACACTGGTTTGGGAGAAAGGGTGAAAATTATTTGTAAAGTTATGTTTGCTGAAGAAAATGTACAAATAAACTCAACATGGGTATACATAAGATTTGGTAAATAAAATTAATACTTTCTTATATTTATTTTCTATAGTATCCGGTATATAAATTTGTTGTAAATCAGGATAACATACAAAGAAAGTATTTTTTTTTGAGAGAGAGAGAGAGAGGGAGCAAGTCAGCGAGGGGCAGAGTGAGAGAGAGAATCCAAGGAAGGGCAGAGGGTGAGAGAGAGAGAAAGAGACAGAGAGAAGCGAGGCTCTTGGTTTTTACCCGGAAGTGAGGCTCAAGCTCACCCAATGTGGGACTCTAACTCGTGAGCCGTGAGAGCCTGACCTGAGCCAAAGTCAGATGCTTAAGGGCTGAGTCACCCTGGCATCTCAAAGAAATAAATGTTGAAAGTCAAACCTAGACTCTTCACAGCACACTTACCTACAGGAAGATCTGCTTTCTTTGGCTAGACCTCACAGCTCCATGAAACCTTAAAACTTCTAGAACTTAGGCCTTTTTTGGGATTTACATATTTGTACTAGCAGAATTATTTCAAAAGTTTCTGATAATCAAACTTGGTGGGAGTGAAAAAAATAGAAATGTTCCTTCTTCATAATGGCTTAATAAGACTAGCAATACAGTGTATTTAATGCTTTCAAGGCAACGTAAGACAAAATAAAACTTGTTAAGTCCTGTCCCCAAAAGCGTCAATCCACAAAATTTGCTGTATATCTGGTTCCTAGCCCTGTTAAGATCAGCTTTGGTTTCCAAGAATCTAATGATTATACTTAGCTCAAATCTATAATCTGGGGAAGAATGAGAAATATACATTTCTAGAAAAAAAGGATATTTCCTTGGTAATATGGGAGTGTGCATCTTTTGTTTACAATAAGATTCTTTTTCACATCTTACATTAATTAACTGAGTTTTAATATAATCAGAATTTCATTAAAGAGTTAATGTCTTTGCACAATAAAAAAGGACACATTCTCTGAATACTTGTGCCTGCCATTTTGTTTTTGTGGTTAAGCCCTGTGGAAAGGTCATTAGCAAATATCTTGCTTGCAATTACAATATTAGCTTCAACTTATTTTTGTGGATGAGCTCTTATCTTAACTCCACGCTCCTTTTAGAACTGTCCCATAAGGTCAGGCAGCCGTCTCCATGTCTTAAAAATGAAAATTAAAAAAAATATATATATTTGTTGATCACATGTAACGAAGCAAACAAAAGTAGTCAAGAAAATTAAAAATTAAGCATGAACTTTTCAAATAACATATGTGACTTATTCATGGGACTTCAACTTTAAAAATGTGTCTTAGTTTTGCTTCCTATATGGCACATTGAAATATTGTAAGATCATACTTTACATATTGATCATATTTTATCATATCGATTTCTTCACTTTGTCATCGTTTGTTTTTCTTTGTTAAAATGTGATTATTTTTGGTCTAACTGAAAAATGGAAGCTACTTCATTAAGTTGTGTATGCAAATGCAATTACAAGTACTACGTCCAGAGACATGAGAACATTCATTTTCTCTTGGTATTCAGATTTGTTTATATACTAAACATAGCAGGTGTGGGTATACAACCTCAAACCTGTGGTTCTTAACTCCCAAAGCCGGGAAAACAAGTGTTGTTGGGTGTTTTTTTATAAACTCTTTCATGGCAAAACCTGACCTCATGTGAATCAATCTGGTTGTAAAACCTGCGGTCATTCCCACTTAGTATATGAGCAGTCAAATGTTTCACATTCTGATTATTGGCCTCTTGGAGAGGTTTCAGGTAGATGTACTGTATTACCTTTCCAAACTTGAACATTCTGAATTCCTAAACCAATCTGGCCCCAGGGATTTCTAGTTAGGAATTGTGGGCCTGTGTTTTCTCTCTTTTGTAGAGAAACTTATATAATTTCATAAATGTCACAAAGGTACTCAACATCTTGTGATTTTCTTTGTGTGTTTTTGTTTTTCTTCTGTAGGTATGGAGCTGACATCGTCATTGACCCATTTTGTGGGTAGAGAGACGGGTACACTTTGAAGGACAGAAACTATTTTTTTCCTAGAAGAGGATTTATAGGATGACAATAAACTCAGAAGAGATTCCCCCTCACACATACTCATATGGTAAGTCAGAGGGTCTACCAATAACCTTGGTAATAATCTCAGTGGGATTGTTCTTCATTGTTGCTGGTGATGGCTATGGGTATTGTGATCACGTGGGTTGTTGGAATAATTCATTTGTGACAGACAAAATAACTCATTAAGCACTAGTGTCTTTACAGCTTGGAAACATAATTCATTCTGCCATGGTGATGCATAGGTACGGGAGGCTGGGATGCTACAGGGTCAGATGAGATTTTGGCCTTTAAGATTGAAAAGTTCTATGTTAGACGAAGCAGGTCTCCCGGGAGACAGTTTCATTATATCTCCAATGTTAGTGACATTTCTCTGATAGACAAAATTTTCATTTTCCTTGTTTCATTCCATCGGTCCCAGCTATGTCCCTGTGCACTACTCTAAATAATTCAATATTTTAGCTCTTAGTAAAGGGCTCCTTTCAATTCCATTTCCTGCTCCCACATTATCCAATAAAACCTTCGGCTTAAATTTGCTATTCTTTAATATCCTTTAATTTTATACTCTGGACCTCAGTCTATGATTCATCGGCCCTTTACTACCGTGAGTTTCCCTAACATTTATGGTCAGAACTACTTAATGAGAATAATAATACATTTTTACACAATAGTTTAATCAAATGCAGCAATTTGTATCTCTTTTTGCTGAAAGTTCTATGGGGTTACAGTTTTTTTTTCCCTGCCAAATGCCAGCTGCTTTCCAGTTGCCACAAAGACAAATAAAAACCAATAAAAATGATGACTTTATAATAATTAAAAGCCAAAAAGTAGCTGGATTTTCCCCCATTTAATAGTTGTAAACACCAAACCGATTTTCTGGTCTATAATTAGCTGACAGTTGACATTTTGTTATTTTCTTTGTTTTCCTTGCCTGATTTTTAAATCACTATTTTTATCACAAATCCTCAAGCATCTTATTTAGAAAACTTCAAACTCAATCTCCTAATACTGTTGCTATGTTATTCTCTTACTCCATTTTCACTCATTTTAATGGTGTTAAGGGATTTTTTTTTTGAAAATTACCTCCACCCACCTGCCCCCATTATTTTTTGTACGTTCTGCCGAGCAAAATGACTTGCAAGATGGGAGAGCGAACGTTACATGAGTTCTCCTTCAAAGAAAACTTGCCCTATTGTGAGGAAAACAGATATAAAACCTTGTAAAGGATAACGTGCCCTAAGGCAGGGGTGAATATACGGGGGTGGAGAGAGGCCACGAGATACGAACAGATGAGGATGTGAGGTAGTGCAGACCTCCAAATACAAATCAACAAGGTGTCACTTTAAATTCTCTTACTTGCAAACTGAGTAAGATTGGAGTCAGTTCTGGGATATGTCGTGGATTAAATGTGACCACAAAATAGTTTCCACTTCTCCCCTCAAAACGTGGATACCGCGGCACGTGGGTGGCTCAGTCAGTTGAGCCTCTGGCTCGACTCGATTTCGGCTCAGACCGTGAGAGACAACAACAAAAAACCCATGGAGACTATTTTTTATGCCCTTGAATCTGGGCTGGCCTTGAACCTTGCTTTGATGAACAGAATGTGGCGAAGTGATATTGCGGTGGCTCTGAGTCTAACCCTCAAAAAGCCTTTACAGCTTTGGTCCTAATCCTCTTGAAAAACTGAAGCTACCGTGTGCCGAACCCCAGGCCAGCCAACTCGAGGATAAGAGACCGGGCTACAAAAGGGGTCCTGCAGAAAGACAGTGACACCCCTCGGGACTATGACGGCCAACTTGGTCCTCAGAGTCCCAGATGAGCTGCCGGATGCCAGCGGTCATGTGAGTGACCCCAGGCAAGAGGAGCAGAAGAATAGCCCAGCTGGGACCAGACTCACGGGCAAACAAATTTATTTGTGTTTTAAACCACTAAGTTTTGTGGTTGTTTTGTTAGTGAAACCAAAGTTAACCGAGACAGAAGGCAATGGACATGTAGATGAGGCAAGGGGCCCTGGGTGTATTGGAGGAAATGATTTTAAACTGTTTTCTGTGATGATACAGTGTTGACGGTTGCTCTG
This sequence comes from Panthera tigris, assembly GCF_018350195.1. Taxonomy (NCBI): domain Eukaryota; kingdom Metazoa; phylum Chordata; class Mammalia; order Carnivora; family Felidae; genus Panthera; species Panthera tigris. The sequence goes on from NC_056665.1 coordinate 129,165,641, forward strand.
GAGGTAAACACTAGGCCGGCTGTAAAGTTAAAATGCCACAATCACAATCAAGTCATGTGCCACCATTAAACTCTTCTTTGTGCTGTCTGTAAGTGGTAGCTTGTGTCTACAATGTTTGACCCTTCCATTTAAAAGGTTATTAAAACTTGCACAGAAAACGAAGACAACAAAATGACTGCACTTGCTACGTGAGAAAAACGAGATACTGACGATACACATTTTGCCATTTGTTTAATTGAAATTTTATTTGCATCAAAATAATATATGTACAAAAACTTTTTTCACTCCTCCTCACTACTGGTTTCCATTTTTTTTTTTTTTAATTTTGCTTGTTTATTTTGAGAGAGAGAGAGAGAGATAATTACAAGCAGGCACTGCGTGTCAGGAACCTTGAGATCATGACCTGAACTGTGGTTTCCACTTCTCAAAGCCAATCGCTTTCAAGTCTTTTAGCTCTTTCCTGGATATTTACTTTCACATTTTCAAACAACATGCTTATAAATAATACATTTTGATATTCAATTTTGGATATTTTCCTCTTGATTTCCTACTGTGGGTGTGAAGGACTTAGCATTTACACATACATTATGACTTTAACCATACTTCCCCTCTACTCTTTTTCTTAATATATTACTTTGTGTTTAATTAATATCCAGCATTAAATTATGATTATGCCATAAATATTCTTCAAAGTAAAACTACACAATGTGCACTTTTTCACTTGTGATCTTTTTTATTTTCTCCCAAGTTAATAATTGCTTCCATTATTCATTTTCTTCGTCTTCAATGTCCCCATTGCTAATGTAATACCAAATTCTCCTCTGTACTTGTAAAACTTGTCACAAAATGATAAAATACATTTGGAAGTCAACAAATTGAATATTTTTCCTTGTAGAAAAAAAAAAGCAACTTTGACTTCTATCTCCCTGCTGAAATTGAACTTGTCTTCTTCTCAAGGACAACAGGTATTCCAGACTTTGAAGTCCCCTTAATCACAATCCCAGAAATTCTTTTTGCTCTCTGCCAGGTGGGACTCATTTTTCCTAGATCCTCGTTCTTTTTTCTCTTTCTTGGGTGAATGCTTTATTTTGTTGAGCCTGTTCTCCAGTAACTTCATCACAAAGGATGAATGTAAACAGAATCACCTTGATATAGAAATCCAGAAGTTCCATACACCCCGAAGTCTGTGTGGATGGTGACACCCAGAGATGAGCAGTGCCTGGTTGGCAAAGCTCTATCAGCAGGATAGACGTTCAGGAAAACTTTTTGGAGACACTGCCTGAGATTATTTTAAATCTCGGCTCACATTTGGTTGTTGCTTTTTACTGGGTATGCTATTATGGAACACAGATCATTTTCCCTCAGAATTTTGAAAGCAGTGCTTCAAAGTGATCCAACTTCTGGTGTTGATGTTTGCTGAGCTGAAAATACATTTTTTTTCTGCAAACGTTTAGAAGCTGTTACCCTCACTTTTCTAAGATCTCTAGCGGTGGAACCTGACATAGGTCACTTTTTATTTATTTTAGTGAGCTTACTGTAGGTCCTTTCTGTTTGCACCTTTATGACCTTGCAAATATGGAAAATTCTATTTATGTGTTTGTTTGAGGTGGAATTTTTCCTCTCAATTTTCCAAACTTTTCTAGTGCCCTTCTTAATCACATTCTGGGCTTATTCTTTAATTTGCATGTCTTTGTCTCCAAATTCATATCTCCTTTTGTATCTCCTATATCATTTTTTTACAAAGCTTTTTAAACTTATTTTCCCAATGTCTATTGTCTTTTTAAAAATTTTTGCTGTCCTATTTTTAATTTCTAACAGCTTATTCTTATTATACTAATGCTTTTTCAAAAAACATTGTGTTCTTCAGTTGATGAGATATTTTTATTTCTTTCTGAATATTAATTATAGTATTTTCATATATTTTTTCTGCTCCAGGCATTGTCTCTCTCTCTCTCTCTTTTTTTTTTTTTAAGTTCCCTTATTTTGTAGCTTGCTTTGTTTTCTTCCATTTTAGAAGCTTTCCATAAGCACCTCATAATCCTTGGACAGATTTCATTTCTAAGAACACCCATGTCTAAGGACACCCATATGTCCTTGTCTATAGATCTTCTACACATTTTGATCCATTTCAGAGTTTTGGGTGTAGATTTTAAGTTTACCTCTATCTTGTAGAGGCTTGAATTTCAGTTTTGAATTATTTTCTAACCATTTCTTTATCTGTTCTCCAGTTTGCAACATTTTATTGATATCTCCCAATGACCAAATTATCCTCTCTCATTCATTCTATGTATGTATGTGGGTTTATGCTTCTGAAAACAAATCATTCATTTTTAATGGAGGTTCTGGGAGAGACTGAAGATTTACATATTTCATCAATCTATATATGTTACTAAACATGTTTTGATACTTTTATTTTTGCTCAGATTAATATTTTTAAAAATACTGTTGGCAGGCAATACATTCAAATGGTATAGAATTAAAAAGTTGCAAGTTAGAAAATGTCTCATTTTCACTCCTGAATTAGCTATCGGGTTTCACTTCCCTGAGGCACCTGTTGTTTTCAGTTTCTTATATAATCTAAATATATAATACACATTCTACTGCCCTTGATTTTTAGCACTGATCAGTAAGAATTGAGGAGCCTATCCAATCAATACATGTGGAAGTATACCGTTATGTTATTCCAACATTGAATGTTGCATTGAATGGATGTACCATCACGGATATACACATATATTTATCCATACATTGATGGGTATTTCAGATATTTCCTTTTTTTTTTTTTTTTTTTTTGATATAGCAACTAATGCTTGAATTATATGGCATTCCACCAGCATTGAGTGAGACTAGTCATTCCAAAACCATTGTCAATACTGGGCTTACAGTCTTTTCAAGTTTTGATAATTTGATAGATGAAAATTACATTTCATTATAGCTTATGTTTGCATCTGTCTTTTTATGAAGAAGGATGAGTAGCTTTTCATATTTTTAAAATCCATTGCTTAACCTTTCCTCTGAACTGTCAGTTCACATTTGTTGCCCATTTTTCTCTTTAATTTTAGACCATTTTATTCTTGATATCAGTGGACTCTCCATGTATCAAAGCATTGTGATATGAGCTGCACATTTCAGTTTTTAATATTGTTTATGTAATATTTATGCTTTGCAGAATTTTTTCCCATTTTGATAGAGTTGAATGTATAAGTCTTTTCATTTATGGAATCTGGATTATTATCTTTTGTATATGTCAACAGCTTCCTCACTCAAAAGTGTTAAATTTTTCTACATATTATTCTCATCCATTATGCTGGCTTTTTTTTTCTTTCTGGAAATAATTTTGGTGTGAGATATGATATAGAAATTCAATCGTTACTGCTGATGGTTACTACTTTTCCCAAAACCATTTTGAATCATCCATCTGCTCTGTCACGGATTTGAAATCTCATCACTATCACATACTGAATTCCCATGTGTGCTTTGATATATTTCTTGGACGTCTTGTTTTGTGCCATTGTTCTGTCGGCTAATTTTTCAAATGATGACATTTCATTTGAATCATTTCTGCTTTCAAGGAAATTTTCATGACTGTGAATTAAGTTTTTCTCTCAATATTCTTCAAGTTCAGAATTTGCCCATCTCTTCTTTCTTATTTACTCATGTATTTGTATAATGGGTAGAGGAAGCTTGTTATTTTATAAAAAGAAATTTTGTTGGTATATTTCTTTGGATTCATTTATGTAAGATTTAATAGGGAAACTGTATTGTGTGAACCATCCTCTACACACCGTGGTTTATCTTAGCATTTGTGCAGGTTTTTGTGTCTTTTAATAGCATTATACATATTTCTTAATATACAGACTATATATTTCTTCTTAAGCTTATTACCAGTTACTTTATTATTTCTGATTCTATTATAGGAGCACTTTAATCTTTCTCAGTGATTGTTGCCTATTCATCACATCTAACTTTTTCTACATATCAACTTTCCTTCAATCCACCAAATACATTATATTAGCATATGTAGTGTTTTCCCCAAAATTATATTTATTCTATTGTTATTCTCTGGTTGCTAACTTTCCCAACAATGTTTTGACATAACTCTTTGATCGAACTAAATTGATGTTAAGAACGTTGTGATAGTTGGAGGGCCTGACTTTAAGGACATTAACTTTTTTGATGGAGAGAAAGTTATCAAACAGGTAACATAAACAGACACATACTTGACATAGATCCATTTCCTTTTATTATTTCACAAAAACTTTATCCTTTTGAATGTGCTCATGTGTTTTTTTTTCCATTATTGATTCCAAAACACTTCCTCCAAGTTTCTTGAGGGAAGGATTTATATTTTCTGATTCTTTATCTTCTCTCTTACTCCTCATAATTTAATTCTGTGCAAAATTCAATCATCCATGTGATAGAGAGTACACCTTTTCAGTTAGGTGTTGGATTAGGTGAAAATTGTGATTGTGATTTGTTATTCTGTATAGTTTTTTTTTTTCCTTTCTTGGTTCTTGTATCTCTCAGCACTCACTTCTATCTGTTAACTTCATCCTTGAGGAAGCATCAGAAAGATGATCATTAAAGATATACTGAAAGTGAACACATGTCATGACAGAGAGGAAATAATGAGAAATGAATTAGAAATCTTCATATTCTGAACATATTTGATCTTAGTTGATAAAGATAAAAAAGCTCCCTATGAAAATCACAATTATTCTTTGTAAGGTACCTAAGGGAGGGAAGGCTTATTTTTTGCTTTTGGTGCATCATCACCACCTAGGATAAGTGTCTGGGACCCAACAGGAACTCAGTAAGTCCTACTTGTGATTGAGTTCATTTCCAATTATTGGGTTGTGATTCTGCTGCTCAATAGAGGTTGGGGATTCTTTTACAATTAAGCATGTGCCCTAAGGAAATCAGGGCCCTGAGTCCAGGAGAAAGGAAAATTCAGAAGGAAACTGGGTAAACTAAGTAAGTTCATTATCAGTCTTCAGGTTTTTCTATTATTCAAGAAACAGCATCTTCGGCAGTCATCAAGTATCTGCTCAGCACAGTCAGGAAATAGATGGTAAGGAGAAAAACTTTATCAGAATCGGGAGATAGTAATTTCCAAGTCAAACGTTCTTTTAAGTACTGTCCCAGGCGTCATTCTGGGCCAGTATATGTGTCGAACATCCACAGAATTCCTTAAAGTTCTTGAAAATATTGGTAATTATTAATGTTATTATAAAAGTAATTACTGTTATAATCACCACTGTTGGGCATTTAACATATGACAGGGTCCTAATCACTTTACATAACCTTTACAAAACCTCTCATGAATTATTATTTCCATTTTAATAGAAGAGAAATCTGAGACAGTATATAACTTGCTTGAGGTCACAGGGATAATAAATGGCAGAGCCATGACCTGAAGCCCAGGCTGTCTGATCATAACACTCAGGCTCTTCAGCACTAAGGAATTCTGCACCATAAAAAAATAAATCTCTGATGAGCAAAATTATGGTTACCAGAAAGGAGGGAGATGGAGGGATGGATGAAATAAGTGATGGAGATTAAAGAGTGCACTTGTCGTGATGAACACCAGGTGATGATGTATGGAATTGTTGAATCACTATATCATACGTCTGAAACTAATAAAGCACTGGATATTACCCGAAATTGAAATTAAAAAGGTAAAAAAAAAAAATTTCTGATAGTTTATATTTTTTCCTCAGTTTTTCTCAGCTGAGACATCACCTTGCATTACAGAATTTTCCCACAGGTGGAAAACTAAACTCCCCCGTCTTTCAAGCTCTATCCTTCTCACAAAAGAACCCCTTGGAGTTTTGTATCAAACTAATGCTGGGAAGGTGGTTTCAAAAAGTATTAGAACTATTGGAATTGATCAGTAATCCCCAGAAGTTTTAGCTCTCGGATGCAGAGGCATCTCAAATCCTACAACTTAGCTCTCTATAAATAAGGAATGATGAGTGTCTCACAGTATGGGGAAAAGTACCAGAACTGCATAGTGGTTTCTGAGAAGAGGAGTATTCAATCTGAGAAAAAGAGCAGAAGCTTTTAAATGCTCTGCTCTGTGCTCTAGTCAGGATCCCCATATTGCCTTCATTATTTATGAATTACTAGATTCTTAATATTTGTATACTTTTATAAGCCATCACCCTTCTAATTCTCCTTGAATTATTTTATTATCTCTCTCTGTGTATATATTCTTACTGCTCAAATTTCCTTCTGTTTTCTTTTAAAGAAACAATAATTATGCTCTTTATTCCCCAAACATCTGCTTAATACTAAGAATCCTGGGTTTTCATGAAGAAAGAAAAAGTAGCTGTTAAGTTTTATGCACACAGGTGACTTCTTTGATAGGCCCTGGGCTATTGTACTGCTTTGTCTTTAAGGGAAAGAAATTACTACAGCTTGAAGCTTTCTAATATCACTGATGCCTAGAAAGTGTTAATCTGCAATTAGTCAAGTAAGCACTATTTCTGGAACATTGAACATTCCTGTTTGGTAGTTTGACAATCTGTCTGTTGAAAAGGGAAGACAGTCTTTTAAGAACACTATTTGTAGTCACTGGTAACATTGATTATCTACATTTGCCCGTGCCTGGAAAAAGGAAAATCGTTGTGAATGACTCAGATTGCATATGAATATGTTAATAAATATGCTTGACAATGTTTCAATATATTATTTCCCTTGTACTTGGAAGAAAATTATCTGCCAACCCAAGAAAGAGGATAAATGGCATGTACAATACAGATTAGTTCTTTCTTTTTATCTTTGTCTTTATCTTTATCCATCCTTTATTCCCATTGAAAGTTCACATGTCTACTCTGCCAGCAACTTCCCTGTGCATGTTCATAGCAGTTTTAGCCTCCCTGACACTCCCAAATGGCTCTGAAAATTGCTGTGAAAAGGAGATTTGCCCATTTCCTGAGAACCAGAATGACTCAGAATCTGAGCACATGTGGGAACAGTTGAGCCTCTGGATTCTCTGAACAGTTTCCCATTTCTGATAAGGTATTCTCTTTATACATGCATGAGATTCTCTCCCAGATAACAATCCATGAAGGAAGTAAAAGAAGAAAGGGGCAATTTGGATCCATAGTGATACTCTTCTAGCAGTATTTGACGCACCCGGACCTGGGAAGAAGGCTGAAACTGCATTAGTTTGTGGCAAATGCTAATTATCGTCTTTCCGTATCAAGTTGTTCACATTTTTTGATATCATAGTGGACAATAGGTACTCAGAGTATTTATCACTGCACTTATCCCGCTCTGAAAGAAAACTCTAATGCCCTTGGGGAGAGCTTCCATTACCAAGATATCCAATATTCATCTTGCCCTAAATGCAACCTCTAAAGATAGAGCCCTATTTAAATAATCAATTTTTTTAATCACCCCACCCAGCAATGACTGGAAATGACTCCAAAGAAAGGAGGAATAAGGTAATCAACTTGGAAAGAAAGTCCTTTTTATCTTCAGCTTGAAAATTCTTTTTTTCTCTCTCATCATTTATGTTTGCCAGTACACACTGTAAGCGAACATGCATCAGTACATAACACCCACTGAATTGAATTGTGGATCAAATCAAATCCCTCTATGTGGGATTCATATTTGTTTAGCAAAAAAACCACAACCACAACAACAAAAACCAGAAACACAAAAAACAAGTCAATTAAAGAGCATTGAATTATAAAAGGCAATTTGTAATGTAGGTTAATATCCATATTTTTTTTAATAGCCAAGTCCATTTTGCCTTGAGAGGAGAATGGTTTTGAGTGGGTTCTCATTGTTGGATGTAGGTCAAAGAGTGAAAATTGCCTCGTGGTGCTAAAAGGTTGAAAATGAAAAAGAGTTTGGGAAATGAACTAGTTATCCTGACATTACAAAAAGTCCAAATTCACAGTGAAATAAACAATGTTGGGGGCTTGAAAGACCTCCTTTTTTTTTTTTTTTTTTACAAAATGTGAATTACCTTAGTTTGTTATTCTTTATTGATCAAGAAACTTGGCAATAATGGCATTCTACTTCATTATGGTGCTGTGTAGAGAAAACGACAGCCAGAGCGCCAACAATCAGAGGGATAATTCATGATTATAATTCCAAAATTTTCATGACACCTTGCCCTCTATTCTTTGCATTGGTACTTACACAAACCGTGTGGTTTTGGCAAGAGAGAATAAAGACATATTGATGACCTTTTAGCTCTTCATAAAAGTCTGTTTTTCCTTAGTTACATGCATATATGTGATGTTTGTGTTGAACTAGTGTCACTCTAGAGCATATTAGAATCATATGCAGCAAATGGTAAATCTGAATCTGTGCCCCCTTTGATTCTATTTCAACATGCCATACTGGCATGGCTTGTACTTTTTGGAAATGCTAAGTCAATGTATAGTCTGGGTTTATGGATTAGTATGATGGAACCCTAAGGCAAAACTTCTCTGCCTTGAAAACACTTGTCACTTTTCCAATAAAGCTAATGCTTCTTTGTCCCTCCTCACTGGGCTTCTAGTCGCTCATGAGGCTACTCTCAGCTCAAACTCATCAACTTCTTTTTCTAATTTTATCGTGGGAGGATAGATAAAGGACATACTCCCTGAGGCATGTGGGAAATCCAATTGTATTTCTGTAGCTTAGTTCCTCATATAAGAGGCAATTTTTTTTCCAGAAAATAATGAAGTAAAACACAAGACAAATTGAAGTAACTAGTTCTGATCATTAAAAATACTTCACCAAGTGATTTGCAGTATAATTGTGTATGTTTTCTTATTTACCATTGACGTGTATGATCATTTCTTTATTTACCTAGATTTTGTTTGGTAACGTTAATACAATAAGACCAACATGCAAGTGTTATTCTCTAACCCTGGTCAGCCAAAAGACTTAGTGTTTGGCATTGCTGATTCCACAAAGGTAGAGTGCCATTTCCTTGTTTTCTGTTGTAACTTTTCTTTTCTCATTATTCAATGAGTACCTAGGAAGTTATTTATGCTCTTTAAAGAGGGAGGGACACATATTCCGAAGATGTTATGCCATAGATTTATCCGAGTAAACTATTTCAGACTCTCAACTTTTAAGTTGCATTGAATTTCTGCTTAGGGTGATCAATGTCCCTCAGGAGGAATGTTACCTACAGCTGGTGGACACGGGAGAGGGAAACAGGCACCTGCGGAGTGCTAGTGCTTATCTGGTTTGAATATGACAGGAAGGACAGAGTGTCATCAAGAGCCATGTAAAGAAATTTGTGTTACTTGTGTCAGTTGAATGGCTCTCTCTAGGGTCAGTCTATGAGATGAACATCACGACTGAGTCATTTCATCTCGTCTTGGACTCTTTAGTCTGACAATGGAGACAAGAGACTCTGGGGCTATGTGGCCTGTGCATCTCATTCTTGGATTGATGAAACAGTTATGGGGGCGTATTCATTTGGGTTCCCCAAAGAAATAGAACCAATTGGATATATACAATTGGTTCCTGTGGTTACGAAGGCTGAGAAATCTCAAGATGTGCAGTCAGCCAGCTGGAGGCCCAGGACGGGGGATGGTATAGTTCTAGCCTGTGCCTGAAGGCAGGAAACCAGTGTCCCAGCTGGAAGACAGTCCGACAGAGAGCTCATTCTCCTTTACTCTGCCTTTTGTTCTATTCAGTGTTTCAAGGGTGTCTTAGTCTATTTAGGCGTCTCTAATAAAATACCATAGACTTGGTAGCTTATAAGCAACAGAAATTTATTTCTCAGAGTTCTGGACGTTGTCAAATACAAGGTCAGTATTCTAGTAGATTTGGTGTATGATGACAACCTTTTCCCTAGTTCATAAATGGCTGCTTTTAATTGTTTTCTTATGTGGCAGAAGGCAAGGGAGCCCTCAGAGATCTCTATAGGGCACAAATCTCAAAGGCCTACCTCAAAATATCAGTAAATAGGTTTCCACATATTAATTGGGGTCGGGGAGCACAAACATTCAGTCTATAGCAAATGGATGGACAATGCCCACCCTCACTGGAGAGTGAAATCTGCTTTACTCAGTTTACTGATTCAAATATCAACTTCTTTCATAAACGCACAGACACAACAAGTGTGAAGTTTACCCAAATAGCCTGACAATCTATGTCGCTGTCACGTTGACACATAAAATTGGCCATCACAGGAGGAGTAACTATGGTCAGGGTTAAGATCTTTTAAAATAGTTTGTTTAACTTAACTTCTTCAAGGTAGCTTCTGTATTGAAGGTCCATGTACATTGCTATGGAAAGCAATTTGTCTCAGATTAATTCAATTCACCACACACTTGCTCTGCCCCTGCACTTACAGAATACAGTACTAAACTATATGAGAACAGGAGGGGGCACAAGTCTTCAGAGTTTATAATCTGGCACTGAAATACAGTATCACCTAATTGCAGTGAGAGGCAGAATATAATGTGGCATAAAACAGGTGCAAAATCCTTCCAAAAAGAAAGCAGAAATTGTGTCTACTGAATCGAGGAACATATTAGGGGAAGATCTGAATTGCCTGAATTTGGAGGATAAAAACCGGAGCTTAAATGTGGCTGATTTTATATTATAATAACTAATCCACTTTGAAATAAATTCGTGCTGAAGCCCAGAAAATTCCCTGGATGAGTAAAAGTGAATTGTGGCCAAAGGAAAAAAAAAAGGATCACTAATCCTCTCATGGGGTTTCAGGAAGACATTTTGGGGAGCTATTTTGATGGAACCCTCTAGGAATTCCCTGGTCATCAATAGTTAGGGTATCTCTCATCCCCGTACTTATGTCCAACCACAAGATGTGGTCATTCAGAGAGTTGGGTGCTCACTGCATGCCATTGACCAAGGAAAGAATGTAAGTCTAAGAGGAGTATTGAAATGTAAGTATCAGCCATTTCTCTCTCGAAAGTGTTTTCTCTATTGTACAGAATTAATGTTATTTTCTGAAGCATGGTAGCAATGCTGGAGCAATGGTAAAATGAGTCTCTTGGTTACAACGTATACCTGTGATAAGTAGTAAAACATTTCTTCAGAAAGCATAATTTTTGTAATTAGCTTTCATATTAAGTGGAAAATTATTGCACAGACATTCTTCCTGTTTTGTAGATTGTGATAGCAGAAGACTGCACCAATCAATGCTTCTGCAGTAATTAATATTTAATTTTTATTGATTCTGCCACATAATTTTGATCCTTTATGACTAATGGTGATAGTAAACATGAACAGGATGGCAGAAGAGGATGTAAAAGATAGGTTTTTAGCAGGGTAATAAAGAAGGATAAGGAATAAACAAGATATAGATGTTCTTTACCATAAGTAAAGTCTAAAGGGGGAAGCAAATTTTTCTACTAGCATACTTAATGTATATCATTTACTTAGTAGATACTATGCACTAGGTTTTGTGCTAGGCACCTCAGCATTAGAAATACAATATTATTTGCCACCTTTTATAGAGAAGAATCTGGGGTTGGGAGAAAAATTGTTGCCTTTGCCCATGTACACAGAGAGCAAATGATGGAGCTGAGATCACATGTGAGTTCAATCTCACCTCATTTGTTCCCAAACTCATATTCTTTTCAATATATATTGGTCCCATACAGTGAAGCCAACCCCAGTCTTACATATTTTATCAATGAGATAGCTCTTGCCTTCATCCATCCCTTTATATGCTCTCTTTAATCTTTGCCTTGGCCTGAACTGATCCTTTCCTGCTACTGTAACAGTTACTCTTATTTTCCATTTGTGCCAGTTGTCAAGTTATTATTGTCTTTCCACTTCATATTCACCCTATTTTCCCAGCTTTGTGATAAGATATTGGACTCTACAAAGGCTCCTCCCTTGTCAACTGGCACAACGGTAGGCTTTTTCAATAGAAGGTACCAGAGGGATCTACTGAAAAGCCATAGCAGAAGCAAGAGCTCGTTCACTCAGGTGCTTTTGTTTTCTCTCTTTCTCCCTCCCTACCCTCTCCTCTCTTTCTTTCCTTCCTTCTTTCATTTTTTTTTAATAAATCCCAGCAACTAGAAAAATGCAAACCTTCAAAATGAGCGGATGTACCTCATAGAGGGATTAGAGGTGGTTCATGGGCCTGAAGAGAAGAAATAGATGTCTGGGAATCATGGGGAATAGAGTTTGCTTTAATATAAGTAATGATGTTATTACAATAAGGATATTTCAACGAGAAACAGGATATCGGTGCATGTGGGTAATTCCTTATAAAGAAACGTTGCTCAACAATAGATATCAGAGTAAGTCAGGGCACTTGCCAAAATGAATGAATGAATGTTGCAGAGGTATTCGAACTCTAGAGGAGTTGTTGGTGGTAACTGTTCCCATCCTTTGATGACTTAGATTTAAAACCCCCCTTTTGTTTCTACATAGAAAAATAGTCTATTGCATGAATATTTGCTGTCTGTCTTTTCAAATACCTGACTTTCACCTGTACCCTGTCATTACTATTGTGCTATTTTTTCTTTCTATCGGTGTTCTTGAGGCTATATCAGTTATTGTCAGATCTGTACTGAATCAGGATTCAAGTTCTCACTTCTAATTTTCAGTCTTAGTCATCCAAGTCATGGCTGCTTGATGGGAGAATACTGGATTTTTATATGAACATTTTAATGTCAGCATTTCAGTTATCCCTCATTGCCTCGTTTCGCTAACAAATATTACCCATTTTCCAGTGTTTGGTGATAACAAATTAGTGTTGTGACTCACTGGGTAGTCATACTGGAAGGAATATATTCTTTCTGAAGTTTTGGAAGTTGGGGTAAATATTTAATTTTACATAGTTGATCCCTAAAAAAATCAGCCTTAAAATAAATGTGATATGAACCAAACTAACAATAGTACAAACCAACTGTCCAGAGGGAAAAAATAATATAGTGGGTTAAAATCACTGATAAATGAAGTGAGAACACCCCTTCAGTATTTAGGCCTTTTAGATTTTCTCTCCTTTCCTCCAGTACATGCATTCCTTGTCAGCAGCATAAATGTATCTCCTTTGGTCCCAGAGATGATTTAGTTTCCAGAGCCTGGGGAAAATCTTGTTGGATTTTAGAATTTCAAGAGACCTGTAAATTCCAAACTGGAATTTACACACCAGAACTAGCCAATGGTCTATCCAGTCGGGCATCCCGCTTCCTACTGAGTCTAATGGTGGATATTTTAGGAGAAAGCCATAAACTCGCCATGATGCACCTAATTGAGAAATATAGCATTGCCAAGGAAATTTCTTCTTAACTCTGGTAGCTGGTTAGTTTATTCCATAGTGCCTGAGGCCTGATAACTGTTTATGTCTATACTACTGTTACAGAGAAACTCTTATTTTTCCTAAGAACACACTATTAAATTTCTCATACGCATCTAATCCTTAATTGAATCTTATTAACCTCTTCTGATTAACAACTCACTATAGAATGAACACATAATCACATTCTGCATTTTAACTTCACTTAAAAATTTCCAACCAGATGTACATAAAATAGCTGTATCTCTCTACATTATCAGTTTCTTAATAATACTTGTAAATAAATAAATATATATATATATATATATATATATATATATATATAACACACACACACACACACACACACACACACACACACACACACACCCCTGGAAGTCAACATAAAAAAATACTGTGTAATTAGGTACAGAATGTATTATCGGGTTATTAAGATACAAGGAGAGAAAGTTCAACGCATGACTTGTGAATGTTTCAGGTGCACTCTGTATTATTTGCTTAAACCTTTCAGGAGCCCCATATTTCTTTACTAGAAGAAAATTGCCACTGAGCTAGACTACATTAATATGAAATATGTTTAACAATGTCCTTGCTTGGAAACTACTAACAACGTGTTAACAGTTTTCTAGGACACGGTGGACAGTGTATTTTAATTCCTTGACAACAGGGCTGCAAACCACTTTATGCAACTCTGTACAATGTTGTTAAGCCATTGGTGGAAGGACCGTAAGTAAACAATCTATGTCATTAAAGGACTCAGCGCATTGTCATCACCTATTAGAATTTCAGCAGTGTGAGCAAGGTCAAAATCTTGCATTAGTACTTTGTACTTCTGTGGGTTAACTGCTACTCAGGCTGGGAGAACCAGCATTTATATTTGTTGGCAGACTAATGAAGGGGAATGGTACGCCATAAGAATTCTCTCCTCATCATCTTTTATACTTGCATTTGTTCACAGCTATGCTTGGGTTGGTAGAGAGAAGGCCTAGAAGAAACACATATCCCTTAATGATCCTCTGATTCTTTTTGCAAAGACAGCTGAACCTGTTTTGAGTGAGAAGCCATAAACTATTTCTAAGACATAATAAATGTTCAGTCAAATGCCGGTTGATTCTCTGGAATCAATAATTCAATATTTTGTTTATTAACATGACCTAAATGACCAAACGAGGACTTATTTAGACAGTATAGAATGGACATCAAAAGCACAGGACTTCCAAAAGGATGCCCTGGATTTGAGTACGTGGCCTAGGCAGTAATTGCTCTATGGCATTAGGCAAGTTACCTATCTTCTATTACTCTACTACTCATGGATGCTATTGGAGGATTAGAAAAACTAACACTTTGGACGCCTGGGTAACTCCATCGGTTAAGTGTCCGACTTCAGCTCAGGTCATGATCTCACGGTTCGTGGTTTCGAGCCCCGTGATGGGTTCTGTGTTGACAGCTCAGAGCCTGGAGCCTGCTTCAGATTCTATGTCTCCCTCTCTCTCTACCCCTTCCCCACTCGAACTCTGTCTCTCTCTCTTTCCTTCAAAAATAAATAAACATCAAAACAAGAAATTCTAAAAAAAAAAGAAAAATTCGAACAGCACTTTCTAAATCATTACTCTTATTACTACTATTATATATTTTATAATTTATGTTAAATTTTTTTAACGTTTATTTATTTTTGAGACAGAGAGAGAGCATGAACGGGGGAGGGTCAGAGAGAGGGAGACACAGAATCTGAAACAGGCTCCAGGCTCTGAGCTGTCAGCACAGAGCCCAACGCCAGGCCGGAACCCACGGAAGGTGAGATCATGACCTGAGCCGAAGTCGGACGCTCAACCCACTGAGCCACCCAGGCGCCCCATATATTTTACAATTTATAAATTACATCATTAACATGAATCAGAGAATGACATAAACATAATTTATTCTATAATTAAACTAGTTATTTTTGAGAACCAGTATGAAATGTGAATTGTATAATAATTTTAAAAATGATAGAGAATCTTGATAATAACACTATTTTGCACCCATCAAGTTCCTTTAGGGAAATGATCTGAACATTCCAATAATTCCTGTTCCAATAATTCCAATAATTACTGTTATGAGGGTATTGCTAGGTTGACAAAAAGCTTCCCACCATGTCACATCCCCTGTGAGTTGACAGAACACTTCTGTTTGAATGGCTTGGGAGCTATATGTTTCTGTAAATGTCGCCATCAAATTATTTTTAAGTGGATATCATCATCTTTATGCCCAGAATGTGTATGTGTATAGACCTCCTCGCAGGTTAAATAAATTGAGTAAAAATTGTTTCTTTATTCAAATTTTTAGTTGTGGGGCAGTTCTGCCATACAGCCACTGCCGTCACTGTACCTGACGAGTAATACAGAAATCCACAAATGTGAAAACCGGCAAAGACTTAACAAAATTTTAAAGTGAACCCAGCATGCACAGACATAATTAGCATGAGGACCCTTGGAGGTACCCACTGCCATCTGCATAAATAGAATCTCTAGGTTTAAGTATAGAATCTGGCACAGGGTCACCTGGGTGGCTCAGTGTTAACCGACCGGCTCTTGGTTTTCGGCTCAGGTCGTGATCTTACAGTTTTTGTGTTCAAGCCCCATTTTGGCCTGTGTGCTGCCAAGGCAGAGCAGCTTGGGATTCTCTTTCTCTCCCTCTCTCTCTTTACCCCCCGCCCCCCCCCCCAAATAAATAAATAAACTTTAAAAACAAAAGAATATGGCACAAAACTAATGTTTTATGATTATTTCCTTGAACACACACACACAAACACACACACATTTGAAAATTTGAAAATCTGGAAATAAGAAAATTTAAAAACAACACCCCCAATTCAGTCAATCCAAAGACTAATGCTATTTACACGTTAGAGTATGTTCCCTCACGTTTTTTTATTTTTATGTGAGGCGATCTTTCTTGTATTTTCTGTAATAATTCACACATAATTTTCCTGCTCACTTTTAACATCATAGCATATACACATTGATAATGAAATTTCAAGAACAATATTATAATATTCTATTTGGCACCTTGAAACGTGCGGTCTCTGAGGTTTTGCTTTGAAAAAATACGGTTGAAATGAACATCTTCAGGAAGCAAAGTTTTTCTCCATTGCATTTACTTTCAGAAGCAGGGTCCCAGAAATGAAATTCCTTGTCAAAAGGTAAGACAGTATAAGTCTTTGGTACATGAAGTTTTAAAAGCTATTCTTTTGCTTTTGTACCATCATTTCCTAAACTTTGCAACTCTGGCAGGTATAAGTGTTGAATTTGGGTAACTCAGTTCACAATTATTGGATTGTTATAATATTTGATCAATTTTCATGCATTGTATTTCTATTATTTTTCTTCCTTCATAAATTGTATAATTTCATTTTCTCATTATTCTCAGTGCTTTTCTTATTGCTATTTCTTACTTTTTCTTTATTAAAAGTATTAACCCTCAACTACCTGTGCTGCAAATACATTCTTCTGATTGTACTCTTTTTATATTTATTTTTGGCATGTAGATAATCCTGATCACTGTGGAGTCAAATCTGATCCTTTGAAATCAAATCTAGAATTGTTTTTTAATTATATTTTTTGTGATGGGGCACCTGGCTGGCTCAGCCAGAGGAGCATGTGAAACTTGATCTCGGGGTTCAGAGTTCAAGCCCCACATTTGGTGTAGAGATTAGTTAAAATCAATAAATGAAATTTAAAAATATATATTTTGTGTGCTTATTAATGATTTTATCTAGATTCTACAATATAGAGATTTGAAAAATTGCATAGTTTCTTCCAGTTTCATATGATTTCATTAAATCACATTCACTTCTTTAATCCATATGAAACTATACTAGATGATGATGCAAAGTGTTTTATTTTTTCTTGTTGCTCCCTTTACTGTGGTTCTTTTCCAGTGGTCATTTTTTTAAGCTTTGATATCAACTTTTCTTTATTGTTTTTGAATATATTTTCTTATATCCTTCCCTTTAACTTGAGAGTTCTTTTTTGAAAACTGGACGTTGTTGGGGCGCCTGGGTGGCTCAGTTGGTTAAGCATCCGACTTTGGCTCAGTTCATAATCTCAGAGTTGGTGGGTTTGAGCCCTGTGTTGGGCTCTGTGCTGACAGGTCAGAGACTGGAGCCTTCTTTGAATTCTGTGTCTCCCTCTCTCTCTGCCCTCCCCCATTCATGCTCTGTCTCTCTCTCTCTCTCAAAAATGAATAAATGTTAAAAAAATTAAAAAAAAAAAGAAAACTGGACATTGTTTATACATTGTCCTCTATGATTTCTTTCAAATCTTTTAAGTTTAAAATTTCTTCAATATATCATGTTTAGGAAATATCTTGCTATATTTAATTTTTAAAAATATAAGGATTGATATTTTATCAAATGCATCTTCAGTGTCTATTGAGCTTATTTTTATTATTATATATAGTATATATATATTATATATATATAATAAAATATAAGGATTGATATTTTACCAAATGCATCTTCAGTGTCTACTGAGCTTATTTTTATTATATATATATGATATC
Organism: Panthera tigris; assembly: GCF_018350195.1. Classification (NCBI taxonomy): domain Eukaryota; kingdom Metazoa; phylum Chordata; class Mammalia; order Carnivora; family Felidae; genus Panthera; species Panthera tigris. Next base: position 129,183,426 of record NC_056665.1, read on the forward strand.
ACGTTGAGTAAAAAGTTGCTCCAGCCAAGATCAAAGAGGTTTTTGCCTGATTTCTCCTTGAGGATTTTGATGGCTTCCTGTCTTACATTGAGGTCTTTCATCCACTTTGAGTTTATTTTTGTGTATGGTGTAAGAAAGTGGTCCAGGTTCATTCTTCTGTATGTCCACTGTCCAATTTTCCCAGCACCACTTGCTGAAAAGACTGTCTTGATTCCATTGGATATTCGTTCCTGCTTTGTCAAAGATTAGTTGGCCATATGTTTGTGGGCCCATTTCTGGGTTCTCTAGTCTGTTCCATCGATCTGAGTGTCTGCTCTTGTGCCAGTACCATACTGTCTTGATGATTACAGCTTTGTAGTTTGGCGTGAAGTCTGGGATTGTGATGCCTCCTGCTTTTTTTTTTTTTCTCTCTTTTCTCAAGATCACTTTGGCTATTTGGGGTCTTTTTTGGTTCCATACAAATTTTAGGATTATTTGTTCAAGCTCTGTGAAGAATGCTGGTGTTACTTTGATAGGGATTCCATTGAAAATGTAGACTGCTTTGGGTAGTATCCGCATTTTAACAATATTTGTTGTTTCTACCCAGGAGTATGGAATCTTTTTCCATTTTTTTTGTCTTCTTCAATTTCTTTCATAAGGTTTCTATAGTTTTAGGTGTATAGATTTTTCATCTCTTTGGTTAGATTTATTCCTAAGTATTTTATGGTTTTTGGTGCAACTGTAAATGGGATCGATTCCTTGATTTCTCTTTCTGTTGCTTCATTGTTGGTGTATAGGAATTCAATGTATTTCTATGCATTGATTTTATATCCTGCAACTTTGCTTCTGTGTTTTGATTTTATATCCTGCAAAGTTTGCAACTTTTTTCGTGTAATCTTTTGAGTTTTCCACATAGACTATCATGTCATCTGTGAAGAGTGAAAGTTTGACCTCCTCCTGGCTGATTTGGATGCCTTTTATTTCTTTGTGTTGTCTGATTGCAGAGGCTAAGACTTCCAATACTATGTTGAATAACAGTGGTGAGGGTGGACATCCCTGTCTTATTCCTGACCTTAGGGGAAAGCTATCAGTTTTTCCCCAGTGAGGATGATATTAGCATTGGGTAGTTCATTGTGGCTTTTATGATCTTGAGGTATGATCCTTCTATCCCTATTTTCTTGAGGGTTTTTATTAAGAAAGAATGCTGTATTTTGTCAAATGCTTTCTCTGCATCTATTGAGAGGATCATATGGTTCTTGTCCTTTTTTTATTGATGTGATGAATCACGTTAATTGTTTTGCGGATATTGAACCAGCCCTACATCCCAGGTATAAATCCCACTTGGTCGTGGTGAATACTTTTTTTAATGTATTATTGGATCTGGTTGGCTAGTACCTTGTTGAGGATTTTTGCATCCACGTTCATCAGGGAAATTGGTCTATAGTTCTCGTTTTTAGTGGGGTCTCTGTCTGGTTTTGGAATCAAGGTAATGCTGGCTTCATAGAAAGAGTTTGGAAGTTTTCCTTCCATTTCTATTTTTTGGAAAAGTTTCAAGGGAATAGGTGTTAACTCTTCCTTAACTGTTTGGTAGAATTCCCCTGGAAAGCCATCTGGCCCTACACTCTGGTTTTTTGGCAGATTTTTTATTACTAATTTGATTTCCTTACTGGTTATGTGTCTGTTCAAATTTTTTATTTCTTCCTGTTTCAGTTTTGGTAGTTTGTATATTTCTAGAAATTTGTCCATTTCTTCCAGATTGTCCATTTTATTGGCATATAATTGCTCATAATATTCTCTTATTATTGTTTTTATTTCTGCTGTGTTGGTTGTGATCTCTCCTCTTTCGTTCTTGATTTTATTTGTTTGGGTCTTTTCCTTTTTATTTTTGATCAAACTGGCTAGTGGTTTATCAATTTTGCTAATTATTTCAAAGACCCAGCTTCTGGTTTCATTGATCTGTTCTACTGGTTTTTTGTTTTGTTTTGTTTTGTTTTTTTGTTTTTTATTTTGGTTTCGATAGCATTAATTTCTGCTCTAATCTTTATTATTTCCTGTCTTCTGCTGGTTTGGGGTTTTATTTGCTGTTCTTTTTTCAGCTCCTTAAGGCATAAGGTTAGGTTGTGTATCTGAGATCTTTCTTCCTTCTTTAGGAAGGCCTGGATTGCTATATACTTTCCTCGTATGACTGCCTTTACTGCATCCCAGAGGTTTTGGGTTGTGGTGTTGTCATTTTCATTGACTTCCATATACTTTTTAATTTCGTCTTTAACTGCTTGGTTAGCCCATTCATTCTTTAGTAGGATCTTTTTCAGTCTGCAAGTATTTGTTACTTTTCCAAATTTTTTCTTGTGGTTAATTTTGAGGTTCATAGTGCTGTGGTCTGCAAATATGCACGGTATGATCTCTATCTTTTTGTACTTACTTAGGGCTGATTTGTGTCCCAGTATATGGTTTATTCTGGAGAATGTTCCATGTGTACCAGAGAAGAATGTATATTCTGCTGCTTTAGAATGAAATGTTCTGAATATATCTGTTAAGCCCATCTGGTCCAGTGTGTCATTCAAAGCCATTGTTTCCTGGTTGGTTGTTTTGATTAGATGATGTGTCCATTGCTGTGAGTGGGGTGTTGAAGTCTACTATTATGGTATTACTGTCGATGCGTTTATTTATGTTTGTGATTAATTTATTTATATAATTGGGTGCTTGCACATTTGGCATGTAAATGTTTACAATTGTTAGGTCTTCTTGGTGGATAGATCCCTTGATTTTGATACAATGCCCTTCTTCATCACTTGATACAGTCTTTATTTCAAAGTCTAGATTGTCTGATATAAGTATGGCTACTCCGGCTATCTTTTGTTGACCATTAGCATGATAGATGGTTTTCCATCCCCTTATTTTCAATCTAAAGGTGTCTTTATGTCTAAAGTGGGTCTCTTGTAAACAGCATATAGATTGATCTTGTTTTCTTATCCATTCTGTTACCCTATGTCTTTTGATTGGAGCATTGAGTCCACTGACGTCTAGAGTGAGTACTGAAAGATATGAATTTATTGCCATTATGATGCTTGTCAGTTGGAGTTTCTGGTGGTGTTCTCTGGTCTTTTCTAATCTTTGTTGCTTTTGGCATATATATACATACATATATATATATATATTCATCTTTTCTCGCCTCAGAGATTCCCCCTTAAAATTTCTTTCAGGGCTGGTTTAGTGGTCACAAGCTCCTTTAATTTTTGTTTATCTGGGAAACTTTTAATCTCACCTTCTGTTTTGAATGACAGCCTTGCTGGATAAAGAATTCTTGGCTGCATATTTTTATGATTCAGCACATTGAATATATCCCACCACTTCTTTCTGGCCTGCCAAGTTTGTGTGGATAGGTCTGCTGCAAACCTGATCTGTCTTCCCTTGTAGGTTAGGGACTTTTTTTCCCTTGCTGCTTTCATGATTCTCTCATTGCCTGATTATTTTGTGAATTTGACTATGATATGTCTTGGTGATAGTCGGTTTTTGTTGAATCTAATGGAAGTCCTCTGTGCTTCCTGGCTTTTGATGTCTGTGTCTTTCCCCACATTAGGAAAGTTTTGTGCTATGATTTGCTCACATAACCCTCTACCCCTATTTCTCTCTCTTCCTCTTTTGGGACCCCTATGATTCTGATGTTGTTCCTTTTTAATGAGTCACTGATTTCTCTAATTCTTAAATCATGCTCTTTTGCCTTCATCTCCCTATTTTTTTCTGCTTCATTATTCTCTATAAGTTTGTCCTCTGTATCGCTGATTCTCTGTTCTGCCTCATCCATCGTTGCCACTGCTGCATCTATCCATGATTGCAGCTCAGTTATAGCATTTTTAATTTCATCCTGACTAGCTTTTACTTCTTTCGTCTCTGCAGAAAGGGATTCTAATCTATTTTTGACTCCAGCTAGTATTCTTTTTATCATGATTTTAAATTCTGGTCCAGACATCTTGCTTGTATCTGTGTTGGTTAAATCCCTGGCTGTCGGTTTCTTCATGCTCTTTCTTTTGGGGTGAATTCCTTCGTTTTGTCATTTTGAAGGGAGGAAATGAATTAATGAGGTAGAAAAATTGAAATTAAAATATTAAAATTAAAAAAATATTAAAATTAAAAATAAAAACACATACTCACCAAAATCGAATAGATGATGCTAGATCCTAGGTGTGTTTTGGTCTGGGTGTTGAAAGTGGTTTGACAGATTAGAGAAAAAAAAGAGGGAGGGGAAGAAAAAAAGGAAATAATTTGAGAATTTGAGAAAATAAATACACCGAAGTAGACTAAAATGAGATGATGGGGGTAAAATAGAATTTGAAAAAATATACCCAGAAGTAAAGAATATAGTAGAAAAAAATTAAAGAAAATATTTTTAATAAAAATTAAAAATAAATATGGTTTTTTTCTTTTTCTGTATTCAAGAAAAAAGAAAAGAAACGAAAAAGGGAAAAAAGATTAAAAAAAGAAAGAAAAAAAAGAAAATCGTTTTAAATTTGAAAAAGTGAATAATACACTGTAGCGGACTAAAAATGATGGAAGTAAAATAGAATTTGAAAACATATACATAAAAGCAAAAAATACAGTAATAAAAATTAAAAATATATTTTTAATAAACATTGAAAATAAAAATGAATTTTTTTCTCTTTCTGCCAAATTCTGTTGTTCAGGTTGTGCGGATGGTTGTGTTAATCCTCCAATCAGTTTTCTAGGTGTGTAGGATGGTTTAGTGTTGGTCTGGCTGTATTTATTTCATGGACATGAGACACACAAAAAACTTCCATGCTGTTCCGCCATCTTGGCTCCTCCCTAGCATATATATTTTTTTAATCAGTGTTTTGGTTTTCTTCAGAATAATACTCAAAAGTGTGGAATTGCTAGATCATGCGATATTTCTACTATTTTTTAAGTTTATTTATTTATTTTGAAGGAGAGAGAGAGAGAGTGGTAGAGGGGCAGAGAGTCAGGGAGAGAGAGAGAATCCCTAGCAGGCTCTGCACCGTCCTCCCCATGCTGGGCTGGATCACACAAACCATGGCTAAGCTGAAATCAAGAGTCAGATGCTTAACGAACTGAGCCACACAGAGGCCCCTCTACTTTTAATTTTTGAGAAACCTCCATACACTTTCCTGCCAATTTACATTCTCACCATTAGGTCATACTTGTTCCCTTTTATTCCACATCCTCACCAACACTTGTTATTTCTAGTCTTTTTTGATAATAGCACTTCTAACTGGTGTGAGGCCATATGTCATCGTGGTTTTGGTTTATATTTCCCTGATGATTAATGATGGAGAACATCTTTTTATATACCTGATGGCCATCTGTATGTCTTCTTTAGAAAAATGCTTATTCCTATATTCTGTTAATTTTTTAATTGGATTGTTTATCTTTTTTGCTATTGAGTTGTATGAGTTCTTTCTATATTTTGAGTAGTGGCCCCTAAACACGTACATAATTTGCAAATATTCTCTCCCATTCAGTAGGTTGCTTTTTCATTTTCTTGAAAGTTTCGTTTGCTGTGCAGAAGCTTTTTACTTATGTAGTCCCACTTGTTTATTTTTGTCTTTGGCATCAGATTCAAAGAACTATGGCCAAGACCAAAGTCAAGGGGCTTACTACCTATGTTTTCTTTTAGGAGGTTTATGGTTTTATTCTTTATAGTTAAGTCTAACCCGTTTTAAATTAATTTTTGTATATGGTGCAAGAAAGTAGTCCAGTTTCATTCTTTTGCATATGGCTGTCCAGTTTTCCCAAAACCATTTATTGAAGAAACTTTTCTTTCCCCATTGTATATTCACAGTCCCTTCTTGTAAATTAATTGACTGTTATGTGTGAGTTTATTTCTGGGCACTGTATTCTGTTCCATTGTTCCATATGTCTGTTTTTATGCCAATACCATACCATTTTACTTTATTTTTGTTATAGTCTGAAATATGGGAGTGTAATGCTTCTAGCTTTGTTCTTTTCCCTCAAGATTTTTTTGAATATTTGGGGTCTTTGATGGTTACATACAAATTTTAAGATTTTTTTGTTCTATTTCTCTGACAGATGCCATTGGAATTTTGATAAGGATTGTGTTGAAACTGTTCATTTGAGCATGGATATTTTAATGATATAAGTTCTTCCAACCCATAAGTAAAGTATATATTTCTATTTATTTGTGTCTTCTTCAATTTTTAAAATTAATACCATGTAGTCTCTTACCTTTTTGGTTAAATTTATTCCTAATATCTTATTCTTTTTCATGCAATTGTAAATGGAATTGCCTCTTTTTTTTTTAATTTTTTTTAACGTTTATTTATTTTTGAGACAGAGAGAGACAGAGCATGAAAGGGGGAGGGCCAGAGAGAGAGGGAGACACAGAATCGAAAGCAGGCTCCAGGCTCTGAGCCATCAACCCAGAGCCCGAGGCGGGGCTCGAACTCACGGACCGCGAGATCGTGACCTGAGCTGAAGTCGGACGCTTAACCGACTGAGCCACCCAGGCGCCCCGGGATTGCCTCTTAATTTTTCTTTCTGATTGTTCAATAGTAGTGATTAGAAACAAAACAGATTTTTACATTATTGATTTTATATCCTGCAACTTCACTGAATTTGTGTATTAGTCCTAACGGTTTTTTGATGGAGTCTTTTGGATTTGCTATATATAAATATCATGTCATCTGCAAATAGTAACAATTTTACTTTTTTTCCAATTTGGATACATTTTATTTCTCTTTCTTGACAAATCGCTCTGTCTAGAATTTCCAATACTATGTTGAATAAAAGTGGCAAGAGTGGGATGGGTATGCTTGTCTCATTCTGATCTTAGAGTAAAAAGCTTTCAGCTTTTCACTGTTACGTATTATGTTAGCTACAGGCTCTCGCCATATCTTATGCTGAGGATGTTTCCTCTGTACCCTCTTTGTTAAGGGTTTTTATCATAAATGGCTGTTGAATATTTTCAAATGCTTTTTCAGCATCTCTTGAGATGATCATATGATTTTTATCCTTCATTTTGTTAATGTGGGATACAATCCTGACCGATTTGCAGATGTTGAACCATCCGTGTACCCCTGGACTAAGTCCCACCTGATCATGGTGTGTGATCACTTTAATGTACTTGTGAATTTGGTTTGTTAAGATTTTGTTGAGGACTTTTGGCATCTATGCTCATCAGGAATATTGCCTTGTAATTTTTGTTTTTCCTTGTAGAATCCTTATGTGGTTTTGGTATCAGGCAGTAGTAGACTTGTAAAATTTATTTGGAAGAGTTCCCTCCTTTTCTAATTTGGAAGAGATTGAGAAGAATTCTTTAACTGTTTGGAAGGATGTGCTAGTGAAGCTGATCAGTCCTGGGCTTTTGTTGTTGGGATGCTGTTGATTACTGAGTCAATCTCCTAACAAGTAATGGGTCTGTTCAGATTACTTATTTCATCATGATTTGAACTTGGTAGACTGTGTGTTTCCAGAAATATATCCACTTATTCTACGTTGCTTAATTTAGCATATAATTGTTCACAATAGTCTTTTATAACTGTTTGCATTTCTGTTGTATCAGTTGTGATATCTTCTCTCATTTCTGACTGTTATCTAATTTGGATTGTCTTTCTCTTTCTTGGTGAGTCTAGCTAAAGGTGTGTCAATTTTGCTTATTTTTTCAAGAACCAACTCTTACTCCCGCTTATCTTTTCTATTGCCTTTTTAAATTTTCTATTGCATTAGGTATATTCTAATCTTTATTTCTTTCATTGTACAAACTTTCAGCCCAATAAGCATTTTAAGACTAGTTTTAAACATAGTAGCTCCTTACACTCATGTTTTTACATTCCCTAGTCTGGCTTCAGGGGAAAAAATACTGTTGCAAAAGAAAATAATTTTTAAATAATCTTTCTGAAATCCTGTATTAACCAGAAGGAAAATATGTATGCCAACTAAAATTCAACTAATTGAGGTAATTTTGTCTTGTTTTTGTTTCTTTTTTCACAATTGTATTTTCTTCTATATGTCTTTTGTTCTTTCCCTTTGTATTCTGCACACACACACACACACAAAATACTTTGTATTTTCAATACCCAGTTGTCCAACGTTTTTTATAGAACTGAAATCTTCTCACAAAGAACATCAGGATTTATCTTGAAATACTAGTGACAATAATGCTGAATGGGATTGAAGCTAATATTATTTCAGACCGACCAGTTTGTGATTGCATTTTGTATATATTACCACTGGAGTGTCAGTTCAAAGTGGGAGAGATTTTGAAGGTCTTCTTTTCTTCTTCCATCCTAGGATCTAGGATCGTGCCTGGAGGTATCCAGTATATATTTACTGAACATTATTGAATAAGTCTTCCAAACAATTCAACATGAAGGTATTATTAATTGTCCCCTATTTTACTGCTTGGAACGGAATGGAACTTTTGAACAGAAGTTTCGATAGATTTTAGATTTTTCCAAAGCGAGATTTTTCCAAAGCAAGACTTTTCCAAAGAGAGACTTGAGGCAAGCCTGATATTTGGATCTGTTGAACGATCCTCCTGGAAACTTACCTTCCTTCCATCCAGTCTTATAAATGCACAGGAATTTGTATGAGTATTTTGCACCAATTACTTAAACCTAGTGTGCGAGTGAGCATATAGCAGATTCTCCAGGTTAATTAGGAGGAGGGGGATAGGAGGCCATATAACAGGAGCCAGAAATCAAACCCAAGTCTAATTGTAGCCATATGTTTCCCTTTAATCTACACCGCCTCACATGGAAACATGAGCTGGTGTTGAGATCTGTATGTTATCCAACGTTCAGAGTATGACTGTGTGTGGGTCTGTACATGTGTGCATTTGTGTATATATAAGAGAGTGGGATTTTGGAGTGAATTAGAATATATTTTAAATAACTTTCTCACAGATCATTCCATCTGTCAGAATTTGAATCACACATCCAGCTCAAATTGACATCTCTCATAATATATTCATTACCGTCTATCATATAAACTTGGTTTCTCAGATATCTTTGTGCATATGTCACCATGCATATATCGTTATTCGTTTTTATCACAATATAAGGCATTATGTTAGGGGCTAACAGTTTTTGCCCTAAGGCCCTGATAGTGAACATTCTGAGAAATGAAGAAGTGTATCTTGTACTATATACACTGGTAATATTGTCTTAAGAAATTTTTGCTGAAGTAAAGTGCGGAAAATGTACCAACTATGTTGATTATATAACAATAGTTAACTTTTACCAGAAGTGTCCAGTATGCCAAGCAATGTCTAGGTGTTTTAGAGATACAATTCCATCTAATCCCCACAATAATCCACCAAATAAGTACTACTATTATCATTCTCATGATCCCAGTAATGACATTAGGGTAAGATAATATGCCCAAGATGATACAGCTAGTCAAAAGGAAAACTGGGAATTAAAATAAGACCATGGGCACCTGGGTGTCTCAGTTGGTTAAACATCCAGCTCTTGATTTTGGCTCAGGTCACGATGCCAGGGTTGTGGGATTGACTCCACATCGGGCTCTGTGCAGAATGCAGATTAAGATTAAGATTATGTTTTAAGATTCTGTTTCTCTCTCCCTCTACCACTCTCCCCCAGCTCATGCTCGCTCTCTCTCTCTCTCTCTCTCTCTCTCTATCAAATGAAAAGTATTAAGAATAAAAAGAATACTGATCCTTATCAACTTTTTTGGTGAGAAATGAGTCCCACCTCTTACCCCCATGCAGAGATCTGCCTCCTAATGAATGAACGCAGTGATCCACAACATGCTGCTCACTAGCGTGATATCCAGAAAAAGGTCCAGGTCTCATGACGGCCAATCTGGTGGTATTTATATTACTTCACTAAACCCTGAACTACCCTACATGAAGCCACATCTCTCTTGCTGCAAGTTGTATCCTAGGACTTGGTATATGGCATCTTATATCCTTCATGCCAAAATAAATGTTTGTTTTTTTGAATTAGTGGATAACAACAGAATCAAGTTCCTTACCTGTCTATAATAATTTGATTCTCATGTGGAAAGGTAGCTATTTCAGACACACGACTGCCGTGTTTAAGGCCTGTGTTTCCAAAGAAGCACATTCTGTACTGCTCTGTAAGCCGATATTCATCAAGATACTGCATTTATTATTTTGGATATGAAGTCCTGAGCTAGTTTGATAATGACATTAATTGTCATGTATATCTAGAACAACCCCTGAGGACTTTGTAAAATCTGAATATACGTGCCACATGATTCATTCCTTAGGTAGGCATCTCTGGGATATGTCGGGATGGCTAGTGTTCAGTCACAGGTGAGTGAGAGATATTTGGAAATGTCAGTGTTAGCAAAGAGAATGAAATCTGCATTTGAAAACTTGCCCAGAGGTTTCAGCAAGGTTAACTCTTCTGAGATGTGCAAAAGGCAGTGTGCCAAGTCCCCAAACTGCCTAAGCAATCAGATAAACACACATGTTTGCATGTGACAGTGACCATTGACAGATGACCTAGGAGAGCCTGCCAGAAAACATGTCTCGATTAGTACTTGACTGGATGCTCTCTTGTGCCTTGTGCAGCGAGCTGAACTCTGTTTGGTAAGGCAAATGCACTTCTTTGTAACTCTGGTGTGCAGCCACAGTTTGGGCCTATTTATTCCACATTCTCATCAGTCTTTCAAATGTGCGATAGTTTTTTAAGGCCTCATTTAAAGCCCTGAGATAAACAATGGATATAATAAATCTGTGAATCGCATGAGTAAAGATGAAATAAACCTCAATGCTATATAAGAGATAATTATCAGGATTCTAATGCTAGGAGCGTGTGTGTGTGTGTGTGTGTGTGTGTGTGTGTTTCGTTTTTATTCTTGTCATTGAAATGGTAAAATATGTGTTCATTACTAAGGCTATATTTATTTCTTGATCGTGGTGGCTATCAGGAAGGACAGGGTAACCATGAGAATAGAATAGGACAAAGAGTCCGTAGGCATGGCTTCAAGCCAGAGCTGTGAAACTACCCACCTAGGTGCTCTCTGCCTGGTGTATGGGTTTAATCTTAAGTAATATGAGAATTAAATGATCTCTAAAGGTCTGTTTTCTTCTCCACAATCCAATAATATTTTGTCTTTTGAAACATTATTTGGCATTTCTGAAAAGTTCACTCAGCACACTCAATATAATAGCTTTATAGAAAGGAAATCTGTAATTCCTATATTCCAGGAGTTGTGTGTGTGTGTGTGTGTGTGTGTGTGTGTGTGTGTGTGTGTGTGTTATGTGGATTCATTCTTGGGTTTATGCATTTTTATGTGTTTGAAACACTTGCTATATAATAGAAGTTCTTCAAATAAACATCTTTCAAGCTTTAGATATCTACTTCCTTCCCTCTTCTCCTTTCTTCTTGTAAGAACAGCACAGTGATGTAAAAGAGTGAAAAGCATTTAAAATTTGTTAACATGAATTGCACAGTTAGGAGCAATCCTTCTGAAACCTCTGCATCTGATTATGATAATTAGAATCATAGCCATGAATTATCTAGTCATTAAGCCATATATCTTGCTATTACAGAATCATAGGTATGGATTATCCAATCATTAAGCCATTTATATTATTATCATTATCCAATCATACGTAACACTTTTTAAAAATGTAGCTCTCTGAAGGCATCAGCACAATGTTCAAGGAGTCATCCCTCCAGGGGACAAGATACCAGATGGGGAGAGATACACTGTGGGAAGGATATTCCCCAGTGCTTTCTTCTTAAATCCAAGTAAATAGCAAGGAATGGGTTAAAAAGTCTAAGAAAACTTTTTATAGAATCAGTTTCAGGGAGAAAAACAATGGAAATGTAGGGCCCATTGAAGAGAAGATACCCTGGCAAACATCTCTGGATTTTATTTGTGATTCCTGAAAGGTTTCTTCTTAGAGTAAATGCACTAGAAGTGGACCATGCCACACTTAGACTGGAATCATCTTACTACAGATTGAATTAAAGCGATCTTCCAGAAGAAAATAATATCTTCTCTGGAAAAACAAAACAAAACAAAAATACAGTATCTAGAGACTCTACAATGTTTCATATATTCGGTCTAGAATTTAAAAACAAATTACAGGCATGCCTAAAGATAGGAAGAAATGATTCAAAACAACACATAAATTTACACAATAGAGGCAGATAGGCCAACATATGTTGGAGTTAGTGATGAACTTTAAAATAAATGTAAAAAACAAAATCTGATCAAGAAAATGCAACACAAAATGAAGGGTTTTGCCAGAGTACTGCAATCTATGTAAGATGCAAGACATTAAACTGGAATCATTAAACTATGTAAGACATTAAACTATGTAAGACATTAAACTATGTAAGACATTAAACGAGAATCAAAACTATAATAACTAAAATTTATTTAATGAGATAAGTAACAAATGAAAAACAATAAAAGAACAATTAGTGAGCTGAAATCTAGCTAAGTAAAAACATATCTGAATGGAAAGAAGGAAAGAAAAAATTAAATAAATAAATAAACAAATAAATACATTCAGTAAAGATCTTCTACAGTCATATGAAACAATGGAAAGTTTTATTGTCCATGAGGTTAAAGTAGAAGAAAAGGAGAACCAGAATGAGACGACAACAGTATTTGAAAATTATTCGGAAAGATTTTTGTTGTTGTTGTTGTGTTTTTAGAGACAGAGAGAGAGAACAAGCATCTATGCATGCTCATGTGCACAGGGGAGGGGAAGAGGGGGAGAGAGAGAATCTTAAGCCTGTTCCACACTCAATGCAGAGCCCAATGCAGGCTTTGATCTCATGACCCTGGGATCACAACCTGAGCCAAAATCAAGAGTCAGACACTTAAACAACTGAGCCATCCAGGCACCCCTAGAATTTTTTTTCAAAATTGTTGAAAGGCATCCAACCACAGATTATTAAAGATTTATTAATGCAAAACAGAATATTTACAATAAAGCCACACTGAGGTACATCATACCAAAATTGCTGAATGCCAAAGATGAAGAGAAAATTTTGAAAGCAACACACAGTGTCTTTAAAGGAGCAATAATAAAACCGATGGCTAACCCTTCAATAGAAATAAAGGAAGTCAAATTAAGTCTTTAATTACCAGCCCAGATTAAAACAAAACCAAAAATACCTCCTACCACAAGAGAGGTTGGAATTTAAAACAAGAAAAAGACAAAGATGGTGATGCAAGTACCATCAGAAAGAAACTTTGGGTCCATCTGGGTGGTTTAGTTGGTTAAGCTTCTGATTCTTGATTATGGCTCAGGTCATGATCTCATGGTTTGTGAATTTGAGCCCTGCACTGGGCTCTGTGCTGACAGTATGGAGCCTGCTTGGGAATCTCTCTCTCCTCTCTCTCTGCCCCTTGCTCACACACTCTCTCTCTCTCAAAATAAATAAATTAATTAAAAAAAAAAGAGGGGCGCCTGGGTGGCTCAGTTGGTTAGGCAACAGACTTCGACTCAGGTCACGTTCTCACAGTTCATGAGTTCAAGCCCCATGTCAGGCTCTGGGCTGACAGCTTAGAAGCTGGAGCCTGCTTCAGATTCGGTGTCTCCTTCTCTCTGCCCCTCCCTGCTTGCTCTCTGTCTCTGTCTCTGTCTCTCTCTGTCTCTCTCAAAGATACATAAACATTTATAAATAAATAAATAAATATTAAAAATAATCTTTGAATAGCTATATTAGTACCAGATCAAGCAGTTCTGAGATATATTTTTCAAAACTATATTTCATAAAGATAAAATTGACAGTCTACTGAAATGATTCAACACTTATAAATTTGTAGGCATTTAATAGCACAGCCTCAAAAAATGAAAGAAAACAAAGCAAACCAACAGAAATAAGGGGAAAATAGATATACCTGCATATGGAAGATTTTAAAACACATTCCTTAAATACTGATAGATCAACCAGACAAATATTCTGCAAGGATATATATAATAAACCAGGTTGACTTAATTGACATGCAAAGAACCCTGAATTCTCAAATTGCACAGCCCACATTTTTTTCAAGTGCACGTGGAGCACTGACAACATTAAGAATACAATACACCATTGGGTTGTAAAGCAAGGAATCTTTCAAGGAATCTTTCAAGGGATCTTTAAAAAATTCCTCATTCAACTTGACAAGATTCACTGGTCTTGGGTTTGAATGTAAGTCAAACTCTGTAGACAGAATAGGCTTTGTCCACCACCGAGTTTATTAGCTTTAAGAAAAGATACATGACACACGCTACAGCGAAAATGGCAAAACACAGGAGTCTCAGACACAGTACCCCCATGACTTCAGTATGCTCTTGGGATGTGAATGGCATGAGAGACTGAGCTGAGGATGTGTGAAACCACTTCAGTCCCGAGAGGCTGGCTTCTTTGGGGGCTTCTTTAGCTTTAATAACTGGTTATATGTGTGCTCTCGGATACATGGCTCTCTCCCCTTTTTCAGAGTAGCTCAAACTCACCGATTGCAGGTTACTCAATAAACAGTCTCAACAATTAGGCACGTGTGCTTAGTCAAAGCATAGCATTTATTACAGATCCAGTTTGGTCCTATAAATTTCTTGACTTATTATTGCAAAAGGATTCTAGCAAGTTTACCCCTCGGGTGAGACTAGAGAAAAGGACACAGATAAACTGTTAACTAATCCCCCCAAACAAGAAATCATGAACATGAAGATAATTATAACTCATACAAATATTTGAAAATTAAATCATGCATTTCTAAATAAACAAAGGAAGAACCAAAAGAGAACACAACAACAACGAAAAATCAACACCTGAAAGAGTTAAGGGAAGTTGTGTTTAGAAAGAAGATAGGACAAGACTAACCAATCAAACCCAATGAATATAGAAAGAAAGAAAAATACAATATATATAGCAAATGTACAATAGACATCTTAAAGCATACCAAAGTTTTTTTTCTTTGCAAATTATGATAAAATTTCTACAATGAGTGATCAATAAAATGAGAATACATAAGTTAACAATATTCAAAACTGTAAAAATATACATTACATTCAAACATATGATACACAAATTAACAACACCAAAATTTTAAAAACATACATTAAAAACATTGAGATGATACTATGAATATTTGTATGCTATAAGTTTATGATAAAATCCAATGACCATGGATGATTTAAGAGAGAAATAGCTACCTTTACAATATTTGTGCACCCAAAAACATGCAAGTAGCTTTATATTAAATAGTAAATATTGAAAACTGTTACTTTGAGGTTAGAGACAGACTAGTCACCTTCTAGGCAACATAGTACTGGAGATCTCAGTAACAAAGAGACAAGTTTACTCAGATCCTGGAGCTATGTTGGATTCTATGTCTCCCTCTCTCTCTGCTCCTCTCCCTGCTCGCACTCTGTCTCTTTCTCTCACACAAAATAAATAAACGTTAATTTAAAAAAAAGGCAAAAAGTTGGAAATAGAAGGCTGAGGCAGGTTTACCAGAGGCAGTAAAAAACGGCAATGAATCTGACAGTGATGGAAGAGAGGAAAAATGTATCATAAGGATATATAAGAAATAAAATGAAGCCCTCTAGTTATGGTCGAATATGATATGACCTCCTGAAGATGTTTCCACCATAGCTTAGAAAAATTTTAATATTCATAGTGATGAGCCCGAGGAATATGGGAAATATTTATTGCATTCTTTAAAAATAGGCATCAAATGCTATAGGTCTGGGTTTATAAAAATAGATAGGTTTTAGGTATGTCAGGGAAACTTGCCACATTAAAATGTGATTTATAAAGCAATTTTCTAAATGTTAAAAAAAATACACTCATCTACGTCTCACTTTTAAAACTATCCCCTGGTGGAGAAGTTCATTGAGTTTTTCTATTTGAATAGAAGAGGCTTCCTTTTGTTAATTGCACACTTAATGAATCTCTACAGGAGGCCACCATGAAAGAGGCAGCATGTTATTCCTCAAGGAAATGTTTCTCGTTTCTACTGACACGTGTCCCCAGATGAACCTTTCTGTTTCTATCAAATCTCTCAAAGAGTGTGGAGACTTGGAGAAATCCAACAGACGCTATACCTCTCCATTTGAGGTATTAAAATAGTAGAAATGAGTAAAGCGGCTGCTTCATATGATTACAGTTAAAGGAGTTTTTATGAAGTATCAAAATATTGGTGATTTTGTGTCTTAATTTAAATACTGTAAATAATTTTATATTACTTACTATTATATTCTTATTAGGGATGGACGCATGAGGACTTCTATGGGCTGGAGAAGTGTCAGCAAAGCACAGATTTATGGGGCCAATTAAACAATAAGCTTCATATACCTTGGTTAAATAAGTCTGTAATCAGGCAGTCTCATTATTATCTGTAAAGATGAGTAGAAATTGATGAGCACATGTGTTTTTGGCATAGTTATTTCAGAGATCAGTTAACATGTAACTGCAATGCTGTTAACAAAGTCGTATGAATTAATGTCTAATACATTTTTATTAACTGGGGGAGTGGACTAGTGTGATTTAGTGACATATATTGATTCTGTAACACATATATTAAAAGCTTTTTTTGTTATGTTATAACATGAGTAGTAACGCAAGTTGGTATTATAAGACAACGAAATGGAGAGTTACTTTAATGAGTAACTTGTAATTATCACATCTTTAATTATGACTCCTAGTGTGTTTAGCATTGACCTTTTCCTTAAGCATATTAAGCCTATCAACTGAAAATGTCTTTAAACTACTAATTTTCTTGCTAATATTTTTCTCATATAAAAAGAAAAATAGTAAATTCTAGCCAAGCCAATTTCACAGGCATTAGATTTCAATTAGTGGATGTGTGCATTTTCCCTCAAGAGAATGCAGTTAAAATAGTAAAAATTCAACTATATAAACATCAAACTTATCTAACAATTCTAAAGAACGTTAATGATGGAGAATGAGTACAGACTGTTAAAGTGTTTAAACAGCCTGTGAAACAGTACTGGGGTGTAGAATTGCTCTAATAGCCCCTCTCAAAAATGTCAGTAAGGGACTGGGTACATTTCTGTAGGAATCATCTGGTGAAGACCTTTTAATTACTGTTACTATGTGTTCACTGATCCCCAACTAGTTTGATAAGTGCAACTGTTCAAAACAAAACTAACATCAAACAAATGTGTAAGTCTGTATCTACTGACAGAAAGACTTCATGTTGGTTCTCTCTTTAGACATAATATGAATTAGCTCGGCTAAGTGGGGGTCCTTGTGTGAACTTTGCTGGTAGAGTGGGCTGAGATGCAGAGGATATCCCGAAGCTATCTAGGAAACTGATCCAGGTTGCCCTATGGCTCTGGCTTCCAGCTTCATAGTTTTGTGGTAACACAAATTACGTTAACACTACTTTAGTAAAGTACTGCTGTAGGCTCTCCCGTATCGACAGGATATTTTATAATTCAAAGTTTATTGCCATCACTAGTTAGGCACTTCTAAACTAGAAACCTGTGATCCCTATTTTTCTCATTTGGGTCTTCTAATTTTATTTGCATGTATAACATCTGCTTAGCTCAGAGCAACGAACAAACTATTAAGACTTTGCTGATAATGGGAGCTTCAGGATTTTTATTTACATATGTTTCAGTCTAAAATATGGACTCTTGGGACACACATACACATAAATACAAATGCACACAAGGAAGAATTTTACTTCCAATCCATGTAGATGCTTCCTAATTATTCTTAACATCTATCGCTACCAGCAATTTGCTTTTTTTATTATTGTGTTCCTCAAATGGGATGTCAATGTCGTGAAGAGGGTCATAGAATGGGCTTCTTAGAAAGAGATCCTGAGTTGAAAGGTGACTTATAGATTTATTTGGCAGTATTGTTGAGAGATTTACCACGAAAAGAGTTTGGAAGGCATGATTGAACCCGGGGAGACTGGCAATGCAGTTGCAACTGTGATTTAGCTGGTCTCATACGAATGTTTGGAGCTGAGTTGACCATTCAGAGTGGCTACTCCTCCTGGGGGCAGATTGGAGGGCAGGAAGAAGGAATGGTAAACTTGGGTCAAGAAGTCCCTCTGGCCAAGAGCAATTCCCAAGGATGGATGCTGTTGTGAGCCAGTAGCATCTAATGTTCCCAGCAAGTGGGACACGGCTGCATTTTACCTGACATGGCACCAGTTTTCAATGCGGGGGGCTTTGGCTTGATTTGCATTGTTCCTTCCCATATTCCCAAAGCTTAGCACAGTGCCTAGCAGATAGCATGTGTTCAGTGAATAACTGCTAAAAGAAAATAAATTATTTATCAAAACCTCATAACTTATAGGTTATCAGATCTATAAAACCCTGACAAAATAAGCTGTGAATTGTGTTCCAGACTAAGAAGGAAGAAAAACTATCTTAGAGCTCTCCCTATTAATGTAAAACCTAGATATAAGGTTATGTTTAATATAAAACAGAGTAATTGTTGGAAAGGAATCAGTGATGATTTTTCCAGTATGTAATGGGAAATACTTTGGTAAATATTAATATTACAGCCAAGGAACTCTCATTATTAAATGGGAAAAGAAGACAGTATATATAGGTGAGACCATTTGAAATTTTGTAAATCTCAATCAATGTCTATGAATCTGGTAACTTTGGAAATAGATATGCCAGTTTATTCTAGCATGCTTTAAATGTAAGTGTTTTAGGGAACTTCAGTTTACATAACAATTACATGCTCTATTTTAACTGGTATCTTAATTTATTATTTAGAAAATTATGATGGTCTTGATTTGATTAAATCTACTCAAAAACTGCTTGCTCATTTCTGTAGATACATGCTAAAATTGGGATGATACAGAAAAGTATATTATGGACCCAGGGCAAGCACAGAATACACATATGTGGAGCTTCAAATGTGTATCATTATACAGGAGCAAAAATATCTGGCTGGTCAGTTTCTCCTGGTAACCTTTAATGTCATAAGAGAATGGAACATCAATCAGATATTAAGGGGAAAATGTATCAGCCACGGAGTAGATAATGAGTCAAGCTTTTCTACAACTTTGAAACCTGCAGAGAGTTCTGTACCTGTTAGAAATCAAGGTTGTGGTGCCTGGGTGGCTCAGTTGGTTAATTAAGCCTCTCACTCTTGATTTCGGCTCAGGTCATGATCTCATGGTTCCTGAGTTTGATCCCCACATGGGGCTCTGCATTGACAGCACAGAGACTGCTTGGGATTCTGTTTGCCTCTCTCTCTGCCCCTCCCCTTCTCAGTCTCTATGTCTCTAAAGAATAAATAAATAAGTGTTTAAGAAAAGAAATCAAAGAGAATTTTCCCTATAATTTCTTCATGAAAGCACTATTTAAGATAAATTATAGGTAATAAAGGGATGTCTGGAGAAATTACAGATAGGACTGATATTAGACATTTGAAAAAAAATATTTAAAAAAGTGTAGGATTAGGTCCCAAAATAGAATGTAAATGCAGATGCTGTGACAATGTAAAAATGACAAAACACAATTTGGGAGAAGTAGTAAAGAAGTTAAGAGAGTAAGTTCAATGTCTCTTCTCTAATCACTGACAAGTCAAGTGATAGATTAATACCATTTCAAAGTACTTAGAAAGATAAATATTGAAGAAATGGGGTGACTGAATTTCTATCTAACAAATTGTTATATAATATTATTGTATAAAATATGATTTTAGAGTACAGAATAAATACAGACATTCCTCTATACTACAGCACCTGCACACACGTGCACATGGCAATGAAAATCTTAGTGGGGTTTGTATGTTAAAACTATAAAAACCAACACTATAACCTAAAATCATATGACAGAGCTAACATGAAATATATCTGCCATATGGTAACTATGAACAGAGTAAGAACACACATTAAAAGAAAGGTTTTGTGAAGTAGGACACAAAGTAAACCCCTAAACCAGGTTGTAAATCCAGAATACAGTAGAGAGACACAGATAAGACAGTGGTTGAGAAAGTTTGAAAATAAAAAGAGAAATGAAGGTATGTTAGGCAGACTCAAGCAAAAAGGGAGTGTGCAATTTACATGTGATCCCAGACATTTGCATAACTATGTACTAGGTAACATCAACATGCATAAAGCAAGCAAAAAAGGTAAACTTTGGATACAGAGAAACTCATCGTAATAGGAAACACTAATTTTCTCGGTTCACAAGAGATGACTAAAGTAAGAAAATAAAATATAAACATAAAATAATCAGCACATGGATGATGGCATATAACTGTGAAAATCATAAAAATAAAAAAAAATCTCAGATATTCATGGAATATTCACAGATATTAACCATATATTAGTTTGCAACAAACTAATCATACTGCCAAATGAAATTCTGTGAATTAATGACAAAGCTAGAAAAAATTATCTTTCCACAAAGAAATATGTCACCATCCAATGATATTACAGTATCAATGGCTATATTCCCTATATTCCTTATGTTGTACCTTTCCTCCTAAGACTTCTTTATTCCATAACTAAAAGCCTGTATCACCCACCCCCCTTTACCTATTTGACCATTCCTCCCATCCCCATTTCCTCTGGCAATTAATCACTTTCTAAATTTTTTTTAACATTTACTTATTTTTGAAAGACGGGGGAGGGGCAGAGAGAGAGGGAGACACAGAATGTGAAGGAGGCTGCAGACGCCAAGCTGTCAGCACAGAGCCTGATGCAGGGCTTGAACCCACAAGCTGGGAAATCATGACCTGAGCCACAGTGGGACACTTAACCGACTGAGCCACCCAGGTGCCCCTGGCAATTATCATTTTTAATATTCACAAATCAATCAGTGTCATACACCACATCAACAAAATAAAGGATAAAAATCATATGATCATCTCAGTAGATGCAGAAAAATTATTTGTGTTCTGAAAGTCAAATAGAAATAAATAAATATCATTGGGGGGTGAGCACAGCATAACGTACAGAGATGCTGAATTACTACTGCTGAACACTTGAAACTAATGTAACATTATGTGTCAACTATACCCAAATAAAAAATTTAAGCAAAGACAAAAGTTAAAAGGAATGAGAAGGCTACATTGCATGACATACATAAACTTGAAAAACTGGATAAAAATGGATAAGGTAAGGAGATTAGGAGTACTGAGTAATGTTAAAAGAAAAAAATAGATGTTTTTAGGAAACTATATTTATCAAAATTGACTTCATGAGACATTTAAGGTCTAAAAAATATCAACATCCATAGTGGCCATGGAGAGTGTGTTAAAAATCATTAAATAGAGCAGTTTCTCTAATGCAAACAAACTATTTAAAACTTCATGAAATGAACAGTCTCCTTTCAGAGAACTGTAAAGTGGAATGGATGTCAGGAAACTTTTATAGGATACACAATAAAGAACCATGAAACATAAAAAATATCTGGTTGGCTGGGACCACACAGTCAACCTTGTTTGGGGTGATGAGACCCAGATTCAGCTTGTCTTTGGGGATCGTCCGACTAAGAATACTGTGTTTCTGGTAAAGCGGAATGTTCACAGGGATACAAAAGTTGTATAAGTCTTGTTTGTCTGATGTGACACCACATGCAGGGGTGACTCCATCTTGGGCCTAGAAATTAATTCCAACAGGTGTTATTAAAGATCTACTTTTAAGCAAAAATACCACAGCCAAGTCTTTCACAAGAAAATTTAATCAGACATTTAAACAGAAGATGATTCCCATGCTATTTAAGCTATTTCAGAAAATAGAAAAAGGAAAGAAAACCTCCAAACCCTATGTATGAGGCAAGTATAACATTGATTCCAAATTTAGCATACAAAAATTAAAAGAATTTTCGCTTATCACTATTAATAAAAATCATAAACAAAGTACTAGGAAAATCCCATAGAATATGAAAATAAAAACACATGACTAAGTGGAGTTTATTCCAGAAATACTAGTGTATATCAACACTAGGAAAGCTTTTAATAAAACAATAAAATGGCAAGGAACAAAAGGCAATAATCATTGTTTATGAAAAAAATCAGTCTTTAAATAGGAATAGATGGATATCTGTTAACATGACAAAAATACCTTTCTCAAACACAAAATCTAGAACACGCTTAACGGAGAAAAAACTTGATCATATCCCACTAAAGTCAGGAACAAGAAGTGGCCACACAGACCACTAGTATTAAACATTGATGGCATATGTATTAGACAGGGGAAAAAGTGCATAAAAATTGAGAAGAAAGAGGTAAAACTATCTGTTTGCAAACAATATAATTGAATGATAAGATAATTTGAGAAGCAGGATATAAGATTACTATATAGAAACAAATAGAACATATTTATTAAAAGCTAGTAGGAAGATATAAAGAAATCCATTTATAATAGCAATAAATAATTTTACAACAAAATATCTGGCAATAAACTTAATATGTAAGAATTGTCTTTTACAAATACTGTACTGAAGAGGAAATAAGAAAAAACATAAAAGAGGGGCGCCTGGGTGGCTCAGTCGGCTAAGCGTCTGACTTTGGCTCAGGTCATGAGTTCAAGCCCCACGACAGGCTCTGTACTGACAGTTCAGAGACTGGAACCTGCTTCAGATTCTGTGTCTCCCTCTGTCTCTCTGCTCCACCGCTCTCACTTTGTCCCTCTCTTTCAAAAATAAATAAATATTTAAAAAAATAACTTGAGGGGCACCTTGGTGGTTCAGGCCACTGAGCATCCAACTCTTGATTTCGGCTCTGATCCTAATCCCTGGGTCATGGGATTGAGGCCCACGTTGGAATCTGGGCTGAGTGCAGAGCCTGCTTAAGATTCTCTCTCCCTCTCGTGCTCATGCTTACTCGTGCTCCCTCTCTCTCTCTCAGAAAAAAAAGAAAAAGAAAAAAAGAACTTGAATAAATGGAAAGACATTCTTGTTTTAAAAGACTCAGAATCATAAAAATGTCAATGTACTTTGTAACTATAATGGGATCTAAGTAAAAACACTATCTCTGTTATTTGGAGAAACCAGTTCTGAAAGTCAAATAGAAAAATTACAAGACTGGAATTCTGGTTTCTGCTTCAGTATGTAAGCAACTTGGAACTTGTTATTGCTGTTCTTATAAAAAGGAGAAAAAAAAAAAACCTGTCCAAAATGAAAATCGAAGGCTTGCTACTCAGGAATCTGAACAGCCTGGTGAATCCAGAGTGTCACGGCTGAGATCTGCATACCTGGAGCAGAAGCCTCCAGGGCGATAAATTGGTAGGAAAACTCAAAAAGTCATTTTGATAAATTTCTAGAAGTTGAAAACGGACCAGTGTGAGAGTGAGAAATTTCTCATGGCTACTGTCTTAGGAGGACCCCTACACTTTCAAAACCTTTTCTTTCTGAAATCCAACCAGGTTCTCATGGGGACAATCTGAAAAACATCCTCTCAGATGTTTCCCTGTTGCTCGTAGGGATGTGGGAAGAGGAAAACTTCCGGCATATCCAGAATCTTCTCCATAACAAAAGCATGCAACCCAGGAGAACATAATTCATCAGGGCTCTCTCCAAGAGCCATGGACAAAGGGCATTCCTGTCCTTCGTCCCGCTTAATCTCCCGTCTCCCAAAGGAGAAGAGGAGATGTTTTATAAGCAAAACACTTGTGGACGTAGTAGGTCAGAGACCCAGGTCTGTCAAGGTTGGGATTAAATCATAAGCTGCTAGATGGAATGCTTCCCCTCCATCATATCTTACCACTATGCCATCTAGTCTCCAGTATAGTAGTAGACTGTACCTGACTGAGTGGCTTAAATAAAAGCAAAATGTTTTCTCAAAGTTCTGGAGGCTGGGTTTTCCAAGATGCAGTTGCTGGCCAATTTGGTTTTTGGTAACTCTTCCCGGCTTTAGATGGCTGCCTTCTTGCTGTGTACTCGCATGACAGAAAGAGTGTGAGCTCTCTCATGTCTTTTCTTTTAAAGACAGTGGTCTTATTAGACTAGGGCTCCATCCTTATGACCTCACTTCGCCTTAATTACTTCCTTACTCTAAACAAGGTCGCATTAGGTCAGTGAGCGTATGAATCTAGGGGGACGCAATCCAGTCTACAGCAGTACAGAAGTTCAAAGGCAAGAGGGGAGACGACAGCAAAGGCAGTGGAGGAATCTAAATCCTCTGATATCTATAACTACAGCAAATGTCAAACAAAGCCCGACTTCTGGCCACATTTACATAAATCCTCGCACTACAAGATTATGTACCTCAACTTCTAGGACCTGATACAATATATTCAGCTAAGAACATTACAAGATAGGAAAAGTACAGAACAATATTCCTTATGAATATTGATTCAGAGTTCCTCAACAACATATTGGCAAATTAGATTCAACAACGTAGAACAAGAATTACAGACCATTGCCAACTATTGCACATATTCAAGACTGGTTCAACATTTAAAAATCAATTAATCTAATGCATCAAGAAAATTCATATGATTATATCAGAATTGCCAAAAAGCATTTGAAAAATCCAAGTATTTTCATGATTAAAAACTCTCAGCAAATTAGGAATGAGGGGATTTTCCAGACCCTAATAATAAACATTTATTAAAATTAGTAGCCCACTTTGTATTTATTTAATGGCACTTTTCCCTTAAGATTAAGAATAAGGATGTCCTTTCTCACCATTTCTATTTTACACTGTACTAGAAGTCTAGATAATGCAAAAAGACAGGGAAAAATTGCATGTTGAAAAGAAAAAACAATCTCTATTTTCTTCAAGATGAAATCATTATCTACGTAAAAAAGTTCAAAGAATCAATAAAAAATTCCTGGAACTAAATGACTGTAGAGAGATAGTACGCCAACAGTGAACAACTGGCATCTAAAGAATAAATAGCACCTAAAGAATTAAATATTTAGATATAAACCTAATACACACACACACACACACACATATATGCTCTATAAATGGAAAACTACAAAACATTGATGAAAAATGTTTAAATGATTTAAATAAATAGAGACATAATCAGTGTTTATGGATTGTAATGTTCAATAATTGTTAAGATGTGGATTCTTCTCAACCCAACGTGATATATAGATTCCACAAAATCCCAATTAAAATCCAGCAAGCTATTTTGTGGGACAAACACGTTCTAAAGTGTATTTGGACATCAAAAATCAAGAATATCCTATCAACTACTGAAGAAAAAAACAAAGTTTAAGGACTTACACTAGCAGATTGCAAATATTTTTTTTTAAGTTTATTTATTTTTGAGACATACAGAGACAACATGAGCAGGGGAGGGGCAGAGAGTGAGGGAGAGAGAATTCCAAGCAGGCTCAGCACTGTCAGCACAGAGCCCCATGCAGGCTAGAACTCAAGAAACCATAAGATCATGACCTGAGCAGAAACCAAGAATTTGAGGCTTAACCGACTGAGCCACCCAGACGCCCTGCATATTTCAAATCTTATTATAAAACCACTGTAATAAGATACAATAGTGCTGGTGAAAGAAAAGCTATATAGATCAACATGACAGAATGGACAGCCCAGAAATAGACACAAAAATAGTCAACTGATATTTAACAAAGGAGTAATGGCAATTCAATAGGAAAATGATACCAAATATGCTTAGAACAATTGAACATCCAAATGCAAAAATAAATAAATCTATAAAATTAATCATATACTATATATATTAATCTGATATAAAGATTTAATATATAATTAATTATATTAATATATTATTATATAATTAATAATATATTAATTATCATATAATTGATATATAAGTAATCAATTATATTAATATATTATTGATTATATAATTAATATAATTAATTATACTAATTCTTTATATCTTTCATAATAATTAACTCACAATGGACCATTGACATAACTAAAATCAAACTGTAGAACTTCTAGAAAAAAAAATAATGAGGAGAAATTGTACATGACCTTTTCTTTGGTAATGGTATTTGGTATTAAATGCATCAATAGGACTATCCATGAAGGAAAAACAATGGTAAGTTGAACTTAATTAAAAGTTAAATATCTGCATTATAAGTCATTGGTAAGAGAATGAAAAGACATGCTGCAGGTTCTGAGGAAATATATAGCTCATAAGGAAATTGTACCTAAAATATATAAATAATCCTAAAATCTCAGCAATATGAAAATGAACCACCCAATTAAAAACTGGGCCTAAAATCTGAATGGATACTCTATCAAAGTAGATATGCTAATGGCAAATAAACTTATATAAATGCTCAATATCAATTGTTGTTTAGGATTTGCAAATTGAAACAAGATACAATGGCATACCTATTAAGATAATTAAAATACTAAATAAATGAATAAATAAATAAATAAAGGACAATATAAATTGTTGGAAATGAGATGAAATAACAAGAACTCTCATTCTATTTTGGTATGAAATCAAAATTGTACACCCATGTTGGAAGACAATCTAGCAATTTCTTATAAAACTAAATACAGTCTCACTATATGATTCAGCAGTTATGCTCATTTGATGTACCCAACTGATCTGAAAACATATCTCCACACAAAAATCTATACATGAATGTTTATAACAGCTTTATTTATTATGACCAAAAAATTGGAAGGAACCACAATGTCTTTCAATAGGTGAATGGATAAACTAACTGTGAAACATCCATATAATAGAATATTATTCAGCAATAAAAAGAAATGGGCTATCAAGCCATAAAAGGATATAGATGGATTTTAAATGCATATTACTAAGTGAAAGAAGTCAGTCTGAGAAAGGTATATACTCTATGATCCCAATTATATGATCTCCTGGAAAAAGCAATAATGTATAGGGTTTCATGGGTTGGAAGGGAAGTTTGAATAAGTGAAGTAGGGGAATATTTGAGGAGTGAAACTATTCTGTGTGATACTATATGGTGAATACAAAATATTAAGAATTTGTCAAAATCCAGGAAACTTTACGGAACAGTGTACATGTTAAGGTGTACAAATTAAAACAAATGTATTGAAAAATTAGAGGCATTTTATTGATTGAACACAGAATGCAACAAAAGATTCTAAATGTACTGCAAATGAGTGAAAGGACTTCACTGAAAAGGATGAGGGAATAACATGCTAAATTGGAAAGTGGAATCTGTAAGTCTCATGGCAAAAGGGACTGGGCATAGCAGCAAAGTCTAGTCGATACGACACATTTGTTTTATACAAGAGAGCGTGACTCCCCACTCCTTAAATTTGGGCTTCCCATGGTGTTTTCTTCCAAAAATTATAGTATAAAGTGAATAACTTTACAGGAGAGAAACCTAAAAAATACTACCTGAAGCCAGGTGATCAAGGTTAACATCAACAGTGGTTAATTATGCTAATAGTATGTACTCGATATAATATGATGAAGAACATTCTACTTTATCTCTTTGTTCTCCCTCCACAAAACTTATTACCCCAGTCTAATAATCAGACAAACATTAGACTAATCCTGACTGAGGGACATAGATACTAAAATAGCCTCAAAACAGTCAAGGCCATCAAAAACAAGAAAAGTATAAAAACCACTCACCACCAAGAGGAAATTAGGGAGACATGACTAATAATTATAATATGATATCCTAAATGGGGTCCTGGAAAAGAAAAATAGGGGAAACCGAGGAAATCTAAATAAAGTATAGACTTTAGTAATAATAATAATGGATCAGTATAGGTTCATTAATTGTGAGAAATGTTTCACAGTAATGTGAGGATGTGAATAACAGTAGAAATGGGTTATAGGTCATATGGGAACTTTCTTTATCTACTTTCCAATGACTTCATAAATCTCAAGCTCCATTAAGATTAAAAAAAAGATTATCAAATTAAAAAATAAATAACTGAATTTCCAGACAATTTGATGATTCCCTGTGCCCAATATGATATTAAAATATATGAAAAAATTTTGATTATTAAAATAATTTTTCTTTTCTGTGTTAGTAGAACAATTAAACAAAGCAAGAAAGCCTAAAATTGATAATATCAAACAATATAGAATATTAAAAAGGAGAACTCAGAAATCATTGATGAAAGGCAGAACTCAGTAACATTTAAAGGTGCCTGGCAGCCATGTGGAAAAAAAAAAAAAAGGAAGTTAGATTTGTGTTGTACAATGTGCAGTGTAAGTTCCCAAGTGGATCAAATATTTAAACATATAAATGAAATCATACAAATATCAGGAAAAACATGCAAATTAATTTATAATTTATACATATATAGTCTTTCTAGTTCTCAACACTTGGTCATAAAAGGGACGCCTGGGTGGCTCAGTTGGTTAAGCGTCCGACTTCAGCTCATGTCGTGATCTCCTGGTCCATGGGTTTGAGCCCGTGTCAGCTCAGTGCTGACAGCTCAGAGCCTGAAGCCTGCTTTGGATTCTGTGTCTCCCTCTCTCTCTGCCCCTCCCCCACTCCTCTCTTAAAAGTAAATAAACATTTAGAGAAATTAAAAAGAAAACTTGATCATGAAAGATACAGTTAATAATTTTTTTCTACATAAAGTAAAAAATCTAATACTTGGTAAATAAAGCTAATGTATACATAATCAAAAAAATGAGAAGGGGTAATAATATTTGCAATTTGTTAAAAACTCCCTCATACATAAGAAGTATTTAGAAATTGTTCAGAAAAATACTATGTACTAAATAGAAAAAATGGGAAAAAGTATAGCGTTCACAGAATAGTGAACTCAAAAGACTTTTAACCATATTTAAATATCATCAGGTTCTTTCATTATAAAAAGAGCACTAAGAACATTTTTGACATCAGACTGGCAAAGTCCAAGAATTAAAAATCAATTTTGTTAGTGAAATTATGAGGAAATAAGCATCCTTTTGTATTACTGTGGGGAAGATTAATGTATACAGTCCCCATGCAGTGCAACTTATCATTATCATATTTACAAATGCATATACTCTATTGACCAAGCTAACCACTTATGGGAATTTGTGATACAGATTTATTCACCCAGATAGGAATGTAAATGTTTTTACAGGGGAATTATCATAACCTTGTTTGTAAGAGCAAAAAATTTTTGAAAAAAATATCCCTTAATAGCAATTCAGTTAAATAAATCTATGTAATGGAATATTAGGCTATTATAAAGAATGAGAAGTTATATCTATAATAATATGAAATAAGTACAATTATCTTGATTGATAAGTGAGAAAGTACAAAATAAGAATTTCGCCATGTTGAGGAGTTTATAGTTAAATATCCTTATATAGGCTTAAATAAACTGTAAGATGTAAATAAGAAATGAGTATTCACCTAAGGGAAGAATTGATGGGAATAAATAGGAACTGAAATGTAAATGTGCATGCCTGTGTGTGTGTGTGTGTGTGTGTGTGTGTGTGTATACACACACACACATTTAAATATATAGATAAATTTTTTTAAATGTAAATGTGTATCTGTTTTTAAAGTTATTTGACATATTTTGGTATTTTTACCAATTATATCAAAAAGACTGAAATAGTTGTGTATTTAAGCACAATCTACGTCTTGTCAATATCAAAAGAAAACATGAGTTAATATTTAAATCACAAATATTAACAGTGTAATAAAGCAAAACCATTTATAAAATTTCCCAGGGGATTTCACCTTAGAACTACAGTTAAGGTCAAGTTGTTTTTTTGATGGAAAACATATCACAAGATAGCCTTTCTGATCTCCTCCTAAATACATAAATGTCTTACATTTTCATTTGCAATGTTATTTTTTATTAATTTAGGATGAATCTTTACTCTTTCTGCTCCAATGAAAATATTTGCTAGTACTAAATGAATGATATATATATATATATATATATATATAGGATTTAAATCAAATTTCTAAATTTAAGTTTTTACTTAAAACTTGTCAAATGTCTTAATTATATGACTTCAGCAAGTCACTTTGATTTCAACTTTTCTCAATAGGTTGTGGCAAAGATCAGATGACATTATGTGTGGACAAGCACTTTGTAAATTTTAAGGCACCAGATAACTGTAAATTATTATTCTGACAGTCATTTGCTAGATTGTATGCTAGGATTCTCAAAACAATGAATGGTCATTCTTTTAAAAAGTCACCTTTTGTTTATTAGGACAGGAATTAATAACAACTTTAGCCTTGATGTTAGTTGTTATCACTAGATGCCACTGACACATCTGAGAAATAGTCACATAAAAAAATGACAAAATGTGTGGGAGGAATAATAAGCATTGAGGGCAGGACCATGGAAAAAGGCAATAAAAACTAAAAATGAAGAGAGAAGGGAAAAAGGCGTATGGTGACAAGAATCTGTACTTTCAGTGCTTCAGAGTTGCCCCAATAGATTTCCAAGTGAGGATGTTATTTTTTAAAGTCATTTAAATATTTGTTTATTGTAGTTATATAGATCTTCATAGTAACTTTCCAAAGTTTGGAAGAAAAATGCGAAAATTAATGAACTTTAAAGCTTCTTCCGAGATACATGCAATGCTATTAGTAATAACAGCAATAGTTTGCTGGTTGTATCCTAATGAGTTGATTTAGCTGCTTTTTCTGGTAACGCTATCTTCCAAGATTACAAAATGATGGTTCAAGCTCACGTGATATTTGTACCTTACTATTTAATGGTTTCTTTTGTGAGTAATATATTGATCTGACTCTATGGTTGCTGGTGTATCATTTCTACTTTCTTACTTCTTTATGTGCTAGATAGATGTTTTTTCTAAATTTAAGATTCAGTTTCTTTGAATTTGTCCCAGTCTCTGAATTGTGGGGTGTCTTCTTAGGGATTAGTTATTTCAGAACATGAATAAAGGCATTGTAACTGTAGGAGTTTTTCTCAGGGTAGATAAGACCTTTATAGGTTTGGGAATTACAATGATAAATTCTTAGTATACATGATGTTATCACATCCCAGAAGAAAGAGAACAAGAGTTGATAAATCATTACTTCCCTCAGCTGATTCACAACATTTTCACTAGTTTGGATTTATTCCAAATTGATCTTTGCATACTTTTCATCAACTCAAGTAGATAAGTTCATGGTAAACAGAGAGAAGCAAGAGATCCTGAAGATGAAAGGGTTTCTGCATGTCTGGCCTAACCTTGGGCAATGTCACTCTTAACAACAACAGATGGTGTTACTCCCTCTGAAGTCCTCTTTGTTGATGTTATAAATGACTAAAAATTGGGATTTTTAGCGAAAGTGCTGACAAAGACTATACTAGATCATCTCACAAGATGGCATTAACTTGCATTACTGGCAACTGTAAAGGCAGGGTATTCTCGCTGTCTCCTAATTACATGGCATTTCCTATAATCCTGTATCCCAGAACATTTCAAACACACGTGGGAAAAAAACATAGAAGTTAGCATATAGTAAATGGTAAGAGCTTACCATATCAGCAAGATGTAGAGCCACTGTTTTCTTTCTTTCCTGTATACAATAAAACATGCAATCTTCTTTATATTTCAAAAACACAAAAATCAAGAAGGAAGAATTTTAAACTAAGGAGTCAGAAAGAAAAGTCAACTGGCCCAGAAAAACTCTCTAGAAGCTTGGGCAGGCAGTTTTCAGCTGGGAGTTAATTAGCATCGAAAGAGGACAGCTGGGAACTGAGTGAGCAGAGCCTGGATAGGCCTCTTTCTCAGGCAGTGGTCGTGTTTAGGAAGGTCCTTCAGTGATTGGGGCCCATTGACAGTTGTCAGATGTCAGTCATAGTGGATGCCTTACTGATACTTATCAGTACTCAGAGAGAGTTTATGGGCTATAATGATATAAATATGGTTTACACACACACACACACACACATATATGTATATGTGTGTATATATATATATATAACTCTAATTTCCATATCCCTAGGTAAAGATTTTTTTTCAACTCTATATCCCTGTTTATACTACATGGGTCGTTCTAGTACTGATAGTACTGATTGTCAGTCTTTCCCATGATAAATCTAGCACTTGAGTTTGGCAAACTCTTCAATATGAGTTATCTGATCCACTGAGGATTTAATGATTAACTACTTCCTTTAAAATCCCCATGAATTTGATTCAGAAACTGATATGTGTATATATATACATACATATATATATATGTATATATATATATATATTCCTATATATAACATATATATATATACATATATATATATATGCCGCATTATGTGAGAGACATCATGCTTAAAGCTTTGTAAAATTTTATTCATTTACATAATAGTTCTGAATTTAAGTGTTTGCATTAGTATTTTATGCATACAGGAAACAAGGTTCAGAGAAGAAAAATAACTTATCCAAGTCACATAACATGTAAGTAATAAAGTGAATTTGAATCCACCTTATTGTTAACTTTCCATCTGAGCAAGCAAATAATTTGTCCAAGGTTAAGCAGTAAGCATTAAAATGAAGTTTCAAATACAGGATTTCAGATTCTGTATCACTTGCCTTTTCCATAGCACTGCACTTTAGACTTTTTCCAGAAGTTCCTCAGCATTTTTTATGAGGAGAAACTATTTTTCAATTTCTAAAGCCTTGAAGTTCTGAGTGAGGTATACTTCTTGCCAATATGGATATTTGTGATGAGTCTCAGAAATGGGAATTTGGCAACATTAATCAGCTTGAAGGTCTACCCAATATAACATTTGGATCTCCTTTTAAGATTTCTATTGTTTGGTTAAGAATTTTTGTTATATGTATTCTCATGTACATTAAAATGACTTACATATATATATATATATACATATATATGTATATATATATATATACATACATATATATGTATATATATATATATACATATATATATAGTGTATCTATCTATCATCTATCTGTCTGTCATCTATCTTTTTACCTCTAATCAATTTAAATCTATTGGGTTGACATAGGATAAAAATGTAATTGCAATCACATTTCTTCTATTCTTATTAAAGTAAATGTTACAAAGAAGTATTTATATATTATCTGCTATAGCACATGGTTCTTTTCCCCAAAACTAAAGCTCAAATTGGTCATATAAAATATTTTGTAGCTCGTCTGTAAAAGTGAGATGCAGATTGAAATTTCTAAGCTTGAAAGCCAAGCTGTATTTTGCTGGGGGAAAAAAAAGTTTTAAGAAAGATTGGAGGATATCAGAAGATCTCAACCATAGGAGATAAGCAGCAGTTATGATTTGTAAAGGAAAGTAAAAATAATCAAAATCATAGTGACAGTAGAATGGACAAAGTGTTATCAAGAGATGGAATTTGAGTGTTATCATGAAAATTCCATGAAGATACTGCTCCAGTGTGCAGCTACGACAAAGGATCCAGTAAAGGAAGCTTAAGATATGGGGGAAGAAATACCTACCTACAACAGCATATAGATTTGGAATTCAGAAAGAATACAGTTGAAAAAAAGACCTGCATGGTGATTCAAAAATCACTTACATAAGCACAAAATGGTTGTAAGAGACATAAAAATAAGTTCACATAAGAATTTTGAGAAAAGCACCAATGAATAATGACCTCAATCAGAGCTTACACATCTAACATCACCAAAAGTCAAACGAACATTGGACGTTTAGGTTGCATGAGTCAAGAAATCATTTCTGTGGCTGGCAACTTAAGGAGTCATGCCTAAGACGGTAGTTCAGAAAATAAAAGAAAACAATCCTTATACTTAAAACCTGTTTGAACCACTAATCTAAATAGAAGACATAAAAACTTACATTCGTGTATTTGCAGTAATGATGGAAAAGAAAAGATGGTAACTTGGAGTTCACAAGAGGGGAATCCAACATCTTTTCTAACAAGTGATTTTATAGTGTGATTACATCTGGAATATAAAGCGCAAGATTATTTGGCATGAGGAAGGATTAGTAGCCCAAGAAGAAGACACTGTATCCTTATGTAAAGCCCGGAAGAGTCCCAATATAGAATTCAGTGCATAGTTTATATCAATGCCTGAAGAAAATGCAAGATAATTATTAATGCCGATAATCAAATAAAATGTAAAGAGAAAAACTGTAAGAAAACATATGAACTAGGTAGTGATGAAGCCATTTCCAGTGATCTTTCCCATGATAATATCTCCCTCCTCTGAATTCCTATACCAGTTATCATCTGTATCAGTGTTTACTGTTACTGATCACGGCACAGTGCTGTCTCTCATAGTATGCCATACTTTCATTCTTTCTTATTAGATTGCAATCTTTATAAGAGTAGTACAAAAAAGGAAACTTTTGGAGGTGACAAAAACTCATTATTTTGATATCAGT
This sequence comes from Panthera tigris, assembly GCF_018350195.1. Classification (NCBI taxonomy): domain Eukaryota; kingdom Metazoa; phylum Chordata; class Mammalia; order Carnivora; family Felidae; genus Panthera; species Panthera tigris. Next base: position 129,217,567 of record NC_056665.1, read on the forward strand.
GATGGTTTCATGGCTGTATGCGTATGTCAAATTAATCGAATGGTATAGTTTCAGTCTGTGCAGTTTGTTGAACTTCAGTTATTCATGAAAATATTTTTTAAATGGAGACTTGACCTTAATACCAGGATAAGAACCAGGGGAGAGGGAAATAATGGAGACTGGAACTGAGCTAGAGAAAAATTACAGCTTTAGAGGCCACTTTTTTGAAAAAGGATGATCAATAAATAGTCCCCAACACAAAGTACAATATATTCTGGGTTCCAGAATGAACATGAGGTTCATGGTGACAGAAGTCTATAGGCAGTAGTGATTTTTGTGTTCCGGTAAATTGAAGCTTCCTGTTTCAGAAATCTCTCCCGGAGTTGATTCATGGACTGGTGTATGGTAAAGATAAGGGGTCTTGTCTCAATCCTTCAAGCTTTCTGATATATACAGGGAAAGCAGAGGAAAATGGTAAAACAAAGAAGATTGAAAAGAAGTAGCTCATGAAGTAAGAGAAAAACCAGAGTGTAGAGTTTGGGAAATCATGTGGAAAATTAGCGTGTATTTTGTGAAGCAGAAAGTGGATACTGACACTGGTGACAGATAGACTAAAACCAAGGCAGGGTTGGAACTCATCCCTGCCGTACTAAATATAACGTAAGATTGATTCTAAATCCTACCTGCTGGTGAGGATAAGATTTGATAATCCACTGCCAGTCTTTATTGTGGTTGGCTCAATAATTGGATGGAGCTTGCACCAAAAACCTTTGGAGCAAGGAAGGAGTGGGGCAGGGAAAGGCTAGGAAGCAGAACCATTTCTTCTATGCCCTGAAACTCCTGATGTAATGTTACTGGCACGGCAGTCACCTGATACATATTTGTTGATTGATTACTGCATCAATAGAATCAAGGAATTTGCATATGATAATAGGGCTGAATATTTCATATGACTCATCTGGAAAAATGAAGGGTAAACTGTGTGATTAAAGTCTATGAAATTTTGAAGGATCCGAATTGAGTGAATGCAAATGTCCTCATTAAATGCTTGATTATTAGTATGTTGAGGAACTCTTTAAACTTGAAAGACCATTGTGAATAAATGAAGGTAATAAGACTAATGATAAAAAGGTTAATACACTTTTGGATGGAAGGTGGCAGGGTAGGCTGGACACATAGGTAGGCTTGAGGAGAGTTGAGATATGTTGATGAATGATAAATCCAGAGTGGAATTGAAGACGATCTAATTCCATACACATTTGGACACAGTCCTATAGCCATTTGAATCCGACATTATGAAACAAAAAACATCCTCCTATACATTCCTCCTCACTTCCTCTCTTAAGAACCTAATGATGTTCTGAATTGACACAGGTGCTGTCAGTTCTCACCTATTTTCAGTCAAGTACAACTATTTAGATGGAGAGCACAACTATTCAAGGACCTTGTAACAAAGAATGCTTCTCCTCTGTTTGGGAAGATTGAGGTTAGAATCAAGGGCCCGGCTTTGGAGTGTACTTAGCCCCAGATCAACTGAACCGAACTGCAGATGAATAAGGAGACATTACAGCCAAATAGCTTTTACCCACAGATGGAAGAATATAGATTTTCCTCCTGGTTGAATGATTTGAATTCCATTGGTAAAAGCATCTCTGATGAAGAGAGGAGGGAGATTATTTCTACTTCTGATCTAAATCTGTGTCCAACTTCTACCACCAAAATGCATCTCCTCCCAGTAAAATTCAGCTCATTTTGAAATAGTTTTGCATTAAAAATACCTAACCACTTGTTGAACATAATATTTTACTGAGCTGACCATTTTCTTTGAACAGAATGATTCAACTATATGTTAAATAGTTACCAAGATATAGCATAAAATAGTATTTCATATGTTTTTTAGTGTTTTGTTAAAAATAAGTTCTATATCTTTACTTTGTAAATTGCTAAAGAACAGGAGAATTCAGTTTCCAAATATCTTCAGTAGGGGTTTATATATACATTTTATTTAGATAATTTAACACACAACTGTTTTGTGATATTTAATAGCTGCATAGATATAAGCCACGTCTATGTTAACAACCACTCTTGCTAAAAAGCATTTTGTGCCAAAATTGTTTCATTCAAACCCACTTTTAGAGCCCAGGTACGTTTATAAAAAATACGATTAAAATACAAAAAACTTCAGTTGGCTTTACAATTCTTAAAAAAAAAAAAGTTAGGACTATAATTCTGAGCCAATAAGTGTGAATAATTTCTATTCTCTAGAGTTATCCACAGTAATAGATTCAGTCAAAGACGGTTAATTGCTAGTATTTTATTTGACCTGACAGTGTAGCCAATGTTTTTGCTATCCAGTGTCAATGTGCCAGCACCCCCTGGTGGGCATTGTTAAAAATAAAATTTAGTTCCACTGATGAGAAAGGTTAAAGGTGTTCCCTGGTATTAGGTTTGTTGTATTGCGATGCATTTGCACAACCTGGATAGCTTTGCATGTCTGAGTGAATATTGTCAAAAGACTATTATGTGACTACAGAAACCTGAGTTAGGTTGCCACCAGCTATCATTGCCCTGAAATATCTTTGTATTTAAAAAGTTTATAAGTGCATTTTTGTATTTAAGTGTGTGTGTGTGTGTGTGTGTGTGTGTGTGTGTGTGTGTGTGTGTGTGTAAAGGAATGTCAGCTATTCATTATTTGTGTTTGTTCGACTAACACTTCTTACTTAGAAATGTGCTGTGTATACCTGCAGTTACAACCAGGGCTTTGACTCTTTCCTGGGGTTATTGTGGTAGAGAAAAAAAAAAAACGTGATTTCTGCATGAGATTGATTTTATTTGACCTCTAATTCTCTCAATGATTAGCATTGTGATTTAGAGAAAATTACTTACCATTTTTATTTATTTTTCTTTTATTTTAAAGAAAGAGAGTGCAAGCAGACTGGAGGGACAGAGGGAGAGGGAAAGAATCCTAAGCAGGCTCCACGCTCAGTACAGAACCCGATGTGGGGCTTGACCCCATGACCCTGGGATCATAACCTGAGCCAAATCAAGAGTTGGAAGCTCAACCGACTGAGCCACCCAGACACCCCACTAACTCTTTTGAACCTAATTTTCTTCATCTATAAAACAAGGGTAAAAATACACATCGACTGCTGCAAAGTAGAAATGGTCAAGCCTCTCCTGAATATTTTAGGCAGCTTTTTCCTGGAGTTTTGTGGCATCTGTACTTAACAATACACATCTTTTAAATGCATAAACACGTACGTGTTTTTATTACTAAACATCAACAATGATGTAAAAAAACTAAGGAATTCTAAGCATCAAAATGCATTATAAATGATGCTTTATGCTAAAATAAATAGAAAGTAAACAGCTGGATATTTATCTTGATAGAAATATATATTTTTTTCGGTGTTATCCAAAGGTAACTGATATAAGTTAATTATTGAGGATTTTACAATAAATGTGTATCGATTGATAGAATGTACAGGAGCTCTAAAAATAGCCAAATCAAGAGCTAGAGCTTATTTGTGAAATGACATTAAGCTTGGCAGGGCTTATATAAATGCTTTTCTGTGAAATTATTTATAGATGTGAAAGAAAATCCCTTTAAAATTCATTCCCGAAATATTAGACTATCTCTATATGTGTAACTAGTTCTGCAAATCCTGTCTGAATTAACAGATGATTTAAAACGTTACAGTAAAATGTAAAGTAAAATTATACAGAAGCATTTAAGAATACTGGGCAAGTTTCCTGATAGCAAGGTTTTGAGAAGGATTGTTGAATGCCCCAGAAAGTTAGAACAGAAAGATTGTGAGGCACAAAATATGCAAAGAATGCCAAACACAAAAAGTACACATGGAAAGCAAGCTCCATTTTTTTGCAGTTATGCTCTGTGCTAGCTGGAAGCTATCTGGAACCGTGTTTTGGTGAATGCACTTTAGAATTTCTTGGTTTCATGCTTTTGAAACAATCTGGTTTCTGGTTCGTTGAACAAAGTAGATCTTCTCTGACCACAATGGTCTGTGGTAAAGGTTTTCTCCAGTGGATTCCAATGCTCATTCCCATTGGCTATGTTCTTAATTTACTGTATGCGACATGGTGTATTTACATAGAAACTTCCTCTGGGCATAGACATTTTTTTCCCTTTTAATGTCACATGTTATAGATAAGCAGGTCAGGTTTTCCAATAAATTTGCAATTGTTCTAAGGTAGAGTTTCCCAAATATGTATGGCCATAAAACCACTTGGAATGGTGTGAATAAATAGAGATTTTTTTAATTTACCCCAGAAAACTGAGTCATAATTTTCCTTTGAAAGTGCTTGGAAATCTATATTTACAGGAAACAACCAAACTTATTCTTATATTACTTAAACATTAGGTCTCTTCTGGGGCAGCTGGGTGGCTCAGTTGGTTGAGTGTCTGACTTTGGCTTAGGTCATGATCTCGTGGTCTGTGGGTTGGAGCCCCGCATTAGGCTCTGTGCTGACAGGTCAGAGCCTGGGACTTGCTTCAGATTCTTTCTCCCTCTCTCTCTGCCCCTCTCCCACTAGTGCTCTGTCCCTCTGTCTCTCAAAAATGAATACACGTTAAAAAATTAAAACAAAAAAAAAGCATTAGGTCTCTTCAATTCATTTGATTCAGAACAAATTTACATAAAGGGAATGTAAGCAAAGGGAACATATAAAGCAATGTAAACATATAAAAAGATACTAGAAGTTATTTAATAAACAAATAGTGAAATTATACTGATCATCTCTTTCCTATAACTTTAAATATCATTGTTCATTCTTTAGAGTAATGAAACGGACTTTTTTTTGCCCCCAAAAAGTAGGTTTTTTGTAGGAAATGACAAACATAATAATTCACCTTTCTTTCTTTTATCTTATTTTATTTTTGGCTGGGAGAAAATTTTCTACTAGAGTGAGAAATCACTAAGATGTTTGCAATTTTGAATTTGTTAAATTTAGGTAAATGGGTATCCTGAGTCCATAAAAATAGATAGATGATAGATAGATAGATAGATAGATAGATAGATAGATAGATAGATAGATTAGATAGATAGAGAAAAGGTCTGTTAGCAAATGTATGAGTTTACAATTGCTATGTCACAAACTACCTTAAATTTAGTGCCTTAAAATGAAAAAAAAAACCATTATCTTACCGATTTGTTGGGTCAGAATTCCGTCAGATTTTAACTGGGTCCTCTACTGAGCGTCTTATAGACTTGAAGTCAAGGTGTCAGCCAACTGAGCACCCATGTGGAGTCCTGACTAAGGTAAGATGTATTTCTAAGCTCCCTCTGGTTTTTGACAGGATTTGCTTCCCTATGGTAATAGATGATGGTCCCTACTATCTTGCTGGCTAACAACCAGGGACCACGCCATTGGCTCCTCCACGCCACTCCCAGGTCCCAGTCATATGGCCTTCTCCATCTGATATCAGCAACAGAGAATTTCTTTTATGTCGTTACTTCTTACTTTTCAAATCTCTCAGGTTCCTTTTTACTACCAGCTGGAGAAATCTCTGCTCTTACAGGGCTTGTGTGATTACATCCATCTCTCTCAAATAATCTCCATATTTAAAGTCAGTTTATTCGAGACTTGAATTATATCTGCAAAATTCCATCACGGAAATTATGCAGAAGAGGATTTGAGAATGGACATCTTGGGATGCCATTTGACAGTTCTGTGTAACAGCAGCTAACATCCGAAGCACTTTTTTTTTCACATGAGAGTAATCTGAACATATGTCACAATGTCTAGCCCTAGAGTTTTACTGGACTTTCACAGTTTGTAGTAGAGTCAAAATAAAAAAAAAACAATAGTTCTCAAGAACACTCAAGGATCTCAGTGCCATGTTGGATGAAGAGCCACTTCTACCCAGAGTTTTGGAAACTTTTCTGGTCAAGGATCCCTTTGAAGATCTAATAGATTGGAATTGATTCCCTACCTCTCCAAATGTGTATGTACATTTCAGGGCTTTTAGGATCCCAAATTAATCATTTATGTTCTATGTAAAAGGGAAGAAAAAGTGAAATTAATCAATATATGTAAGCATCTGAGAAAGTACTATCAAAGAGGAAGTGGGAGAATAACTTAATTGAAGAAGTTTAGAAAAATAGAGGAGGAATTAGATGAAAATAATAAAAATGGAGAAAAAAATATAAATGGTAGAGTAGGTCTTTATGTAGTTGGAGGCACCAATTCATGATCCGGTACCAGAAATTACATGTTCCTACTTCAGTACATGATGGATTTAAAGTTGAGTTATTGGAAAATGTGCAGCAGTTTGAAAGCTTTTATTGACAATTTAAGCCAGCGACTTTCTGTGTTTCACTTTCCATATATAAAACATGAGATCTACTTTCTGAAACTTCTGTGATAATTGGATGATTAAATGCCTAGCATGTTGTTTGGCTCATTGGAAGTTCTTTACAAATATATATTTCCTTTTATTTTCCCAAAAGGCTAAGTGCTGGCTAGTCCTAGTCCTGGAATTCGATGATTTCTCTATCTTTACTTTGAGTTGAATGCATATCTCCAGAAGTTGCCACCCTATTACCTCCAAGATAGGCTCCACTGATTATCAGTAAAATTCACATCTTATTTTGAAGTAGTTTCTTTTACTTTTTAAGGGCTGTGAAAAAGTAGAAAATGTCATCTGGAGGACTAGGTAAGGGAGAAGATAGAAACCATAACAAGGAGGTTAGTCTGCAGTCACGTGTGGAGATTCTGGCAGTTGGATATCTGGATGGGTCAGAATGAAGGCCTCTGAGGGCATATGTTACCTACTTTATAACTGAGCTCAGGGCCTTCCCTATCTGCTTTGGTCGAAACAAATGCAACTATGTGCATGATTTAGTTACTCTTTTTCTCAAATATAGTTTGTACACTTCTTTTAGTAATTCCAAATGCATTTATTTTGCCTATTTCTTTCATTAAAAAAATAAGCAGACAAAAAGACATGAAGTTATATCTTTGGGAATTGGGGTTTAGAAAATGCTGATCAGCTAATGTTAACATAAGACTAGACTCACTAGAGACACTAGTTCTAGTGAAACATATATTTTAATCTAGTTCTCTTAGAAGCTTTTTTTTTTCTAGCAACAACAGCAACAAATCCCTAAAATAAAACAAAACAAAATACTGACTTACAAAGATTATTCGAATCCGTTGCCAGTTCCTAATGACTATGTCACCTTTGGGACAGACATTGTAGTTAGCTGAATCTGTACTCACAATTTTTTTTTTAAAGGAGAAAACAAAAGACTGCATTTAGCCTAACAAGAGACTATCTATTGAGAGAGAAAAATGAGTTAAATCTTCCTTTATTTGCAAATGAGTTTATGTGTCCATTTGGAGACTCTCCTTTTTTTTTTTTCCTGTTCCTACCTTACCACTTAATGTGTAGCTGTAATTTATCACACCCTCATGACCCAAAGGAATTATGACACTTTGGGAAGTACCTGAACCAAACACAGAAGACAGCTTGTTCATCTGAAAGAATCACAGGATCTGGTTCTCTGTTTGTAAAACACTTGGGCTCTACGTGCTGAATTTTCTCATTATGACTAACTGAAATAAAATAAAATATCATGTGGAATGAAAACAGGGGAATGTGCTGCAGGAGTAGATCAGATATCCTCAGTGGATAGCTAGTGGCTGCCACCTCCAAGTTCTACACAGGAAGATTTTATTTCTTTTTCCCAAGACATAAAATGGCAGGCCCAGGATGTGTGTTAATACGTAACAGTGATTATCTTACTTCATTGCTCTGCGGCAAATGCATGCCTGGTTTGTGGAAAGTTGAAAATTAAATACAGACATCAGAAGGATGGGGGTGGAAGGGATTTGTTAGGTGTTTGCACTGAGATACTAAAGAACTCCCATTAAGTTACATGTTGTAATAATTAAAACACTGCTTTGAATTGGTTACAAAACTTAAGCAGATCCAGAGAAACTACAGGGGGAATTAAGACCTAATTACGTTAAAGTACTGAAGATCAATTTCTCATGGGTTGGTAGCTTCATGTTATTGTTTCTTTAAAACAGGAAGGCAAATATTATAAGGAAATATCAAAGGACGCTTTTTCCAGGGCTCTGCATTATTCATTAGTATTAAGCATTTTTGTAATAGAGTTTAATTTGGTTAGCTTATCTTTATTTTAGTAATACATACTGTACCCACTGTGCAGTTTGCTGCTCTTAACAACACAATGCCAAAAGACGTTTATTTACTTAAAACATCAGTGTAGAAGTGGGCACGACTGGATTTCAAAACTGTATTTTCCAACTCTGAATGGAGATGATATGCATGTATGAGGAGTAAAATTCATTCAGTAAGCATTTATTTTTATCCTTTTATTTTCTCCCCGAGGAATAACAGATACTTGATTAGATCAACCATGTTAGCGACCCCCATGCTTCAAAATGAAGAGAACTTTCAGTTAACATCCTTGTGGGTCTGGGTTAATTTCCCCTACAAGGAAGAGGAAGACAGTGTGAGGCTGACCCCCATGCCGAGCCCCACAGTAGCACTTACATATTGTGACATTATTTCGTGTGCTCTGTCATGCTCTGGAATTTCTCCCATCCTGTGCATCTTTACTCTTCCTCTAAAATGTTGATCCTACTTTGTCACATAAGAGAGCCAAGGCTTGAGAGTATTTTCTAGAACGATCTGCATTTGTGGCAACTATGACATTTGCATCCGGGCTTTCAACTAGAGGTAATATTATGGAGAAAGGCTCCAACTGCTTACTGCGTTGAACAGAAACTCATTGGCCTGTTGAACAGAACCTACACTGGCATGGGCTCCAAGCTAGTGACTGAGCAAGCCAAGAATATTATGGCAGGCTTGTTCCTGAAACACCCAATATACCTCAGATGGCCCCGTAGGTCAAGAACTCCTTGATGGCCTTGCCACACCTTCCTTAGTTCGCCATCCACTAGAATTTCACATCTCTCTTTCCCTCTCTTCTTCACTCAGCGTCAGACCTACCCTAGGGTGTGACCGTCGTCCCAATGTTCCACAGCTCTTCTTTATTTCCTTTTCCAGAGGTTTCTCCAAACAAAATCACTGTATGTCGGATGTGAACTTAAAGTCTTTCTCAGAGAAATTGTACTATCATGATATTTTATTTCATGTTAATACGATACTATTATTTATAGGGCAGAGAGAAAGAAAACAGGAATATTTTCAGGATTTTTTTTATAGAATCACTGAATATTTGCAGAATTGTGTATCTGCACAAACAAAAATGCGCCTAATTATGGGAATAAGATTGAGAACGTCCAGTTTTACCTTAGAGTGCCAAATCCTTACTGTGATAGCTTATTTAAAATTAGGAGTGTTTATGGGTGTCTGGGTGGCTCAGTCAGCTGAGCCACCAACTCTTGATTTGGCCCAGGTCATGATCCCAGGGTCGTGGGATGGAACCCAGTGTTGGGCTCCGCTCTGAGCCACGGAGCCTGCTTGAGATTCTCTCTTTCTCTCCCTGTCTCTCTTTCCCTCTCTCTCTCCCCTTGCCCCTCTCCCTCATACATGCTCTCTCTGTCTCTCTCTAAAATAAAAAATAAATAAAAAATAAATAAAATTATCAGTGCTTTGTCTCCTACATATCAGACTTAATTAAGCCTGATCTTTTAAGCTATCTAAACATGCTTTCTGGTATGTTTAAAGGAGCATTGAATTTAAAGTTTATATCTGAGTTTACAAACAAGGCATGGGTGAGTTGAGTTCCATTATACATCCAGCCTATTCTAATTGTGTTATTTGTTGTGACTTTTCTTTTGTTTACCTGCAACTCAGCAGCCAACCTTCACCAAAGCAAAGGTAACAAAACCCGCTAACATAAGAGTTAGAACCATCTCCATTTAATAGGCTTTATTGATATCACTCTGCTCTTCATATAGAAAAACAAAGGTTTTCAGAGTAATGTGGAAAATATGTTTTCCTGCTGAATACTATACAAAATGGTAAGCAAGAGGGAAAAATAGCTTTCAAACTTATTTTATAGGTAAAACTACATTTATAAATATAATTTTATAATGATCAATCCCAAGAGTTACTTAAATAAATTGACTTAAAATATCAGGTAACTCAGAAGTGCCTGGGTGGCTCAGTGGGTTAACTGTACAACTTCGGCTCAGGTCATGATCTCACAGTTCATGAGTTCTTTATCTCACTGAATTAAGTTGATTTCATGGAACTGTGGAAACAGCTTAGACTCTCTTTTAGTGCTTTGCAAAGTTATGTTATCTTTTTCGGGTTAGGTCACTTCACATAGAAAAGAGTGTACCCTTGACCTCCCCAAGTGCATATTTCTTTAATTAGGACAATTTTTTGATACTTAATAATTAAATATTGAGTTTTATACCCAGCATACACGCACATATACACACTGTTACCGACAGTGGCCTTGATCAATGTGTGCATGTGGTTGGGAAAATGTATGCATCATTAACAATGCTTCCCACACCGAACATATTACATTTGTCGTTGCAGGAACCATTTGAAGAACCTGTTGTAATTTGCTCTTGTCTTTCTCTGTTTGGTGTAAAATTTTACCCAGAATGAACTAATCTATATGGAGGTCAAGGCTACCTTGAATAGGGAATTCTGCTCTGTTACAACGTAGGGCATGCCAGCTACTGGAGGTAGAGAGAGAGTGCTGGCAGGTTTGTTCCATTATTGTTGATCACAATCTATCATTTAAACTGCAGTAGGATTTATTGGGAGAATTGGTAAAATAATACGAAACAATTTTGCTAAAGTATAGCATGGGCAGATAGAAATGGACATTGAGGGGAAGGGCAAAAATAACATGATGCTCTCACTTTTCGAGAAACTAAAATACGGTTAAAACTCATGAGTCTTTAGTTGTTAAACCATGCATTCAGTGAATGCGCAACAGAAGTTAGATGTAGTGTTGATGTTGTGTTATGATTATATTTTTGAGTCTTCTGAACTTCTTAGTTAATAGACAGACATTGAAACACTGCTATTTATTGGTGCTTTCTGGCAATGACTCCATGCTGTTTCCACCTTCTAAGCCCTCACAAATTCACTGTAAAGATTTACATTCATAACAAGTATGGAACCCTGGAGGGAAAGTTGTAGCTATGAAATTTACCTCTCAAACCCATAATATATCTTTGGCAAGGAAATAAGTTACATTAAATTTCCCCCCAAACCCTCCTCACCTTTGAGAAAAATAATGTCCTTAATTCTACCAAAGCACTAGAAAATCTAGGACAAGTCCAAGAATCTGCCAGGAGGGGAAAACTACCAGGTGTTTAAATGGCAAACATCCATGGGATACAGTTGAATGCATAAAGATGAATGGGGATGAAACATTTAGTTTGAAATGAATTCAAGTGAAAATTAAGCCAGACTATGACTGAAGTATAATTTAATCTGTTCATTTTGCTCTAGTTAACCCCCACATATAAAAATATGCACTGAGAAAACAGGAACATGGTATAACATATATTGTAAAAACATATGGTAAGTATCCAAAGAGAAGTGTCAACCTCAAAACCAAGCAAACATAGTGCTCCCACCGGACACAAATTAAACCTGGGAAGCCTGTTAAGTGCATAGCCAGGAAAAATACGACATATATTATAGGAAATAGGAAAGATAAACCAAAATTGGGAAAGATAAAACAAAGTTGCCAAACCTCACAAGACACTTTACCAATGTGGGTCCCTTTTTTACAGATAGGTAATCATATCTGTAATGGAAAACTACAAACTGAGCGTTGCATGGAATAAAATACTCTTCAGTTTTATTTCTTTGTTTTCTTTCAATTTTGTAAGGAAACAAATTATGCATAGAAGATGATTGGAGCTGAGATAGGAGAAAAGAACGAATCCCTTCACAGATGACGCCTATAGAAACATTTTTTTTGTCTTTAGTGGCAAATTATTAGGGTGCTATTTATCTTAGATTTTTGAAAGTTTTAATTTCAAGTATTTTCCTCTATGTCAGAATTTCAGATTTGGTACATAGCAAATTCAGTATTTGCTACTTTCTGATATTACATATGTATTTTGTTCTATATAATTATAAATAAATAACATACATAAATATAAATAAAGAGAGAGGGTAAGAGAGAGACTTGGCTCCAGAAAGAGTTGAGTTCATCTGAATTTAAAACGTTGAGTGTAAGGCAGTCTGGCAAGTAGAATTTGTTCCTCTTCCATAGGACTTCAGTCTTATTTTTTCTTCAGACTTTCTACTGATTGGATAAGGCCCACCTATATTATGGAGAGCAATATGCTTTACTCAAGGTCTACTGATTGAAATGTTACACTCATCTAAAAACAACCACATCACAGCAACATCTAGACGGGCGTCTCACCAAATAACTGGGCACCATATCTTAGCCAAATTGATACACAAAGATGACCATCATGGTTAAATAAGGATCAGATTTAACAATGTAAGAGGAATAATCTAGAAAACTAAACACCATTGAAAGCTTGTCACCTTAAGTCCATAAGGTATAGATAGAAAAACTAGCCGTCTGTAGCAGGGATAATTAACATTAGCAAATATTTACAGTCCCTGACTTATGAGGACTCAACTTGTGGGTTTTCAACTTCACAATGGTGTGAAAGCCGCACATGTTTGGTATAAGCTGTGCTTTGAATTTTGGAGTTTTATGCTGGTCCTGGGCTAGTGATATGCAGCACAATACTCTTACATTGCCAGGAAATACCAGCAAGCCACAGCTTCCAGTCAGCCACGGGATCATGACATACAATACACTTACATCCATTGTGCACCCATAGGACCATTCTGCTTTTCACTTCCAGTACTGTATTCAATAAATACGATCTGAGACATTCAACACTTTATTCTAAAATGGGCTTTGTTGGATGATTTTTCTTAACTGTAGGTTAATATATGTTTTGATCACGTTTAAGGTAGGCTAGGCTAAGCCATGCTGTCCAATAGGTTCGGCGTATTTATTGCATTTTCAACTTAAAACGGGTTTGTCAGGACGTAAGTCCTTATTAGTTGAGGAAGATCTGTGTTTGCTTCTTGGGCTTCCAAATTTCCCAGGCAGTGTCCACGAGTACAGGCCGATAGATTCCGTTTGTCAGTTTGAGATTGAAATCATTAAGAGCGGGCGTGTGTTCTCCATTTCTTTGCTATTACAAGATGAAGGGAGGGTGTCTTAGCTACGTAAAATTATATAAAAAGAAGCAAACTCACATGTTTTGTTTTGTTTTTCAAGCTAGCCAGATACCAGGGATTTCTGTTATATCGGTTAGGATCGTAGCATACATTTCATATAAAAAGAATTCATTCTCATTATAAAAGACATGCTCTTCGTTGACATTTTTTTAAAAAGAAATATAAAGAAAATTAAGCTTAGATGAGCATTACTTAAATCTTAGTGCACTTGCTTCTAATATTTGAATCTCTATATTTAATTTAAAATACAGTTGTTATTAACTATGACACACTTACAAAGACTACACATATGACACTAGAAAACACACACACACGTAAGTTGTGTCCTTACGTTGAAAGACAGAACATTGTTTCTTGCCCTGAATTTCATATCATTAAAACTCTTCAGAAGTAAAATTAGATGATCACGGTAGATGTCCATAGGAAAGCCTAAACCCCAATGATTTTATATTTATGTTGTTTCCAATGTTATTGTAATTGTAAAATTATCTGAAAGAAACATGCATATCATTGGCAAGATCCTATTACCAATCTAGCCCTTTAATACCCAGAATGTCACCGCTGCCCCTCTTAGCTTTCCAACCTTATAGTTAAGGATGCTACAGACACTTCTATGGATTTCAAACTATTTTTTAAAAATGTGAGCAATTATGTATACAGTTGTATTCTGCAATTGCAAAAATGGATACATTAATTTTATGTTTAATAACATTTAATGGTTTTTTTTAAATTTTTTTTTTTTTTACATTTATTTATTTTTGAGAAACAGAGTGAGACAAAGCATGAGTAGGGGAGGGGCAGAGAGAGAAGGAGACACAGAATCTGAAGCAGGTTCCAGGCTCTGAGCAAGCAGTCAGCACAGAGCCTGACGCGGGGCTCAAACCCACAAACTGTGAGATCATGACCTGAGTGGAAGTGGGACGCTCAACCGACCGAGCCACCCAGGCGCCCCTAACATTTATGGTTTTTAAAAGATTTTATGACTAAATAAAAATCCGTATTGTACAAGTTCAGTATTAATATATTTTTAAAAACTTTAACATGAATAGTTTATTTTAGCCAGATCTTACATATTGAAGAAAGTTTTTCAATTATAATGGGAAATAGAAAGCTAAACTTTTATCTGTGACTTAGTTTCTGCTTTTTAGCCAGAAAAACAAAATAATAGAAAAAACATATCTTTCAAAGCAGATTGGTAATAAATATCAAATTGATGACACCTTCATTTTCCTATGGTATCAAATAGATTTCACCACATCAACGTTTTCCATAATTTCCTGTTCTCTTGAAAATTTATTTTTCTTCGTTTGCAATATTGTACTTGATGACAGTATTTCTTTTCTCCATGAATTGATATATTGGAATTTTACAAATTTCATTTTAAGATCTTCTTATTTAGACTTAAAACATTTTAAATCATATTTTATTTCAAAATCCAAATATTTTATTATTTTGAGAAAAGAAATAATTTCCAGAATGTTGACATTCTCACGAAAATGTCTCCTTTAGTAATCATATTACTAAAAATCTGACAGATTTATGGTAGGTTTTTTATATGCACATAGTTTCTTAGGAAAAGTGCTCATTTTTACAGCTATTCATATTTACTGGTATGTGTGTCAATGTTTCTTAAATTGTTTCAAATACAAACATAACTAAAAATCATAATTGTGTATCTGTGAAATTTTTTTTTCAAATATGGTTCAATGAAGCCTAAAGTTGTTGAAATACATCCTTTAAAAAAAAATGATTCCATGAACTGTTGTGTCACAATTTAAAATTTCAGTATGTAAATGTCACTGGCTCTTTTCCAAACACATGATAATTCACTTTAATAACAAAGCTTTTGCTTGGATGGTTGAAATCTTCTACTTGATACAATAACAGAAACATCAGATGAAAATTAAATAATCAGAGAGGCCAGTATTAAATTTAAAAATTAAATGAAAACTTCCAGTTAAATCTTAAAATGTAATTATTAAAACCAAATTCCCTTGAAGATGCAGAATTTGGGGCACCTGATTGGCTCAGTCAGTTAAGCTACACACTCTTGATTTCGGTTCAGGTGGTGATCTCAGGGTTCATGAGACAGAGCCCTACATAGGGCTCTGCACTGACAGTGCCCGGAGCTTGCTTCTGATTCTCTCTCTTCCTCTTTCTCTCTGCCCCTCCCCCGCTCATGTTTGCTTTCTCAAATAAATAAGCTTAAAAAAATTCTTTAAAAAAAATTGTCAGACCAAAAATTACAGTTGGATTCAGAGATGACTGAAGTGTCATTTTTGCTTCAAGTTTACTTATTTGGATTCCATATACACAGCATATTTAGCATATATAAACACTATATTTCAAAGTGTGTGATATGGCATTGTTAGTTGCAAATATAAGTACAGATTGGTCATCATTTGATGTGTTTTATCTTATATCTTACTTGCCGGGAGTAAATTTAAGATATCTTTATATTTATTATATGATTAAAATAAAAAATAACTAAATGTTATATATTCAACCATTTAATAATTTGATTATAAATGGAGTATCAAAGTGATTTAGGTAAATAAACTCTTAAGGAAAAAAAAGTAATTCCAGCTGGTACTCATTTGTCCTTTACCTTTAAAATATCAAGTATGAGCTCTGTGACCATCATGGAGGCTGCTGTTCTTTTTTCTTTTTTAAAAGAAAACTCAGTAAGTTTTTTTAATGTTTCTTATTTATTTTTGATGGGGGAGGGGCAGAGAGAAAGAGGAGGACAGAGGATCCCGACCAGGCTCTGTGCTGACAAAGGATCCCAAGCAGCCTCCTGGGGCTCGAAGTCACCAACCAGGAGATCATGACCTGAGCCAAAGGCAGTCGCTTAACCAACTGAGCCACCCAGGTGCCCTGAGGCTGCTTAGCCTTGAATATGGCTTCTTAGCCTCATCTTCACTAGCCACAAAAATCAGCCCTCTCTGATGTTTAATTTGAAGGTAAGGGGTGCCTTGGTTGCTCAGTGGTTAAGCATCCGACTTTGGCTCAGGTCATGATCTCTGGGTCCATGGGTTCAAGCCCCACGTCGGACTCTGTGCTGACAGCTCAGAGCCTGGATCCTGCTTTAGATTCTGTGACTCCCTCTCTCTCTGCCCCTTCCCCATTCACACTCTGTCTTTAAAATACAATGAAATAAAAATTAAAAAAAAACAATTGAAAGTGAAATAGCACATCTGCTCTGAGGTTTCTGCATCTGTAGACCCTTTTCCACCTAAAAATTGACATGCTTTGTAGTTAGGAAAAATATGTATTATTATTCCCTCAATTGTTCTACTGAATCATGTGAGAAGCAGGTAGGAGATTTTCGTTGTCTTTGAAGGCTCAATAAAAAGATTTGAAAATGGCCATAAGGCAAATCTTCAAACCGTACACAATATTCTCACCAAGAAATCACACTTTGAAATATTTTAACTATCTGGGGTGTTCCTTTCTCAGTATATGATGACATCTCTATTAGCATAAGCTGTAATCTGTGCATACATTAACAATAATATATATATATATATATATATATATATATATATCCACTTTTTTTAGCTAATTAAACTTTTACTATCTTTGGCTATTGACTAATAAAGCACAAGCATCTGAAAATGCTACAAGTAAGGACCCCTCAACGGTCACCGTGGAGCTTTGTGTCATGGAGATTTTACACATGTTCGCCTCTGTACAAATGGTGGAAATACACATGTAGAATTTTCCCAGGAAAAGGCTATTGAAGTAAATTATATTTTGCTAGGTGAGGGACATAATGTGACACTTTATAATTAGCTGAATAGAGAGGGAGAGAGATGACTATGATAGAGAGATGTTCAGTGAATGGGCTCAGATGAAGAATGCCTCATTTGTGTGCCAGCTCTCACACTCGTACCTGACCTTGAACACACTGCTTACCCTGCTTTTTATAAAAATAGGACTCAAAAACCTCTGAGGTGATGGTTGCAAAAGTAATCTAATACCAGTGACTCAAATGGCACATCTTTGTTTAAGTAACCCTAATGCAGTTTGACACATCCTTTAAAACAAATGGGAAAAAGTAAGATAATGAAATTCCTACTTGCAGTTATAATCTACTTGTCTATTTATCTAACTATTTTCTTAAGAAAACAGTATATTTGACGCAGGCTTATAAATAGTTGCACCAGTATTTTGAAGCATCTTTGATATATATTTTTCTCTAATAGATGATATTCTTTTAAAGCTTTGGTAGTGTAATTGAAAGGTCTCTGGCATTGGAGAAAGAAACGCATGATTTTGAGTCCCCATTCTGGCACTTTCCATCTGTCTGCCTTTGGGCAAGTCTATGATATCTGGTTTCCTCATCTCTCAATTTTATTGTAAAGACAAAGTGAGGTAATATTCATCACAGGTACATGCAGAATGTGAAGCTCTATTCAAGCATGAATTCTTTTCATCCTGTTTTCATGGAAAAGAGGAAACGTTTCAATTATACTATGGGTTTTAAATTAAACTATAAACTTGATCACATTGCATACTAGCCTTTGGCCACTCCCCCCGCCCAATCAACCGGTATTTCTCATGTGAGAGGTTGAGGGGAAAAGAAACCTGCATATTTTTTACATGGCCTTTTCATTTAAGGGTAACAGTTATTTCAGATCATAGTCTCCTTGGCTTTTCACAATAGACCATGCTTCCATTTGAACTTGGCTTACCGCCTCAGTATTACTGGTCCTTAATGCGTTGTTTTGCTTCTTAAATAAAACTGATCTATGACAAAGAGCTGCTTTTATAATTAAAACAAACAAAAGACAAAGAAATAAAAAGAAAGAAGGAAGAGAGAAAGTAAAAAAGGAAAGAAAGAAGAAAAAGGAAAAGCAGAAACCATTGAATCTTGATCTATGGGACTAATATGGGATGTGTCATAAAATAAGACACAAAGTTGTCTTTAACTGTGCTTGAGCACTGTTTTAATGTCCCAAAACTGTAAGCAGAGAAACAAATATATATACATATAAATATATATATATAAATATATATATATAAATATATATAAATATATATAAATATATATAAATATATATATAAATATATATATAAATATATATATAAATATATATATATAAATATATATATATATTTATATATATTTATATTTATAAATTTATAAATTTATAATAAATTTTTATAAATTTATAAATATTTATAAATAAATATATTTATATATATAATTATATATATATATATATTTATATATATAAATATATAATATAAATATAAATACATATGTGTGTGTGTGTGTGTACATATATATGTGTGTGTGTATGTGTGTATATATATATATATATGTATGTATATGTATAACGGCACACATATACACACATTTGACAGACTTTGACCAAGGGGGAAAAACAACTCTGAAACAGATGTTTCTTTTCCCCCTTTTGAACAAACATTTTCCTGAAATTCTTCACACCAGATTTTACTAATTAATCTGGAAAAGGGAGTGACGGGTGCTGCTGATGCTAATCACAGGAAACAGACACCCAACTGCAGTCCATTCTTCCTGTCTTTGACAGCAGCAGCTGGCTTCTTGGCAGGCTCTGTCAACCTCTGCACTGATGTCCCAGGAGCCGCCTCAGGTCTGTCAGTTTCCCGGGACGTCGCCATTAGGCTGAGGCTCACCATAATCATTTTATTTTGTTGTTCGTCACACTGGGTCTCGAGGAAATTCTTTCTTCGGTTTCTGGGATCATCGAAGTGTTGTATATAAGGTCAACCCAACCATGTGTTTCTGTAATCGGAGATGCCCATATAAGTGTTTTACTTCTTAAGGCTAAATTTCCTCTTGAATATATGGTGAATTTTAGCCTAGAAGGAATGACCAAGTGGAGGAGAGTCAAATACTTCTCAAAGCAAAGCAAGAAACTATTTAGAGCATCATAGGGGTATATCATTGGTTCACTGATACAAAACCAAGCCAAGGAAGGTTAGAAGGAAAGCGAAGAAGTACTCCTAAATTAATTCTCAGTACTCCTAAATTAATACTGGATTGCTTTGTTAAGGAAAAGGAGAACAACCCCAAAGTGGAATCAGACTCAACTGATCAAGAGTCAAAAATCTAGTATTGAGGAGGGGAGACTGGATGGCTCAGTCAAGCAACCAACTCTTGATTTTGGCTCTGGTCATAATCCCAGGTGAGATCAATCGCCTCATCGGGCTCCACACTGGGTGTGCAGGCTGCTTAAGATTCTGCCTCTCTCGGGGCTCCTGAGTGGCTCAATCGATTGAGCTTCTGGCTCTTGTTTTCAGCACAGGTCATGATCTCGTGGTTTTGTGCATTTGAGCCCCATGTCAGGCTCTGTGCTGGCAGTGTGAAACCTGGTTGGGATGGTCTCTTCCTCCCCCTCTCTCTGCCCCCCTCCCACTTGTGCTATCTCTGACTCTTTCAAACTAAATAAATAAACTTAAAAAAAAAAAGATTATGTTTCTCCCTCTCCTTCTGCCCTACCCTGCTCGCGTGCTCTCTCCCTCTAAAATTAAAACAATTTTTTTTAATCTAGTACAGAGGAGAAATAGGAACATAAAATGGTTTTCTCTCCTTAATTTCAAAATTTGTACATTACAATTTAATTTAATATAATTATGGAATTTCAGAATCTTTCAAGTGGCAAGCTATATGTGGCAAGTTAGGCTATAAGATATTAGTAGGAATCGTCTTGAGAAGCTTGTGCTTGCTATGTATTTGATGTCATATGTTTAATTGATATCATTTAATGACCAGAGCCCTACTGGTGCTCTCTGGTAAGAAAAATAGTATGACTTAAAGGGTAATTAGCTACTAAAAATCTGAATATTCTCATATCAAAGAAGGTTTTAGTTCTAACTTTAACATGTGGAAGTGCTTTTTAAAAGAAATTATTTTTTGTCTTTTTAATAATAAAATACATATATTTCATATTATACAATATTCACACTATATTTTAAGGCATAAAAATAGAATGTCTTTCATCTTCTTTTCCTCACACAGTCCCTCCAAAGAGACATCTCCAGTTAGTGGACTAGTCAATATCCTTTCTATCCATTTACATGTGTGCATTTTACACAAATAATTTATTTAAAGCATACATAGGATCATGATATATATGTTCTGAGACTTGATTTTATGTTGAACAACATATGCTGGAAATGTTTCAATGTCAATTCACAAAGACTTCATTATGTTTAATGATTGCATAGTATTCTGTGTAATGAAGATCCTAAAATATATAATATACAAGTCCCTTCTTTTTTTTTAACAATTTTTTTAATGTTTATTTTCGAGAGAGAGACAGACCACGAGAGGGGGAGGGGCAGAGAGAGAGAGAGACAGACAGACAGACAGGCAGAATCTGAAGTAAGCTCCAGGCTCTGAGCTGTCAGCACAGAGCCTGAAGCGGGGCTTGAACCCACGAACCTTGAGATCATGACCTGACTGAAGTTGGATGCTTAACCAACTGAGCCACTCAGGTGCCCCTACAATTCCCATCTTGATAGACACTTAGATTGTTTTCAATATTTCAAAATTATGAGGCAATATCACAATAAACCTCATATTTATATTATCATGCACGTGTGAAAATACTTATCAAGGATAATATTGTAGAGATGAAGTTTCTGAATTAAGGATAGAGTCATTTAAATTTTTGGTGTATATATTACAAAACTGGTTCATTAGTTTTTTCTAATATATACTCCATTAATAATAGAAGACAATTTTTATTTTCTCACATCATTTTTCAACCATTTAAATTTTTGGTTTATCTAATAAGATATCTCACTATGGTTTTTAATATATATTTTCCTGATTATGAGCAAAGATATATGTATTTTAATTTTTTGTCATTTGTATTTATTTGACTGAATTTACTGATTAAGCTATATTAATTTTTGTTAGAATACATGTAATTTTCTTAGTTATATATTTGAATGCTGTATATTCTACATATTAATTCTTTGTGTATTAAATATGGTACACATTTTTTTCAAACTGTAATTTCTAGGGGCGCCTGGGTGGCTCAGTCAGTTAGGCGGCCGACTTCGGCTCAGGTCATGATCTTGTGGTCCGTGAGTTCTAGCCCCACATCGGGCTCTGTGCTGACAGCTCAGAGCCTGGAGCCTGCTTCATATTCTGTGTCTCCCTCTCTCTGACCCTCCCCTGTTCATGCTCTGTCTCTCCCTGTCTCAAAAATAAATAAACGTTTAAAAAAATTAAAAAACTGTAATTTCTATTTTAATGTTTTAGTAGTTCAATTTATCATAATGAAATTTTATATTTTGTCATAGTCAAATCTGTTGGTTTATTTCTTTATGGAATCCTTTATGGATTTTAGATTTGTTTCTTTTTAGGAAGAATTTTTGTAATTCACAGTTACCTAAACTTTTATTTCATATTTTCTTTAATAATTGTTTTGTTTTTAGTTATTTTATTTATTTTTTTAAAGTTTGTTTATTTTTGAGAGAGAGACAGAGCATGAGGGGAGAGGGGCAGAGAGAGAGCAGACACAGAATCCGAAGCAGGCTCCAGGCCCTGAGCTCTCAGCACAGAGCCCAACATGGGACTTGAACTCACCAACGGTGAGATCATGACCTGAGCCAACGCTGGAGGCTTAATCGACTGAGTCACCCAGGTGCCCCTGTTCTTTAAACCATTAGGTATTTGTTGTTGTGTATGACATGGGGTATGGTTCTAACTCAATTTTTTCCTTCATTATAGCCAATATTTTCACTAATTATTGCCTACCAAAAATTTCTCAAATTATTTTTGAAATTCTCCCATAAAGTAAATCCCCTTAAACAAATTGATTGGTTTACTTTATTGTTTGTTAGTATTGCTGAACCCCCAAACTATAAACACTATAATTTTGTAAAAGTATCTAGTTCATAAATTATTTAAATAAGATATTTTGGAGGCCCTGAATGGCTCAATTGGTTGAGCACCCAACGTTGGCTCAGGTCATGATCTCAGGGTTTGTGAATTCTAGCCCCACGTTGGGCTCTGTCCTGACAGCTCAGAGCCTGGATCCTGCTTCAGATTCTGTGTCTCCCTTTCTCTCTGCACCTTCCCAGCTCTGTCTCTCCTTCTCAAAAAATAAAAATAAAAACATAAAATGTTAAATAAGATATTGTTTTTATTATGATAAATTATAAAAAAAATCTTATACTCTTATATCATTTAAAAAAAAACATGAATTTTGAGACAAATTCCATTATTTCAACCAAAATGCTGAAATTAGAGATGGTGCAGAAGACACAGCAAATTAAAATCAGTTTTGTTTTCTTTCGTCATTACGCTGAATCATGTCTAGCAAGCCAAGGAAAGCATCAATACACCCTGAATGAATCTGAGTAATATGAATGTCAGTCTGCTGTCTTTCTGGCATTTTCTGTTCAAAAGAATACAGTTTCCTCAATTGCCATATTTAAAGCTAAGTACACTGAACAGTTTATGGGTCTTTTGTGAATGATTTTACAAATTAACTGTTGAGCCAGACAACTATTGTCATTTCATCAATGATTAAATTTCTCTTAGGGTAACTCTTGACTGAGAAGAAACTTCAGTGGATATTATTCATGTGTGTAATTATGCCAGAGAGACATCCAAAATACATCCTCAGTTATCACACCCCATTAATAGTAAAAAGAAAACAAAGCATTTAAATAAATTTCCTTATTCTTCTTCGAGTATGCGGTTTGGAATAATATATATTTATTGGGATAATTTTGTTATATCAATCAAATACTAAACAGGATATGTTGGGGATATTTTTATTCATTTTTTTTCATTCGCTGTCACGTTCCTTTGAAATGCATTACCTGAACACCTAATATGAGAGAAAAATGCAATCAGATAGTAACCATGATTAACAGATAATTATGCACATTTGCATGGAGAAGAAAACAATCCTAAACAGATCACTATTTAATGTTAGAGTATTTCTTGGCGGTGTGAAAGAGGCTTGGGACACTTAAACTCTCAACATAAACTACTGCTCTGGTAGCCCAAGGGAAATCCTGTGGAAAAGGTCCCAGGTAATAAAGACATTAGAAAAAAGTAATGAGAAGTTAGGACAAGGGCACACTTAGTTGGTAACTGGATGTGAAGAGATCTACCCAAAGAATAGAGTGTGTGTCACACCCAGAAGTGTAACTTTATGTACAGAAATACCTTGTTTTCTTGCACTTCACTTTATTGTGCTTTATATATATTATATCTTTTTACAAATTGAATGTTTGTGGTAACTTCATGTGTGGCCAATCTAGATCTGCCATTTTTCCAAGAGTTTTCTCACTTTGTGTCTCTGCATCACATTTTGGTAATTCTCACAGTATGTCTTTTTTATCATCATTTTTGTTACGGTGATCTGTGATCAGTGATTATTCATATCATCTACTGCGATTTTGGGGGGACACCATGAGCTGCATCCATGTAAGACAGAAAATTTAATTGATAAATGCTGTGTGTGTTCTGACTGCTCCACCGACCGGCCATTCCCCTGTCTCTCCCTCTCCTCAGGCTTCCCTGTTCCCTGAGAAACAACATTATTGGATTTAGGCCAGTGAATAACCCTACAATGGCCTCTAAGTGTACAGGTGAGAGGAAGAGTCACATATCTCTCACTTTAAATCAAAAGCTAGAAATGATTAAGCTCAGTGAGGAAACCATGTTGAAAGTCTAGATAGGTCAAAGCTAGGTCTCTTGTGCCAAACACTTAGCCACTTTATGATTGAAAAGGCAAAGTTACTGAAGGAAATTAAAAGTGCTGTTCCAGGGATAACTTGAACGATAAGAAAGCAAAATAGTCTCATTGCCACTATGGTGAAGGTTTTAGTGGTCTGGGTAGAAGATCAAAACAGCCACCACGTTCCCTTAACCAAAAACCTAATCCAGAGCAAGTCCCCAACTCTATTTCTGTGAAGGCTGAGAGAGGAGAGGAAACGGCAGAAGAAAAGTTTGAAGCTGGCAGAGGTTGGTTCATGAAGTTCAAAGAAAGACGCCACCTCCATAGCATAAAAGTGCAAAGTGAACCAGCAGGCATTGACATAGAAGTTACAGCAAGTTATCCAGAAGATCTAGCTAAGATATTTAATG
The DNA here is from genome assembly GCF_018350195.1 of Panthera tigris. Classification (NCBI taxonomy): domain Eukaryota; kingdom Metazoa; phylum Chordata; class Mammalia; order Carnivora; family Felidae; genus Panthera; species Panthera tigris. Next base: position 129,241,872 of record NC_056665.1, read on the forward strand.
AAGGTGGCTACACTAAACAACACCTTTTCAATGTAGCTGAAACAGTCTTCTGTTAGCAGAAGGTGCCATCTAGGACTTTCATAGCTAGAGAGGAGAAGTCAATGGCTGGCTTAAATGTTTCAAAGGGCAGGCTGATTCTCTTCTTAGGAACCAGTGCAGGTGGTGACTTTAAGTTGAAGTCAAAACTTACTGACCATTCCAAAAAATCCTAGGGCCTTTAAGAATTATGCTAAATATACTCAGCCCCTGCTGTATTCTATAAATAGATCAATAAAAGCTGAACAAGAGCACATCTGTTTACAGCATGGTTTACTGAATATTTTAAGCACACTGTTGGAGAACTACTGCTCAGGAGGAAAAGAGAAAAAAAAAAGATTTCTTTCAAAATATTACTTCTCACTGACAATGTACCTGTCATCGAAGAGCTCTGATGGAGATGCACAATGAGATTAATGTTGTTTTTATACCAGCTAACATAATAGCTATTCTGCAGCCCATGGATCAAGGAATAATTTCAATTTCCAAGTCTTGTTATTTTAGAAATACATTTCGGGGGCACCTGTGTGGCTCAGATGGTTAAGCATCTGACTTCTGCTCAGGGCATGGTTTTGCAGTTCATGAGTTTGAACTCTGTGTCAGGCTCTGTGCTGACAGCTTGGAGCCTGGAGCCTGCTTCAGATTCTGTGTCTCCCTCTCCCTCTGTCTCTCCCCCACTCTCACTCTGTCTCTCTCTCAAAAGTAAATAAACATTAAAAAAATTTTAAAACAAAACAAGAATTACATTTCATAAGGCTATAGCTACTATTCCTCTGATGCACCTGGGCAAAATAAATTAAAACCTTCTGGAAAGGATTCACCATTCTAGATGCCATTAAGCACATTCATGATTCATGGGAAGAGGTCAAAATATTAGCATTGATAGGAGTTTAGAAGAAGTTGGTTCCAACCCCTGTGGATGACCTCAAAGGGTTCAAGACCTCAGTGAAGGAAGTCACTGCTGATGTGGTGGAAATAGCAAGAGAATTAGAATGAGACAATGGGACTCAATCACTGCAATTTCATGATAAAACTTTAGGAGATGAGGAATTGCTGCTTGTGGATGAGTAAAGAAGGTGTTTTCCTGAGATGGTATCTACTCCTGGTGAAGAATTTGGGAAGATTGTTGAAATGACAACCAAGGAGTTAGAATATTACATAACCAGAGTTGATAAAGCAGCTGTAGGCTCTGAAAGGATGGACCCCAACTTTGAAAGAAGTCCTACTGTGGGTTAAATACTATCAAACAGCATCACAAGCTACAGAGAAATCATTTGTGAAAGGAAAAGCCAATCAACATGGCACCCTTCATTGTTGTCTTATTTTAAGTCACTCCAACCTTCAGCATCCACTACACTGACTAGTCAACAACCACCAACAGGGAGGCCTGACCCTCCACCAGCAAAAGGATTAATACTCACCGAAAGGTCAGATGATGGCTAGCATTTTTTATCAATAAAGTACTTTTTAAAGTTTATTTACTTATTTTTGAGAAAAAGAACCAGTGTGGGAGGGGTAGAGAGAGGAGGGGACAGAAGATCCAAAGCTGGCTCCGTACTGACAGCAACGAGCCCAGTGCAGGGCTCAAACATACAAACCGAGAGATCGTGAACCGAGCCGAAGTCGGATGCTTAACCTACTGAGCCACCCAGGCGCCCCAACACTAAAGTATTTCTTTAATTAAGGCATATACATTGGCTTTTTAGACATAATGTTATTGCACACTTTGCAGACTACAGTGGAGTGCAAATATAACTTTTATGTGCATTGGGAAACCAAAACATTATTTGACTCACTTTATTGTAATATTTGCTTCATGTGGTGATCCAGAACTGAATGCACAATATCTCCAATGTGGGAACGTGGGGCAAGCTGAGGGCAAAGTACAGGCTAACAGCACCCCCGCCTCCCCCACCAGGTGGGATATGTGTGATGTTCCTCGGCCACTCACTCCTGGCTGCCCAAGAACAGGGGAAAGAAGAGAAAGCGAATGGTTGACTGATAGAGATCACAGTCATATAGGACAGGAGTCTCCTTCAGTTTATGGGTCATTTGGTAAACTGCAAGAAAAAAAGCATTTTTATCCATAGCCTGATCTCCAGAAACCTATAGACTCCATTTCCTGGAGCCCTAATATCACCCTCATCGAGGGGTAAGGAGGGTTAAGTGCTTGCCGTGGTGATGTGGGAAACTAAGGCAAATGAAAAATTTAATTCCCTTACTGCCTATAGCCCACTGACAAGTCCTTGAAACAGGCAGAGTGACCTCCATCTAGGAGCTCAGCTGCCTCGATGCTGACACTTTGCTAGGGGCAAAAGGGAACTTGACTTAACATCATTCTGACCCCCCAGGATCATTTAAGTCTACTTTAACATATAAAAATTCCTTTGGGGGGCGCCTGGGTGGCTCAGTCGGTTAAGCGTCCGACTTCAGCTCAGGTCACGATCTCGAGGTCCGTGAATTCGAGCCCCGCGTCGGGCTCTGGGCTGATGGCTCAGAGCCTGGAGCCTGCTTCCGATTCTGTGTCTCCCTCTCTCTCTGCCCCTTCCCCGTTCATGCTCTGTCTCTCTCTGTCTCAAAAATAAATAAACGTTAAAAAAATTTAAAAAAAATTCCTTTGGAAACTTCCTTTATCTCAACGGCCCCCAGATATATGCTGGCAATCATACTCCAAGCTTATGGCCCCCCTGATATATATCTGAAGGGTTTTGTGACTGAGGTTTTACTAAATGGTAATAAATGGTGTTTTCCTAACAGCATCTAGCTCCTCCAGGTCCTGGAAACTTTGCTTCCGAAATTCCTTAGAGACTTACACTATCCCTAACCCCCTCCCAGCCTGAGGGTGTATAATCGGTTACCTGTCACAACCCCAGTGCAGCTCTTTCTGCCCACAGGTCCTGTCCCCATGCTTTAATAAAATCACCTTTTTGCCCCAAAGATGTCTTGGCCATTGGCTCCGGACCACCCCACCATCACCTCAAAACCCCATCATCTCCAAGGTAGAGTACAATTTTCTTGTAGAGATACAAGAAATGGCCCCTTCCATAAGACATATGGCAAGACACAGGGAAGGGTGCCACCACCAAGGTCAGTAATTGCATCTCTGTGACCTGTGCTTCCATTCCCACCCCACTCGCCCTGTTTCTCTCTGCTTCTTACAACACATCTTCTCTGCTGCTGACTCTGCTTTCTTCTTCCACTCAAAGGGTCTCTAGTGATTATATGGGGTACACCTGTACAACCCAGAATTCTCTCTCCATCTCTGTCTCAAGATCCTTAATTCATATCTATATCTATGAAGTCCCTTTGGCCATGTACCGTAACACATTCCCAGATCCCAGGGATTAACATTTGGGTGTCTTTGGAGGCCCATTAGTCTGCTTGGAAACAGAAGTTTTCTACTCTTTGATTATTTCAGCCAAAGCCAGTTTCAGCTGTTGGCAATGAAGAACCATAATTAAAACACTAGTATTTCTAAAAGTGTGTTTAATGTACCCGAAGATGGCCTCAGATGTACTGAATAGGACTGTTTGAAAGTGGACCAGTGAATATGCTTTTTTTTTTTTTTTGGTTTTTTTGCCAAGTAATTCTTATGCATGGTAAATATCTGCATCCATGATTTTAATGTTGTGTTTATATGAGAATAAATTTTAAGTGTTCTCCTCTTTCAAGAATACCCCTGTGGTTCTTATTCCCAGTTTAAAGCAAAACGGTTTAGTAGGCAGTGGGACTTAATGGGAAAAGCCTGGGCTTTGGAACCAGACTTCAGTTTGAATTTTGGGTCTCATACTTTTCAGCCACAACTCTTCTGAGCTCTATCCATTCACGCTTAAGGTTGACCAAATCCCGTTCCCTCTAATCAGAATTTTCTTATCCACATGCAAAGCAGTGTCATTGATTTTAATAAACTAATATAAAGGTGGAATAAGATATTTGTATAACAAATAATAGTGCCTAGAACATGGTTGGTGTACAAAGAAAAAGTTTCCCTGTCAAAATGCAGCACAATGTGTATATCCATAAACAAGTAACTCCCGTGTTAACTTAAGACATTGCTTAATGTTCCTCTTACTGGTCCCAGAATTTTGCATTTTCTGATTTTCCTTTAGTCAGCACCGAGCCGTGGACGTTATGTCAACCCCTCCTTCCTGTCCAGATGTCCTTTCTCTCCACAGTTTTACTTCAACAACTTCCGGATGCAGCCCTGTTGCCTGTTGATTTTTGTTCAGGTTTTGTGATTAAGAGGTTGTGGCATGTTAATCTCTGTAAAGTATTTCTCTGTGGACTTTTCCAGACAGCCCCTCTTTCATCTGGACCTCCTTTAGCCTTCAAAGGCACCATTCAGGGCCAAATCTGAGGTGGGTTTAAGGCCTGGAGTAAATCACGTTGGGAGGCCCCTTCTTTCTGGTTAAAAGGAGAAAAAGAGAAATGATAAGATACAGGGAAAGGTCTCTAATGCTTGAGAAGAATGAAGGCGAAGGCATCAATATTCCAGGTGTCTGGCTTCTGTGCCCTTTAAAATTTGTGATTTATATCTACTATGGTGCTCTTTGAGGTTCAGAACTGTATAATTGTCAAATATTTTAATAAATAACCAATTCATATTGCAGTATTTCTGATGGCATTTTTAGAAAACAGTCAGTAATTTTCATATTTTTCCTCCAAAAATTATTTCAGAGTAAGTCTTAAATTATTATCACTACTAAAAACTAACATACTCATTTATAGTTGGCATCAGATGAGCTTATTTTTATAAAGAGTAACTGAACTATATTAGCATTAGAGAAAAGGCTCAATCACATTGCAATAATATACCCAGCAAAATAAGTAAAACATCTGGTCAAACAGCTGTATTTTGATGTATATAAGCCATAAAATTAAATTAACTAATTTTTGTGACTGATTTTCCTCTCCTTAAAAATATTGATCATAACTCCATTTGCTTTGGAAAATGGATTTCCTATTTTCTTTGGAATACATATGTATGTGGATTTCAGCATCTGTGTCTATATTAGGGAATGGCGATAAGGATACCCTGTCAGGTAGGTCACTGCAGTTGAGAGTTTTCGGATCAGACTCAGATAACAGAATGCTAGATATATCACAGAAATTCACTCACCTACACTATTTAAAATACTTAATAACTCTCTTGGACAATATATAACTAAAGTCAGTCTCTTTGTGCCTCTGAAAACAAGTAATCTAAACCAGCTTCTAAAAAGTAAGGTTACTGTCATCCCCTCTACTGTTGCCCAGTTGGAATTAAAAGATGATATTTTTGGTCAGTATTTATAGAACTATTCATTTTAAATCCTCTAATTAATTACCTCCACTTTCATGATCCTTATGTGCGTATGAAATACAAAATAGTAACAATGATTTCAAAAACTCTGTCCCTCGGCATCTTACCTTGTGGAGAAATGACACAAATTATTAGTTTCCACTCTTAAAAGGATAAGAGGGGCACCTGGGTGGCTCAGTAGGTCAGGCATCTGACTCTTGATTTTGGCTCAGGTATGATCTCACCATCCTGAGATTGAGCCCCACATGGGGCTCCATGCTGACCACACAGAGCCTTCTTGGGATTCTCCCTCTCTCTCTGCCCCTCTCCCACTTGCATGCATGCTCTCTCTTTCAAAATAAATAAAATAAAATAAAACTTTTAAAAAGGACAAGAGCCACCTCTTTTAAAAATTGAAAATAGAGGGCGCCTGGGTGGCTCAGTTGGTTAAGTGGCCGACTTCTACTCAGGTCATGATCTCGCGGTCCGTGAGTTCGAGCCCCGTGTCGGGCTCTGTGCTGACAGCTCAGAGCCTGGAGCCTGTTTCAGATTCTGTGTCTCCCTCTCTCTGACCCTCCCCGTTCATGCTCTGTCTCTCTCTGTCTCAAAAATAAATAAACGTTAAAAAAAAATTAAAAAAAATTGAAAATAGAGCTATGAAGCTAATGCAAATTTATATATGTATAAAGTATAAATAATGTATATATAAATGTATATGTATATATGTGTGTGTGTGTGTGTGTGTGTATATATATATATATATATATAATTGACAGTCATTCGTGCTTTTAATATTTTCTTTCATTCTAAAAGTTCCCCTTCTCCATCTTTCTGGAACATAAGAGAATACAGATATTATTTTTAAAACCCAATAAGTTCTTTCCTCGACTTGATGTTGATTTGCTTCCTCTTAAATTATTCAATATTAAGCACCTGCCATATGCCCAACATGGTACTGGAGACACAGAAAAGGTCACAGACAAATTTCTTGCTCTTGGAAAAAAAAAAACAAAAACATAATTTCCTTCCATTCTGAGCCACTGATTCCTTCGGAAGTTACTAACACCTTGTATCATTAGGTTGTAAAGAAATTATTCCAGACAGGATAGAGAAAAGTTACTATTCCTCTTTTCTTTAATGTGACACTTCCAGGGTCTGTCATATCCTGTAATTTTCCATTTTCCTGAAACACGAATTGTAATCCTAAACTGCCAGGCAAGTGTGAGAAGGATTCACTTTCCTAGTAAATATGAGCAGAAGGGGTATGATGTGAATGGTGTGTGTTAGCAAAAAAAAAAAAAAAAAAAAAAAAAGAGGTTTGCAGAAGAAGAGAAAGAACATCTACTTTATATTTCACTACACTGAAACAGACAGAAAATGGGGTGGGGGCCATATTTACCATATCCTTTCTCCCTAAAGCGAGGAGAACGGTGTCATATTAAGTGCCACCCTAATGAAAAGAGAGAGTTTGGACCATTGGCCAAGATACAGCTGGTTTACTGGTTTGGAGTGAATGCAGAAGATGTTGGCAGCAATGGCGAGGGAGGGAAGGGGTAGTGGCCCACAGAGTACCAGTTCTCAGGGGAGGGGATTGAGCGAGAGGAAGATCCAACAAGGCTGCCAGAGGGAAGACATCTGCATCTCATAGGTTTTTGTTTTCTCAGCGCTGCTGCCTTTGAGGGTGTGTATGCATTTAAGCTTATATTTTAGCATATAATCTCATCTAAAAATGCAGTAGGGTTAGTATCCATGGATTCAGGAGTTTCCTTAGATGTCAGGGGTCTACTCTACTAGATTCAGGTCCTATCTTTCAAACGGCCTTTGACAGGTAGGTACACTCACCCATCAAACGGATTTCTCAACTTTATTAAAATGTAATCTGTCACTGTTTTTACTCTGGAAAATTTACACAGGCATGCATTTACACTTCATCTTTCCACCACAAGCTCAATTTTAGGAGACAGAAACGAATTTGTCAACACTTTTCGAATGAAGGAATACATACAAAATGCATCGCCCTTAACACAACGATAAAAAGGAGATGTGGAAGAAAAGGTGAAATATGAAAATACATTGTAACTGTCGTTGGCAAAGAAAAAAGATGAAAATGTCGCAAAAAAATAATAGCATACTCAAGATTTGAGATCTAAGTGATGAATCCTGTATTTCCAAGTGGAGGAAATGGCCTCCATGCTAGCAGCAAATAACTGGGCCTTCTGTTATTTGTTGAGCAAATTACTGGGAGCTGAAAAATAAGAGGCATGCAAAATCACCTTACAGCTGACTTGTTCAGCAAAGTTCAGTGGATGTAAGGGGTGAAAGCTGTACCTGGCAAGAAATAAGAGAAATTCAGCAGGCTAAAAAAAAATGCTGCCTCCCACTGCTGCCTATTAAATAAGTCTTACAATATTGTCAGTGGCACCTGGGTTTTACTCAAAGTCAGGGAGAGAAAATGGAATCTTGGCGGATTAAAGCAATAGTCGTGCTGAAAATGTAAACACACGTACAGAGATACACACATGCACACACACACACACACACACACACACACACACACACACACACACAGTATGTAATTTTTTTCATTTGTTTCTCTTCAGGCAAATTAGAGTGTGGACTTCCTGGCTAATTACCCTTATCCTGACTCCCAGAGAGCCGACCGCCTTCTCAATAACTTACAGGTGACTTATTATTTTTTTTTCCCTGCCAGTTCTGCTCTGTGTTTAAATCAAAAAGGCAGATAACCCATTTGTATCAAATTATGCATGACAGTTTGGGGAGTGGGTTATATACTTCTAGGAGAGGCACAAACCCCAAGCTGTTGCATTTCATTACCCACATGGCTCTCGGTTCCGGAGGCAAGGGTTTTTGTAGTGTTTAAAGATAATTTCTTGCAAGTCTGTTGGCCTTATTGTGAAGAATTCAGAGATTTAAAGGGGTTGTAAAAAGTATACCTCCCAAACATGCTATCTATTCCTTGAATTTGGAGGAACAGAGAACAGCAAAAGACAAAACAACAGAAACAAAACAAAACAACAGAAATCACAGTGTGTGAAACATCTACAGTCATTCTGCAAATTGTGGAATTGTCTCTTTCTCCACATTTAACAGTTACTTTTTTTTTTAATTTTTTAATGTTTATTTTTGAGAGAGAGAGAGAACACGAGTGGGGAAGGGGCAGAGAGAGAGAGAGTGACACAGAATCTGAAGCAGTTTCCAGGCTTTGAGCTGTCAGCACAGAGCCAGAAGCATGGCATGAACCTCAAGATCATGACCTGAACCAAAGTCAGATGCCCAACCAACTGAGTCACCCAGGTGCCCCAAGTTTATTATTATTTTTTATTATATGTATATGTATACATATATATTTATTTATTTATTTATTTATTTATTTATTTATTTTTTTTTTTGAGAGAGAGAGAGACACACAACATGTGAGCAGGGAAGGGGCAGAAAGAGAAAATCCCAAGCAGGCTCTGCACTGTCAGCTCAGAGCCTGATGCAGGGCTCAAACACACGAACTGTGAGACCATGACCTGAGCTTAAATCAGGGGTCTGATGCTTAACCAACTGAGCCATCAGGCCCCCCTTAGCAGTTGCTTTTGACTATCATGTGAGGTTTTAGATGTACATGATCAACTAGTGTTGTTGGGATCATCTTTCAAAGTTGGATGTATTACTTCCTTAGTTTCTGGGCATCAGAGTAACCAGGCTGGGATTAGGGAGGAGAGTGTCCAGTTCATGGCAGATAGCTTAGGCCATATGGTAATATATGCAACCTCTACCAGAGCCAGAATTTTGTTTCAAAGGAAAAAAGTGTGTGCCTGAGAATGCATAGTTTTGCCCCGTAAATCAAAAACTTTAAGCTGCCTTTATTGAGCCATTTGATCTGTTAAAGAACAGGCTGGTTTTGTAAGGATGAAGGATAAAGTCTGCTTGTACTTTGGCCAAAACCAGTTGCAGATAGTTCTCTGGTCTTGGGACACACCCAGAGTTGACGGCCTTCTGGTCACCTGGGAAATTTAACAAATCTGCTTACCCCAATATGGTACATATTGGACGCAAAAGCGAGTGGCCATTTCATAAAAATAAAAGGTAAAAAAGGCAGCAAAGAGTTCTTTACCTTCTGCTGGTGTCCCGATACATCCCAGATGACTTGATCCGTAGAAACCCCAAGAACAGTAAGCATCTCTATTTGCATGGATTTGATCTCCCACCCACTTGAATGTATTTAAGACACCTAATTCTTCTTGTTCTCCAAATCCAGTTAACGTGATACTTTCAGCGATGTGGATCTGGAGGCAGTTTTATGGATCGGGAAGTGGTCAGGTTCTCCCCCAACTGAATTGTGTCTCAGAGCCAGAGAGCTGAGATAATTCCGTGGCAAAACAATGGAAGTATATGTTCCTTCAAAATGACAACAAAGTAGATGTAGAGAAAAGAGTACACTTCAGATCAATAAATACATGCCAGGTATTGAGCTTTTAGTCATTTGCTGCATGAGCTCCAGTTGAAGTCTTTATCTGATTACGTTCATTGATAGTCCTCTGCTAGTCTCCAACACTTATCTACTCCTGCACATGTTGGGCTGGAGAGCTAGAAGGGATGTGAGCAGAATCAGTGCCTTTCTAAATTTCACATCTTTGATGGTGGTGGGAATGTCTGTGATTCCACTAGGAATGCAATTATTCTTATTTTTGTTGCCATTTAAAGGACGTTCCAGAAGCTTCTATATGAGCTTTCCTATCAAAACAGCCTGCAGTGCAGGAAGCTAATGTAGAAGCCTGTCAGTTGCCAAGGGCATATTTTGGCTACGCATTCAAGAACTGGGAAAGTAATCATGTGAATTTCTGGATCTTACAGGCTCTATGATATAGACAGATATCACAATGCCATTTATTACTACCCTTTATAAGTTGTGTCACTGGATCACAGCGACTGCCTACACACCCAGCCATTAGATGCCCAGAGCCACAGGCAGAAAAAAAAAATAATCCACAGTTTCTGAGTTGTTTCCCCCGTCTTCTTCCTTAAGGAAGAAATATTTACAGAACTAGTATGATTTGCCGGTGTAACAGTTAACTCCTCAAAGTTATCAGGCTTCTTCTTTAAGAGTCTGTGAGTCCATGAAATAAGTTAGGAATAGAAATCGGGTGAGAAGTCACAAGTCCCTACCATGGTTGGTTATAAAAGTCAGGTAGGACGTGAGTGGGATGGATGCCCATCTGTTTTTGCTCTTCAGGTCCCATGATCAGTCAAGCACCGTCAAATACCTTGCATTTCACACCATTCAGATTACTATGGCAGACTGCTGCCTCACAAGACCCCGCCCTTAATAGCCCTCTGAAAGTTCTACTGTCTGTGTCTCCACACCTTTGCTATCCTCTCACTCCCATTCTACCAGGGAGACCATATCAACTGCCCCTTCTCCCACCAGCTACTAAAATAATATTTTAGGAATGCTTGCACTCCCCTCCCCAATGTGTTTGGGGAGGCCTTGGGGTAAGGGGACCTTCTAGGTCCTTTGTGAATCAGAGTTTGCTTGAGTGGAAGACTGAACAAGAAATTTTCACTCACTTATTTTAATCTCCACAGTCTTTGGATTCCTTCCTCTGGAATCTACCCCAGTTTTTTGTCATGTCAGTGCTGTCATGGGGTGCTATGGAGTCCGGGTTTTAGCTGCTAATTCAATACGTGGGATCTAGAATTTTTGGTAAGTGCACCTATGTGGCTAAAGTCAGCTTAATCGGGGGCGCCTGGGTGACTCAGACGGTTAAGTGTCCAACTCCTGATTTTGGCTCAGGTCATGATCTCACAGTTCCTGAGTCCCAGCCCCACATCAGGCTCTGTGCTGACAGTGTGGAGCCTGTTTAGGATTCTCTCTCTCTCTCTCTCTCTCTCTCTCTCTCTCTCTCTCTCTTTCTCTCTCTCTCTGCCCCTCCCCTGCTCATGTTTTCTTTTTCTCAAAATAAATTTTAAAAATAATAATAAAATAATAAAGTCAGTGTAATCTAAAATATACTGTTCCTTTCTCCTTCATCAAGTACTCCCAAGATCTATTTCAGGTACTCATTGGAACTTTGTAAATTAAATTAACTAACCTTTTGTGATGTAAAGTTCGTTTGCTGGATAAACTGGGAGCTGATTCTAGTTATAGAAATGGAAACAAAGGGACAAGAAAGGGGAGCAGGGCCCACAAGAAAATGTGTTTCATGTTGCCAAGTAACTCCATCAGCTGAGGAAGGCATAAGTGTCTTCAAGGAAGACAGAGGTTCTTTGGAGGAAGGCAGTTTAGGGATGATGGGGCAGTGCAGTATCACAAACCCAGTGCCTTATGCCTCATCACTCTGTTTCAGAATCCTATTCTTTTCTGATTAGTGTGTTTACTTTTACAGAAGATATTTAGGAGACTGAATTTGACGCATTTTGGAATGTAGCAACGCTTAGGCTTGACATGCCGTTTAGATTTTCATTATTTTAGTTGTGCAGCTGCTAAAAATTAGTGTTTCTTTATCATCAGTCCCGGAAAATTCCCAGGTTTTAGTTATTATTCCCTTACCAAATATTCAAGGATCAGAGCATGTCATTCTGTCTCTCTCTCTCTCTGTCTCTGTCTCTCTCTCTCTCTCTGTAGTGCTGTTCCCAGCAGACAGTCCATATTCAGTTCTCAACATTTTACGTTCTTCCTACTGTTCTTATAGCAGTGACCACTTTCCTCCAAGCCAAGCCTCAGTGAGCACTTCATTTCTGACTACTAATTTACTCTTCCATATAATATCCCTGCCCCGATTGTTAAATGAATTTTCACCTAGCCAGATAACCAGTACCAGATTATCTGATTCCCTGACCATATCTCCCCTGCATCTCACACTCTGTTGATTTCTATACCAGTCAGGATTCTGTAATGATGAAATCAGAAACGAACCCCTACAAATTTGAACAGAGACCCCTACTAATTTGAACCCCTGCTTTTTAAGGTAGAATGGAGATAGGTCACAGAATACCTTGGAAGACCAAGAACCAGTATCAGATATTGAGAAAGAAACTAGACATGTTAGACGTAGGGTGACCGACTCATGCAGGCTTGTCCGGGACTCTCCCAGTTTTAGCCCTGAAAGTCCCAGGTCCTGGGAGATCCCTCAGTCCTGGGCAAACTGGAAAGAGTGGTCACCCTACCTGGCATGCTGTAGTAACACTTCAAGTCATGCCACAAGAATAGCCTGGTTATGTCACACTGTCTCCAACACTGGATCTTAGAAACTGTCGGGGCATCTGGGTGGCTCAGTTCATTAAGCACTCGACTCTTGGTCCTGATTTTGCAGTTTGTGAGTTCGAGCCCCACACTGGGCTCTGAAATCACGGAGCCTGCTTGGGATTTCTCTCGCCCTCTTTCTCTGCCTACCCGGCTTGTTCTCTCTCTCTCCAAAAATAAATAAATCAACAATTAAAAATAAAATACCATCACTGGTTCCACTGTGACGACTGTGTCTTGAAATTACCCCACTGCCAGAATTCTAATTAGTTCCACCAAGTCTTTTTTGGCCTTGCTGCAGATCCAATATCCAGATCCAGAGCATCCCTATTGGTCTCCACTAACTTTTGCAGGTCAGCTTTTGCAGGATTTGTGCTTCTTCTCTCTGGAGGCCCAGCTCTTGGATGCCATTAGGACTTTTGTGACGCTACAAGGAAAGAAAAGGGGGGAGACAAATTGCATTAGAACACTGATAAACAATAAGATGGGTCAAGGAACAGAAACCAAAAGAATGCTGGGTCATAAAAAACTCATACAAGAAGGTGATACGTAAAAAAACATCGGAATATGAGGAAGTTTTGGACATCATTTTGTCACACAGCTATAAGAACGGACAACATATACTATAGATGATAAATGAGCACACGGATGGACTGACTAGCATTTACCAGCCAAAGCAAATCCCCCAAAGGATCAGAATGTGAGGTGCTCAAACTAAATCATTGACATCATGGGTCCACTTATTTTGGCAGCATTTGGTAATGTTATTTTCAATGAATATTGGTGAAAGATTTAAGGGAAAGTAGAATATAAAATTAAAATTCAATTGGAGATAATAACTTTTGCCAGTGTAACTTTTTGGAAACATTGAGTCTGAATTCTGATTAGAAGGTATGATAGATAAGCCAACAAAATGCCAGTCAGCTTGAAAACGCTCCTTTCTCAGTTCCACGGAGATCTGTCTCTACCATATTGTGTATGTATATTTTCACTTCTTTGACGTTCTGTTGTCACATGGTGCTAGAAGCCTGGACAGGGAAATTAAAAAAAAAAAAGTCATTGAAAGCCTTTCTGTTCTTTCTGAACTTCTAATTAGTTTCTCTGGAGTTATTATGCTCCTGGTCAGGCTGAATGAATTGTCGGTGATAAGAAATAACCTCCCTAAACAGCTTAGTTGTGGCTTCCTAAACTGAAATATGATAGTGACTGTGACATAAACAGTATCATCAAAACCTCAGACAAAAATACTGAGGCTCAGTCTTCACACATTCCATGTGGAAGACTTTTTTGTTGTTGACTTCAGGGGAAAATAGTGTAAATATAACAATTAAAATGGCGTCCAGGGTAGTAATGAAAATAAAATCTATATCTATACAAGTCTGTTTTAAATTTCAAAACTGGGCAATCTTTTTAAACTGCATTAAGATATAATGTAATATGTATTCGGTTTTAACAAAATAAGCTTCTTCAATCATGAAATAAGAAGGAATATTAATAGAACAAAGATGACCTAATGACTTTAAATCTTACACTTTCCTACTCAATGGATTTTGTAATGAGAGTCTGATAATCCCAGCTCAACATTTTCAACCATGGAGTCCAGGTCAGAAAAAGATTGCTCTATAATCTTTTCAAACATTCATGTGGATGTTTATTAGATCTTTTAGTTGTCATGGCCACTGTGTTCTCTGTTGCTGACCTCCAGCTCATATCTGAGAGATGTAGGTGAAATTTTGTTATAAATTGGCTTCAACCTTTGCCTGGGAGGACCAAAGGTGTTTATAAATAGCTGTTCTATAGGTGCCTCCTGCACTGAGCTCCAGAAAGATGTGCATTTATTAGCTCACTCACCGTGTGCATTTTTAAATGAAATACTGGAGAGAAGTGTAAGACATCAAGTGTGTGGCCAAGCCATTAATAGGCCAACAGCACAGGCCACATTTCCTTTTCATCAAATCTGACAGCTTTAGTGTCTACTATATCATGGCCTACTTTGAAAGAGTTGCACCTATTCAGGCTGAATTAAAGGTTACAAATATCAAAGTGTAACTCATCAACTGGTAAATAACCCATCATCAATCAACCAATTCATATGTCATACTTACCTGGGCACATCAGGTTTCACTTGTTCCCCCTTTTGAACAGAAGAATCAATATTGTTCCTTGATGTGGTAAAAATACTAATGAGGAAGGCAAGAAATAATATGCTAAATGTTTTTCCTTCATTAATCCTCAGAGAAGTTACTAAATTAATTTTGTAAGCATTCAGTGTAACAATGGTTGTGTTTACCAGACAATGCTGCAGGTCAGTTTTGTGAGCTTATTTTGTTTGCTGGGAAAATTCGGATTCATTTTACTTTCATGTAAAAATAAACTGTTTTAGAATGATTATGTGGGAAACAATATACAAAAAATAAATATAGGTAAGAAAAATAATGGCTAGGGTCTGTTTTATTTTAATAGGCTTAGCATGAGGAAAAAAAATAAAGCATAGAGAAAGTGAAACTTTGCTCAAAGGGAGACTTTAATTCTTGAAATCAGAGTAAAAGATATGATTTCTTTGCCATGAACTTATATTTTGATACCTTACTTTCAGTGAAAGCTTTCTAGTGAGGCATCTTGGAGATACTTTTCTTCAACTTTGAAAGTTTTATTAGCATTCTTCTTTTACATTAAAAGCCAATAGGTATGTGTTTCCTAAATCCTAATGTACCAGTAAGTCTCTTATTTTAAAGCATTTGGTTATATTGCCATTCTCCTGATATATGATTTTGTATAAGTAGATAGTAATGGGAAGAGGACATTAGGAGCTAAGAATGACCTCAGGTTAAGAGCAAGCAAGAAAACAGGAACCTCAGTCCTACAACCACAAGGAAATGAATTCTGCCAACAACAGTGAAATTGAAAGGGGGCTGTGAGCCTCAAATGAAAACATCCTGGCCAACACCCAATTTCAGCATAGTGAGATACAGCAGAGGACCCAGCTAACTGGTGACCAGACTCCTGACTCATACAAAATATGACATAATACATTTGTGTATACAGTTGCTTTATGCTGCAAAGTTTGTGGTGATTTATTATGCAGTATAGAAAGCTAGTACAAAATAAACACTCCTCCATGTCTCATGAATGCATTTTTTTAAATGTTTATTTATTGAGAGAGAGAGGGAGAGAGAGAGCAGGGGAGAGGCAGTGAGAGGAAGAGAGAGAATCCCCAGAAGGCTCTGCACTGACAGTGCCGACGTGAGACTCGACCTCACAAATCGTGACATCGTGACCTGAGCCAGAATCAAGAGTCAGACACTTATCCGACTGAGCCACCCAGGTGCCCCTCATGTATACATTTTATTACCCATTAGAACACTGTTGGCCTAGACAAATGTGCAAGTAATTTTATCAAGACACCAAGACAAATGCAATAATAATGAATTATAGTTTTATTTGACTGTCATATACATGATTTGACTGACTGTCATATGCATACCCTAGCTGTACACATCTTTGTGTCATTTTGGATACATGGTAAAATATATTTAACAGCTTCTAACCTGGAATAATAACTTTTAAATATTTAGATATATGGTGTGTATATATATATATATATATATATATATATATATATATAATATGGTATATGAAGTATATATATATATATGTATGTGTATATATGTATGTATGTGTATATATATATGTATATGTGTATATGTTAGACTAGATCTGTGTGTGTGTATGTTAGATAGATATATGTATATGTTACATATATATGTATGTGTGTATGTGTTAGATAGACTTCCATTTATTCTCCAGCTCTGCATCCTGCCAGTGTTCTTGTTGGGAATGTTCAACATCCTTTTCCTAATATTTACACTATTCTTCAGTCTTTGCAGGTAGAGTTAGCAGCCCCGCCCTCTTTGCTTCCTCACAACGTTGCTTAAATACCCTGATATCATATGAATCATGTTGAATTATAATTTGTCCAGTCCTGGGTCTTTTGTCCCTACAAGATGATGAACTCTCTTAGAACAGAGACTTTATCTCAGTCTCTCTAATCAATAACACCAAGCAGATTGCTTAACACCTGGCAGATGTTTCCATAGACACATATTTAAATTCAAAGGTGGGTGGGAGAGTTGACATAAACCTTTTAGTTCTGTGTTGATTTTCAATCTATCACTCCTTTCCCACTCCCAATTACGCAAAACATACATTTGAGATAGATGTAATTATCTGTCCTATAAGAGCCGACCCTTTATTTGCTTGCCAAACATGCTGAATATTTATGTCAAAATGAATAAAACCATAGGTTGTTGTCATCCTGGAATTTGGTTGTCTGGGAAATATTTTTTAAAAATGATTGTCTCTACTCCTTGAAAATTAACTGATCGTTAAAATGCCTCTTTTTTTTTTTTTTTTTTTTTTTTTTTTGTCAGAAAGAGAAGTTGGAGAGGGTTATTAACTAAGTTATAGAACAACACTATAAAATCGGATCATGTTGACCAGGCTGCTATTGACCAAGCCAACATTGTTCACTGTCATATGGTATATGCACGTTCTTGTTCTTATATTATAAAAAATGTCTGGGGAATTTTCTGTCTAAGATCAGCCGTCAACAGTATCTGCCCTCCCTAAACTGAGATACACTAAACTATTATCAAGAGTTGAGTACAATTCCATCATTCTAAGTAATCTAGACCCAGACTCAACCTTTAAAAAGCAGAGAGAAATAAATACCACTTGGTATGGTAATGGATTTTTTTTTCCTTTTTTGTCTCAGAGAAATTTGTATGTGGCATCTTCACATAACGAATTTCAAATGAACTTGACAAATGTTTTAACATTGCCTACAGCTCACGTAAATGCTTGCAGTATTTGTTTGTTTGGGGCTAAAAATTGTTCTTAACTGTTATTAACATTTTATTGTGGTTAATAAAAATAGCCATTTATTACAGTAAAATGTCAGCAAGAAAACCAAAGGTATAATGAGAAAAATAAAGATCACTTACGTGACACAAAGCATCATAATGGCTAAAACATGGGTATAAGAAATTGTCCGCTTGGGTCCAACTCTGTGACCTCAAACAAATGATTTAAACTCTCTGTTTCTTCAACACTTAATAAAAATAACTCACATAGTTGTATTATCATAAGGATTTAGAACATGACCTTACACAGAATAATTACTCAGTAAATTATTATTTTTATTATAATTTTTATTATTATTTTGGGAATTTAAAGAGAACTATTTTTCTTGAATTTAAATCAATAAACACTATATGTTATTTGCATTATTATTGTCAAAAATCTAACTAAATCCCACTAGAGCAATTATAGATAATTTTCTATAAAAATTATTTTATACGATTATACTTTACGATTTTTTCTTTCATATAAAATGCACATTATCATATAAATAGTAAGCATTTTCATTTTTTTTATTTAATATCTAATTTAATCTTTGGATATTTAGTCATTACTATCTTGGCACGAATATCACGGAAAATCCATTTCTACTATCAGAACTCTTAAAGCATCATAAAGCAACAATTGATAAGAATTCCATGTTGAGGCTTAATTATTAATGAAAACTAAGCCCAGGAATGGAAATTGGCACACCCCACTTTTTTCAGAATTTTCACTGAAATACTGAAATGGCTATATAAAAATAGAAAAATTGATAGCAGAGCTGGAAACTAGGGAAAGATGACATATCTATTCTTGATGGACTGAGGAATTTAGAGAAGATAATGTTCAGGAGAAATTCTTATAGAAAAGCATAGGAGTTACAATAGGAGAAGTAATCAGTTCTAGAGCTTAGAGTGAGTGGGTATGGCAGAGACAGAAGGGAAGGGTTTATTCAGCCTTGGCTGCACATTAGACCACCTGAGGAAGTTTTCAAAAACAATCACGTTCTTGGGGTGTGTGGGTGACTTAGTTGGCTGTGTGTGGAAATCTTGATATCAGCTCAGGTCATGATATCACGGATGTGAGATCTAGTCTTGCATCCCTCTGAGCACAGAGCCTGCTTGGGATTCTCTCCCTCTCGCTCTTCCCCTTCCAACCCCCTCAAAATACATAAATAAACTTCAAAAATAATCACATGCAGATCTGATTTCAGAGCAATTAAATCCTAACCTTGGTTGCCAGGGAAACTCTATACATTTCTTTTCTTGTACGAATTTTCCAGATAATTCTATGTCCATGAGATGGCTATGAACCATTGGTCTAGAAAACAAACATTACATATACTTGTGTTTCCTGGGAAGTACAAGGATACCACTACACAAAACCCAGCTGTTCTACTCACTCTCAGCTTATGCTTTATGTTGGAACAGGCTAAGTAAAGCTAAAGGGTACTGAAAAGCAGTATGCCTGTGAGAGAAGGTAGGGGAAGGTAAGCCAGGGTTGGGCATTGACCCATCAGTGTTTGTTGTAAACTCTGAAGCTTTAATGATAAATGCTTAAGGAGAAAAATTTAAGATGACAAAATATAAAATATATCAGGCAAAATAATAAATATAAATGGGTTAAAAATTTCCATAATAAAATTCATGTAGGAATGCATAAAAATAATGTTATGCCATTTATAGAATTAAAATAAAATCATCAAAGAAAGTGTTAAAAGTGAAAGGAAGGATATATCAGGCAAATGAAAACGTAATATCACTAGGAATTGCAATTCAATATTGAAGTCGAATAAAATGAAATTCAAAGCAAAACCTACTGAAAAAGATAATGATAAGTCATTTTATATTGATAAAAAATGGAACCTACAAAGAATTGTCAAGACATTTTAATGTGCTGAATAATGTTATTTCAAATATATTTCAGAAAAGCCATAAGAAAAACAAAGAGATTTTTGAATTTGAATGAAATATGAAAGAGTAGAGACTTAATACTTCTGTCACTCTTTGTATTCTTGACAGATTTCTTTTACTAAAATAAAATACAAATTCCAGATCTCTGCAATTCATTTTATTGGTGTATTCATTAACCTAATACCCCAGAGTTTCGTGGTTGCAAAACAAACAGTATTCATCAGAATAAAAAGAATAAACATGATTGTCAAAATAAATGCTTCATGTATAAAATTATATTGATTTATATATTCAAAATACAGGAATTAAGTAAATTAAAAAATGTTAAAAACATTCCTCTCTCCTAAACTTATTTTTTCTTGACTATTTGTGCCTCATAATTTATATTTTAAATACAAAATAACCCCAAAATTTCAAACCTGGCAAACATTTATCCCTATTAGTTTTCTCACCAGTCATGTTCAATATATGTACTGATTCACTGTCTACTTACAAAATTGTATAAAATACACCCACTAGAAAACCAGGGACTGTGATGTTAAAATAAGTCATTACAATTTTTTTAAAGTAATTAACTTAAAATTTCAAAATATTTAAAATATGGTATTTTAAAGTAAAAAAAAACACTGTTTTCGACCCATTCAATTATCATCCATGATAAAGGAATATTTATAAAAGAATTCTTTTATAAAGAAAAATTATAAATGAATAGTTATACCTGGATGGTCCTCTAAGAAGAGGATTTTTATATTGCCCCTTGAAAGCTAAACTCAGGGGTGGGAGTGTTAATGCTTTCCATTGTGTTTTTCAAAAGACTGTGAGCCTTTCAGAAATCTTGATATTTTCCAAGGCCACAGAGTAACAAGACAACTTAGTGGTAAATTAGCATATAGATCGTCTAGGTGAATAGTCTCAAAAAAATCATGAATATCTTAACCTCGTATGAAGAAAGTGTAGTCAGGATTTTCCTGGAAATGTGGGGTCCTAGGAAGTGCTGAGAAGGAGCATGGTCCAGAAGAGGACCGGCCTAAGGGGACCCAGAAGACATTGATATCACTCACTACTGGGAAGGCACAGCACTGATCATGGGTATCTGTAGCTGATGACAATACGGGAGTCTTGAAGGCTGGACAGGATGAAGGCTGGACAGCACAGGGTGCTTCAATGGAATGAGGTACAAAGGAGCAGAGGCAAGAAAGAACATAGGATGGCGTAAAAACTAATATCAGAAAACTATTTATTTTCTACTTCTCTTCCTTCCCCCTTCTGAGAATGCCACTCACTAATCTCAGCAAAATTGATCACCCTTAGGAAGCCAGGTAAGGGAAATGGTGAAGAAATATGTTAAATTTGAATAATATTTTTATAAAAATAACTGTATATTAAACTGGGTATTATTAGATCCCTTAAAAGGGCTTGATATTGAGTTTTCTACTGTTATGAAAATGGAGAGTTACTTATATTCACTTACTAGAAAATTAGGAAAGTCATGTTTCTGAACATCTGATTTATAAGTCTAAATTTCAAATCTGCCAAACATTTATCCCTGTCAGTTATCTCCCCAGTCATGATTAGTAGGTCTCTCACTGTTGATAACCCATGGGTGTTGTAAAAATCTGCTAATGTATTACACATATAATAAAAATGTATTAAGATATCATGCTACAAATATTGCAAAATACACAGCATTTTTAATGTGTTGGAGAACACACAGGGACACACACAGAGAAATCATTAAATATATTTTTTGCTATCACTGTTCCTTTTTTTAAATTGAAGTAGAGTTGACACACAATGTTACATTAATTTCAGGTGTACAACATAGTGATTTGACAAGTCTATACAATATGCTATGCTCACCACAAGCTGAGCTGCCATCTGTCACTGCACAACGTTATTACAATACCATCAACTATATTTCCTATGCTGTAACTTTTATCCCCATGACTTTTTATTCCACAACTGGGACTCTGTATCTCCCATTCCTCTTCACCTATTTTGCTCATTTCCGCACCACATTCCCTCTGGCAACTATCAGTTTGTTATCAGTATTTATAGGTCTGTTTCTGCTCTCTCTGTTTATTTGTTCGTTTACTCATTTGTTTGGTTGTTCAGATTTTATATATATGTGATATCATAAAATATCTGTTTTTCTCTTTCTGACTTATTTAACTTAGCATAATATACTCATGGTCCATCCATATTGTCACAAGTGCACAATCTCATCCTTTTTTATATAATCTTTATCCATTCATCTATTGATAGTCACTTGGGTTGTTTCTATTCCTTGGCTATTGTAAATAATGCTGCAATAAACAGGGTTCATATAAATTTTCAAATTAGTGTTTTCATTTTCATTGGCTAAATACCCAGTAGCAGGATTACTGTATTGTATGGTATTTTTATTTTTAATTTGGGGGGGGGCTTCCATAGTTTGCCACAATGGCTGCATCAATTGACATTCTGACCAACAGTGCAAGAGAGTTTCTTTTTCTCCACATCTTTGCCAATACTTGTTATTTCCTCTTTTTTATTCTAGCCATTTTGATTGTTGTAAACTGATATCTAACTGTGATTTTTATTTGTATTTCCCTGATGATAAGTGATGTTGAGCATCTTTTCATGTGTCTCTTAACCATCTCTATGTCTACTTTGTAAAAAGTGTCTATTAAGATCTTCTGCCCATTTTTTTATGGGATTGTTTGCTTTTTTGGTATTGAGTTGTAGAAATTATTTATATATTTTGGATATTAACTCCTTATCAGATATATCACTTCCAAGAATCTTCTCCCACCCTTTAAATTTTGCTCATTTCTTCCTTAACTGTGAAAAAGTGTTTTATTTTGGTGTAGTCCCAATGTTTATTTTTGTTTTTGTTTCATTTTCCTGAGAAAGTAACAACCAATACCATAGAAATAAAAAGGATTATAAGATAACACTATGAAAAATTATATGCCAACAAATTGGACAACCTAGAAGAAATGACAAATTCCTAGAAACATACAATTTTCCAAAATTGAATCAGGAAGCTATAGAAAATCTGAACAAATCACTTACCAGTAACAAAATTAAAATGTAATTTAAAATCTGCCAACAAAGACAAGTCTAGGACCAGGTGAATTTGTAGCTGAATTCTGCCAAAATATTAAAGAAGAATTAATACCTAACATCTCCCCAAACATTCCAAAATATAGAAGATGTAGGAAAATGTCCAGATTTGTTCTATGAAACCACCATTAATTTGATACATTAACAAGGAAAAGGCACTACAAGAGACAGAGAGAGAGAAAGAAAAAGACTACAGGCCAATATCCCTGATGAACATACATGAAAAAACTCAACAAAATGTTAGCAAACTGCAATCAACAATACACTGAAAGATCATTCACCACTAACAAGTGGGATTGACACTGGGGATTCAGGGATAGTTCAATATTTATATATCAATTATGATACATCACATCAACAAAAGGAAGAATTAAGAAGTATGTGATGCAGAAAAAGCATTTGACAAAATTCAACAGTGCTTCATGAAAAAAGCTCTCAACAATGTGGGTTTAGAGAGAATATACCTCAACATAATAAAAACCATTTTTGAAAAAACCCACAGGTAACATACTCAATGCTGAAAAACTCTAAGATCAAGAACAAGAGAAGCATGCTCATTCTTGCCACTCTATTAAATATGAAATAGAAGGCATATTTATTAAATACAAAATAAAAAAACATACATGTTGGTAAGGAAGAAGTTAAACTGTCATTGTTTGCAGATAATGATACTATGCTTAGAAAACCATCGACTCCACCAAAAAAAATTAGAGATAATAAATAAATTCAGTAAAGTTGCAGGATATAAAATTAATATACAGTAATTGGTTGTGTTTCTATACATTCATAACAAAGTAGCAGAAAGGGATATTAAGAAAACACTTCCATTACAACTGCACCAAAAAGAATAAAATGTCTAGGAATGAATTTCACCAAAGTTATGAAAGATCTATATTCTGACAATTATAAAACACTGATGAAAGAAATTGAAGACAACGCAAACAAATGGAAAGATAGTTTATGCTTATGGATTGAAAGTATTAATATTGTTAAAGTGTCAGTATACCCAAAGCAGCCTATATATTCAATGTAATTCCTGTCAAAACTCAACAAATAACACTAAAATGTTCATGGAAGCACAAAAGACCCTGAATTGCTTCTTTGAAACAGAAGAGCAAAACTAGAGGTGTTGCAATTCCAGATTTCAAGACATATTACAAAGCTATAGTAATCAAAACAGTTTGGTACTGGCACAAAAATAGATATACAGATTGATAGAACAGAGAGACCGGAAATAAACTCCCACTTACATGGCCAATTATCTAAGACCAAGGAGACAAGAATATATAATTGAGAAAGGACAGTCTCTTCAACAAATGGTTCTGGGAAAACTGGGCAGCTGCATGCAGAAGAATGAAAATGGACCACTTTAAGGGTGCATGGTGGCTCAGTCCGTTAAGCATCTAACTCTGGATTTTTGCTCAGGTCATGATCCCAGGGTCGTGGGATCGAGCCCTGAGTCAGGCTCTGTGATGAGCATGGAGCCTGCTTAAGATCCTGTCTCTCTCTCCCTCTTCCCCTCTCCCCTGCTTCTGTGCTCTTTCTCTTTCTAAAATAAAAAGAAAAGAAAATGGGCCGCTTTCTTACACCATACCCAGAAATAAACTCAAAATGGATTAAGGACCTAAAATGTGAGACCTGAAACCATAAAACTCCTAGAAGAAACAGGCAGTAATTTCTTGGACATCAGCTTTGCTATTGTATTGTATTGTATTGTATTGTATTGTATTGTATTTCATTTCATTTCATTTTACTTTATTTTATTTTATTTTATTTTATTTTTTACAGTCAGGCTTACTCAAGCATAACTAAAGTACAATAAAATTTGCCTTTTAAGGTGAACAGTTTAATGTATTTTCACAATATTCAAAATCATGTCACTAGCACCACAATCAAGGTATAGAATGTTTGCATCCCCATGAAAGTTCCTTTGTGCCTTTCTGTGGTGTTTACATATAATTTTAAGTAACAGAACTAGACTAAATCAGTTAAAAATTGAAGAAGAAAAAGAGCATGCCCACAGTGATCAAAAAGGGAAACAACAGAAAACAAAATGAACTCAGTATTAGTGAATCAAAGGAAGGCTGTTGAGAGTGATAATAACTTTATTCTTTTTTTTTTTTTTTTTTTACAAATATGACCATCTTTTTTATTGTGTTTGAAAGCTGAACCTGTTGGCTCAACACTTACTTAAAAATTAAAAATAAAGGAACTATGCATTAGGATTGCCTGGCTGGCTCAGTTCATAGAGTATGCAATTCTTGATCTTGGAGCTCATGAGTTCAAAGCCTACATTGGGCACAGAGTTTACTTTAAAAAATAAAAATAAAGCAATTATTTATGCTATAAACGCTGATGTACTGTGGTTCGTGATAAGAACCTTGATCCTTATATCCTTGAAAATGATGTAATAGTCCTTGTATTAGATCCACGCCTTCTGTCTTACTTCATATCTTACTTCAGCAATAGCCTATCAGATCACTGAATCCCAGTATACTCCAAGAGTGGCACAGTGGAAACTGAGGGTCTGAGGCTAATAATTGCTTGTGTATCAGTCCCTACGACAGTGCCCAAGTCATCATGCTGTACTACTGCCTTTAGGATCCCAAGTGACTTTCAGGAATTGACTCACCTTCCGTAGTGCTTGCTTCATTCCTGGGGTTTAGTATGTTAAAGTATTTAGATTATTTGTTTTATTCAGTGTGAGGATAAGCAAAAATCTAAAAGGACTTGAAGTTACCAAAAGTTTACAGTTGTAGAAGTAAGAATGTTTGACATCTCTGCATCAAATTTGTGATAACTGAAGGGTAAGGAATCAGCCTTCCTATCTCATCCACAAGATTCTATCAATCTCTATCAGTGTTTTATTTTGTTTTGTCTTGATTTTCCACTTTTAGATTTTCTCCTCTGCCGGTGTTTTTTGTTTGTTTGTTTGTTTTTGTTTTTTTTTAACTTCACATATGATAAATTGTAAATTATTTCTGAAGACAAAAGCATCTTTTTGGGGTGCCTGGGTGGCTCAGTTGGTTGAGCATCTGACTTCAGCTGAGGTCATGATCTCATGGTTCATGGGGCCAAGCCCCCTGCTGGGCTCTGTGCTGACAGCTCAGAGCCTGGCTTCAGATTCTGTGTCTTCCTCTCTCTTTGCTCCCACCTGCTTGCAGTCTGCCTCTCTCTCTCAAAAATAAATATACATTTAAAAAATTTTAAGTATCTTTTTGATTTTAAGAGTAAATAAAATTTGACAGTGAAATCAAGGTCACCCTAGATACAATCTTATCCACTTAATCTAAAGAGGAAACTTCCATCCACCACGCTCCATTTTGTTTTGTTTGTTTGTTTGTTTGTTTATTGCAAATAAAGTATCCCTAGTTTTTTTTTAAATTTTATTGAAGTATTATTAGTATACAATATCTTACTACTTTCATGTGTATATTGTAGTGATTCAATATTTTTATACATCACAAAATAATTCCCATAAATCTAATTACCATCTGTCATCATACAAACTATTACAATATTATTGACCATATTCCCTATGCTATACGTTACCTAGAAACCTCCCAAGGTAACATTTGTATAGAATTTGTTGTCACTTTTTCATGGCATGTTCCATATCAATCGATGTCAAATTGAAGTATAATGAAACCTGGAAAAAAAGATCAAACAACTTTGCTTTAGTGAAAGTGATTTTTCTTTATAAATATATTTTCAAAACATTTTGTATTTATGAAATATTAAATTATCCACTAAAATTAAATGTTACATCTTATCAAATACTGCTAATATGCACAGATATAAAAGTGTCTCCTCACAAGAATCTTATGAGATGAGAAACAATTTACAAATTTATTTGCAATGTAAAAGAGTTATATTTTCATCAATTGATGACATCAGCGTATCCATTCGTTTATTTATATACTGAGTTCCTACCCTTGGAGAGATAATGTTGGTGTAAAAACAAGTATAACACAGTTTTTGTTATTTACATATGTATCATGAAGGTGGGGAGGCAAAATGAAATTCTACCCAGTTAAATGGCAGTGCATGAGGTAATTTTAAATTCAACAAAACACAAGGATTGGGAGAAGAAAGGCCACAATTAACAGTTGAATATACATTACCCAGTGTCATAAGAGTGGGGTAAGGAGAAATTTTTGAGGCTTGGAATAAACTAAAATGTTACACAAGGAGAAAGGGTTTGAATTGAGGCTTGAAGAATGCATCACTTTGGTAAGTATCAGAAATGTATTTTCAAGTAAAATAGGATATTTAAAGGTTTCTAACAATAATTCAGCATCAACATGTCTTTCCTAACATATTATATAATTATTATATGGCAAGCATTCTCGTCACTTTTCCAGAGAGGAATTCAGAGCCCATCAAGGGCAATTTCATTGCCCAAGCTGTTTGTGCCAGGATTGGTTATGGGATCTGGGGCAAAACCTCTTCCTCTGGTAGTTATGGCCGCCCTGATATCCTGCGGTAAACTAGCGAAGGCAGAGAAAAATCTAGATTACAGAATATCACATTTTATTGATCTAAAGATTTACACTAATATGTGGGATAAGCAATTTGTGAGCAAAGGGATGTGTTTATAAGACTGTCTTTAGTTGATGTATATTTACTCTCTAGGACACGTTTTGCAATCACAATTCGCTTCCTCTGTTTCCTCTGCCTGCAACTTCCTAAAAGTATTGAGCAGTGAAGAAGTGAAGACACCTTTCAGGCTTTCAAGTCTCTCCTATGAGGGGTCACTCAGAGACCCATGCACTCTTACCCATGCACTCTTAATAGTTTGAGTTATGGATCACTGCTCAGTCAGTCCTGGGGCTTCTTTTTTTTTTTTTTTTTTTTAATTTTTTTAATGTTTATTTTTGAGACAGAAAGAGACAGAGTGCTAGCGGGGTAGGGGCAGAGAGAGCAGAAGACACTGAATCCAAACCAGGCTCCAGGCTCTGAGCTGTCAGCACAGAGTCCAATGTGGGGCTCGAACCCACTAACCATGAGAGCATGACCTGAGTTGAAGTCAGACACTTAACTGACTGAGCCAACAAGGCGCCCCTCGTCCTCTGGCTTCTGATTCATTGCAGTGATATATCTCCTCAGGTGTATAGGTGGAGATATCTACTGTCGTCAATAAAAACATGTAATTCCTTATAGTATCAGGAACTGTAGGGTCTGGAGTAGTTACTTAGGTTTGGATTCTGTCTCCTTTCTTACATATTGCATGACCTTGAGTTAAGTTCTTAACCTCTGTTTCAGTTTCTATATCAGTACCTACCTGAAAGTTTTTTGTTATATACAGTACATGCTACCATAAATGTATGATATTAATTTTAGCTCTAATGCATACTTAATGCTAACTATTCCTCGTCTTTATTCTTGTTAGTAATAAATATGTAAAGATTAAAGGGAATGCCAGAGGTCAACAAAAATGTAAGATGACTGATTTATTTATGGCAAAACAGGGAAAGAAATTATCTTAAGAAACATTTGACTTGATATATATTAATCTACTGAAAATATTATTAAAATTATTATTAAATAATTGCCTTTTAATGAATGATTATAATATACCAAGCAGGATACTAAGCATTTTATGTAGATAACAGAAAACAAAAATGGTAATCTTTGTGCAGTGATACTATGAATAAATTTCCTTGCTTCACATTTGTGTTTTAGAATGACTATGAATTCCTTGGTTAAAAAAAGTTTCTAGTCATTCTAACTAACAACGGCTACAAGACACTTAAGAGTTGTAACTCATTTTCCCCTTTTCTCTGTGACACAGCACTGAATACCTGTTGTATTTTCAACCACAGATGGTATCATTCAGTGGTGCTTAAAAGGACCTTTCTTCATAAATTCTGTAAAGTACATAAAGATCCTTTCATAAGAGATATAGCTATGTGTTACTCTCTATGATGGGTGTGAATGCACACATTTGTTTTTGTGAGAAACCAAACATTTTTCCAGGATGTGTGAATTCATAATTTATTATGTGGATGAATGATGTTTGTGCATTATATTCTTTTTCTTTCTAAAATTTACTGAAGGACAAAAAATAAAGTCCAACTCTTAAATCATTTGTGAGTACTAGAATGTAAAATTATTGCATCTTTAAAGGGCACGTATTATATATGGAAAAAAGTAAACAGAAAATGAAAATACATTCATGGGAAGCTTAAGACAGTGAATGAAATAATTCTCAACTTAGAAGTTTCCTGGTCTTATTGATGAAGAGGTTGGGGGCAGGGATACAAAAAATAGCAGATAAAAGCTGAGAAAAAAAAAAAATCTTACTGGTAAAAAGGCACTGGAAAGGAATTACAGAAGAACCTTGGAATCAGAACATCAGTTTCCCTGCCATTAAAATATAGAACCTATATTTCAACTAAAATAATTTACACTGTAGGGGCGCCTGGGTGGCGCCAGTTAAGCATCTGACTCTTGATTTTGGCTCAGGTCATGATCTCACAATTCGTGGGTTCGAGCCCGCGTCTGGCTCTGTGCTGACAGTGTAGAGCCTGCTTGGGATTTTCTCTCTCCCCTCTCTCTCTGCTCCTCCCCCACTTCCTCTCCCTAGCTCTCTCTCCTTCTCTCAAAATAAATAAATAAACTTAAAAAATAAAAATAAAATAACTTACACTGTAAATTAGACTCCTCTAGATCCTTAAGTATGTATCTGTGCCACAAAAGGCATTTAAATCCATAATACTATAAATAAGGAAACAGAAAATTTGAAGCCAGTAATTTACTTATTTATTTATTTTAAATATGACTGGAGAAATAAAAAGGGATTTTAAAATTATAACATACACCTGTGTATTTTAAGAAGTCTTTCACACCATTAATCTGTAGAAGTGCTGATTTATTAGAAACCTCATCTATTGATAATAGTAGGGGAAAAAAAAGAGGTCAATTTAACACAATAAATCATGGAAATATATTCATAGTAGAAAACACATTCCTGGTATATTTTATTTATAAAATTTTATGTAATATATATAATATAAATATAGTTGTATACATTATTCATACCATGTACATTTTGTATGAATATAAATTAATATATATGGAAACATTTGTACAAGTATATATATATCTGTGTATGTAGGTAAATACATGTATATGTATGTATGCATATTTAATGTGTACAGTAACAATTTAAACACATTATATTCCTAAATACAGTATGAGCATGTTCTAATTTTAAACATATGTATCCATTTTGAATTCATTTTTGTGTATGGTATGAGAAAGTGGTCCAGTTTCATTCTTCTCCGTGTTGCTGTCCAATTTTTAAAAGATGTGAAATGCCTTAAATTCAGTTTTCATTTCAAAGGACACATTCTCAAAGAGAAATTCTATGAACTTTCCATTATAAGTATGCCCTGCTATTCTTTCCCAACTCACCTCACTTGATTTTCTTCAAAGTTCTGGTCATATCTACGAGGCTTTTCTTCACTTACTGGTTGACTTGCTTATTTTCGATCTACCTCCAACTAAAATATGAGTCTCCTCAGATGTTTTTCCATAACAGATCATCAGCTTCCAGGATGGGATTGGGATTGCAGTGGGTGCTATATAAATATTTATGAAAAGAATAAACAATCAGATTGAATACTAATGCGTAAGCTATCATTTGCAAGCCTATATTATATTCCCTGTGTCATCATTCAAATCCCGAAGGCATATTTAAGAAATCTTTAATTACCCAATACTTTAATCATGGTAGAAAATATTATTGAGAATATGCTGCTACTTGAGTTATTTCCCCCCACCATAAGGGATGAGTTGGTATTGCATCCCATTCACTTTAAGCATGAGAGGAGAGGAGTTTCAAACAGATCCAGTCAAAAAGCTTAATATGTTTCCTTTGGAGCATGGGGACAAAGGACAAAAAAATCAAAAGGGTGAGAGGCTGGCTGAAGGCTAGCTGTGGTAATAGGAGCAGAGAGGGTGGTTTGGTGGTTTGGGAGGTAACTGATCTCTTACTGATAATGTGCCCAAGGTCTTGTTTGGATTAAACCTGAAATGCTGTGTTCAAGGAAAATCACTTATGGCTGCAAAGCTTACAAAGAATGAAGGAATAGAGGCTGCGTCTGTAGGAGATAAGATGGGGGAGGGCTGTATCCATATTATGTAGGGACGTGCAAAGATTTGACTTTTACACTGAGCGTTGGGGGATTGATTTTGAGCAAATGAGTAGCACGACCCAACTTGTTAGAAATGGATCAGGCTTGTTCTATGCTGAGAGCAGAAAATAAGAAAAGGAGTGGAGGGAGAAGATTAGTATCATAAATAATTCAGGAGACACTAACGATAACTTGACCAGGGTGGTAACCACTACCAGCATGTTTCACCTGGATTATTACAAATATTTCCTGCTTCCTTTGGCTGTTCTTCTTACCCCCCTCTCCTAAACCGATGAAGTTGGGTAGAAACGCAAAACAGGAGAAAGAATGAAAAAGCCAATCATAAAATCCCTGGTTAGGTAGCCAGCCCAATGTAGAACCACACTGGGGGCAGGAAAGAGCTCCAATTTAAAAGAAGTTGGATTATTTTGATTATGACATTGAATTATTACATCGGCTATTTAATAACTGAACTGATTCTTTTTGAGTATAACTGCCCAGCTAACTTTTTATTTCCTAAAAGTGTACATAGAGTACGAGACCCAAGCAATATTTCCTCTGAGGGCAGGGAAAACGCTAGTTTCAAGAAGGTCTAAAATAGGAGCTATCAGAAAGAAAGAAAAAAGATTTTTGTTGTTGTTGTTGTTGTTTGTTTTGTTTTGTTTTGTTTCCACCCTTTCTCTCAGACTGGCTAAATGGTGCTTGTATGGGTGTGGTGCTGTTTTTCCTTCAAACAAATGCGACCACTCTCAATATTGGGGAATTAAAAGTTTTAGGAAGACCTGTATTAATGAAAGCTTGGTTTTCTCTGTATTTATAGAAATCTGGATATAAGCCTCTGGGAAAATTCTTTTGAACATATTAGATACATAGAGTGAAATGATTAAAATCTTTTGAAACAGATAAGGGACGTGGGATTACCCTCCAGTTTTGCCTCTTCCTAGCAGGCCACATCATATCTTAGATGCAAGTTTCTCTCCTTTGTAAATGGAATTTAATATTTATATTACAGGCATTTGTGAGGGAAGGAATATAGAATAGAATATATGTAACTGCCTACTTCAGTAATTCAAAATGAAGTAGGTGATAGGGGCGTCTGGGTGACTCAGTCGGTTAAGCATCCAACTTCAGCTCAGGTCATGCTCTCATGGTTCGCGTGTTTGAGCCCCCTGTAGAGTGCCTGGGGGACATGCGAGTGGCTCCACACGGGACTCTGCACTGAGCATGGAGCCTGCTTGAGATTCTCTCTCCCTTTCTCTCTATCCCCCCTTCACTCATGGGCATGTGCCCTCTCTCTCAAAATAAATAAATAAACATTCTTTTTAAAAAAATGAAGTAGATGATTAATAAGCATTATTTATTTAATATTAAATCGAAACAAAAATGTCATTTTTTTTCTTTTCCATTTGGATTTCTGATGCAGTTGTTTGAAATAATTGTACCTCTCATTTAGTGTAAAATTATCATCACTGGTGTGTGCAGGGCCCATCTTTTGACTGTTTGAACATTTAACTTCCCTTTAGCTGCATTATTTCCTATTCTTATTCAATATTTACTTTCCAGAAGTATTTTGTTGCTATATGCTTTTTTGAAGTGTCTATCTTTGTTTGGGGTACATATGATTTTGATTTATACGTGTAGTAGTCCATTAGAGATGTCATCTCTTCCTTACATTTTTTTTTTTCTCTGCACTGCTTCCTTCTTTAGATCCATCCATGTGCCTTTACGAGGACTACGTGGTGCTTTGCTTTATTATCTTCTGTATATGCATCTCCCACAATTTACTAATATACATCCTTGATAATAGACATTACATTAGATCCAACTCCACCTCCCACAGTGGTTAACATCTACACACACACCCTGAAGAACCTACGTGAGCATTTCTTTGGGATATGTACCCAGGCAGAAACAAGTATCTTAACTGACCTAATGCTGCTGTTCCACAACTGTCTGGAAGGGCCGTAGCCACCAACAATGCAGGAGTGTTTTATATTCCACCATCTCCATCAACTTGACTCATTCATCTTTCTGAAATTTGCCAGTTTTAGAAAGTGATACCTTCTTGCTTTAATTTATACTTCTGTGTTTACTGATGTGATTGAGAATCCATTGCTGTTTAGGTGGTTTCAGTTTTGTAAACTGCATTAATATAATCCTTTCTCTTATACCCCTCAGAATATTAGTCTTTGTTGTAGTTGTTGTAATTTGTGGGTGTTCTCTGTATATTCTACGTAGCCAGCCCTCAATGGTTTTGGATATTGCAAATGTTTCTCCCATCAGCCAATAGGAGACTATAAGAAATCATGGTAAAGAACATGGACTCCTTCTTTTACTAGCCACATGATCTTGGACAAGTTACTTTATCTCTTTTGTTGTTATTATTCTGTTTGATTCATCAGCAAAATGGGCATAATGATAGAAAAGGTTCTTGGCACACAGTAAGCACTATATAGGTATTAGCTCTTGTGATGATTCTTGCCTCTATTTATGCTGTCCTTTGTTTAAAAGAAATCCTTTATTTTGAACTGTAAATGAATTCCCTATAGTTCAATGTTTTGTAGGTTTTACTTAGAAAGTCTGTCCTCACTTTTATATCACAAAAGTGTTATACTGCGTTCTCTTCTATTAAATTTATCATTTGACCCTTCATTGTGAATCTTTAATCTGTCGGGTTTATCAGGATTTCACCACTGAATGTAGTATTATATAACAATCTAGTTTTTGGTTTTTGTTTTCTGTTTTTTTTCCTTCAGGCTGAACCAGTTTTGACAGTCTCAACTGCTAATCCCCATTGATTTGCGGGGTGTTTGACCATTTATCTTTCAAAAACAAACAAAAACTGTAAACTCAGAGTAGAACAATAGCTTTTATGTTAGAGTTGAAATGGAGAATAAAACTTGGAATAACCACGGAAAAGCCTCTGGGTTTATGGTCTAAGCCTCTGTGAGAAATCAAGGATTTTATGATCTGCATTTTATGATTATTTTATTATATATATTATATATAGATAATATATACATACATACATACATATATACACAGATATACAGATATACATACATATATACATATACATATATATAACATACATATATATAAATTATATAATATATATAACAACATATGTATACATATATGCATACATATATACATATACATATATATACAACATACATATATATAAATTATATATAATATATAATAAAATATATAAATTATATACATAATTTTATATATAATCATAATATTTTATATATAATCATTTGACCCCAGCAAAGTAATTTTGTCTCTTTTCTTTTTTTTTATTAACACTTATGTATTATTGAGAGACAGTGAGACACAGAGTGTGAGCAGGGGAGGGGCAGAGAGAGGGGAGACACAGACTCCAAAGCAAGCTCCAGGCTCTGAGCTGTCAGCACAGAGCCTGATGCGGGGCTCGAACTCACAAACTGTGAGATCATGACCCGAGCCGAAGTCGGAGGCCCAACCGACCGAGCCACCCAGGCACCCCTTGTCTCTTTTCAAAGAAGGCTTGATTAAATGCCAAATAAATGGATGCATTTGGTTGTGCAGTTGCTGTTGAGAAGACAGTGTTTATCCTTTAAGATTTCTTGTCCTTCTTTCCATAGCTCACCCAGATATAATCTGATTCAGTTGTTGGTGGACATTAACGGGACTTTATTTTATCAAGGAAAGATGAAGAGTGTCTCGTTCACAATCGCTAATTATCATTTAGTAGGTGGAGGTGGAAGAGAGGGAAACAGAGTGGCTATGGTTTAGAAGGCGTATGGGTTTTGAAAACAGATGCCTTTAGGTTGTGAACCTTAGCTTATTCATTCAGATAGTTTTCTCATCTGTATACTGATGATGTTTGTCGCATCATTTAAATGAAAAATATATCTCTCAAGTTTTTTTTCCAAATGTTTGATGACATAATACTCAATATATGTTAACCCCACCTTTTTTTTCTTTCCAAAATATAAAATTAGAAAGCCAATTTACAATTAAAACTGCGCTGTACTGTATAAAAATAAAGTTTTAACTCTCTCCCACTCTGTATTTTACAGACTTGCACATTTATATTTTTAAATCATCAAGAATGGGAAAATTTGATTAACATGAAGTCTTCAAATGCCTGCTTCAAACGGGAGACCAGCTGAAGCCAAGAACAGAAACCCTCAATTGTGTACTGAATACTAGACAAGTATTAACACATTGGCTTCTTTGGTACCAGGTAATTAAAATGTGTAATTTGATCTTAATTAAATTACAGGCTACCCCAAGACCTTGATCAGTGACCTTTTGGCTTCCTCCACCCTATGTGAAGAAAACAAATAGACTTTAGAATATAACCCCTTCATTCTCCTTCCTCTTCCCCTACTTCATCCTACCCCTGTAGACATTTACTTCCATTGGGTACAGCGTCAACATATATCAGATGTGCCAATTATAATCAATGCTATCTCCCAACTACCAAGCGTGGTTTTTTTTTTTTTTTTTTTTTTTAACTTATCAGCAGGGACAGTGTGTGGGCAGCACCAGTTATGTAATTCCTGTGCTTACCCAACTTCCCACCAGCATTGAGCTTGATCTTCAAAATCCTCCCCAGGTAGTACTCTTTCTCTTTTGGCTTTTGTCTAGTCTTCCCCTTTTCTGCCTTTCCTCCACTGGTTTTTGATGCTTTTTATTTTGGTAGAAGTGTTTCTGATCAGCATGAGAACTATCCTGGAGCTTTTCTATCTTGCAGAGTTGGTTAATGAGATTGTTGCAGACTTTTGATTCTAAAAAAGAGTTCTTCAATTTACTGGGTGAGGTTAAAGTCAAAATCAAGAGAATTTATGTTTTTGTTGAAGCTTCATGAAGCAGTTAAAAAAGCAGTGAACTTGGAGTCAAACATCTGGAATTGAACGTAACTCGACAGACTATTAATTGTATGATTATATATTTCTCGGGACGCCTGGGTGGCTCAGCCAGTTAAGCGTCCAACTTTGGCTCAAGTCATGATCTCACAGTTGGTGACTGCGAGCCCCGCATCGAGCTCTGTGTTGACAGCTCAGAGCCTGGAATCTGTTTCGGATTCTGTGTCTCCCTCTCAATCTGCCCCTCCCCTGTTCATGCTCTGTCTCTCTTTGTCTGTCAAAAATAAGTGAACTTAAAAACAAACAAACAAACTTTTTTTTTTTTAAAGGACACCTGAGTGGCTCTGTCAGTCAAGCGTCCAACTTCAGCTCAAGTCATGATTTCATGGTTGGTAAGTTCGAGCCCCACACTGGGCTCTGTGCTGACAGGTCACAGAGCCTGGAGTCTGCTTCAGATTCTGTGTCTCCCTCTCTCTCTTCCTCCACCGCTCATGTTCTGTCTCTGTCTCTTAAAAATAAACATTAGGGGCGCCTGGGTGGCTTGGTTGGTTGGGCGTCCGACTTCGGCTCAGGTCATGATCTCACGGTCTGTGAGTTGAGCCCCGCGTCGGGCTCTGTGCTGACACCTCAGAACCGGGAGCCTGCTTCAGATTCTGTGTCTCCCTCTCTCTCTGCCCCTCCCCGTTCATGCTCTGTCTCTCTCTGTCTCAAAAATAAATGTTAAAAAAATTTGTTTTAAATAAACATTAAAACAATGTTTATATATATATGTATATATATGTGTATATATATGTATATATATGTATATATATGTGTATATATATGTATATATATATGTGTGTGTGTATATATATGTATATATATACACGTATATATATATGTATATATATGTGTGTGTGTGTATATATATGTATATATATACACGTATATATATATGTATATATATATGTGTGTGTATATATATGTCTATATACACATATATATACATATATATACATATATATACACACACATATATATATATAGTTTTCTCATCTTAGTTTCCTCATCTATAAAGTAAGGGTAGTAACAACCACTTGCCTAACTCACAAGATACATATAAAAACTGAAGTAAAAACATCCATGTAGGAAAAGAAATATCCCACTTATTTTATTTGGAATGACAAGACAGCATAACACTTTAAATTTTTGCCTTTTTAAAAAGTGACCTCACATATATTTGCTCATTAAATCTTTCTTCTCATTATCTATAACTGTAGTAATTTTGTGAATATAAAATATTGTTTTTTACTCCCTCGTTAGTTTGTCAGAAGCATTTACTAAAGCCACCTCTTTTAAATTGAATGTGAGTTTAAATTTTTAATTAGGATTCGCAAAAGTTTTTGTTTTCTGAGTTATTACAAACTAAAGTGGTATGTTTATATTTCCATAATGTCAGAATAAAATAAAAATTAAGGCATTTTAAGTAAGTTTTTATAAATTATGTAAATGAATAATTATATCTGCATGGGTAAGTAATACCCATGGGTAAGCAATTCAAGAGTGGAAATAACTATTTTCATGTTTATATTCTTAGACTAATGAATGAAGAAAGAATCAAGTGCTTTAATTAAAACACATGGTATTGTTTCCTTCTTTTTAATCTAAAAAAGAAGTCTATATCAGGTGTTAGTGTTTTATTCAAAAATGATCAAATATTTATTCAAAACCATCAGTTGTGTGTTTCTTTAAAATTCCTATTTAAATATAAGCTTTTTATAATTATCTTATTAGAATATTGATTTTGATCCTTGTGGCTCTTTACATTGTTTATGGACAGTGTTTCTCTATCAAATATAGGGTTTCTGGCCATAGCTGACAGTAGATCAATACTTTGTATCGATTCTAATATTTGTATTTTGAACATATTTCTCAGTTGCTAAAACAGCAATGATATGTATCATTTCTCTGAATTTTGTATTTATCATTGTTTACTTCTGAAATTTGTTATATATTACATATACATGAATTTGGATTAGATTTTATTTCATATTTTTGACTATAGTTCTTTAATATCAACTTTATTTTAGACTTCAAGAAAGTCACAAAAATAAATTAGGTGCACAAACACAAATTCATAGTTCTTTCCTCATTTAAGACACTTCAATTAGGATAAGTTAGGGATGCATATTGTAATTCCTAGAAGAACCACTAAATTATAATAATATAACTAGAAATCTGATAATTAAGATGAAATACCAGAAATATTTACCAATCCAAAGAAGCAACCCAAAGAATTCCAGTAGGAACATAGAACAAATGAAAAATAAGATGAGACAAATGCAAAGCCAACAGCAAGTTAGAAGACCTAAATAAACCTTATTCCTAATTATTCAGGATGAGATCCCCAAAATGGAATTAAAAAAGAAAAAAAAAGAAGACAAATGTTATGCAATTGACAAGAGATGCACTTCAGATACATAGATATGAAACGATTAGAATAAAAGAATGGAAAAAAAGGTACAGAATGCAGACAACAGTGTGCTTAAGAAAGTAGGATAACTGCGGTGCCTGGGTGGCTCCGTCAGTTAAGCGTCTGATTCCGGCTCAGGTCATGATCTCAAGATTCATGAGTTCGAGCCCCGCATCAGGCCCTCTGCTGACAGTGTGGGATTCTGTCTCTCTACGTCTCTCTCTGCCACTCCTGTGTGTGTGTGTCTCTCTCTCTCAAAATAAGTAATAAATAAACTTTAAAAAAATCATTTATGAAAAAAGAAAGTAAGGTAACTATGTCAATATCACAAAAAGTCAACTTTGAGACAAGGAGCACTGCCTACGAAAAAAATAAATAATAATATATAATAATGGTAAAAGAATCAGTATATTCTGAAAGTATAATAATTATAAATATATATGAGCCTAATAAAAAAAGCCTCAAAAATAATAGTCCAAACCGTCAAAACTAAATTAAAATATATATAAATTCACAATTCTAGTTGGAGACTAATTCCCCTCATTCAGTAATGAATAGGTTAACTAGAAAAATAATCAGTCAGGGTGTACCAACTCCCTTAACCTAATTTTCATTTACAGAACACCACACTCAATAACTGCAAAAAGAACAGTTATTTCAAGCCCATATAGAAATTCATTAAGAGAGGTCATGTTATGGGCTATAAAACAAGTCTTAATAGATTTCATTTCAAAAGATCAAAATATTAGAGCATGTTTTCTGATCACAGTGAAATTACATTAGAAATCATAAAATATCTTAAAAAGAACCAAATAGGCACTCATTAACTCATTTCTAAATAACATGTGGCAATTCGTAAACATTTTTACCTGAATGATAATGAAAACACAAAACATCAAAACTAGTGGGATGCCACTAAAATGAAGCTTTAGAAGAAAATGTATAACTTCAAATTCTTACATGGGGAAGGATAATACTATAAAGTTGAAGATCCAAGCTTTCGTTTTGGAAGTGAAAATAAAGAGCAAGTTAAATTCAGATGAAAGGAAAAAAAGGAACTAATAAGGAGCTGAGATAATGAAACAGGAAGAAAAACATGCAATAGAAAAAAAATCAATAAAAACAAAGGTGGTTCTTTGAAAACTCTAAAAATAGATGTATAAAATTCTAGCTTGACTGTTCAGGAAAGAGGGGGAACACAAAAAACCAACATTAGGAATGAAGAAGATACACCATTATGTATCCATAGTCATTAAAATTCATAAATAGATATTATAAATAGATTTACACAACGAATTTGACAACATAGAATGAATAATTGTTGGAAAGACACACTTACCAAAACTCAAGTGAGAATAGAACATATCAAGAACTCTTACATTAGTTTTCTATTGCTGGTATAACAAATTACCACATACCCCACAACTTAAAACAATACAAATTGATTATCTGACAGTTCTGGAAGTCAGAAGTCCAAAATGGATTTCACTGACTGAAACCAAAGTGTCAATAGCGTTGCCTGTCTTTGAGAGGCTCTAGGGAAGGAATGGTTTCCTACTTTTTTCTGTCTTCCAGAGGACACCTGAATTCCTTGGTTCATGCTCCTCTATCTGCCCTCTAAGTCATCAATAGCAGTTGAGTTTTCCCCAAACTGCATCATTCTGAGACTGTCTTTTCTACCTTCCTCTTCTGTGTTTAGAAATGTGATGATTACATTTGACCTAAGCACAAAATGAGGATAATCTCCCTATTTTAAAATCAGTTAATTAATAATTGCTATCTTAATTCTCCTTTCCCATATAAAATAACATATTCACATGCTCCAGAAATTAGGATGTAGACATCTTTGAGAGGCCATTATTCTGCCTACCATAGCTTTATATCTATTAAATAAATTAAAAGTTAAAAACTTAGGTTCAAAGAATTCTAAGCCCAGATATTTGCAAGGGCAAAATCTATTGAATATTTTTGGGAAAAATAATACCAAAACTACAAAAAATTATTTAGAATAAGGAACACTTCTCAACTTATTTTCTGAGGTCAGGGTTCTTCTGATACAAAGACTACATTAAAAGATTACAAGAAAAGCGTACTCTATACCAAAATTTCTCATAAACATAGATATGTAAACCCTTATCAAAACTTTAGAAAATGATATCCAACACTACATAAAAGGAATTACACATTATGACTAAATGGGACTTATTTCAGGAATTCAAGTTTGCTTAATATCTGGGTATCAATCAGTGCATGTTACAAAATTAATAGACTAAAACAGAAAAAAAATAATTAGAGTATATCAATAAATGAAGGAAAAGCATTTGACAGTGCTCATTTATGATAAAGAATTTTTCCAGAATGTATGAATCAACAATATATATAATTCAATAATAAAATGACAAGTAACAAAGCTAGACTCAAAACATCCACATGTCCTGAGTTCATTTATGTGAATTTCCAGAACGGGAAAAATCATAAGTGACAGAAAGCAGATTAGTGGTTGAACTTGGGCTCACGGTTATAGGAGGGACTGTCTGAAAAATAGCAGGTCGAAACTTCTGGGGGGAAAAAAGTGCTCTGTATCTTGAATGGGATGATGATTTCATGACTGTATGCCTTTGTCAAAAATTATTAAAAGGTACATTTTCAATGGTCTTAGTTTGTTGTGCAAAAATTATACTTTTAAAAGTTGATTTAAAAATAGCGGTTTCCTCTAGGAAGTGGAGTCAGGCATGAAGGCACAGACAACTGGAGGGTGAATTTGTGTCCTAAGTGATTCCACTTACTTTGTCTTTTATAGGTTATGCCTCTTGCAGTCTTGCAATGTGGTGAGTCTGGGTAGAGAAGTGTTGTGAGCTTTCATATTCACGAATATCATTGTATGTCATTTGAATTTTATAACCATAAGAATTGCATTTTGAAAAATCAAGCATAAATACCATAGAACAGGTACAGAAACAATGCGGAACTTGATAAAGGGCTGTAAATCTCTATCCTTGAGGAAAAAGCATAAGACCCTTGTGTGATTGCCAAATCCATTAGATTTCTGACGAGGAGAGATTTTCACAGTAGAGGTTTTCATTTCTGGAACTTTCTTTTGTAGATTGCATAACTCTATTTTTGGCAACATTTGAGGAAATGGAATCTAGATGGAAATTTATCCTTTTATGAGCTTGAATAACGGTTACTTTTTAGAAAAAAAAAATATCAAAAACTTCTATTTTGAAAATGCCTAGCTGAATGTTTGCAGATGGAGGAGAGTGGGGTAACAGGCTTCACCTGTAAAAAAAAAATAGATGCATAAACTCTTCTGCATAATAAATAAATAGGAATTAGGGATGAGAAGACAGAGTGGGTGGAGAAGAAAGGGATTGGAGAAATCAAACAAAGACAAATTTCCATAGCTGACCCAACTGGATTTGAACAGGTCAGTCATGTAGGAGGGTGAGGTGATCTGTAAGTGGAATTAACTTAATATATGCAGAGCTCAAAGTCAGAGGCACGTAGGAAATATATGGACCTCTCACCTACTCTCTCCAGGTAAATCAGATAGAATATGTGACTCTCATCTTAATACTGTGAATAAAACTAAATTTATGTGAAGCTCAAAGGACTGCATACATTTGATGACATGTTGAATACAAAAAGCATGCAGATTTGTAATCCCTCTTCTGGCCCACCTATTTGTGTATTTTCTCAGCACGTCGCTTTCCTCTTTGCTTTTCTGATTCCTCTGTGACATAAGAAATTCAAAGTATGGTTTTCAAGATCCCTCTTTAGTTTGATTTTTTTTAATGCCATCTTGACATCCGTGCCACTAACTTTATCTTAATTTTATTTGAAATGCCTTTCAGTTTAAAAATTATATATTTCGCCCTCAGTTTTGAAAAGGGCAAAATGTTAGGGTTTTTAAGATCTTTCTTGTTTTGTTTTAATTGGGTTTAGTTCAAGTTCAGTAAATATTCACTGGCAACCTTTGACATTTTGAGTACATGCTGGGGCTCCAATGGTGACCAGGTTCATGTCTTCATGAACCATTGAGCTGTGGGAGAAACAGACACAATTCAAATTTCAAGTTGCCTCATTTTTCTAATTCTTTCACAAGGATATTATACGGATTAATAAAATCTCACAACTAAAAAAAAAAAAAAAGGAGAAGAAGAAATCTCCCAGCTGATTAGAAACATTAATGTTAACTTTTGAATATTTGAACATCAAATGATCATAAATGCCATATTACCAACATTTCTTCTTTACAGATACTAGAAAATGATGGAGAAGAGGGGTGGAGAGAAAAACGCAGTCTCTCGACATGATAAGACAGTGGACAGTGTCCTCTGCCCAGCTGTGACCATGTCTTTGAGTCATGCTGATATTCCCTTCCACTGAAGGCAGTTTAACTAAAAGAACAAATACCCCCGGCATATGGTCAGCCTAATTGTCACTGGAGAAACTAAAATTCATTAAGTCTTTGGTAATAAATGGTTCTAAAAACCTGCAAACAAAAGCAAAAGGAACCTGTTATTTTATCTCTAGTGATGCTGGGTAGTGGCATCTCCCCATCAGCTGTGCAATCACCAAGGATAAAAAACCATTCTGTACCCATTCAACTATTCTGTTTTTCACTTTCAGTGACGGCAGTTAATAAATTTCATGAAGTATTCAACACTTCACTATAAAGTAGTCTTCATGTTAGATGATTTTGCCCAATGTAAGCTGAAATAAGTGCTCTGAGCACATTCAAGGTAGGCTAGGCTAAGCTGTGATGTCCAGTAGATTAGGTGTATTAAATATATTTTTTACTTATATTTTAAACTTATGATGGGTTTATCAGGACATCACCCCATTGTAAGTCAAGGAAGATCTGCATTATTTCCCTAAGCAGCCTTTAAAGTTCTGGCATTCTAATGAACTCGATGCTGATTGTTGTCTGACTGGGATGCTGTTCAAATATTTAGCTTTATTTAAATGATTATTTGTTAAGTTTACTATTATACAGACAGGGGTTGAGTAGCTAGAAGATAAAAAGAAATGGCACTTCACTGTGCATCTTTTGTAACTGTTCAGGTGAACAACGTGTGATTAGATGAGTTTGTTACTTGCCTGGATTGTTCATCAGTGTCATCCAATATTTGTATATATTTTTAATATTACTCACTCTGAAAGATTTTCTTTATTTTTATTTTTTTAAATGTTTATTTATTTTGAGAGACACACAGAGAGAGAGAGAGAGAGAGAGAGAGAGAGAGAGAGAACAAGCAGAGGAGGGGCAGAGAGAGGGAGAGAGAGAATTGCAAGCAGGCTCCGTGCTATCAATGCAAAGCCGGATGCGGGGCTCCATCTCACCAACCATGGGATCATGACCTGAGACAAAATGAAGAGTCAGATGCTCAACTGACTGAGCCACTCAGGCACCCTCAAATATTTTCTTTAAATAAAAGACAGGATAGTGTGAT
This sequence comes from Panthera tigris, assembly GCF_018350195.1. Lineage (NCBI taxonomy): Eukaryota > Metazoa > Chordata > Mammalia > Carnivora > Felidae > Panthera > Panthera tigris. The sequence goes on from NC_056665.1 coordinate 129,285,275, forward strand.
AAGTGGCCAGTTACTGGAATCAGGCTGCTAGTATTCATATACAGTGTCTCCTTTTATCACCTGTAGGACCAAAAGCAAATTACTTAAGTTTCATGCCTCTGTTTCACATCTGTAAAATGGAAAGAATAATAGTACTTTCCCCATGAAGTTACTATGAGGATTAAGTAAACCGATGCAAACAAAGCACTTACGACAGTGCCTAGGAAAAGGCACGAAGTCATAAATGTCAATGTATTGGGGTTTGAAATAAGAAGTCATTTTCATGGTTATCAAGAGTGAAAAATCATACGATGCAGAAACCATGACTTCAGTTTATCAGTGAATCCTATGGCGACTCACAGACATGTTCTACAGCTGTGACCAGCCAACTCTCTCCTCCGACGGTGAGGTGGTCGAGGGCTCTAGGTGAAGGTGATTCTGCTGTTATCCCTGTCAGCTGTCTTATTTATCAGCCCTTCTATTCTCACTCAAATCAATGAAGTGGTTATACTCTCTGCTTTACCATAGCATCTTCTTAGGAGAACTTCACTGCCCAGCCTGCACATCTTCGTAAAAGCCCTTTCTTAGAGTCTCTGTTTCCTGTGGTATTTTACTGGACACATTTCACTCCATTCTCTGGAGAAGGTTATTTATTTTTCTTTTATGATAGTGTTTTCCTGTCTTGCTGTGTGTCTCATGCCTTCCTCTATGGCATAATTTCCTGTGCTTGAACTTTAAATAGTTCCTCTGACATGTGTGCCCTGTGTACTTTCTGCAGATGCCCATCGTGATATTTGCTCTATGTCACTGGTTAAATCAGTTCATCATTCAACAAATACTTATTAAATAACATTGCACACCAGACCTTGTCCCTGCATTTTGAGTTTAATGCTGACAGAAACAAGACAAATATCAAATAAAGAAATGCATAAATAAATGTGTATTTAAAGGAAAAACAGGACCATGGGAAATTATAATGGGGAAATCTAATTTAGGTAGAGTTGAGTGTGGTCAAGGAAGGATGTTCTCAGAAGGTCTGGTCTGAGGTGTCTCTGAAAGTTAAGTTGTAATGTCTGGGAAGCTACCAGATATAAATTTGAAGACTTTAAAGATGATACTTATTACCACATAAATTACTTGGAGAGGTATAGAGTAAGGAGAGCGCCCACAGCTTACCTCTGAGAAATTCTAATATTTAAAGCCTGGATGGAGAAAGACGACCCTGATTAGGTGACTTAGATAGAAATAAGAGGTATGTATAGCTGGGGAATATCTTCTTCCATGAGTCATAAAAGAAACTCTCCCAGAAAGGAGCTTATTGTCAACTATCTTGCATCTACTGGAAGCACTAGTTGGGTGAGGAGAGAAAGGGTGCATATGGTCATTTAGAATTCAACTGAGAGTAATTGCTGACCTTTGTAATATGTTTTAATAGAGGAGTGGGAACGGATGCCAGATCAGAGAGCAGAGTTGGGAGGGTGAGATAAAAAATAGGTTTGGAGAAGTGTGGGAGGGAAGCCGTGGTGTCACCTTCATAGCTTTTATTCTTCTTGAGAAATTGACCCCTGAAATTTGGCAGATCCCATGGTTACTTGGGATACAGTACCTTCTCCATCCCCCTCTTCACCTTAGTAACTAGCATCTGGCCCTTGAGTTACAAGAGGATGTGTTAGATGGGCAGGAAGTCTTCTTAAAGGAGTGCTGCCAAACACTGACTGGTGTCCTCCTCTTGTGTCCTGTCTTCCTTCCCCCTGGAATGAAACACAATGACTGAAGCTTCAGCTGCTATTTTTAGCCAAGTTGATAAGGGCTCCACCTTGTTGATGTCACTGCAGTGAATTGTAAGGACTTGGTTTGTTACCAAATCATTGAGCTGCAATCCCAGCCCTGGATTTCAGATTCCATCTCAAAAGACAGAAGTGCATTTCTGGCAAACCACTCTTATTTTAGGTCTTCTATCCTAGAAACCTGAGCTTAATTATGACTTAAAGAAGATACCCAGCGGTAAAGAGGGAACGAATAAATTGTGCAATAAAATTTTCAAATGTGTTTAAATGCAGAGAGAAAACACGAAGAGTTCAAAGATGAAGATGAGCATATTCCTTAATAAATATACAAATAGATAAATTATTGATGATGATAATGATAGTGATGATGATGATGATGTGGGTTTTTATTGGAGACAGCAACATTTATTCTAACTAAGATAAAAAAACATAGATAATACAGATGGATGGATGAATGGATAGATAGATAGATAGATAGATAGATAGATAGATAGATAGATAGATAGGATGGAATTGGAATGTAGAGAATGGATGGAGGAGTTGTCTTCAGAGCAGATAGAGATAATTTATTAAGGTTAATAGAAGAAGTGAAAATTACGAGTTCAGAAACAAGCAGGATTGTAAATTTGATGGTTGGAAAACAAAGAAGTTCTAAATTGATAGCTTTTAACTTTTCAATGAAGATGTTTAGCTGATTGATACAGAGCAAGAGAAATTTGATGAGAATGAACTAGACGCACATTGTTATGGCAATTCCATTCTGGAGCATATATACGGAAGAAATTCTTACAAGTGAGCAAAGAGAAATGAGAAGAACACTTAATGAGAATCAATGTTAACTTCCTAGTTGATGAATTTCTGGTGGGATTATCTTCTTGAAAGACTCTCCACAGCTGATGAAAAAATATTTATTTTCCATCCAGAAATAGATGAATTTAGAGGAAAGTCTGAATTTCTGGGCAATCAATGCCCCCAAGAAACGAGAGGTTCCCTCTGTTATATTCTTGGCACCTTCGCTTTCCAAACAATGTCGACAGGTCAATCACTTCTTGGAACAGCAGGGACAAAAAGAAGATGAGTATTTTCTACTTTTATTTACTTCTTTACTGCCATTAAATATGAATTATGTGGACCAAAAAAACTCTAGGTTATATTTTGAATGAGTACTAAAATACCAGAAGAAAGATTTTGGGGGGTGTAATTAGTCATATTGTCCCAAATGTAAAACTGTTGAAAAACTAGAAAACAACCTTATATTCAGAGATTAGGAAAGTATGTTGTAACCTCTTTCTGTGACCTTCAATAATGAGAAAAATGTAATTAATATCTTGGCCACCTTTCTATTGATAATACTACATGGTGGTAAATATCTCATTGGCTGAGATAGTGGTTTTTGTTTCCCTTGAATTGAATCACTCCTTAGGCCACAAACCTATGTTCTGCATATGCTGTTCTTAAATTATTCTCAGTAATTTCAGCATTCCATGTAATATAAAGAGTTTCACTTATAAGAAGGGTCAGAAAAAATGAAATAGGTTGGCCATAATGTTCTCTCTTAAGCCCTTAATAAATATAAATTGTGAACAGGTGCTTCAATTTTTAGTTATGTTCAATTTATTTTCAGCAGGAATTATATTACCTTAGTATTTATTATGGCTGAAAATAAAAGAATATTAAGTAGAGTAAGGAAAAACATTCCAATAATTAAGCATTGAGAGAAGATTTTTTGGTACTTATAGTATTTAAAATGCTAGAATTTTAGAAGGGAAACTAAAATAATCTGAGAATTTCATATCTTAAAGGATTTCACCCTGGAAGTTGCAATCTAGCTGTGACTCAGTTTTTCAGGCTAGCATTAAAGTCTTCATCTTTGCAGGCCCTGAAATTTAATTACATCAGTTTAATCAAGATATTCTTTAATAGAACATTGAATAGTGTTTTATAAAACATACAGAGTTCCCTAAATAGTTACCACCATAAGGAGGCAGGTATTGACAACCATAATGTTTCTTGTTTGGCTAACATCCTGATTTTCTGGAAGAATTCATTTTTTTCCCACAAGTTAGTAGTTATGTCTTAACAGTTGTGGTAGGCCATCATTGGTCCCATGTCCATTTATGGTAATGCCTCTACATCATCTCTTACACTAATCTCTTGACTTATTAGACTTGATATCTGAATCAAGCTTCCAGCTTAGTCATATACATTGAATATGTTTTTTATGCAAATCACTGCCTTAGGACTGCCTGAGGACTGTGCAAAATTAGACAGCAATACTACATAAAATGAGAGATACCTCATTGCCACTAATTTTTTCCAGAACTGCAAAAAAAAAAAAAAAAAAAAAAGAATAGATTACCTTGAATAGAAATACTTGGGAAGCCTTTTCATTAAGTCATTCAACAATCAATATTGAATAGATGCTGGCGAGGATGTGGAGAAACGGGAACCCTCTTGCACTGTTGGTGGGAATGCAAATTGGTGCAGCCACTCTGGAAAACAGTGTGGAGGTTCCTCAAACAATTAAAAATAGACCTACCCTATGACCCAGCAATAGCACTGCTAGGAATTTACCCAAGGGATACAGGAGTACTGATGCATAGGGGCACTTGTACCCCAATGTTTATAGCAGCATTCTCAACAATAGCCAAATTATGGAAAGAACCTAAATGTCCATCAACTGATGAATGGATAAAGAAATTGTGGTTTATATACACAATGGAGTACTAAGTGGCAATGAGAAAGAATGAAATATGGCCCTTTGTAGCAACATGGATGGAACTGGAGAGTGTGATGCTAAGTGAAATAAGCCATACAGAGAAAGACAGATACCATATGTTTTCACTCTTATGTGGATCCTGAGAAACTTAACAGAAACCCATGGGGGAGGGGAAGGAAAAAAAAAAAAGAGGTTAGATTGGAAGAGAGCCAAAGCATAAGAGACTCTTAAACTGAGAACAAACTGAGGGTTGATGGGGGGTTGGAGGGAGGGGAGTGTGGGTGATGGGTAGTGAGGAGGGCACCTTTTGGGCTGAGCACTGGATGTTGTATGGAAACCAATTTGACAATAAACTTCATATATTGAAAAAAAAAAACAATCAATGTTGAGCACTGACTAAAACCCAAACACTCTACTAAATCTTGAGGTAAAAAAACAGGGTAAGATATAGCAATTGGAATTAGGAAGAATTTTCTGTTGCTTTTTGTTACAGAGATCTTACAAATCAATAGACCTAGAGTATGGTGGCCTGGCCTTTTGTTGGTATTCAATTTTGGTTGAATAAATAAATGAATATCTGAATGTCAGTCATGTTGAAACTGATTCTAAAACCAAGATCTTTGTTTAATCCTAAAGATATGGTCCAATATTTGTATTTTTGAAAAAAAAAACCTGCATAACTTCTGTAAGTTAGTTAGCCAGCATCTGGCATTTAGTAGGAATGCATACTCATGTCCTTCTTTTTCCATAACAAATACAATAGAAATAATCCATATGTAATTAACAGTATGAACTTGGCTAAGAATAGGTAAAGATAGAGAAGGGAGGGACTTGAAAATATGTTTTGGAAATACAAAATGTGATGTAAATATCCAGTGTAACTTCAGTGCTGTATTATTCTTGTGATTTATTATGAGTTTTATTATTACAGAGTTTCATTACCCAACACTCTAGACTTATCTATGCCTCTCCCCACATACCACTTGCTCTTCAATCATAGAAAAGCACTTGACTCCTTCTGTACATCATATTCTTGGTCCTACTGTGTTCTCTTTCTTGTTATTACCTCCTGGTGGCCATGTAAATTAGTAAATGTTATTATTATAGACAACGACATCTAGCTAAACAAAAATAAATATAAAAAATACGGGTAACACAGAATTATTGGAAAAACTAAGAAGGTAGATTTGTGGCTGGTCTTTCAGAAAATTCTTCAAATGACATCACAGATCTGGCCAAGGGAGCCATTGTTTCTGCTCCATGAGCAGAGTTGCAGACTGGAAGGCTGGTGGTTCAGCAGCTGGTACAAAGGCATCTTGCCTCTCATCTGATCTGGGCCAGAAACGTGGAGGTTCAAGTTCTGTTTCCCTCTCCCAAGCAATTCAGTGGCAAAGTGGCATATAGGGCATCAGATAGGCAGAACCTAAATCCCATCCTGAACCAGAGCTGCAAGAGAGTCTGCAAAGTATAGTCCTTGCTTCCCAGATGTAGCACCTTTGAAAGCATTTGGCATGGGTGTTAGTGAGCCAATTTAAAATACCTATTATAAACTCGCATTTTCAATGAGTTTCATTTTTCCCGTTTCATCTTTTTTTAATGTTTGTCTATTCATTTTGAAAGAGAGAGCAAGAGAGAGTGTGCACAAGTGGGGGAGAGACAGAGAGCGAGAGAGAATCCCAAGCAGGCTCTGCACTGATTGTACAAGCAGGGCTTGATCTCAGGAACACATGACCTGAGCCAAAATCAAGATTCAGTCACTTAACCAACTGAACCACCCAGGTGCCCCTAGTTTCATTCTTGCTTCTTCATATCACTCCTGTTATCCACCTAGATTCACTCATTTGTTTGTTCATTCATTGTTCATTCACTCATTCCAACACCATTTACCGGGTGCATAACATATTTCTTGCTACACTGAGTAACTTCTTATAGTTTTCTCACAGTTATCATGTAGACTATGAATGTTTCCACAGGAGATTTTGTAAAAGATTATTATACTCTTCTGCTATCTCCCATTACCCTGTAAATCTGTCAGCATTCATTCAAGAAAGGAAAAATCAGTCATTATTCTCAATAGAAAATAGAAATGCAATGCATTAAAAGCTTACACAACTGTGAAAGGGCTGGGGCAGCAAAGGCCAAGGAAGTTGCTGGAATCATAGAGTCATAAAAACAGGAAGTGCCAGAGTTTCAGGGGAGACTTTGGATGTGATCTCAGCTGCCTGCAGCAGAGAATCAGAGAGCTGACAGGAGATTTCAGGGAAGCCCCTGGAAAGTTCAGGCATCCTGGGGAAGCTGTTCCATAGGTCTCAGCTTCTTATGCTCTGGGTCAGAAGTTTCACTAAAGCTAACCTGAGAATCTCGCCAAGACTCACCTCTTCCTTCCACTGCAACCCGAGAATAATGGCATCTCTTCCCTTCTGTGTTCTAAATGTTGCTCATTAGCATAATAACAATAATAATGGAGAGAAGTACTAGAGAATAAATTATTGGCTTCCCTCTTAGAATGAATAGATGAAGGTAAGGGAAGACTGATGTGATTTTGAGTTCATAACAACTGATACGGTATAGTCCGCCCGTTTGATAACTCAAGCATTCCCTTCTACCAAATTAAACTTGTAAAGTAATAACGACAATGATATCATTCTTCCCTTTGATATAATGCAATTGTCTTTATTCCTCTGAAGAAGTGGTTATTATTTTCCCAAAAAGAGTGTCCTTTTGTGGATATGGCCATTCCTTTCTTAACTCACTCACCATCCTTTTTAATAACCTGCAGTACTTTATTACAGTTTTGGCTGTAATTATAATTAAGTTGTAAATTCTAATTATAAATTTAAACACAATGGGTGAAAAGTGCTTAAAAGAAGAGAAAGAAAGTAAAGAACATTGACTAATGTGTGATATAGACATAACAAGAAAAAGAATATGCATTTCTATGTTTTCCTCATTTCTGGAACTTATCCTGGAGTCATAGTTGGTATTTATTACTTCCTTCTTCCACTATCCATCCTCTGTCCATTTTTCTCAATACCTCTACTATTTGTGTTTATTTACCTAATCAATTGACCCAAACTTTTTTCCTAGAAAATTCTGAACCACTACCAGTTCTGGTAATATTTAGTTACCATCCTCTTTTAGTAACATTTATTACTTATGATCAAAGTATTAAAAGGCACTCTAGAGATTTCCCTCAGATCCAGATATACTCCTTTGTTATTCTACCATGATTAATCATGCTCAAATGTCTCAGGAACCTAAGGTGATCAGGTGGCAGTCTCAAGTTCCAAGTCACTGTAACCATTATTTTGTCCCCTTATAGAAGTATTCCACCTTTGCGAGTAAGTCTTCTAACATAGCAGGACCCAAAGTTGTAGGAGCAGGTAGCAACACCTTTTGGTTTCACAGCCTCTGTCTTCTGGTAATGGACAACATGGAAAACCCAGAATAATTTCCCTGTATCAATATTCTTATTTTAATCACATCCACAAATTGTCTTTTGCCGTATAAAGTAGCATTCACAGGTTCCGGGGTTAGGAAATGAACAAATTTGGAGGCCATTATTCAGGATACTACATCACATTAGTACAAAGTGATGGTAGTAATGAGCCTTGGTGAGAAGAAATATATGTTTTTAAACCCATGAATAATCTCCATCTCTGCTACCAATGTAATGTTATGAGCCCATTGCACAAGTTCAGGGTGGGGGTGGGAGTGGCAGCGGGAGAAGAAGCTTACATGTGTAGAATGAGTTCTCTTGGCCCCAATTACTACAGTGGATGTCTTTTGGGATAGCTTTTGTGCAAAATTAAAATAAGACACAAAATCATCACACTGAAGGCTCATTACAGAGTGTCCATTCACATACATCATCCTCAGAGCTTCTTGTTATTAACATTTCATCTTGTGATTGCCATTTCACTGATCGACCGGACAAACATTAGTCACTGCCATGAATCAAAGTGGAAACTTATCTCTGGCTGTCTCTCCTTTGCACTCATCCAAAGAGAAGGGGCAGCTAGTTGTGCTGCATAAATTTCTTCCACTTGTTTCTTTTCTCCAGGGTATGCTCTGGAGTTGAGGCAGACTACTTTTGGGTGAGACCAAGATATCATCTATAGTTTTTATTAGTTTTTTTTTTTCCTTCTATTTGTCAGTTTATCTCCAAGATTGCATTAGGTATAAATCGAAGGAGATATGACAATTTTTCTCATTTAAGAACCATAAGAATCTGGGGGCCCTGGGTGGTTCAGTCAGTTTAGCATCTGACTCTGTTTTGGCTCAGGTCATGATCTCACAGCTTGTTACTTTAAGCCCTATGTCAGCACAGAGCCTGCTTGCAATTGTCTCTCTCCCTCTCTTTCTGCCCCTCTCTGCTCACTCTCTATCTCTTTCTCTCAAAGTAAATAAATAACCATTTAAAATAGTTTTTAAAAAAGAATCATAAGAATTGAAGGCTATTGCTAATGCAATTTACTTGCACCTCAATCTTTAATGAAACCTACATATAATGCCATACACACACACACACACACACACACACACACACACACACACTATTGTGGTTATATTATTATATATACCATTTCTACTTTAGTGAGAGTTGTTTTGCCATAGCCAAATTTTACAGTTTGCTGGATCAGATGACACTCCACTCATGGTGGGCGGTTAGGTTTTAATAACTGCTTGTTGTCTCATAGACAAACAATCTTAACCAGGACCCAATAGTAAGCCAGTTGCCTCCTATCAAAAGTTACTGCAGTATAATTTCTTTAGGAAAAAGGATGTGCTCCCTATTGTGGCTTGAGAGAAAGATCCATATCTACTGGAGACACTTGACCATCAGTAAACCAGCTGGGTTATAAGGTCTTGATAAAATTCATTTACACTGATCCTGAACCTGCTTCATTCAGTCTTCTCTTGGTTCTCATAGTACATTTTGTTGTTTAGCACACCAAAATGGAGTATTTTCAGCCACCAAACAAACCCTGGAAACATCAAGCCTTGTCTCTATTGATTAGTTCTAGAATTTGGAAAGTATACTTTGTTCTTTATTGTAAAGAATATATCTTTTTAAAAAAATGTTTAATTATTTATTTTTGAATGGGAGAGTGGGGGAGGGGCATGTGTATAAAGAGGCAAAGAACCTCAAGCAGGATCTGTGCTGACAGCACAGATGAGGGGCTGGAACTCAGGAACTGTGAGATAATGACCTGAGCCATAGTCAAGAATCAGATGCTTAACCAATTGAGAGACCCAGGCTCCCCGAGAATATATCTTAATATGCCCCACATCAACACATACTTGGAAACTTCACCAAATGGCAAGCCCCTTAATTTGTTTTAGCCAATCTTTCACCACTGGTACACTTACAGTAACCATCTAAAATACTTCTTTTCTTATACCTTAGGATGCAGAGGTAAAAACAAAAGAAAGAGGATATGATATCGTAATATTGTTGCTTAGAGACATATATTTTTGATTTTTGGTCATTCAAGTGACCAAAATATATTTCTTTGCATATATTTGGTCTTTTGCCACTATTTCTGGCTCACTGCTCTTCAAACCCTTTGAATTTCTTAGGTGTTGAGGGTAAAAAAGTGGCTTTTGTTATGTTAATGAATGTGGTTTTATATTCCACCCAAGGGCTGAGGCTGGTTGCCAGGAGGACCAACCATGTGATTAGAGGGGTGGAACTTTCCCTCCCATCCCTGATTTCCAGGGAGGGGAGAGGAGCTGGCAGTTGAATCAGCCAGTGGCCAATAATGTTGTCAATCACAACCATGCAACGAAGCATCCATAGAAATCCATAAATTTGAAGAGTTTCAGAGTTGATAAACACCTGGAGATGTGGTGAGAGTGGTGCACCTGGAGAGGGCATGGAAACCCCATGCTCTTTCCCCATATCTCATTCTGTGTATCTCTTCATCTAGCTGTTGATACATACCCTTTATCGTATCTTTTAATAAACTGGTAAACTTAAGTGTTTCCATGAATTCTGTGAACAACTCTAGCAAATTAATCAAATTGCCAACTCCTGTGCTTATAATCAAACCTAAGGGAGGAGGTTGGTGGAACCTCCAATCTATAGCTAGTTGGTCAGAAGCACAAGTAAGATTCCTGTGCCTGTGACTATCTTCTGTTGCCAGGGTGGGAAGCAGTCTGTAGGACTGAACCTTTAACCTATAGAATCTGATGCTATTTTGGAGTAAATGGTGTCAAATTGAGTTGAACTTGAACATCCTGCTGGTGTCCAAGGATAACTTGGTGTCATATGTGGGACATCACCTCCTGCCATATTGGAATTGAGTCTGGGAAGACTTAAAGAATGCCAAACTGTCAACAGACAATCTATCGTTCAACTGTGAATTTTTCAGGGGCAGAGGCATTTTTCTAAATGTGTGTGCAGTCTTTAGCAAATACACAAATGAATGAATGAATGAATGAATGAATGAATTGTTGCCTAGATCAATTTGTTCACAATGACACTTAAGCTTTAAGCATTCTTGGAGACAAACAGTGACTCATTCTTCTAGATTGCCTTTATCATAACAGATATACAGCTTTTGAGTCAATGGCTTTATCCCAATGTTTACCAGTGTAACAACTAAATGACTCAAATCCATGGCACCTCAAGGCCTGTGAGAAAGCCAAGATGATTTTACTGTCACCTTGACATTTTGTCAATGTCTGTGATTACAAGGCATGTGGGTCAACAATTGAGTTGCAGATTCATTCTCTCCATCAAGGGATTTCACATTTAATTAAGTTAAAAAACCGCTGGACCTGAACTCAATTCTTGTTACCTTACCTTACCTTACCTTACCTTACCTTACCTTACCTTACCATACCTTTGACTGGTTGAAATGGACTTTAAGCATTTAGGGTTGCATTTAATAGCATATCTAACTTCATCATGTTGCCAAATTTCTGGACATTTCTAGAATTGGGAACTTGCTATTTCTCAGTTTCTCATTAAACTAATTATTTGTTCTGCCTTCCATTTTGCTTCTTTAATACATACTCTTCAGTGAGTTGGATTAAAACAGCATATTTTTTTTTCTGAGATTGCAGTTTCTTCTTTTTCTATTTGTTCATTTGCTTATTCAAAAAATGTTTGTTGACAATCTGCTATATACCAGGCATTATTATTAGCAGCTATGAAGATTAACAGATTTCTGACAATAAAGCTATTCCAGTGAGAAGTGGTAACATGTCAATAAATGAATAATTAAAAATATTAAAAATAGCATATCAGATAGTTATACATCCTGTGAAGGGATTTAATTTAGGTAATGGGATAAGGAGTAGCCTTATATTAGTTATTCAGAATAATCTCTATAGAGCATTAAATACATTTTTCAAGGAATATGAAGGAAACAAAGGAAGAAATTGTAAAGATAGAGGGAAGAAACATTCAGAGGGACCAGGTAACACAGGGGTTGGCAGACTTTTTCTATTAAAAGGTCAAATATTTTAGGCTTGTGAAGCTCTCTGTCATGACAAAAAACTCGTTGTAGCACAAAATTAGCCACATCAAAAAATACAAATGAAGGGATGTCACTTTGTATCAATAAAACTTTATTTACAAAATCAGGTGGTAGGCTGGATTTGGCTCTCAGACTATATAGTTTGCGAACTCCTGTGCTTATACAAAGGCCTCAAATTGTAAACAAACTGGACATGTTTGAACTCAAAGAGTGGCATGCTTGCAACCTGATGGATAGGGTGAAAAGCGCTAGGAAATAAAGTGGGAGACGCAGGCAGTGTCGGGGTCATATAGAAGAAAATTAAAGCCAAGAGAGTGGATCATATTTTAAGGTTACAATAAAATGTGAATTTGGCTACAAATTCTTGCTGTCCATCTATCCCTACATCATTTTGTGCATTCAGTGTGCCCTTCCAATCTGATTTTGGGCTTGAACAGCTCTTATGCACTGGGACTAGTGTTCATTTTTCCTTTTAGAAAGGCTTTTCTTTTACAAACGTCCAAGTTCACTCTTATTAAAACTATGCTGGTAGTATAGAAAGATGATGGTGACTTAGACTTGGTGATGTCGGAGTGATTATGAAGCTTTGGAACACATTTTGGGTGTGGTTTCAACAGAATATCGCAAAGGGTTGAATGTGGGGAGTGAAGAAATGAGAAATCTGGGACCACATGTCAATGTCATAATCAATGTGGTAGAATGGTGGTATTGGACAGTGAGATAGGGAAAGTCTGAGGATCAATTATCTCTGAAGTCATTGACAATTGAGTGGTTTGTTCTGGCCCATTTCAGTATAAGGATCAACATGATACCTAGACTGCAAAGAGATATCTAGTTTCATGGCTATTTTAGTCTTTCTGCTTAAGAAATCAAACCTATGTCTTTTGGGTCTTTACTTGAAGTTGACAAATTTAGTATAATGCCTAGCATCACCAAGAAAATAATATTAAGTTATAACAAATGGAACAGTTAGGAGAGAACAGATACGGAGGCAAAAAATGAGAAAGACCCTTCAGAATTAGACCCAAAATTTCTGGTCACTGTAAATCGGGCTTCACTCCTACTTTGGGCAAAACCCATCCTGTATCTTAACTGAATATATCTTTGGGGAATGAAAATGTTCTCTCCTCTTAAAGGTACTAGACAGGGGCACCTGGGTGACTCAGAGAATTAAGCATCCAGCTCTTGGTTTTGGCTCAGGTCATGAACACACGGTTCTTGGGTTCGAGCCCCATGATGGGCTCCATGCTCTCAGTCTGGAGCCTGCTTGGGATTCTATCTCTCTCTTTCTCTTTGCCTCTCTCTCTCTCTCTCTCTCTCTCTCTCTCAAAATAAATAAATAAACTTTAAAAAAACAAGTGCTAGAGACAGAAAATCACCATATTTAGAGTTGAGCAGGTGAGAGGTACATCCTCCCTCCACCATTAACTAACTCTGATTTTAGACAAGTTATAGAGCATCCCCCTCAGTTTTCCTCTCTCTATATGGTAAAATTTAACAGTCCTTATGCAAAAGCCTTCTTAGAAGATGTAATTGGTTTAGATTAGTGTCACTTTTATTAGATAGTGTTTATGATCAATTAGTATAAAATCATTGCCTTGAGAGGTGTTCACAATCAGGCTTGTGTTCCATTGCTGACTCCCAACTCTACCATTTTCTTTCTTTCTTATTGCCTTTCAGCCACAGACATTTTGGAGATTCTTCCTTTTTTTTTTTTTTTCTCTCTCTCTGTTTCTGGAATATACCTTTGTGACCCTTATCTGAGACTTTGCATTTACCCAGCTTCATTTTCACATGGCCTAATCCTGCCTGATCTATAAGATGCCAGCTTAAATGTCACCTACTCAAAAAGGTATTCAGTTCCAGGATTTTTTTTTCATAGAATTTAAACTTCAACTTGCTATTTAATCTACTTAATGTTACTATCTTTCTTCCCTACTAGAACATAAGCTTCATGAGACCAAAGACATTTCTCTTTTTTATCAAAAACCAAGCCTAACACACCGTCTGACATAAACAGAAACTCAGTAATTGTTAGATTGCAAGTGAGTTGTTTAATTAGTCCCACCATTTTCAGTAGAGGACTTGGCACCATAAATAACAGTTAATATTATTATCATTTTTATTATGGTTTCGTTTTGAGAAAAGATTTCTGAATTTCTCAGTAGTCCTCTGCTTTAAATAGACTGTCAAGGAAAAATCTCTCAAATAAGCTTTTCTGAATTTTTCCAGCTTATCAAAAATGGCCCCAATGGAACTGTCTTCCTCTGTAACAGAACCAATTAGTCTGAGAAGCTTTGGTTTGACTGAGAGGTGTTCCAGTTACAACCACTTCTACAATTAAGCTTCTTTAGATGTCTGGGCCTTGATTTGCATTTTTCTGGCACAGACATTTGCCCTGTAGTCCCTTGCATAACTATAGGACACATTTCCACTAATTCACTCCATTTTTATTTCTTTCAGCCTTTTCCTCCCTTCTTCCCTTCCTTCTTTCCTTTCATTATTCTTTCCTCTATTATTTCCTGCCTTTCTATATTCCTGTGTTCAGTCAGCTCCCAATTAGGCACTGCTGTAAATGCTGGAGGGACAAGACAGAAAACACCCTACATTAATGAAACTCACACTCAAGTCTAGAAGATAGGGAATAAATAAGTGAACAGATAAGTGAGCAATCTGTGGAACTGTGTTTGTGAAAAACATTCCAGTCCATGGTGGCAGGAAATGCAAATGCCCTGAGACAGCAATACGCTTAACATGTTTACAGTGAGTAAAGGATATTGGCTTTGTAAGTGCGGAAGTTGTTGGAAGTGACATTTGAAGATTAGCCAGCAGTAAGACCATTACAACCCCTATATTTTGCCCTAAATACACAGAAAAAGTTTGAAGAGTTTTGACAGGATAATGACTTGATCTGATTTACATTTTGACAGGATTTTTTCTGCCTTGTGTGAACCACAGAATGTAGGGGGTCAAAGGTAGAAACAGGAAAATGAGACAGGGGGCTCCTGTTGTAGCCCAGGTGGGAGATGACGATGGTCTGGAATGTAGTGTAATAATAAAAACAGTGAGCCTTGGGATATATTTTCAAGGTGAGGCCAAGAGTGTTTGCTTGTGGTTTAGTTATAGTGTGTGAGGAAATCAAGCATGGTTCTACAGTTTTTTGTTTTTTCGTTTGTTTTTCTAAGCAGTGTGGTAAATAGTAATGCTATTTATTTAGAAGGGGAAGAATAAGTTAGGATAGAAAATCTAGAGTTCAGTGTTGACATGGTAAGTTTGAGGTGTATCAAAGATTTACACTTCTATATGAATCCGGAGTTCAGGAGAAAGATGGCGTTCAGCTATAAATTTAAGAGTCATCTGTATAGCAATGATGATGTTCAAATCCATGGCTTCAATAAAGTCACAAAGGGTATAGGTGTAGTTGGGGAAAAACCAGAATATTGATTTGGGGGTGCTCCCAAATTGGAAAAGAAATGATACTGAATCAAAGAGAATGAGACAGGAGCCATGAGATTAGAGGCAAACCAAGAGGATTTTCTGTCATGGTAAGGGGATAAATATGGAGGGTAAATGCAGGAGGAGAGACCACTTGATGGTTTTATTTCTCCCTAGGTTCTATCTAACCATTCTGCCCTCCTGTTGACTACACAAGTACTATGGCCAATTGACCTTGTGGTAGATTCCATGTTCACTACCAAAATGATATGTTGATAAAGACCCAGTCATCTGTCAACTTCATCTGACACCCCTTTTCATCACATCTCACATAAGAAAATATGATACCATTTTGGACAACTGGATGTATTACCTCTTCTATAAGTTGGCGATAGCATTTACTTATTTTTGTAACTAATCCTATGTTAGTCCAATGAAATGATGCATCTTAAAGCTCTTTGAACATTATACAGTGCTCTATTAATGCCAGAATTCTTTGCTATTATTTGTAAAAGAAGCCAATGGTAGTGAGGAAAGACAAAGAGAAGAAAACAATAATGTTTGGTTTGTTTCTTTTTTCATTTAGAATGAATCACTGGGTGTATTTAGTTTCTGTTCCTTTACTTTAACATGAGTTTTCAACTTTGCTACTCATAAGTTTAAGTCTTATAAAGTGTTTCCTGCTGAAATGCCATGCTGACTGTTATTCAGCAGCAAATAAATATTGCTGTCCTCACTAATTTGAAACAGTATGAGTTTTAAACTTCTAGCTGTGGGAGATTTATTAAGATTACAGTTTTCATCACCATCCCTTCAAGTCCATCAAGATAGGTCAAAGCTGTATAATTTAAAAAAAAAAAACTAACAGCAATTTCCATTCTTTTTAGACTATGCTTTCTGAGCCAGCAATATCGTTAGAAGCACAGGCTTGCAGTAAATGAAATACATATCCACCTACTTCGTAAATATTGTAACCTGACCTCAGTTTTTGGATTAAAAAAAAAAATGTTGACCATTTCATTTCATTGTAAGTATGAAAGCAAAATAGTTCTTTTTACGAAGTAAAAGGCCTACCTCCTACACATAAAATTATTTTTGTACTTTCCTTTTAAATAGTTATAATAGATGAGTTAAAATGAAAATAAGTAACCCTGCCATTCACTCTGAAATGATGAATATTGGCAAGGAACTCTTTTTTAATTATTGTAATTTTCTCAGTATCATTTCAATGAATTGCCCAATTACTATATTTATTGATTTAGAGTAATTGATTAAATGGTCAATAACCAGGGCCATTTTATTCTAAGTTCATTAATGCTCATGCAAAATGAGGTTTGAAAATACTTTAATGATTATTATGGTCAATGCATAGAAATATCTTGAGAAAAATTCTAGACTGTTTCAAGAAATATGATTTATGGAACAACAGCCAGAATTTGAAATGACCCCTCTGTTGTTGGATAGATTAAATTAAATTAACACTCAAGTGAGTTAGTACCTTGCCTAATAGACTAGTCATGATCATGAAATTTTGAGAGCAAATTGTATCATTATATAACAAATCCAATTTTAAAGGCATTAATTGACTCATTTTTTTCTAAGATACTACAATGAATACTTTTATAAGAAAAAATAATAGCTCCTCCACAGCTAGTAACCAATTAAATAATCCAGTTATTCTTGCTATGCATAGGTTTTCAATCAATATTTATTCAGTGAGTTAATATATCTATTATATAAGTCTAAATTTTCAAGTTAGAATAATCTACTTTTAGTGATTTTTGCATATTTATGCATAGCAATGTTTTCAAGAAAATCACCTTAGGTACTTTGTAAAAGGTAATTCCTCAGTTGTACTAATAAGACTTGGGAGAAAGTTATCAATTATGAAGTTTCACTTTTACCCATGTATTCTTTCCCTCTGGGGAAAAAAAAGTTGGGGTGCCTGGATGGCTCAGTCAGTTGAGTATCCGACTCTGATTTCAGGTCAGGTCATGATCCCAGGGCTGTGGGGTCAAGCCCCGCATCAGTCTCTGCACTGAGAGTGGAACCTGCTGGGATTCTCTCTTTCTCTCTGTCTGCCCCTCTCCTCTGCACTCTCTCTCTCTCTCTAAAAATAAAAATAAAATAAAGTTTGTTTTTTTATTCTAATTTTTGAAATAGCTTAGGAAAATAGAAAAAGCACTGAACCATTTTTGTTACTTGTGATCCCAAACAAATCACTTAATTTTTTATGACTTCTTTTCTGCCCCTGGAAAGTAATTAAGATGGTTTAAACATATGTGATCAAACTCCTCACACTCATTACACTTTTGCTTACTTTCATGAATTGCTCCATAAATTCAAGATATGAATATGGTAGCATAGTTTTCTATGTAATTGCTAAAGCCCCCTCATACCTTTGAAGCCAAAAATCGAATACTGCCCTTTTGAAATGCTCTACACTTCCTTTAAGAACACTGGGGATTTACTTGGTCAGAGTTACTTCGGAGGCCAGGCAGACAAGAAAGCAGGGTGTGGACACATCTCCATTGTTTCTGACGATCACAGAGAGTCAATATTGAAGACTCATAGTGTCTCGTCCCTTGAACATTGTCCAGCCTTTTGGGGTGCCAAGTCTTGAGTGCCACTGCTGGGCCACACACACAGGCTCGGAATCTCTCTCCGTCTCTCTTTCTTCCTCACTTTGTTATTTCTCATCCCTATTCTTCCTCAAAATACAACATCTTGACCTGATGTCTGGATCGAGGGAGCTTCTTAGCCCAGCTGTGCTGGATGCCAGCCCTATTCTCCACCTTAGCCCCTTAGGTCATTGTTTGAGTCTGGGTTACTGGCTCAGTTTTCTTTATTCAGCATATTTTATTTTAGGATACTCTCACTGAGTCTTGGTCAAGTTTATCCTGCTTGACTCCAATTTTGTATCCTGGGAAGCAAGAGATAATGCCCTGTCTCTTAGAATGTCCTGAGCTCTGAATCAAAATAAGCTATCTATAAGTTAGGGATCTCAAGCAAACTTGTCCAAAATTCCCACAGCCAAACTACAGGACATTAACTTTGCATCCACACTAGTACCAGTGATATTAACTGCACTGGAAGATTTACTTCAAGGCACTCTTAGTCATCACCATGGTCATAGAAGATGTGGCCTTTTAAGTAATCCCTTCAATAGGTGATTTATTTGAATCTTTCCCTACACAGGTCTCATGAGAATAATGTACATCAAGGCATTGTAAATTCTAAAATGTTAGGCTTAATAAGGTAATTCAACTTCTCTACACACATATTCCCAAATGGTATGGTGCACATGAAGAAATAAGTTCTTTAGTCAATGTCCTTTTCATTTGCAAATGTGCATATGGAATCTACAAGTACAGAAAATGATTGCTTTGTAACATTTAAAAGATGGAATATATATCTAATCTTATTCATGTCATGATCAGTAGTATTTGTTTTTAAATCAATTAAATTTATCAATATGAATTGAATTAAATTAAATATTAAGTTAGGAGTGCCTGGGTGAGTCAGTCAGTTAAGCATCCAACTCTTAATTTTGGCTCAGGTCATGATCTCACAGTTTCATGAGTTTGAGCCCCACATTTGGCTCCTCTGCACTGACCACATGGACCCTGCTTGGAACTTTCCCTCTCTTTCTGCCCCTACCCTGCTCATGTGCTCTGTCTCTCTCAAAATAAATAAAAAGTGTATATATATATATATATACACACACACACACACACACACACACACACACACACATATATTAAATTAAATATCAAATATGTATTTTAAAACAATTATTTTCTTGGTGCACTGAATTTAATGATTTTTTTTTCATTTCAGAAAGGTACTAAATAATTCTTATAGAACATTAAAAAAAATGGGTTAGGGGCGCCTGGGTGGTTCAGTCAGTTAAGCCTCCAACCTTGGCTCAGGTCATATTGTGGTTTGTAAGTTCAAGCCCCGCATCCAGCTCTATGTTGATAACTCAGAGCCTGGAGCATGTTTAGGATTTTGTGTCTCCCTCTCTCTCTGCCCCTCCCCTGCTCATGATCTGTCTCTCTCTCTCTATCAAAGATAAACACTAAAAAAAAAAATTAAATCCAAACCAATCAAAACTATCAGTATTCTAATTCTAATAAGTGGACTTTAAAACAAACACCCAAAGTTACTTCTTTTCTTTGAGTAATGATAGTACTTGAAAGCAACTCACAATTGACTATTTTCTGTGTGGCTTAAAAATACTAGTGAGGAGAATAATAACTATTTTGCTACTGAACATATATGATGGTAGCTTCATCCCCATATTGGAAAGTACCCCTCAGGACATTACAGCTTCATCCTACTATGCTTTCCCACCCTAATTTTTCACCCACTCTTTCTTTTTAATTTTTCTTTTTAAGAATATGCTCATTACTGCAGCTCTGAGTGAAAGTATACCAGCTAACCTTATCTAATCCTTTCACTATGTGCTCTTTTTGTTTCTAGCATTTGAATGAGATAAATTTCTACCACAGACTATGTATCTCTCAGGATGTGGCAAGAAGTATTCCAGGGGATTCCAAGAGGCTTGTGAGGGCAGGACATGTATAAAGACTTTAAATGATTAGCTGAATCTCTCAAGTCTTCTTGGAAAAGAGCCACCTTCCTCTGCTTGCTTTATTATACCTTCTTTTCTGTCCAAAGTTTAAAATATGGCCCCCTTTCCCAGACTTCCTTCTGTATCTGATACCCAGTATAGAATGTTGCAAAGTATGAAGTGGCATTGAACCAAAGGATTCAATTTGAATTCTTATCCCAATATTTACTACCTCATGATTTTAGGTGGGTTTACCTTCGGTCTCATCTCATTATATGGTGTTACTACTCCCTCATCATATGTTGCTACCCCCTTGGATAGCACCTCCTCATTACGTGATGTTCGTATATTTATTGTGAAAATTTTTTTCAAGTTTATTTATTTGTCTTTTTGAGAGAGATAGGGAATGAGTGGTGGAGGGGCAGAGAGAGAGAAAGAGAGAATACAAAGCAGGCTCCACACTGTCAGCACAGAGCCTGATGCAGAGCTGGAACTCACAAGCCATGAGATCATGACCTGAGCTGAAACCACAAGTCAGACTCTTAACTGACTGAGCCACCCAAGCATCCCTGTGAAAATTTTTATCAAAGATCTTACCTGGTTCATGGTTAATGTTCCATGATGTTAGCTGAATAAAAATAGGTGTTGGTGAATAGGTATATTAATGAAGTTGGCTACATTAAAAAAGAAATTGTTTCTATTGTGATTTTTGATAAGTTTCTAAGTACTTATCTTGCTGAATTTTAGGTCCCTTCGAACGTATTGATTTATTCATCAAGCATTTCCCATGTGTTTAGTGTTTATAACATTGTGCTAAGTATCATGGCAAAGGGGACTCAGACTGGAAAAGTAGGTATGAGACCTTGTTTCTTCTTGTTGGTTTAGCTTTACCTCTTCTTTTCTCCCAGAACTTTTGTGCTCAATTAGTTCTATTTCCATAGCTAATAACAATTTTAGCTTGTGGACTATATTTCTTTCACCCAAGGTTTTATCAAGTAATACATTCTCAATAAGTATTTATTAAAAGAAGGACTAATTGAATAAAGCACGAAGAGTTTAAGAGTGTTGCTGATTTAACAATGATGTTAACAATGGATGGGAACTTCACGTTGACTTAACAATGATGTGCACAGATCCCCAAGCAGAGCTGGTGGGTCTCAAGATTTCTTCCCCAAAACGCCTGAGACTTTTTCTCTGCCACGAGTTTTGGCATCCAATTCCATCGATCACAAATTGAGCATCATCTTTTAGCATAAAGACACCTGAGAGGGAATTGAAGGCTACCGTTCTTCTTGCATCAATATAAGCTAATGATTTTGTGTGCATTTGCTTCCCCAAGCTCTAGGCTCCAAAAGTATTGGTTGTAATTAAAATAAAATTAGTTTGTTTTCCTCCCATACCTAAGTAAGCTTAGCTGCACCAATTCAATGGGAGTCTGGGGAGGAGATTAAAACTCATTTGAGATCCTTGAAGGGGTTGCATGCACTTTTCAGTGAGCCTGAGTGGGGTACTACATTTGATTGATGAAAGCTAATCGAAAATATTTTGTAAAATAGATTTTCCCAACCTGGCATGAGAACCTAATTACCAATAAGAACATTGAATACATGAAAAATGAAAATATGTTCCAGACTTCTAGTTACTATGGATTGTTTTGAATAGGTCTTTTCTGTAATTTTATTTTTTCCTAACACAGTGATACAGTTATATTGTGTGTTATGTGACAGGGCAATATATGTTACAAAATTGTTAATAAAAAAAAAAGGAAAACCAGTGGTTAATCAAATAGTTATTTATTGCCAAACAACTGCTGAAAAGTTTCACATTATCTCCTTTAGTTCTTACCAAGTCCTTATGAGGTTAGTAATACTAACACTATTCTGTAGACAAGGAAAGGGACCTGGGGAGGAGATAAAGCCAATAAATGACAGAGCCAGAAGTTGAAACTGGGTCTCTCAGTGAACTTCAGCATTGTCCCATTGCACTGTACCCATATTAATCTATCCATCACAGATAAGTGTGTCCTGTCCTTGTGTCCAGCACGGTGCCTAGGTAGAGTAGTGGACAGTGCAGACATTCTTGTTCTGGTCTCATAGAGTGTAGAACCCCATGGAAGGAGAGAAATTACACAAATAAACACAGAAATAAATATGTACTTACATGTTGGTGTCTATTATTTGACATAAAAAGATAGGTATGATGAGAGAGAAAAAAAATGGATGCAACTTAAATTAAATGATGTAATGATGAGGTTGGAGTGGTCAAGAAAGGTCTCCTGCTGGTCTAATGGTGGAGGCAGCGTCTGGGTGGGGTCTTATTGGGAGCATACGATGTCGATAGACTAAAGGAAAAGAAAGGATTTGTAAAAGGACAAATGTTTTAAAAATCTATGAGAGAAAAAGGAGCTTGGTTCTCTCTAGAGATTGTGAAATTAGTCTGGGCGGGCTGTGCATGTGCTTGGTCATTGAACTGGCTGCAACATCAAAGTAAAAGGGTTTTAGAGATTCTGCTGAACTTGTCTGCCAAGCCGTTGTCTGGATGCCCTTATACCTTAAAGTTAAAGCAGTTGACGATGACTCACCCCCATCTCGCCTCCCTTTGGTAAGCAATGCTATTTACCTAAATTTCCTAGATGTTTTCTCTTATAGACATCTTCAAAGCTTTCCAGGGGCTTATCTATAGTTTTCTCACAGCTGGAAAAGGAACAGATAAACTCTGAGTTCCACCAAATGGTTTTATGATCCACTAAGCTTTTGGAAAATGTCTGTCTCATGGATTACATTCTGTAGAATATGTGTTTATACTTGATCTCATATTTTCCATGGAAAAATCAGTTTGGAAAACACTTCATACTATACCGTCCTCTGAGATCAGGGTCTCTAGTAAAATATGTAAAAAAAAAATTTAATAGACAAAAACTGATCAAAGTTTCAACAAATATCATGCTTAATTTTCTTCAACACAGCATTTCTCAAACTCATTTGATCATGGAAAACTTTTCTGTTGCTGTTGAGGTGACCTTCCAACCCATTGTTTGGGAAAAGCAGCTTCAACTCCATCACTTAAACCTTAATACATAGAACTCTCTCTAAGGAAGGCATTTTGCTTCTTAAATTACAACTAGACCAAATCAGACATGAGTAAGCAGCTAATAATTCAACCACATTGATATTTTGTTGGCATGTAATCAAATCAATTTAAATGGCACTGAAAAGCTACTCATGTGCTTTAACTCATCTCTTAATTTTGTATTATTTTAATTGACCCACCTATTAACTGATTTGGGGGAAAATTTGTATATGTATTTCATTTCAAAGTCTCTCTAAAAGTAGATCCTAAGTATAACAATCAAAAATATATCCTTGTATATTTTTAGTATCTATACTCAACACACATTTTTGAATTAGTATTCTCTCTTATCCTAACATTTTGAGGAATTAAGTCTTTAATAAATTAAGATAAATAAACCAATCTGTAAATTAATTCCAATTCTTAATTATGTCTTCTGAATCCTATTTTCTTCCCTTATCCATAGGTACACTTATAAAATATTTTAAAGATTTTCTTGAAGTGTGTTAATATATCTCACTTTTATATTAAAAGTTTACTCTCCTCCAAAGTCATGGAGTCTCAGGATCAAATGAACTTGTAATACTTGCTTTGTTTTGTTCATTATATCTTGAGGTGCCCCTAGGTTGCCCTGGACTTCATACACTCCATGCTGGGATCATCTGTTCTTTTTTATAATTTGAAGTTTCCAGCTCTTTTTTTTTCCTCTCAAATTTGTTTTGAAGTAAAAATACCATCATTTTGAAACACTTGGAGAAATGATAGTTCTTGATGCACTTTCTCTTTACTTCTATCAGAATTAATTATTGTATTTTTTTTCTGATCCATATTTGAGTGAAGCAATTAATATTTCTTGAGACACGAGCAAATACCTACTCAAGAATGTTTCAGAACTCTTCCTAATACTAAAAAATAACATAGACATAAATCCAGAGCCCCAAAGTAACTTGCATAATATCACACAGCTAAGAGAGGCAGAGCCCTGCTTGGAATTTAGGTTTTCCTGAGTACAAGTATGTGCTCGTTGTTTTCTACCACAAAACCTCATTTCATTAATAAAATTCTAAGGATGACTGGCTTGGTTGTAACCCATGCAAATGTTACCTGTCATGATTTTCCAGATGTTTCTTTAATAACATTAGCACCCCAATGGCTAAATGTTATGCCAGTATGAGTATGTATATGAAGAAGGGAAAAAAATAGCTTTTATTTTAGAAAGACAAGACATCATTGTTATCAACAGATAGTAGCTAATGGCTAAATACGAAAATTTGTGTTTTGAGGCAAAATGCATTTGGATTGTTTAGCTGATTTTTTTTCCTATTCACTATAGGTTACCATACTGATTTCTAACTAGATGGATGCCCCCGTGTGTGTGTGCGTGTGTGTGTGTGTGTAAGATAGACAAAATTTGTCATCAGATAGTACTCTTTAATTAATAAGAAAATATATAGAATTTTTGAAGTTGCCTAACTCTTAAAGAAAGAAATAAAGAGAAATTCTCAAATCAACCCATGTCTGATATAGCACCCCAACTTGTATTAATCCCTTTTTAACCACTTTGGCCAATAATGATAGATACAATTAACTGATCTGTTTTTTTACTCAACATATATTAATGGGGTGACTATTTTAGGTCAGATGCTTATTCTATGAGTTGGAGAAAGGCTAAAATAAGACTGAAATGGTCCTTGCCCTCATGAAGTTTCTTTTGAAAGGGTTAGAGTCAAACAGTAAACTTGTAAACAATTTACAGATTGTGAACAGTGATATAAAGCTCTTATACTGGAGAATAAAATGTGGAGGTTGACATTTAAGTAGAGTCCTGAACAATGAGAATGAACTAGTCGTGCAAAAACCTCACTAAAAGCAGTTCTACTCAGAAGGAATAGCTGTTGCAAAGCCCTAGGTCAGGAAATATCTTGATGTGTTTAAAGAACATTAAACAAAACAAATGTTTTTGTTTAGCCGGCATAGCAGCTCAGAACCTGGAACCTGCTTTGGATTCTGTGTCTCTTTCTCCGCCCCTCCTCTGCTGTCATTCTCTCTCTCTCTCAAAAATAAATAAACATTAAGAAATTTTAAAAATGCTAATGCAGATCCTGTAGTGTCTGGTAGAACATAATAAAAGGTATTAGTTCTATTTTATGTGCCAACTGGAACACCTGAATGTTTTTAAGCAGAAAGAATGATATGATCTGACTTATGTTCTGTAACTATTCATCTGGATGAAATATAGAAAGCTGACTATAGGAAGTGTGGTATAAACATTAGTTTCAACCAAATAGTCCATGTTTCATATTTCTTGGAGGTGAGTGGGGCCATGTCACTGGTCGGCTTAGTCATCAAACCCCCATCAACAGTGCTCCAGCCCTTTACCTTTTGTGCCACAGCCGTGGAGGAGGCTGAATATTCCAGATGCTGCTCTGTACGTTGGTGGAGTCTCAGTCAGCCTGGGCCCCTAAATGATGATACACAACAGAGTCCCTTGAAAGTCCATAAGAAGCATATAACAGGAGCATGAAAGGAATACTAGTTGGGTTAAGCCACTGCCATTTTGGAATTGTTTGTAACCACGGCATAACCAGACTTATCATGGGTAATACAGAGGGCAATGCGGGAAGAGGAAAACAAGATAAATGTTATAATACTTCACATGAGAAGCAATGTTATCTTGAATTACTGGCAGCTGCAGAGTACAGAGATCAAATTGAAATGGATTTGAATTGCATTATGTAGGTAAAGCAGACAAAACTGGTGGGCAGATTGGATGTTCTGAGTGTCTTCGAAATGGACAGTCTATTTTATCAATTGTCTGTTGGAACCTGAAACCCGTTCCCACACTGATCGTTACTATCACCTCCATAGCAGGAGCTGGAAGCCCAGAAACTCCATTCTCCAGACCGTCTCAGAGGCAGGGTTCCAATTTATGCCCTGCAAATGGAAAACTCTTGTTAAAGATTCGATAGGATGAGAAGAATGGACAGTCACCTTGGCTTCAGCTCAGAGGTGTCAAAGCTTTGGAAGATGGCAGGCAGGAGATTTTTGCCAACAGATTCCAGGCATCAGAATGTGAATCGACCCATTTGGTGCCGAGAGCCTTGTTTGGGGTTGACAGTGATTTCTGGAAAGGCAGCAGCAATTTCCCAGACCTTTACTGTCTCCACTCACCCAACAGTTTTGTAACCCTCTAATTCTTTGTACTATAATCTCTGCTTAATGGAAATACCTAGAGTTGTTTCTGTTTTCCACACAAGCTATTCATTACCCAGTATAATACAGCATATATATTTTCTAACAAATCACCTTCATAATCAGAGGAAACGAAGGCTCAGAAAGTTAAGGGCATTGTCTAAGATCCTTTCATTATAATTGGTGTAACTGGCCCATAAAGCCAGTTCATAACTTGTGATTCATTACTTGTGCTCTTTCTATTACGGCATGTCTCTCTAAATCTTAATATTCTTCTCTATAAAATGGAATTTTAAACAATTCCCTTGTAATCTTAGAGCCTATGATTGACACTATCACAATTTAGGCATTCTTACTTCAGCAATGAAATTTCTGCTTATAAGGAAATGATACCTACTGGTGCATCTCGGCACATTTTTATTTTCCATCTGATTCTCATTTTAGCATAAAGCTACTAAATCAGATTTCATAATTTGAAACTCTTTGAATTTGCTGGTTTAGCTTACAGGTAAATGATACTATGCAGAACTGCTGTTACAAATCCAATAACACCACGGTGGAAAATGAGAAAATAGACATTATTGAAGAAGTGAGGGAAAAGATTTTAAAGAACTGATTTTTGAGTCAAACGCCTTTCATCGCAGACAGGGGGACATTAAGGAAATGCCTAAAGTAAGCAGAATGTTAAATCTGTAGTTTGTTGGGGTTTCCCCCCCCAAAAAAAATATTTTTCTCAAATGTCTTGGGAACGTATTTCGTTTTTAACTTATCAAAATAAACTAACTTTACTCTTTCTTCTTCAGAGCCAGGAGTGTCCTTTTCATTTAAGTCAAGCTTTAGGTATAAATAAAATGGGCAAGCACTTGGTTAGAGAGTTGATTAAGAAAGGTGAAGAGAAGCAGACACACATGCACCCAGAACACGTAAGTACACATACAGAGGGAAATAAACCATGTTTTAGGTTTTGCTTAGTGGCAGCCCCAGAAGAACTGAAAGGTCCTAAAAATCAGGTGAGATTATTTAAATATAGTCCTATTATTTATACCATTTACAGCATATTAATCTGCTCAGGCTACCAGAACAAAATACTGCAGACTGAGTGGCTTACACGACAATTTATTTCTCCAGTTCTGGAAGCTGGAAGTCCAAGGTCAAGGTGCCAGCGGCGTCGGTGGCAGTGAGGCTTCTCTTCCTGGCTTGAGATGGTCACCTTTCCACCGTGTCCTGCATGGTATTCCCTCTGTGCGTGCAGAGACGAAGACATCTTTGGTGTCTCTGCCTTTTCTTATGAGTCCTATATCTCCAAATATAGACATGTTGGGGGTTAGGGTTCCAACATGTGAATTTGGGGGGGGGGGATGTAATTCAGTCCAAAGCATGCATATATATATACATATTAATTTCTACACACATTTGTTGAATCCTTGTTATGTATATATAAGTGTATATATATGTATATATATGTATGTATATATATGTATATATATATATTTGCTGAATATTTGCTGGATATGTAACAAGGATTTGCTGAATCCTTGTTTTATATATGTATGTATATATATGCATTAAATATATGTATATGTATACATACATATATATGTATACATATATTACATATATATGTATTATATATATAATATATAATATATATAATAATATATATTACATATATATTTCATATTATATATGTGATATATACATATTATATATGTGTATATAATATATATGTATATGTATATATGTACATGTATATATGTATATATAATATATAAATACATATTATATATACATATATACATATATTACATATTACATATACATATATACATATATATTACATACATATATATGTATGTAATGTATATACACATTACATATATGTATATGTATGTATACATATACATATATGTATATGTATGTATACATATACATATATATACACATATACATATACATATATATATATAACACAAGGATTCAGCAAATGTGTATAGAAATTAATTTGGGACGAATACATTATAGATGGCAATTATGATTTATATCATCACGTCAATTTCCAATGGAAAAATTTCCAATCTCCATTAAAAAATATTTCCATAAAATACAGACTTCAGTTACAAAGTCAAGGGCTCAGAAAAGAGATTCTGTCTTTATACTTTAACAAACTTGGTCAATATTTTTCCTTATAGTTTTATTCACAGAATTTGTGAATGAGGCTAGTATGTGATTTTCATCTTCTGTTAGGTCCATTTTCATTGTTCACTTTAAATATAATGTATTTTTTAAAAGGCAATAGCATTGACATTCAATGCCCCTGCTCTCTGGAGAAAAGAGGCACTTCTAAGTTTAGAAGGGAGAAGCCCCAAGAAAGGATAAAAGCCTGGCTCAGTCCATGTGAAATGAAAATGTTCTGTCAATAATAATCAATTTTAAAAATGGCACCACATACTGAGGAAAAAGAGTTGACCACACACGAAAGACTGAAAATGCAGAAAATTAACCAGGGAGGAAACAGAAAAATATTTCTCCTTCGTTATAGTCAAGAAGACACAGTTTATATCCTATTTCTCGCTTGAAATACGAATTCAAAATGCAAGCAGCTCGTCAGTGAAAGCGATACTCTCCTATATTGTCACAGTGGCTGCAAATCAGAGCTCTGACTTTGAAAAATACGATGAGAAAATATATCAGGGCCTTAAAGCTTCACCCCCATTGATCAGGTTGTGCTAATTCTGAGAAATTAGAAGTAAAACTACAAATACTGTGTCAAAGCCTGAATCGTGACCCCCCAAAGATATCACGTCCCAATGGCAGCAACTCGTAATCATTGCTTTACGTGGTAAAGATTTTGCAGCTGTGAGCAAGGGCTCATGAGATCGGGGGATTATCTGGGAATATCCAGCAGGTCCTACGCCTGCTCGTAAGCGTCTTTCTGAGAGGGCGGCAGAGGGAGACACGCACGCACGCACGCACGTACGTACGTGCATGCACACGCACGCACACTCGGAAGTGATGCGGCGTCAGGGCAGGGAGAGATTCAAAGGTGTTCGCCGTGAAAACCGGTGATGTGACAATTCCCCGGGAATGCTGGCTGGCAGACAGCACAAGCTGGGAGAGGGAAGGTATGGATCCACTCTCGGACCCTTCAGATGGAGCTCTTCTCTGCCAGCACCTCCGTTCTGGCCCAGTGATACTGGTTTGGGATCCCTGACCCCCAGAACAGTGAGAGGATAAATGTCTATCGTTTTCAGCCAACGAGGTTGTGGTACTTTGTTAAACAGGAAGCTAGTAACATGCGGATAAAAAACAAAACAAAACAAACAAACAAACAAAAAACTTTGTTGCAGTGTCATTTATAAAAGTAAGAAAAAAAAAATCAAGCAGTTCCGATTCAAAAAGTATGGATATGATTAAATTAGCCATGGTACATTTATGCAATTGGATATTATTCTGTTTTTTAAGTGTTTATTTATTTTGAGAGAGAGATAGAATGTGAGTGGGGGAGGAGCAAAAGAGGGCGGAGGGGAGAACCCTAAGCAGGGCTTGAACTTACCATGAGATCATGACCTGAGCTCAAATCCAAAGTCGGGCGCTTAACTGACTGAGCCACCCAGGCGCCCCTGGGATATTGTTCTACTTTTAAGAGAAATATATGTAATTTTAGATAAAATGTCAACGAAGTTTCCAAAATTAGTCATAAAATGGGCAAAAAGTTATGTAATCGTTATCATGTCTGAAAAACAAATAAAACACCTTTTATTTTTGATTGATTGAGTTCTTAACAAGGTGGAAATTAACCACGGGCTAGTATGACCCCCTCTGACTTAATCCTGGGGATACCAGAAGTTAAAGGAAAGTGCACGAGTCTGCAAATCGTTGAGAAAAGCACGGGGTAAGGGAAATGTCAAGTAAGTGACACTTGTCGCCTGCCACCAGGAGCAGCAGTTCCAGGATGGCAACCCACTGCATGCATGGTTCACAGGTGTCAGGGATGTCAAGGAAGGTACGACTCACGCAGGGCACTGGATGGAACAATGCTTTACTCACATAGAGCAAGATAGAGTATGATCAGTGTCAGGGGTGAGCAGAGGTCACTGATGGCCAGTGGGTCTCATCCCACAGCCACAGCAGGGAGATGGTCTTCACATACTCTTCTACTGCATGTGAAGGATCATGTTCCCGCCCTGCCAGGAGCAGATAAAGCAGCGAGTTGGACAGGTGTCATATGATGCACACACCTAAGCAGAACAAAGAAAGGTGAGCCCAGAACAGAAGAAGGTATTTCCAAACAAGATCACATGCACAGCACGGGGATGAGGGCTCCCTATTTCCCTGTAAGGAAATGTTCTCCTCTGTTCTTCTCAGCTCTGTAGCTAATAACCATGCATATTGATACATTTAGACAGAAATGTTTTGATATCCGCAATGGACTTTGAAATGATCTCAACATATGATAGTTTAATGGATGGATAGAAGAATGAATAGATGGACAGAAAGTACTAATGGCTGAGTCTAAATAACAGGTGTAAGGATGCTCAGTGTAAAATTCTTAACAACTTTGCTTTATGTATCGTTTGAAATCCTTTACAATTAAATGTTGAGTGAGAAAAGTAGGAAAGAGAATACATTTTGAGCCACAGTTTTATTTATGTATACAGTTGACCCTTGAACAAGGTAGAGGGAGGGGTTCGTTGAAAATTCACATATGACTTTTGACTCCCCGATTACTTAACTACTAATAGCCTATTGGTGACTGGAAGCTTTACTGACAACATAAATAGTTGATTAACACATACTTGGTATGTTATGTGTATTATGAGAATAAGGTAAACTAGACAAAAGAAATGTCATTAGGAAAATCTTAAAAAGAGAAAATACATTTACAGTATTTGTCAAAAAAATAATCTGTGTATAAGTGGACATGTGTGGTTCAAACTGCTGTTGTTCAAGGATCAGCTGTATTAAAAACATACACATAAAAAAAAACATGTCCTAATATGCTGCAATATGAAAGAACTTATGTGAAACAACAGAGGTGAGTGCAGATGATAAGTGGAAAAAACATGGATTTGTTTATAAAGATTGTAGATGACGAAGGCCAAAGGACTGAGGAGTGTAATTGGGTCAGCTCTCTGTGCTGAGGTCCAAAATAACAAATATTGTTTTGAAAGCCAGTGAGAGAGAATGATGCGTAAAGCAGACATCACATGCTCCCTTGCATATTCTGTAACCAAGTCACATGTGAGAAAGGATGCTTGATCCACACTAGTTGGACGTAAAGTGACTGTCTGCATTTTGTTATCAACTCTTCTATTCCAGGAACCAGCCGTCTCCATAATGATTCACTTCTGGGTCTACATGAAAATATTGAAATCTCTTCGTATGTTCCATATTAAATAGTATCACAAAATGACATGTGGCTCCTCTGAGGAAGCCAGGATACCAGTATTTAGTCCTGACATTGTTGGGTGACTTTTGTACGATGACTTTAACACCTGGTTCTGAAATGGCCTCCTATGTAGATAGGACTGAATACTTTCTCGAAATCTTTTTTCTAGCTGCATCATTTTCTGGGGAGATGTTAGAATGGAGTAGGCACCAAAGCTCTGAAGTCAGGTGGTTTCTAATTCCAATTCTGCAACAAGCTGGTGATATAACCATGGGCACGTTTCTTGATTTCACAGAGCGTGTTTCCTCATCTGTAAAATGGAAAGAAATCAGTCAGGCCAGAATCAACGTGAGGATAAAATAACAAAACAGGTAAGGCACGTGGCATTAGATTCCTTATATAATACATTGTCAACAGTTGCTTTTGCTGATAAAAATTTCAATCTGGTTTTTCTTTGTGAATAGTTTTCCCAGATCATCAAACACTCATATTAGCCTTTTAACTTAGGCCTGATTTGAACACGCCTTGGAGATACTCGCTAAGTACTTGGTATTAGCAGTTCATTAGACATAATTTTTCTCCTGCTCCATATAAGTGGAACCCTTGTTCTGATTCACCTGACAGATGCTGAACTCCCAAAGAGAAGCTTGTTAAACATCCAGCCAACTGGAGAGCAGTTTTTTTGTTTTTTTTTTTTTTTAGTCCAACTGCAAATGTACCAACCAAATAAGCATTTGTTTAACAAGGAACTCAAAGCATTTGTTAGTAGTTACTGTCACCGGAGTCCTGGAACAGTCTTTCTGCCAAAACTAACTCAGTCTGTCCCAAACTCCTGCTCAATCCTCCCACGCTTCCTTTGCCCTTATTTTTTTTTTCTTTAACATTTTTCTTAATTTAGCTTTAAAATGCAAGAACCGTTTTATCAATGGTGAGCTTTATGTAGTTTTTTTTATTTTTCCCTCCCCCCCACCCCCTCTCCTGGTGTTGGTGGAGTGCTGACTGGAGACTGACAGCTAGGTGGTGGAAGCCAAAACTTTTTTGTTATATTTTGGATTCTGTTATTAAGTAGCTAAGTAGACCTTAGTCTATCACTCATCCTATGTGGGTTTAAAGATCTCTATACCCATCTTTGAACAGCAGGTCCATTGTGATCATGCCCTGAAAAAAGAGTCTTTGTTTCTGAACTGACACTTTTGTGCAAAATATAGGGGTCATATTCATATCCATTTCTCCCTGCCCTTGCAGCTTTGTAAGTCACAGTTGATGAAGGCACAACATTCTGTGATCTGATGTAATTCACCATGAAACCGCTATCCATTTTTGACACTTAAGCTCTGCTTGCCAATTTGCAAGTCGGCTTACAGACTGTCCAACCGTGGGGTCAAGCAATTATTCTATGGGCCATTGTGAATTCTCTGATGTGGTTGCTCTCTATGTGATTTGATTAAGAGGGTGGCCTGAGGCCATATACATACACTTCTTAGCAATGAACAATTAGGTAGAGAAGGTTTGAGCATAAATGCTGTGATTTTAAGGACCTGGGACAGTCTTTCTGCCCTTGTCTTTCTACCTCTCTAAATGTTGATACTCCAAATCAGGTTAACAGGTAGAAAAAAGTATTTCATTCCATGGTAAGAGGTTAGTATTTAAAAGCAAATGCCTGGGGTTAACTGGTACCATTTAGCTGTTATTTCTTGTGCGGGGTTGGATACTGTCTCCCTCTCTCTCCCTCTCTCTCTCTCTCTCTCTCTCTCTCTCTCACACACACACACACACACACACACACAGCTAAATCATATCATTTCTGGGACCTCAGAACATCACTTTATTTGGAAATAGGTTAATTGAAGTTGTAATTAAGTAAGATGAGATCATACTGAGATAAGGTGGACCCTTAATCCAGTATGACTGGTGTCCTTTTAAGAAGAGAAGAGATACAGAAGCATACAGGGAAAATGCCATGTGACAACAGAGATAGCATTATGGGCAACAATTGAAGCTAAGAGAAAGACATGGAAAAGAGTCTCCCCTGAAGGCTTCAGTCAGGGCGGGGCCGTACTGACACCTTGATTTAGGACTTCTGGCCCCCAGAACTGTGAGACAGTACACTTCTGTTGTTTTAAATTCACCTCGTGGTGATTTCTTACGGTAGCCCTAAAATGCTAATGCAGTATTTTATGTATTGGAAGGAGTAACATAAGTACCCTGAACCCTAAGGTGAAGGAGCATAGGAAAATAGATGAACATAGTCAAAAGTAGCCCTTTATCCCATTACTTCGTAGCTTACCAACACCTTTCAGAACTGGAGACATTGTCCATGCAAATTCTAAGAATGAGATCCAGGCTTTCCCCTTCCTTACCTTTCTATCATCTCTGCCTCTTTCCCCTTTTCGTGTGGACTCCATAACCTTCATCCATACACTGTTAAGGTCCTTATATGCCATGTTTTTGAAACTACTTAATTTCTGTCTCTGTAGTTCTTTGAGCTATCAAAAATAATTTTTCCTATGGTCTCATTGATTAGCGAAATCCTGCAAAACAAAATAATACCTCTCTTCATAAATTGCCTTTCTTCTGTCTTTGGCTATAAAAGGACAGCTGAAGTTACCATACATGTGACATTTTGAAGAAACCATTGTTAGTGGCCCTTTTGATGCATACAGTTTTAGAAACCTAAAAATTAAAGCTTTGCTTAATTGGTCTTTAAGATACCTCAATTTGCACAGCATGTAAGCTCGTCTCTATCCTGAATCTTCTCCGCATCCTGATTTCCCTTAACCAGAGGTGATCCTCAGCCAGACAGTAAAATGGGATTGGACTCAGGATGTTAGGAATGATGCTCCTGTTGGGTGTCCGTCAGGGATACAGTCAGACAGATTCCGAGATCAGATAAGGCATCAGAGATGAGATGAGGCGAAAGAACTTCGGCCCTGTGTTTCGGCTTTGCATACTTTGAAGTATTCTCATCAAGCACACAGATTATATTTCTCTTTGTTAACACAACCGCACTGTTCTTTAATGGGGAGGAAAAAAAGAAGGTTTTCATTTGATGTAAAAAAAAAAAAAGCCTTATTCTTCCCATCTTACTTGATATATACTATTCAAGTTTTTGTTTGTTTGTTTTCCTTTCTATTTATTTGGCCTGTGTTTTCAAGTTACTATATATTCTTTTTCTTTTATTTACTAACTTCCTTTTCTGATAATTCAAAGCAAGCACACATTTGAAAACAGATGCCTTCTATCCCTTTTAGTAAAAATGTTGTATTGTTCCTCCTATTGGTCTCTCCCTCCTCATTAACATAAAACTTTAAAATTTTTTACTTGCTGCATCTTCCCTTCCCACTCCTCAGCCCCTGTGTGTTGAAATGATCTAAACCATATGAAATTACCAATATCTGGGCTTTTTAAAAACTGGAAATTGCGTATGGATTAACATGTATTTATGTTCTGGTCCCATAGGAAGTATTCCTTCATAGCTCATTTATTCTCCATCCTGCCCTGTATTGAGCTCTTTGTCCCTGATGATATTTTGGATAATTAGAGTTCGTTCTTAAATATTTTCTTCACATCGGATGTGTGGGTCATACATTGCATGAATCTTGATAAGTACTGTATTTTCTTCCACCCTGACAGGTAAATGATACCTTGGTTTGATGTCTGGGTGATAGTTCTTGGGTTTTTGTTGTTGTTTGTTTGTTTGTTTGTTTGTTTTGTTTTCCTTCAGACTTCCTCTAGAAGATTTTTAAATTGTTATTTTATTTTGTTTTGTTTTTAATTATTGGAATTTAGAAAATGTAGAAGGATCTACATAGAGCTTTGTTTTTTTTCGTTTGTTTTTTTTTTGTTTGTTTGTTTTTGCATTTTTGAAATGAAAAAGACCTTCTAATCAATGTGTTCCATTTCCAGTTTAGATTTTTCCCCCCACAGTTGTTTGGGAATAACCTGTCTTCAGTTTATCCTGTTTTTTCCCCCTTCTATTTCTGGTTCAGTTCCAATTCATTGGAGGTCCCCTATGTCTGTCTTCTTAGTCTTTTGCTTTTTACTCCATGATTTCTATCTTGTTTTAAATTTTGGATTTGTTACAAGTTATATATATCCACACATATATACACACACATACACATATATGTACATAATTTGATATTTTATATTATTTGATATTATATATATAATATTTGATATTATATATTATATATATAATTTGATATTCCAAGCCACTAATAGATCTTAAACTGAGCACTTTCCATTCTGTTTATATACTTAATTCTATATTTTAAAAATACTGTGCATTTAGCTTCAGAAAGACTTTTTGGAGTTATAATGGAACCACTTTATCTTCATTTTGTAATGTTCTTTTTTGTTTCTATTGTTGTTTTGTCATGTGTACCTTAAATAGTTTATTTTTGCCACAGAGAACAGATTCTTTTTAACTCTTGCTAAATTGTCATCTCTCCTGCTGCTGGATCCCCATAGCAACATTTAAATGCTCTTTCACTGCCTCCTTGAGGATCAGCCATGCTTGCTACCTTTCGGGGGAAGGAAGGTGACCCTGGGCCAACGTTGGACAACCTCGACTTGAGTTCCCAGGTCTCTTGACTTGAGGCACCAGGAAGGGCTTGTCTGTGTCTCAGTTCCAAGCAATAGTGCTATCAACACCGGTCTACCTGACATGTTTCCCTACAACTTCTAAAGGCAGGGATGTCAGTGGCTTCTCCACCATGGGGTGGTCATTCCTTTCCTACAGGAGTTTACAAATCCCAAGAAGCCAAGCTCTTTCTGGGATCCACCCTCTTTTACTTGCGTCAACATTCTCTGGCAAAAGTCCTCAAACTCTCTTCCTGTGCAGTGGAGGAAAGTCTTACATTAACTCTCTGGTCTGAACACTAGCCAGTGCCATGTTCTATTCAAAGTCTCCCAGCCTTGTCTGCCCAGCCTTTCCAGCATCTATGTGGCAGGACAGAGAACCGATGGTTGCAGAGCAATTAGGAATGGGGGCTGCAGGGAAAAGGTCAAGTCCCTGATTTTTTTTAGAATTCATGCTATTGTTTTTGTAGCAAATGTTTCTGACATGTAAACCCATTTAATTGACCACTCTCCAATATATTTTCTTAGGTAAGGGACTAATTATTAGTACAAATATATTTCCCTGTGCTACATGGTTGCCTCTCTGAGGACGGAAACAAACTAATTCTTTTCTTTTTTTTTTTCTTGTATGTATCATGGTCAAGTGACCATTATGAGTTTAATCCAGATGTTTAATAAATACTGTGTGATTTGGTAAGATCATTTTATAATACCAGAAAAGACATACATGCAAAGTTAAAAGGGCATTAAAAGAAGAATGTGACTTCTGTATTGTTTGGACATTTTACAATAAGCATGTTTTACTTACTTTAACTTAAAAAGACACACACACAAAATAGTAAAAGTTATGACCAAAGCTTTTCAAGTTCAATTCACTAGATTTGTGTATATTTAACATTCTAGACCTTAAATTACACTGAACATGTGTAGAGTGAAGGAAGGAAAGAGAAGGAAAGAGGGGAGGGAGGGAAGAAGGGAGCTACAGATAAATTAATTTCCTCTGATTTGGTTTATGATATAACTACAAACAAATTCATTTTTGGAATATTTGTACGACCCAGTCACAACAGCATATTTAAATGAAATGTCTTATAATTTGAATTATTTGGAAATTATTGAAAATCATAAGTTCACTTGTTCTCATGGAAATATTAGCCAAAAAAGCATCGGTAGTGCATCCATAAAATAAGTCGTCCTCACCTTCTTTAGTCTTGAGTAAATAGTAACCATCTCTAATTGACTGAATCTTGATTGTGTAATAGTTTTATGATTCAGAGTGACATATACTGCAAATTATGTAGACCAGTTGAACATTTACACGTCCTGGCTACATGATATGGGTTTGAAGAGACAGTCTATTATTGAAAGTAAAATTGGAATGGAGAATTCTAACAATTCTAAGAATCCCAAGCAATTCTTTTCTAGTTTGAGTTATAATTTCTGTGTTTTGCTAATGGTCAAACATAAGGCTTTGAATGGAGCAGGGTGCAGTCTTTCACTTAAAGAATCTGTCAGAGGAGCGCCTGGGTGGCTCAGTCAGTTAAGCATTAGGTTCTTGGTTTCTTCTCAGGTTATGATCTCACAGTTCCTGAGACCGACATCCCCATTAGGCACCACACTGACAGCGTAGTGCCTGCTTGGGATTCTCTCTATATATCCCTCTCTCTCTGCCCCTCTCTCCTCTCTCTCTCTCTCTCTCTCTCTCTCTCTCTCTCTCTCTCTCTCAAAATAAATAAACTTAAAAAGTGGAGGTGGGGTGTGCCTGGGTAGCTCAGTAGGTTGAGTGTCTGACTCTTGATTTCAGCTTAGGTCGTGATGTTATGGTCCATAAGATCCAGTCCTGGGTTGACTCTACTCTCACAGCATGGAGCCTGCTTGGGATTCTGTCTCTTTCCCTCTCTCCCTGCCCCTCCCCCATTTGTGTGCTCACTTCCTCCTTCTCTCTCTCTCAAAATAAGTAAACAACAACAACAAAAAAAGAATCTCTCAGAGCATGTAGGTGCTTTGTGATAGGAACCTTAGATAAAGGTAGCTATTTGTCTCTTTATATTAGAATAGAGGAGGAAGTAAATGGGTTTTTCCTCTGTTGACTCTGACTGTTTGAATCTCCTTTCTAAATATGAAGACTGTATTCACAAGATGTTGAGGTTGGGTTTGACACAGTGTCTAGAAGACATTATCTGTATTCATGCTGGATCTTATACAAGACCCCATCAAAAGGAGCCCATGCCAAGCTAGAACTGCTATAAAATGTTTATTTTTCCATGCTTGTAAGAGAAAAAATACCAGTGATTATGACTTCTAATGTCTCCATAGCGTTTAGTCTGATCTCAGAATAAAGAAGCTATAAGAACAATGAGAATGTAAAGCTTTGTCTTATTTCAATTTCCCCTAGTGACACATATTTGGCTGGAGATAACATTTCACAGACATTTTTGTCTCCTGACATCATTTCATCTTTCCATACTTATTTTTAATAAAGTAGAAAACTCTAAGGTTTCTGTTATTAAATTTATTTATTTTTTAATTTTTAAAATATTTATTTATTTTTGAGAGACAGAGACAGAGTGTGAGCAGAGTAGGGGTGGAGAGAGAGGGAGGCACAGAATCCGAAGCAGGTTCCAGGCTCTGAGCTGTCAGCACAGAGCCCGACGCGGGGCTCGAACTTATGAACCATGAGATCATGGCCTGAACTGAAGTTGGCCGCTTAACCTACTGAGCCACCCAGGCACCCCTAACATTTCTGTTATTAAAGTGATCATTATTTTTTAGTTTAGATATTAGCTGAGAAATGCTGAGAGCCCTGTTTCTTGTGTACACAACTATTACTTAACTGTAAATTTGTTAGCATTTTTCATTAGTACAGATGTCAGAGCTTTCAGTGACACGTGTTAGTATGTGTGGTGTGTATGTGTTTTAACCATATCTATGTTCGTGTGGGTGGTGGTGAGGGAATAGGTTCCCAGGGGTTGTGACTAAAAGTGATGGATAATTCACTGTGATAACTTGAAGGAGGTCATTGCGGGGATATGACTACCAGTTGACCGCGAGCTGGACCTGGGCAGTCAGAAGCTCATCACCCCCTTCCCACTTCGTTAGAATGTACGCTCTGCCCGTTGTTCACACAGTGTGAACTATTTTTAAAAACACTGCCTTGAGAGAGCAATGTTATGTTGAGATCATCAGAACAGTATATACGACTGAACCCACATAAGGCCTCTGTATAAGCTTTTAAGATTTATAAACCCACCAGGGCAGGTGCAGAAATTTACTCATCTTACAAGTAGACAAACATCCCTCCCCCAAGACAAGTTTCATGCATAAATCCCCTTGCTTATTAAATGTGCTACCTATCCGTAGTAGCCTCTTTCTTCGATGCCTCCTTGCTCGGCGTATGGAGCCAATTTACAAACCAACAGCAATGTAGTTAAATATTGAAGTTTATCAGAATGTTTTCCTCCCATGTGATCAATTAGCATTTACCATTTTACTGTATAGAATAGACCATTAAAACTTGCCTACTGCTTGGGTGCCTGGGTGGTCCAGTTGGTTGAGCGTCTGACTTTGGCTCAGGTCATGATCCCACGGTCCATGGATTCGAGCCTCATACCGGGCTCTGTGCTGACAGCTTGGAGCCTGGAGTCTGCTTCAGATTGTGTCTCCCTCTCCCTCTTCCCCTCCCCCACTTATGCTCACTCTCTCTCTCTCTCAAAAATAAAAATAAACATTAATTCTTTTCTAAGAAATTGTCTAATGCTATAAGAATTTTGATCTAATTAATTAATAATTAATTCACTAATTTAGTATACATACATTCAGAAAAAAGCAACTTGAAAGGTGTTTTCTTAGATATTTTTTATACATAATGCGTTTAGATCTAGCTATTCAGTTTATTAACAAACAGCATGTTTGAAATCCTCTACCTAAAATTAGAGGTCCACAGAATTAATGGAAGTTTTGCAAAGTCTTGAACAAAGTTGGCCCTGCCATTTTCTGGGAGGTATAGTCTTTCTGATCTGAGATCTGAAACCCCACCAGGATAAAATGAGTACTAAATTGTTTTCAAAGCCTAAAAATATAAAAGAATTGAATTATTGGTTGTGTAGCATTCTTTGCTGATAAAAGTAAATAAATAATGATAAAAGTACAGGATATTTGACAGACAAAAGTCTGTCTATATAGGAGGAAAAACAGTTACAGCTAATTGTTAAGATGTAACCTAGGCCAAGTCTCTGCAACATTTCCAATATGCAGAGAGATAATAAAAATTACTAATAGTTTTTCTTCTACATCAAAATAAAGATAAAAATAATAAATAAGTTAGAATAAATTGAAATGGAATATAATAAAATAAAACATAAAGGCTTAGTTCAGCTTTCTCTTGGTTCTTGACTTGTCCTTTATCTATTCTGAATAAAGTATCACAGACACAGGTTTAACTCTAGAATGTTGGTGGAAAGATAAGCACAGAATCTCTGCCTGTTTTTCCAAGAAGTTCAGATGTAATTGCATCTGCTGGTAATAGGAAGGGGCACCATATGTTTTCCTCCTCCTCCCTCTCTCTGTCTCCCCTTCCTTCCTCCCTTCCTTCCTTCCTTCCTTCCTTCCTTCGTTTATTTTTTCTTTCCTTATGTTTTCATTCCATTAGTCTAGAATCCCAATATATATATATATATATATATATATATATATATATATATATATATATGGCTTTATTTATTTTTACATCAAATTTGGAATACTATAAGGGGTCTTATTTTAAAATCTGCAGTCTTCCTATAGAACTCTTATAGATACTGTCATGGCCTCATAAAGAATCTGAAAAGGGGAAATTAAAAATC
Source organism: Panthera tigris (assembly GCF_018350195.1). Taxonomy (NCBI): domain Eukaryota; kingdom Metazoa; phylum Chordata; class Mammalia; order Carnivora; family Felidae; genus Panthera; species Panthera tigris. The sequence goes on from NC_056665.1 coordinate 129,326,336, forward strand.
TTTTCAGAGATTATCTCCTGCTTGCTCTCTTTATCATTCTTTTCTGCAACATCCTTACCCACCTTCATCACTGTCGTCTGAGGCCTAGAAAACTCCTCCCTCCCCTAGGAAGTACTATGTTCAGTTCTCTAAACCTAAAAGTAATCTCTCCTCTTATCTCAGAGAGAATTTATCTATATTCTTAAAACTTTTATCTCTTACCATTTTTGTTTGTTTACTTTTATTGTTACATATGTGCTTGCTTTGTTTCTCCTCTTAAATTAGGGCTCATAGATTTAAATGCCATAAGGTGCCAGGCTGAAAATGAATGAGGAACCTAGTATGGACAATCTGGAGTAGTGACGATGGTGGAAACTCAAGAAGGCAAACTCAACCTAAGTGGAAGTGTACTAAAATGCTGTCCTAACACAACTCTGCCAGATCCTGGTCCCAGCCTGCAAGCTACTGAAACACATTGACTCTTCTGTACCATGATAGACTCAATGTGTTGCTCAACTTTACATTAAACACAGCTAAACATTAGTATGCTGATCAACCAATGTGTCAGTTGTCTGAATTAGCAAAGGACTATTGTCTCAGGTATGTCTCTTTCCTTAGTTTCGACCACATTATTTGTCCCATACTTTCATTCTTGGTTCATAGGACTGTCTTCCCCAAGTTGAGTGTGAGTTTCTTTAAGAGGGAAGCAAGGGCGAGGGGGTGGGGTGCCTGGGTGACTCAATTGGTTAAGTGTCTGACTCTAGATTTCAGCTCAGGTGATGATCTCACTGGTTGTAAGATCAAGCCCTGTGACGGCTCTACACTGGTGACATGAAGCCTGCTTGGGATTTTTTCTCTCTCTCTATCCCTCTCTCTCTGCTTCTCTGCTTGCTCTCTCTCTCTCTCTCTCTCTCTCTCTCTCTCTCTCAAAATAAATTTTAAAAAAAGAGGTAAGGGAGAAGATCAAGACATAGTGATGTTTGTTTCCCCAATGTGGTGTCTGCTCTCGAAGAGTCTGCTACGGAGTCATAAGCATTTGGTGATTGCCTAAGAGAATGAAGACAGAATTTAGGTAGTAGGGCTATCAGGACGTAGAACTGTTAGGTGGCATCATTTGTGAGCCTCTACTCTATGCATGATCTTGTACTAGATAGTAGGAAAATACAGAGTTGAGCCTTGAACAACATGGGTTTGAACTACATGTACATACACTCACTCACACACGCACACACATTCATACCCATTTATATTTATGTACAAATACTATAGAATACTGTAAATGCTTTTTCTCTTATGATTTTCTTGATAACATTTTCTTTTCTCTAACTTACTTTATTATAAGTACATAATGCATATCGTAGAAAATATGTGCTCATCAACTGTTTATGTTAGTATTAGGGCTTTCGATCAACAGTAGGCTATTAGTAAAGTTCTGGTGGAGTCAAAAGTGATAGATTGTCAACTGTGTGAAGTCTTGAAGCCCCTGACCCCTATGTTGTTCCAGGGCCAAATGTACAGAGATAGATGTTTCTAGCATTTTCTTTATACAGGTCAGAATATATTAAAAGATAAGATGAAAAATGAATAGTATTTATCAAATTTTGATTTTTTTTTTCATTTACTGTTTGCACGTATTTAAGTGAGTGACTTTATCTATGTAGGCCGATGCCTCTTTATCTTCTATGAATAAAAATTTGGCGGGGTGAAGAGGTAGGGGGCCAAATAATATCTAAAGTCCTTTTTAGCCTGGAAGCCCCGAGAATCATTGCAGTATGGTTTTGGGAACGTGTGAAAAACAAAAACAAAATAAAAAAACCATGATTTGTGCCCAGAAGAATTGTAATGAACATAAATACAGATGTTTCTGTGTTATTTTTTGCCTTTTATTTTGAAATAAATTCAAACTTATAAAAAAATATCCAAAACAATACAAAATTCTTCCTTATACCGTTCACCCATATTCTCCAAATGTACCAGTTTATCACATTTGCTTTCTCTCTCTCTCTCTCTTTCTCTTTCTCTCTCTCTCTTTCTCTCTTTCTCCCTTTCTCCCTTTCTCCCTCTCTCTCTCTCTGTTTCTGTCCCTCCATCCCTCCACTTCCTTTTGGAAGTGGCTTTCTGTCTTTGTTTTAAAGGTCTTGTGACTTTGAAGACCACAAGCCAGTTATTCTGTACAGAGTCCCTCACTTCAGGGTTGTCTGATATTGGTTCAGGATGATATTCAGCCTCGGTTCTCTGGGGGCAGAAATATGAGAGAAGTGATGTCCTGTATTTCTCAGTGTATCACATGAGGAGGCACCTGGCTTCCTTTCGTTCTACATTCCATTTATGGTTAGTTTTTATCACTTGAGTAAGCTGTTGTCTGCCAGGTTTCTCTACTGTCAAGTTTTTCTTTTTTGCTTTGCAATTAGTAAATACCTTGTGGGCAGAGATTTCCAGATGATGTAATCATCTTATTTCTCATCATACTTTTGTCACTCGCCTTACCATACTAGTCTTACCATAAGAAATTTGATGTCAATTTTTTATGTATTACTCAGATCGCATGAAGTATGTGGTCACATATTAGGTTTATCTAGACCACAAGATTAGTTCTACAGTCAGAAAGCTGAGTAGCATTGGCGAACTCCTGCCGTAGCTTTACAAGGTCAAGAACCGCCTGGATAATACTGTTGTGACTATTACAGAAGGCTGAGGAACATTTGAAAGTATAACTAATAGTCTCTTAGGAATTTTGTTTAATAGTTTAGACAACTGTGCCACCTTATGTTTCAAAACTATTTTTTTAAGTATTACACTTGTGGAATTATTTATTCATTTCTTTTTTCTTTTTTCTTTGTTTCATTACTGATTGGTCTTTGGGCTTATAAGCATAAAAGTTATGATAGAACAAACAAATCTGTGTGGGTACATTTTCTTTTTTCTTATTTTTAAATAGATTTCAATTTTTAGAGCATGTAGACACATTCTTATTCTTTTATCTTTATTGCAGACTTTGTAATGTCACATTACATCCTGTCAATGTTTTTGGCACAAGCGTTGATATATAGAGATGCAAATCTGTATGTTATTTTGATTTACCAAAAAAGAAAATAATATGAGCTAATGCTTGGTTTACTGGCTGCTGGCAAAGATTATATTTTTCTTTCTTTACTTTGTGTTTTTCAACCACTCATGTAAACATTAACTGACAGCTCTGGTCTCTCTTAAATACTTTATTAATGAGGTGAAGTTAGGGGTAAGCAGAATGTTTATAATGTAGGATGCAGATTGCTCTGACTCATAAGATGTTGTGAACATCAATGACTGAATAATAACACAAATACTTCCACAAAAATATGGACACGTATGATCAAATAAGATTTAATTTAAAAATGAAAATCTAATCTGAATTACTTGAGACCCAATTATCCAGGAAACTGAATAAGAGTCAATATACTTTTCACAAAGCAGATGACAAATCTTTCATATTTGCCAAGTGACAGAAAAGTTTAAAAAAATAGCTCATTTCAGTGGTTAACAAGACACTATTAATAAAATAATATTTACATAAATATCATTTTGGGGAAGTTGTGTTCCATAACCATCTTTATTTATATCACCTTCCTGTATTTGATATGATTCCCCAAATTTTTAACACAGCTGTTTATTAATAAAAGTAATAATAGCTGGTATTATTTTGAGAATCTATTTGAAGAACTGTTCTTTTTTTTTTTTTTTAATGTGTCACAGAATCACATTCCAGGAAATGTGATCTAATATTTCTTTTTTCTTTAATGTTTCTTCATTTTTGAGCAAGGGAACGTGAGCAGGGGAGGGGCAAAGAGAGAGAAGGACAGAGGATCTGAACCGGGCTCTGCACTGACAGCAGCGAGCCTAATGCAGGGCTCGAGCTCATGAACCATGAGATTGTGACCTGAGCTGAAGTTGGTCACTCAACCGACTGCGTCACCCAGGAGCCCCTGATTTAATATTTCTCATATTAGTCTGATTTCTCCAGAGAAACGGGACCAATAGGATGGGTGGATAGATGATGGATGATAGATAGATAGATAGATAGATAGATAGATAGATAGATAGATAGATAGATATAGAAAGACAAATGATAGACAGACTTACTATAAGGAATTGAGAAAGATTGGTTTCTTACTCAAACTTTTACTCTATTTAGGCCTTGAGCTGATTGAATTAAATCCACCTCCACTGGAGTGAGGGATCTGCTTTACTCTATCAATCCAAATGTTAATCCCATTCAGAAACATCCTCACAGATGCCCTCAGAAATAATGTTAAATATCTGCACAGCCCACGCCTCAACCAAGTTGACACGTAAAATTAACCATCACATTTATGTTCAATACTGGTTTGGTACTAGATATAGGAAATTTGAAATTTGAAGTGTTTGTTCAATATTAAGAAGGAAATATTATGCAAGTTTTCCAAAAAAAAAAAAAAAAAAAGTTTGTAACTTGGAAGAGAATTTCTGCTGGAGCTTAAAATTTGCAGGCCATTTTCCCCAGAAGTAATGGCAGATGTTCTAAGATGTACTTTGGGATTGTTAAAGGAGACAGTAAAGAAAGGCATGAAGTAGACTGAAGACGGGTCTTTGAGTTAGTACATTCAATCCACTGACATCTACAGCCTGAAGATTCTGTGCAAATGAGGGAAGTTGAGAAAAAGTTTGATGACGAAGAATCTTGAGTTCCAGTATCACAGACTCAGAGAGGGAGGATGTACACTATGAGGTACAGAGGAGTAGAGGCCTCGACTCCTGGGACTGGACGCAGAACAATCCTGAGAAGAAACTCAACAGTCTGGTTGGATAGGGAAAAAAAAAACAAAAAACAAAAGATGGAATATTCCTAGATTTTGTGCTTTAGTCCTAAATTTTCAAACAATACATCATGAGTTGGCTTTCAGAGGTTTTCCCCTATTTTCTCAGGCTAAAATGAGTTGATAAAGTGTTTTTAAATGTTAACTGTTGCAAAATGGATTTGGAAAAAAGTAAGTCATCTCCGTGGCTATCTGTAATAGAAACCAACAAGTAATTACAAGTGGCTCTTTTGCAATGTGGAAAAAAAGGATTAAAAAGTCACTGGTAAAAGATGAAAGAAGAACGGAAATCTTTTTCATTTCAGTGTGTATTTCACTGAGGCCTATGTTGATTTTTAAGATTATGTAGATAGAGAAACAAAGATACATCTTCAATGTACATTTTCTTTATAGAGGTGTATATACATGACATATTTTTCAAATATTAAATATGAGAAGCTGATTAAATGTCAATTATACCTAAATAAAGATACTAAAAACAGTAAACAAAATAACATGTATCGATGGAAATTATCATGTCATCGTGATATCTTCAGATGGTGACTGTCGAGCACCTTGGAGGGCATCAGTTATATCATTAATATGCTCATTAATATTTTCACGAATGTGCATCATTAATATTTTCATTATCTTTCTATTGATGTAACCCATCTTTCCTAACTGAATTATTTGTATTTCACATATCCACAGTCATAACAAGATTCTTTGACGTTGTGTCCCATGGTTAGCTTTGACACCACAGTCTGACACGAAAGAGGCTTTCTATCAAAAAAGCACAAATTCTAGGCTTCCCTGATAATAATAAAAAATGTAAGTAGAGGATATACAGAATGAAGGTAGGGAGGACATGTTTAAAATCCAGTAATTTCTTTGTCCCTAGAATCAAAGAAAGGATTTATTATTATTTTTCAACATCCAGGTTTTACTCCCCCCCGCTTCCTTTTAACCAGGATATCAGTATATGCTCAAACATTTATTCTTTCAAACATTAAAGAAACTCTTTAAAACTGCAAAATGTATTAGGTTTTTAAAGAGTAAGATTTATTGTGCCATGTCTGTTTCATCAGAAAGAAGAAAAACGCCATCTCTATCCTATATGCTTCACAGTTTATAGGTGTGTTCACATACATAACTTTACTTAAGTCTCCCTAGGACCTAGGGAGGTGGGCAAGGGTGACATTGATATTCTAGCTTTTTAATCAAGTACCTAAGACTTGGAGAAGTTAGTTACTCCCTCATGGTCAAGAGATAGTAAACGAGCTGAAACTGACAACCTCGACTTACTTCCTTGATGCAAGAAAACAGTGCTAAAAATATGGTCCTGTGTTCCTGTCCTAATGAGAAATTCTTAGAAGAAGTTCAGTTTCGGGGCATTTCTTAAAAAGTTGGAAGATTTAGTGGAAAGTGACAGTGGCTTATCTTCATTGACCTGGTCTGTTCATCCATAAAAACCATTGAAGGCAGAAGAGAGAGAGGCTTGCAACGCAAAATACAAAGCGGGCACCTTGGTTCAGCACAGGTACAAGCCCTGAGTACTAAGAATACTGAATGGCAAACGGCCAACCAGAACTGCCAACTCAACATCTTCAGCAAATGGAATGAAATTCAGAAGACCGCTCCCAACCTGTGTGAATATTACACGAGGGAGCATCTAATACCCAGGCTATCTCTCACTGCAACTATCCCCTGAGATTCTAAGATCACTTGGAGGAAGGTTAGGACAGTTTTTCTGGAGAAGAAATCATTTTCGTTGTCTGTCTCACGACTCAAAATATGAATAAAAAATAAATAGAAATTTAAAAAAAACAAGTAAAAATCTCAGATGTTTAAAATCTTAATAAATACGTGAATAAGAAAGAACAGAAATGATTTTGCTAAGTCCTTTACCAAATGATATTTATGGGATTTCTGTCACATTGATCTCCTGATGAGCCAATAAGATGTCTTTGGTAGCAATCAACTATATTATTTCAAGACGGACAACAACCTCTTAAATATATATTTTTAGGAATTATTCTCCTGCATAATTAATTGAATCAAAACATATTTGTTAGGAGACTTTTTTTTTTTTTTAAACTTTGTTTTTGTTCTCCCCATTCTTATGATAATCATTGTTTTCAATAACTAACAGCACCCAGTATATTCAGGGTAATTTTTTTCTCTTTTGGAAACAGGAAATGGCCCAAGAAAAAGTAGGGGAGAATGAGGGGGAAAATTATATATATTATATATATATATATTTATATATATATAATAAATATATTTATATATTATAAACATATATTATAAGTATAAATATATAATATAAATATAAAATATTATAAATATATTGTACATAATAAATATATATTTATAATATTATATATTTATATTTATAACATACATAATATATACATATATATAATATATATATTATGTATATAAGTTATAAATACAAATAGCATTGATTTGAGTACTTCTCACAGGTGTTATCTGACACTGCTAACTACCCATCTCTAGCCCAAGCCTCCTTTATTTGAGATAATTCAATAGACTTGTACCAATCGCTAAGCATTTGTGGAACATATAATGTCAGTTGTAGCTCAACAATTATTGACATACCTGAGCAGCATATTAAAACGTCTTAACTTCCCTCCTCCTTCCCTCTTTCCCTCCCTCCTTTTTGTTTCTCTTTCACTAAGTTTAATTTCCATGGATTTAATGTAGTTGATTTTGGTACTGAAAAATATTCCTGCCATATAACAAGGCAAGAGGAAACAAAAACACGTGGTGCATGTTTTCTAAGTGACCAGACACATGCTTTAGAGAACTGTGTCTATAGAGTTAACATTCACTGAAACTAAATTTAGTTAAAGGGATTTTAAGTTGTTGCCATTTATTTTAATGTTAAAGGGAGAAGTGGCTTAGGTCGAGGTCTGTGCTGGCATCTCCATGGAAGGAAAAACAGGTTGAGGGAAAACGTTAGGGCATCCAAGCTAGAGATATTGCCTTGAAAATTCAAAAGTATAGGTTAAGTTCTGCTTTACTGACTCATTGGTTTTAAAAGCATTATGGGGGGCGCCTGGGTGGCTCAGTCGGTTAAGCGGCCGACTTCAGCTCAGGTCACGATCTCGCGGTCTGTGAATTCGAGCCCTGCGTCGGGCTCTGGGCTGATGGCTCAGAGCCTGGAGCCTGCTTCCGATTCTGTGTCTCCCTCTCTCTCTGCCCCTCCCCCGTTCATGCTCTGTCTCTGTCTCAAAAATAAATAAAACGTTAAAAAAAATTTAAAAAAAATAAAAGCATTATGGAAGGGAAAGAATGTACCTGTGCTAGTATTAAGTGCAAAAATATATATATAATGTAGAGCATGTGTATATATTATATGTAAAATCAAGAAGTTCATTAATACTAGAATCCTATATTTCAATTTCATGTTTTGAAATGAAAGATGAGTATTTAATGCCTATTGATTTTACTCTTACAGTTTAAACTGCTGCTGAGTCATATGACCAAGGATATGTGCCTTTAAGTCTGTAGGTAGGGGGTCTGAGATATGGATTAAAGTGGGGATAGTTTCTACTGGATAATAAGGACGGGCAGGGGTCCTAAGGTGCCCTTTGTTCAGCAAGGATCAGCACACAGAGGATGGAGGCCCAGATTGGACCTTCTGAGACTGCAGGTCCCCATCCTTCAGCTGTGTCCTCTCTCTACGTTCCCTGAGTCAGAGAGACTAAAGCCTGGGGCCCTTTAAGGCTACACATATGTATGCATGATACGAACGTCAGCTTTCATGTTGAAAGATGATCAGGCCCTACTATTTCAAATAAGTTTGGGAAGTCATCAGTACTATCCATAATTTAAATAATTTAAAGAGGAATCTTTGCAGAAAGCTTTCAGAGCATTTTCAAATTATACAGTATTCTAGACCAAACTAGAAACTGTAACTGAAGTCCCCTTACCTGAATTCAGCAATGCATTATAGAGGTATCTCAAAATAATTACAGTGCTTCGATCAGATGTTTCAGGTTTAAATTACATGCTACCCCTGTTTGTGTTGTTGGCCCATATGTAGGAACAGAAATTGAAAATGAGGCCACCCTATCAAATGTCATCACTAATTGAAAGTTTTTTCTCATTATTACTTTTGCTTTGTTTTGTGTTTAATCTCTGGACTTCATCAGGAGTTGCCATAAACACTTCCCAGGCCACACAGTCATGCTTTTTTAAAAAAACTGCAGGATTCCTCCGGGTGAGATGCAGTCCTGCTTCTAAAGGTAGAGTGACGCAGTCGACCCTGTTTATCTTCTTTGCAATAAATTAAATTACGGGCACTGATAAGCTTTTGCAGAGTAGGTCACCCAGTTATTAAAATGTTGTGTATTTTGGACCACCTTTAATTCAGCTTAGCTTTCCAGTTTTGCATATTTTCTCCTCCATAAACCTGAATGTACAAAGATTAATTATCTGCCATTGTTTTTGTTTCATGTCATCTAACAAACCATGTTTATGTTTAGTTTATAACTTACGAGAGGAAGCTGTTTTTCTTCATCTTCATTTGCATCATCATTATATCATCATCATGGAAAAAAAGCAAGTCTTCCTAACACTGACTCATGTCAGAGGCCAACCTAGGATCTATAAGAAATGCACATATAAGGTCATATAACTCTTTCCTTTGCAAATATGCCAAGCTTTACGTCTCCTAACAAGAATTTTATTTTCTTTTTCCCCCTGACTGGCTGAAAGTAGACATTGATTCCAATAAAATTGTTCCTGCTCTGGAACTCTGCTTTGGGTCATTGTCCTCAATAAATTATTTTTAATTTCTTCAAAGAGGGTGAATTTTTGTCTTTAATATGTATTCCAGTATGGATCCCTTGAGGCAATATAGACATGGAAATCAGAGACAGCTCCCTGACTTCAGATTCCTGGGGCCGAGCCACAGTTGCTACATGTACTAGCTATGTGACCTTCACACCCCCCAGTTCAATTTCCTCGCCTACAAAATGAAAACATTGAGAATAGCTAACTTCATGAAGCTTTAGGGAGCAATAATACAGTGACTTGTGTCTAATCAAAGTAAATGAGTGTTAGCTCTTATCATTCTAAGTCAAGTTTAGGTAATACATGGTAGGCCCAGTAATACTCAGATTGAGTAACATATTTTTACCTTTTGAATTGTCTTTTTTTTTCAATATATGAAATTTATTGTCAAATTGGTTTCCATACAACACCCAGTGCTCATCCCAAAAGGTGCCCTCCTCAATACCCATCACCCACCCTCCCCTCCCTCCCACCCCCTCCCCCCCACCCTACATCAACGCTCAGTTTGTTCTCAGTTTTTAAGAGTCTCTTATGCTTTGGCTCTCTCCCACTCTAACCTCTTTTTTTTTTTTTTCCTTCCCCTTCCCCATGGGTTTCTGTTAAGTTTCTCAGGATCCACATAAGAGTGAAACCATATGGTATCCGTCTTTCTCTGTATGGCTTATTTCTTTTTTTGTTGTTGTTTGTTTTTTTGTTTTTTTTTAATTTTTTTTTAACGTTTATTTATTTTTGAGACAGAGAGAGACAGAGCATGAACGGGGGAGGAGCAGAGAGAGAGGGAGACACAGAATCGGAAGCAGGCTCCAGGCTCTGGGCCATCAGCCCAGAGCCCGACGCGGGGCTCAAACTCACGGACCGCGAGATCGTGAAGTGAACTGAAGTCGGACACTCAACCGATTGAGCCACCCAGGCGCCCCTGTATGGCTTATTTCACTTAGCATCACACTCTCCAGTTCCAGTTCCATATCCAGTTCTAGTTGCTACAAAGGGCCATATTTCATTCTTTCTCATTGCCACATAGTACAGCATTGTGTACATAAACCACAATTTCTTTATCCATTCATCAGTTGATGGACATTTAGGCTCTTTCCACAATTTGGCGATTGTTGAGAATGCTGCTATAAACGTTGGGGTACAAGTGCCCCTATGCATCAGTACTCCTGTATCCCTTGGGTAAATTCCTAGCAGTGCTACTGCTGGGTCATAGGGCAGGTCAATTTTTAATTTTTTTGAGGAACCTCCACACTGTTTTCCAGAGCGGCTGCACCAATTTGCATTCCCACCAATAGTGCAAGAGGGTTCCCGTTTCTCCACATCCTCTCCAGCATCTATAGTTTCCTGATTTGTTCATTTTGGCTACTCTGACTGGCATGAGGTAATATCTGAGTGTGGTTTTGATTTGTATTTCCCTGATGAAGAGCGATGTTGAGCATCTTTTCATGTGCCTGTTGGCCATCCGGATGTCTTCTTTAGAGAAGTGTCTATTCATGTTTTCTGCCCATTTCTTCACTGGATTATTTGCTTTTTGGGTGTGGAGTTTGGTGAGCTCTTGATAGATTTTGGATACTAGCCCTTTGTCCGATATGTCATTTGCAAATATCTTTTCCCATTCCATTGGTTGCCTTTTAGTTTTGTCGGTTGTTTCCTTTGCTGTGCTGAAGCTTTTTATCTTCATGAGGTCCCAGTAGTTCATTTTTGCTTTTAATTCCCTTGCCTTTGGGGATATGTCAAGTAAGAAATTGCTATGACTGAGGTCAGAGAGGTCTTTTCCTGCTTTCTCCTCTAGGGTTTTGATGGTTTCCTGTCTCACATTCAGGTCCTTTATCCATTTTGAGTTTATTTTTGTGAATGGTGTGAGAAAGTGGTCTAGTTTCAATCTTCTGCATGTTGCTGTCCACTTCTCCCAGCACCATTTGTTAAAGAGACTCTTTCCTGATTTGTCAAAGATTACTTGGCCATGTTTGTGGGTCTAGTTCTGGGGTTTCTATTCTATTCCATTGGTCTATGTGTCTGTTTTTGTGCCAATACCATGCTGTCTTGATGATTACAGCTTTGTCGTAGAGGCTAAAGTCTGGGATTGTGATGCCTCCTGCTTTGGTCTTCTTCTTCAAAATTACTTTGGCTATTGGGGGCCTTTTGTGGTTCCATATGAATTTTAGGATTGCTTGTTCTAGCTTCGAGAAGAATGCTGGTGCAATTTGGTTTGGGATTGTATTGAATGTGTAGATAGCTTTGGGTAGTATTGACATTTTAACAATATTTATTCTTCCAGTCCATGAGCACGGAATGTTTTTCCATTTCTTTATATCTTCTTCAATTTCCTTCATAAGCTTTCTATAGTTTTCAGCATACAGATCTTTTACATCTTTGGTTAGGTTTATTCCTAGGTATTTTATGCTTCCTGGTGCAATTGTGAATGGGATCAGTTTCTTTATTTGTCTTTCTGTTGCTTCATTATTAGTGTATAAGAATGCAACTGATTTCTGTACCTTGATTTTGTATCCTGCGACTTTGCTGAATTCATGTATCAGTTCTAGCAGACTTTTGGTGGAGTCTATCTGGTTTTCCATGAAAAATATCATGCCATCTGCAAAAAGTGAAAGCTTGACTTCATCTTTGCCAATTTGGATGCCTTTGATTTCCTTTTGTTGTCTGATTGCTGATGCTAGAACTTCCAACACTATGTTAAACAACAGCGGTGAGAGTGGACATCCCTGTCGTGTTCCTGATCTCAGGGAAAAAGCTCTCAGTTTTTCCCCATTGAGGATGATGTTAGCTGTGGGCTTTTCATCAATGGCTTTTATGATGTTTAAGCATGTTCCTTCTATCCCGACTTTCTTGAGGGTTTTTATTAAGAACGTTGCTGGATTTTGTCAAAGGCCTTTTCTGCATCGATTGACAGGATCATATGGTTCTTATCTTTTCTTTTATTAATGTGATGTATCACGTTGATCGATTTGTGAATGTTGAACCAGCCCTGCAGCCCAGGAATGAATCCCACTTGATCATGGTGAATAATTCTTTTTATAAGCTGTTGAATTCGATTTGCTAGTATCTTATTGAGAATTTTTGCATCCATATTCATCAGGGATATTGGCCTGTAGTTCTCTTTTTTTACTGGGGCTCTGTCTGGTTTAGGAATCAAAGTAATGCTGGCTTCATAGAATGAGTCTGGAAGTTTTCCTTCCCTTTCTATTTTTTGGAATAGCTCAAGAAGGATAGGTATTATCTCTGCTTTAAACGTCTGGTAGAACTCCCCTGGGAAGCCATCTGGTCCTGGACTCTTATTTGTTGGGAGATTTTTGATAACTGATTCAATTTCTTCGCTGGTTATGGGTCTGTTCAAGCTTTCTATTTCCTCCTGATTGAGTTTTGGAAGTGTGTGCGTGTTTAGGAATTTGTCCATTTCTTCCAGCTTGTCCAGTTTGTTGGCATATAATTCTTCATAGTATTCTCTGATAATTGCTTGTATCTCTGAGGGATTGGTTGTAATAATTTCATTTTCATTCATGATTTTATCTATTTGGGTCATCTCCCTTTTCTTTTTGAGAAGCCTGGCTAGTGGTTTATCAATTTTGTTTATTTTTTCAAAAAACCAACTCTTGGTTTCGTTGATCTCCTCTAAAGTTTTGTTAGATTCTATATTGTTTATTTCTGCTCTGATCTTTATTGTTTCTCTTCTTCTGCTGGGTTTAGGCTGCCTTTGCTGTTCTGCTTCTATTTCCTTTAGGTGTGCTATTAGATTTTGTATTTGGGAATTTTCTTGTTTCTTGAGATAGGCCTGGATTGCAATGTATTTTCCTCTCAGGACTGCCTTCGCTGCGTCCCAAAGCTTTTGGATTGTTGTATTTTCATTTTCGTTTGTTTCCATATATTTTTTAACTTCTTCTCTAATTACCTCGTTGACCCACTCATTCTTTAGTAGGGTGTTCTTTAACCTCCATGCTTTTGGAGGTTTTCCAGGCTTTTTCTTGTGGTTGATTTCAAGCTTCATAGCATTGTGGTCTGAAAGTATGCATGGTATGATCTCAATTCTTGTAAACTTATGAAGGGCTGTTTTGTGACCCAGTATGTGATCTATCTTGGGGAATGTTCCATGTGCACTCGAGAAGAAAGTATATTCTGTTGCTTTGGGATGCAGAGTTCTAAATATATCTGTCAAGTCCATCTGATCCAATGTATCATTTAGGGCCCTTGTTTCTTTATTGACCATGTGTCTAGATGATCTATCCATTTCTGTTAAGTGGGGTGTTAAAGTCCCCTGCAGTTACCACATTCTTATCAATAAGGTTGCTTGTGTTTGTGAGTAATTGTTTTATATATTTGGGGGCTCCCGTATTCGGCACATAGACATTTATAATTGTTAGCTCTTCCTGATGGATAGACCCTGTAATTATTATATAATGCCCTTCTTCATCTCTTATTACAGCCTTTAATTTAAAGTCTAGTTTGTCTGATATAAGTATGGCTACTCCAGCTTCCTTTTGACTTCCAGTAGCATGATAAATAGTTCTCCATCCCTTCACTTTCAATCTGAAGGTGTCCTCAGGTCTAAAATGAGTCTCTTGTAGACAGAAAATAGATTGGTCTTGTTTTTTATCCATTCTGATACCCTATGTTTTTGGTTGGTGCAATTAGTCCATTTACATTCAGTGTTATTATAGAAAGATACAGGTTTAGAGTCATTGTGATGTCTGTAGTTTTCATGCTTGTAGCGATGTCTCTGGTACTTAGTTTCACAGGATCCCCCTTAGGATCTCTTGTAGGGCTGGTTTAGCGGTGACGAATTCCTTCAGTTTTTGTTTGTTTGGGAAGACCTTTATCTCTCCTTCTATTCTAAATGACAGACTTGCTGGATAAAGAATTCTCGGCTGCATATTTTTTCTGTTCATCACATTGAAGATTTCCTGCTGTTCCTTTCTGGCCTGCCAAGTTTCAGTAGAGAGGTCGGTCATGAGTCTTATAGGTCTCCCTTTATATGTTAGAGCGTGTTTATCACTAGCTGCTTTCAGAATTTTCTCTTTATCCTTGTATTTTGCCAGTTTCACTATGACATGTCATGCAGAAGATGGATCAAGTTACGTCTGAAGGGAGTTCTCTGTGCCTCTTGGATTTCAATGCCTTTTTCCTTACCCAGTTCAGGGAAGTTCTCAACTATTATTTCTTCAAGTACACCTTCAGCACCTTTCCCTCTCTCTTCCTCCTCTGGAATACCAATTATGTGTAGATTATTTCTCTTTAGTGCATCACCAGTTCTCTAATTCTTCCCTCATACTCCTGGATTTTTTTATCTCCTTTTTTCTCAGCTTCCTCTTTTTCCATAATTTTATCTTCTAGTTCACCTATTCTCTCCTCTGCCTCTTCAGTCCGAGCTGTGGTTGTCTCCATTTTATTTTGCAGCTCGTTTATAGCATTTTTTAGCTCCTCCTGACTGTTCCTTAGTCCCTTGATCTCTGTAGCAAGAGATTCTCTGCTGTCCTCTATACTGTTTTCAAGCCTGGTGATAATTCACTTTCTGTTATATTGTTTAAATCCTTTTTGATCAGTTCGTTAGCTGTCGTTATTTCCTGGAGATTCTTTTGAGGGGAAATCTTCAGTTTCGTCATTTTGGATAGTGCCTGGAGTGGTGCGTGACTGTGGGGCACTTCCCCTGTGCTGTTTTGAACAACTTGCGTTGGTGGGCGGGGCCGCAGTCAGCCCTGATGTCTCCCCCCAGCCCACCGCTGGGGCCACAGTCAGACTGGTGTGTGCCTTCTCTTCCCCTCTCCTAGAGGTGGGATTCACTGTGGGGTGGCCTGGCCTGTCTGGGCTACCTGCACACTGCCAGGCTTGTGGTGCTGGGGATCTGACGTATTAGCTGGGGTGGATCGGCAAGGTGCACAGGGGCGGAAGGGGCAGTCTCAGCTTGCTTATCCTTTGGTGATCTGCTTCAGGAGGGGCCCTGCGGCACCAGGAGGGAGTCAGACCCGCCGGAGGGATGGATCCGCAGAAGAACAGCGTTGGGTGTTTGCGGTGCAAGCAAGTTCCATGAGGGGAACCGGTTCCCTTTGGGATTTTGGCTGGGGGATGGGGGAGGGAGATGGCACTGGCAAGCACCTTTGTTCCCCGCCAAGCTGAGCTCTGTCATCCAGGGCTCAACAACTCTCCCTCCCATTGTCCTTCCACCCTCCTGCTCTCCGAGCACAGCTGTTAGCTTAAAACCTTCCAGATGTTAAGTCCCGCTTGCTGTCCGAACACACTCCGTCTGGCCCCTCCGCTTTTGCAAGCTGGACTCGGGGGCTCTGCTTGGCTGGCGGGCCACCCCTCTGCCCCGGCTCCCTCCCGCCGGACCGTGTAGTGTGCACCGCCTTGCGGCCCTTCCTACCATCTTCCTTGGGCCTCTCATCTATGCTTGGCTCCAGAGAATCCATTCTACTAGTCTTCTGGCAGTTTTCTGGGTTATTTAGGCAGGTGTAGGTGGAATCTAAGTGATCCGCAGGACGCGGTGAGCCCAGCATCCTCCTACGCCGCCATCTTCCCTCCTGAATCCTTGAATTATCTTATAAATTAGAGGAACTTCTTAAGAATAATCCCCAAAATGAGTTATATAATTGTAACAAGTATATGAACTTCCCAGATTATTGTCCTTAAAAGGATAGCATTCATTATACATAATAGTTATACTGGATAATGCTTTACACTTTTTTGTTTGTTTGTTTGTTTGTTTGTTGTTTGTTTCAAGTTACAACTTCTCATTGCTTGGGAGGCTTCCCTGCCCTCTTAGAGTTGACAATCTACAAAGGATTTAAACAGATCTGAAATGTTTAATGAAGGAGTTGGGTGACTACACTGGGTATGTGATAGGGGTGTGTGCATCTTTGGAAGCCAGGGAGGAGTAATGTTCATAAGAGAACATTTGACTCTTGAAGGTTTCATAAATTTATTTAGTAGCAGTTCTAGATGGTGCTTTTACATTCCATTTTATCATAAATTTTGCTCTAGTATGTTGTTTCTTTCTGCACATTTTGAAAGCTGAGTGGAAAATTCTACCCTTTCTAATAGGTATTCATAGGACAGTTTTCTTCAAGGCATCCTGGTCCTAACACCATTGGCGTTGTTTCCTGATATTTTAAAAGTTCTTTGGTCGACAGTTCTTTGCTTATTATTTGCTTAACTCCCTGGGAACTGTGCACTTAAACCATAAACCCCTCTCTTCTAAACAGGGCCTCACATTACCACCTTTGCCAAAGGCCAGGAAGGATATATCGTGGTGCTACATCATGCATTTGAATATGAACTGACATAGATATATAATACGGTTTAGTGGAAATAGTTGATGTTGTCTGAATGATAACTCTTGACCTGAGAAGCTCTGAAGTAATGAAAGGGGGATAAATTTGCATGATTTGTGCCATAAGCAATATTTATAATGTAAGAGGGCTTTAAAGATTAATACATTCCCACAGCTACACATGAAAGGCACAGGAAAGGTTTTTCGATGATCATCCAAGTACACTATTTATTTGCAATGCTTTCATCTAAAATATTTTCTTAGTTTTTTTTCCTTTCCCCCATTAATTTAGTATACAAAAGGGACATTGATATCTCCCCAATTTCAAAATATTCTCAGCAAGTTTAACTCTTTTAATCAAAGAGAAGAGGCACATGTTGAAGAAATAGTTGATTGATTGCCTCTCATTAGTTAAATGGCCTACGGTATTTTGTAAGTTCTTGTATCATTAACTCCTTATTTTGAGAATCAAATAGCTTGAAGTATTTTTCACAAAATGGTTACATTATTGCTTTATCTAATTATCAATCTGTTGAAGAAAAATTGATTTATAAATCCCCTAAGAAAGTATATAATTACAGAGCTTGAGAATTCAAGTCTGAGGTAGACAAAACACTTAAAGATGGTCCTCAGAATAATATCTTATGAATTACTTCTCATACACTTTTAACTTTCTATCTAAATATATGGAAAGTTTCCAAAATGGCTTCATCCTCCTCATTTTTCCCATCGAAAAATTAAACGATCGTAGGTGCACTGCTAAAATGAAAAGGTTGGTGAGAAGAAGCATTAAAGAAAGGGTTCAACAGAAATTTATGCATTAAGTCAGCTTTAATCCCTATGGATATTGTGGTTTTGATTCCTTTGGCAAATGATGTTGTTAAAATATAGTTGTGTCTGCCCGCTTCCAAAACAGCTGAAACTAATTGAAAAGCAAAGAATCCTGTCAGTCAAACATTAGATTTTCTTCATAGTGTCAAAATGCTTTCACTGAAGATACAGAGGAGAATGTTTATTCTAGAAATGCGCACAGAGGATGAAAAGCCTGCCTGCCACACTGGCTTACACAGTAGCCTGCTTCCATCACAAGCCTTGTGTAAGGGACCTATTTTCATCCTCTTTTTGGCAGATTATATCTCAATGAGAAAAGAATCGTGGATATTATGACTTACTTTATAATATTCCTCTGAGGGAAAAATAAATTCATTCTCCCTTATCTCATGTCTCATGAAGCATGATCTAATATTGCTTCCATTTTACAAATGAGGGAGATTATGTAGGAAATTTAGCCAGGCTAATACAAGAAATAAGCAGGACCAGGACTAGTGGTCTCTTACCTTTTTAAATTTTTCTTACATATTTGACAGTAATTTTCTCTGGGATCAGCTGCAAAATCTTGAAGAGTAATTTAAGAAAAATATTTCTATTTTCCTTTTAGAGGCACACACAGCATGTAAAAACGACAGTTAATTAAGGATAATCACTTGGACCCATTTTAGGGTTTTTAAGAACAGTAAGATTTGTACAAACAATGTAAAAATATATCTAATAATTCAGTTATTATAGCAAATAAAATGGGTCCAGATTAAATCATTTCCCAAGCATTATGCTCTTGACTTAAAATCGAAAGACTGTTTTTCTCCAGATGGTCTCTATTTCATCCTAGAAGCTTTGAAGGATAAGCTTGCTTACTGCCACTATGAACATCTATTTTCAGTTGAGCACTATAGACTCCCTGGAAAGATCTCTCAGCTTTATTAACCTAAACTTAATAGGAAAATTCACATTATCTCTACTTTGTTTCCATCACACCTGACAGCATATACTATAGCTAAAATTCCATGCTGTAGAATCAGTCAGTTCTAAAGTTTTACTCTTTAGTTGCATATTGGGTACACCACTGCCCTCTTGAAGCATAACCATGTACATATTTGTAAAGCAAAGCTAACACTGCTCTTGTGTTACAAAATTATTGTTAGGATTTGAATAATAAAATGCACCATGATGTTGAGCCCTATGACAGGCTCTGCACAGACAGTGTGAAGCCTGCTTGGGATTCTCTCTCTCTCCCTCCCTCCCTCTCTCTCTCCCTCTCTCTCTCTTTCTCTCTCAAAGTAAATGATATACAAATTAAAAAAAAAAATCTTCCAATAAACAGAATTCCAGAGCCAGAAGGCTTCCCAAGGGAATTCTACCAGACATTTAAAGAAGAGTTACTACCTATTATTCTCAAAATGTTACAAAAAATAGAAATAGAAAGAGAACTTCCAAACTTATGCTATGAAGCCGGAATTACCTTGATTCTAAAACCAGACAAAGATCCCACTAAAAAGGAGAATTATAGGCCAATACTCCTGATGAACATGGATGCAAAAATTCTCAACAAGATAGTAGCAAATTGAATTCAGCAGTACATTAAAAATAATTATTCACCATGATCAAGTGGTATTTATTCCTGGGTTGCAGGACTGGTTCAATATTCACAAATCAATCAACGCAATATATCACATTAATAGAAGAAAGAATAGGAAACATATGATCCTGTCAATTGATGCAGATAAATAATTTGAGAAAATACAGCATCCATTCTTGATAAAAATTCTCAACAAAGTAGGGATAGATCGAATATACCTCAACATCATAACAACCATAAACAAAAGACCCACAGCTCATATCACCCGCAGTGTGGAAAAATAGAGACTCTCCGCTATGGTCAGGAACAAGACAAGGATATCCATTCTTACCATTACTATTTAACATAGTATTTAAAGTCTAACTTCAGCAATAAAACAACAAAAAGAAATCAAAGGCAACCAAATTGGCAAGGAAGAAGTCAAACTTTCACTGTTTGCAGATGACATGATCCTCTGTAGATAACCCCAAAGACTCCACCAAAGAATTACTAGAACTAAATAATTCAGCAAAGTCACAGTATATAAAATCAACATGCAGAAACCTGTTTCATTTCAATACACCAAAAACAAAGCAGCAGGGAAAGAAATCAAGGAACCTATCCCATTTGCAATTGCACCAAAAACAAGATACCTAGAAATAAACCTAATTAAACAGGTAAAAGATCTGTACTCTGAATACTATAGAACACTTAGGAAAGAAATTTAAGAGGTCACAAACAAATGGAAAATAATTCCGTACTCATGGATTGGAAGAAAAAACATTGTTAAACTACCCAAAGCAATCTACACATTAAAAAAAATAATGTTTTTTATTTATTTTTGAGAGACAGAGAATAAGCGGGGGCGGGGGGGGGGGCAGAGAAAGAGGAAGACACAGAATCTGAAGCAGGCTCCAGGTCCTGAACTGTCAGCACAGAGCCCAATGCAAGGATGGAACCCACAAACCATGAGATCATGACACTTAACCAAGCCACCCAGGTGCCCCAGGCAATCTGCACATTTAATGCAAACCCTTTCAAAATACCACAAGCAGTTTTGCAGAGCTAGAATAAACAATCTTAAAATTTGTATGAAACCAAATAAGGCCCCGAATAGCCAAAACAATCCTGGAAAAGAAAAACAAAAGTGGAGGCATCACGATTCCAGATTTCAAGCTGTATTACAAAACTGTACTCATCAAGGCAGTATGGTACAGTCACTAAAACAGACAGATCAATGGAACATAATAGAAAATCCAGAAGTGGACCCCAAACTATTTGGTCAACTAATCTCTGAAAAGCAGGAAAGATTATCCAAGGAAAAAATACAGTCCCTCCAACAAATGATGTTGGGAAAAATGGATGGTAACATGCAGAAGAATGAAACTGGACCATTTTCTTACACCATACACAGAAATAAATTCAAAATGGATGAAAGACCTCAATGTGAGACAGGACACCATCGAAGTCCTAGAGGAGAACACAGGCAACAACCTCTTTGACCTCGGCTGGAGTAACTTCTTACCAGATATGTCTTCTGAAGCAAGGGAAACAAAAGCAAAAATGAACTATTGTTACTTCATCAAGATAAAAAAGCTTCTGCATGGTGAAGAAAACAATAAACAAAGCTAAAAGCTTATGGAATGTGAGAAGACATATGCAAATGACATCTCTCATAAAGGGTTAGTATCCAAAATTTATAAAGAACTTCTCAAACTCAACACCCCCCCCCAAAAAAAACCCCAAATAACTCAGTTAAGAAATAGGCAGAAGACATAGTATAGACACTTTTCCAAAGAATACATCCAGATGGCTACAGACACAAGAGAAGATGTTCAACATCGCTCATTATCAGGAAAATACCAATCAAAACCATGATGAGGTATCACCTCACACCTGTCAGAATGAGTGAAATTAACAAAATGAGAAACAAAAGATAATGGCAAGGATGCAGAAAAAGGGCGACCCTCTTGCGTTGTTGGTGGGAATGTAAACTGGTGCAGCCACTCTGAAGAACAGTATCGAGTTTCCTTAAACTAAAGCTAGAACTACCCTATGGTACAGCAATTGCACTGTTAGGTATTTACTCAAAGGATACAAAAAACACAGGTTCAAAGGGGTACATGTTCCCCGTTGTTTACAGTAGCCAAACTATGGAGAGAGCCCAAATGTCCATTGACTGATGAATGGAGAAAGAAGAGGTGCTGTGTGTGTGTGTGTGTGTGCGCGTGTGTGCGTGCGTGTGATGGAAGATTACCCAGCCATCAAAAAGAATGAAATCTTGCCATTTGCAGTGACGTGGATGGAGCTAGAAGGTTATTACGCTAAGTGAAATAAGTCAATCAGAGAAAGACAAATACCATGTGATTTAACTCACATGCATAATTTAAGAAACAAACCATTTGAATATATGTAAATGGGGCGAAAGAGAAGAGAGAGAAACAAACCACAAGAGACTCTTCATGATAGAGAACAAACTATGGGTTGACAGAGGAAGATGGGTAGGAGATGGGCCAGAAGAGTGATGGGTACTAAGGAGGCATTTGTTGTGATGAGCACTGGGTGTTGTATGTAAAGAATAAATCACTGAGTTCTACAAAGAAAATGAAAAATAAAATAAAAAATAAAAATTTCTGTTGTCTTACAAATAAATAAAAATAATTCATACTGCAACTTAGAATGAATATAATGTAGATGAAAGTACTTTAAACTTTAAACATGTGCCAAGTTAAGAAGTTAAAGCTCATACTGGGAATAAGAGCTGGCTCTTATTATGGTGTCCCAGTGCATAATACTGTAATATTTAGTTGCATTTATGTACTTGAAATGACAATGTGATTTTGAAAATGCCCCGGAATACAGTAATTTGCAGATGGATATGATCTGCTTATAAACAAGAGCTACTGTTAGGAGGATTCTATGTCTCCTAAAAGCTGTCGTTACCTGTCATGAAGAATATGAATAAATGTAAAGAAAATAATCACGGAAAAATAATCACTCACACAAATATTATGCTGCCAGCATCACAGATCCCCATTAGGAATGAGGAGGTCAGCTTGAAGAAGAACTCAGGTAGGACGAGAATAATTTTTATTATTTCTTTTCACTCCCAAACTGAACTTTCACCATTCTGAACGAGGAGTCTTGAAATTCAACCTCCCTTCTAGGGCTTTAATAAACATAGGCAGGGTTTATTTCCATTTCTTTCAGAGTCTGGAGTGAAAAATGTTCAAACACCACATGAAAGACCTTGCTCATAGGATTTCCAGCTGAGACTGGAGCCTGAAGTGCTGAAAATTCTCACAAGAGATCCAGGCCTTCATGATATTTCCAGACAAACCCGAATGTCCCAGGGGACAGGGGTAAACTTAAGGTGAGCATTTGGAGGCTCTCACTGGTATACCCAGTTCCTTTCCAGTTTGTCCCACACAAAGGGTAGCCATGGAGAGCTCTAGACAAGTTTTCTGGATGATAGTTTGCATTTGCTGCATTATTGACATCACTCACTATGCTCCGGATAGGAAAGGAATGGATATTTTTCACTTAATGTCAAATGTTAACTACATTGTGGAAGATGGAGCTTCCTCTTTTTTTTTTTTTTTTTTTTTTTTCTTTCAATGACCTCTCTTCAACAAGAGCTGGTGGAAAATGAAGCGTTACCTGCCTTAATAGTTTGAATCTCCTGCACAGGGTGCTTCAGTGATATTTTAGAGTCTATTAAGAGGGACTCAAAATTACACAGCAGGAAGTCAACACCAGATAATTCCCTATAAGCTCTGTTTCCTAGATCATGAAAAAGAAAAATAGAAGTGTGTTACTTATTAGTTTCTTCTGTTGTTGCTCTATTGATGTAAGATATGCTCTTCCTTACTAACAAATTATTAGGTTTGTCAATGGCATAACCAAGTAAATGGCCATAAGTGTTAAAGAAATGGGATTCATATAAAGTCATGATTATTGAAATAATAGGGCAGGTAAATACAGACTTTAGTTTTAAAAGTAAGATATATTGTAACAATATTTTAAGATATGTTGGTAACTTTTCTTAAGAAATAATCACTATTTTAAATGATTTTTTAAATTGTTTTAAATCAATTTTAAATGATTTGTTTTTTAAAAGCAAATGATTGTTTTTAAAATAATGTGCTAGGGAGGGGCACCTGGATGGCTCAGTCGGTTAAGCCTCTGACTTCAGCTCAGGTCATGAACTCGCAGTCTGTGAGTTCGATCCCCCTGTCGGTCTCTGTGCTGACAGCTTGGAGCCTGGAGCCTGCTTCGGATTCCGTGTCTCCCTCTCTCTCTGCCCCTGCCCCTGCCCCGCCCACGCTCTGTCTCTCTCTGTCTCTCAAAAATACATAAACGTTAAAAAAAAATTAAAATAGTGTGATAGGGAAAACATAAGCATGTGATTCCTTTCATAGTCAAACTTCTTTGGGGATGTATGTATCCTTGCATCATAAACATTTTTATTGATAACCTGATTTCATACTCCACCATCATCTAGAGGTTGACCTTGTCAGGCACAAAACTGGGAAAAAGAGCGCTTTCCCTGTGATGTTTGTTTTAGAATGTGAAACAGAGAATTTATACATAAGAATGATTTTATTGATTTCTATTTGACTTTGAGCTATAGTAAAAACACAAAGATGTTACAGAGGCATGCAAGCACAGATTTCTATATGGATACTCATTATATCATTTCTAACTAAATCTCGTCTTTTGAAAGATAGCTCTCTTCCTAGGATATATTGAGTTTATTTTAAAGCAGTCTTGATTTTATGTCTGTGGCATCAAATTAAGCAGAATAAATACTATAATGTTTAAATCATATCTTAAATCATATCCTAATGTTACTGTGGGCAAAAACATGAGTAAAAAGACAGTAGTGTCACATTTGTTCATATATATATATATATATATATATATATATATATATGATACATATACATATATATATATGATACATATACATATATATATATGATACATATACATATATATATATGATACATATACATATATATATGATACATATACATATATATATATATGATACATATACATATATATATGATACAAAATTAGTTCTGGTTATAAACTTTCTTATACTCTTCCCAGAATGGTTGATAACTGATGTTTGGCAAATGGATATACAAGACAGGTGGGATGGGCTATTAAATGTGCGGGTGCAGGCGGAAAGCAAATTTATTTTTCTTATGACTTCATGCTTAACCCCATCCTCTTCATTCAGTCTTCTGACCCCATATACTTTCCCCCCTCTCGCCTCCTTGGTTGAAATACCAATTCTCATATATTTTTTTATCATTTCACTTAACAAAATGTTAGTGCTGCTAGAGTAACCAACATCCAGGTTTGCCCAAAACTGAGGAGTTTCCTGAGATATGGGACTCTCGGTGCCAAAGCCTGGAATAACTAACTGGGATGGTTAGTCAACCTAAATGAACAACCTAGAAATCATGTGCCTCCCTCAGGTCTAACTTCCTCAGGTCTAACTCAGACTCAAAACTCTCCTGTGCGAGAGGCTCTTATGGTCTGATTTTGCCTTATTTCTCACCTTGCTATTCTACTGCTTTCCCACTCACAAAGCTGCATTTGGCTGCCCCAGGTTTGACTTGGAAAGGGACAGAAAGGTCAGCCAAAACTGGTTCAGGTGAAATCTGTATCAGTGACCTCTGAAAGGACCCTGCCTTTTCTTACATCCTTGAAATCAATTTCACCAGATGCAAAGGAAAGATCTCACTCATTTATTCTTCCTAATACTCCCCTACAGAATGTCAAGGATTTGGGAAGAACTCGCTTCATTTTGTCTTGCAATAATTCATTCTCATGTTCAGGAAATGCAGTGCAAATGAAGTATGCATTAGCCACAAGCTATGTTGCCCTAATGTGAGTCTTCCAGAAGACCTCAAGAAGTGAGGATGGCCCATTGAGATATATTGTTGATGTTGGATTTATCCCCTTGACAAGTTTTTAAGAATAATGTGAAAACCTATTTATTGGGGAAGAGGAGAGAGAGGGGGATGACTAGGGAGAATTGTGGGCTCCCAGCTACAGTTCTTCTGTTACCGAACAAGGGATGATCTTAAGCAATGATCGCACTGCCTTTCACTGGTTGAAAAAGAAATGTCAATTACTGATAAATAAAAGTGAGACTTTCCTTCTGGACCCATGATTATAAATTGTCTGTGGGGTTTGTCAGTTTGTAGACTATCCGGGAAACTCACAACCATGGAAACATTCATATTTTAAAATATTATCAAAGGCATCCACACTTTACTGTCAAGACAAAAGCTCCCTGGAAGGGCAAACAATCAAGTCCCAGATTTCTAAGAGTCTCTATTTATTTCTCCCATGTTTATCCACTTCTTTTCTGGATTGTTTCAGGATTTTAAATTTCCTCCTGATTGCTTAACTCACTTTACCTTTACCATTCCACAGTACTTGCAAAAATAGTGTTCACACTTGGATGTAAGTCTTTTTGAGAAATCAGGACATTTCCTATAATGATTGAGTGAAATTTAAGATGAATCTTAGATATAAATTCAAGCTCACTCCATGAGATTGAAAAACAAGGCAAGATCTCAGCTTATTATATTGGCTATATTTATACCTAAATTGATTTCAACCCAAGTTTTGACTATTTTCTATACTTATATAAATAATTTCAAATGTTTTCTGCTATAGGAACTTAAATCACATTTTATAAAAATAGACAATATTTGGAAAGAAGAAGGTATTAATCTCATACCAATTACTACTTACCATTCAATTCTTATCACTCAGTGGGGAGGTGTTTATCTTTGGTCAACAGAACTGGCCTACAGTCTGACTTGTAAAATAGGTCTAAAATAACTGGGGTGATCCTTTATTTTTTCTCTAAAGCAAAGCAGTTTTAAAATGAATAGGATCACTAAAAATATTTAAAATCAAGTAATTTGGGGGACACCTGGGTCGTTCAGTTAGTTAAGCATCCGACTTCAGCTCAGGCCATGATTTGATGGTTTGTGAGTTCAAGCCCCGCAATGGGCTCTTTCCTGACAGCTCAGAGCCTGAAGCCTGCTTCGGATTCTGTGTCCCTCTCTCTGCCTCTTGCCCACTCATACTCTGTCTCTGTTTCTGTCTCTGTCTCTCTGTCTCTGTCACACAAGTAAATAAACATTTAAAAAATTTTAAAAATTATAACAAATAATAAAATAATTTTTTAACATTCGGTGATCCAAAAAATTATTTTAATATATTGGTAGATCTATAAATTAGTCTTAATAAAGTTTTAATTTCAGAAATAAAAATACCCATAACATAATTAGTTATTATAAAGAAAAACAAGAAAGTTCATTATATTGATATCCATATTCATATTATATCATATTACATTACATGTATATATTGATATGTACATTTATAATGCATACTATATAATTACATATTATATGTTATATTCATATTATTTTTGTATTTATGTTTTTATATTGATGTTCTCAACATTTAAGAATAAGTTGATTAATTGCTCTTGAGTCTTATTCCTACAATTAAAACAGAGTCTTAATCATATTTTAGTTTCTTAGCCATTCAGAAATATCTCAGTGGAATTTTTTCTAATTAATACATGTTGACATGATTTTATTATTTTAATATTTTCGTAAAATTATTTGCAACTTTCTTCAAAATTGAACTTTATGGCTACTAAATAAATACATACATAGGTATATATATACCTATTAACAAATAAATCTTCAATTGATTATTTTCTGTAGATCATAATGTTTTTAACTCTGTAGGTGTTAGGATACTTACCAAACTCACAACACATTTTGCTGAGAGAATATTCTCCTTTTAAATTTTATTTAAATATAAATTAAATCCTACAATAATTAATTTTACAAGGAAGACTTGCCAAATTAATTATTGCCATTTATTCTTTCGAATGTTTTGCAAAATACAGATATTGCACTACCAAAGGCTTTCTCGATTTCAAACTAAAGACAAGCAAAAGAGCTTTTGGCTTTTGGTTGGGAGAAGGCCAAGGTGCAACTCTCTTTGGTCTTCTGGAATCGACACCATGCTGCCTAAATTCGACCCCAAGAAGATCAAAGTCATAATGCCATGTCTGTCCTGGCCCCAAGATCCAGGCCACTGGGTCTGTCTCTAAAAATGGTAGGTGATGACATCGGCACGGCGACTGGTGATTGGAAGGATCTGAGGATGACAGTGAAACTGACAGTTCAGAACAGACAGGTCCAGATTGAAGAGCTACCTCTGCCTCTGCCCTGATTATCAAAGTCCTCAAGGAACCGCCAAGAGACAGAAAGAAGCAGAAAAACATTAAGCACGGTGGAAATAATCACTTTTGATGAGATTGTCAACATTGCCTGACAGAGGCAGCACCAATCTTTAGCCAGAGAACTCTCTGGAACCATTTAAGAGATCCTGGACTCCCCGATCTGTGGCTGCAATGGTGATGACCGTGACCCTCAGGATATGATAGGAGACCTGAATAGTGGTGCAGTGGAATGCCCAGCTAGTTAAGAACTAGAAATGAAAATAATATTTCAAAGGATCATTTGACAACCTAAAACAAACAACAACAAAAAAAGACAAGCAAAAGAATGTGAAAATATGAGAAAATATGTATGTATTTTTGAAGTACTTTTTGGCATTCAAGGTCAGCTTCATCTCAGACTTCTCTTATTTAGTTATCCTAGACTTATGTATATCAAATAATTATAAATATAGGCAACTATAGTAACTAGAGCATCCCTATGTCATGGACACAGTTATAAGTTATGTCTACACACAAAATAAACAACCTTAAGTACATTTCTGCTCCAAATCTCTTAATTTCTATATATTCCATCGTTATCAAACTAAGTTTCTGATTTTTTTTTTACTTTAAACTGAATTTGACATGCATATTGTCACCTCAAAACCAAATAATTCTATCATCTATTGAACTTTTTAATTGAATTGCAACAGCATTCACAATGCTTTGTTTTCAGCAAAATGCACATCAAAGACTTTAATTCTATTAATAGAATTAAAAACGTTAAACCATTATGAAATTAGTCCATTTTCTAATTAAATCATCTCCTAGAGTGACATTAATCTGGCATATCTAACTATTTGCAAAGTCCTATTTACAGTCGAACACATTAACAGAGATTGTTTTATTTTCTTGTGCATTCCCAGGAAAACTTGAAGTAGAAAGTAAGAGACATTAATTTAGAACAGTCACTTGATGTAAATGAAATGTCAAGCTTCACAGGATGGTATGTAAATGCACTTTCCATAGCTATATGTGTTTAATAGCTGTGATTGTCATAGTCTCCTAAATAGTGTATTAGTTATCTCTTGCTACATAATACATTTTCTCAAAATTCTAGTTGAAACAGCTCAGTTTTTGAGCATTGAAAGTCTAGGAACAGATTAACTGGGTGGTTCTGGCTCCGGATCTCTCACAAGGTTGTAATCAAGCTGTTGGCAGGGTCTGCAATTATTTGAAGACTCACCTAGGGCTGGAGAATTTGCTAGCGTGCTCACTTCCATAGTAGCTGGCAGGCCACAGTTCCTGTCTGGCTATTGGCCAGAGGCTTTAGTCTCTCCCTATGTGAGCCTCTTCATAGCAGCTGTTTTCCCCAGAACAAGAAGAGAGAGAAAGAGAGAGAGAGGAAAAAAGAGAATGAGTAGGTGCTCAAGATGAAAATCATAGTCTTTTCTAACCTAATTTTGTATGTGACATGCCATCATTTCTGCTGTTTGTCATACTGACCAGCCTTTATGTGGAGGGGACTATACTTGGGTAGGAATACCAGGAGACAGAGGTCACTGGGCACCTTCACAGAGGCTAGGCCAACTTGGAAACACAACTACTAACTTTTTGTTTTTATTTATTTTTTGTATTATTTAAATACTAGTTAGTTAACATATAGTGTAATAATGATTTCAGGAATAGAATTTAGTGCTTGTTCCTTACATACAACACCCAGTGCTCATCCCAACAAGTGCCCTCCTTAATGTCCATCACCCATTTAGCCCATCCCCCACCCAATACCCCGCCAGCAACCCTCCGTTTGTTCTCTGCATTTAAGAGTCTCTTATGATTTGTTGCCCTCTCTGTTTTTATCTTATGTTTCTTCCCTTCCCCTATGTTCATCTGTTTTGTTTCTGAAATGCCACAGATGAGTGAAGTCATATGATATTTGTCTTTCTCTGACTGACTTATTTTGCTTAGCACTCTTTGAAAGTAGGTGAAAATTCTAGATTTCAACTGGCATAGGTGTCACGGCACTCCTTGTGGACTGTGGGAAAGGTTAACTGACATTTGCACAAAAACACACGTATTGTCAACTTTCCAGAGAAACGGAAAATGCAGTGCCTAATTTTTTTCTCAAATATTTATTTTTGTTTTCTTGAATTCATTGCAATCAAAAGAGTTCTTTAAAAAAAATGTGTTGCCGCACAATGAAATAAATAGCTTTAGAATGATATCATGTAAATAATGACCAAAAAAACTCCAGAGCAAGTGTGTTCAGACAGCTATCTCTGTTTGACGGCTCAACAGCAAAGCCTGCATCCCCACGCATATCACGGAGAAACCAAATCTACAATTCTTCAGACTCACCACCGAGCCATCAAATGGTGACCAGGCAAACTTATGCCTACTGCAGGCTGAAGCATGGACAGTGATGTGACCAGCTGGTGCAAGTGGCCAGCCAGGGTGAAGAAGTTATTTCAGCCCCCTTCCTCCAAGGAGAGCACAAGAGTTAACTCCCCCTCACTGCTGGTGTCTCAGAGTACTAGTTATTTTATTCAAGTGTTCTTCAAGAAGAGTTTAGTGCTTTGGGGAAAGGGCAGAGAGAATAGGGATAGATATAGGTAATCATCCTTTAGATAGAAGCACCTTTTACAGTGAGAACTCTGTTAAGTGCATGTGATTCTCCTAAATTATTATGGAGACCACGCGAGAAACTAGGAGTATTACCAAACCCATCTTAATTTATCATTGTGTAATCATAAGCAAAATGCAATGGTGCACTAATAATGCTTTATTTAAAGCAAATAAAAATCCAGAACAGATGCTAAACCGAATGGCATCCGAGGCTGATGGCAATACACCCAGATTGTCCTGGAAGAGTCAGTGTACCATCACTGATCACTTTAATAGCCTTATATTTTGGCTAAGGAGTGGAGCCGAATGTCTGTTCCCATACATATTATGAGGATAGCATTTCTAAAACATTTCATGTTAGTAATTAATCTGTGACCAATATCGTTCCTGGTAAATGCATTATCACAAACTGGAAGTCATAGGAAGAGTGGCAAAGATTGGGCTAAAAGTATCTGTTTTTATATCCGTTTCGTTTGAAAATGCAAACCATAAAGTCATTCCAGTCATACTATGTTTGTCTCAGAAATAGAGATATTTTCATACTATGAGAGGATGTTTTTAATAAGGGTGTAAACATTAGATTAGTAGAAAGATGGTAAACAATTTGAACAAACATCAAGTAATAAATGGCTGTTTGGGCAGATGTTAATTACATACCTATTTCTAATACTTTAAAGAGTGTTTGATAAGCTTGGAGACATTTTGAGTCATTTCCATGAGAATCTTGGTATGTCTCCAAAGAGGAATTAAAATTCAGGGAATAGAATTCCCACTGGATAGTCATGAGACCTGAGATACACCCTCTCTCTGATGTTAATATGTGATTCAGTCAAGAGAATACTGCATTTCCTCAATCTAATGGCTCATAAGCTCTAAAAGTTTGTTTTTTTTTTCAATACTACACTGTATGTTAACTAACTTGAATTTAAATAAATATATTTAAAAACAAGTAAAAGTTATTTTTTTAAAAAGTACCATTATGGGGGCACCTGAGTGGCTCAGTCAGTTGAACATCTGACTCTTAATTTCGGCTCAGGTCACGATCCCAGATCCCATAATTGTGGGATGATCGAGTCCCACATCAGATTCTGCACTGAGCATGGAGCCTGCTTAAAATTTTGTCTCCCTCTCTCCCTCTGCCCCTCTTCCCTACTTGTGCTCTAACAGAGAAATAAATAAATAAATAAATAAATGTACCATTATGAAAAATTTCAAGCACAAAGAAAATCTATGCACCTACTACTAAAATTTAACAAATGCAGAGATTTTATCATGGGAATTGATGGGTTGGGAGAATTTTCAGTATTACTAGATACTAAAAGTTGAACTCTAGTACACATTACAGCAATATAGTCTTACTTGTTTTTTCCAGAATTCGATTTTTCTATCAATTTATGTAGTATATTATTGTATTAATTTTAATTTACCTAGTATTAGAAACTGAGCATGTATTAATATAGTTATGGAACTGCAGGGTTTTCATTTCTGTCTTAGCTGTTCATATCCTTTACGTTTCTACTGATGTATTTACCTATTTCTTCATGTGTAGAGATATCTTACAGGTGTTGTTTAGTAATTCTTTTACGCCAAAACAATTCAAATATTCTTTTCAAGTCAGTATTTGTCCTTTGTGACTCTGGCTTATTTTACTCAGCATATATTCTCCAGGTTTATCCACATGTTCACAAATTAAAGGATTTTCTTTTTTTTTTAAGGTGTAATGATATTCCGTTGAATCGATATACCACATTTTCTTTATCCATTCACCCATCAATAGATATTTAGTTGGTTCCCATGTCTTAGCTATTATAAATAATTCTGCATGCAACATGGAGCGCCTATATCTTTTCAATATCCTGATTTCAGTTCTTTTGTCTTGTCAGATCATATTAATTCTATTTTTAAGTTTTTTGAGAACTCTCTGTATTCCTTTCCAAAGCAGCTGCAACCTTTTACATTCTTAGCAGTAGTGTACAAGGGTTCCATTTTTCCCATAATCTCACCAACATCTGTTGTTGTTTCCATTATTATTATTATTATTATTGCTTTAATAATAGCCATCCTAAGTTGTGTGGTGTGAGATGATATTCATTATAGTTTTGATTTGCATTACCTCAGTAATAAATGATGTTGAACATCATTTCTTATACTTGTGGGCCATTTGTATGCCTTTGTGGAGAAGTGTCTATTCAGTTCCTTTTCCCATTTTTAAATTGGATTATTATTATTAATATTATCTTTCTACTGAGTTGCAGAAGATCTTTATGTATTTTGGAAATACTTCTTTTCAGATACATGGTTTGGAAATATTTTCTCCCATATTGTGGGTTTCCTTTTCATTCTGTTGTTTCCTTTGCTGTGAATTTTTTTTTTTTTTTAGTTTGACATAGTCCCACCTGTCAGTTTTGCTTTTGTTGCCTGAGCTTTTGATGTCAGAACCAAGAAGTCATTGCCAACACCTATGTCAAGAAGAGTGTTCCTTTTGTTTTCTTCTAGGAGTTTTACAGTTGCAGATCTCACATTTTTAAGACTTTAATCCATTTAGAGTTGAGTTTTGTGTAAGATAGGAATCCACTTGTATTTTTTTTTTTATATTCAGTAGTTTATCCCATACCTTTTGTGGAAGAGACTGTCCATTCCCCATTGTGTGTTCTTAGCACTCTTGTCAAAGATCAGTTGATCATATATGCACAGTTTTATTTGTGGCTCTCTGTGTGGTTTTCTTATATTGCCAGCATTATCAACTACATTTGTTGGTAGAAAAATTATATAAATATATAAGGATATGTATGTGTGTGTATATATATATATATTTGTATATATATATATATACATATATATATGAAATCTGTTTTAGTCATGATCATAGTAAGTGTATTGCTCTTACTAATATGAAATATAACTTTCTATGACTCTTGCATTTTCTCATTATTTGCACACAAATGTATGGTAATGACTATTTATATCCATCCTCCACTCACCTACCCCTCAATATCTTTGGCATCACTAGCTTGGAAGATGATAAGCAAAGAGATACCCATATGGTTAAAAATATTGTTCCTCAAATCCTTACCAGCCTCCCATTCTTTTGCTTGATCTCTCTGTCAATGCCTGTCTTATTTTAGCTTGGTCTTATGATGACTCAAATGTTCTTAGAATCATTCATTTTGTTCTCTCTAGTCAATGACTCTTCTGTCTCTGGAGTTTTTTACTTTTGCTGTTCTGTCCTCAAACTTGATGATGTGAGTTGGCCTTTAGGTCACCTCATTTTTCTCTCCTTCACCATTATTGGCTTGTCAATACTTCATTGTTTCCTCTGTACACATCATTTCTTTTACTCTCACCATCTTACTGTTTTCTACTCCTATTGTGACTGTTTTGAGGTAACAAAAAAATTCTACAATGCTTCTAGTATGATAAGACTTCACTTGGATGTATATTTTCACATTTTCATGGATAACTTTCTACTCTACTTTCCCATCTTTTTGAACTTGTCTCCAGGATCAGCTACAGAAAATAAAATTGAATTAAATCAAGTGATGAAACAAATTTTCTTTGTTCTGTGGCAGCTGGACACCATCCAGACTTTTTAGCAAGAACCTGTCATAAAACCTGCTTTCACAAAATATCTTTAGTGACAGCAGGGTGAAGAAATTGTAGGTTAGAGAAATTCAGGTATCAGATCTCAGGGGATTGTTGAAGGACACTAGAAGTCACATAATAATGATCACTTAGATCAGTGTTTGAAGAACAAAGAATCAAATCTGAAAAAAAAATTGTAGTAGGTAATATCATAGTTTAGTGAATGGTTTCACGGAGAGGGGTAGAGAGAACAGAAATCAAGCTGTCTATCATTCAGGTTTCCAGTGTGAGTAACCTAGAAAATGGAGTCAGAAAGAGAAACAGTTTTAGTTTGGATATTGCAACCGGATTTTTTTTAATATTTCAATTTTTGATTGAATGATCCATGTGGCCTTCAGATAGAGGTAACCAGCAACTCATTACAATTATAAGCAATTACACTGCAAGTCAGTCGAGAGTTGTAGAATGGAGCAATGAATTTTTGGAGTCATCCTTATACATGTGGGAGGATACTAATTACTTAAAAACTTACATGGAGAGAGCCACAAATACAAGTATCAGTGATTTGTCAATGTTTCTCTAGAAAGAATCCTTTTGTAGAATGTTGTTTTATTATCAAACAACTAATAGTATTAGTCAGTTTGTTCTATTCTAGGCATTTTAGGTTAGTTTTTTTTTTAAATACATGTGAGATTCTATAAGTTTTCTGGAGATGTCAAAATAATTTTGCATATGTCGACATTTAAAGAAAAGCAAGGGCAGGTCATGAGATGATTATAACAAAACCAACTCCACAGTTACAAATAAAACAAAAAGCAACATTTTTTTTTTAAATCAGTATTCAGATTTTCTGCCCTTAGCTGGATAATATTCAGCAGCAAAAATAGCCAATTGGAGAAAAAGAAGAGAGAAGAAACATGTTCACAAAATAATTTGACCCAACAATATTCTCTGATTGTTTATTTCCAAACGAGATACCAGAAGGATACCTCAAGGACACTTGTAGATTTGTAGAAATAAGGAACAAACACCACTCTGCATTTTTGCATACTAATTTGTCTCCTATATATTCTATAATTAAATTCTGTGACAGAGTCAGGCTTTGACCTAGCTGTAAAAGCAACCTGCTTAAGGACCAAGTGCTCTATTTTGATATACACTGAAGGACCTTCTGCTGGAAAACACGAATGAGCAGGCTACAGAAGAGTCAGTACCGAGGACTTTGAACCTCAGACCACACAAAGATGCGTGAACAGGCTGCCGTCCTACTTAAATTATCCATTCTTGTATTTTAGGTGCTGTGTGCAGTTCTTTGTAATCAAAACGTTCAAAATGTTTTCTGAATGAATGAATAAATTTTCCTTTACCAGTAATGACCTCTTTACCAAAATGGAAAGAACTTAATCATTACCAAAGTCTGGAAGGCCACTTTTCCCTAAAACTATATCTTCATCTCCCTGTTATTTTCCCCAGCCTTCTTATCTGGCTTAACTCTTTTGTAAGGGATTCCAAGAACAGTCACTGACACTTTGTAGAATTTAAGTAACATTTGGGGAATGAATGAATGAATGAATGAATGAATAAATGAATGGATGTATTCTACCATTTTGAGTGGGACCCTTAAACAGCTACTCCAAATGCAGAAGTTTTTTTTGTTTGTTTGTTTTTCTTATTTTGATTACTGTTAATATTAGTATCTTTACAGACTTCCAAAGGCATATTTTAATGAATCTCCCATATCCATTCAACATATAGTTACCTGACTTTGTATTCTCTAAGCCAGCATTTTAAATGTTGAATGATAAATTATGTGTAACCATGATATTCTGTGGTTTAGGGTGGGTTTTGTTAATCTTTATAGAACATTATGAAGTGGGTATTCTACTTATCCTCATTTTATCTATGAGGAAACTAAATATCAGATAAATTAAGTAACATCTCCAGTGAAAGAGACAAGATTTAAACTCAGATGTGGGAGCTGTAACTGTTTTTAATACCGTCATATTCTGGGGAAGCTTATTTTACATGAGAATAACCCACTCAACACTGTAACCTTATAATTCCTTGCACTTCTCCAGGCTTCTATTCCACTCCAGAACTGGGCATGATCTCTTGGAAATGCTTCACATTAGAATTCCAGCACTATATTTCTAGTACTTTGGAATGTTTTATCGTTCCAACACTTTCACGCTCTTATCCTTACCTCACCTACCCCGAGCTTTCATAGACCTCCACTGCTTCATGCCCTTTTCTTTAATCTGTCATCCCTTTCCTGCCCTAACATACTTTCTTCCTCCACCTTGAACAAGTAGTGGGACTTTATTTGTAAGAAGACAAACCAAACTCAAATTATTCAAGCAAAAGTTTATTTTTCAATTATTATCAATCCTAGATTACAAAGTACATAAAGGTATTGACTCAAATGACAGAATTTAGGTGTTCAGCTGAGTTTGAACATGGCTCAATTCAGGTGCTGAACTATCTCATCAAAATATCGTCTCCTCTCTTATTCCTACATCCTGGCTGTTCTAGGTAGGTAAGCTCCTGGTTGAAACATATTTACAAATTTGTATTCTATCTTCCTTATTCTCAGGAAATGTATTCTACCAACTTAGACTAATTTAAGACCTTATAAAGTATTAATTCTTTTTATTTCTGACCAGCCCAACTTTGAAGTTTTTAAATGTATTCTCCCTTCCTTTCTTCTAATGTAAGAGATTGAGTTGTATTCTATTGTTATTCCTGTTGTAATTATTGTTATTGTTGCTATTCCATTTTCTGCAGTAGTTACCCATACTATTGTGTATGCTTGGCAGTGACTTCTTTCCTTCACCTTAGGTATGCTCTTGAACAGTCACCACAAATGCTTCCCAGTGCTATGATACTGCTTCATTGCCCTCCTTCCTTGCTCAGATGGGCTTTTAAAAGGTTAAGTCTTGGGGTGCTTGGGTGGCTCAGTTGGTTAAGCACCCTGACTGACTCACGTCATGATCTCTCAGTCCATGGGTTTGAGCTGTACTGACAGCCCACAGCCTGGAGCCTTCTTTGGTTTCTGTATCTCCCTCTCTCTCTGCCCCACTCATGCTGTCTTTCTCTCTCTCTCAAAAATAAGTAAACATTAAAAAAAAATTTTAAGTTAAGTCCTCACTAACACTCCCTGATTCTTTTCTTCTCAGTTCTTTTTTAAGCTCATTGCATTATAGTTTCTTCCTCTACTCTGTTGAAATTGTTTTGGCAGATATTGCCTTTAATGTCCTTATTGTCAAATTCAAATGATAAATTTCATTCCTTAGTGGACATATGGGCTTGTTCTCTAATGCTTCTTTTTGATTTTTTTTTTTACATTTATTTATTTTTGAGAGACAGAGTGAGACAGAGCGTGAGCAGAGGAGGGGCAGAGAGAGAGAAGGAGACACGGAATCCAAAGCAGGCTCCAGGCTCCAGGCAAGCATTCAGCACAGAGCCCGATGCAGGGCTCGAACCCATGAACCATGAGATCATGACCTGAGCCAAAGTTGGACACTTAACTGAGTGAGCCACCCAGGCACCCTTCTAATGCTTCTTTTTGGTTACTTGGCCATCATTAAGAAGACTCTCTTACATTCTTTTTACTTTTCGACCATTCCTTTCTGGCCTTCTTCATGAAATTCCTAAAGGTAGGTCTTACCCATGATCCTTTCATTGATCCACTATGTTTTATTCCAAATATGTTACTTGGAAGTTTATCTATAGATTCCTGATGGTCCCCTTGAAATCTGACTTTTTCATCCTATAATTGTTTTGCCTTCTTCCCTTATTTATATTCCACAGAAACTTCAACTTCAACTTCAACATGCTCAGACTCACCATTTCTGTAACTGGCCTCACCAGTGTTGCTGCAGAAAAACTAAAGGTTGACTGTTGTTAACTCCCCATCATCATCATCATTATTACCATCAATCACTTGATATTATTATATTTATATTTCTAGAATCTCTTTTAATACTGGGCACACAATAGCTTTTAAAACAAGAAAACCAATAAACTATGTTAATAAATAATACATTTCCATCTTTTAAGCAAACTTCATGCAACTATCTAAGTACATATCAACATCATCATCACCATCATCATCATCATTAATTTAGTCCTCTTACTAAACTAGCCTACCTTTGAGAAAAGAACCATAATTTATAGTTACATCCCCTGTTTCTTCAAAGTGTTTGCCCCTTTGTTCAGGTTAGTAAATGTTACTAAATGAAGTAAATGAAGATGTTCTGTCAGTAAACCTTAGGTTTTGGTCTTACTGGAATAATTGAAATAGGGCCTTCCTTCTTAATTTTCTTCTTTTTCTTTCCCTTCTCATCCTCCTCCTTCTTTTTATCATCACTTACTATATTAGTTGACTAGAGTTACCATAACAAAATACCATAGTCTGGGTAGCTTAAACAACACGAATTTATCTCCTACAGTTGTAATGACCATAAGTCCAAGATCAAGATACCAGCAGGATTGGTTCTTCTGGGGCCTCTTTCCTTGGCTTTCAATTGGCCACCATCTTGCTGCTTCTTCACATAGTTGTCCCCGTGTGCATGCATGCATTTAATGTTTCCCTGTCTTCTAACCTCTTGCTATAAGGACATCAGTCAAATTGGATTAGCGCATAAGCTCAAGGCTTAATTTTATTTATTTTCTTTATTTTTCATTTCTTTTCTTTTTTTGTTTTGAGAGAGAGAGAACACAAGTGAGTGAGGTGGAGAGAGAGAGAGAGAGAGAGAGAGAAACCCGGGGGGGGGGTGGAGAACGAGAGAGAGAGAGAGGGAGGGAGAGAGAGAGAGAGAGAGAGAGAGAGAGAGAGAGAGAGAGAAGGGGGCTCACCCAAAGCAGGACTCCTGCTCACCCACACCAGGGCTTGAGCTCGCCAGATGTGGGGCTCAAGTTCACCCAATGTGGGACTGAAACTCATGAACCATGAGATCATGACCCAGGCCAAAATCGAATGTTTAAAGACTGAACCACCCAGACTCCCTAAAGGCACAATTTTAGATTAATCACCTCTTTAAAACCCTTATCTCCAAATACAATCACATTCTGAGTACTGTATTGGAGTTTAGGACTTCAACATATAGATTTTGCAGGAATACAATTCTGTCCATAACACTCACTCATTTGGTTATTTCATCTTGTCTCAGTATTTAAAGTCATGAGATGATGATCATATTTTTAGTTCTAGCCTGGACCAATCCCCTAAAATAAAGTCTTGGCAACCCCATCCTTCCAGGTCTTTAAGACAGATGCTTCTGAACTCAACACTTTTTTTCCACCATCTATCTAGCCCATATGCAAACTCTTGGCCCTTCCTTCAGAATACATCCAGATTCTGACCAACACTTCTCATTACTTCCTCTATAGTCACTGCACTACAATCAACCAATTTCCGTTTCTGGGACTATAAATGCCTCCTATCCACCCCTCGTTTGAAACTCCACCTCTGTTCTACTTCCAACCCTCTATAATGTTCCCACGGTGCAATAGCCAGAGTGATCAATGTACAAAACGAAATCAGATGATGTAACTCTTCAATCCAAAGATTTCCAGTAGCTTTCTGTCTCACTCGGGGTAAAAGCCAACAATAAAACATCTCATGGGTCAGTAAATGATTGGGTTCCCAAGCACTTTCCCCCATGCCACCACTACCTCTTTGACTTATTCTTATGTGCCTACATCGTTTACTCACTCTCCTTTCACCACACAGGCCTCAGTGGCTTTTCTTCTACCATATTAGGTATATTTCTGTCTCAAAGACATTTCACTGGAAGTTCCTTCTTCCCTGGAATGTTCCTTCCCCAGGCATTCTCACGATATATTCCCTAACCTTCTTCTGACCTTTACTCAAACGTCTCCTTCTTTGTGAGGCTATCTGTGACCTCCAAATACAAGATAACAGACCCATCCCTAACTCCCATGCTTTACTCCCTTGTTTTACTTTCTCCCGATGCACTTGCGGGAAATAATTTATATTTTAATGATTTATTTATTTTATATCTCATCTACCCTCACCCCCAACTATATATATCCACTAGAATCTGAGTTCTGTAGGGAAAACAATTTTTTTTTCTTTTTCATAATCTAGAAGAAAAAGAAAATTTGTATTCTGAGGCAGCAGTGATAAAATATGTGAATTCTTGAGATGTGAGGTATTGTTATAGATGTTCTAGAGATATTAGTGTTTTCTATAGGCTAGGCTTTCCTCTTTATTAATATTGACGAAGACAGATTGTTTCTGATTTCTAACTCCAAAATTTTACATTAAGTGCTCAGTAAATATTACATACAAATGATGATGATAGTAACATCTGATCAAGAATGTGCCAAATACTGTTATGTTTTCTGGTTTTCAGAAAGACCAAAATATTATTATTTAAAGAAAACTGAACTTTAGTTTCTGCACAGATTGTCAGCATCGGAGCCTTATTACAGTATTTGTGTGTCATCACCAGCCTTTTTGGACCTTTTCATCAGAGTCTAGTCAGCCTATTCACTGATGCCTCTGTCATGTTTCTCCTCATTTGAAAGCTTCCTCAGAGTAACTAAATACAACATTTGTGAATGAGAAAAGCAAGTTCAGTCCGCAGGTCATCTTTCTGTGAGGAATAGGCTATACGAAAAATGAATCCCAGTTTATAATCCCAGGGATACAGAGTATCACATATTACTTCCTGGTCTTAAATTTGCTTAAATTTTGACTCTCAGTTCCCAACCTGCCTTGGAGCCATGAAAGGCAACTTTATTTATCCTGAAGTTCTCTTTCCACCCCAGCATAGTGCAATTCCTCAATGACCTGACGGGTGGAGGTTCCTAGGAGTTCACTTCAGTCCTTAGGCATCTTTCTTTCCCAGTTCTCACAGAGACCCAACTGTCCCAGTGTTCCCTCAAGTGCTGGCTTTGCTGCTTCTGTGCCTTAGATAGAGCCCAGGAATCATGGACAAGCCTGGACCTACATAAAAATCCCTTCTGACATTACTTCTCCCAGGGCAAAGGCAGAGAGATAATGGGACAAGGAGTATCCCAGGCATTTGTTGATTAGGAAACTTCTCTCTCTTCACAATTTCCCTACCTCTTAGCACCTTACAGGACATTCAGCTTAATCTCCTCAATGCCTTGAGATGTTTGAGAAACATAGATGCCTTAACGGGAATTGTCTGTGGACAACTTCTGCTTTCTGCATTGCTACAAATCTTCCCTGGGGAAAGAAAGCATAAAAACATGGCTCTGCTTGAATGAAAAGCAAAATGGGAAAACAAAGAGAGAAAAAATTCACACAAACATCTTTAAAATGTTACTGCCACAGATTTCATTATATTTGAAGTTACATCACGTAAACTATGAAGAGAACAAAAGCACTAATAAGTGAATGAAGTAAAGATGAAGTAAAGGTTTTAGGATTTCATCAGAAATAGTTGAAAGAACTAGGTGTAGTTATTCTTAAGGAAAGGAAAATATTAGGTAGTCATTTTGTTCTCGGTTGCTCTGGGGGAAAGACACGAAGAGGGGCATGTTTCAGTTTAGCGTGAAAAAGGAACATCAAAGTTTGATGAATATGGAGTGAGAAAAATCTGGATTTGTTTCCAGTTTCTCAGTCCTTGGGCAAGTCAGATAGGGTATGAGTCTTAATTTTTTCAGTCTCTCTCTCACTCTTTCTCCATTCACAAAGTCAATCAATGCTTCTGTAGTACCTTCTATGTTTTGGGATTGAAAGAACTGTGTTCAGATTTTTTGTACCAGTGAGCAACAAAGATCTAAATGTTTTGCTTTCATGGCATTTACTGTTTAGAGAGGGGGATAGAAATTAGCCAAATAGAAGTTTAACTCAGTGGAGAATAACAGTAACAAAAAGTATAAAGAAAAATATCAAAAATGGAGTTGTAACAGAGGACCAAAACCAATTCTGTGAGGGCTGGAGAGTACAGTTGAAGGTAGACTGGGGGTGGTTTCACAGTGGGTGTGGTGTCGGGTGAAAGGAATAGGATGGGTAAGTCAAAATGGTGGGTTACTACCTATTTATTTCCAATAAGTTTACTCCAGTAAATAATAATGGGAAAAGATTGGAGAGAATGAGGCCAGAAACTATAATAGAGCTTCATAAT
The DNA here is from genome assembly GCF_018350195.1 of Panthera tigris. NCBI lineage: Eukaryota > Metazoa > Chordata > Mammalia > Carnivora > Felidae > Panthera > Panthera tigris. The sequence continues at coordinate 129,368,226 of NC_056665.1, forward strand.
TTCCATAATAACCTAAATTGATATGCAAATGAGCTAGTAAAAATAGTTTTCTTGCCCCTTAAATTTGGCTTAGATATGAAGAAATTAGGCCAATCTATGATAGGCTCATTTGTGTCACAGATTCTTTTGCTTTGGTCAATGTGGTTGATGTCTGCTCAGACTCTCTGAGATCCCTTTTATCACTTAGATATAGCTCTCATCCCCTGGCAACTATAAGTGCCTTGGTTATTGGCTCATTAACTGACATACAGAACCTTTCCCAAAGGAGTTCTTTTGCATTGTTGAAGGTATCACCTGGGACACAAAACTTCTCCACCTTCCTCAAAACAAGACAAACTCTGCTATAAACTTTTTTGCTCCAAAGCTCCCTGCAGGATCACGCTCAAAGCTGACTTCGACTGAAACCACATCCATGTGTGAATTCTTTCTGTATCCTGCCCAGCTCCTTTTGCTCCTATCAAGGTTGAGTCTGTGAGCACCCCCTGAATAAGTCATATAGACAGAAATCCCAGCCTCAAACTCTGCTTCTGGGATTCTGACTTAAGACACATAGATATATTACTCTGCAGTCCTTGAGAATTCCCTTCTCATATGAAGAACAAAATAAATATATTTTTTAAATGACATGAGAACTTAGGTAAATGACATTTTCTATGAAAATACACTGTATAATTAAGCTGGACATACAGATATCCCAAACATTCAAAATTAATAATAATAATAATAATAATTTCATTAGAAAAAGATGGCTGTCTTTAATCTCTGTTGATTGCTTCCTGTGGATAAAACTTCTTAGTTTGATGTAGTCCCACTTGTCTGGTTTTTTTTTTTTTTTTTTTTGCTTTGCTTTTGTTGCTTGTGCTTTTGATGTAATATCCACGAATCATTTCCTAGACCAGTGTCATGAAGATTTTCTCTTATTTTTTTTTTCTAGGATATAGATCCAGGTGTTACACTAAAATGTTTGATATATATTGAGCTGGCTTTTGTATATGATATAAGATAGGGATCCAGTTTCATTCTTTTGCAAGTGGATATCCACTTTTCCCAGCACTGTTTGTTGAAGACACCGTTCTTTCCTCCATTATGTGTTCTTGGCATTCTTACTGAAGATCAGTTAACAGGATATGACTGTACTTATTTCTGGGCTGTTATGTTCCTTTGGTCTAAGTGTCTGTCTTTATGCCAGTATCATACTGTCTTGATTATTACAGCTTTGTAATGTAGTTTGAAATCAGGAAGTGTGATGCTTCCAGCTTTGTTGTTTTTCAAGATTTTTTTTGTGTGTGACTATTTGGGGTCTTTTGTGGTTCCTTATGCATTTCAGGATAGTCCTTTTTTTTTTTTTATATTTCTAAGCATAATAAAAGCCATTATGATTTTAATGGGGATTGCACTGAATCTGCAGATTGCTTTGGGAGGTATGGACATTTTGATAGTATTAATTCTTCTAATCCACAAACACAGGATTTTTCTATTTGTATTTTCTTTAATTTCTTTCATCAATGTTGTGTCGTTTTTAGTGTACAATTCTTTCACCTCCCTGATTAACTTTATCCTTAATTATTTTAGTGGTCTTTTTTTGATATTATGATAAATTAGATTGTTTTCTTAGTTTTCTTTGCAGATAGTTTGTTGTTAATGCCTGTCAATGCAACTGGGTTTTATATGTTGATTTTGTATCCTGCAATTTTACTGAATTTGTTAACTAGTTCTAACAGGGATTTTTGTGGAGTCTTTAGTGTTCTCTGCATACAAGATCATGTCATCTGCAAACAGAGAATTTCATGTTGTTCTTTCTAAATTAGATTTTTTTTTTTTTTTTTTTGTCTAATTACTTTCTTTAGCTGGTGCTTTCAGTACTGTATCGAATAGAGGAAACAATCAATCAGCAGAGAACATTTTTTTCATGAATGGGTACCAAATTTTGTGAAGTCCTTTTTCTATAAAATTATGGGTTCATGTGATTTTTCTTCTTTATTGGATTACACAAAATGAACTTTATCTATTTATTTATTTATTTATTTATTTTTAGAATTCCCTTCTTATGCCTTTAGTGTTTTTTAGTATATAACTGAAAGGTACTGGGCTGCCACAAAAAAATGACCACAAGCCGGGATTAAAAAACAGAAATGTGTTGTGTCATGTTCTGGAGGCTAGAAGTCCAAATTCAAAGTGTAGACAGGGTTGGTGTCTCCTAAGGGCAGAGTGGGAAAAATTTGATCTAGGCCTCTCTCCTTTCTTGTAAATAATCATCTGCTCCCTGTTTTCCTTCCATTATCTCCCCTCTATGGATGTCTCTGGCCAGATTTCCCCTTTTTATAAGGACAGCAGTCATAGTCAATTAGGACTGACACTAATGGGCCTATTTTAACTTGATTATCTCTGTAAACGCCCTATCTGTAAATAGATCACAGTTTGAAGTAAGGCAGATTAGAATACCAACTCTACCCATAACACTCACTGTATATAGATTTTGTGCTGATTCCTCTGGGTATTATATATACAGCATATTTGCATATTTATATATACATCACATGTATATCATATCCATAACACATAACAGTGTATGGGTGTCATTATTTTAGCATTTCAAGTAAAGTGTAGACCCTACCCTTCTCCATTAATAATATAATTGTCTTCACAATATCTTCTACATACATTTAGAACCTTATGAGTTCTGATTTTTGCTTCAATCCTCAATGATAATTTAGAAAAACTGGGAAGAAATGGAAAGTCTCTTGTATTTACCCACGTTTGCTTACTATGTTCTTCTTTCCTTTCTGATATTCTAAGATCCTTTTCTTTTATAATTTCCTTTTTGTTTAAAGAACTTCTTTAGCCATTCCTTATAGGTTCATTTACTTGTGACAAATCTCTTATTTTTTTTTCCATTTTCTAAGAGTATTGTGATTTCCTCTCCATTCCTGAACATATTTTTGTGGGATATAGGATTATGAGTTGAAAGGTTTTTTTTTTTTCTTTCAATAGCTGAAAAACTTTGTGCCATTTTTTTTCTGACTTCCATGATTTCTGATGAGAAATCATTGTCATTTTGAACTTATTTTTTCCCTATAGATAAAATGTCTTTCTCATTGCCTTCAAGGTTTTTTTCTTTAGTTTCACAAGCTTGCGTAAAATGTGTCTTGATGTGAATTTTGGTGGTTTATCCTGTTTGTGTTTCCTTAACCTCTTGAACCTGTAAATTTATGTCTTTTGCCAAGTTTGAGAAGTTTCCAGTCATAATTTTTGTCTTCTGGCTCTCTGATGACACACATGTTAGATCTTTTGTTATAGTCTGACAGGTACCTGAGGCTCTGTTCATTGTTTTTACAAGCTACTTCCCCTCTGGTGTTCATACTGAGTAATTTCTATTGTTTCATCTTCAAGTTCACTAATCCTTTCCTCTGTCATCTCATTGCTGCTATTGAGCCATTTCTGGAGATTTTTTTTTTAAGTTTATTTCAGTTGTGTTTTTAGATATAACATTTCCATTTGGCAGTTTTTATATCTTTTATTTCTTAGGTGAGATTTTCTATTTATTTTCTGATCCTTTCTATTTTTCAACTTTTCAAGTGCGTTATTGCACATTACCACATTTTTATGATGGTTGCTTTAATATCTTTGTCAGATAGTTCAGACATCTGTGCCACCTCAGTGTTGACATACATTGTCCTTTTTATTTCAGTTTTAGGGCCTACTGTTTCTTAGCATGATGAAAGAATTTTTTAACCAACACTTGGACATTTTAGATAGTATATTGCCGGACTTTGAATTTGATTACAACTTCTGTTTAAGCTGGTCTTTTATGACACTACTTGGCAGGACAAGAGGAGGGTATCACCTTGTTACTGTCAAGCTGGGGAGAAGGCCAGGTTCCCCGTTTGGCCTCCACTGACGTCTAAGGGAAGTGGCCCCTTGTTATTGCTGGTTGGAGATAAATGTTATGGCTTCTCAATAAGGCTTCACTGATACGTTTCTGCTGGGATAGGGAGGAGTGCCTTGATACTGCTCCCCAAGTGGTCTGTTTGACAGAAGTGGAAGAAAGTGTTTTTTGCCTCATTACCACTGGGCAGTGGTGAATGTCCTGGCTCCCTGCTTGACTTCTCTGAAACCACCCCACCGGTGGTGTTGAGGGATCTTGTTACAGCCTACAAGGGAAGAAATCTAGCTTTCCCGTTCAATTTTTGCTGGTATGGAGATGGGGCCACAGCCTTCTTCCACGGTGTTTTTAGAGTGGAGTGACTATTAGCTGAAAATTCTTTGTGTTGTTAGGTTGTCCCTTGTATGGAGTTTGTCTAGAAAAAGAAGGCTTTTCCAGAAATATTTTTTATCTGCACTCATGTTGCCACTCTTATCTTCTCTAAGATTTATAGACATAAAGAAACCCCAGAGAACTCAATGCTATGCCATTCCTTGGGTCCCAAAGTTTGTAGCCATTGTGCCTTCTTCTCTCAATGCTTCAGAATATTCTTATGTTTGTTTCATATGCAGTAAAAAGGGGTTTTAGTTGTTATTGTGGGAAAAATGGGAAAATGAGTCTTCTCCACCTTCATGGAATCAGAAGTGATGATAGCTCATCTTTTAGTAGAAATGATGGAATCCAGACAAGGAAAATTAAGTCTTTAACAAAATAAAAGAAAGGAAATGTCAATGAATATATATTTGAGAAATGTAGGTGACATGGAGTTGTTTACAAATAAACAGATTAAAAAATGTTATCTATGTAAGTAAGCATCATGCTTTTCTGACTACTAAGACTGTAATTCTCTATTCTATTATTAAAAGTCAGTCACTGAATCCACTCTATACTCTCACACTCAAGGGTAGAGAGAAATTATGCTTCACATTCTCAAGGGAGGAATAACAAAGAATTCATGGATTTATTTTAAAGCCGTGATATATAATGCCGATCAAAGAAAGCAGACACAACAAAGTACATACAAGGTAATTATATAAATTCTTTAAAGGCAGAAGTAATTTCTACTAGCTGTCCTAAGAGCGATTATTGTTGGGTGTTGGTGGACCAGAAGATGATGAAAGAGGTGCTGATGATATTATGATTCTTGACTCATAACTAGGTGATGCCTGAATAATAAGCTAAACTTATCTTTAAAAGTTATTTGAGGGGCGCCTGGGTGGCTCAGCCAGTTAAACATCTGACTTTGGCTCAGGTCATGGTCTCACAGTTCGTGAGTTCAAGCCCCACGTCAGGCTCTGTGCTGACAGCTCAGAGCCTGGAGCCTGCTTCGGATTCTGTCTCCTCTCTCTGCCCCTACCCCCTCATATTCTCTGTCTGTCTGTCTCTCTCTCTCTCTCTCTCTCTCACTCTCTTTCAAAAATAAATAAACATTAAAAGATTTTTAATAAGTTAGTTGAGCTGTACCTGTTTTACTTAAATGCTGCTTATCTGTGGATACAACATAGCGTGGTTAGTTCAAAAAATATAAAAATTAGGGGAAAAATGACTTGAACAGGGACTTCTTAAAAGAAGGTGACCAAGAGGACAACAAATACATAGAAATGTGACCACATTTATTAGTTATTAGAGAAAAGCAAATTGAACCATAGATATATTCCAACTGAATATACAATCAACTAGATCAACTACAACTCTTGTATTCTGCTGGTATAGGTACAACTTGATGTAACCACTTTGGAAAACCATTTGGCATTGCCTGCTAAAGCCGGATATGTTCATGTCCTAATCCTTACCAATTCCGCATCTAAGTATATAGTCATATTTACTATATGTGCATCCGTAGTTGCCAGAGATGAATGCACAAATGATCATAGCAGCACCCTTTATCACAGTCACAAACTGGAAACCACTCAAATGTCCAACAGCAGTTAAATGATTAAGTCATTCATGGTATGTCCATAGTGGGAATACTCTGTAATAATGAAAATGAATTATAGTCATAAACATGCAGAAATGTCACAAACATGATATTGAGCTGAAAAAAAAAAGCACTCAGAAAAGCGTACATTCTGTCAAGGTCAAAAATAGTTAAAACTAATCTATGGTAGAAATGAAGATAATAGTTACCTATGCAGCTAGGTAACATCCTGGACGGGGCATAAAATGGTCTCTAAAGCTCTGCAGTGTTCTATTTCTTTTTTAATCTTAGTGCCAGCTTTATGAAGATGTTCATTTTAAGAAATTCTTCAAGCCATACATTTATGATTTGTCCATTTTTCTATACATATCTTGCATACTAATTAAAGTAAAATAAATAAAATGTGAAGTGTGCAAGCCTGTAACCCCACTACAATATTTTAATACTGGAAAAGAAGAGGTTGTCCTTGGCAGAAGAAAATTTTAGAGGTAGAGACATTCCCTTGACTAAAATTACGAGGTTGTTTTTGTTTTTTGTTTTTTGTTTTCAGAATTTGTTTTTATTTTAACAAACTACATACTTTCTTGATAGACGTCACTAGCAAAAGTGTCAGGAATATATTCCTTGAAGATATTCCAGTGGACAAAGAGCCATATTTTTTTAGAATTTTAATGATTTTCTGGTAAACATTCCTATATATTATGGAAGTTTAGTGGCCAGAGAGTGCTTAGTATGTCTGAAATATTTTCATGATTAATTAAGACATTAAATAAGACTGACCAGTACAATTTTTAGTCATAAAGTATTGGTAAGATTCATTGGCACTTTGAAAACCCCCATAATACTGTTATTGAAAACTCCATTAATAGCGTCAAGAATATCGGGGGACGTGGAGAGCCAGGTGACATTCTGGAGTCATTTTTTCCTTCTCTGCAGGAGGATCCAGCATCAGTGCTCAGGGAGTATAGAATGGTTTGAATTAAGAAGTCTAAATGCTGGGAAGAGAATCCAAATCTGAAATTTCCAAATGACAGCTTAGATACCAAGTGCCAAATCTTATCCCTCTCATGCTGTGCTACTGAAAGCCAAGAAAAACTAAAACTCAACAAAGGGACTTTTCATGCTATCTGTAGTGATCCAAATCGAGAAATCTATTCAGGCTGGGGGCCATTAAACCAAGAGCTGTTTGCTCCGCCGTGAATCGGCTAATGCCAGACTCTACCACACCACATCCATACACATGTTAGATTAACTGGTTGTGCTTCACCACTCTTGATTTGAAAAAAGGGCCTAGGAGAAGAAGGTGCTAGTTTGACTTGCCATATTTATGGGATCATAATATTTTCATTAACTATGTGTGTGTAATTCAGTGAATGTGTTAACACTTGGGAACATCTGAACCACATTAAGGGATAAAGTACAGGCTCAGCGTGGAATAAAATTGCCAATATTGCCAACATATCCAGATTATTTTGTTTAAAAAATCAATAACGTGCCCGAATAACTCTAAACATCTGGATATTTGTAAATAGATGTAGGAACTGCCTCATGTTTTGGCATCATGTACAATTGGTGACACTGATGGATTAATCCTGATCATTATTCCTTGGGAACACTGACCAAAAAACTGTACAATTGTGATTTCATCAGAATAACTTGAATTTTTATTGTACCTTATGTTTTTCAGAATATTTTCACATGTGCTGTTCTATTGGCTCTATATGAAACCCTTTTCAGTTAAACACAACTTGTTTATTTGTTTACTGGTTTTAAGGAGGGGTGGATGAAATGTGGTTAAGTGGCCTCACCAAGGTCATAGTTGGTTACATGTAGACGAGAGCCCATCTTCATTAACTCTCTTGACTTGTCTCTCCTGAAACTCTGGTATCATGGAACTGAGCATAATGTATGGCGGTTGTGAAATGCATACATCTATTGAAATAAAAAACTCAATAATCTATCTTTGATATGTTCTCACCTCCGGTGTGTACCATGACACTCCAGAGATTAACACCGTAAGGAGTGTTCCATACATGCAATTAGATAGCTTCTCTACAGACTCAGAATAGGAGTTTTTGAGCAGAAGGAAGCCTACTACTCTCTTCTTGAGAAATGAGGAAACAGCTCAAAGACAACTTTGTAACCTATTTGAAGCCACATGGTAAACTCAGAGCTGATACTAAAGCTAATTCAGTGACTCAGGCCAGCTGTCTTTTCAAGACACTACACATTAACTTCTTCCACTGAAAACAAATGAAAAAAAAAATCTGGAAAAATAGAACGGGATGCTTTCCTAGAAAATATTACTGACCACATGCATGCTGATGCCTTTCCAAGATTATTGCAAACAATTTCAGTCTCATTTTGGACAAGCTTTGATATTTCCTCTGTTTCAATCTATGTGCACAGCAGCCTTGCCGTCACTGTTTTGCCTTTCAGATAGGACAGAGGACCAGATCAGCTTATCTTAGAAATAGCAATTGCTGTAATAATTTGGGGATACAACATGTTTTTTTTCCTCTGATTCTTTCTTGAATTGCTTCAATCTCAATCACCCAACACGATGTTTATTTTATAAAGTTTGTACCTTTTCGATTTATATAAATATTTTCACTTAAAATGAAATACCTCCGTGAGCTGTGAATTTGATTTTTGTGCATAAATAAGAAATGTATAAAGAAATATTTAAGCCTCAGGGGAAAGTTAATGTGAAGAGCACAATTACAAGAAATGAAAAGTGTCCCTGATTGCAAAGTAACACTATATTTTATAGTGCTTTATCAAAACTCTACTTGTTATAAATCTATGCTGAATGTTTCAGTACGTAGTTTATTACATATTACATACATACATATATCTTTATACCCACTCCTTCTCTACTCAGTTTAATTAGTTACTCTGATATTTATGGGTGAACATTATCAATCCAATACTAGTAATTGCATAATCTATAAAATAATATGACATGTTTCCTGGGCCATAAAACTAATTGATGTAAAATGAAAACATTTGTGAGGTTTAGCATGTATTTGTTAATGTAAGTGCACCTAACTAACTCCTAACTTCTTACCTCTTTTCCAAAATGTGCTGGTTTATTTTTTCCACATGAAGCCACACACTAATTCTTCTTGTATTAACCACAATAAAAGAAACTTTTCTATAGAACTTTCATAAGACTAGTTCAGGTGGAAGAAAATCACTGAATTATTATAAGGTGGTCTTTTTACCTTTCCAAACATGTTCACTTCAATCCAATTGAGTAATGTGTGTTTATTTGACATGTGTGTTAATTCTTTTAATTTATGTAAAGTTAAACCTTTTTGATAGCTTTTTTTAATGTTTGGTTTTATGCCCTTAAATTTAATTTCATAATTGAACTGATATTTTGAAAATGAAAAATTCCAATAGTTGCTGATTTTTGTCTGCTTACATATATATGCCTAGGGATGTATATGTGCATTTATATTACATATTTTTTAAATGACTGCCTTGGGTTTGTTTTGTTTCATTTTTAATTTTTATTTGTATATTTTTTTTACATTTATTTATCTTTGATAGAGAGAGACAGAACACAAGTGAGGGAGGGCAGAGACACAGAGGGGAGAGGGAGACACAGAATCCAAAGCAGGCTCCAGGCTCTGAGCTGTCAGCACAGAGCCTGACACCGGGCTCGAACTCACATGCTACCCTACTTGACTGAACTAACATACTTGTGTAATTCGCATTGATCATTTCAATTTCTGGGTATAGATTTTCATTTAACAGTCTTTTTCTAGAATGTGATTTTGGCCCCGTTCTTATTTTTAGCCAGTCCTTATTTATTTCTCCCATTGCTCATAGGAGATTTATATTTTGCACATTTTCTTATTTTTTTAAAAAGGTTTTTTGCATTGATAATAAAAAGGGACAAAGAAGGCCTGTTCTTTCTGCCACAGCATACTGTATTTTAGAACATAAGGTAATTTAAAACACTGTAGCTGATTTATTCTGATAAAATATAGATCATGGACTTTCTAAGCCATTTGGCCTTGTTTACTGCTTTTCCGTAGGTGGAATAGTTTCTAATATCTAATTATCAGTAAATCAATAGATGTTTTCATTCTTATTAACTGCTACAAAAAGCAATTATTTAGATCTGTGGTTCTCTCCCACATGGTTCAACCTTTCTATTGGTGAGCTAATTTTTTAGCAAAGGTAAGCCCGTGCAATATTCTTTTGTCTATCTACTTAAACACCAGTTATTTTGCATCAGAAATTAGATTGGCTGCATGCTTAGGAAAGTAGAGGAATTATTTGAATATCATGCATTCTCATTCTTTGTTGCTGTAGTTCTTTGTCAGGAAAAAAAGTTGACTAATTGGATGCAGACTAGATTTTGCTTCTTGGAGCAAAACAAACAAACAAACAAAATCAAAATGTAAAAGCAAAAACAGAGCAATCTCAATGTGGTGGAATTTTTGGTGTATTTGTGGATGTTTAATATTAGCTGTTTACAAGTTACTTGTCAGCTTTTTTAACTGCCCCTTTTTTTCCCCTCTGAATTTGTAAGTAGCCAAGTTAGCACATTAAAATTAGAGCCAAAAATTCTGCTGTGTTTCTTTTCATGTATATGCATTTATTTACCCTTGGGATTTAATTGGACTCTTGGAATTCCCATGGATCTTCTGTAAAGTAAAGGAGAGAATCCGTAAACACGGAAACAATTACCATGTAAGTGTTGAACCAAATATGTTCAAATTGAAATTACTCTGGTGATTTCTTTTTTTTTTAATTGTTATTTAATGTTTATTTATTTTTGACAGAGAGAGAGAGAGAGAGAGCGAGCATAAGCGGGGGAGGGGCAGAGAGAGAGGGAGACACAGAATCTGAAACGGGCTCCAGGCCCTGAGCTGTCAGCACAGAGCCCAACGTGGGGCTCGAACTCAGACCATGAGATCGTGACCTGAGCCAAAGTCGGACACTTAACAGACTGAGCCACCCAGGTGCCCCATACTCTGGTGATTTCTATAACATAGAACCCATTTGGTCATTTTAAACACATTAAAAATTAATGAGGAGAATTTGTGTTTTATCAGTTGAAATACTCATAGTGATTCATTAGTGTGGGTTGAATCATGCTATTACAAAATACTTAAAACATGGAAAAAACATGAGAGTACTATACTGACATGAGAGTACTATACTATATATATGTTCACCATATATATTTAATATATTTCATCATGTTGCAATATATGTATCAGATCATTTTTGCTTAAACAGATAAACATAGTTTTGTTTGTTTAAAGCTTATTTTAAGAAAGAAAGAAAAAGAGAGAGGGAGAAGCAGAGAGAGAGAATCCCAAGCAGGCTCTACACTGTCAGGGCTCAAGGTCATGAACTATGAGATCATGACCGAGGGAAACCTAGAGTGGGAGGCTTAACTGACTGAGCCCCCCAGGCGCCCAGCTAAACATTGTTTAATACCCATTCAACTTATCCCAATTGTGTCTCTTTCTCCCAGGAGGTAAGTATTATTTTCAACTTATTGAGTGTCCTTATGATTTGTATTTTTATAGGTAGGCATCTCCAACAACTTATATTTTTGTTGCTTTTAATATATCCATAATTGACTTAATAGTTTATATATAATTTTGGCTGTCGCTTTTTTCACTAAAAAAGTTGTGACTTTATGAATATGTTTAGTACACATAGATCTAGTTAACATTTTAGAATTTCATTATGTGACTATGCCCTGATTTATTTATTTTCCATATGATGCAGATTTATGTAATTTACAATTGTTCATTGGTGCAAACATGCAATTAATGGTGAACATTCTTCTAGGGTTTTTACTTAGAATTAAATTTTTTTTGATGGTAGGGTTTGTATATCTTTGTTGTTACCTGACTGAAAGCATGGAGTCTTTTTCTTTTTCTTTTTCTTTTTCTTTTTCTTTTTCTTTTTCTTTTTCTTTTTCTTTTTCTTTTTCTTTTTCTTTTTCTTTTTCTTTTTCTTTTTCTTTTTCTTTTTCTTTTTCTTTTTCTTTTTCTTTTTGTTCAGATTGAAACTTAAGCCACTCAGAATATTTCACCAGCTTTTATTGGGTGGGAAGAGGCACATGGTCATTTATAATAAAATGATCTCACAAAACGAAAAGCATTTTGAAAGCTTGAGTCTGATTCTCAGAGTTTCTTCCATAAGGCAAATTCTTTTAAGCCTTGAAGCTTAGAAACCTTAAAAGAATTTTACCTTGGGGTACCTGGGTGGCTGAGTCAGTTAAGCATCTGACTCGGCTCAGGTCATGACCTCACAGTTTGTGGGTTCGAGCCCCACGTCAGGCTCTGTGCTGACAGCTCGGAGCTTGGAGCCTGCTTTGGATTCTGCGTCTCCCTCTCTGTCTGTCCCTTCCCCACTCATGCTCTATCTCTCACTCTCAAAAATAAATAACCATAAAAAAAACTTTTTTGAAAGAATTTTACCTTGAAGCTGTTTCATTCCAAGCAGTGGGAAGTGTTTTGCTTAAGAGGGTGTGCCCTTCTCTGTCATTGAACTATGACCATCATCAGTTTGTAAAGCTGACACAGGGGGTATCATTTATAGAATTCAGTAAAGGCGTGAATAGCATGCTTCATAGTCTGAACTCATGAGTATCTTTCTGAATATCCCAAAAGTCAATGCCTTTACCCAGAAAATACAGACAACTCAGGTACTTAATATATCCATTATCTAATGTTAAACTACATAGTAGAAGAGGAACCTCTAATCTCATTCATTTTGAAAATTTATTTATTGCACAATCTATCGCACACATTTAGCCAGATTATGTTATTCTTCTACCTAGCAGCAGAGCTGAGGCATTTGTGCCGACCTTTCTCTACACTTTTTTCTAAAATTTAGATGTTCAGTTGCAACTTTGTGTTTCTTTTCCTCCAACACATCTAGAAAATGATACAGTCTAAAAATTAAGTTGCCCTAATTTGCCTATTCTAGCAGTCCTGCTCTGGAAAGAGATGCGGGAACGGGTCTGCACATTTGAACCCAGGTTTTATGCGTTACTCTTCCACATATCACTTGTGGCATACCGTATATAACTCGGGACTCCCATTTGAAGAGACATTATATGGAGCCCACTACATAGAATCCATCTGATAATAGCTGATACCTCCTATCTGACCCTGCTGCCTCCAGTGTTTTTCTATCCCATCGCTCACTTGCTGCCAAGATTCTCTTTAAAATAGAAATATGATCATGCTGAGCCTTATCTTAAAAACTATTGATAATCCTCCAATTCACTCATTTTGCCCTCACGTAAAACAGAAGCTTAAGTCTCTGTTCCCTTTTAATTTACTCCTCTCCTCACTCCTCTCTTAAACACAATTCACGACTCTCCACCTTGAATTTCTCCAAAGGCCCTGCAGAAACCTGTTTTCTCCCATCTTCCTTCGGGTGTCTTCTGCCTCCTGTCTGGAATGGCCCTGCATTCTCCTCTCTGTCCAGCAACCCCCTTCTAATTTATGCAATGTCACGTGTGCATCTCCTCTGTCAGAAGTGACATTACCTTTCATATGAAGGCTTCCTGGTGGCTCTCCGCAGGTAGAATTAATTGCTCCCCACCTACACTTCCAACATATTGATTTTTTTCAAGAATAGCTGTAGTAACATTTTGCATATCATTTTAGCCCCAGGATCCTGAGCTCCAAAGATAGATTGTTCAACAAAAAACACAATTTGAGAACATAAAACAAGCATCCTTGTATCTCATCTGTCTCTGCAAGTCACAGGTGTTCAATAGAGATATGCTCATCACACAGATGATGTTTCTATCGTTTGGTATGTGGTTTTGTTCATAAACAAGGTGTCTGTGGACACGTATCATGTGCTCGTTTGCGTTCTGCTTGATGGAAATACAACTTGGAGCCGCTTCCCCCCCCCAACTACAAAAGATTGAAACGTTTGCACCTTCCCCCCAAAATTATATCCTTTGGGTCTCTGAGTCATGGGTTAAATCTTTGACCAGAGGACACAGTAAAACTAAGTGGCCTCTGCTGAAATTGAACTAATGACAAGCACCTCATTGAGACAGTACACTAAGTCACCACAATAGCAATATTTCCATGAACAAGGTGTGAATGCATGAAGTTCATGAAATGATGATCTAATTTGCCTCCTGAACTCAAAGAAGGCAGCTGGAATGGATAACATTTTGCGGGTAATAGTAACCTTGGAAACTTGGATCCCCGCCATTCAAGATCGAGCTCTTCTCTGGCTATTACATTTCACCTCACACTGTAATTTAGTGTTGCCCTTTACAGGATCTCCAAATACCACACAAACATTATATTTATGACAGCAGAGACTGTAGCTAACTTTCGCCAAACACTTGTACCGTAGATCCTTCTTCCCCTTCAGAAAAAAAACAAAAAAAATTCAAATCACGTTCCTTTGGACAGACTACAAAGACCTGATCACAGCTCCCTTGTCATTTTACTCTTTTTGAGAAAGATAACTTTAAAATATTTTTGAATTATGTGAGAAGAGACAGTGTATATTTTCTACTTTAAAAGCAATTTAAGGTGGAGTTCTCTGGCACAAAGGCAATTCAAAAATAGCTGAAGCTTAAAAGTTGAAATCCCCCCTTGTCTGGTATATACTGAATAGTTATTAGTGATCAGCGCTGCTTTCAAATGCTCAGTAAAATTGCAGAAGTGTTTAGTTTTATAAACACTTTGTAGGCAATGAAAGTATCAAATCGAAGGTACTATTTGTTCAGTTAGAATTTTGATGAGCTGTCAGGGGCCATTTTAATTGTTTAAAGTCCTTCTAAATAAAATAAAAAGGATAGAAATTAAATTCAAAAAAAGTATGAAATAAGAACATCTTGATACTTCATGTGAAGTGTTATTTTATTAATTACTTGCAATTCATTACAATACACCACTTGCTGTGGGAAATATATTAGTGCCATATTAAGATCAGGAGCTTTGGACTCAGGAAACATTAGATTCAAATCCTGTCCTCAACTTTTTTTTTTTTGTTTACCATGGCAAATTCCTTAACCTACTATGCTTACACAGTTTATTTATCTATAAAATGTACGTATGTCAGCCCTCATACTTAACTGACCAGTGTGATGATCTTCATTGAGAACATTCTTCCATCCCAAACTTAGTTCATAGCTTTTTAAAAGATCTAGTGCCTTCCACATTGGAAATGAGATTCACAGGGAAGATTAAAAATATTTTGAAAATATTTTTAAAGATGCCTTGTCTTCTACAAAGTAATACATTAATAATCAAGCTTTGAATTTATATACTTATATGAAAGCAGTTCACTACAAAATCTCATGCACAGAATTCTCGCCGAAGTTCCAACCCAGAGACTTATCAGTGTAACTCATGTGGATAACTCTGCATACATCTTTAAGATGCAGTGAGTTCTTAAGGGGCAAGACGAAATTACTCTATGCAAATGTCAAGGTGGCTATATACTGATAGATGGCATAAGAAGGAAAAATTAGCATTTAAAGTTCAGGTCATTTTTAAGACAAGGAAGCAGGATGCTGTATCATTCTGGATAAAGCTGAAGTTATATGCATAAGATAAGGAAAAGGATGGTTAATTAAAATTAAAAGCACACATATACCTAGATAAAGGCAGCTGGATAAGTATTAGGTAAATTAATGGCTACATATGTAAATGGGTGGAAATAAATGGTTTATGTGGATCTCTGATCAAAGAAGCTGCAAGAAGCTTTTGTCTGTCTGGAAGTCATAGCTGAGGCTTATCCTCTGATGGAATACCCAAAACAGATTATTCAAGGCAGCATTTGTTAATATCTTCAATCTATTTAGACTTCTTTTAAGGCCCACATTAGAAGACCTAAAGCATGCTAATATTTTGTTTAATTAGAAAAATATTAACTGGGAAAAAATTGACAACATGATTTCAATGTAAAAACACAAAACAATTTAATATTTTTTAAATATGACATTGTGCTACTATTTTGTTTTTTTATATCACAATTTAAAAAACCTGCAACTTGTTAAGATTTCAGTCCAATGATGAAGCAAACCTAGAATTTATTATTACTGTGTGTCAGCAGAGAAAAAAAATATATCATAATGATTTTCTCAGGGAACATTTGGCTTATTATGTAGGAGAGATGTTTAGCTGGATACCAAGTTGATCTCCCCTTCTTCTTGTACCACAGAGAAATCATATTACCCAGCAACTCTTGTTCTTTCTTTGACTACGATGCCTGAGTTCTGAATAGTGGAATATAGGCGGAACTAATGGGTACCACTTCTCAAACCAGATGAAAAGAAACCATCCATGTTCAGTATTCCTTCTCATATCTCTGTTGTTAGTTTAGTGTAGATGAGTATAAGCCACATGAAAGCAACAAGTTAAAGATAACTGAATCATAGGGACGCCTGGGTGGCTCCGTGGGTTAAGCGTCCGACCTCAGCTCAGGTCTTGATCTCATAATTCATGAGTTCCATACCCATGTCGGGCTCTGAGCTGACAGCTCAGAGCCTGCAGCCTGCTTCAGATTCTGTCTCCCTCTCTCTCTCTGCCCCTCCTCGCTCACACTAAATAAACTCTCAAAACTAAATAAACGTTTAAAAAAAAAGATAACTGAAACATAGATAAAATGGGCAGGGAAACTTAAGATGGGAGACACTTGAATCCCTGAATCACTTTTTGAAGAGAAGCTGCCCACAGACATGCATCCATGGACAGGCATGTTCTCTATACAGGGTATAAATTAGAGTTGCCTGTGTGAGAAATAAACATCTATAACGGTTGAAAACAAACTTCTATGGTCATTGAATTAATACATATTTTTAGTTCCTATTGCATGAGTTGTTATTGTTTCTTTATTGAGAATAACTTATATACATTGAAATACATATCCAAGTATGATTTAGAAATGCCCATAATCTAAGACAGCTTCTTTTTTTTTTTGAATTTTTTTAATGTTTATTTATTTTTGAGAGATAAAGACAGAGCAGGAGTTGGGGAAGGGCAAAGAGAAGGAGACACAGAATCCCAGGGAGGCTCCAGGCTCTGAGCTGTCAGCACAGAGCCCTACTGGGGGCTTGAACTCATGAACTGTTGAGATCATGACCTGAGCTGAAGTTGGACACTTAACCGACTGAGCCACCCAGGTGCTCCTCTAAGACAGTTTCTTTAGGAGCTTTTTTTTTTTATCAATCACCTACCCTTCTTAGGAGCAACTGTTCTGGTTAATATCACTATGGCTTAGTTATTCATATTTTAGAAATTGATACAAATGAAATACAGCCCATATTTTTTTGAGTTGGCTTCTTTCATGAATATTACATTGATGAGTTTCACCCATGTTGTCAGTTTAGAAGTGGTACATTCTTTTTTTACTGTTATATTCCATTTAATCAGCATATCCCAATTTGCCTATCCATTTTTGTGTTTATGAACATTTGGATTATTTTCAGTTTGGGACCATTATAAACAAAACTTCTATGAACATTCCTATACAATATTTTTGTGAGTATTTAATTTCTCCTGTGTAAATTCCTAAAGTGGAATTTCTGGGTCATAGGAAAGGTATATGTGTGACTTTTTTTGGTAAAAACTTGCCAAGCCTTTACTCCAACTTTTTGTATACTATTCTGCTTTTCCCAGTGATTGAGATCTCCATTTTTCCATAAATTCATCAAAACTTGGCGTTAATCTTTTTAGTTTGTCCATTCTAGTGTGTGTCCTGTCGTATTTCATTATTGTTTTAATTGCATTTTCCTTATGGCTAATGATGTTGAGCATCTTTTAAAGTGCTTAAGGGTTATCTTCATTTGTACATAAGCCTTATTTGTGAAGTGTCTTCAAAATTGTGCCTATTTATTTTTATCCCATAGTCTTTTTTAAAATTGAGTTTTAGTTCTTTATATAATTTGAATATAAATTCTTTCTCAGAATGTGTATTGAAAACATTTTTTCCAGAGTATGCTTCATCTTTTATCTTGTAAGCATGTCTTTTAATGAACAGAAAATTATAAATTTAATAAACTAACATCAATTTTTTATAATTTCCATTTTTTGAGTCATAATAAATTTTTGCATTAATCGAGGACTGTAAATATATTCTCCTATGATATCTTCAAGACATTTTAGAATCTAGGCTATTTAGAATCTATTATTTAGGGGGCGCCTGGGTGGCTCAGTCGGTTAAACGTCCGACTTCAGCTCAGGTCACGATCTCGCGGTCCATGAGTTCGAGCCCGGTGTCGGGCTCTGGGCTGATGGCTCGGAGCCTGGAGCCTGCTTCGGATTCTGTGTCTCCCTCTCTCTCTGCCCCTCCCCCGTTCATGCTCTGTCTCTCTCTGTCTCAAAAATAAATAAACGTTAAAAAAAAATTAGAATCTATTATTTAGGGTTTACACTTAAGTTTATGTTCAACCTCAGTTGACATTTATGTATAGTGTAAGGTAACGTATGAGATTCTTTTCTATTTTAAAATTATTATCTAGTTGTTTGAAAAATCTTTGTTAAAAATAATTTTCTTACACAATTTAATTTTTTTATACCTTTCTAAAGATCAATTTATCAGATAAGTGTGCATCAGTTTCTGGACTCTCTATTCTCTTTCACTGATACAATGCCAATGCTATATGGTTTTAATTACTGTGGTTTAAAATAAACTGAATTCATGTCTTGGTACTCTTTTCTGTGATTGTTTTTGCTATTCTAGTTTCCTTTTATTTCCAGTAGAGAATTCACTTATCAATTTATACTCACACAAAAGAGGCTTCTTATGATTTTAAATGAAATTGTGTTAAATCTATGCATCAAATTTGGGGAAATAAACATCTTAACAACATGAGTCTTTCAATTCGCACTTAGGTCTTATTTTAAGTTTTCTCTACACTGTTTTTGCAAAAGTTTAGCTATGATAGTCTTGCATCCTTTTAATAAAATTATCCCCAAGTATTTTGTGCTTCTGGTGTTAATTGAGAATCTTCAAAAAACTTCCCAGTTGCTCATTATTGCTACCTAGAAAGATCATTATTATATATTTACGTTATATATCTGTAACCTTGTTAAAAAGCACGTATAATTTATAACAGATTTCTGCATATGTCATTGTATTTTAATGTAAATAATCATGCCAAATGTGCACGAAGAGTTGGACTTTTCCTTTCCAATGTTTTTACTTTTATTGCTGTTTTTTTGTTTTTTTATTTTTTTTTCATTTGTGCTTTATGATATCAGATAGGTTCTCCTGTAAATGGCTGAATGAAAATGGTGAAGGAAGAGATTCTTACCTTCTCCTCGAACTTAGAGGAGATATATTCAAAATTTCAAAAGTGTGAATGTTGTTAGTTGTAGGCTCTTTGTGGATGTCCTTCAATAGACAGACAAAAATGTCTTTCTATTCCTAGCTTGCTTAAAGTTTTTTTTTTTTTCATGAATGTGTGTTAAATTTGATCCAGTGATTTTTCTGCAGCTATATAGATGATCATGTAATTTCCCAGTTTTTTTTTTATGTTAAACGATCTTTGCATTCCTGGCATAAATTATGATGTATTAGCTACTTATATATTGGTGGATTTGATTTCCTAATGTTTACTGAAGGATTTTGCATCTATGTACACAAGAGGTAGTAATTTTTTATTGTATTTTCTCACCATTTCCTTGTAAGATTTAGACATGAAGGTTATTGTAACTTCATAAAAACAATTGGGAATATTTCTTCTTCATATTCTGATATAGTTTGATAATAATCAAGACATATTGAAAAAGCTTTCACCTGTCAGAGATGGGACAATTTGAACACCAAAGAGCATAATGATTGTAATGGGTTAAGACCCATTGTATGTGAGTTCAAAAATCATTGATAAATTTTGGAGATAGGAAATTATATTATAATTTTGGAGCAATCAATATTCTTTTAAAAATGAAATAAGTTTCATCCCAAAAATACAAAAATACTAATTCAATGAGATATATGCACCCCAATGTTTGTCACAGCATTACTAACAATAGCAAAATTATGGAAAGAGTCCAGTGTCCATTGACTGATGAATGGATAAAGAAGATGAGATATATATATATATATATATATATATATATATATATATATACTCAGCCATAAAAGAAAATGAAATTTTGCCATTTGCAATGACATGAATGGAACTAGAGAGTATAATGCTAAGCAAAAAAAGTTAGAGAAAGACAGACACCATGATTTCACTCATATGTGGAATTTAAGAAACAAAACAAACAAGCAAAAGGAAAAAAGAGAGAGAGAGAGAGAGAGAGGGAGGCAAACCAAGGAGTAGACTCTTAACTATAGAGAACGAACTGATGGTTACCAGAAGGGAGGTGGGTCGGGGAGATGGGTAAAATAGGTGATGAGAATTAAGGAGTGCACTTGTGATGAACACCAGGTGATATATGGAAGTGTTGAATCAGTATACTGCACACCTGAAACTAATTTTACATTGTATGCTAACTAACTAGAATTTAAATAAAAACAATGGGGGAAAAAAGAATTGCATGGGTTGACACATAGTAAAAAAAAAAAAAATGGATAAAAACATTTGAACTATATTTTTTATATGAACTATACCTCATGTAAACAAATAATTGAGGAGAGGAAATTTATCTTGAAAGAAGCTTTCTAGCTAATAAAATACACAAGAGAATTAGTATATTGTTATTTTCCAACCCTTTAATGGATTTCCGTGTCTATCCAAAGTTCACCATTGGCTGACATCAACTAACAACAAGTTACCACACAGACAAATTCACACAAAATATAGTATGTAACACCCACCTTATATGTCTCATGGGGACTACATGTGAAATAGTTTTACCAAAATAAATTTGAACTTCAATCTGACCAAGACTCTAGATCTAGATTTCAATTTATAGAAAATACATGACACAGATAATGATAATAAGACACACCAAATGTATTCAATTAGCAGTATTCAGATTAGGTAAATCTACAGGAAAAATAACCTGGCTTCACCAACCAAAAGGAAAAAACAAAAGAAAAGTTAAAGTATAATATTTGTATTAGAGAGGCTCAAAAGAGATTTCACTGAAATACATAATACACTTTAGAACCCAAACTGCAATTATATAAATAGTTCATATATGCATACAAACATACGTGTAAATACATACATAATACACATGTATATTATTTATTTATATTTTAATATGTTTATGATTTTATTATTTCCTTTAATAATAATAAAATAATAGGAAAATTGACAACTAGGTTATGCATTCCTTCTAATATGATTAAATATGCATTCCATGATGATATTTTTAAAAGCTGAATTAATTTTGGTAGATGTTTTGACAGTATTGTGATCATGTAAGAATATATTTTACATGTAATTTTCTAACATGTAATATTCATTGGATGTGATCACAATATTGTGGTCATTTAAGAAAATGTTATTTTTCAGAGATGTATTCTGAAGTATTTAGGAATGAATTATCTAGGAATTACTTTTAAATATCAGTTGAGCAAAAAAAAGATAAAGCAAATATGACAAAACATTGATATTTCCTTAATCTCAGGTTGGGGTTCAATTATGTTATTCCATCTATATTTATGGATTTTTGAAAAACATAACAAAGCTTTGGTATGAAAGTAATAATACTAGTAAAATGCTTTAGCAGTAGATTTATCATCAGTAGTATCCAGGTGATTAATGTGTATTAAAAGTTACTGTATATTTATTTGAACCAATTTTGCAGTATATTTGCTAGGAAATATTTTGGTAACTTTTCAGATTGATGAGTGCATGTGCAATTTTGAAAGTCGTAAAAAGGTATGATTTTTATAATGCCATCTAATTTAATTCACTCAAATTCCAAACAATTTTGAACAAAGATTGACTTTAGTAAATATCCAGGATTAAGAAGTTACTTTAAAAAATAAAGAAAACAAAACTATGAATTGGTATCTGCTTGTTATTACTGCATTGGAGGTACCTTTTTCATTAAATTACTGCTTTTTCTTATTGTAGATAATGAGGATTTTGTCCCTTGTCTATTAAGGGCTTGAACAGAAAAGATAGAAGAAAATATAAAAGTCAAGGCATCCTGACTCATGTAGTCATTATGGACACACAGTAAAATAAAATCATTTTGATAAGATATCTTGGAAAAGAAGGTAAAGTCACTATGATTGCTGCATCTTTGATAGCTGAAAATCAATATAATAAATTACATATTTTATATCCACATATAAATGCATTAGATACATTCTGATCATTCCTCAGATTCTTGTAAATTTCTCTAATGCAAGTTGTTTATGTTCCTCTATAAATAAATACTTTCCAGATAGCTAGGTTTTTACTTTAGCACATAGTTAACTATAATCTTTTACATGCCATAAATTTGCACCTAAATCATCCCTCATTTATAAAACTCTAGTCACATTCAAAGTTAATTGGAAACTTGAAATGTCCCCTAAAGCATATCCATATAAAGGTCAGTAAAGAGGTAATAATAATTATTAAAAAAAAAATAGGACACAAGGTGAGGGTCTTAATAAACCACTTTATTTAGGGTTGTTTATTATGAATATATTTTAAAACTGTAAGTTCAGAATAAACAAGTCTAATAATTTAAGGAAATCTCTAGATAGAGCAAGAAACAGCTAGGTGCTTAATAAATATGTGGCTTTAAACGACTCATTTTTATTAATGGTGACAGCAACTTTGGGATTCAAATGGACACAAAATTACATAGAAAAGGAGAGCCATGGAGAGAGAAAATATATACTCATTTGAAATAAACCAACTTAAGTACAAAGAAGTCAGCTTAGTTCCTTCTTCTCATCAACTTGTTTTCAATGGATTACAATCTTACATCCAATTTTCCCCATCTGTGTGGACCTTGGGAATGCATCTGTGGTCTTCAAACCATTATTGGATGTGGGATTCCTTGAGCTCTTCTGGGTGTGCTTCATGGAGTGAACATATAATTTATCTTCTAAATCCGAAGATGTTTGACAGTGACAGAAAGAACTTTGAATAATTGCACTGGCATAATAAGTATGGTGGGGAACTGCCCTGGGCCAGCTGGAATATCTGCTTACCCTCCGCATGACCCCTCTATCCTGGAGAATAGACCAGAGCCTTGTATAGCATAGTTGTTTGATCTCCAGTGCCACAGTGTGAGTGTGAGTGTGTGGGGGGGGTCGGGGAGGGGAGGGTCTTTACTTGCAAGATCATCTGGATCCCAGGAAATCAGTCAGGTGGTCACCAAATTGTGAAGTCTGTAGAAGACATTAGACTTAATAGCAGCTCAGTAGAGCACACAGACAGATTCTTTAAATATCTCCTTCTTGGGACCCTTGGGCATCTCAGTTGGTTAAGCTTCCAAATTCAGCTCAGGTCATGATCTCATGGTCATGATCTTGCACTTCCAGAGTCGAGCCCCACGTTGGGATCCGTTGGGCTCCATGCGGACAGCTCAGAGCCTGGACCTGCTTCAGTTCTGTCTCTCCCTCTCTCTCTCTCTGCCCCTCCCCTGCTCACGTTCTGTCTCAAAAATAAATAAAAATTAAATATCTCCTTGTTTTCGGGTTCCTTACGTATCCCTTACCTCAATTCAGCTTGCATTTTCAGGGATATATTCTTACCTCTCTCCCCATCTTTTCTTCTTCAATTTGAAATCTTCCTCCCCAAATGAGAAGAAGCTGGCATGAATATGAGGCTGTTCCTGGAATTATCTAACTCAATATGTTTCCTCAAACATCATGATATTTTTTTTTTAGTGAATGAGTGACATCAGCCTTCCTTCCTTTGAGTTCTTGCTAACTATAGGAAGTTCTGTCTAACCTGAGCAGTCCCACTTGGAAAGCTATTAACCCCATGTGTCTACTGAAATGGAAACTGTCTAGTCAAAATTGAAATGTAGTCCAAGTGTAAATTACATACTAGATTTGCAAGACTTGGTATGAAAAACAGTGTAAATACCTCAATAATTGTGTATTGAATACATCTCAAAATATGTTGGATCTTTGTAGTTAGAATGTATTATTAAAATTCACTTTTTTTTTTTTTTACTTGCTAATGGCTACCAAAAATTTTTCAGTTACTTATGTGGTCATATTTTTAGCTCACACAGTTCTGGTAAAGTTCTGCTAGACAGTTCTGGTAAAGATTTGCTCTACTTTAGCCTCTCATGATTTACTAATAAGTGCCTTGCCTTTTTCTTTTACTTGATGTATCATTGCTTCAGACAGCACTGTGGATTATACTTCCTGGTCTACGTGTTTCCTTTTACAGCCTACTGAAAAATTTTGCCATGCAATGGCGATCTCCTGATAATCTCGAAGCTCCTGTATTATGAATGAAACTTTTAAAACAAGACCCCATACTTCCTGTAGTTCGGTAGGCACACATTTTCAGTAGGTTTTCAGCACAGCTGAACTCCCAACACAGCCACTAACACTACCTCCTATTAGCACAGCACATCATAAGGGAGGCAGATAGCATGCTCTAGAACAAGATTATGCTTTTATATTAATTTGAGGGATTTTTACATATAACCTTGATTGGTATTATATAACATACTGTTCTTTCTGATTAAAATTGTTAAGATGCACAGTCACCCCCAACTCACTTTTTGTGTGGATCATGTCAGACAAAACACCGTCTCTTTAACTGTAGGATATTTTTCTTCCTCCTCAACCCCCATGATCAATGACTAAAGAATATTTCCTTGCTTTAAGAGAATATGACAGTTGTTCCCTATTTACCAGCTATAAGCACCTACAGTTTTGTATCTCATATTCTGTATCCTATATGTTATATAAGACATATATGTTATACATATATGTGTGTGCATATATGTGTGAATGTGTGTTTATGTATATTTAAACTATGTCCTTTCCATCTACTGTTATCAGTTAAAGTTATTCACTAAAAGCTACTCTCATGGTGTTACATACTGTGGGATGACCATTAGTTGATGTCAAAGGAATAAATTATCATCAGAGATAATCTGACAGTTACTTAATGTAACTGCATCTTTACTGAATATATTAATATATGCATCTCACGCTATGTACTCATAAACCTCAGAAAAAAATAAACTTCTGTCCTGATTTATGGATAGAAAATTGACTTCTGAATTTACTACCCACTACCAATAAATAAAATGATTTTAAAACCCTGTTAATTTTTCACTCTGCTTACATTAGTTTTCAGTCAATTTAATCCATCCCAGGAAATACACTTGCATGAACATGACTCAAAATAGATGAATCATTGAAATTCATTCCCCTACAAAAAAGGGAGCTGTACAGACATGACTCTGAATAACTACCCACCATTAGCTTCCCCATGGAACTCATTTTTTGGTTTCATTGTCTGTTCCTAAAAAAGCTGAAAATATCATTTGGAAAATTGCTGATAGCTTGGAAGATGGGAAATCTCAAAATATGTTCTGAAGCCCAAAAGCTGTATAGCAAATGGAGTGAACAAAAAGATGCAGATAGAATGAGTCCACGCGCACAGCTTGTTCACCTGCCCTTTTCAACTGTGCAGCGCTCCCATGTGCATTGATTTCACGTGTTTACATGTTAAGAAAAGATTTCTTAAGCAGTGCAGTATGGTTGGGATTTGGTACAAAGATGAATTAAGCATGCATTAAACATGCTTTATGATCTAATACTTTAAGATGTGTGATTTGACCTGTCCCTAAAATTAACAGGATAATATAATCCCATGCACAGTTCAAGGTGCTGTAAGATTTCAGAAAGCAGGGACAGTTGAAAGTTATGAATATCAGAACAGATTGTTTTTTTCCTGTTAGCAATGGTAATGAGAAGTGGGCACATTGATGGACACAGTAAAATGTCATCCAGATTCTCCAAATACATTTGAATAAATATGGAAGAAAAATGCTGTATTATATATGTTATATATATATATATACATATATATATACACACACATATATAGATATATGTATATACATAACTTTCCAATTGAACTTAATTTTAGTTCTTAAAGAATTTAAACAAAAGTTATAATGACAGAGGTAACATTCAGAAGCCTTCTCTCAAGTTGGTTTGGTTTTTATATTCTTACAACTCTGAACTCTATTAATAAAGAGGAAAATATAACTTGAGCAAACTTAACAGATGATCTGCAAATATGTGTTGTTATTTTTCTACAAGGAATACCATGTACTTATATAAAGAGAAACATTTATTATCTGGACATTTTTCGAGGCTGCAATGAATTTTCCATGATTTCCTTCAAAAACAACCTGGGGAGAGGGTAAAGTACATCATTTACAGAAATGCCTATATTATTTCTGCTATAATGAATTGACATTTACAACTTTATGAGGCCCCAATAAATAGGGGTGTGTTTGGAGAGGGGACAAGGAGGTAATCAGCACAAGAGAGGGAAATAAATAAAAGTTCTTCTTGTCTCTCCTTTGCACCAGTATTTTGGCATTATGCAGACAAAACATGTACACCTGATATACTCAAGTGTGGTTAACCTCCTTTTTTGCTCTGCCCTGTACCAACTCTGCTGTATTGAATTCAGCTTGGTGAGCAAGGGAGTCTTTAAAAGCTGAACAATTCATAGCCTCAAGGACTCTTAAACTTAAGACATTTGATTAACCACAAAACCGTGGAAATGTAGACAATGGTCAAATCTATTGGTCAAAATAGTATTCAAACCGAAAACCATACAGATTATTTACAGAAGCGTGGGATCTGCCAGTGAACCTAGACTATGTCTGAGAGATGATCATTTTGCTGGAGCCAGGGCTCAGGCTTTTTCTACAGCCAGATTTATAAAATGGACTCCATAGTTTAATTAATCCAGGCTCTGACAAGGACTTCTTAAAAGTAGAAAATAAAAGTAGATTGCAAAGGAAACATGATCACTTCAGGATGAACTACAGTTTGGACCACTAATGAGAAAAATAACAAAATTAGACCTGAGGATGTCTAGAGTGGATGTTGGTTTTACGGTGCCTCTTAATTTATGTCACAGACACAGAGGAACAAGAATGCTATTTTTGCTATGTTTTAATCTTCTGGCCAAATCCTGTTCTCATGTTTGACTATTTGGGTGGAATGCACCGATGCGATCTGGGCATAAATGATATCCTTTTACAGACCCTTCCCAGGTCTCTTGAGAAACTATTTCTGTTCTCAGAGGTTACCTCTTGAAAAATGAAATGAACTCTGGAACATGGCAGTTGGATTCCACCGTATGGTGAGCATTTTATTAACTACGATGCCAAATGATTTGTGAGAAAAGGAATGGAATGTAGGGTTTTTCCCTCAAATATATTGTAATCCATTGAAGACAGAATAAAAATACCACATTAAGGAAATCAGGTTACAATTTGTGTGTGAGTAGGAAATGCTGATTTAAACAGTATTAATTAGTCTATGGGAGAAGCACTGTTTAAAACAATTATTGCTCTATTCGTTAATAAATGGCACACTATATTATGGCCCTTTAATTACACAGAAAATATATGTGTATGTCTCAACACAGTGCTGTTTTATTTATGTTTAAATTTTGTCCACTATCTCAAAGCCCTACTGTGTATAAGAATAGATGGGCTATAAATGCAAAGTAAAGTTAGTGAAAGTTCTATGACTTCTATGTGTATTTCTAGAGGAATAGGGCTATTGAACAGGTGGTGTGATATGTTAAATGTACCATGAACTAGAAGTCAGAAAACTTTTGTGTGAGTTGTGCTCTCATTGTTAACCAGTTGAAAGCCCGTAGGCAAATGTAATCACTGACACAGTTCTGGACTTTGAAAAATAAAAAATAAAAAATAAATTGGACTATGTCATCCCCAAAATATATTTTCTCCCAGTGTCCTCTGACCTCTGTTCCTTGTGAAATCTATTCCTTTAATAAATCCTTAGGAGGACCTGTTCTTGGTGTGGGGAAAACAACCAAGAATCTGTCCCACAGCTACCCTGTTTTCATAGACAGAAACAGATGAGATTCTATGAGGAAATGGCATGTGTCATGAAGGAAACAAAGCATGGTGTTTTGCAAAAGAATGTCTGTGGGGTTACAGTAGGAAAGACCCTCTGAGGGGTGATACTTCACAGTCAGAGCTGAACCATGGGAAAGACCTAGGAAGAAAGAATTCCAAGCAGAGAATTAACTGCAAGAACGAGGGTCGTCTGGCTGGCTCAGTAGAGTGTGTGACTGTTGATCTTGGGGTGGTGAGTTTGAGCCCCATGATGGGCGTACCGGCTACTTACCAAAAAATGCAAGAACTGAGAATTAAAAAGGAAAGAGAGAGGCGCCTGGGTGGCTCAGTAGGTTAAGCGTCTGATTTTGGCTCAGGTCATGATCTCACGGTTTATGAGTTCGAGCCCCACATTGGGCTCTGTGCTGACAGGTCAGAGAGTGAAGCCTGCTTCAGATTCTGCGTCTCCCTCTCCCTCACTCATGCTCTTTCTCCCTCTCTCTTTCAAAAATAAATAAACATTAAAAAATTGTTTTAAGGGAAGAGAGAACACCATAGTGGGTCTGGAATCCGGTGGCCAAGAGGAGATGCTGGGGTGCAAAAGCCATCAGAGGGCAGATCTTGGACTGCCTCATAAATCAGCATTCAGTGTGTGGATTTTATTTTATTTTTTTAATATTTATTTATTTTTGAGAGAGAGAGAGAGAGAGAGAGAGAGAGAGAGAGAGAGACAGAGCATGAACAGGGGAGAGGCAGAGAGAGAGGGAGACACAGAATCCGAAGCAGGCTCTAGGCTCCGGGCTGTCAGCACAGCCTGACCCGGGGCTCAAACCCACGAACTATGACATCATGACCCGAGCTGAAGTTGGACACTTACCCGATTGCCACCCAGGCGCCCCTCAGTGTGTGCATTTTAATCTTAGATGTCTGATAATGGCATGAAGGGGTTCATAATTTTAAAAAATAACCCTGGTGGCTGGGTATAAAAAATCACTGGGACAAGTCTTAGATTGGGCTGCTAAGACAGAATAAACTGGGTTACTTAAACAAACAAACAAACAAACAAAAATGTACTTTTCACCATTCTGTAAGCTGTAAAATCTGAGATCATGGTGCGGCCAAATTGAGTTACGGTGAGAGCCCTCTTTCTGATTTGTACATGGCCCTCTTCTTGTTGCCTCCTCAAGTACAGAAAAAGGAAACTCCCTAATGTCTTATAAGGGCACTAATTCTATTCATGAGACCTCAGTCCTCATGATCCAATTACCTACCAAAGCTTCCACCTCCTGACATCCATCTCACTGGGGGTTAGAATTTCAGCATATAAATGTGGTGTGGGGAGGGGGCAGGTAACAAACATCCCATCTATGAGAGAAAGGGAAGGTGGAAGATATTAGACTAGTTCATAGACTATGAGGATAACAGCTGATAGGGGTGGTAGTGAGGTGAATAGATTCAAGGCAATCAGTTTTGAAGTGAGGAATTGACAGCAATTGCTATGATAGTTTGTTCAGGGGTGAGTAAGAAAGCAAGACTCCTGGCTTTTAAGCCTGAACAATTAAATGAAATGGTGCCACTTACCATAATGGGGAAGAATACAGGAGAGACAGGACATTCATGCAGTTGGTGGGTGGATCCCTTCTAAACTGATTAATTTAGATACGCTTTTAGATATCCCAGGGCAGATAGATGAGTCAAGAGCTAAAAAGTCTTGAGCTGCTGGTAGAGGTTTGGAATAACAGGTTATTAAGAAGCTTTAAAACCAAGAGACTGAATAGTAACTAGTCTCTGAGAATAGATTTCCTATAAAGACAAGAGTTACATGAATGGTCTAATGGAAACTTAGTTGGGGTCTGGAAGTTTCCAGAAGGAGCCAGCATACCTACCTTGGGGGTTGGGGACTTACCTCAGGCAAGACCTGGTGCTCGGATTTTCATGGTCAGAAACTTGATAGGTCTACACATTAAGAAGCAATTCCTTCCTCAGGGACACAAAAACCAATAGTTCACAGAACTGAAATATGAAGCCAAATCATAATTTATTAATTAGTGTAAGGACCAGATAATTTTGAAATGAAAGGCATCTATATTTAAACAATAGGAATTTCTATAGATGGAACTAAATTTTACTTAGGACCCTTCTTATGCTAATCCTTTAAATGCCCCTGTTCTGATGCTGATTCTATTATAATTAGAATTTCCTACACTGAAAGGAATATGTTAATAGAATTACCTTGAGGTAGTCTACCTCTCTCCTGGAATGGTTTACCAATAGCACCATAAATACTTTGGTGAATATTTTCTTTCTTAAAGAACCTCTGAATTGTGCTTGAATTGATGTTACAGATACTTGCCTCTGCAAATCATGCTTGAAGGCTCACTTTCCTAACCAATCTCTCTCTCTCTCTCTTTTTTTTTTCTGATTGACAAGTTATTTTCTCTGAATATATTAATGGACTCAGATTTCTTCAGTATTCTTAACAATTCTGTTACTTCAGATGTATTTGCCTATATCTCAGCTGTGCATCAATTTAATAACAAATCTCTAGTTGCAATGGTATGCCTCTTGCGTGCAGGTTTCGGGGGGAAACCTATAGGTGCCCTATAAGATCACAAATCACTCAAGAGTCTTTCAGTAGTACTTAGTTGGCTGTTTTTATTGAAATAACCAAAGGCTAAAATTTTTCTCCACAATATGAATGGAAGAAAAATAAAGTATGTTCGTGATAAATTTGAATTATTCATATATTCAATTGACCATATTTTGCCCAGCCCCAATATGCCAGTGAAACAACTCTTGTATGGCATTTCACCTCTTTAATTTGGATATTCAGGTGACGTTATTTAAAAGTTTATTTCTTACAATTTGTGAGCCCAGAATTATTTCAAAGTAACTACACTTCATCGAAGAATTTATAGATTACCTTTGAAACTCAAAGCAATCCTGCTATGTGTGGAATTTCCTGGTTAGTAAATATTAAGCTAGGATTTAGAAACTCCTATCTCCTAACATTTAATCTTAGAATATTGATAGCTAAGATTTCTTGTTGTTTTTTTTTTCCTATGAGCAGTATTTTGCTAGGTACTTTAAAAAAAATCTCATTTAATCAGCACACAAAGTAGGTCATTGTATTTTGCTCTATCTATAGCAAAATAAACTGAAAAATTATATGATGAAATTTCTGCCTAAATCCTCAGAACTGAAGAGATGCCACAGGTTTTGCACAAAGGGAAGCTGACTTCAGAGTTCATAAGCACTGAACCATAATGATCAATTATGGGAACTTTATTGAAGTATAATTAACATAGTGCTGTGTTAGTTTCAAGTGTATAATATAAGGATTCAACAATTCCCTACACACTCAGTGCTCATCAGGATAAGTGTACTCTTAATTCTCTTTCTCTATTTCACCCATCACCCCTACCCACCTCCCCTCTGGCAGACATCAGTCTGTTCTCTATTTAAGAGTCTGGTTTTTTTGTCTTTTTTCTTCATTTATTTTGTTTCTTAAAGTCCACATATGAGTAAACTCATATGGTATTTGTCTTTTTCTGTCTGGCTTATTTCATTTGGCATCATGCATTTTAGGTCCACTCATGTTGTTGTAAATGGCAAGATCTCATTCTTTTCTATGGCTGAGTAATTATAAATATATATATATATATATATATATATATGTGTGTGTGTGTGTGTGTGTGTGTGTGTGTGTGTGTGTGTGTATGTATACATATATACACACACACACCACATTATATGTATATAATGTATATGTATATAATACCACATATGTATATAATGTGATATATATATCACATAATTTATATCACATCACATTGTGATATATATCACATTATATATATCTCACATTACATATCTATATATAGATACCTCACATTATATATCTATATTAGATATATAGATATACCACATTATATATCCATTATACATATATACCCATTACACATTTCTTTATTCATCTATGGATAACACTTGGGTTACTTCTATATATTGGCTATTGTAAATAATGCTGTAGTAATCATTGGGTGCATATATCTTTTCAAATTAGTGTTTTCACTTTCTTTCAGAAAATACCCAGTAGTAGAATTATTCTATTAAATGATAATTATATTTTTAATTTTTTGAGGAACTTTCATACTGTTTCCCACATGGCCTCACCAATTTGCATTTCTGCCAACAGTGCACAAAGGTTCCTTTTTCTCCACATCCTTGCCAACACTTGTTATTTGTCTTTTTTATTTTAGCCATTCTGACAGATAGGAGGTGACATCTCACTGTAGTTTTGATTTGCATTTCCCTGATGATGACTGATGCTGGGCATCTTGTCATGTGTCTGTTGGCCATCTCTATGCCTTCTTTGGAAAATGTCTATTTAGGTCCTCTGCCCATTTTTTAATTGGGTTATTTGTTTCTTTGATGTTGAGTCATATACATTCTGTATATATTTTGGGTATTAACCCCTCATCAAAGACATCGTTTTCATGTATCTTCTCCCATTCAGTAAGTTGGTTGCCTTGCCATTTTGTTGATGGTTTCCTTCACTGTGCAAAAGCTTTTTATTTTCATGTAGTCCCAATAACTTAATGTTGCTTTGTTTCCTTTGCCTGGTGAGACATATCTAGAAAAAGCATTTCTATGCCTGATGTCAAAGAAATTACTACCCTGTTTTCTTCTGGGGGTTTATGGTTTCAGGTTTCACATTTGAGTCTTTATTCCACTTTAAGTTTAGTTTTTTTGTACAGTGTAAGACAGTGGTCTAGTTCTATTCTTTTGCATATAACTGTCCAGTTTTCCCACGATTATGGAAGCTTTAATGCTCCAAATGGTCTTCATTTTCATGAGACCTCCATAGTTTGTTTTTCTTTAAATTATTATATTAAATAATTGTCCATTTTTATTTGTAACACTAAAGATAAGATAAGATAAGATAAGATAAGATAAGATAAGATAAGATAAGATAAGATAAGATAAGATAGTAATCACGTGAAGGGATAGTGATGTTGTTAATAAAATGACAGACCTAGTCAAGTTTGCAAATGGAGTCCTATAATCAGTCCTGAAATCATTATCAGGTTTATATAATGTTACCCGAAATAAATAGTAAAGTTTACAACCTGAAATATATTCTCTTTAGAAATACCACTCAGTAGCTGAGATTATGACATGCTAATAATAAAGTCAAGAAAAAAACCAGGCTTTGTGGATTACTTACTAATTTTGTTCAAGAGTACCTTCATTTCATTCCTTTTGTTTTTTTTTTTTCAGAAAAGTTACTCCAAGCATGAATCTTGCAGTATGTCTATAGCGTTATCTTCTCATGCAAAGAACAGCAAAATATACAAAGGTATTTATGTTGCTTGTTTTTCCTGGTAATTATTGCAAGAAATGGCATCTACTTTTTTGTTATATATACTCATCAATATTTCATTTACAAATGAAGTAGCACTTCATGAATTCTTATATAACCTTCATTCAGCCAGAATATGCTCTCAATATGATACATAATAATCTCAGAAGTCTGGATAATAAATTATCTCAGGTGCTTTCTCTGAGGTCTCTAGAGAAATTGGAGTCCCTAGCCACAGAGGTTAATTGCTGATACTGTCCCCCACCTACCTTTGTTCTGATAAGCTTTCACTTGCTTTAACCATCTATCTCTACCACTTTACCACTTCAGAGATCTATTATATTAGAGCCTTACAATGCCATTCTGGTATTTCTTTCTCTTCTCTCTCTCTCTTTTCCTTCCTTCCTTCCTTCCTTCCTTCCTTCCTTCCTTCCTTCCTTCCTTCCTTCCTTCCTTCTTCCCTCTCTCTCTTTCTTTCTTCCCTATTTGTGGTCCCCTCTGCCATGAAATATGAGGCAAACTTCATAAAGTGAGACTTGAATTTGACACTAGTCACTGCGTTTTGTTTACTGCGTTTACTAGTCACTGTGTTTTGTTTAAAGAGTTCTATCCATGACTACCATTTAGTTCTGATACTTTATGAGACTGAGGCTTTATGCTTATATTTGAGGAAATACCAGATTTGGGGAGAATATTCCCCATTTTGCCTGTATATACACCAAAATTACAAGAAAAGAGCAGACAAATAGAGTAATCATTCTAAAGATGCAGAAAATCCTTACAGAAAACAATTTAATTTCTAACTATTGGCATGGTAGGTAGCAAATCCATCCAATTAGAGGCAGTGGGAGTGCCCATCACTCGCTGAGATACCCCACAACCAAGGAAATGGACAGAGGTGTGAATGCTGACCGGCTTGGCAAATGACAAGTCCTTTGACACATCACCATGTGCTTCTGCAAAACCTTCCTTCTCTGCAACCCATGGAGTAATTTACTGCCCTGAACAGTTTTTTGCCCAGTGGTAAAAGTCTTCCATCAAGGGTTTCTATCCCTCTTTGGTCAAGTCCTACAATCCTGCCTACAAGTCCTCCCGACTTCTGCCCTCTTGGTATATGACAGAGACATTTCTGACTTGGTGACTAAAAGTTCTCAAGGCAAATATGGTAACAGAATCCTTTCCATGGCTGAGACAATGCTATGTGTTCATTCGATTATCTTTGTAAGTACACCTACCAACTGCAAAACGGGCTCTAGCTGTTTTCTACGCCATGATTCCACACTCACCTGATCCATGATGATTGGACCAGTCATCAACCCAATATGGAGTCACCTGTCCAGAAATTAGGTCTGGGCAGAACAACTTCAGGTAACTGACTGCTAAGTACACTGAGGTACAAGGAAAACTAAGTTGGTATTAAAGTTCTGAGCTTCATCAATCTCTATATTAGATTACCTGACATGTTATCTTTCTACACATCAGTGTTCTTGCATACAAAATGTGGCTGGACTAGATGCTGCCAAAGGCCCGTTGCTTGGTTTCTTTGAGTCCATTTCTGTTTATGCTCCTTGATTTTAGATTACTTTTTTGACTATGTATTAAGCCTCCAAATCTAGACTGGGAACTCTCTTTCTCTGCTTCCATGATATCTTGTGTATTGCTCTATCTTATCTATTGCAGCATAGTATTCCAATTATCCCTTTACTTGTGGAATGCCACACTTAACCTATGAGTCCACTAAGATCAGGGATTTTGGAGGCCAGCACATAGAAGAATATTATTTTTGAGTTAATAATTAATCTCTTAATAACTATATACACAAAAGGGTTGGGCTCCTAAACATAATTTACAGCAAAATTCCAGATAATTCTGTTTTGACAAAGAATTCTCTCTCTTCCCTGAAATATCTGCAATGTGCTACAAGACTACAAGACCTTTACCAAAAGCAGATGTTGTGAAGTCGGATGAAGCCATCATTCAAACATGTGGAATGTCCGAAACTGTCATTTTTTGGCAACCATAAGTCTGCTCTGGTATCTCGATTCAGAGACATGGACTATTTTCTGCAGGATTGTATTATAAATAGTTCATTTAAATCTCAAAATTACAAAGACTGTTTAAACTTGTATTTGGGGTCTAACATGAATAATCACTAGTTCTATTTTTCTATTTTTAGTTCTTATCAGATTGGCAAATAGTGTATATTAGATCATATTAAGTTTTATTTAATGTTATGAAAACTGTTTTATAAGTTACATGTGAGTATCATATATTTTTGGATGGTAAAGTGTGTTAAGTTTGGGGATATTATTATTAGTGTTTTCGAGTAATATCTGAAGCCATACCTTAAATTCCAACTGGCGCCGAGGTAGACTAATTAAAAAGCATAAAGTGGTTTTACTAGTCACTGCGTTTTGTTTAAACAGTTCTATCCATGACTACCATTTAGTTCTGATACTTTATGAGACTGAGGCTTTATGCTTATATTTGAGGAAATACCAGATCTGGGGAGAATATTCCCCGTTTTGCCTGTATATACACCAAAATTACAAGAAAAGAGCAGACAAATAGAGTAATCATTCTAAAGATGCAGAAAATCCTTACAGAAAACAATTTAATTTCTAACTATTGGCATGGTAGGTAGCAAATCCATCCAATTAGAGGCAGTGGGAGTGCCCATCACTCGCTGAGATACCCCACAACCAAGGAAATGGACGGAGGTGTGAATGCTGACCGGCTTGGCAAATGACAAGACCCAGAAGCACACCTTCATGAAAAAAGAGTGATGTCAGAAAATCTTGTGAGGCCTTGGGGAGACTTGGAGGCATGCTAGATAAAATATTAGGGAATTAAAATAAGTTCTGGAGAGGGGCGCCTGGGTGACTCAACTACTTAAATCGGACTCTTGGTTTCAGCTCAGGTCATGATCTCCTGGTTTCTTGAGTTCAAGCCCCTTGCTGGGTTCTGAGCTGCCAGCAGGGAGCCTGCTTGGGATTCTCTCTCTCTCTCTCTCTCTCTCTCTCTTTCTCTGCCACTCCCCCACTCACGTTGTCTCTGTCTTTCTCAAAATAAAAATTAATAAACTAAAAAAAATAAGTTCTTGAGACATGATTAATCGCTAAATTGCTTCTTTTCATCTTTGCTGCAGGGTGCCGCTTTCTTCTACCCTCCACCTTTTTTCTTTTTTCTTTTTTCTTTTTCTGCTTCTAATACCATATGCATTTACATTACAGAAATCCTTGAATTCAGAGTCATAAGGTTATCTTCTCAACTATATAATTCTAAACGCCCCAAAATTGATATTATCTTTTAATAAAATAATAAGTGGTGTTTTTGATGAGCATGTGAGAAACTACTATATGTGACGTATTTCTCTTTCAGCTAAAACCCATTTGCATATTTTAAAACCTAAATCTTGTAAGGGAGACAATTTCCTGAATCCATTCCTGCCTTTCCATATCTAGTTCCACTGTAGTTGTTCAATGGCATTGATTAGGAAAATACAGGACGATCTAAAGTCATGAATTTAGAAGGCAAGCGCGCAAAATATTTTTGAGCCCTAACATAAAGTGTTTCAGTTTATTGTATCCTGCCAGGGAATTTTGACCAAAACCCTAGAATCTGATGTCTTTATGAAAGGACTCAAATTCTAAGCAACACTAGTAAAACCCAATGTTTCTTACTATCGAAAGAGTGACTATATATAGGGAATTTTCCAAATATGTATCTGTTCTTCTACATTTAAACTCTTCATTTGTGTTCACTATTATACAGAAGATGAATTCTAAACCCTTTGCATGATCCACAAAGTCCTCTACGTTATGACTTTAGACTGCTTTTTTAATATCTCCTTCTTCTTTCTTCCTATAAACAGGTCCTCCTTAGTAAAGAGAGTTGTAACCAATATGCATTTTCACTAAATATGAAAACGTAGATGCTAACATCCATATTCGGGCTTTCAGAAGAAGCCCAATCCTACCATAATGGATAGAATTAATTTCTAGTTTACCAAAATAAACCTGAAATTGTATCAAAATTAACTATAGCAGCTTTATCCAAAAATTAGTAGACAATTTTTTTTTAATTTCACATTATCCTACAAGAACAATTATTTCTGAACACAGTGTCAGCTGCTGGGTTATTCCTGTAGTTACTGGACTACACATGTGCAATGTTCAAAGGACATTTGTTTTCCTTTGAGATGGAGCAACACTAAAATGCTTGTTTTGGCTTCCCTACCTTGGTACTTAAGGTTGTGGCCTAGTCATTGTTTTATCTTTCTCTCTAAGATGACCTACTGGGGTGTAGATTTATCACTCATTCATATGCTAGACTGGAAAATACGATTCATGATGTTCGGGACTTTTATGGATGTGATCCCCAAAATGAAGCTTCACATACTAGGTGACAAAAAGCTTTTTAATATTTTTCAAGTATGTACCTAATATGATTGTCTCCATTCAACATCTTGTTTGTCTTGTTTTAATTTATAATATTTTTATGAGTTCCACCGATTCATACAGAAGTTGTAAGAAAAATTGTCCTGATATATGGGCTCAGAAGTAGTTGGTTTTAAGGTAATAAAACAATGTCCATGTGCCTCCGCATTCATATTATGCACACTTCCTACAATATCTTTGTAACAGATTGATAGCAGCAACTTTACAGGGAAGTCAAGGAAGATATACTTACACTCTGGATCACATCAGTTCCGGTTACTTGAAAGGAACTGCTTTATATTCAAGTAACCATTAGTATTGAACAATATCAAGAGTGGGAAAACAATTTACAATGTATAATTTTAATCCTTTCTTTTGTTCAAGAATCCTCCTCAATGGAAAACAAAAATGCTCTTCCTTCTTTTAAAAACATTTATGTGAGAATAAAATGGGTGTGATCTAATCTTTCCTGAATGTCACAGAGTTCTTCTTCAGCTATAGGATAAAAAAAAAAAAATGTTGAAAGCAATCACCCATCTTTGTAGTCATGGTCATTAATTCTGTTTCATAAAAGGTGTTCCGTAATTATTTTGTTAAAAAAATCAGCTGAAAGATCTACATATAACTTTGCATACTAGTGATCACTAAATCACTTAAGCCAATAACAATTACATGTATACACACACACACACACACACACACACACACACACACATACATTATATTTACTTATTTATTTTGAGAGAAAGACAGAGAACAAGCAGGGAAGGGGCAGAGAGAGAGAGGGAGAGAACCCCAGGAAGCCTCTGCACTGTCATTGTGGAGCCTGATGTAGGACTCAGTCCCACGGAACCATGAGATCATGACCTGAGCTGAAACCAAGAGTTGGACGCTAATGAACTGAGCCACCCAGCTGCCCCCAAGACTTTTTTTTTTTGTATAGATTTTCTATTATAGAATACTCATTCAATCTGTTTCACTCTCTTGTTAGCTCCAGGAGATCCAATAGGTGCTTATCTCTCAGCAAATAAATAAAGCAGAAGGAGAGTTAAATTCATCATTTGCCTCAGTCAATCTATATTGCCATAACAAATGACACAGATGGAGTGGCTTAAACACAGAAATGTATTTCTCACAGCTCTGGAGACTAGAAGTCTAAGATCAAGGTGCCTGCTGGTTCAGTCCCTGATGAGAACCCTTTCCTGGTTCCCACGTAGCTGTCCTCTCATTTGATTCTCACATGGCACACTACAGGCCCTTTTTCTTCTTATAAGGACACGGATTCTGTCATGGAGGCTTCATTTTCTTGACCACATCTAAACCTAATTACTTCCAAAGGCCCTAGCTATAGCCTTATGAAATGTATTTTTTTAATAATAAGACTTGAAAGTCAAAATCACTCCTTGATCCAGAGGCTGCAGGATAAATATCGTGTTAGCAGGCATGAAAATAATAGTAATGTCATTGTGCATCTCCATGAGAGCTCTTGGGTGACCATGTGCATTGTCAATGAGCAATAATATGAAAGAAGTCTTTTTTTCTGAGCAGTAGGTCTCAACAGTGGGCCTAAAATATTCAGTAAAGCATGTTGTAAACAGATGTGAAATCATCCAAGCCGTGTTATTCCATTTATAGAGCATAGGCAGAGTAGATTTAGCATCATTCTGAAAAGCCCTAGGATTGTCGGAATGGCCAATGAGCATTGGCTTCAACTTAAAGTCACCAGCTGCTTTCACCCCTAACGAAAGAGTCTGCCCGTCCTTTGACTTTGAAGCCATACATTGATTTCTCCTCTCTAACTGTGAAAATCTAGATGGCATCTTTTTCCAATATAAGACTGTTTCATCTACACTGAAAATGTGTCATTTAGTGTAGCCACCTTCAGTAATGATCTTAGCTGCATCTTCTGGGTAACTTGCTGCAGCTTCTACATTGCACTTGTTGCTTCATCGTGTGATGGCTTCCTTCCTTAAACCTCATGAATCAAACTCTGGTGGTTTCCAACTTTCCTTCTGCGGCTCCATCACCTGTCAGCCTCACAGAATTAGAGTTAGGGCCTTGTTCTGGATTAGGTTTTGGCTTAAGGGACTGTTGTGGCTCTTCTGACCACCTCTCCAAACCACTAAAACTTTCTCCAGATCAGCAGGAAGACTGTTTTGCTTCATTCTCATTCATGCGTTTACTAGAGCAGCACTTACAATTTCCTTCAAGAACTTTCCCTGTGCATTTGCAACGTGGCTAAATGGTTGAAGAAGCCTGTGGCCTGTCTCAGCTTTCAACATGACTTCTTCACTAAGATTAATCATTTCTGGCTTTTGATTTAAAGTGAAAGATGTGCGACTCTTCCTATCACTTGTATACTTAGAGGCCATTGTAGGGTTCTTAATTGGCCTACTCAATATTGTGTGTCTCAGAGAAGAGGGAGGTCTAGGAGAAGGAGAGAAATGGGGAAATGTGTGGTCAACAGAGCAGTCAGAACACACACAACGTTTATTGATGAAGTTCACTGTCTTATATGGGCATGGATCATGGTGACCCAAAACAATTAACAATAGTAACATCAAAGATCACTGATCATGGTTCACCATAACAAATATAATAATAATAGGGGCGCCTGGGTGGCTCAGTCGGTTGAGCGTCCGACTTCAGCTCAGGTCATGATCTCGCGGTCTGTGAGTTTGAGCCCCGTGTCGGGCTCTGTGCTGACAGCTCAGAGCCTGGAGCCTGTTTCAGATTCTGTGTCTCTCGCTCTCTTTGCCCCTCCCCCACTCATGCTCTGTCTCTCTCTCTCTCTCTGTCAAAAATAAATAAACATTAAAAAAAATTTAAAAAATAATAATGAAAAAGTTGAAATGTTGTGAGAATTACCAAAATGTGAACAGAGACACAAAGTGAGCAAATGCTGTTGGAAAAGTGGTGCCCATAGATTTGCTCAACACGGGGTTGCCACAGACCTTCAATTTGTACAAAATACAATAAGACAAAGTACAATAAAGCAAACAAAAAATGTGTCTAATTCCTTAGCTCACAAATTCTACCAAACCCTACGACACAAACACAGTTCAGCCAAGTTCTTGCTACTTTCGAACAAAGATCATCTTTATTCCATTGTCCCATATTTTTCCCCAGTTCTGAGACCTCATCAGAATGGCCTTTACCATTTTTATTTCTACCAATGTTCTGTATGTGATTATTATATTATGTATTACTCTTTTACAGCTCTTCTCTTTTTTTTTCGTCTGAGTCCTCACCAGAAATCCCTTTTAAATCCCCCTTACAGCAGTATCAGTGATTTCTGTCAAGCATGTTCTTCAAAACTCTTACAAGCTTCTACCCATTATCCAGTTCCAAACCTGCTTCCACATTTATAGGTATTTGTTACAGCAGCAGCTCACTTCTCAATACTAGTTTCTGCCTTAGCTCAGGCTGCTGTAACAAAATACTACAGGCTAGGTTGTTTATACAACAGAAATGTATTTCTCACAGTTCTGGAGTCTAGAAAGTGCAAGATTACGTTCCTGGTGAAAGCCAATCACGTTCCTGGTGAAAGCCCCGGTTCCTGGTCTGCAGACTGCTGTCTTACCATTGTATCCTCAAATGATGGAGATAGAAAGTTCTAGTCTATTTCTCTTCCTGTAAGAATACTTATTACATCATGGGGCTCTACCTCATGATATCTTCTAAAAACCTAATTACCTCCCAAAGCCCCACTTCTTAATATCATCTCATTGGGGGTTAGGATTTCAGCGTATGAATTTTGGGAAGGACACAAAGAAACAGTCCAAAACACCATTAAGACCACCAAGCTGTAAGGCTAAAAAAAAAGTCTTCTTTTCTATATATGTACAGATACTTGACATATGCTATAAAGAGGTATTGTATTTTAAAATATCACTATATTCTGCACAGTAGGGGAAATCTATCAGGAGTGATGTATATCAGTTCCAGGTCAAGCATTTAAGAAATAAGTGTATCTCCTCACCCCTAACCATGCTCTCCTTCTCATTTCCCTGGCTGGAGGCAGGTAATGACATGTCTCTAGGGAAACAGGGAAGCCAAAATATGGAAAATCTGGGCAGCTGAACCACCATATGGAGGCGAGCCATCTGCTAAGAACACCCTCTGTGAATCAGTACAGGAGTAAGAAATAAACTTTAATTGCAATTGGAGTGTTCCCACACATTTTGGATTATTTTGTAAAACACTCTTATGCTAACCACTTCTTTCTTTTTCTTTCTCACATTCTAATTAATACATCCATTTTCTAAAGCTTTCGCATAGCCTTTACATATTCTACATGCTTTATAACTGGATAAAATATGATTTCTCGTGGATATTACACATGCCACGGAGTCTTGTGAAATTTTTAGGTGATAGTGTTGATACAGTGTTGATTCATCCTCTCAAGATAGAAGAAATCTTCAGTTCTCAAATAGAATTTTTTCCTTAAAAATTCTTGGAATCAATGGTATTACATGACCAAACATTTAAAGGTTATGTTTAATGTTATAAATTTTAGAACAATAAACACTTGTATAGAGACTAGAATTTTGATACAGTGTAGTATCCATCAGTCTTTGCTTTAATTTAAAATTATTTGAATATATTTCACTCAAAGAAGATACATTTTTCTTCCAAAATGTATTGCATTGGGAGTAACTTCTGGTATTTATAGTATTCACCAATCTGTGTGTCTGTTTAACTACATTTGTAGTTAATTAACAGTCTTCATTGTTGGAACATTGATTTTTGCAATGACAAACACACATTTTTATTTCAACTGATATCATTTTGGTCAAAATATTTTTAAGAAATTGTACTCCTAATTGTATCTACAATGCTAATAAATTTTTGAATATGACTCTAGATATTAACATTACACCTAATAGCGTTGCCTAAATGGTATTACTGATGTATTTGGCCTGATTATTATGAGTTTAAAAATGCAATCCTACCATTGCCAATCACGTGCAACGTCAGGTATGACAGAATTGACACTGATGTAGATATTTGACAGTCTCTTTGTCCAAAGCTTGAAGCCAACATTGTACGATAGATTTTTGCCAAATACTAAGGATGAAACTTAAAATTTTGGTATATTATTACCACTTCCATAATATTTTATAATACTTCATACCTTACCACTTTGGCAAATATCATTTCCTCTCCTTTCCTTTACCTCAACATTAGCTTGTCTGTCTGATAAACCTATCCTTCCAGATGCAATTAAAATCTCTCCTCCTTTCAAGAAATCTACCTTGAACATTATTTTCTCAACCTCTCAACCGCTATCATCCTATACATCACATACCAATTTTTCAGTTGCGTGTATATTTTATAGTAGGTCAGTAAATGTCAAATAATAGTGAGATAGTGTCAATTTATAGGTTTGGGATGTAATGAATATCAGGCAAAAACATTTACAGGCTTCTGTTTAACCAGAGAAAATAAGCCCAGGTATTGTCACACTCCAATCACCAGTTTGCAATGAGATGCCTGACTAGGTACTAACTTGTAACAGCGAGGAAACTTTGCTTGCGTTGAGCAGGTGTGGGACTGATGGGCTCATTGGTGGTCAGAGGCATCTCCTAGGCTTCTGCAAAATAAGAAGTGTGAGGGAGAATATTCATCTATAAAAGAGAGCTGAAGAAGCTCTGCAGTAGGGGAAAGATCCCTGTGGCCTCAGTTGGGAGTGTTTTTATAGCACTGATTTACAAAGTCCCCGACAGCAACACTGGCTCTGTGAAGAGGTGGGGTGAGTGCTTGAACACAGACCAGGGACACTGCCTGAGAAGCTGCCTGTGGCTCCGTTCTAACCCCATTTCTTCATACTGACTACGCCTTTGCTCCACACTGAGAGCACTGATCACCTGGCCTTTAACCCCTGGGGCCTGAAAAAGGGGCTGAACAGCAATAAAAATATCAAAATAATTAACCTTTCCAGAAATAGCTTAGACTTCTCCAGTTGCTTTGCCTCCTCCTAGCATTTCGAAGAGGCCCTAGCTCTTCTCGGGCCTTGTGATCTATACTGACACTCAACAGCCACCAGTTGCTGCCTGGGACCCATTCTGCTTGCAGCCGGCCCTCCCACGGGAGAGGGGCTTGTGGAAATGGTCTGGACTATATAGAGCAAAGAATCCACAGCACTAGTCTAATCAGCCAGGGCTGTCCCAGAGAATACAAAAGGACATCCGCGGAGCAATACCCATTTGAAGAAAATCCAGAGAACAAAGGAAACAACGGAG
The DNA here is from genome assembly GCF_018350195.1 of Panthera tigris. Taxonomy (NCBI): domain Eukaryota; kingdom Metazoa; phylum Chordata; class Mammalia; order Carnivora; family Felidae; genus Panthera; species Panthera tigris. Next base: position 129,412,083 of record NC_056665.1, read on the forward strand.
ACTAGCACAGAAGACAACAGGGAAAAAAAAAAAAAATAGAAAATCTACACACGCTCTGATCAATATCTTCAGAGGAATATATTCAAGCCATAAAACAAGAGTCGACAAATAAGAACAAGAAGCAATTAGAGATGAAAAAGGTCTTCTGGGGCCACCTGGGTGGCTCCGTAGGTTAAGCATCTGACGTCAGCTCAGGTCATGATCTCGCGGTTCGTGGGTTCGAACCCTGCTACGTGCTGACAGCTCTGAGTCTGGAGCCCACTTCGGATTCTGTGTCTCCCTCTCTCTCTCTGCCCCTCCCCTGCTCATGCTCTGTCTCTCATGCTCTCAAAAATAAAATAAACATTAAATAATTTTTTAAAAGTCTTCTGATGGTCAAAAATACAGGAAAAAAGATAAATATGGTAAAAATGAAGTTGAAGAACTCTCTGAAAAATTATAAAACCCTAGTCATTGGATTTCCAAAAAAAAGTAATGAAAGCAAAAATAAGAGGAAGAAAATAATCAAGGAAACAATAAAAGAAAATGCTACAGAGCCAAAGTAAGGCAAAATGTATTCAGAGTCAAAGGACCAAATGAACAAATAGAATGAATGTAGACAAATCTACACATAGAGTTCTATAAAGGGAGGCTACATAGAGTGAAGTATTGAAGAAAAAAATTAAGACAATTTACTCACAAAGGGAGGGAAATATTAATGGGATCAGATTATCTTGTCATTAAATGATCCTAGAAAAAAAACATGGAAAATGGAAAATTATTTAAAAACAAAATAATTTTGAACTAAGGGTAATAATCTGCTTTGAAGATAAAATGAGTATTTTAGGTATGGATAAATAAAAAAATTTGAAAAGTATCTTTGATATTTTGAAGAATATCTTTCAAAAGTATGTTTGTCATGGCCTTCTAATATGTGTGTATTTTCCTGTCTGTACTTCAGAAGTGTCATTTTTGTGAATCTGTTTCTATACCTAATTGTGTTAACTATTTTCTCAACACCCTTTCTGTCTTATCTACTAGGCATTTTGGGGTGTAGAATGATTTGGGATCACTAAATAAATTGGGTTAGTGAACACCATATTCAGCTGTTTTTGATATGACAATAAAAAGTAACATATATATATATATATATATATATATATATATATATACACATATATATTTGTTTTACTGATATACCACCAAGGACCAAGTATTTTATTGATTTTTCCTTAACTTTTATGACAATCCTGTCAAAGATTAGAGACATTTCCGATGTACAGATGGCAAAATCAAGATGCAGGCGGACCCCCCAGTGGCTTCTGCAAGGCTACAGGTTCCATGTGCGATGTTTTAGTTTCCTTTTTTTCCCCCTTTTGTCTCAGGTTGCTGTTTTTGACTTTAAGGTTTATAGCTAGGATTTAAAATTTGAAGGATTTATTTGTGAAAAATTTAGTCTCATTGAGGATACATTTCATCCCCCACAATCTGGGCTGAATTAAACTAAAGGGTACACAACTTGCAACATGTGTTTTCTTGAGATCACATGAGCGACCTGGGAAAGAAATCCCAGCAGCCCAGCATGCATGCACTGGGGAAATAAATGGTGGCACCACCCAGCCCCAATTCAGCGTGTGTTACAAGTAAGTTATTATGAGATGTGGCATCTTAAGGGATTTCAGTTGACGTTGCTGGTAGAGAACTTGCATGGCGTAGATGCCAGAAAAAAAAAAAGCTATTTGGTTGTCATATTTTATGTTTTGTATTGGAGGTTGTATAAAATGTTAGCACAAGGCTACAATGCTGATCGTAAATTCAGTAAATTTACTTAGAGTCTCCAAATTAAAAACCACAGGCCAGCTAAAAAACAAAACAAAACAAAACAAAACAAAAAAAAGGGATTTTTTTCATTACTATATTTGCATCAATTGGTGCAATGGATCCCTGTCAAAATAGCTGAAAATTTTCAACTCCATCTAGCAGCTCATACTCCTAGTGACTGAAGGAGCTACATAATTTGCAGAGACCAGTGCAAAATGAAAATGTTGTTTGTCTTTTTGAAAGTGGTGAAGAATTTCAAGACAATGACAGGAGAGCATTAAAACAAGTGTGGAAGGTTTAGAAGCAGGGGTTTCCCTGTGGCTGCACAGGTCCCAGGCCCAGGAAGGACCTGTGTAGGTAAGCAGTCCAGGTGGTGCCAGGGAAGGTGAGACAGATCATGGAAACGGGGAATGCAGGCTGCCGGGAAGGACGGTAAGCATCCCTTTCTTTATGCCCCAAGCTTGTACGCTTTATCAAAAATCTTTTAAGGCTAAAATTTGTGAGTACTCTGCCACTCAAACTACTTTAGGTAATTCTGCATCTCCATAATCTTCCTTCTGATATTAGGAAATGTCAGTGACGTTTGAGGGACCTTTTAGTTGGGATACCTAGTCCTGCTCCATTCTTATCTTGCTGTCTCCCTCTCCTTGCCCTGTGTGTCCGTGGCCATCTGTCCATTCATTGGTTTTTCTGTTGCATGCCTATAAAGAGAGCTCCCAATTATATAAATTTATTGCCCCATAAACTTAGATCCATGTGTTGTTATTATTATTATTATTATTATTATTATTTGTAGAGGTATAGAAACTGCTAATTCCAGAGACATCTATATCCTCCTAGTAGCAAAGCTGGATCCCAGGTCTTATTCTGATCTGTGCTGCCTCGCTTCCTTACTGTTTCATGTGTAAAGATGTGGACACTGAAGCACAGTATGAGTAAGTCACTTAGCAAAATCACACAGTTGCCTGAAGGCAGGCGCCAGCCATCAGTCCACAGTCTCTGAAGACGATTAGTGGTGCATTCCTGCATCCCCAACCTTGCCTTGTTCTATTCTCGCCCTTGTTACTGCGTGAATGTTGGGTAAGATTTAGAAGCAAAATTATATATAAAGGGCTGCTCCTAAATTTTTTTTTAACATGACCCTGGAAAAATGCTTTTTCAATCCTCAAAATCATTCTCTGTGAAAGCAATTTAATGCAACAGATTCCAACGATATTATGATCCTTCCATGGATATTATCTCCCTCCATGGAACTGACATGGAAGACAGATTTGCTCTGCAAACGGTTTTTAAGAGGTCCGTGAGATATTCTGGCTAATGTGCCGCATTATATGATGATTTGAAATCATAATTATAGCCACTAATTGTCATGTAGCACTTCTTCATGTCAGACACTTTTCTAAATGTTTTACATATGCTAACATATGTAATCGTCGCAACGTACCTAAGAAAATAGATATTGCTAATCTCCCCTTTTTACAGATGACTAAACTGAGGCACACAGAAATTAACTGATTTGCCCGGGTCCTGTGCTGATAACCCCAGGGTTGTACCACTTCCCTTACTATGGATTCACGAATCGTTTTAATATGACATAAGTCTTTGATCCTCGTGTAAATGAAACGTTTCTACTCTTGGTTTGATTTAGAAGATCTCTGGGGTCCTTTCTGTCTCTAAAATGATACAGTGTTAAGAGAAGAAAACATCAGCTGTAAACCACATTCAAATAATTCCCATTAACTGTCAACAATGCAATTATGTGTTATTTTTACGTCACTCTTGCAGGTTTTTTTTTTTTTTTTACTTTAAAAACTTAAATGATTGCATACAAAATGAGGAAATTCTGTTCTCATTTAATCCTTACTGTGAAGATAGGCACAATGATTTCATTATTCTGAATCTATTGATTGCTCTTGAAATGTCCTGCTTCTGTAATTAGGACATGCCGTAATCAACCACATGCTAAATCTTTCCTTTAATAACTTTTTTGGCTTTATTGTTTGGTTGTCCCCTTTAAAGATAACACTACCTCACAACATTTGAGGTTTTCAGGTAAAGCATAGTTTGTTTACATATTCTGTATTAAAGAAGCCTGGCTCAAGGTAAAACGTGTTTGATAATGTTCCCTTTAAGGACAGCTTTTTATATTGTTCATTCAGTCCTCCAAAACACTTCTCTGTTGGATGACACTGTATAAACAGTGCTGATTTGTGTTATAATTAGTTATATGGTGCAGTATCTTAAAATAATTTCTCCAAAGAAAATTGCCTTTTCGTTTAGAGAAAAATTGGTTTAAATGTTTTTAATACTTAAAATCAGTTAGCTGAAAAAGTCAGTAATTAAAGGGCAAAATGCCACATGCATACATCAAAGATACTGCTACAAAGTATACAGAAATATGCTTCAGTTCCCTTGAAAGCATGCTGTATAAAATAATAACTTGGCAAAACATTTTAAAAATCCTAAGAATCTCCTTTAGTTTTTTTTAAGTTATCTATATTCCCTTATTATTTTTTCTAAAAATGATATACACAATTCAATGAATTAAAATACACATTTTCTAAGTCAAGCATCTATGTTAGAGTTTAATATATTTGGTAGAAAAAACTGAGAATTAACAACATTTTGCTCTGCAGACAACTTTTAAGAGGAATAAAATGCTAGCTGCAAAGTGGGAGAAAAGATTTGTAAATCACATATCCGACAAAGTACTTCAATCCAGAATGCATAAAGAAATTCAACAGTAAGAAAATGTAGGGCGGCAGGGGGGAGGGGGGGTGGGTAGAGAAAGAAAAGAAAACACCTGAAAAGACTCTTTACCATGGAGGATATATAGTTGAAAACTAGGCACATGAAAATATGTTCCACATCATTGACCATTCTAGAAATACAAATTAAAGACACAATGAGATACCACAAGGTGTAGATTATATGGCTGTGCTGGTGTGGATGTGTGACTCTCATACCTCGCTGGTGGGAATGTAAAATAGTACACTTATTTGGCAGACCCTTAAAAAGCTACACATGTAGTTTAATAAGAAAAATGCTTGATGCTTTCTTTTAAAGCTAACATACAACCTAGCAATCACCCTCTTGAGTATTTACTCTAGAGAAATGAAAATTTATGTCCACACAAAACCTGCACATGAGTGTTTTTTGCAGTTCCATTTGTAATAGCCCAAAACTAGAAGCCAAATGTCCCTTCATTGGGTGAAGCAAACTGTCATATATTCATACAATGGAACAGAACTTAGCAATAAAAGAAATAAACTCCTGAGACCCACGGCTTGGTTGTATCTCAAGACATTTTACCGAGTGAAACAAGCCACTTGCAGAAGGTTGCACACTACATGATTCCATTTATATAACAGTCTTGAAGTACAATTTTAGTGATAGAGAATAGATCATTGGTCAGCAAGGCTTTGGGTTGGGGAGAGTGCTCTTGTATAGGTTTATACAGGGATGGCATGACGGTGCTTCTTTGTGGTGACGGAAGAGGTTCATATCCTGATTAAGTAGTGGTTACACAAATCCACACATACGATAAAAATTGAGATTTATACACCAAAGTGAAGTTTCATTTGAAAATTGGTAACATCAAAACAATGCCTGTGGCATAACCAATAGTATTGCACAAATGCCAGTCTCCTGGCCTGGGCAATGAATGTGGTGATAGGAGATGTTATCATTGGAAGAAACTTGCTGAAGGGTACACAGAAACTCACTGTGCTATTTTTGCAACTTCTGCAAGTCAACAATTAGTTTAAAGTAAAAATCTTTAAGCACGTAAAATCAGAATATGTATTTACTATTATCCCATGCATTATGCATTTCAAATTAAAAATTATAACCTATTATCCACAGTGGCAGTTTTTAAAACAGTTAGGTCCCATGGGGCGCCTGGGTGGCTCAATCGGTTAAGCGGCCGACTTCGGCTCAGGTCATGATCTCGCGGTCTGTGAGTTCGAGCCCCGCGTCGGGCTCTGTGCTGACAGCTCGGAGCCTGGAGCCTGTTTCGGATTCTGTGTCTCCCTCTCTCTGACCCTCCCCCATTCATGCTCTGTCTCTCTCTGTCTCAAAAATAAATACACGTTAAAAAAATTAAAAAAAAAAAAAAAACCAGTTAGGTCCTGGCCAGTGTTGTCTCTAATGTGAATTTTTTTTCCACTGTGAAAAAATCTTTAAATAACTTCTTGTTTAATGTTTACTTATTTAGAGAGACAGCAAACAGGGTGGTGGGCAGAGAGAGAGGGAGAGAGAGAATCCCAAACAGGCTCCTTTGTCAGCATAGAGCCTGATGTGGGGCTCAAATTCACAAACTGTGAGATCATAACCTCAGCTGAAACCAAGAGTCAGCTGAAACACTTAACTGATTCAGCCACCCCTCTTTAAATAACTTAAACAATACACAATCTTCAATGTTCAGAGGTATTTGAAATATATATATATCTTCATCTTAGGAATTTTAAGTTTGGAATTTCATGGGTATTTGAACTGAATTGAAAGAAAATTATGTATGGAATGGAAAAACAATTGTTTTTAATTTTAACTTTATATTTGCCCTACTTTATGCTAATGAAACACATTTTTACCTAACTCTTGTCATATAGATTCATCATAAACAAAAGATAAGCATACATTATAATAATGGATTTAATTTATTAATTTAAATACTAAGCATTTTGCTTTACTTATGGTAGATGGAAAAATATCCCTCATATGTTTTTGCTACATGTTTTCTTAACTAGTTTTATGGGCTAGATTTCCCAAAATGTAGCAGAGAAAGAACTAGGTAGATAGAGAAGGGTTCATTTCTGCCTTAAGTTCTTACATTTTCCTGAGATGGTTGATTTCCATACTAAAATGCATTGTGTTGAATAGCTCTTTTGTAAAAATCTATTATAATATATTTTTCCAGACAGAATAATTACCTAACAACAGGAACAGCATGTTATAGAAAACTCACTATTATCTTTTCTGAAAAGAAACAGAACTTTTCAGAAGAGAGAGGAAATAAATCAACAGAGCACATCAAGCAATATGCTTTAGGACAAAGGAACTTTAATGAAAGAGACACCATGATGGTTGGTTTTTGTTAAATGGACTTATGATTACTGTCAGGATAAAAGGCCAAATTATTATCAGAAATTTTAGGTAATTCTTTTGATTTATTATTTCCTTTTATATTGAAGACCATATCTGACTTTGATGAGATTTTTTTATGTGTGCTTCATAAGATTGAGGATGGGAGTGGGGGGGGGGAAGTTACTTCAGAACAAGATGGCAGAAGATACTACCCAAGATTTTAAGACAATAGATTTAAGTAGTAAATTCATGATAATAATAACATTCCTGATGATTAAAGTATAAGCTATGACTCACAAGAGAAATCCTTGCTATGTCTTTGGAGAAAACACTATAGAACATTATTTCAGCAAATATTTACTGATTCCCAGGCATTTTCCTGGACACTTGGAACTGAAACATGGGTAAACCCAGTTCTTTTCCTTGAGAAAATTATATTTAAGTGGGCAGAAACACAATGCCCTTAACATACTGTACTAGAAAGAATTGTGTCCACCCAAAGATATAACCAAGTTTTAGTGTATGTGATTTTATTTGGAAATAAGGTCTTTGCAATTATAACTAATTTAATGATCTCAAGATGATATCTCACTGGATTTAGAGTAGATCCTGAATCCAAAAACCAATGTCTTTATAACAAGAGGAGAGGAAATAGACAGAAAAAGGCCACGTGAAGATGGAGGTGGGAAGCTCTACTTCACGTCTTTTCTAGGGACAAGTTGATCAGTCCAAACATGTTTTCCTGGCAAAGGCAGAGGTACAAGAGTACAAACAGGAACATGCAAATCCTCTTAAGGGCGAAGAATGGAACTGACCCACTGACTTTCCTGTTTTGTTCTGGCCACAACAAACCCAAGACATGGACAGGTATACCCCACTCCTTTAGTCAGAGTAAATTCAAAGTCCCATGGAAAAGTCTATGAATACAAGATTCGTTGAAACAGGCCAATAATGCAATTGACCATACTTGGCTTCAAAGCATTCCCACATTTTCTGTTGTATTTCAGGACATTTTTTTCCTTCAGACTCTTAGCTATTCTTTTTCATCACTTAAATCTCTAATCAATGGATTGCCATTGGGCTCAGCTCTCAAATCCCTTTTCTTTTCTCTATACTCTTTAAGTTCTCTCATCCAGTTTTGTAGGCCACAAATAATGACATAATATATATTTCATAAGGGGGGATTTTGATTTTTTTTCACTGATATGGTTCACGTTTACATACAAGAGCTTGACACATATATGTGCTCATTCAGTAAAATATATTTTTGTGAATGAATGAATCTGTAAATCAGTATGATGATGACTCTGGAACTCCTGCCTTGACCTCTCCTTTGAACTTCCAAACATATATCCATCTGCCTCTTTGAGGGCTCTATTCAAATGTCTTTTAAGAATTTCAAAATAACCTTCCAAATCTTTCCTGCCTAAATCTTCTACAGATCAGTAAATGGCAAATTCATCTTTCCGTTTAGTCATACCGAAAACCTTGAGATCATCTTTGATTCTTCTGTCTTGCCCACACTGGGTATTTAAAGTGCATATGTATATATCTGTAACCACTTTGGAAGTTGCTTTGGCAATTTTATAAAGTTAAATATGTTTATAGCAGCTTTTTTCACATTAGGTCCAAATTGGAAATAACCCAAATATCCATTAACAAAAAACCAAATAAACAGTTTGGATATTCATACAATGGAATACTACTCCGAAATAAAAGGAAAGAAACTATTGATACATGCAACATTAATGAACTTCAAAAACACTATCCTGAGTTTAAAAATCCAGGATAAAAAAGAATACATATGATTCCATTTATATGAATTTCCAGAAGAGGCATAACTAATTTATGAGGAAATAAATCAGAATAGCAGTTGCCGAGAGAGAACAGTGATGGACTATGAAGGGTAATAATGAATATTTCTGGAATGATGGAAATGTTTTTTATATGAATATAGTTGTGTACTTTATAGGTAAAGCAATTGCCAGAATTCACTGGATTCTAACCTTAAGATGTGTGCCTTTCACTCTATACATTTTATAATTCAGTAAAAAATAAAAAATAAAAAACTATACATAGCATATAAATATATGCTAGACAAATAACCAAGAATAATAGATAATAATAACCACCAAACTTAATGAACATTCGTTTGAACATTAATAACATTTCAGAAGTTCTACACATGTTTTTAAATGTGCCATCTACCCTTTTCCCCCAGAATGAACATTACATTGAAATGTGTTGAGGGCGGCCTGGGTGGCTCAGTCAGTTGAGCATCTGACTTTGGCTCGTGTTATGATCTCACGGTTCATGAGTTTGAGCTCCACATTGGGCTCGCTGCTGTCAGCCTGTCAGTGTAAAGCCCGCTTCAGATCCTCTGTCTCCCCCTCTCTCTGACCCTCCCCCGCTTGTGCTCTCTCTCAAAACATAAGTAAAAACATAAAAAAACAAGAAGAAATGTATCAGTATTTCCCTTGCTTTTTAAATATTGTAGCATACATATAAATCTATAATTCTTTAAATCTATTCCTAAGTAATATATTGCATAGAGTTGCACGTTGTAACTGTATAAAACCATATCACACTGTATCACACTACATAAAACTACAGGTATGACTCTGCAATTTGCTTAAGTGTCTTTTGATGTTCAGTATTCAGTTTTAGTGGAATCAAATTAATCAATTTTTTCCTTTGTACTTTATAGTTTCCTTTCGTCGTCCTTTGTTTAAAACGTTCAACCCTACCCTAACTATGTGAAAATATGTTGAATAATTTTTATCCTCTTTATTTTTTTTATTTACTAAGATTTGCTTTTCCAATTTAAGGCCTTTGACCATGTGGAATTGATGTTTATGTCTCGTATATATAAGCATCTAATTTTATTCATTTGCTTTTGGATAACCAATTATACTAGTACCAATTATTGAAGAGGTCACCTATTTTTCCTTTGAACCATAGTGCTCTGTCGTGTATCAAGCCTCCATCTAAGTGTGGTTCTGTTTCTGGAGTTTTATTGTATTGTGCTGTTTTACATTCCTATCCTTCTGCCACTCTCTTACTGTCTTAATTTCTAGAACTTTACAGTAAGCATTCATAACTAACTGGGAAAGCGCCACCCTCCCCTGCCCTGCCTTGTTTCTTCTCCTTTTTTTTTCTTATCTTAACTGCCTTTTTAACTATCTTTCTGTTTAGATTTTAGAATAGCTAATCACAATCTATTATCTTGAATTCCGAATAAGATCGCATTAACTATACAGATCCAATTGCAAGCATTCCTATCTTTGCCATATTGAATCTTCTTGTTCATGGTACATGCTTAAGTTTGTTTATGTCTGGTTTAATACATAAAATAATATTTTATCATTTTCTCAGTATGTTTGTTCAGTTTCCCCCAGACCTATCCATAGCTGCCTTATGTTTTTGTTGTAATAAAAATGACATCTTTTTATATTGTAATAAAAATGACATACTTTTTATTGGCTGGTACATAAATAAGTAATTGCTTTCTCTGAATTATTGTAAAATATACTCTCATTAATTCAAATAATATTTATAGCCACTTTGAGTTCTTGATGTAGTCAAACATACCATCTGGGAGTAACCGAAAGATGTGAGTTTTTTCCGTTACATTTATTTCTTTTTCTTGTCTTACAGCACTAGCTATGGGATTTCAGTTTAGTGTTAACTAGAGGTAGTGATCATGAACATATTATTGATTTTAAAAGGAATTGTTCTAACATTTTACCATTAATTATGATGTTCACTAGCGATTTTCCTGGTTATCTTTTATCAAGTTAATACAGTAGCCATCAATTCCTGGGTGTGTAAAGTAATTTATCAACATGGGTTGAAGATTTTCTCAAGTGCTTTTCTATTTCATGTTTTGGAAAGATCATACAGCTTTTTAACTTTAATTTGAAAATATCATTGATAGCATTTCTGATTTAAAATCAACTTTGCATTTTGCTCTTCTGGCATAAACCCAGATTGATTATAAATTCTTTTGAATTCTGGTACCAAACTTATTTCTGGTGTCAACCTTCTTTTTTATTACTTTTTGAGAGAGAGAGAGAGAGAGAGAAATGCATCAGTAGGGAAGAGGGAGAGAGGGAAAGAGAGAGAATCTTAAGCAAGCCCCACACCCAGAGCAGAGCCTGATACAGGGCTTGATCCCATGACCCTGGGATCATGACCTGAGTTGAAATAAAGTGCCGGATGCTCCACTAACTGAGCCACCCAGGTGCCCCTGTGTCAACCTTCTTAGTGTGTGTTGGGTCATATTCTCTCCCTTTTTATTCTCTGAATGAGTTTGTGTAAGATTGAAATTATATGTTTGAATGTTGCAATTACCTTATAAATATTTGAGTCTGGAATTGTTATATTTAAAATATTGAAACCATGTATTTACTTTATTTGATGGTTGTTGTAGACTCTGGGTCTGGAGCTCTCTCTTGTCCAGCAAGAAAGCGGACACATGATTAAAATGAAAGAAAGGCTACTGTCCTGGAGGAGACCAGAGCCCTGAGTAAAGGTCCTTGCTCTGTTTTTATTAGGACCAAAAGGCTTACAAGCATGAAGGATGTGCACAAAGAGACAATGAAACCGTGAACATTAACACACGTGTGAGGGAAAGGGGGTTTTGAAGATATGCAGCCTTAGGAGTTTGGGCCAATACAAAACAAAATCGTGGCACCTGGCAGATGGTTGTTTACTGCAGGCCTCAGGTACCACATCTTTTATGTTAGCTAGCCTAGGGGATAAGACAGAGCTTGGTGCCTCAGGGTCAACAAGGCACCTTTCTTTTGCTAATTGGCTCCGCTCTGGGCAACTTCATGCTGCTGTGGCCTATAGCCCTGTTTACCTGTTTACCTATTTTGTTTCTTCCTGTGAAAGCAGCTTTCTGCTATTGTACTAAGTTGGGGGGTGTTTCCACCATGAATACCTAGTCTTGTTTACCTAATCCTGGAGGCTTTCTTCCTGAGGTTTCCTATTCCTAAATGCCTTGTTAACCCATCAGTGCAAGCTTAGAGAATTCCTAAACTTATTCTCCACAGATGGTTGTAAGACCATTAAATTATTTTATTTATCTTTCAGTTACTATTTTTAATTGGCAATCCGGGGTTCTTTGTCCAAGATGATAGTTTGAATAGCAGACCTAGGCAAAGACATAGAGATGCTTAGGTTTGTGCAACTATTTGATTAAGCTGTGGTAGCCACTTATTCAATTAAACATCGATCTAGGTATCACTGTGGAGGCATTTTGTAGATGTGGTTAAATTCTCTTTGAGTAAAGGAGATAATTCATGATGTCAGTGGACCTCACCCAATCAGTTGAAAGGCCTTAGAACAAAATTTAGGTATCCCTGGGAAAGAAAAGATGATTGCATCATCAGCTCCTGCCCCAGATTTCCAGCCTTCTGGACTACTTAACTCTGGACTTGCCAGCCCCTTTAATCACATACGTCAAACGCTCGAACTCTCTTTGTGCCTATTGGTTTTGTTTCTCTGGAGAACCCTGACTGAGACTGTGTCTTACTTAAGATCTCATTTTCTAGGCTCTATCTTTTGTCTTCTCACTTCCCTTAGTCAGAAGGTGCTCTGAGTCATAACTCCAGACTGCATAAAGCAACAGACTTTTTTCGCCTTTTCCTCCCAAACTTTGTGTTCCGGTCCAGTCACCTGTCTCTTGAGAAGCACTTTTCCTTCTCAGTATATTAGGGAAGCTGAAATCATGGTCCCCATGGCCCTTTGTACAATCCATCCAACTGGTACGTCTACTTCTGATCACAACATTGGGTTTCAAATCCTCAAAATGTTCATCTTGATTTGGGGCTGGATACATCTTCTTTCCAGTTTGCAATAGAGTCTGTGCCTCAAAGTGGGCTACACCATCTTCCTGATTTGCTTCCTTTACCCACAGTTACATGTCTATACATTTAGGGGAAGTTTATTATTTTTGCCCATTTTCTGAAATATAAATCTAAATGAGTAGGCTCTTCAGATTTTCTGTTATAAGTGTTTAAAATGAAATAACAGTTTGAGGTGAAAGCTTATAGCAGTGTGCCATTTGAAGAATGAATTTTAGGAAATGGTTGAGCAGTAAGAACAGCTAAACCGTGTACTGTATTCTTTCTGTGTTTTAACCTTCTACTTACTTCTCATGTCTTATATACAGAGCATAATAACACAGGCTGCCGATAATGGAAACCAAACATTTAACTGAGGATATAAAATGCTTTGAGAATCCCCAAGGTTAACACTGAATTTGTCTGTAAGCCCGGGTTCTACATTTGGAGAGAAGGAAAATTATAAATATATCAGTAGCATGACAGTTAGCTTCTGTTGGACTTTTCATTATCAGTTTGTTTCAAAGCTTTCTTTTTAAATGCTACTGTGGGTAATGACAGAGGATGAAATAAATACACATTTGGGGCTGACACAAGGAATAAAAACCCTCTTCAGGCAATTTAAAGGAAGAATGGAACATAGAGATTTATACCTAACTTGGAAGCAGCCACAAACTGCTACACAAATGAGCACAAAGCCTGTAGTGTGAGGATGTCAGGTTTGCCTCTCTGAAAACAATTTTCAGAAATACTATCCGTCCGTATATGAGGTTAAGCTTGTGGTCACTACATACAGAAGACTGAGATGTGAGACTGTCCACTCTATTTCACCAGTGAGTGTTTGGCAGGGGAACTCAGTACGTGGCACTTCTTCCACTGAAACCCCAGAACAATGTTATCTCTAGTGTATATGGAAATACACAGTTCTGGAAGCATTCGTATGAATAATGCAGAAAAGGACTGGCCGGAAGGTATCAACGTGTCGAGGGCATCACCTTTAGAGGAGTAGCCATAATTTATGACCTTAGGAAACTGGTCTGTATGTGTTTGCTGCTCTGATTTCTTAAAAAGATTAAGAATTCCGGTATTTCTAATAAGCATTACATTTCTCAGGATCTGTTCAAGCTGAAACTTTTCAAACATACTTGCTTTTCTCGAATTTTAATGTGTGAGGCCTTTCAACTTACCCATTTCCAATCTGTCTATAATGCAAGAACAGCAGTCTTTACAAAATAAAATGTACTGAAATGTGAGACTTATGAAAAGTACTTCTATATTGTGTCCAATCAAAGAAAAAAATTTAAATACATATTACTTACAACATATTATCACTAACTACTTCTCAATACACAGCAAGATTATTTTGTAATTCAGTGCACACAGGATGACTTTCTTGACCAGTGAAGAAATTATGCTACCTCTCAATTAAAACATTGGTCATAAGCTGTGGAATAAAAAAGGAAACTCAACAGCAAAAAGTTAAGTATAGAACAATGAAACAGCTATATTTATAAACTACCAGGGGTGGTAAAACATGGAAGCCAGTTGTTTCCTAAGAGAGTTAATGTACTCAAAGTGGGATTTGCAAAATGTACCACTCTTAAGGTTTGGTATCCATGAGCTCCTTTCAATAATATACCCCTAACCTTGAATAATCTGTCTTACAAAAATTTATAGTATCATTGTCTTGTTTTAATTACTTAAAATCATGTAGTAACAGAAGGGAAATATACAAATTTCTTTTAAATATGTTGTATAAGAGCCTGGAAACTGTGCACAACTCTTACAAAAGCCTAAGGTTCCTCCTTTCAAGGTTACTCTAATCTACATTTCCATAGAAAATGAGAATCTATATCGTCATAATGCGTTTCTATGGTAACTATTTTATGCTGAAAATAAACTAATAAATCTCATAAGAAGATTGCCCTTCATGGGCTTTGGACAAATAACCGTGTCTTTTTATTTATCAATTCTGAAAGTTCTCCAATATCTATTATTCTGTTCTTTGCTCATTCAGAGCAGCTACAGGGATTGAGATGTTCTGAGGTTCCATTTACCAGGAAGCAACATATAGTTAACCGAGCAGGTTAAGTAAGTGATCTAACTAGGAAAAAGTAGTTGTGTTTCAGGGCATACAAGTGCTAAGAACCAAGGTTTCTGTGGCAGATAGAAATAAGGAATGGGATTAGGCGTGGATGCTAGAAATTCCAAGAAAAGAGAAAGAATTCTCTTAGTCACTAATGATCCATAATTGCCATAACTATGTGTCATGTGATGATATTGATTAACAAGTACAAGTGAATAAATATATGCAAAAAATACACAAGGCAGTTTAGGTTTTAACTATCAATTTCCCAAAAGCCTGGTGCCAAGATGCTAAAGAGTGGCGATCCAGAGGTCCCTGCCTTGAACATTGTCCTGCGTTTCCTCTCTCAGTACCTCAATCATCCAATGCAAGATGGGGACAACAATATTTCCCCTACTTCCTTGATGAGACTATTTTGAAAAAAACTAATAAAAGATTAAGGCAGATTCTTCCACTAACCAATATCGTCCCTGGTAACCATTTCTGAAAGTGCCTACTGCTTTCAGGTGACCTGAGTAGGTTTCCCTTTCTGTCCAATCTGGAAACTTGATCCCTGCGCACACAATACTGCCTAGAATATGCAAAAGGGATCAAAGCAAAAAGACCTGTAATATTCCAAATTAATTGGTTCTGGTGATGAAGTTGTCTGCATTTTAAGAAACTGAAAGGCGATTGTGGCATATTTAGACATGCAACTAATGTCTCACGATATTGTGGTAGGCATTTCAGGGAGATAGCAATCCAGTCTTCTCTGTAAAAGAAATGTCCTTCACACCTTCAGAATCCCTTTTTCTCATTTGTTTCATCATATGGCTTTCAAATTCTTTGATGCTGTTCTCATTCAGAGGCAGGCATTATGGCCTTTGGATCAGAAGGCATGCATGAGCCCTCTGAGGGTGGGTGATAAAAGGTGATGTGACACCAAAACATTCAAATGTGGAGTCCTGGGTTGCCATGGAGAATATCTGCCTATCCTATAACCACCTTGTGAGGAAGCCAAGCCACACAGCGATGTGACCCATGGATGCTGCTGTCAGCTTCCTCAGCTGAGCACAGCCTCCACATCTTTTCAGCCCAGCTTCCAAACAGGGGAGCAAAAGGGCCTTTGCGTTATTTTAGTGCCCGGTTATTGACTGACCCCCCAATCTTTGAGTCTGCCCAGCTGAAGTGCCCGGGCTTAGAGAAGAGAGAAAACTATCCACTCTACCCCTCTGTCTCTCTGCCCTAACCTACAGATTCTGTGAGCATGATAAAAAGATTGCTTTTAGGTACTGTTGTAGGGTAATAGTTACCTAGCAAAAGTAACTGCTACATAGATACTGTTCCAGAGGTGAAATGGTGAAGATTTCCAGACTGAGCTGATACCCTAATAGGATGCAACTGTAGGAGTGTGTGTGTGTGTGTGGGGGGGGGTATCTTGAATGTAAAAGGGATGCAAATAATTTGTGGTCAGAAGACTCAATGTAGTGATTCCAAAACATGGCCCCAAAAACTTTTGAGAATCATCCCATTGAGAGTGGAAATTTATGTGCCTTCCAATTAATCAAGGTAGGCTTTGACTAATAAAGTACACCGTTAAGTTCTGGGTGAGTTGTTATGCAGCACTTTGACCTGGAACATTCTTTTCCTTTAAAAAGTCCATACATGTTTATCAAGAAATAGTTTACATTCCATAAAATGCACATATTTTCAGAACACAGTTTGATGAGTTTTGACAATTATATACACCTGTATAACCACCCCAAGGAACAAAGTGGTCCTTTCCAATTTTTATTTTTCTCTTAACCCCTCTCCATTCAAGCAATTACTGCTCTGAGTTCTGTTAGCATAGATTAATTTATTTTCCAGAGATACTCTTGAATTCCAATTGCACATTTGATGGAAACCCTTGCAACTAAGTGTAGCATGTGACTAGTTCCTGCCAATGAAATTAGTATACATGTACCTCTCTTCCAATTGGCTAGCTGAATGCCAACTACTCCAGGGCACAAGATGGAGGGAGGTCAGGATTACAAATCCCTACATAGGTGTAGCTCACTGTATTTCACATTGGGCCATTGCCTGAATGAGAAAGGAACTTTCATTATGTCCATTTATCATATTTTATCCATTATGGAATATCATATACCCTTTTCTCAACCAATGCACCATACGTAATTGGCTCTCAGAATCTAGCATCTTATTATTTAAAGAAACAATAAACATCAGTAACCCTCCCTCATAAAGTACTGAGAAAACAAATATCATCTTGTCAATCATGGAGTCTCCACAATACTCAAAGTCCATTGATGAAGGAGATCTCCCATTGTCAGGATTCTGACATCATTATCTGCCTGCCTGTGTGGTTATCTTTTCTATGCTCTTTTGGTTGTCTAGCCCCAATTTGTGTTAATATATTCTTTATTCAGACATCTCAATATATTAAACTGAGTTTTACTCAAGTCTTGGCAGACCTGACTTGTTGATATTTATATGTTTGCCTCTGTTGCTCTAATTTGTTGATCTAAAAGTTTTAACTTTAAAACGTGATCTTATTTTCCTCTTTATGTTTTTTTTAGGAATTTGTCACCATTGCCATTCAAAAGATAATATTGGAGAAAATGATTAAAAACACCAACATTTTTTTTTCTTTAACATAATTGATGGCTAATCAATTATATACATCAGAATATAATTTATGGCTAATACTAAGAACAGCAGAGAAGATCTTTCTTATGATCTTTAACATCTACTATTTAGGGGCACCTGAGTGACTCAGTAGGTTAAACATCTGACTCTTTATTTCAGCTCAGGTCATGATCTCATGGTCATGAGACTGAGCCCTATGTTGGGTTCTGTGCCAAGTAGAGTGGAGCCTGCTTGGGATGCTCTCTTTCCCTCTCTCTCCGCTCCTGCCCCACTTAGGTGCCTGTGCTCTCTCCCTCTCTCAAAGATAAAATAAATAAGCTTAAAAATTTACTTTTAATCACTAGTCGGTCATCATTTCCTGTTTATTTTCCTGTGGCTCAATCTGTCTCAATACAAATGTGTTTGCATTACCTTGTGGCATATATCCATATTTTTCGTACAAGTAGGGCATGGTAAATTTTTTGTATTGTTTTAACTTTTAACTTGTTAATGTAGAAAGAGTTCAAAACTCTGTACTAAATTAGTTCTTAAGTCAAATAATATTCCCACAAAAAATTGGAAGCTTGATTTTTAACTTTAAAAGAAAAGGTTAATAAGTAAAACAGACAACACTTAGTCTCCATGCCAATATATAAGAATTTAGGAACAATTACTTCATTTAAATGTCTTTCTCCATATAATTTCAAAACATTGTTTGATAACTTCATGCTTTTCCTTTTATCCACAGATATATTTTGCTTGATATAAATTAATGGGATTTATGAATGAGGTCTGAATTGGGGTGCCTGGGTGGCTCAGTCGGTTAAGTGACTGACTCTTGATTTTGTCTCAGGTCATGATCCCAGAGTCCTGGGATCAAGCCCCACGTCAGGCTCTTCAGGCTCTATGCTGTCAGTGGAGAGCCTGCTTGGGATTGTCTATCTCCCTCTCTCTCTGCCCTTCCCTCACTCATGCACATACTCTCCCTTTCTCTCTCTCAAAATAAATAAAATAAACTTTACGAAAAAATGAGGCTCAGGATTGATTTACAAGAAGATAATCCTTAATAACAAAAGGAATCTTTAGATTTTTAGGACCACTAAGAAATATATTATGATTTTTTAGACTTTGATATCATGAATTATTAACATCACAGACAGTATGCTATCCAAAAAGGATGTGTTTTCCCCTTCCCGCTGCATAGAGTTGTTGCTGTACATCTTTAACTGGATGATCCAATAGCTCCACAAAAACAACATGTCTAAAATTAAACTGGAAATGTTAAAATTCAAGGGGCCCCTGGGTAACACAGTCTGTTAAGAGTCGGCTCTTGGTTTCAGCTCAGGTCATGATGTCATAGTTTCTGGGTTTGAGCCCCATATCAGGGCCAACCTGGAATTCTCTCTCTCCCACTCTCTGTCCCTACCCTGCTCGTTCTCTCTCTCTCTCTCTCTCTCTCTCTCTGTCTCTCTCTCTCTCTCTCTCTCTCTCCAAAACAAATAAAAAAATTTCAACATAACACATATCGTAGTTGTGAAATCTCTAGGGTTGATTGCAAGAATTGTTATAAGGATTAAATAAAATAATACATATAAAACACTGAAAATATTTATGATGATGATTTCTCCCATTTTTTCCTCATTGACAATTTATTTTTAAAATGCTAAACCTACAAAAATGATGTAAGAGGTGTACAATGAACCCCATATAGTTATCATCTGGAATCATTACTTGTTAATATTTTGTCATATCTGCATTATCACACACACATACACACACACCTTTTTTGCTGAAACATTTAAAAAATACAGACACCATGACATTTCGTTTCTAAACATTTGGTAAGTATCTTCTAAGAAAAGCACATCAACACATTCTCCAGTATAAACACACAATTTCTCATATTCAGAAGATATAACATGAATGGAGAACTATTTTCTAATACATAGTTATAACCAAATCTACCAATTGTCCTAATAATTTACATTATAGTTTTTAAGAACCAATCCAGATGGCACGCAAAGATCACCTCTTGTATTTAGTTTTCCAGACTTCCCAGCTGCTTTTATCTAGAACAGTACTCCATCAATTTGGCATTCATGATACCATCACAAATAGTTTCGGTTATTTCGAAGAATGCAATATCCATCAATTTGATTATTTTCTCCTGGTTAGACTCAAACTACCCTTTCTTCGGCATGTCTGCAAAGACTATACATATTTTCTGTATATTAGTCATTGCTTGCATTACAGGACACTAGGTTTCCTTCTAGGTAGAGTTTGGATATCTTTTGCCAGGTGCAGGTGGCGTCTCACTATCCCAGGCCATGGCTCTGGAGTTTTCTGGTCTCTGTAATGAAGGAATAGCATGGAGGTTTTAGCCCTCCTCTTGAGTTTGGCTCTTCAGGACCTCTGCCCACAACAGGTATACCACACAGGACTTCCACTCTGGTTGGCCCTGCAGTCCTACCCTGTCCCTCCAACTACTAGAGTCATTTGAAAATGACTGTGAATCTTTTGGGCCCCACAGCTAAAGCAATGGGGTAAATCCAGAAGAAAGTGGGGGTAATTCAGATTCCATTCCTCTGTCCTCAGAACTCTGATCCCTATCCCCAGACTTGGTATGGGAGCTCTTTCAGGTCTGGCTACATTTTGCAGGGGGCAAATGTCTTGGGGCTAGATCCTAATCAATTTCATTTTTGGGGGGTCCTTACCCTATGCTTGACATTAAACCAGTAATTCTTCATTATTTTATTAAATATTTTATGCTACTAAGATGTGTCTTCTTTTTCATTTCGCCTTTTAAAATATATTTGGAGGGACATTTGATCAAATCACTTAGGCCACCAGTATTAAAAGAAGAAATATTACCGACTTTTAGTCCTTTATTTTCAACTTTACATATATTTTTAAGTTTATTATTTATAAGCTACATACTGCTGATTTTTTTGCCTTTAGTGCCTCTTTTATTCTCAATTCTCTTCTATTTGAATTTTTATGGTTTTAATCGCTAATGTATAATAACATAATTAAGCATTTTAGCCTCTATAGTGAATGATAAACTGTACATATACACACACACACACACACACACACACACACACATATTCTCTCCAAGTATAACAACTTTATGACATAATACAATTAATTTCCTCTAGTTTCCAGTCACCAAAATTAATTGTCATACTCGATTTTAGTTTGAGAAACCAATTCAATAGGTCACAACCATTAAAAAAGAAACAGAATAAAAAATCTTAGCATGCAGCACACATTGAAAATGAATTAAAATGTATTCATTTATATATACTTACACATACACACTCATATCTGCTATATAAACACTGAATATAGAAAAAATATACAAAATATGTATGCACATGTATATTATGGATACAGTTTTTTTGTAAGTTGGAAAGTCAATAGTTCTGTATTTTTTTCTGTGCTTTATTATGTTAAAGAGCATAACTTTTTATGTCTCTTGTTTTTGAAGAAAACAGGACCATATGCTCAATTATTCTCTTTACATTTCTTTCATATATATAATTACGTCTTATTTATAAATTTTTCTTTTTCTGGGTGTACTCTTCAAGGGTTTTTCTAAAATATGATTTTTTATGCAATGAACCTTCTGATGTTGTTATGAATTAAAACTTTTTATTGTACATTTTATAATTGAATGGCAGATTTAAATTCTATTTCTGATATAATTTTCTTTCAACACTTTGAATATATTATGCCATTGTCTTTTCATCTTCTTGTCTTCAGTTCTACTACTAATCAGTTTAATTTCAGTGTGATTTTGTACTTTAGCTGATTGTCAATTTTGTTTCTCTGAAGACTGAAATTTTTTTCCCTTCATTTTCAGGGAGAAAAAATTGTCAGACTGACAATTCTTCTCCACAACAGTTTGCAAGTTATATCTCTCTCTGTAGGAGTTCCACACAGCTTTTAACATCAATTTTTCTGACTTACGTGTTTTCCTCTAATTTATTTTTTCTCTCATGAGGTAGTTTTTATGGAAAGGAGTGAACAGTCTATGCTTGCTCACTGTGTTGTCAGCCTGACTAACATCACACATTTTTTTCATGACCTGAGCTGAAGTTGGACGCTCAACCTACTGAGCCACCCAGATGCCCTGACACATGTTTAAAATCAGTATAAGCACCTAGAAAGAGTATATATACTTGTACTTTCAACTTTCTCAATGTTTAATGAATTCTCAACTCATTGAGGTTTGTATCTATTTTATCTATTTTTTTTAATCTATTACCATTAAATTCTTAACTTCATCACTGACTTCCATGTTTCTAAACCTAGCATGGTTCAACTTTTTTTTAGATTTTTTTTTAATGTTTATTTATTTTTGGGAGAGAGAGAGACAGAGTGTGAGCTAGAGAGGGGCAGAGAGAGAGGGAGACAGAATTGGAAGCAGGCTCCAGGCTCTGAGCTATCTGCACAGAGCCCTATGTGGGGTTCTAACCCATGAACTGGGAGATCATGACCTGAGCCGAAGTCAGACACTCAACCAACTGAGCCACCCAGGTGCCCTGCATGGTTCAACTTTTAGACCTCAACTGATAGCTTGTATTAGCTTATGTGCACTGACAACTGTTTAATTGTCGAATTTCACTCCCAGTTTGAATTCTGAAACCCCATTTAATTTGGGGCCGTATTTTACATCCCTTAAACCTCTGCTTCTTGGATGGAGGGAAAGATGGCGGCACAGGGGGACTCTGGGCTCACCTCGTCCTGCTTATCGCTTAGATTCCACCCACATCTGCCTAAATAACCCAGAAAACTGCCAGAAGACTAGCAGAACGGACTCTCCAGAGCCAAGCATAGATAAGAGGCCCACGGAAGAGGGTAGGAAGGGCAGAGAGGTGGTGCGCACTACACGGACTGGTGGGACTGGCAGGAGGGAGCTGGGGCGGTGGAGGGGCAGCCCACTGGGCAAGGCAGAGCCCCCGAGTCTGGCTTACAAAAGCGGAGGGGCCAGACTGCATGAGTTCTGACAGCCAGCGGGACTTAACATCTGGAATGTTAAAAGTCAACACCTCTACTCTCTAAGAGTGGGGAGGGTGAGAGGATAGCCAGTGGGACTTAACACTTGGAATGTTATAAGGCAACAGCTCTGCTCAGGGAGGAGAGAGGGAGGGAGAGAGGACACTGGGAGGGAGAGGTGTTGAGCCCTGGAAGACAGAGCTCAGCTCGGCAGGGAACAAAGGTGCTAGCCAGCGCCATCTCCCTCTTCCATTCCCCAGCTGAAACCCCAAAGGGAACCAGTTCACCAAACTTGCACCACGCAAACACCCAACACTGTGCTTCTGTGGATCCATCCCTCTGACAGGTCTGACTGCATCCCTCCCGGTGCTGCAGGGTCCCTCCCATAGGGGACCACCTAAGGCAAAGTGAGCTAAGCCTGCTTTTCCTGCCCCTGTGCACCTTGCAGATCCACCCCAGCTAATCCCAGATTAGCTAATCTAATCTGGCTAATTAGCTAATCTGGCTAACCCGGACAGATCCCATCAAAGCAGCACCACAAGCCTGGCAGTGTGCCCAGACAGGGCCCAGACAGGGGCCACACCACTTCACACTGAGTCCTGGCTCTGGGAGAGGGGAAGATAAGGTACACACCAGTCTGACTGTGGCCCCAGTGGTGGGCTGGGGACAGACATCCGGTCTGACTGAGGCCCTGCCCACCAACACAAGTTACTCCAGACAGCACAGGGAAAGTGCCCTGCAGTTTGGAGCCACCACAAGGACTACCCAAAATGACAAAACGGAAGAACTCTCCTCAAAAGAAGCTCCAGGAAGTAGCGACAGCTAATGATTGATCAAAAATGATTTAAGAAATATAGTGGACAAGAATTTAGAATAATAGTCCTAAATTTAATCACTGGGCTTGAAAAAAGCATAGAGGACAGCAGACAATCTATTGCTACAAAGATCAAGGGACAAAGAAAAGTGATGAGGAGCCAAAAAATGTTATAAATGAGGTGCAAAATAAAAAGGAGGCGGCCATAGCACGGATTGAAGAGGCAGAGGAGAGAATAGGTGAATTAGAAGATAAAGTTATGGAAAAAGAGGAAGCTGAGAAAAAGAGAGATAAAAAAAATCCAGGAATATGAGGGGAGAATTAGAGAACTAGGTGATGCAATCAAATGGAACAATATCCATATCATAGGCATTCCAGAAGAGGAAGAGAGATAGAAAGGGGCTGAAGGTGTATTTGAACAAATCCTAGCTGAAAACTTCCGTGATCTGGGGAAGGAAACAGGCATTGAAATCCAAGAGGCACAGAGAACTCCTTTCAGACGTAACTTGAATCGATCTTCTGCACAGCATATCATAGTGAAACTGGCAAAATACAAGGATAAAGAGAAAATTCTGAAAGCAGACAGGGATAAACAGCTCTAATTTACAAAGGGAGACCCATAAGACTAGTGACAGACCTATCTACAGAAATTTGGCAGGACAGAAATGAATTGCAGGAAATCTTCAATGTGATGAACAGAAAAAAATATGCAGCCGAGAATCCTTTATCCAGCAAGACTGTCATTCAGAATAATAGGTAAAGGTCTTCCCAAACAAACAAAAAACGAAGGAATTCATCACCACTAAACCAGCCCTACAGAGATCCTAAGGGGGGTTCTGTGAGTGAAATGTTGCAAGGACCACAAAGTACCAGAGACATCACTACAAGCATGAAAATTACAGACATCACAATGACTCTAAACCTATATTTTTCAATAATAACACTGAATGTAAATGGACTACATGCTCCAACCAAAAGATATAGGGTATCAGAATGGATACAAAAACAAGACCCATCTATTTGCTGTCTACAAGAGACTCATTTTAGACCTGAGGACACCTTCAGATTGAAAGTGAGGGGATGGAGAACTATCTATCATGCTAGTGAAAGTCAAAAGAAAGCTAGAGTAGCCATACTTATATCAGACAAATTAGACTTTAAATTAAAGGTTGTAACAAGAGATGAAGAATGGCATTATATAATAATTACAGGGTCTATCCATCAGGAAGGGCTAACAATTATAAATATCTATGCAATGAATACAGGAGCCCCCAAATATATAAAATAATTCTTCACAAACATAAGCAACCTTATTGATAAGAATGTGGTAATTGCAGGGGACTATAATACTCCACTTACAACAATGGATAGATTATCTAGACACAGGATCAGTAAAGAAACAAGGGGCCTGAATGATACATTGGATCAGATGGACTTGACAGATATATTTAGAACTCTGCATCCCAAACCAATAGAGTATACTTTCTTCTTGAGTGCACATGGAACATTCTCCAAGATAGATCACATACTGGGTCACGAAACAGCCGTTCATAAGTACACAAGAATTGAGATCATACCATGCACACTTGCAGACCACAATGCTATGAAACTTGAAATCAACCACAGGAAAAAGTCTGGAAAACCTCCAAAAGCATGGAGGTTAAAGAACACGCTACTAAAGAATGAGTGGGTCAATCAGGCAATTAGAGAAGAAATTAAAAAATGTATGGAGACAAATGAAAATTAAAATACAACAATCCAAACACCTTGGGATGCAGCAAAGGCAGTGCTGAGAGGAAAATATGTTGCTATCCAGGCTTATCTCAAGAAACAAGAAAAATCCCAAATACAAAATCTAACTGCACACCTAAAGGAAATAGAAGCAGAACGGCAAAGATAGCCTAAACCCAGCAGAAGAAGAGAAATATAAAGATCAGAGCACAAATAAACAATATAGAATCTAAAAAAACTGTAGAGCAGATCAATAAAACCAAGAGTTGGTTTTTTGAAAAATTAAACAAAATTGATAAACCTCTAGTCAGGCATCTCAGAAAGAAAAGAGAGATGACCCAAATAGATAAAATCAAGAATGAAAATGGAATTATTACAACCAATCCCTCAGAGATACAAGCAATTATCAGGGAATACTATAAAACATTATATGCCAACAAACTGGACATCCTGGAAGAAATGGACAAATTCCTAAGTACCCACACACTTCCAAAACTCAAACAGGAAGAAATAGAAAACTTGAACAGACCCATAACCAGAGAAGAAATTGAATCAGTTATCAAAAATCTCCCAACAAATAAGAGTCCAGGACCAGATGGCTTCCCTGGGGAATTCTATCAGACATTTAAAGGAGAGATAATACTTACCCTTCTCAAGCTGTTCCAAAAAATAGAAAGGGAAGGAAAACTTCCAGACTCATTCTATAAAGCCAGCATTATTTTGATTCCTAAACCAGACAGAGCCCCAGCAAAAAAAGAGAACTACAGGCCAATATCCCTGATGAATATCAATGCAAAAATTCTCAACAAGATACTAACAAATCGAATCCAACAGCATATAAAAAGAATTATTCACCATGTTCAAGTGGGATTCATTCCTGGGCTGCAGGGCTGGCTCAACATTGGCAAATCAATCAATGTGATACATCACATTAATAAAAGAAAAGAAAATAACCATATGATCCTGTCAATTGATGCAGAAAAAGCATTTGACAAAATTCAGCATCGTTTCTTAATAAAAACCCTTGAGAAAGGTGGGATAGAAGGAACGTGCTGAAACATCATAAAAGCCATTTATAAAAAGCCCACAGCTAATATTGTCCTCAATGGGGAAAAACTGAGAGCTTTGCCCCTGAGATCAGGAACACGACAGAGATGTCCACTCTCACCGCTGTTGTTTAACATAGTGTTGGAAGTTCTAGTATCAGCAATCAGACAACAAAAGGAAATCAAAGGCATCAAAATTGGCAAAGATGAAGTCAAGCTTTCACTTTTTGCAGATGGCATGATATTTTTCATGGAAAACCAGATAGACTCCACCAAAAGTCTGCTAGAACAGATACATGAATTCAGCAAAGTTTCAGGATACAAAATCAAGGTACAAAAATCAGTTGCATTCTTATACACTAACAATGAAGCAACAGAAAGACAAATAAAGAAACTGATCCCATTCACAATTGCACCAAGAAGCATAAAATACCTAGGGATAAACCTAACCAAAGATGTAAAAGATCTGTATGCTGAAAACTATAGAAAGCTTATGAAAGAAATTGAAGAAGATATAAAGAAATGGAAAAACATTCCATGCTCATGGATTGGAAGAATAAATATTGTCAAAATGTCAATACTACCCAAAGCTATCTACACATTCAGTGCAATCCCAATCAAAATTGCACCAGCATTCTTCTTGAAGCTAGAACAAGCAATCCTGAAATTCATAAGGAACCACAAAAGACCCCGAATAGCCAAAGTAATGTTGAACAAGAAGACCAAAGCAGGGGGCATCACAATCCCAGACTTTAGCCTCTACTACAAAGCTGTAGTCATCAAGACAGCATGGTATTGGCACAAAAACAGACACATAGACCAATGGAATAGAATAGGAACCCCAGAACTAGACCCACAAAAGTATGGCCAACTAATCTTTGACAAAGCAGGAAAGAATATCCAATGGAAAAAAGACATTCTCTTTAACAAATGGTGCTGGGAGAAGTGGACAGCAACATGCAGAAGAATGAAACTAGACCACTTTCTTACACCATTCACAAAAATAAACTGAAAGTGGATAAAGGACCTGAATGTGAGACAGGAAACCATCAAAACCCTAGAGGAGAAAGCAGGAAAAGACCTCTCTGACCTCAGCTGCAGCAATTTCTTTCTTGACACATCTCCAAAGGCAAGGGAATTAAAAGCAAAAATGAACTATTGGGACCTCATCAAGATAAAAAGCTTCTGCACTGCAAAGGAAACAATCAACAAAACGAAAAGGCAACCAACGGAATGGGAAAAGATATTTGCAAATGATATATCAGACAAAGGGCTAGTATCCAAAATCTATAAAGAACTCACAAAACTCCACACCCGAAAAACAAATAACCCAGTGAAGAAATGGGCAGAAAACATAAATAGACACTTCTCTAAAGAAGACATCCAGATGGCCAACAGGCACATGAAAAGATGCTCAACGTCACTCCTCATCAGGGAAATACAAATCAAACTCAGATACCACCTCACACCAGTCAGAGTGGCTAAAATGAACAAATCAGAAACTATAGATGCTGGAGAGGATGTGGAGAAATGGGAACCCTCTTGCACTGTTGGTGGGAATGCAAATTGGTGCAGCCACTCTGGAAAACAGTGTGGAGGTTCCTTCAAAAAATTAAAAATAGATCTACCCTATGACCCAGCAATAGCACTGCTAGGAATTTACCCAAGGGATACAGGAGTGCTGATGCATAGGGGCACTTGTACCTCAATGTTTATAGCTGATGCATAGGGGCACTTGTACCTCAATGTTTATAGCAGCACTGTCAACAATAGCCAAATTATGGAAAGAGCCCAAATGTCCATCAACTGATGAATGGATAAAGAAATTGTGGTTTGGGGGCACCTGGGTGGCGCAGTCGGTTAACCGTCTGACTTCAGCTCAGGTCACGCTCTCTCGGTCCGTGAGTTCGAGCCCCGCGTCGGGCTCTGGGCTGACGGCTCAGAGCCTGGAGCCTGCTTCCAATTCTGTGTCTCCCTCTCTCTCTGCCCCTCCCCCGTTCATGCTCTGTGTCTCTCTGTCTCAAAAATAAATAAACGTTAAAAAAAATTTAAAAAAAAAGAAATTGTGGTTTATATACACAATGGAGTAGTACGTGGCAAGGAGAAAGAATGAAATATGGCCTTTTGTAGCAACGTGGATGGAACTGGAGAGTGTTATGCTAAGTGGAATAAGTCATACAGAGAAAGACAGATACCATATGCTTTTACTCTTATGTGGATCCTGAGAAACTTAACAGAAGACCATGGGGGAGGAGAAGGAAAAAAAAAAAGAGAGAGGGAGGGAGCCAAAGCATAAGAGACTCTTAAAAACTGAGAACAAACTGAGGGTTGATGGGGGATGTGAGGGAGGGGAGGGTGGATGATGGGTATTGAAGAGGACACCTGTTCGATGAGCATTGGGTGTTGTATGGAAACCAATTTGACAATAAATTTCATAATAATAATAATAAAACCCTCCGTTTCTCTCCTCTCTAAGGACTGTTCTTCTATAACCTTTTAGGTTGTTACTAGGACTACACATGGTATATGCATAAAAAGTATGTAATGAATATTAAATCTTTATTTTTTTATTAAATAAATTGTTTTAATGTTTATTTATTATTAAGGGAGAGAGACAGAGTCAGAGTTCAGGCTGGGGAGGGGCAGAGAGAGAGGGAGACTGAGAATCTGAAGCAGGTTCCAGGCTCTGAGCTGTCAGCACAGAGCCTGACGTGGGGCTCGAACCCATGAGCTGTGAGATCATGACCTGAGCCAAAGCCCGACTCTTAACCGACTGAGCCACCCAGGCGCCCCTAAATCTATCTTTACTTGGAGGAGAGATTCTCCTACTTCCAGATCATGTCCATTTACTTATTACGTTTTCTTACTGGTAAATCGCATAGACATTTCTACTTAATCATATTCAAAGCTAATGTCATCATGTATTCCCTAAACATGATGCCAGTCCCGTGTTTTCATCAAAAATGATAAGTTAATCAATTCAATGTCCTAAGACTTAAAATGCAGAGTCTTCCTGGTTTCCCATTGTATTTTATTCTCTTTCCTAATTTTTCCAAGATAACATTACTCTTTGATGATTTTGTCTTCTTCTTTTGTTTTTTTTTTTTTGTTTTGTTTTGTTTTAGTTTATTTATTTTGAAAGAGAGAAAGAATCTCAAGCAACCTGCACACTGCCAGTGCAGAACCAGTCATAGGGCTCAATCCCAAGAACCATGAGATCGTGACCTGAGCCAAAACCTACAGTTGCACACTCGACTGACTGAGCCACCCAGGCACCCTGATGATTCTGTCTTCTTAACACCTCTGAATCTGTATCTCTTTATCCATTCTCAAAATCTATTTCCCACTTCTGGTGTGCATTACCTTTGCTTGAACCATTATAGTATTCTCTCTTCTGGGCTGATTTTCTGGGATTTCAACCCTGTCTAATGTATTTTCAACTATGACAATACAATCTTGACAACTCTACTTAAAACATGGCTAATAGCTTATGGCACAAATTAAAATTACTTGCCATAAAAACTGACTTCTATCTGCACAGTCCACCCCATCACCCCTTTTGTTTATACTCTCGCATTACCGACACTTGTACTTCCCATGCCTTGCCATGGAGCTACAGTGCTTCCATGTTTTTCACAGAACATTCTCCAACACTCTTTGGAATATTCTCACTTTGTTCTGCCTTGCCTACTTGTCCTTCTTCAAATTTCACCTCACATAGTATATTTCATGTTAAATCTTCCTTGAATCCCAGAGAACCATAGATGCCCCTGCATTGGTACTCCTCTGCATTTTGTATTTGTAATAAGGCATATTGGAATAGCCTTCCCCTCTGTTTACTTATTAATGTGTCAGCCCTTTTAAGAGAAGGATAATAATAGAAACTACTGCCTGTGCTTTAGAAATTAAATTCCTGAAAACCATACCTATGAGCAGCCATGCAAAATTGATGAATGTGAAAGTATAGCTGTAAATTTGATGAAGTCACACTTTGATTCCATGTCAGGTTTTTGGTTTGTGTTTTGTTTTGTTTTGTTTTGCTTTGCTTTGTTTTTTAGTATTTACTGAAGTTTTATATCATCCGTAAATACTTGCATTTCCTGGAGCAGACTATTGCTAGAAGGGCCTATAGGAATGAAACAGTTTTATTTCATAACCCCAGAAAAATCTTTCGGTTCAGAGATTTCATCAAATAGCATGTGGGAAAGCTGTACACCACTGACTAGTCCACTCAGTTACATCCTCCACCGCCACCCCCCCCAAAAAAGTATTTCCTTCCTTTTTGGTTGTTAATTTTTGTAATGTTTATTTATTTTTGTATGTGTGTGAGAGAGAGACAGAGCACGAGTAGAGGAGGAGCAGAGAGAGAGGGAGACACAGATTCTGAAAGCAGACTCCAGGCTCTGAGAGCAGAATCTGATGCAGGGCTCAAACTTATGAGCTGTGAGATCATGACTTGAGCCTAAGTCGGCCACTTAACCAACTGAGCCACCCAGTCACCACTCTGCTTTATAGATAAAACCCCATGTCAAACACCCAGTCCATCATCTACTTATTCCTAAGGTTGGGATAACTACCTGATTATTTGAAAGGACCATTAAAACATTTTTTTTTAATTAAAAGCAGATTGAAACACCAAAATTTGTTCCAGCACTACTCATATTTAATTTCTCCATCTTTCTATGGCTATTTTTCTATATTTTTAATGAATGATAAGTAGATTGCAAGTCCTTCCCTTATTCGATCGTATGTAAATTTTATAAGACCCTGCTAATGAGGTAAACTAGGTGTAGTTTGCCCTATAGGACTCGAAAACACAGAAGTTTATGCTAAACAACAAAATAGGTGAAGCTTGCCAGAAATCCAGTAAAGACAGGAAGATGTTTTTACTAAATTTCCACACTTTTATCTACAACTAAGTGAATCCATACCCCCTCCCCACCTTTAGAACAGTAGATTTGGAGATACTTTAAAACCTTTTATTTTATTCTTTTGGTTGTTTGTACATCTCAGATTCGTGGTGATTCAGGAAAGCCAGTGCTTGTCTCAGTTTTTTTATTTGTTAGTTTGTTTATGTGTGTTTCTAATTTATCTTAGTCACAAGCTGTATTTATTTATTTATTTATTTATTTATTTATTTATTTATCTTGTAATTTACAGAAGTTCCTGATTGTTAGCAATTTATTTTTCTTTTTAACTGTCTTGGCAATGAATCTCCAGCATAACTATTTCTGGGCATCAGAGGGTTAGAAGAGGGAAGTATTAAGGATTCCCAAAATAATATGTTTCAAAGTCATTTCATTCTGTTTTATTTATTTATTTTTTCCTGAACACTGACTTGGAAAAGCAATAAATATTGTTGGTCTGGAATTAATACTATTCACTTCTCTGTTAAATTTCCTAAAATAAACTTTCAGCAGATTTTTATTAAAGAGGTATAAAATACACTTGCAGCTTAGAGTTTTCTTAGAATTACCTCCCAGGAAGAAGGAAAATTGCAAACCAGAATCTGTAGAATTTTATAGTGCATTAGCATCCAGTTCTTATTGTTATTATCCAATGTAAACACTGGAATAAATTCCCATAGTTCTGATATAACAAAGATGTATGATATTTATTAATACACTAACATACTAAACATTGATTACTGAAAAAAATTATATATATATATATATATATATATATATATATGCATACATATATATGTTATGGCCTTGGATGTATAGCTAAAGTCAGCAAAATTTTAATGGCTTACAAGGGCTTGAATATGATCACTGAAGAGCATGAGCTATAGTTTTTCCATTTTCTCTAAAGTCCCTAGACTCAATAAGGTGATGGTTTAAAAAATCAATAATCACCTTGGAAAACAACAAGGGAATCCTTGAGGATAAGAAAATTTTAGAAACTCCTGAGAGGCAGAAGGCAAGCAGGGCCAGAACTGAATAAGGAAACCTCTGCTCAAATGTACATAAGAAAATATTGCCGCAAAATAGTACCAAGAAGAAGAGATTCATCACTCTTGACAGATGGATCCCAGTTACAAAGTAATTGATGTGTAATTTATAGGGTGATAAATTAGGGCTTCATAGAAGGTGAATTTACACCCTTGGAACACCTCTTAGCATACACTGATGTCGTCCTGTTCCACAAGGCAATGGTGGTTGTGTGTACTTTGCACTGTGAGCCGTGGATCAGGGTAAACAGGGCAGTGTACTTAATGGTTAATGATTGCAAATATGAAATGGGAGCATTCATACCCAAAAGATGGGCAGGTGAAATAACCTGCCAGTTATCACATTCTTCCTACCGACCTCTTTATAAAGACAAAGTACCAAAAGACGAACAGCCCTACATGTATACCTTTTCCTCACAAATATCCTGTGGGCAAGATTTACGATTTGGTAAGACAGGGGACTTCAGCTATAAAGATGAGTATACAACCCATAAATTGCCAAATATTTAAGGAAAATTCACACCATGAAGAGTAAAGAAAATAAATATAAGAACAATTATGTGAGGAAACAGAGTAAAAAGTGAAAATATAGCACACCTTACCATTTCATTAATTTAATAGTCTAGGAAAATGCAAAAGGGCATTGGGTTCATACAAAGGAATCAACTAGTGATCAGAAATTTGAATTATGAGAATTGAAAAGCAGAGAAAAAGAATTCAGAAAGATATGTTAGAAATCTTCACAAATAGGGAGACACAAAATACAGCATAACAGAATAGGTAAAATAAAAATTATGGAAGAAAATGAAGGATTGATCTAGAAATTCCAAATGTATCTACCATGTTCCAGGAGAAAATAAAGAAAAGGTTAAAGAGAGAACATGCCCAACAAAATAATGGAAGAAATTTTCTCCAACTGATGAAAGACATGAATTACCCAAAAGAGACTTTCTAGTGCCAAGAATAATAAAACAAACACACACAGACACACCTATTAAACCCATTGTAATAAAATGTAAAACTACCAAAGAGAGAAAGAAAATCCTAAAAATTTCCAGAAAGAGAGGGGCAGGGGAAAAAACAAATCTACAACTGAATGAGATTCAGCTCTTATACAGACTGTTTCCCCCTAAAATCCACAAACTGAAGTCCTAATCTCAATGTGTTGATATTTGAGGGGAGGCTTTTGGGAAGTGATTACATTTAGAGAATCATCAGGGTGGGGTCCCATGATGGGATCAGTGTCACAAAGAAGATGTCATGTAAATGTCTGACAATTAGGGTTTTTTGTTTTGTTTTGTTTTGTTTTGATTTTGTTTTTTTAGTTATTATGTAAGTGCCTGACATTGAGCTTTCAAGTGTAGGCATCCATTTCAAAGAAAGCCATCTCTCTCAAATAAACATATTACCCATTACACAACTACATACAGAGCCCCACTGCCCCCCACACCCATGAAGCTGTCATTTTAGAAAGCCTGCCTGACCTACGTCACTGATGTTTTGAGTGGCCCTGCTTTCTCCTTCCTGTGCTTTAATTCCCACCATGGTTTTAAATTCACCAATAGAGTAAACCCAAAATAACCTAGGCACTGCACTCTCAACCCCAATAAAGGCACAACATTCTGGGTCCACACTACCTCTCTCTTTCCCCGGTGGTTGTTGCTTAGTTGTGTCTTCAATCATAGTAAGAATCACAGGGGCTGGTTCAGCTACAACATGGGCTCCAGCTGGGGAAACATTAGTGGGGACTCAATACAAGTAAAACAGGCCCAGGTGAGTGCCTCCTGGGAGTTTCTAGCCAAAAGCATCACTACCTACAGGCTCAGACCAACCCAACACAGAAGAGGAGAGGCTATGTTACCATGCAACTATCACAGCTGCTAACTCAGGAGATGAACAGGTGAACCCTGGTGAGAGGCCTTGGCCAACTGCTCTGACCTGGGGGAACACTAGGGGGACTAGACAAATTGAGAGCATAGCTTCTGGCTGAGTTTTCGCCCAGCAAACTGGGAGAAACTTGTCATAAGAGAAGCCAATAACTCAAGAAACAAGGATTTGGAAAAGCGGAAGGGAGAAATTTATTTCAAATGTTGGCAGCTGGAGGAGATGGCAGGCTCAAGCCTTAACGAGCGACCTCTCTGCCCGCAAGATGGGCACTTAGAGTTTTGTAGGTAGAGGTTCAGGGGTACATGCAAGGAAGCAGGCAGGAAGCATGTGACCATGGGTGGGGTGGTTATATGTTGAGCCCTTGTTCATGGGCAGGGAAGGAAATGCATGGGGTGTGGTTGTCTAGGCCTCTAGTTACTATTAGGGCTTTTCTGGTCTGGCAGAATGTTCCAGACATTGTTAATGCCTCAAGGAAGTGTGATAAATAACTGTTGGGGTCTGTAGTTGAGCAAGAGGGCTCGCTGACAACCGGAGAGCTCTTTCTCTTTCTCACCACCATGTGAGGAAACATTAAGAAGGTGATTATCTACAAGCCAGGAAGAGATCTCTCACCAGAACCCGACCATTCAGGCACCCTGATCTCAGACAACTCACCTCCAGAACTGTGAGAAATAAATTTCTGTTGTTTATGCCATCCTGTTTATAGTATTTTGTTAAGGCAGTCCGAGCTAAGACAGACTCTCATCCACAATATTCTCAGCATGAAATCAATAGAGCAACAAATATAAGTTTTTGAACAAAAGTAACTTTAAACCCATCTATAGCAACCACAGACTTGGTGATATGAAGATTTTTCAGACATTCAGAGATTCTGAATTGTAACCTAAACAGAATCTACCAAAAGATGTTACTGGAGGTACACAGTGGTTATGGTTTTACAACATCATGAATGCAATTAATGCCACTGAATCCCAGCGTTAAAATGGTATGTTTTATGTTATACACACACACACACACACACATACATATATGTATATATATACACATATATATACATATTTTATATTATATATATACATATATATACATATATATGTATATATATACATTTTTTACCACAATAAGAAAAATATGTTTAGATGATTCCTTCTAATAAGACATAATATGAACTCAGGAGGAAGGAAAGAAATAAAAGAAACAATAGTGGACAGTCAATAGGATAATTAAATACACCGGTCTCAGAATATGTGGAGTGATATGGCAAACGTTAAAGATTGAAGGAGATTTAATTACCAAAAACCATTCCAGTAAATAAATAACAAACCCCCTACCTGTTAAATCATAGTGAACAAACTTTTTAAAAGCAGATGAAAGATACAAAATGATCAGGTATTAAACCTCTTCAAAGTTGATTTTATACTGGCCCTGCTCAATGGCCATTATGCAATACACCTAAAGATCAATAATCATAAGCAGCTAAATCTTTGTGTGTGTGTGTGTGTGTGTGTGTGTGAGTGTATACACACCAAGTTCTAAATAATTTTTGGTTTAAAGAAGAAATTCATTGTAAATTACAATTAAAAAAAGAGAAAGAAAATGTTTTATGCAGACAAATACAATTTATAGAAAATTTATGGTCCCCTGCTATAAATTGACAAAATCATCTCAAAATAGAAAACCTGAATGGACAAAAACTATAGGATGCATTAAAGCAGTAATAAAAATTCTACCTCTTAAAAGTAAACAGACACAGATGTTTCAAGAATAAGTGATATCAAGCTCTCAAGGAACAAATAACTCCTACCATATAAAAACTGTTTAGAACAGAGAAAAAAAGGTGGGAAGCTCTCCAAGTCATTTTGCGAGGCATGTATAAAGACAACTTTACTGGTGTCTTGGGACTTCAACAGAGACCATGAAGCTGGAGAACAATAGTTGCCAGACTATCACTGCAGAACATGCTGAGATACTGTGAAAACTCATGGAAGTTTTAGTGCATCTCCCAACTTGAAGCCTTAAAAATGGAGGGGAGTAGACTGATGAGATGTGTTCCTTAGGAATTCTTACTAATTATTTTATCTGGAGAGAGGTGATAGTCCATTGTGGATCCCCAACCCTTTCCTGGCAATAAAGAGCTTCAGATAACCTTTGAGAAGCCTGATATGGGTAGACTGCATACTGCAGCACTCAAGGCACTAGAACTTGCTTCTAGAAATCAGTGGGAAGGCGACTCTTGAGTTTCTCTGTGAGTTGAATCACCCAAGACTAAGAGCCAAGCCTTGCCCAGGCTGAAATTAATTCCTTTCAAGCAGGCCAGCAGGAGACTGAGGAAATTGCAAGTGGAAGTGGCTGGGTAGGAAGAATTGATGGAAAACAGGAGCTTTGGGTCCTAAGAAGCCAGCCAGAAGAAGGTATTTCCTGCAGCAGATGACAGATGGCATCTGTGTGGCATCCTCAGTACTGTGAATCTCCAAGAGTCAACAAAAGCACAGCACAAGAGAAAAAGCCAGAACTCAGACATCTATTGCATAGGTAGTCCCGGTACCAGACGATAATGAGCAAATGAGTCACATTCGACTTTGTTCACTTCTAGTCCTTGCTGCTTCTTAAGTCTGACTCTTGAGAGACCAAAAAGAGAGGCCAAGTGAGGAAGTGGAGATACAGTAAGAAGAAGAGCAAAAGAAACTTGCCACCTTTGCTTCTCCCCTGCCTTGGCATCCAATAATGGAGGGTAGCTTTGATCGGAGGCCAGACTAAGCAAACAATAAGACTGTGTGCTGCTACATAGCAATAAGTCAGAAAGTTAGGGGCTTTGCACAACCATTACCCCTGAACCTTTTTTACAATCCTGCTCCCTTTCAGATAGCTCCTTCAATATAACACTACAAACCCTGGTAATTGCACAAAATTAGGATAGCACACTAAAAGGAAACAGTAAGAATATCTCCTAAATAAAATAACAATAAATCAAATAGTAAAAGAGTAGCTCATAGTAGCAAAGCAGGATGTGTCCCCGGTAACAAAAAGATGTTTCAATAACAGTGCATATATGTATATTTTATATACACCTATGTTTCCTACATCCATACATTCTTCATATATATATATGTATATATATATATATACACATATATATATGTATATATGAATATATACATATATATATATATGAATACAATTTTATTTTATTTTAGAGAAAGAGAAAGAGCAGGAGAGAGAGAATGCAGGTGGGGGAGAAGGGCAGTGGAAGAGAGAGAAAACCCCAACCAGTCTCCATGTTCGGCACAGGAGCCTGATGCAGGGCTCAGTCCCATGACCCCAGGATCGTGACCTGAGCCAAAATTAAGAGTCAGATGTTCAACCAACTGAGCCACCCAGGCACCCAAAGAATATAATTTTTAAATTAGTAAACCAAAGGGGAAAATATAATCCTAGTGCATGCCCAATAAGTCTTAGCTAAAGTTAGTCCTGATAAAACTAAATCCAAAAAAAAAATCTTAGAAATTATGAAGCAAGGGGACATCCTTAATAGAAAACATCTTGTGCATGAGTACCTGAAATCATTTTATCAATATAAGAAATAAGACATAATGAATTTACCACAGTAACCATTCAGAATAGTACTGGAGTTCTCAGCCAATTGAATCAGATAAGAAATGGATATGGATTAGAGACTAAAAGAGACAATACCTTTATGTTTATTTCACTTGGTTTGATTGTCTACCTAAGAAATCCAAGTGAATCAACAACAAAGAATCAGCAGGGGGCTAGATAGAACTTATATCATAGAAATCAAAACTATTTCATAAATAAACCTACCAATCACAAAAAGTTAACAAAAAAAAAAAAAACCCTTTACCAGGTAGCAAGGCTATAGAGTACTAGGTGTTAATACAAACACAATTTAAAAAAGGCACAACTTTTTACAACTTAACTGATGGAAATTTTTAAAAACTCAATAAGTAGTCATGAGGGGGAAGATGCACAACAGTAATTACTTTGCTTTCATTAATCAATTCCCAAATATTATTCATAGAAGTTGACAAAATAATTCAAAAATGCTTATGATGTTGTTACTGTTTTTACGAGCCAAATGATTATGAGAATATGAGAGAGTCAAAGGAAGAGAGAGCAAGAGAAATCACCTTATCACATCCCAGAATGTTTGTTATATAAATTCAGTCAGTGCGGTATTTTACCAAAACGGACAAGGAGATTAATTGACCAGAACACGTAGTATGGAATTAGACCTATATGGGGCACCTGGGTGGCTCAGTCGGTTAAGTATCTGACTTGGTTTCCGATCAGGTCACCATTTCATACGGTTTGTTGAGTTCAAACACCACACTGGGCTCTGCACTGACAGCACAGAGCCTTGTTGGGATTCTCTTTCTCTCCTCTCTCTCTGCCCCTCCCACCCTCTCTTCTCTCTCTCAGAAATAAGTAAACAAACATGAAAAAAAAAAGAAATACACTACATGTATAGGAATTTGGCAGTGTGTAAAGGGTGTCCTAAACTGGTGAGGAAACATATTCCGGGATTATTCACTAAATATTGCCAGGAAAGTGGGGCGCCTGGGTGGCTCAGTCTGTCAAGCGTCAAACTTTGGCTCAGGTCATGATCTCTCGGTTTGTGAGTTTGAGTCCCACATCAGGCTCTGTGCTGACAGGTCAGAGCCTGGAGCCTGCTTCAGATTCTGTGTCTCCCTCTCAATCTGCCCCTCCCCTGCTAACAGTCTGTCTTTCTCTGTCTCTCAATAATAAATAAATATGAAAAAAATTTTTTAAAAATATTGCCAGGAAAGTTTGATATTCATATGAAAACAAAATTATATACTTGCCCCTTTACTCAAATTCCAGAGAGAATAAAAATATAAACAAAAATAACAAAACTATAAATATATTAAAAGAAAATATGAGAATATATGTTTATGACTTTGGGGGAAAAGGTCTTTATATACAACATACATAAAACAAACATCATAAAGGAGTCATAAATTCATCACACTGAAAATTTACAACTTCCATAAGTCAGAAGACAAATTAGTTGGAGTCAAGGTAAGCAGTGTACTAGAAAATACATTAATAACATAAATGACTCTAAAACTTATTCTCTGTAATACAAAAAGGGACCCTCCCAAATCAAGAAAATACAACCAAGCCAATAGAAAAATGATTAATTTTTATGAACAGACAATTTACCAAGGATGTAAATATGGCTGAGATACTAAGAAAAACAGACTACTGTTAGTCATATCTAGATAACTGCAAATCAAAAACAAAATACAAAATTTCAAATTGGAAATTTTAGGCCTCCATTTTTACCTTCTATCAAACTTACTCAGCATTTGGGGTGATTTGGGGAGATTTTGCAGAATCTTTTAAAATAAGTACTGATGCTAAAAATGCTCTTGACCTAAAAGCAGCCATTCAACTTTTGAACAACTACTTTCACATGTATACACAAGACACAAAACATACATACGAACATAATCTTCATCATAGTTTGTAATAGGAAAAGTTGAAAAAAAAATGTCTAAATACCTATGATTGTGAAATAGTTTAATTAACTGTAGTTCATTCAGATGACCATATCAGTATTCATTACATGGTACGGAAAAGATTTCAGGCATATAGTGAAACACTACTTATTTATTCATTTTTTAAAAATTATTTATTAATTTTGAGAGATTGTGCGCAAGCAGGGGAGGGCCAGAGAGAAAGGGAGGGAGAGAATCCCAAGCAGGTTCCACACTGTCAGTGTGGAGCCCCATGTGGGGCTTGAACTCACAAACTGTGAGAGCATGACCTGAGCTGAAACCAAGAGCCTTACGCTTAACCAACGTAGCCACCCAGGTGCCCCCAAAGCTATTTAAATAAGTTATACAATGATATTCTTTTATAAACGTACATACGTATATATGAAAATGTGTAGACAAAATGCCTGAAAGGGAATGTACCAAACTGATGATCGGTGTTTCCTTTAGGAGAGCACTGGAACTATGATGGTGTGTACAGGGGGAGTAGTCAGTGACGTTTAGCCTACTATGTTTTCATTTGGTATAACAGTCAATCTGTCACATGGTAGTCATAGTGGATCAAAGGAGAAAGACTATTTGATCATCTTGAGTGATCCACATAATTTATTTTTCTTATCCCATCCCTCTGGTCTGTCATTATAACGTCTACTACATGTGCATTGCATTTGTAGATCAATTGATATCCCCATGCAGAAGAAAAAAAAATATTTATGGTTTTCCATTCTTGACTATGTGCCCATGCAAGGATACTCTTCACGTTTTTCAGAAAAGTGGCCATATGAGTCAGCTAACCCCTTACATTTTTTTTCAATGATGCTGATATACTCTTATCATCTATCCAACACTCTTTGATTTATCTATAACATTTTGAACAATTTAAAATTTTACCAAAAAAATAGAACTTGTTTATGACTGAAGAAAAGAAAGTTTAAGCTGTAGTGAAAAAATTTAGACTCCCCACCCCTCCACTCCCACCCCCACTCCCACGCTGGCCCCTCTAAAGGTCAAGGCATTCCACCCCTCTTGTTTCTCACCAGCTCCCCCTGTGTCTTAGCAGAAAAATAGCAATCACTTTTCCATGTTGGGAGGCAACCCCAGCAGGCAAATAATGTGGGGTATGTACTTCTGCACTCCAGAAAAAAAGGATTCTAGTAACACTTAAGTCTGTGAGATAGCAATAAAGATGTGCCATCTAATTGCTGCATGGGCAAAGTTGAAATTTTGCTCTTTAAAGCCTAACTATGAGTAATGCCCAGAAGGTAGAGAATTCAGCACTTGCTGTTTCCAAGGGTGTCTATTTTGGTGTCCAGTAGTTTGGGGCTGGTGATGATTGTAGGATTTAGGATGGGATTGAAATATGCCACAAAAATTAGATGGTTTACAATAAAGTCCAATGTGAACTTATCCCCACCATGCACAGGATTTCAGGCATTATCTTATAAATTAGACTTAATGCTACAATCATGAGAACTGCATATTAATGTTCATCTAATGTGAAATGTGTACATAAAAAGATATATTTTACCTATTCAGTGAAAGAGGGGATCTAGGGGATTATTCTGTGAAATGGCATAGTATGTGAAGAACTCCAAGTTTGGTTTTGGGGGCATGGGGAGTGATGAGAGGAGATTGATCTAGGCAGAGCCAGAGCAAGGGAAGTCTTGTCTGCCATGTCACAAGTCTTGAGTTTTGTATTGAGATGATCAGTCTTCAGACAGGAAGAGTGATAAGTACACAAAGACTTTCCCAGTGGTACCCAACACTGTTCTACGGGAATCCATTTTGAGATCCTCAAATTCTAGGTCCTTAATTTCCACATAGTCTATTTGAAAAGCTGCCTAAGAGATTTAGATCATGATCCCGTTAGTCCTTCCCTCACTTCAGCAAAGTAAGGCATATCCCTAGTCTTAGTTGTGAAACAAAGAGATTAAATCTGTTAGTTTTCTAGAAACTGCTTTAATGATGCATGGATATGATTTAAACTTATTGGTCTTCCTATTTTTCCTTGTACATTCTGAAATTTAAAGGTCTTGGGAAGGTCTGGGGTGCCTGGGTGACTGAGTCAATTAAGCATCTGACTCTTAATTTCCAATCAGGTTATGATGTCACAGTCCTGGGATGCTGGGGTTCTCACTAGGCATAGACCCTACTTAAGAGTGTCTCTCTCTCTCTCTCTCTCTCTCTCTCTCTCTCTCTCTCTCTCTCTCCCCTCTCTCTCCCTCTCTCTCTTTGTCCCCATCTGGTCCTTCCCCTCTCTCTGTCTCTCTAAAACAAAACAAACTAACAAACATAAAAAGTCTCTGCGTTAAGGGTAATTGAACTTGATTCTCTTAAACCTAACTGAATTTTTGTCTAAGATGACCAATTTTCTCAAGATATACTAAATAAAATCCAAGGATAAAAATGTGTACATGATTCTTTAAGATTGAGTGTGTATTATTCAATAGATGTTTAAAACCCATTTTATAAAAGTATGAAAAGTATTTATACCAATTACAGTAAATATTCATTTCATCTTACAAAATATTCAATATAACCAAAAATAAACTTCTGTAATTATGATGAAATATTTGTAATTGGAAACCATTCTTTGAGGGAGAATGGAAGCAAAATATTTCGAAGACTGCTGTATGGTCTTCAAGTGAAAAATCATTAAGGCAGGAAAAGGGTACAAAGGCGAACTTTGTAGTCCCAGTTACCTATGGGGGGTTTCTGGTAACAGAGGAAGTTCTATTCTGATACACCAAACATTGAAAAGTACCACAACATTTAAGCGCAAACCAAATTGCTGTATCTGTACCTCCTCCTGCAGGTGCACACCCTTCAGGTAGTTGATTAAGTAGAATACTTCTTGAGCTTCTATGAATGGCAGATCTGTGTCTTTTACAAGAAGATAATGTAAATCAGAGTTTAGTGTTTTTAAATAATTCTTTCTAAATTGGAGTATATCAACTTTGAAAGGTTTGTGGGAAATGAAGTTTCATCCAATGTTTTCATAAGAAAGAATAATAATTTTCTGGAAAGTGAGTGCATTATTTTCAGGCTGAAAACAAGTAAACAAACAAAATTCTGGATCAAAAATAGGGTAAGGGGACGTCTGGATGGCTCAGTCGGTTGAGCATCTGGTGTCGGCTCAGGTCATGATCTCTTGGTTTGTGAGTTCAAGCCCTGCATCGGGCTCTGTGCTGGAGCCTGGTTTGGATTCTGTCTCCCTTTCTCTCTACCCTCTCCTCATGCACTCTGTTTCTCTCTCTTTCAAAAATAAATAAATATTTTAAAAACCTTTTTAATCAAAAATAGGGTTTTTCACTGCTTCATGCAAAGTACCTCCCTCCCTTCTCCCTCCTG
Organism: Panthera tigris; assembly: GCF_018350195.1. NCBI lineage: Eukaryota > Metazoa > Chordata > Mammalia > Carnivora > Felidae > Panthera > Panthera tigris. Next base: position 129,454,830 of record NC_056665.1, read on the forward strand.
TCTGCTTTCCTTCTTTGTCTCCTCCTCCCACCCTTCTCCTCCTTCTTGTTATTGCCTTCTTCTTCCTCTTCTCCTCTCTCTCTCTCTATCTCTTCTTTCTCTCTCCTATGGTTGTGTCTGAAAACAACCAATGATGCTGGTTATCTCTCTATAGTTTTGCATTCTGAGAATTTTGCCCTTCATTCTGTCATCAGCTAGACCCCCAAACCTGACCTTTACTGCTAACCCACCCACTGAAATTTGTCTCACATTTGTCCTTAAGCTCTTCTTTCTAGCTCATCTTTTAACTAAGGTGAAGAAACCTATGGACATAACATCCCGTGGTGGAAATCAAAACTACCCCTCAATCAATAGTAGTGCCTGGGGGAAGAGCTGTGGTGCAGACCACACAGACAAGTTTGAGCTAAACCCTTGCCTGATGCCTATGCAGATGGACCATAGAGTGACCTCTGGAATGACTGGCAATTACCTTTACCTCATGATAATATTAACATCTATGCCCTAGTTGTAGCACAAGTCTCATACAAGGCAAATGTTTCCTTAAGGCACCTGCATGACCATATGCCCAACTCTACATAGGATGACAAGGCTTCCTGACAAATATTCATCCTGTCCTAAATAAAAGGAATCCATTTGCCTTTTCTTGGGAGTCATGGCTTTGGAAGTTATTCCCCATGATTTCCTTATTTGCTGCAAATAAAGTTTCCTTTGTGCAGCAGCTCACCTGGTGTAGTTTCTATCAGTGACTCACCAAAGAGCAAACTCACGTTGGTTTGATTGCAATTCTCCGACCACCCACCTGCAATATATATGAGGTCTGTCTAGGAATTTCATTCAAGTGTCACAGTATTGCCGAAAATCAGATATCCAGTAACAAGTGTTGAGGCACACAAACAGAGGGCAAAGGGGTCTTTCAATAGCAGCTTGTTAGTAACCACTGAGGAAGCTACTGGACTTCCAGCTCACAACCTGTAGTGAGCTTTTTAAAGAACTTTCAAAAGACAAAATGCCTGTAAGGGTTGAATAGAACAGCAACAACAACAAAAATGCCAATTTTGAACCATGGACGTCGGAACAAATAATAAAAAATTGTTGTTTTAAAGCTAAAATTGGGAAGTGCTTCTGTGACCAATATCCTCTGGCATAAAAATGGAATGAACATTTTTTTTTAATTGGAAACCATTGCAAAATCATCTGGAGGCGACTGAAAAAAGAGTGGAAATATTAGTAACTCTTCTATTGAAAGAGTAAACCCATATGTGATTAAGGCATGGCTGCTTTAGAAAATCAATGCTCAATAACAAAGTTTGGCATATATATATATATATATATATATATATATATATATATATATAGGTGTGTGTGTGTGTATATATATATATATATATATAGGCATAAATATTTTTTGGTTTGGTTTAGTTTGGTTGCTATGAATGTTTCTACTTCTTAAAGCATTTTGATAGTTCATCAGATTCCTTTCTTTCTCTTGGGAAATGTATAATTAAATACACATTACCAGTCATCTTCTGCTGCTACACTTTATGTTCATAAACATAAATTTTTGTGTGAAATTACAAGTTTTGTTGAAACACAGTCAGCATGAATAACCCAATACAAGAGATCAAAACTGGCATTTTTGCTTTGAGAAAAGTCATCATCTTAAATCAAGTCAAAGACATTGATGGCCTCGAGTTGCCGGCTGACTTACCTGCCATTTTTGTGGGTTTTTTTTTTTTTGTATCATGTTGTGTACATAAAATATGACTTTCTAGACATAATATCAAATTCAAAATAAAATTTCACTGTCACTTATTGTCAATCAAAAGCAAATTTCCTATTCAAGGTAAAAATAAGAAAAGTGTAGAGCTTAGACAAATCCACAAAAAAGCTTTCTTAGCATGCTTAAATATTTGATTAATAAATATACCCATGTGGCATTTTGGGTGTCAAAGAGAAAAATGAATCTATATAGCAGTACTTGCTCGCCAAATGTGGACTCTAATACAATCATGCTTTGGGGTGTTTAGGAAAAGATTGTGAAATATAATAAATGGCATGGCAGGCAAATTATTGCTTTTTGTATTAGTACTGCAGGGGGAAAAAATCAGCCACTAAAATACTCTCTTATTCTGGCAGTGTGGTATCATCAAATAGTTAACTGCAATGTTAATGCAAAATGTCAGAGTAAATTGTCAAGGTTGTAAGGTAGTATATTAATGCTACATAAAAAGCTTGTATTATGTAGCATACAATACTACACTGTCAATTCAAAGGCTTATTCTAAAGGAAGATAATTCTGAATTATATTTTTGTCTCTATGCTATGACAGCCTAAACTGAATATGTTCTTTGCTTTTCATTCTAAAAATGAAACTTATGTCAGTTCATCCGAAGGGGAAAGAATGGAAATGGAAAGCATCACAGGGAATTTAGGACTATATTATAGTCTAAATTAAATATCCATTTTGCCTCTAATGTGAGCCATGGTTTCCTAGCTGCACTGAAGTGGAATTCAGCTAAAGCAGAAGCTAATTTCCCTTCTCTGTTCCTGGAACGCCAAAGGCAGAACATTCAGCACCACGTCAGGCAATACTCCCATAAAGCTAATAGATTTAGCAGAATTGAAAAGTAATGTGACCTCTGGAATTGAAAAGCTTGCTGGCAAGGTAGAAATATCATAACCCTGGGATTTCCTAGTGTTGGTTCTACAGCCAACTCATAGGAGTTTGGAGTTGGAAAGGACCACCTGGAGAGACACGGGCTTTTCAGAGTAAGAATCCAAGACTCATAAACTTTATCACTTGGTTGGGTTCACAGAGTGGTCTGTGGGATGACAGATGACCTGGGTAAGGGAAGCCAGCTATAGTAGTGGTGACTATAGGAGATTCCAGAGTAAATGGGGAAGAAATGTTGTATCTGATAATTTTCATGCATGTTTATAGCATTCCCCTCTTTCTCTGTCCCTCTCTCTTAGGAAATGTGTAATTAAATACAGTGCTACTGCTAATCTGCTACTCTTTTTCTATGTTCGTAAGTGTACATTTGTGTTTAAAATTTAAACATTTGTTGAATTACAAAGTCACCATGAATAATCTCAAAGATGACATTTTTGCTTTGAGAAGATCATTATCTTAAACCAAGTAGACTATTTTGGGAAGGTCACAGGTGAAGTCACAGGGAAGGGGGGGACAGAACTATATGACTCTGCCAGTCACGGTATAGGGAAAATCAGGTCACCACATTTGATAACCACAGACTATTAAGAACAAATATGGAAAGATGGCCCATTTCCAGCTTTCCAAATTAGGAAATGAGTTTAGTAATTCCTATTCAATGAATTAGTTATGAATGTGCATATGCGTATATTATTGTTACTATAATATTTATATTTGACCATGAAGACTAACAGATTCTAGCTTGATGTGTCTGCATGAGTCAGCATATGCAGGAAGAAACAGAAGATTAACTGTAGCAAAATAGTTGTAAACACATTGGAGAAGCTAGATTATAACACACCAAACCAAAAATACAACCCCAGTCAATATTTCAGCTAACAAACTAGTCAACATTTTAGCTAACAAACTGGTAGTCTAGATGAAAATCTCCTCTTAGACATTCTCTTCTTTAAAAAAAAAAATAATAGGGGCACCTGGGTGGCTCAGTCGGTTAAGCGTCCGACTTCAGCTCAGATCACGATCTCACCGTCTGTGAGTTCGAGCCCCGCGTCGGGCCCTGGGCTGACGGCTCAGAGCCTGGAGCCTGCTTCGGATTCTGTGTCTCCCTCTCTCTCTGCCCCTCCCCCGTTCATGCTCTGTCTCTCTCTGTCTCAAAAATAAATAAACGTTAAAAAAAAAATTAAAAAAAAATAATAATGTTTATTTATTTTTGAGAGAGAAAGAGAGACAGAGCACGAGCAGGGAAGGGGCAGAGAGAGAGGGAGACACAGAATCCAAAGCAGGCTCCAGGCTCTGAGCCGTCAGCCCAGAGCCCGACGCGGGGCTGGAACTCATGAGCTATGAGATCATGAACTCAGCTGAAGTCAGATGCTTAACCCACTGAGCCACCCAGGCACCCAACACAGTCCCTTCCTTACATAACACTAGGAGATGTCATTTTCCCCAGCTGTTTAGAGACGGCAGCATCCAGTTATAAAGTGTTTCCCTTAATCTGATTCAGTAGTTTAGTGAGCTCCAAGTTAGTGTTGTTTTAATCATACACCCAGATTATTTAGAAATTGAGTACATAACTAAATTGCAATTACAGAAACCATGCTTTGTTTTGCAAGCCAACATTTCAGATTTTGTTGGTCAATAATTTAGAGATTGATTCTCTAAATTTGCTTCCCTAATAATCACTGTTACATGACAAATTGTTTTGATTGAAAAGCTTTTATGCTATCCATACAGGAAGTACAATTTTTGACTATGCTTGTGACATTTCTTGTGATAAATATCTGACTATAGAGTAGTTAATTATTATGAGGTTCCGATGGGTAAATATAATTATAAGCACATATATATTCTAATCATTTATGGAAGAAATGGATATTAATAATAAAATAATTATAAGGAGCTACATGGAAATATTAGCATAATAATTAGAATAGGGAGATTAGACACCATTCAAACTATTAATGATCATTCTCTGATTTGTTTTATTTACGTTTCAAATATATTACCAATGGTGTCTTAATCAGGATACTTTAAATGTTAGTAGTTCAATGTTGGAACACAAAAGCACACACACATATGTATATTTACATGCACATAAACCTAAATGTATTTTTCTCTAAAGATAGAAACAAAAGATTACGCAACCTGAATTAAAATGTATCTTTTATTTGCATACTGTCATAGATGCTATTCCTTAAAAAGGAATTTGGGACCAAGAGTTTTTGTCTTAAAAGTAATAGAATTAAAGTGGAGAAGTTCATGGGCTATAGTTTTAGGGGTGGACAACTTTTTCTTTCTTCCCTTCTAGGTTTTTTGGCTGGTCTAATAATTAAAGTGCCATAAGATAGAGTAACAACAACAACAACAAAAATTTAATTCGTACATATGGAAACTCATAGGAATATGAGGCTCACAGAAGTAACCAAAGCAGGCAGTTTTTATACATTTTAAATGAAGAAACAATAGATCTGTGAAGAATTGACAAGACAAAGAAGTTTGAGCTCTCAGGCTAGTAAATTAGTAAAGAAGTAAGGAGATTTGTTTATACAAACTTCTCAGCCTTGGATTTTCTATCATTGGTGATAAGGATATAGCCTTCCCTCCGGGTACCTGGAGGGTAACTTTTATCACCTGGAGATTTATTTCCCATTATCGGAGGGCGGGGACAGGGGGCACAAAAGATGGTGAGAGTGTTTTTCTTACATAGCCTATTTTTAATGTAATTTTAATTCAGAATGAATGATATGCCAAAGTGCCATATTTTGGGGGGCTTGCCCTGAACCCCATCACAGTGTAACTTACAGGGGTCAGGAGGGATGCAGTTTACTATCCTTGATTGTAGAAAACTGGCAAGACCATTAAACAAAAAATTAAAACATTCTTCAAAAAGCTGCAATTACATGGCAAAGCCATGCAAAGACTGTGCTTACTTTATGCTCCATTAGGTATGTGGGTTTATATGGCTATCTATTACATTATTGAGACCAGGTCTAATAGCAGCTGCCATTTACAGTACCTGGGAGATACCGAGCAGTTTATTAAAGTGCTTATTTTCGCTAATAGGAAATCTGATCACTAGTTCTTTTTCTAGTATTACTAGGAAAGCAAAAATGCATTTTCTCTAGATTAGATTTGGTGGTAATTTATCTTTGTAGTAAATGTAGATTTACTCTTATTGTTTTAATATATCAAAAGAGTAGGCTTTTAAAAAGTTGTTTAATAAAAAGGAACCTACAGAAAAGTACAAAGAGGAACGTGTGTCCTACGAGAGATAATTTCTCAGGAAACTCAATTAGCATCATGGACCCACCCCCATCCACACCGTCAGATCTCTTATTTACTTGTCTTTTTCATTCCTTGTAAGCAAAAACATTGAAATTGGAAAATACACGTGTGTACAGAAATCTATATTTCTATACCAAGTGTCTTCTGTATGTCTTGTTTTTATCAAGTGTAACACCACTCAGGGGAAGACCAACTTTATTTTTCTTGGCTAATGGAGAGAAGCAGTGACGGAACAAAACAAATCAGTAGGACTTTCTTTTTGAATACTTTTGGAGTCAAAAACTCTGAGATACTAAATATACTTCCAATTAAGCCATGATATTCCAGAATGTCAGACCATACCATAAATTACCGTTATTGTAACCAGGACATAGGGTGCAAGGAGTCCTGGCTTCAGGGATCCCAAACAGACCGGGTTCAGATATTCACCACTGACAAATTCCAGAGGCAGAGAGACAAGCAGTGGTGAAACAAGAAAGGGATTTATTTCAGGGAGGTGGACACCGGGAAGACTATGGACTGATGCTCAGAGTTCTAAAAATACCCCCAGGTTTATATAAGGAAAATGTGGGATGAAGTCGGGAGATACACACAGGTGGACAGTGAAGGTCAGATTGATCACTGGCTTGGGGTCAATCACTTGCTGGCCTCAGGGCAGTTGTTATTGCTGGAGGGGGTAGTTTGGGTTCCCATCTGGGGATGCATTGCCTGCAGGGTCTTTTGCCTGAGTTATAGGGATAAGCTGAAAGGAAGTTTAATCAGAGAGTAGAAACTGAAGTATAAATGGAGGTTAAGTGTTCTTTCATGATCTAAATTGGAAGAGCATATCCCTTCAAAAGAGTCTCCATAATGCAGGAGATTATATACATCTATTGGTTCTAACACTAACAAAATAATGATTGGTGATGTTTGCTATTATTTATTGCAATTTTTTTTTTTTTTTTTTGAGAGAGAGGTGGAGAGAGAGGAGAGAGAGAATCCTAAGCAGAGCCCAACATGGGGCTTGAACTCCCAAAGGTGAGATCATGACCTGAGCCAAAACCAAGCATCTGATGCTCAACTGACTAAGCCACCCAGGCGCCCCTATGCTTTTTATATGCAAAGCATTGTGTCCAGGGCTTTAGGTAGAGTCTATTGTCTTCTCAGAGGGCAATCCTGTGGAGTGTATTATAGTCACGGGCAACTCCAGTGTCATTCTTTTGTTGATTTCTCAAACTCTTTTTCCTTGACATTTTAACTATCTAATTTTTCCGTCCTGCAAGGGTTCAAAAATCAATTTTTTTGTTTTTGCTTTCATTTCCCTAAAACATGATTTACAAAGACAACTGCTTTCAATCTACTTGTCATCCTATTTTGAGGATAATAATGAAGTTACCTTAGTGGTACATTACAGCAACATGGGTCCACGTAATTTAAAATATTCCCGCTTTTAAAATCCTTGTCCATTCCTGCTTAAGCATGTTTTACTGTCCCTCCCCACCGTGCTGCTCTTCTCCTGGCTGTTTTGCCTCTTTGCATTTGTTATCCCTGATCTTCTCATTTCTGACTCAACTCATATCTTTGGTCTTGATGTGTGTCCAGAAATTCAGAAGTCCTTGAAATTTTTGTGCAGAACAATTCAGCTCTCTATCTACAATAATAATTTACAGATACATGTCCTGATGAACTGCTGTATTGTAAATTAGCTTAAAAAAATAACACAAAGCTAGGGGTGCCTGAGTGGCTCAGTGGGTTGAATGCCTGACTTCAGCTCAGGTTATGATCTCGCGGTCCGTGAGTTCGAGCCCCATGTCGGGCTCTGTGCTGACAGCTCAGAACTTGGAGCTTGCTTCGGATTCTGTGTCTTCTTCTCTTTCTGCCCCTCTCCTGCTCATCTGTGTCTCTCTCTTACTTTCTCCCTCCCCTGCTCACATGCAGCCTCTCTCTCTCTCTCTCTCAAACTTAAATAAACATTAAAAAGAACTTTTTTAAAAAATAATAATAATAATAAATAACATAAAGCCAGAGTGCGTGGGTGACTCAGTCGGTTAAGCCATCGGATTCTTGGTTTCAGCTCAGGTCATGATCTCAGGGTTCAGGTCATGATCTCAAGGCCTACGTCATGCCTTGCTCTGAGAGCAGGGAGCCTGCTTGGGATTCTCTCTCTCTCTCTCTCTCTCTCTCTCTCTCTCTGCCTCTTTCCCCAACTGTCTCTCTTTCTCTCTCATTCTAAATAAATAAATAAATAAGATAAATAAAATAACAAAAGTTTTCACTGCTACACTTAGAAAAATAAATGTATTTATTCTGAGTCTAGCATTCGGTGATACGACGGGCTTGATCTGCATCCCTGGTAAAATAACTCCATTTCTACACAAGTAGCCTAACTTAGTTGGTCCCTGTTCCTGGCAACTCAAACAATCTGCAAGAAATGTGGCTCCAAGGGAGAGTGATCGGATTGGCTGTTCCAGAATCACACACCTTCACACACCTTCCAGAGTGGGCTTTCTGAATGCCACTCAGCAATATCTGGGATAGTGACATAGACTTGGGCAGAGTTCCTAAGGGTGTCAGAAGTAGCTCTCTTCCCCTGTTAGGAGCTCTGTGATTATTTAATTGCTAGGTCTGCACCCAGAAGTCAGACTTGTGAACTGTGTGGTCACCTAGCCTAGAGAGTGACTTAGACTTCAAACCATGAGCCTGTGGTACAGTGAAGCTACAGGGTCCCTGGGAAGGGAACTTTTCTCATTTACATAGTCACCTCTATAGCTTATCTGTGGCCCCGAATGTTTTGCCTGTTATGTACCCGTATGTGCTATCGTTTCTTGTGCTTGTTTACTTTTAATTGAGGGACGGCACTGGAAATATTTATTTTTTTCATGTTTATTTATTTGTTTCGAGAGAGACTGTGTGTGTGAGCAGGGGATCGGCAGAGAGAGAGAGGGAGAGCCCAAGCAGGCTCTCCACTGTCAGAGAAGAGCCTGACCCCGGGCTTGAACACACAAATCATGAGATCATGACGTGAGCTGAAATCAAGAGTCGGACGCTTAACGGACTAAGCCACCCAGACGCCCCAATACTGGAAATATTTCTTATACTCCTATGGTTTCCCATATTTTCAAATACCTGCTATACAATAGACACTGAAGATGATAAAATTACATATAATAACTAAAAGGATGAACTTCTTACCTCATAAGTCTCCTCCAACACCTCCTGCATCCCACATATTTTTGGAAGTTCCCGGTAAGTGTGCCACAGATGCCCATCAAAAAGCCCACTAGATGCTGTGGTTGTTGGGTTGAAAGCCACTCTTTGGGAAAAACCTTTTCCCAGAAGCATTACGGCATCTTACATTTTGCTGTTCTGCCACTATTCCTGGGTAATTAGCAAGCTTTTACTTTCATGTCCCAAGATCACACATCAGCTTGTTCTCGCGCTAAATTCTCCATAAAATGCTGTGCTTTTTTAAATTAAATTCTGAGACATGATCGGGAGATACGCTCAGATGATAAAACCACACTTGGAAAATATGGTTCTCTCTAAAAATTCTATCCATGAGAGATGAAATAAATGTTTCCCATGGCAATTTCCTGCCGCAAGTACGATGATACAGAACACTGGTCCTCAGCCCTCACTGCCCATGAAAATCATCTGGGAGCTTTGAAAACTCCTGATCTCAGACCTCATCCCAATTAAATCGGATGCTCTGGGGGAGAGGGAGGAAGAGCAAGGGCACCAGGAGACTGTCAAGCTTCCAGTTTGTCAGGTGATTCCAAGGTGCAGCTAAGGTTAAGAATCACTGATGGATGTGCCATTTTATTTGTGACACAATTAAATACATGACACGTACCCGAACATGAGAGTGGAAAGAGCATATATTACACTTCTGGTATAATTGCTGAAAAAAATTTGACTTTAATTAAGGAATCATTAAATTTGACCCTCAGAGCCTCTGAAAAATTCAACTTAAAGAAACCTGGCTTAGCCATTTATTCACTCTCGTTTAATTAGATCCTATTCTTAAACAAATGCATGATATAGGTACAGCATATATTTTTATGAGAAAAAGATCTTCGCTCTTAACAGAGCTCAGCGTCCTGCCGATTTTTTCTCACTTCATGTCATAATCTTCTGTGACATCACAATTAATTCCTGTGGAGATGATTATGGAGACATAGAGAGGATTATGATTTCAGGAAAGTGATAAACAGCAGGCACAGAATAAGGCCTTCCTTTACTTCTCAAGGATTACCAGCTTGGTAACAGCAAAAGCCAAGAGGGGGGAGAAAAACGTTCATACAGAATATTATAAAATAGCATAAAACTATAGATTTGTCTCTTTTGTGAAAGCCAATTAACTCTTTAAACAGTTTTTTGTCGATTGCATCAGCTTAATTACTTACTTAAACAGGGCATGTTTTGTCAGGTCAATCACATATTTTATTAGTATTGCTTTAAATTAAGATTCCAAATGTACCTTGCGGTTTAGATTTATCAGCATCATTATTGTGGATATTGGCTACCTGTGAATGTTTAGCTTCGCAAGCACCTCTGACTTTAGGACTTTAGAACAGCGATAAAATAAATTTGGCCTTCACAGAATATACTCATTTCCACTAAAGTTATCAAGACTTGAGTGATAAAGCAAGTGATTTTTTTTTTTTTTTTGTCATTTTCGTAAGCCCTGAAAACTTTTGAATGAAGATTCTCCCAGGGCCTTTCATTCCACGGAATGATATTCAAAGCATTATGTGCAAAGGATCTGCACCTGTACTTGTACTTAAACATTCATGCTATGACTTGACCCACAAATTTCTTCCGATATTATTCTCCATATTCAAGTATATAAAGTGAGTACCCTGAGTGAGTGGGGTGTGGCTCACAGTCTTATACCAAAAATGGCAGAAATAGGAAAAGCAGCGGTGAGGATCAAGGTTGACTGTCAAACGAATACCATTCCCACCTGACTTTGCCACCTACCGAGTGTTTGCCAATAAGGAGTTTTGGGTAGCTACCATTTTTCAGAATTTTTATTTGTCTAGACTTTCATAGAAGATCCAACTAAATAGATAAGGGGACATAATTTACCAGCTCTGCCCAGCAGGAATTTAAATAAAAATCATGTTTTAAGCTCATAGAGGTTTTTGTTTTGTTCTGTTCTGCTTTTCAAAATTTCTCCAGGCAAGCAGAAGTGTTACTTAATAGTTTTACAAACTATACTCAGGCTTGAAGGATCCAAAACTGTCTACTTTGTCTGTGAGAAACTCTGAGTTATTACTCCTAGAAAGCACAAATGCTATAATCAATAAATGGTTAATTCTTTTCACAATTTTGGCATTGTTCTTTAGAAAATAAAAACAAAATGGAAAGTTTATAAACAACTTTAAGAACCTGTAAAATGGCATTTTGTGAGGCTATCTTTTGGAATAGGAAGAACTTTCTTCATAATTACCCAAACACAATTTTCACTCTGAAAGCTTTTTAGCTTTGAAAATTTCCTAAATTATAATTAATTGATTTAAATCTTGCCTTGATGAAAGAATCCAAGCAGATAAGATTAATTTCTTAGTCTCTAACTATCTAACTTACCCAAGAGGCTATTCCAAAATGCTCAGCACTCAGACCCCCATCGATTATAATTTATGTAAATGATCTGTTTCTCTGCAAAAGTACTGAGAAAGTACAATAGATACACAAATCAGTGGGCTGGTGGGAACATACAGACTCCACGTGGGCTATTATGAAAGCTGATTTAATTATTTCTTTTCAAAGTTTAATATGCAAAAAGTTAACTTTTAGAAATATTCAGACCATTGCCAGATGGCTATGAAAATTGTTTTTCATTAAATTGGACTGTTCAAATTTTCCAGGCCCATGAATCCAAAGACAGTTTAATCATAGTCAAGAGGGAATTGTAACTCTGGAAAACTAAGCAGAACCCTCCAGCCAGGGCTATAATGATAATTATAATGAAATAAGACCACATGATTGGGAATCGGCCTACAGGAAGGTAATTCTAGCCATCCAGAGTCTGACACGAGAGGTTTATCAAAGGCAAGGCTTGAGAAAAATTCCTAGATAGTCCACTGGAAAAGCAGGAAGAATCTACTCTCTTTAGGAGGGAAGTACACAGTGTCATGCTTGGGTTGTGCATGCCATTGAGTTGGGATTATGGCTTCTCATTTAATATTCATTTACCCAATCAAAGGAACATTTATCAAATGCCTCATTCACTACACAAAGTGTAAATACAAAGTAATGTGACTGATGTTGAAAATAATCTGCTGGATGAGTGATGTTTTCACCTGTGTTCTCATACAGAGTTTTCTGGGAGGTTCTCCAATTATCAAATCATTGGGAAATCCCTCTTTTTGCAAAGCATCTTCAGAATCAGTTCCCAAACAATGTAAGATAATGCATTATTATTTCAGATGCAGACATCTCAAAAACATTGTGACTGAAGTCTGTGGTTCGATGAGCTCTGAGAATTTATGGTTAGCTTGCTGTAATGGGGATATGTGATGGCATTGCTTGGGGTTTATCATGGCGTTCGTGTTTGTACAAAAATTAGGGATCTGGGGCATCTGGCTGGCTCAGTCAGTTGAGTGTTCCACTCTTGATTTCAGCTCAGCTCATGATCTCACAGTTTTGAGATCAAGCGCTGCATTGCAATCTGCACTGAGTGCGGAGCCTTCTTTGGGATTCTCTTTCTTCTTCTGCCCCTCCCCCACTTATTCTAAATAACTAACTAAATAAATAAATAAACATAAAAAAAAAAAAAAAGATTTTCTCTGGGTACCTGGGTGGCTCAGTCAGTTAAACGTCTGACTTCAGCTCAGGTCATGATCTCATAGTTCATGAGTTCGTGCCCTGCCTGGGGCTCTGTGCTGACAGAGTAGATCCTGCTTTGGATCCTCTGCCTCCCTCTCTCTCGCCCCTCCCCAGCTTGCTCTCTCACTCAAAAATAAATAAACATTAACAAAATAAATAAAATGAAATAAATTTTAAAAAGATTTTCTCTCTCCCCCTCATCCTCTGCCCTTTCCCTGCTCACACTCTGGCAGTATTTTACAAAAAAAAAAAAAAAAAAAAAAGGATCTATTTTCACACACACACACACACACACACACACACACACACACACACAAAGTTCTACACTAAGAAAGGTCTTGTTTCTTTGCCACCAAGAAAAGATTTAAACAGATCTGATGCCTTCCCAACATTTACAACTATTAATCCCACAGATAGCCTAGAGTGAACTAAATATCTTTGGTTATAAATATAGAGTTAATATAGAGTCCATTTAATAACTTCCCAGATAATTTCAGAGTTTTTCAGACATTGGAGAGATACACGGCTTTCCACAATTAAGAGTGAATACTTGCAGCCAATGCATTGAACGGCTGCAGAGGGAGACAGGGCTCTGAAGCAAAAGGGGTACATCTTACCTCAGGAATACTGTGACACGTACAAAGACACTTCAGATTGTAACACAAGTATTCTCTTAGGTCTGCCGGTTAAAAGTTGTACCTGATCCTGGTACAAAAGAATTTGAGTCTAACAGAAACTGCTATCTTTCAACATTCCTACATATAAATATGGTACCATAATTCCCATTTAAAAATGATTCAGGGGCGCCCGGGTTGCTCTGCCAGTTAATCGTCTGACTTGAGCTCAGGTCATGATCTTGTGGTTCCTGAATTTGAGCCCCCGCATCAGGCTCCCTGCTGACAGCTCAGAGCCTGAAGCCTGCTTCAGATTCTCTGTCTCCCCTCTCCCTCTACCCCTCCTCCGTTCACAATCTCTTCTCTCTCTTTCAAAAATAAGCATTAAAAAAACTACCATGTGATTCAGTCATTCTCAATACATGACTCTGTGGCAGCCATAAACATCTTCAATCATTATTATAAATATGCCACAAATAGGAGTAGCCACTGTGTTCTCAAGTCATGTTTCTGGGCGTTGACTTGTGGATAGCCTGGCAAACTTCCGGCTCATAAACATCTGACTAAAGGAGACCTGTTTCCACTAGCAGCTGGACTTTAATGTCCAGAAGCTTCGATTCAAAGGGATTAACTCGGCCCGATGACAATGTGATGACTCCATGCATATGTTTCCATTTGTTCTTTTCTGAAAGAGATTGAAACATACACTTCATTTGCAAATGTAAATACACTCAATGATTAAATGTCCCATTAGAATTTTCAGAGAAAAAGATAGGGAAAATTTTTCCTCGTGGTGATTTTGTACTTAGAATTGAGTGAGGTCTTGCTTTAACCAAAAACAATTGCTCCCTTTTCTAAATTTCATTGGGTAAAGCCCACAAACGGTTTAATTCACTAGTAAGACTTTTTAAAACTATTCTTGCATATGCAAAACACGAGTAAGCAGATGGATTTCATAGCAAGTTACACTATTCTTTGGATGCTTTTCTATTCCCTCAGAGAGACATAGTAGCTACATGTTCTATATGTGAAGAATACTTTATTCCCACAAAAATAACAACAATGAGGGTGACTGGGTGGCTCAGCAGGTTAAGCAACCGACTCTTGATTTTGGCTCAGGTCATAATCTCGTGGTTCGTGAGTTCTAGCCCCGAGCCAGGCTCTGTGCTGACAGTGTGGAGCCTGCTTGGATTCTCTGTCTCTCTCCCTCTCTCCCTGCCCCTCCCCACCCACGTTCTCTCTCACTCTCCAAAATAAACAGCCATTAAAAAAACCAAAAATAACAACGATGAAGATAGCTAAGATTTATTGAGCATTTCCTAATGTCAGCTTAATTGCATTATAGATATTATTTCATTTAATTCTGACAACCACATGGTGAGGTTGACATACTCATTATTTCCATTCATTCAGAGATGTGAAGCTTATAAGAGATCAAGTGACTTGCCCAAGGACACTGGAATTAAAGTCAGAGCCTTTAAATTCTACGTGCTACTTCTTTAAACTTTGCAACAAATATCAACTTGCATTTTAGCTAGTTTCTCTCCTGTTTCTCTAGTAAGATTAGACTGTCACCTCTCACAGGGTAAGATTTTATATTATGCTTCTTGGCATTCGTAGAACTCTAACAGCTCCTGGCTCTAGTGCTCAATGAATGAAGAAAGAAATGATGAATGCATGAATGAATGAAGACTTAAAAATAATTAAATCACCTTTCAACCAAGGCAAAATTTACTGTTGCTTTCACTTTTTCGTATAGATTTTTTTAATGCTTTAAATCTTTGCAGGAAAACACAGAAGGCTCGTATTTTTGTTTTGAAAATACTTGAATGGTCTCAAAGGCACAGAGCTAAATGTTATCACTTGATTTGAGGATGATTTGTTTTGATTTGATGATTATTTGGAGTCCTTCCTCAGAGACAATTCACAGTAACCCTGGCTTCAATAAGCACTAGGGAGGGACTTCTTGTAGTTTATCTAAATGGTGGGGGTCATTAATATGTTTGTTGATCTGTACGGGAGCTAAAATTTTCTAGTAACATCTAGTTTAAACCAGTTTTCTCAGCACAAAGAGTGGGTACATTCACGGCTAAACACCACATCAGGTCTTTGCACTGTTAGTAATGACACAGATCCCATGGATTCCTGCATCTATGGTCCATCCAGTTGATAGAAAACTCTGCTCCTGTGCAGAAACACTGTGCAATCATGGACATTTGTTCCCAGAAATGATGAAAATGATTTGATCATGAGTAGTTCTCAAATGCTTTAAAAAATTCTTACCTTTTTCTTAGGACCATTAGGATTAGTGACCTTTAGATGATTTAATATTTGCAAAATACCCGAAGCTCCCTGAAGTACTATGTAAATATGAAAATCGCCCACAAGGAAGTCAATATATGTAAATAACCCATAAAAAAAAAAAGATAGCTTGAATTAGGCACAAGAGAGGCTGTCCATTTACCTCATTTGAATAGAAACTGCAAACACTAATCCTAGACAGGATTTTTAAGTTTCAGTTATTTTTAAATAATCACTTAAAAAATGTCTTTTTTTTAAAGTGTTTTTGGGGGCGCCTGGGTGGCGCAGTCGGTTAAGCGTCCGACTTCAGCCAGGTCACGATCTCGCGGTCCGTGAGTTCGAGCCCCGCGTCAGGCTCTGGGCTGATGGCTCGGAGCCTGGAGCCTGTTTCCGATTCTGTGTCTCCCTCTCTCTCTGCCCCTCCCCCGTTCATGCTCTGTCTCTCTCTGTCCCAAAAATAAATAAAAAACGTTGAAAAAAAAATTTTTTAAAAAATAAAGTGTTTTTGAAGAGTTGATGATAAAACTCTACACACAGGAAAAACTGAATCTGCTGTGAGATTAAAATCCAAAGGCTTTCTTTCTCATGAAATGATGCATGCCTTAAACTGATGTAGCACATCACTCAACAGGGGAGGGGACACGGCAGCCACCAAATATCAGCCTTGGTGATGACGGTTTACTTGGTTTATCCCTAAGGTTGTCAATTGCCCTACACCTCTCAGTGTTCAGACTCATTTGTGAGTTACAGTGATGGGAAATACTTGTCACAGCCCAGGAACTGCTTCTTGAAGTCACGCGGAAAGACATAATCAGCTAGAACCGGCACTCAAAAGTTTGGATGCTTATCTGCACTCTCAGAAACAATCTGAATCGTTTTTGATACAATATTCTGACACTTCCCATTTAGATCTTGTTTGAAAGAGCAAGGGCAGAGGCAATCAAAAGTAAAATAAGAATGTGGGCTGGGAAGAGTAAATATTGAAATTTTATGAGCATAAAAGATTCAAATTAAATTTGTGGCGAAGTTCTGAAGAGTGACTTGATGGAAATTCTGGTTAGCTCTCACTGTAGCAAAACCATTTATGCATTTATCGGGTCGGCCTGCAAGGTGCACGTGTGATAAGGTTGGCAAAGATTCTTGTCGAGTCAGGCTCTCCTGTTTCTCAAGTGTCTAACTAGGTGGATCATCAGAGCTAAAACTCTTTTTCTCTTGTTCATTTGTAAACAAATTCCTGTTTCCACAAGTGAGATTTAACCAGTACAGAACCTACAGAGCAAAGATAAGCAAATTCTCTCCTCTTCCTGACTCAGCCTGTCCTCCTCAAACTGCTGATACTCCCTTCCTTGCCCAGAGGGCTCCACTCACTCCTTATTATAATGAAAATAAAGGCACACCTGGGGTTTGGTAAGGGCCATCTCAGGATCCAGGCTTTCCTGAAATGTACCCTGTGGATATGTGGGAATCTTTAAAAGAGGGTTGGTTGTTTCTTCTTCTGCATTCCAGTACCTCATACCAACTAATCTTGATCCGATGGAAAGACCCAGAATTAGGAGGTGAGATCACTCTTTGAAAAGGAAAAATAATAGGAATCAGATCATCATGTATGCATTGACATATTGCAGAGGCATTTAGTTTAAGCAGTGGTTTGTAAATATTATGGGAAATGTTGGGGAAAAATAGCATGTGTTTGTCCCTCAGTGGCTGGAAAAAAAGGTATTTAATAAATTAATGAATTGTCTATTTATTTTTGTTCTCACTGTTTTGTTTTTCTCTGCTCACTCCTATAGCTTAGATGCCAAAAGAGTGGCACACAAGCGGTACTCAGTATCAGTCATATTAATAGAATCCAACAAATCCATAATAAAATAACAAAAACTAGCATCTCAATATAAATATGGAAAAGTAATAAAGGATACAGTTAGAAAAAAAAAAAGCAGGGGATTAGTAAGATAGGTATTCAGCCACATTAATAATCAAAGATATCTGTCTTTTTTATATATATGTAAAGAAAACCTATTTTCTGCCTATCAAAATACCATTGACAAAAATACTAATATAATTTTGATGAAAATTACTGCCTAAAATGTACTTTCTGGGAAGCAATAATATTCATATCTAATGCAAAATCTTTAACATATGCATACCTTTGATATAAATTACACTTCTAGGAATTTATGATAAAAATAAGAGGGCGTATATACATATTCAAGAATATAATATTTAATATTCTTTAATATTTAAAAGAAATTAATGTACCTATAGCCTACATTACTATCACAAGATTTGGAATATATAAATATGGACATTGCTGTACACAAAACATAAGACATATCAATCAATGTCCCTAGATGTTAACGATCTATCATTTAATCAAAAAGAGACTTACAAGGAAATAAATGTATATGTACACATTATCATATAAAAAGGTGCAAGGATTTTCAATACAATCGCAATAGTTTATATTTAAGTGTTTGACTAAAAGGTGACTTCACCTTGATATTTTTACATCTAGTAAATATTTGAGAAGGTTTATATGCTACATTTATGTGATAACATTTTTATTTTAGAAAAATATATCCTTATAGAAACTTAAGAACTCAAAGTTCAATCAAGTTTACTCCAATCTAAAGAAACTATTAAGAAAAGAAACGCAATTTAAAAACTTACAGAAGATTCGAAGAGCGACACACATGCATTTATTTTTGGTCATCTGAATGTCTGAATTGACTCTGACCGTGCACATAATTAGCTTTATATTTTGTTTGTCCCCCAGTAGATGAATGGATTCATCATGGCAACTTACTCAAATATCTTTATCAATAAGGTTTTCTGCTTCTTTTGTTCTGTTTGGAGGTTCTTGCCCAGGATGAGATGGACTGATGAGTCAACCTAAGTGTCCTTTTACACTTGGACCAAATATTATTGGTCTTCTGTGAATTTTGGCAGCCTAAACTAACCAGTACTCTGGATGAACTAAACAAGTTGAGTGTCTGATCTATAAAGCTAAGGACACTGGTGGCGCTTTTACCACCAGAAGGCACTGTCAGCCTGAGAGCCCTGCTTCTCACACTGCCAGCAGCTCTTCCTGTAGGCTCTTGCTTCGTGTGGTGTAACTGGGCTATCCTTGCTGTTTCATAATTATCGGGGGTCAGGTAGCTTTTAAATCTACACTATCTGTAGGGTACATGGCATAAAAGTCCTCCTGTGATGACTACTGCCCAGCCCACCCCTCCAGCCTCTTTCCTGAATATATCCTGCTCAGTTATTACAACTAGTTGAATTTTCCTATTTGCCATTTAGATGATTCCTGCAGCCTGTCCTAACCTCTACTTTCTGCTGTGCAACTTTCTCTGCTAGGTCTTTGTGGACTTCTTGTGCCAAGCGATGACTGTGGTCTCACAGTTCACTGCACACAACCCTACTGACATATCACATTGGTACATATTGGTTTCCTTACCTCTCTGTCTACCAGATTCGGATTCCCTGGAAGGAAAAGCACCTATGTCTGTTATTAGCACTTTGTAGGACAATGACAGACACTAACCACTCAAGAAGTGTTAAAACAGGAATGAACGAATGAATGATGAATAACAGCATAAATGAGTGGTAATAAAAATAAAATAAAGAGATTATTCTCTCTTCAAGGATAAAATCATTGTGGCATTTAGTTACTCCATCTAATTCTGCTTTGAAGAAATGGTGCTGTAATTATGACAAAAAATAAAGTAATCAACACTCTTTTAACAAATGAAAGGCAGCACTTTTTGACTTTCAATGTTTCATAATTACTGTATCTTTTACTATAGTTATTACAAATGTTTTAAGCTACAGGAACAAAATTAAAAAGAAAATCAAACAAATCCTGAGCAGATAATTAACACATTACTATGCCATAGCCATTCTCTCTCTTTCTGTTCCTTATGTTACTTTCATGTCGTTTACTGTAAACATTGACTTGGACCCCAATATGTGTCAGGTACTGTTTTATGAGTTAGGGGTACACAGGGAACAAGATCAACAAGGTTCATGGCTTCACAGTGTCCATGCTGGGGGAAAAGAGGGAAGCAATCAATGACAAATCAATAAACGTATTAACAGTAAGACTTCAGAACAGAATAAATAATGGAAGGACCAATATACTATGGTGTACATAACTGATGGTAAATGGTGTTTCTGAACCATAAATGGTGGTTGGGAAGGATCTATCTAGAGAAGTAATAATGAAATTCCTGACCTGGACAACAGTGCCTAGAAACTTCTCTTTGTCTGCCTGATCATGACTTGGACTTCCTAGTCCCAAATCCATACCTACTTTGGTAATCTCCCCAAAACAATGCTGTGGCTGATTAAGAAAGAATTCCTCAGAAGACGGAATTTCAAGATTATACTTGCTCCTTATTTCCTGGATCTTCCGGATGCTGTCAGATTTCAGGCTTGAAATCTGTCTTGACATTTCCTAGATGCATTTTTGTTTTGCCTTTCCACTAGTTAATTGGTGACATATTTGCTATTTTTCAGTGATTTGCCAGACCCATGGGCACAGTGGGATACTTGTCTTCTACATTTGTACTTCTCATCAACCAACCAACCAACAAACACCAAAAAAACTAAAGCTGTTGAAATTGATGAAGCAAACCACAATGTCTCCAGCTTTAGAAAAAATGTTCCTGGCATATCAAATGGAATAGAAAATTATTTGATCTTGTTAGTAAGCATTTTCTTGTTTATTTTGTGTTTAATACAATTGTCTTCTCCAACAAATGGATTATTTTCAAGAGACATCCTTTGTTGGACAGAGAAACTTTTGACAGTCTAATTTAGTGATGTTGCCATGAAGAAAACTTGAAAGAGAAGGCAGAAGCCAAGTGCAGCAAAATGACACCAAATGGCACATTTCCCATTGCTTTCAAAACAGTGTCTGTTGTCACATACCCCTACCAGTCTCACACATACACACAAAAGCAAAGCAAAACACAGAAAGGAAAATACGCATAAAAAGAACAGGAAAGGCACATAACCAGGCATGCACACACACCACAGATCCACAGGTTTGAAGACTTTAAACCATAGTTTCTTATTTTAGCTTCGAGAAAAATGGTAGCCATCTTTAGATGGCTATTAAAGTTTGTAAGTGGTAAATCCTTTGACGATTTCTTCAATCGTTTCTTAGACGAGCCAAGAGCTTCCTGCCATCCCAACTCTAACACTTACAGATTTTTTTCTTCTTTCCCTTCATTTGGCAATTAATCACTCATTACCATGTCTGGCATCTCGAGTATTGATACCATGAAGTGTTATATAAATGGTTCATTTCCCTCGGCAGGTCTCCATACTTTGAGCACTCAGAGCTTCTGAGAGGCTTGAGTCACATTAATTGATGCTTCTCTATTTCCTTGTAAATAATTCAATTACTTGAACACAAACATACAAATATGCATGTAATTACAAATTTTAATAATTAATTAATGAGGACAACAAAAGGTCGGGGAAGTCTTATCTGAAGAAGCAAACACTTAAGACCAGCTGAGCGGTTGTAGAAAGCACATTTTAGCAAGGCTGAAGAGCAGGACGTAAATCCAGGAATCCCAGGATAGCTGATGATTACAAACCAACAGGGAATCTTGGAGACATAATCTGGAAGAGAACACAGAAGCCACATTATACAGGTGTTTGTAGGACTTACTACCTAAAATTTGAATTTCATTCCAAGTATTAAAAGATAAATGAAGCACATTAAAATTTGGAGGGATTTTATTTGAGCAAGCATTGACTCCAATCAGGCAAGACCAAACAGTAGGTAGGAGAGCTTTACCCACAGAAGCTAGGGGGCAAGTTTTTTTTTTTTTTTATTTTTTTTAAGTTTATTCATTTTTGAGAGAGAGAGACAGAGGGTGAGCAGGGTCAGAGAGAGAGCAGGAGACAAAGAATCTGAAGCAGGCTCCAGGCTCTGAGCTGTCAGCACAGAGCCCAAAGCAGGGCTTGAACTCATGGACCCTGAGATCATGACTTGAGCCGAAGTCAGAAGCTTACCCAACTGAGCCACCCAGGGGCCCCAAGGGACAAGGTTTTTATAGAGAAGATGGGAGCAAAGCAAGGAAATCATTTATGTGACTATAGCTTAAGTACTTGCATTATTTGGGAAAGTGAAGTTCATTGTTAGTGATTGGCTTTCTTCTTAACCTTGAGTTATTTTTAGGAATTGTCTCTGGCTTAGGTTCTAGTTTACTTATGTAGGTGACCAAGGTGTTACAGCCACCTCAGTGTAATGCCTCCTTGTTTGATTACTTTAACAAAAATATAATGGAGAACCAGGAAAAGATATTATGGAGGAGAGTAAAATTTTATATTGTTAAAATGATGCCACATTATTTTTTTCCCTTGACCCAAGGTCTCACGATTCTCTTCTTTTTTACATTGCTTCCAGATTAACCAACTTGAAATACAATTTCTCTTTCACTCTCTTCAGAATTATAATCACAACCACTGCACTAATGGAGAGCTTGCTGTGTGCATCTCACATATATTTTCACATTTATCCTTTATTATCACCATAAAACTCTGGTGATGGAGAGATTAATACTTCCACTTTAAAGATAAAGAAACTCAGAGCTAGAGAAGTTAAATAGCCTGCCGTATTTACCCTGGGTTTGCCAACTCTAAAGCTCAGGGTGGAATACTGTCCACTATCTTCCACAAACCACACCGTTCTCCTGTTACCACCTCAATCACGTTTGAGCTCATAAATGTGTCCTATTGGAATACATTCATAAACGCACATAACTCTCCCCCTATTCCCATCCAACAAACTGCAGTTGATCTGTTTCCTTTACCCACTCGTCCCCATCTCCAAACCACTACAGAACATGCTTATTCTACCACTTTTTGTGATAATTTACTAGAAAGACCATTGGTCAGCAGGAAAGTTGAGTTTTCATTCAGAATTCTCCACTTATTGGGCCTCACTGAGCCTCAAAAAGTTAAAGTTAGAATGGTAATCTAACCTACCCACCAGGAATGGAGTGAAAATTAAATGAAGTGTTGAACATAGAGGTTTTTTTTTGACTCAGAAAAGGACTATGTAAATGTACATTTTATTTTATGTATTGTTTTAGACCCTTTCTGTGGCCAGTAATGATCCCCCCTACCCTCCATATATCTAAATGCCCTCTCCCAGACTGAGAGCAAGGGAACACTATGGACGCAGATATTCTCATTGATCTTAACCACCATATTCCTTTTGTTCATTGTCATGTTCATACCTAGTTAAGAACAAATTATTATACTGTCTTGTGTTTTCCATATGTGTATTCATGCTTGGCTATCATTGATGCAGAGTCAGTACAGGATCTTATTTTTCACCGTCTGCACCCTTACCAGGTCTGCCATAGTACTGCTAGAAAAGCAAAGAATAATGGTTCAGAGAACAGGTCCTGGCAACAGACAGACCTGGTTTGGAATCCTGACTCAAACAGTTAGCTGGAAAACATTGGCTAAAAACTCTCCCAGCCTCATGTTTCTCACCTTTAAAATGGGGTTATTAATTCCATCTTCCTCTTTAAGTTGTTGTGAACTTTAAGTCAAGAGAAGTATGGGTAATGCAGCGGTTGCCTTCCTTTCTGTTAACTATTACTCTTACCTTCCTTCTTGCTATAACTGGTGTAGTGCCTCATTTATTTTCGTGTTCCTCAAAATCATCAGTTTGCTGGAAGTTTAGTTAATGTCTGTTTGCTAAATTAAATATATCATCTATTCCTTTGGACTTCTCTATGCAGTGTATCCACGTTAAGCAATTGGATTTTCTAGAAGAGCAATTTCCACTCAACCTAAGATAAACCCCAGCCAAGCTTCCTCACGCCTTAGATGAAAGAGGTT
Organism: Panthera tigris; assembly: GCF_018350195.1. Lineage (NCBI taxonomy): Eukaryota > Metazoa > Chordata > Mammalia > Carnivora > Felidae > Panthera > Panthera tigris. The sequence continues at coordinate 129,478,389 of NC_056665.1, forward strand.
GTACTTTGTTTTGTCAACTGATGCCATTTCACACTGACCAACAGCAGGTATAATTTACTTTGAATAAGTCCTATCAGTGGTTATCATGATATTTTTGTGTATTTCATAATTTTAGGGGCACCTGGGAGGCTCAGTAGATTAAGTGTTCTACTCTTGATTTTGGCTCAAGTCATGGTCTCACAATTCATGATATTGAGCCCTGAGTCAGGCTTATGCTTTGCATGGAGCCTGCTGAAGATTCTCTCTATCCCTCTCCCCCCCTCCCTCTGCCCCTCCCCTGCTCATACTCTGTCTCCCCAACAATAATAATAATAATAATTTTAAAGGTCAGCACTTAAGGCTTATTTTTCATGGAATATAGAAATAGCCCAGCTGAAAAAGTTGAGTTGATAATTGTATTTATTTATTATTTATGTATGTAGGTATGTGTTTATTTATAGATTTATTACTGATAACTAGGGATTGCATGGAAGAGTATGTGTCTTTTTTTTGAAATGGTAAAGAAAGCAAAGTATGGAATTGCTCCCCAATAACTAAGTGAAGAATGCACCTGCAAATGACTTAGTTTGCCATCTTTAATCTCTGAATGGTTTTAACTAGATATTAATTAGTGTATCATGTTAAATTCATTACACACTTTATGAATATCTTGAATCCTCTTACCATAAGTAAATAATATAGAAAGCATAAAGGATAAAATATTAAGTAATTTGGACAAAGAAGACTTTGGAAAACACTTTACAATAAACTTATATGCCTTTGGAACTATATTAATAAAATTAAGAGGGTTTAATCATGCCGATTCTTGTTTACATTCAAGGGATTAAACTCACTGGTGGATTTGAGAATGGAGGTTTTTTAAAGGACAATGTGAACATAATTTGGCCTTTAGCTAATTTGTAATTGAAAAGTTCAATTCATTAAGCAGATTTGTCTTTAAAGCTTATGTGACAGAGCCTATCATTACTTTAGAATTTCGCAGAACACTGAGGTCAACTGAGCCAAGGAGTTCTTTGAAACTTTTAATTTTTAAGTATGCAAATATGTTGGAGACTTGAAGCATAAGTAGAGGGGAACATCAATTTAACTTCCTCTGCTACAATTCTCTTGTCCCTTTTCCTTTCCTTCTCTCTGTCTCTGCTGTTGTCTTCTTCCATGTTACCTGCAAGTAATTCTAGTACATGGAATAGACTGGCGGAACAGAAATAGAGATCCCAGAGCTTACCAAGTCTGTCTCAGCCTTACAAACATGAGTCCAGTGGGAAGGGTAACTGATTCAGCCTGATACTAGAGTCTGAGACCGAAGGCCAGTGCAAATGCTGTTCCCTGAGAATGGGTTGGGAGGTGGGGTAGAGATGTGGTCTGCTCCATAGCTATGTGACACTGGGCAAGTTGTTTTACCTCTCTCCACTTCCATGTCCTCACCTATAAAGTGAAGATAATATCAATGCCTACTGTAGGGATTTTGTGAATGCATATTGAATAAGACAATCTCGGTAACCACTTAACCCCATGCTCTAAGCAGTGTGTGGTCAATAAATGTTTGCTGTTATGAGGACATGCTGTTTTGTATTATTAATATATAAGATATATAGGTAGGGAGTATAAGAGATATAAAGAGGGAAATTTTAGAAAACAAAATAGCCTGGTAAGAAGAGTCAGATTAAAATGGTAGCATCTCTAACCATCAGCATCGCTATCTGGAAAATGGGAATAATTATAGTGTCTACTGTTTTAAGAATTCATTGAAACACTGCGCCTAAAGCATTTAATCCGGTGCCTTGCACATGATGAACACTTGAAAAATGGTGGCTGTTATGATGACAGTAGTAGTAAATAAAATGACATAGAGTCGGGGTTAGCAGTGGAATGACCTGGTTGCAATGTACAGGCTAGGACGGGGACATTTGGAACCAAATGACAAATGAGTCATTGAGTCTTACAAAATCGTAAAGAAAATTGTGATACTTCTTTCTCTCCTGAAAACCCTGTAAGCCCTTCCCATCGCTGTATCTTAGTGCTCCTTAAACGTGTCACTTAGATCCTATTTCCACATATGTTATTATATGGTATGCCTCCTACTTGATCGTCTCGTAAGGAATAATGTGCAAGCTATGACGTGCTGGCACCTGAGTTATGTTTTTCCCAAATACATACAAAAAAAAATTTGTAACTATCAAATTAAAAATGAGATCATCACTAAAAAACCCAAATATTGTGTTGTGATAGCGTATGGTCCATTTTCAGGAAACATTGAAGCTAACACATGTTAATTACCACCATTGCTGCTACAAGTCAGGAGGTTCTGGGAGTAAGAACAGTCACACTGATTTCAGTTATTTCGGTTTGCTTGTCTACTATGGTTGCTTGTTGGTTCTCCTCAATCCCTAATCCCTCTACAGTTAGTCCAATCCTGGAAAGCTTTTCACCTGATACTCATGACAAGGTGATCCAAGAGCTTAACATTTTACAGACAGCTCAGACACTTCAATAGATTTTTCCTATCTCATTTCTTGTGCATATGTGTTGTGTATTTTATTATATTAATGTTGTGCGTAGTGTGTGCATGTGTGTTTATTCAATATTATAGTATATTATATTAATTTTGCACAGGCTAATGAAAATCAGGATGTGATATTTCTAAGTCTAAGCCTTAGGTCTCCACAGAAAACTCAGGTAAAGTACTGAAGTTAGTATTTCTAAAGACAAACTTCTACCCCTAGTAGCTTCTTTCTTACCCCCCCCCCTTTTTTTCCTCCTCCCTCCTCCCGTAATATCTCTTGAAAATGGAGGTAAAGTTGAGTCATTCAGCTCAAGTGGTCCAGATAATTTACTCACCTTAATACTTCACTTGGAGATAGAGACTATTAATTGTTACAACTCTGAGTAGTTGAGAGATAAGAAAGATGTACCGAGGAAAGGATGGACGTAAAATAGCTCATTAAAGCATCCTCGTCCGCCCTCCCCTCTCTGAGATTCAGGGAGCTTTTATGATCCACCTGTGTGATTCTCATCATCACGCTAACCCGGCGCTTCCAGGACGACAGAACAGTCCCCTAGACTCCCTCTGAGCTTTGGGTCAGGTTTTTCATTTCACACATCATTCACCTCCTCGCTCCAGTGATCCTGAAGAGCCAATAACCCACCTGATCCTGTGTGCACATTAGCGCCAATCATTTAAATGCATACTTTGGAGAGGTGGAGACTATAATATGAATTCCTAAAAAACATACACACTGGGGACTTTTATAGTGGATTCTCTTAGAAATCACCTCAGAAAGTGATAAAATTTCAAGCCAGAAAACAGAATAGTTTATAGGTCCTGACCAACCTTCACGATTACAGTAATGATTCCTTGGGTGAGCTTCTCTTTTTGTGCTCATAATATGGAATTGAACTTGAGTTTACATTAAACAAACATTATTTTCCTTAAGTAAAAAAGATCTTCTTCAGTCAAGTTGGCTTAATGTGGCAGCCTATCGGAGAACAAGGAGAATCCATTTTTACCTGTAAATTGGTCCTTGTCTCCAAATATCCATATGCTCTAATATTCAAAAGTGAATATTCCCAAATTTGGTACTTTCTACCTGACACCAACACAAATAGCTTAAAATTAAATAGAAAAGATACACATAATACTTTAAAGCCAGCAACCTGAAATTGGGTCAGTTTGTGATTTAAAAGGAAAGTAAGTTAATAATTGAACATTGATGAGATTTTTTTGCTCCCATTAGAAGCTTTTCTACTCCTGTGTTAGGTTAACAAACAATGATTACATGTTTGGGGCTGCTATAAAATATTAATTAGCTGGAAAAAATAGAAGATTTGAAGAGAAAGTAATATCAGCCACATTTTGACCTTAAAATCACATTTGTACTTGGGTGCATAATGTTAAAAGGACATTACACAGTAGCAGAACCCTATGTTTATTTAGGAATTGGGTGACTGGTTTTTTTTTGTTTGTTTGTTTTGTTTTGTTTTTATGGAATCTCTTAACCCTGGGTAATGAATGTTGATTAGACTAGGGAACCAATCCCAGTAAAGCCAACTCAATTATAGCCATTGGTTTAAGCAGGAGAGTTCGACACTTACTTATAAAGAGGGGAGGGGTTATTTTGGAAAGGGGAAATAATAGGAAAATTCTCCTTCCCTTAAAACTGAGACATGAAAATAGAACACATTTCTTCCTAACCTTGGATATTAAAGTTCATAATGTGATGTTTGGGGCTTGCAGTCATATTATGAACACATTACTGAGCTACGATGGTAGAATAGTTCACCTCCTGATTATATTTTCTCATGAGATAATACATTTCCTATTGTTGAAGTCATTTGTAGTAAGATTTTCTGATACCTCAAACTGAAAGCATGCTAATATCTTTAACTTCAAGATTTTAGATCGTGTTTGTGTTAATCAGATTGAGCTGAATAAGCCAAAGTTTATTTCCATCCACATAAATTTGGCCACATTTCAGTGGATTTCCAGGTAAACTCGTCGTATTGACTTAGGGATTCTTTATTTTTAACATCTTAAGGTCCTGCAATCTCAACACATGATTTCCAGGGTTACTGAATGAGAAAAAGAGAGAGATAGGGCACTACCTAAAACTTTCTACTGCCGCAAAACGATGGTGACTTTCATTTAGTCCATTAGCCAGAGCCAGACACATAACTCAGAACATCCACAAGAGACTGGGAAGTGTAGGAAACCTCTTGGATATTCAGTGAGCTTTTAAAATCCTCTGTCACAGTGAACATGGTCAGGCTATAGAGATGCTAGATGTTGGGATTGGGGAATTCACTATTCTTACTATATAAGAACAAGAAGGGACTCTCCTGATTCCCTTTAGTTCTCACTTAGTTGGAAAAAAATTTAGATTTAACTTAATTCCAGAGAAATAGTTTTATAAGAGCTAGAATAGGAGAAAAGGCAAACTGTAGGGAACCACGCATGTGTGTAGTAGACGGTCCCTAATGGGGCAATGGTCCAGAGCATGGACGCTGAAGTTTGATGGACCTGTGTCTGTACAGAGCTCATTTATGTGCTAAGCTGTGCAGCTTAGAGTTTCAGGGTGAGCTTGAATTGCTCAAATGTGCTTTGTTCATCGAAAAATGCACAATGTACGATCAACCTTATTTTGCTTTGTGGTACAGTAAGCATGAGTGTTAAGTGAGTCCATCAGTGACCTGAACAAAATCTTGAGGATCCAGTATGGCATAGTCATTTCTATTGTGTGTTTTTCAACACCACCAGGCAATTCTCACATTCTCAGTGGACACGGCCAAGGTGTCCTATGAATTTAATGCAATTCCGACTCTATCTCCTTAGAGATAGTGTCATATCCTACAGGTTAAGTGCTCGGTCTCACAGCACTGCTCCCACTTCAGACACCAATTCCAAGTCCAGGTGTCTATAAACTGCTGTAAATGGGAAGTTCCCACACGCCCCTTCTTTGGGTCCAATTAATTTGCTAACGTGGCTCAAGGACTCAGAGAAACATTCACTTACATTTAGTATAAAGGATGTGATAAGGGATACAGATGGATAGTTCGATGAAGATGTACATAGGGCAAGGTTCAGAGGGTCGAGAGTCCTAGAACTTCCCCCGCTCCTGGAACCACGGTGCACAATGCTCCAGACGCATTCACCAACTTGAAGCTCATCTTTTCTCCTTGTTCAAGAGATTTTATAGATCTTTAATCTCCACCCCATCCCCCTTTCCCAGAAGTCAGTGGGCAGGGTTGAAAGTTCCAGCTCTCTAATCACTTAGTCTTTCCGGTGACCAACCCACTAAGGCTATTTAGTGGTCCTGTCCTAAGTCACCTAATCATCATGAGCTAAGGTGTAATTGAAAGGAACTCATTATGAATAACAAAAGACGCTCCTACCACTCAGGAAATTACAAGCATTTTTAGGAGCTTTGTGCCAGGAAGCTGGGACAGAGACCAAATATATTTCTTCTTATACCACACTATCCTATGTGAAAGGAGCATTTTCTTTTATTCTCTAAGCTTGCTGTTCAGTATGCATATATTATATAACTAAAGTGCAGAATAAGTAAAACGAATAAATGTGTCATTTTACAAATAAAACAGGGCATTCTTTCTTAAGCAAACTTTTTTCTTCTCGCTGTCCATGTTTGGTATTTTACAATAATGCCACAATTTTGTTAGTGGAAAGAGGGTAGAAAAGTTAATTAAGTATATTTACGCTTATATTAGGCAATTACAGTAAATGTAATGCCATACCAATAAGCATGGGTGATTTTCTTAGGAAAGTCTTAGATTATAAATTCTTCTGCATTGTATTTCCCAACTCTCTGCAGTACATCCATAAGAAATAATGCTAGAGAGATTCTGTGATATTGATGTTTTAAGTGCATCTGGCATAAACAGCACCCCTATTATTCAACCATAATTCTGTCAAAACTTGCTACTGTTAAAAAAGAGACAATATACTCTAAATGGAGTCACTTGTGCTGAACCCCACATCACTAATTTGAGACTTACTCCTTAACTCAATTACAATTTCAGCCCCTCCCAGATAAACCAGTCCATTTAGAATTACCTGGTCGGCACTAGTGAGGTAATCTGTTTGATGGACCCTGTGGTCCTCTAAAGGAAAATGACCTTGCCACAATCAGTTCTTTGCTAGTATAACTTTCTTGCCCCACCTCCTTCTGCTTATAAAAATGTTTCATGTTGTGCAGCTCTTCAGAGCTCTTTTCTCTTTGCCATATGGGATGCTGCCTGATTCATGAATCCTTGAATAAAGCCAGGGAGATCTTTAAATCTTACTCAGTTGAATTTTTTTTTTTTTACACTACACTTTCCCATTTTAAATATACAATGAACAAGAATAGCTTGGGTATAAAAGACTATTAATCCTTACATGTCACCAAAGGCAAACTTCGGCCTTTAATGAATTGCATTTGCATCATGGTGTGTGTATGTGCATCCATGTGTGCATGTATGTGCGCGTGTGCACACGTGTGCACATGCACGTGTTTCGTGCCGGTGTGGTGAATTGGAAGAAGAGAGGAAGTAGTGTTTTCTTGTAGCCAGCTCTCCATTCATTCACCAACTCCTAATGAGCACTTACTGTGTACAGAAAATTGGGCTAAGAGAGCAAATACGTTCTGTGTCTGTAAAAAGTAAAGTTTAGCTGCAAAGATGGACATTAAATAAATAAACTCAATAAAGTATGATCAGTGTCATGGCATGTTAACATGTTCAATGAATATTTACCCGATGATATGACCTAGTTTAAGTGAGTTAGGGAAGGCTTAAGGGCAGAACAGATACTTAACTGAATAATGAGTAGGAGGTAGATAGGAAAAAAAAAAGTGGGAAAACCATACCCATACATCAACGCATGCCTTCTTTTATTCTGAGATTTTAGTTTCTGCATTTTGTTACATATGTGTGTGCTCCGGCCTTTTTTCGGTCACATTGGATTCTGATAAATAAGTACATGTGTGCTAGTTGTGGGACCAGGAAAAAGTCTTTAACCAAGCAGATATCCTTGATTCAAACTGTTAAATTGATATTAGTTAAAACATCAGCTAACCGGGTGCCTGGGTGTCTGAGCATCTGACTCTTGATTTAGGCTTAGCTCACGATCTTGCAGTTGGTGAGATCGAGCTCCCCCATCGGGCTCTGCAGAGACAGTGCATCTCCTGCTTGGGATTCTTTCTCTCCCTCCCTGCCTCTCTGCCCCTCCGCTGTTCATCCTCTCTCTCTCTCTCTCTCAAAATAAGTAAATAAACACTAAAAAAATTTTTTTCAGTATAAATTAGCATATTGATATATTAATTAAAGGCAATTAACATATTAATTAAATTTTACCTCTGCTTGTGGTCGGTGGACCAGAAGAAGTAGATGCCAGGGAGAATGATCAGCAGGAGCAGACGGACTAGGGGAGAAGGATAGACTGAAGAATGTGGACTGATTGATGAAGCAGAGCATCCATTGTGCATATGTACTGACCCACTGGATTAGAGAGGGGGCAGAGTGATGAGGGCTGCAGTAACAGTAATGCCCACCAACAGCTGGATATTGCTCTCGAGTAACACACAAACACCCATTCACGCCTAGTCTTTGTTTTGATCTTTATGTCAAGACACCTTCAGTCCAATATCTCAACCTCTTACACGGCGTAAGACATGACATAATGCATTTCGTATTCCAAATCTACCATTAATTATTGCTGAGGCTTTAGGCATGACACTGAAAGCATCTTTGCCTGGTGCAAGTCTTTCTTCTATGATACAAAATATTCATGTTTCTCTCAAACCAGAAAAATGAATGCCCGTTCCCTTTGTAGAATAAATTATGAAATTCACTTTATCATTCATTCTTTCCAGTGGAGCTCTTGTTATCTGATGCAACCAAGAATCAATAATAAAGAAATGGTGGGTATTTGTTATAATGTCCTGAGGCTCAGCATTAGTGACGAGGATATTTCTAACTACCAACTAATAAATGGATCTTGATTTAATGAAATTTGTGTATTAAGAGTGAGTCCTGCTTTTTTCTATTGAGAAGCCAATTTTATTTACTCAGTAAACAATAGTGAGAGACTACTGCACATTGGAACTCCAAAACAAATCTGATAAAACCTTATTCATACAAAGTTGGTCGCTAGAGACATAAAAATTCACAGTCCAGTGTATTACTTTAACTTACATGCACATGTGATTCTATAACAGTACATCTGATCCTCACAATAAACTTGTGGGTTAGATTAAGGCAGAAAGTTCACGTAATTTGTCTAATTGCCTGGAGTTTGTAAAATTGGTGTTTAAATCTTAATCCTTCACTCCAAAGTGTGTGTTTTTCTCAATAAGTTCTGATTATTTGAAAACTAAGAATCAATGGATACATATGCATGCATCCATAAGTAGACCTGTATAATTCAAACCCATTTTGTTCAAGGGTCAACAGTATTTTTAAAAGTTTCTTATATGCATATTCAAATTCCCTGATGTACTCCTTCAACTAAGGTGCATATATCAATACATACATGTTATCCACAAAACCACAAACTCAACCATGGTATAGGGGGTCTCTCTCCAGAAGGGTTTCACCATAAGCCACATACAGGGTCATATCCAGTCTCTTCTAAGAGCCTACAGGCCCTGGTCTGACCCTGAATCACCAGTCAGGACTCCTCTCTTCCCATTGTGGTTTCCAGTTTTTATTCTGTCACTTTCTCACTCATACAAATTGATGTGCCTCCTTCCTAGGGTCCTGTTCTGTCAACCAAAGGGGATTCGATTCGATCTGTCCTGTTCATGTCATGAAATGCTTCATTTCACCTTTCCTCAAAGCAATTGATGCCAGCTAGCCCTAGACCTCCACAATTAAGGGGACCAGCAGGAAGCAATCTATTAGTGATCGTTGGAAGGAATAAGGATCAGCCCCAAAATGGTATGTGGTCACCAACTCTAGACAGAGAGTTTTGCATAATTTTATGCCTCCCCTGCAATGAACTTGTATCATCTACATCTTAATAAGAATATTGGGTGTTCCTTTATGCTGTAAATGTAGTGGTACACGTGGAAACATCCCAGTCTGAAAATACCACACCTGGGCCAGTCGTTGGCCCGAATAAGATCATCATAAATGTGATGGTAGTCAGGGTGAAGACCAAATATGTTGCTGCTAAAAGCTGTCCCAAGATTGCATACAAAAGTTCTGTTGTTGACAAGAAAGCAGTTTTGCAACAATATCAGGCTGGTGGTGGCATAACTTTGCTGCACTCTTACCTTGCCAGCCACTCATTCCTTTTCCGACTGAATAGAAATGATTGTGTTTCTTCCTCACGTTTGCCTACTCCTGTTTCTTGCCTCCATTTACATTATGTATATTTTAGTATGCAGTTGGCAATTGACTGCTTAGCAACTATAAAATTATTTTGGAGAAGAATCTATATCAAAAAGGCAACTTTCAATAATGTAGTGCATGTCCTTGGAAAACTAATTTTAATGGAAAGAGATGTTCAGCCAATACAGATATGCTAAAGAGTATGAACATACATTTTAGTATATCTACACATAATAAAAATGGGAAATTAATCTTTACGGTCCTTGTTTTAATTATTTTTCTGAAGAGGTATCCTATTTATCTATTGTTTGGCTCTTTTCCTAAACCAATACTATTAAGTTAAGAATTATTTCTTCTTAATCATTACAAACAGTTGCTACATTTCCTTTTTGCAGTATGCGTATTTCTTTTTATATGTAGGAAAAATAAAGAGTATGTTGTATTACAATGCCATTAAGTCATTCCAAAATTTTCTGGACGTGAAGATTCACAATTATGCACATTACAGCATGCCTAAGCATGTATGTGCAGGGGGCGGGGGGGGTGGGTAAGAGTGACAATTCTGCATTTAAGAAGACATACTGGGAAGGTATATAATATACAAAGGGGGGAAGAACATGTACATAGGGGAGCAAACAGAATATACAGTTATTTTAGTTTTCCCGCAGCACCTTTTTTTTTCTAGGAATTTAATTTTTCTCCCCAATTTCATTATTGAAGCAGGAGTAGCCATATCACACCATGTCTTCCTTTCTTGGACAGAGTTAATTGATCTTCTAGTAAGACACAGGCTTCAAAATTGGCTGGTAGTAGGAACACCCAGGCCACCAACACCACTGAGCCACCCCAGATGGTTGGTTCAGTGGTTGGGAACCAACCATAAGCTGAACTTGTGAGACACTTCATCAAGATTTCTGCACTTGAGCCAAAGAAGCTGGAGTATTAACTCCTTGGATGTTTGAGTCACAATATGTGCAATAAAGAAACCACCCACAACCATGTTTTCTGCTTCATGAACTTAAATGGGGGAAGATATTCTACAACTGAAAGGGGCTGAGAAAAGAGATGCTTGGAAAGGAGCAGAGAAAAATAGAGAAAAAGTCCTAACATTGTTGGAATCCTCGGATCCCTTAATTTCTGAAGCCCAAATACTTTCCTTTCATTGGTTTCTGAATTCAAGAATCTCCTTAGTACATTCCTCCTTTTTGAGTAAGCTAGTTTGAATTGAATAGCTGTTACTTTGCCCAAACGTGTGTTAATTATACCGTATGGTACCGAAGAGTTGCCTGGATCAAAAGTGCAGCAAAGTGGACTGGCCATTTCAGCCTCACCAAAGGGCTGTTCAGGTCATGATCTAATATTGGGAAACACAAAGATCACTGTGAAAGCCTCACTAATCAGGGGATTTAATCCAAATTGTGTGGCACCACTGTTCTGTTGCAGCTGCATTCTCAGGACCATGGTTAGCTGTCCAAACTGCAAAAACACTTTGTATGGCAGAAGCAGGGAGTAGTTCTCAGACTACATTAGATGCCCACTTCATTCAAAGAACATACAGGCCAATAAGACAAAAGGCAGACTGAATAATACTAGGTCAAGATGATTGACTTCCCACACTTCCATAGAGCTGGCTGCTGTATTATCCTACACAACTCTCTATTAATAATCTTTACTCTGTTCCCCTCTCTTCTCTGACCCAGGCTTGGTTATCACAAGAGTTAACATTCTTTCCTGCCCTATACATGTAGTCAGGAATATGGAAAAATAAAATGAGTCAGGATCTGGGATTTTCTGAACGAGAACACATCATCTTTTAAGATCTATGACTTCAGAGTTCAAGGTAGACAAGGGTATATGTGGGTCCCTGCTTTCCTTCCATCTACATTAGAGGTAGAATGAGCTTATGGTGGTTGAATCACCAAAACTACTGAGTACATGCTTTTCTTCTTTGAGAGACAGAGACAGTGTGAGTAGGGGAGGGGCAGAAATAAAGGGAGAGAGAGAATCATAAGCAGGCTCCCTGCTGTCAGCATGGACCCCAACGTGGGGCTTGAACCCATGAAACTGCGAGATCATGACCTGAGCCAAAACCAAGAGTCAACAAATACCAGCTGAGCCACTGAAGCAGCCCTAGTACATGCTTTTCAATAACAGTATTTTATATCATTTACCTGAATGTATCTGTGTGTGTGTATATGTTTTGTTTTATTATCAGTTTTATGGACTTATTTAAGATGTCTGAGAACTACTCACTTCAGATAAAAAGTATTCTTGACAACTCTTTATGTCAGTCTTTTTTTTATTATATTATTATTATTATTATTATTTTGAATTGGTGGGTTTCATTTCAGGGTGATAATAGATGATTTGTACCTTTTTAGTAATCATCTGAAGGCAAACCACCTTTGTTTATTAGTTTGCTATTTCTCCTGGGAAATGATTTTCTAGAATTCCTGCCCAGTTGGTCCAATTTAAGGACTCTTAACCCAAGGTTGAGGAGATCGAATAATAAAAAGTCATCATATGACCCTGGTATTCATGACATAACTTGTACTTTACTCATAAACTTTAGTCTAATTTTTAAACATTTTTGACTATAGATGCTGGAGAGGATGTGGAGAAATGGGAACCCTCTTGCACTGTTGGTGGGAATGCAAACTGGTGCAGCCGCTCTGGAAAACAGTGTGGAGGTTCCTCAAAAAATTAAAAATAGACCTACCCTATGACCCAGCAGTAACACTGCTAGGAATTTACCCAAGGGATACAGGAGTACTGATGCATAGGGGCACTTGTACCCCAATGTTTATAGCAGCACTCTCAACAACAGCCAAATTATGGAAAGAGCCTAAATGTCCATCAACTGATGAATGGATAAAGAAATTGTGGTTTATATACACAATGGAGTACTACGTGGCAATGAGAAAGAATGAAATATGGCCCTTTGTAGCAACATGGATGGAACTGGAGAGTGTGATGCTAAGTGAAATAAGCCATACAGAGAAAGACAGATACCATATGTGTTCACTCTTATGTGGATCCTGAGAAACTTAACAGAAACCCATGGGGGAGGGGAAGGAAAAAAAAAAGAGGTTAGAGTGGGAGAGAGCCAAAGCATAAGAGACTCTTAAAAACTGAGAACAAACTGAGGGTTGATGGGGGGTGGAAGGGTAGGTCATGGGTATTGAAGAGGGCATTTTTTGGGATGAGCACTGGGTGTTGTATGGAAACCAATTTGACAATAAATTTCGTATATTAAAAAAAAGTCATTTTGAACCATTTTCTCTGCAGTCCAGAATGAGATGATGAAGAGTAATCTGGCAGTTTCTAATGCAAAGTTCAATGTTCTGAATTTCTGAACGAACAGATTGAAAGTATCAAGGATGAGGAATAAGATGTAGAAGTTCCTAATTGTTGAGGGATTGCAGGAGGAATGAGGAAGAGAGAATCTCGAATGTACATCTGAAGGACAAGTTGAGCTGGGTGGCCATCAGGTAGGTCATTAGCAGCTGCAGCCAAAAGAATTATGTCTATAGACTGCAGCTTGCTTATGGCATGAGATGTGTTGTATTCTGGTGCATCCAAGTGGTGATTACAGAGTTGTGGTCAAAACCCTCTGACTAAGGTGGGCATGTCTGTATTCATCAGAATACAGCTTGTGTGAGGACACAAGAATGGGTTAATTGGAAAGAATAAAATGTAGTGCCTCCTGGACACAGTGTAATTGGCTCCCACTGGCACATCAGGGCAACATGCCAGGTTCTGGTGTTGGCAGGGAATGAGTTCTCAATTAGGCAAATCTCTCCACTTCTTAACCACCAGCACTGCTAATGCTCTGCTCTTTGGCCGAGATTATTGCAATAACTGCTAACAAGTCCCCCTGCTACTCCTTTTGCTCCTTTACAGTCTACTTGCCACATGTCAGCCCAAGAGATCCCTTCGATTTGTTAAGTTACATTACATCACTTGTCTGCTCAATGACCTCAGAGAGTTCTCACTCAGTAGAAGCCAAAGTTCTCATGGTTTATAGGGCAGGTGCTATATGTTCTGCTTCCCCCACTCCTTGCTGTTCTGATCTTAAATCCCACTCTTCCTGAGTTCATTTATCTCAAGCCACAGGTGACTTCTCACTGCATCTCCAACGTGCAAGGCACACATTTTCCTCAGGGCCTTTGTACTTGCTATTTCCTCTCCCCAGCATGCTCTCCTCTACATAGGTATATGCATGCTCCAGCACCTCCTCCGGACTCAGGTTAGATTTCAACATTTCAGAGAGGCCTTCTGAGCTTACTGTCCACCTGGGTACTTGAAGTCCATTTCTAAAAGTATAATTTTCTGTATGGCAATTACCAACTGTATATACGTATATTTCTTTCGCTTAATTCTCTGTCTTCTGACACTCAAACACAACCTCTGTTTTATTCATGGATTTATTGCTGATATATAGTATGTTCTCAATGCCTATTGCATACTTGTTAAAAGAACTGAGCCCTCCCTTCAATGCCCAGAGATACCAGCAATTCCTATTTACTTCCTTTAGGGGATATATAAATACATGTCACATATGTGTATGTGTGTAATTCACTTATGCTTAGTGAGCGAAAAGAGAAAGAGATTAACCAAAAATAGTGTAACGGAGTATAATTAAGAAATAGTTAGAGAAAAAAAAAGTGGAGTGTCAAAATTAAAAAGTTCCAAAGGAGAAAATTGTAAAGGAAATCGTAGAGAATGGCTAAGGGAGAGCCACTGGATTAAAACTGTAGGGTCATCCATTACCTTTAAGAGGAGATTTTTCATTTTTAGGAGAATGGGAGCAACTCATGAAAGGGTTTAAGTTACATGTACCTGGAAAAGAGACAGGGTGTCTTAGAGAAATAGGTGATTACAAGTCTGGGGCAGGAAATGTACCTGGAACATCTTGTTTTGTCAGAAATTAAGCATGTTATCCAAAAGTACCTGAGAGTCGATTTGAAGACAGTCTCACTGGTCAAAGATAAGACAATTTGAACATTGCTAAGAATAACAAATGCTATGGATGAAATATATTAAGAATGATTAAATACATAAATTCATAACAAACACAAAATGAGCAAAGAAAACACACTGGTCATCACTGGGAGATTGTATAAAAACCCAAACTCATTATTTTGAAACTGGTAAATGAAAGATTAGGCATTTCTATGACCTTTTTGATAATAAGTAGAAAACTAGTAAACCAGGTATGAGATGAAGGGTTTTTTCCCCCTTTATAGAGATTTTAATGTGATAAAGAAGACATTATAAAAAATAGAATTATCATTTTGAAACTTCTGTTTGAATAAATGAATCTAGGTACTGATCATCAACAATTGTGAACACACAAAAAAGTAGACATTCTGTGTTTTCCGATAGAAGGTCATACCACCTACCAGCGAAGCAGCCTTGCCAGAAGAAACAAAAATGAATCAGATCAGACCTCTATAAACAGTTAGCAATTTACAGAGGAATATATTAATCTGTGCCATGGAAATATAATCAACACAGTGCAGACTGTGGGGAATGTAACAGGACAAACAACCTTATCTCCAGCAAATAAATCACAAGGATAAATAAGTTGGGCAGAACTTACAAAAGAAACTTAAAGAAACATCAACAAATTACATTATTCGAATTTTATGTGGGCTCTGATTCAAACACATAAAAATGAATAAACATAATGAGACAGTGGAAATTTGAACACTAAATGGGTTTTTGATATTATTAATGAATTATTGTTAATTTCTCTTAGATGCAACAAGGAAAATGGAATACCTTTATCATGAAATATTTGAGGCCGAAATCATATGATTGTTTGGTGTCTTCTTCATAAATCATTTTCTCTATTTTCCCTCAAAAGTCCTCTCTAATTATTAATTATTTGTGCTAAGTTTGTGTTTATCATAAGCAGAGCCTGAGATGAGGATTGTGTGCAAGTGATTTACTAAGGAAATGCTCTGGGAGAGACCCACAAGAGTTCAGAATCAGGATAGTGAAGAGGAAGAAGCCCAGTGACACAGAGCATCAGCCTCAGTCAGATTCTGCAAAGAAGCACAAAAGTATTAATTATACTTCAGAGAGTATTTCAACCGGAGATCTGGGAAACACTCAAGGAGTCTGGAAATGGGAAGTCTGCAGGAGTCCTGTGTTGGAGGCAGTTAGTTTCATGGCCACAGGGACACAGAATGGTGAAGAGTACGACCTCAGGAGTCAGAGTTTTAAATTCTAAATCCTGGCTCCTCTACCTACTGTGATTCAGCGTTCCTATCTGAAAAACGGGGATAATAAATAAAAATGGGGACACTTCACAGAGTCACATGAGACAATACCTTTATAAGTCATTTAAAACAATGCTGGGGTTTTAAACCAGAACATGTATTAGAAATGATTGACCCAAGAATAGTGCTGCTAGGAATTTACCCAAGGGATACAGGTGTGTTGAGGCACAGGGGCACTTGTACCCCAATGTTTATAGCAGCGCTTTCAACAATAGCCAAATTATGGAAAGAGCCTAAATGTCCATCAGCTGACAAATGGATAAAGATGTGGTTTATATATACAAGGGAATTCTACTTGGCAATGAGAATGAAATCTGGCCATTTGTAGCAATGTGGATGGAACTGGAGGGTATTATGCTGAGTGAAATAAGTCAGTCAGAGAAAGACAGATACCATATGTTTTCACTCATATGTGGATCCTGAGAAACTTAACAGAAGACCATGGGGGAGGGGAAAGGGGGAAAAAAGTTACAGAGAAGGAGGGAGGCAAACCATAAGTGACTCTTAAATACTGAGAACAAACTGAGGGTTTATGGGAGGGTGGGGGAGAGGGGAAAGTGGGTGATGGGCATCGAGGAGGACACCCTTTGGGATGAGCACTGGGTGTTGTATGGAAACCAATTTGACAATAAATTATATTTAATATAAAAAAAAGAAAGGATTGACAAGAGATGCTTTAATTGGTGTCTTGAAATGTACATTCTGCTTTTAAGGATCCACAAAGCCAGTAATAAATATAGATGATAATAAATATACATGAATAGGTAGATGGTGGTTGTGAAAGACTTGGGAGGATCTAAACAGAGGTGGGGGCTGCCCTAGGTAGCACACTCAGCAATACTGATTTGCATGCAACACTCTTAGGAACAGCACCCAGAACTGGAATCTTTAGTAATACAGGGCAGGCAACATAGGATCACACTCCCAGGAGGAAAATATGTGAAAATGAGGCATAGACTCCAAATGCTACTTGAGTAAAGGGGCAATGTGTTGTAGTAAGAGCTTGAAGCTGAGAACCAGATAAGATTCTGATTACTGTAAGCAAAGGATTAGGTTCAAGTAGAGGGAACATGCAGCTTGATTTGATGATATAGACTGACATCTCATTTGGTACTCAACCACCCTCATTTTAGAGATGAAAAATCTTAGATAAAGTTTAAGCAATGTGCCTAATTAATTCAGTAATGTGCCCAAGTTAACTCATTGATGAAGTGGAACAGTTGTGACTAAATCTCAGATCTTATAGCCACAGAGCTTGAGTCTTAACTTCAATACTGAAATTTTAGTCTTAAGCTTTTAAGGCTATTTTAGGTGATCATCAGGTACTTGACCATTAAGTTTCATGAAGATGTGATATGGCCTGTTGATGGAATATATCCAATCAAAAAAAAAAAAAAAAAGTTACAGTGTGCTGTAGTTAGAATGTTGTCCCAAAGTATGAAGCATTGTTAGTGGAAATCCGAAACGGAAGCAAAGGCATTAAAAAGTGTTTTATCTGTGCCCTGACTCAGCCTCCAATAGAGCTGGGAGATGTGAAGCTGACTTTGCTATCAGTAAAAGGATGCTGACAGTGGGTTCCAAAAAGGAAAAACAACATGCAACATGAGACTGATCAAGCCCATCGGTCTCAAGCATAGAGACAAATAAATATAGCTACGGCAATATTTTTTGCCTCACTGGTCATTAATAATGTGTCAGCAAGCATGAGACCATTTCCATCCGGCTACTATATTAATGCCAATTTAGGAACAAAATAGGAGTAATTGACTCAACATGTCTACAGTCACTTGTTTACCTAAGAATAAAACACTGAGAGGCATATTGGCAAATTAAATGAAAATGAATCCTGGTCATAATCAAATAAAAATACAGTACATCCAAAGACTGTTCTAGTGTTGAACTTTCCCCCATGAACTAATTAGCTGGCTGGAATGTCTTTCTAAGTGTCATCTTATTCAGCTTTTTAAAATGCAAGATGTTAAAGGGAAATCCACATTTTATTGTAAAGCTGGAATATAAGTCTTTGGCTTTGTTATTCAAAATGGAAGTGGATTTATTTTAAGGTGATTTTTTTTTACTAAGCATAAAAATAGAAATTCTAGTAAATTTTAAATCCAGGACGAATGCCCAGAGTTCTACCCATATACAGAAAAACTATGAAAAAATTGTTACCATCGTTGTAATCTAAGTGTTAGAATAAAATCTCGTGAAGCTGGTACGTCACTGCCCACACTCAGTACTTAAGGGAAATAAGCTGGATTCATTTTTTCTGAGTAAATAATGATAGGTCAGTGTTTGGTATGTATTTTTCTGGGAAGCAATAAGGCTCCAGAGAATGTTTTATAAATGTGTGATGTTGGAATAAGCAGAAAAACAGGTTCAAATCATTTTTTATCTGAACTTTTGTTTCTTATTGAATAAGAGATTTGAGTAAGAAATCTCTACAAAGAAACCTAAAAAGCCTGGTATACAAACTTGGGCATAATAAGTACTCAGCTAATACTTATTATGCAACATGAACTTAGGGAGAATGTGAGTTTGGCAATCAGATAAGCATGAATTAGAAAATTTATCAGACCTCAGATAGCTTACTTCTTGTCTCTCAGTTTCTGCACTACGAGTAAAGAATCTATTTCAGGGAAGGAGATGAGAAAAAATGAACATAATATGTGAAAGAATCTAAAATTATACTTTACATAAGAAGTCCCATTAACCAGTTTCATCCTTGAATAAATAAATTTTGAGGCTGAAATTCTCATTTCTAAAACAACTGTGAACTGTTATTCACAATACTGACAGGTTAGTTAAGAAGTCTACTGGAAGGGGGGCACCTGGGTGGCTCATTTGGTTAAGCATCCGACTTTGGCTCAGGTCATGGTCTCGTAGTTCCTGAATTTGAGCCCCGCATTGGGCTCTGTGCTGACAGCTCAAAGCCTGGAGTCTGCTTCGGATTCTGTGTCTCTCTCTCTGCCCCTCCCCTACTCGCACTCTGTCTGTTTCTCTCTTAAAATTAAACAAACATTAAAAATTAAAAAAATATATATATCTACTGGAAGAGTGGCTAGGTGGCTTAGTCAGCTAAGTGTCTGACTCTTGATTTAGGCTCAGGTCATGATCTTACCATTTCTGAGATTGAGCCTGTGTCAGGCACTGAGCTGAAAGCACTGAGCCTGCTTGGGATTCTCTCTGTCTCTCTCCCTCTGTCTCTCTCTCTCTCTCTCTCAAAATAAATGAACTTTAAATAAATAAATACATAAATAAAGATATACATAAATACATTAATAAATAAAAGGAAGTCTGCTGGAGATGATATAAAAGCTGGCATGTTTCAATATGGAAAGACAGTCTTAGGATAAGCATGGCTAAAGGAGGTGAGGAAGAAGCTGGTCTCTGAAAAGCTCAAAAGGCTTACAGAGATTTAGGGACAAATGTCTTCCAGAATGATTCAGCCTATTTTATGTGCCTTGAAATGTACCAGGTATTTCAATATTTAAATTTAAATATAAAATTTTATTCAATTTATCCTTTTTAAAGTTATACATAATCAAATAATGGCATGAAGAACTGGATGGCTGAATAACTGGGTGACTGAATAACTTCATAATTGAACTTGAAAAGTGAACTTGAACAGTATTATTAGTTGTAAAATTCTTAGCCATTTACTGAAACCATTCCAGCTTCTAATTCTTACAAGACTGAATGTTACATATGCTAACAACAGTACAGGAATCTACTTAAGAAAAAATAAAGTTGAGAAAGAATTGATAGTATAAATCAGCTTTAGTGACACCACCCACATCAAGGTGACATCAATCTTTATTAAGCAGCTACAAGACTTCCTGAGATTTTTATGATGAGAATTTCTCTTTTAGCCAACAAATCATAGAGTTTCAGACAGAACTGTGCTGCACTCCTGTTTGTATAATCAAACATATGCCATAGAATCATAATACGATCTCTCTACCCACGTTAGCAAAAATTAATGTTTGATTAATGCATTTGATTGTTAAAGGCACACTTTTCCCCAGCTCCATATGGCATTTTTCTAAGATAGAATTTTCACCAGAAAATTAAAAAGCCTGGTGAATGTTTTCCAGTTTTCATCTAAGAATTGTGCTATCTGTCTTGATATTC
Source organism: Panthera tigris (assembly GCF_018350195.1). Lineage (NCBI taxonomy): Eukaryota > Metazoa > Chordata > Mammalia > Carnivora > Felidae > Panthera > Panthera tigris. The sequence continues at coordinate 129,498,641 of NC_056665.1, forward strand.
CAATTTTGAGAATATTTCAAATAGTATGACAAACATTTTCTTGTATATATTGTTTATATAAAACACCTCTGTACATTTTTCATCAGAGGAAAATGAACCTTTACAGAAAAAAATAAATTCGTAAAGACATCTTGAAATTAGGTCAAAAGGGTTTAGATATGTTTCTATACATAAGGTACTTGAGGAGAAAAAAACCATAAATATATTTTTATTCGATTAAATTAAATATATTTTATTATAAGAAAAAACACCGTTGTCATCCTCAATGTAGATAACAATTGGGATTCAAATATAATTGAGAAATTTTAAATACTTGTATTTCATTCCAAGAAAAAAATCGGAGGAAAAAAAAAATACCAAACTTAATCTAAAGTAGCTTTAAAAGAACAACGTGAGGCTTCTGGAACAGCAAATTAAAGAAAATGACAAAATCTCTCTCCAAAAAGCAATGATAAAAACTGGACAAATTGTCAAAAATAACCATTTAAGCGCTCTGGAAATTGACCAAAAGCATACAACAAATGAGAAACATGACGTTAAGGATCTCAACTGAGCGTCCATAAACACCTTGAGGGATTGTGGGAGTTTAGTCCAGGGCCGTGTTCTTCTTACCCATCCCAGCTCTGTCATCCAGACATTCTACCTAGGAGTGCAAGCCATGGCCTCAGGACTAGCAGGCTCACTGCCAGAAAGGCTGCATGCACAACACTGTGTGCAAACTTAGAAGAGAGCAGAGGAGCCCTAATGAGCTACTGAATTTTAAGAGATCTATGGGCAAAATGTGAGAGTTCTACTCTTTCAAAGTGTGTGAGCGTAACCTCTGAACAAGCACTGGATGAAAACTAAGCTATGTTGACCCAAAAGCTACATCAAAGAAGCTGACCTTAAAAATAAAAACAAGAATTAAAGAAGACAAAAACAGAAACAAGTAACTGAGCAGAGACATGGCCACAAATTAGTCCAAATAAACAAACATGAAAACAGGAGAAAATATCAATCTTGATGGGACTCAGAGTCTAGAGTTGTTGCAATATTACTGCAGTGTAATTCTACAAGTCCAGCTTTTGGGGTTCCTGGGAGGCTCAGTCGGTTGAGCGTCTGAATTTGGATCAGGTCATGATCTCGTGGTCTATGAGTTCGAGCCCTGGTTGGGCTCTGTGCTGACAGCTCAGAGATTTCAGATTCTGTGTCTCCCTCTCTCTCTGCCCCTCCCCCACTCTCTCTCTCTCTCTTTCAAAAATAAATAAACACTAAAAGAAAAATTTTTAAAGTCTAGCTGCTAACAAAACAGGATGAGATATGTAAAGAAACTAGAATTTTTGACCCATTAAGAAGTATACTGTAACTCCTAGAGCAACAGCTAAGAAAAAAAAATACAGAAAATAATTCGAGAAAAGAATTTAAATGGAACATTAATTATCTACATAACACCAAGAAAGGAAGTAAAAGAGAGAGACAGAAAGAGAGAGGGAGAGAGAGAGAGAGAGAGATGGAGAGAAGGTGAAGCATACAGGAAACAAATAGCAAAATAGTAAATATAAATCCAGCCATGTCAATAATGGTAGCAAGCATGTATGGATTAAAAACTAATCAGGGGCATCTGGGAGGCTCAGTCAGTTAACTGTCGGACTTCAGCTCAGGTCATGATCTCACCATCGGTGAGTTGGATCCCCACATCGAGCTCTGTGCTGACAGCTCAGAGCCCAGAGCTTGCTTCAGATTCTGTCTCTCTTTCTCTTTGCCCCTCCTCCACTCACACTCTGCCTCTCTCTGCCTCTCAAACATGAATAAACATTAAAAAAAAAAGACATTAGGAAAAATTTGTTTTTAGATATAATATGGACACTTTCTAATTATAAACATCAATTCACTTGGGAGGTATGTTAATTACAAATACACATGCACCTGACAAAAGATTAAAAAATACATGAAGCAGATTTACACAATGTATAGGAGAAATAAGAAATTTAACAAAATTATTTGGAGAATTCAATGCCCTACTCCCAACATTAGCCTGCTCAGCTAGAGTGAAAATCAGCAAGACTCTTAAGGACTCGAGACATAAGACCATAAAAGACATTACTGATGAAGATGAGCAAATGGACATTTATAGAACACACTATCCAATAGCAGCAGAAAAAAAAGTATATGGAACATTCTCCAGGAAAGGCTAAGTTCTGGGTCATAGGAATTCTCAATAAATTTAGAATAATTGGATTCCTACAACATATGTTCTTTGATCCCCATGGAATTACATTAGAAATCAAAAAAAGGAGAACTTGAGAAATTCAAAAATATTTGGAATTTAACTAGCATACTTCTAAACAAACAATGAATTCAAGAATAAATCACAAAGGAAATCAGAAGATATTTTGAGTTGAACAAAATGAAAACACAATATATAAACATTAACGGCATGTATCTAAAACAGGGCTTACATAAAAGTTTATAACAGAGATGCCTACATTAGAAAAGGAATATTTCAGAGCAATAACCTGTGAGTTCATTTTACAAAGCTAGAAAATAAAAGAACAAATTAAGCCCAACACAAACAAAAAGAAGGAAATAAGATTAGAAAAGAAATAAATGATACCAAATACAAAAAAATAACATAAAAGTGAATCCCCAAAATTTTATTGAAAGAAATCAACAAACCTGTCAAAAATTTTTTAGAGTTGGCAAGAAAATAAGACAATAGACAAATTAACAAAACTAGGAATAAAAGGGTGGCTATCACTACTGATTTTACAGAAATTAAAAAGATCAGAGGGAATATTAGGAATAACATTTTGCCAACGAATTGGACAATGTGGATAAATCTGAACAACAACAAGAAAAACAATAAGAAAAGAATATGTGAATAGATGTGTAACAAATGAAGAAATTAAATTAGTGAGTAAAAATCTTCTCACAAAGACCAGGCTCCCATGTCTACACTGGTGATTTAATCAATCATTATATGAAGCAAGTAATAACCATGGCTCCTGAACTCATCCAGAAAAAGAAAGAAGTAACAGAAATGGAAATTTTTCTTTAGAAAACGTAGAGCAGGAGGGAGGGAATACTTTCCTAATTCATTTTGTGAGGCAACTGCTATCGTAATCCTACCAGAGAGGAAAATCAAAAGACATCAATAGGGGAAAAAAGTACTAGCCAATAGATCTCATGAATATGGATGTAAAAATCCTCAGGAACACATTCGCAAATAAACCCAGCCACACACACAAAAATGATTGTATGCACGCCATGCCCACATGAGGTTTATCTCAGGAATGGAAGGTTGGTATAAATATCCCAAAATCAACTAATGTAATGCACCATATTAATAAACTAAAGTACCAAACCTCATGATCATATTGATAAATGCACAAATACATTTTGAAAAATCTTTTATCCATGGACGGTGATTTTCAACAAATTAGGAATAGAAGAGAACTTCCTAAAACTGATAAAGAGTCTCTATAAAAGTCCTATAGCTAAAAAAGCTATAGCTTTTTCCTGATTTTAGGGGGAAGCATTTGGTGTTTCACTGCTAAAGTGAAAATTTTAGTTTCAAATGGTAAAATACCAAATGCTTCCCTCTTAAGATCAGGAAAAAAGCAAGGATGCCTGCTCTCAACACTTTTATTCAACACTGCATGCATTGAAGGTGTATAGGTAGTGAAATAAAACAGAAAAACAGAAGAAAATGATAAATAAATAAATGGTATCTAAATTGGAAAGAAAGAGATAAGATTTTTTATTTGCAGATGACCTGATTCTGTATGTAGAAAATCCAAATAAATCACAAAAAACTACTAAAGCTTTAAAATAATGTCAGTATCAAGATCACAGGATTTAACATCAATATAGAAACATTAATTAAATTTCTGTACTAGCAGTGAACATTTGCAAATGAAATAAGACAAACAATTCCATTCACAATTGCATGAAAAATGAATAAAATATTTAGAAGTAACATTAACAAAAGCAGTACAAGACTTGTGTTCTGAAAATTACAAAATGCCTCTGCGAGAAGGAAGATTTAAATAAATGGAGAGGCATTCCATGTCCATGAATCAGAAGACTAAATGTATTAAGATGGCAATTTGTCACGAATTGATCTATAGATATAATTAAGTCACTTTCAAAACCCCAGCAGGCCTTTGTGTTGGTGGAAATTGACAAGTTGTTTTTAAAGTTTATAGGGAGGGGTGCCTGGGTAGCTTAGTCAGTTGAGTGTCCGCCTTTGGCTCAGGTCATGATCTTACAGTGTGAGTTCGAGCCCAGAGTCGGGCTTTGTGCTAACAGCTCAGATCCTGGAGCCTGCTTCAGATTCTGTGTCTCCCTCTCTCTCTGCCCCTCCCCTGCTCATGCTCTGTCTGTCTCAAAAATAAATAAAAGCATTCAAAAATATTTTAAAGTTTATAGGGAAATGCAAGGGACCCAGAGTAGCCAAAACTACTTGACAGGAGAATAATGTCAAACACTTAACATTTTCCAATTTCAAAACTTGCTATAAATCTACACGAAGCAAGGCAGCATGGTCCTGGTATAAGGATGGACTTATAAGATAAATTGAACAAAAATGAGTTCAAAATTAAACTCTTCACATTAATGGTAAAAAAGAACAAGGCCACAGTTAGATTTTATGGGTTTAAATTTTTTGTCCAGTAACAATCACCTGGTTGGTTTATTTTATTCTTTAGGCTTATTTATTTATTTTAAGAGAGACAGAGAGTGAGTGGGGGGAGGGGTAGCCATAGAGGGAGAGAGGGAGAGAATCCCAAACAGGCTCCATGCTGTCAATGTAGAGCCTAACGCATGGCTTCAACTCACAAAACCAAGAGATCATGATCTGAGCCAAAATCAAGAGTCCCACGTTAAACCTACTGAGCCACCCAGGCGCCCCACCAGGGAGGTTTTTAAAGCACATAGTTACCTAGTAGCAGGACCAAACAAAAAGAAACGCATAAAATTTGAGAGTCTTACATCATTTGATTTATTTCAAAATTACATTAAAGTAATGCTAGTTGTAGGACAGTGTCAAAGATAAACACCACCATACGTTAATTTCAAGGAGAACAGATTTTATTCAGTAACTACGGATTGTAGGGGCAAGTGCTGAGCTCCATTCTATTTGTTCAGAGGTGATGGGATGTTTGAAAAGAGAATAGAGAGGAGGGAGTGGAAATTTCAGGGGCTCCAGCAGTCAGGGAAGTGAAAACTCACAAAAAGCAGAGGGAGGTGGTCCAAGTGAAACCCATCTGGGTTTTCTAACTGGCACTTACCAAATGTAAGCCTCTCCCTTTGCACAGAGACTGGGAAACAGGGGCCCTATCCTCAGACATTGGCAGCAACAGAGTAAATTCTTTTGGCAGCCTTGAGTTTGCTCAAGCAGGTACTTGAAGAGGGTCTAGAGACATCCTAAGGGTACTGACTTGAGCTGTTACAAACTATAGTAATGTTTGCTCAGGTCTTTATAGGCCAAGATGGAGGCATAGTAGAAAAAATCTGACTAAGGTTTGGTCAAGGAGATAATCATCAGCAGCAAGGATTTTAAAATGTACTCTGTAAACCACCTACACGAGAACTTTGGAGTAATTATTGGAAAAATGATTTTTGAATCTTACCCAGAGTTATTAAATTAAAATATTTTGTTTAGGACCCAAAACATATTAGAAATCAACCCAGATGATTCAGACATAAATGAAAGTTTGAAAACCACCTGTTGAGAGTGACCAAGTTTTGGAAATGGATATGCACTGTAATTTTCACAACTGCTTAGATGAAAACAAACATGAGGATATAATAATGATAGCAAACATACATTAAGAATTTAAATATGTGCCAGGCTTGTTTTAAGAATTTTACATGTATCAACTCAATCCCATATTACGTTTGGAATATTGATTTTAATGATAAAGAAAACTATACACAGAGAGGTAAAGCAATTTACGTAAGGTCATATAGCAGAGCAAGAATTCAACCCAGAAATTTTGCCTCCAGAGGCTATATTCTAAGTCACTATATTATATATTTAATTGTGACATGATGATCAACAACCTATTTCCAACAGTCTTGAAAAAATTTCGTATGGAGATAGGAATGTGGTGGTCTTGCTAAATTTGACAAGACTTATTTTTGTGAAGTATTTGGGAGAGAGGGTGAAAGGCAGACTGCACCAGCTTAAAGTTAAGATGGTCAAAGAAAATAGAAAGAAAAAGTAAATATAAAAGAAAATGTATTAAATTATAAAGTAAGCATCTTTCCCTCTATTTGTAAAGGAAACCAATAAAGTAAAATTTAATTTTTGGAAAACATAACAAAATAAATAAGAATTTAGTAAGACTAATTAAGGGGGAAAAGTGATAAATCTATACTATCAGAAAGATATGAGAAAGATATTATGCTTGGCTGGCATAGTTGGTTAAGCATATGATTCTTCATTGCGACTCAGGTCATGATCCCAGGGTCCTGGAATCAAGCCCCATGTCTGGCTCTGCACTGACAGTGTGGAGCCTGCTTGGGATTCTCTCTCTCCTCTCTCTGCCTCTCCCCTGCTTGTGCATGTGCTCTATGTCTCTTTATCTCTGTCAAAATAAATAAATAAACTTTAAAAATATATAAGATATTAAAGATAGAGCTTGAAGATATTCAGATGTTAAAGACATTAGAAATGTAAAGAATATATGTTTCACCAGAGCAAGGGCCTAATGAAAGGTGGCAAAAGGGAGCCCAGAAGAGAGTAGTTGATCCATTCTCTAAGAAAGATTGGTATGATGTGAAAGCACCAGCTATGTTCAATGTAAGAAATATTGGAAAAACACAAGTCGTGAGAGCTCAAGGAAGCAAAATTGAATCTGATGGCCTCAATGGTAGTGTTTTGGAGGTGAGCCTTGCTGATCTGCAGAATGATGAAGTTACACTTAGAAAAATCAAGCAAATTGCTGAGGACGTACAGGGCAAAAACTGTCTGACTAATTTTCATGGCATGCGTTTTAACCCTGACAAAACGTGTTCCATGGTCAAAAATGGTAGACCATGATTAAAGCTCATGTTGATGTTAAGACTACCGATGGTTATTTGCCTTGTGTATTTTGTGTTGATTTTACTAAAAAAATGCAACAATCAGATTTGAAAGACTTCTTATGCTCAGTTCCAACTGGTCCACCAAATTTCGAAAAAAGACAATGCATATCATGACCTGAGAGGTGCAAATGACTTAAAAAAAAAAAAAGTCAATCAGCATCAGACAGCATCAAAAAGAGACATAGGAGGGGCGCCTGGGTGGCTTGGTCGGTTAAGCGTCCGACTTCGGCTCAGGCCATGATCTCACGGTCAGTGGGTTCGAGCCCCGCGTCGGGCTCTGTGCTGACAGCTCAGAGCCTGGAGCCTGTTTCGGATTCTGTGTCTCCCTCTCTCTCTGCTCCTCCCCTGTTCATGCTCTGTCTCTCTCTGTCTCAAAAAAATAAATAAATGTTAAAAAAAAAAAATTAAAAAAAAAAAAGAGACATAGGAAAAGCTTATAAATCTACTTATCCACTCCATGATATCTTTGCTAGAAAAGTAAAAATGCTGGAGAAGCCCAGGTTTGAACTGGGAAAGCTTATGGACCTTTCTGGTAAAGGTAGTAGTTCTGGAAAAGCGACTAGAGATGAGACCAGTGCTAAAACTGAACAAGCTGATGGGTCTGAGCCACCAGCCCAAGAATCTGTGTGAAATTCAGACATTTAATGGTGACAGATAAAAAAATCCTATTGGTGAAAATAAATAAACAAATAAATAAATAAACAAATAAAATTGAAACTGTATATTAATCTGACAATTTAGATGCTGCAATTTGAGGAAAATATAACTTAACAGTACTAAAAGGAGAAATAGACAAATCTCAGTAGCATTGTTTTTCTTTTCAGAACATTACATTCATTATTTTAATAATCTCACAATAATCTCCCGATTTAGATGATTTCACTAGCAAATCTTTCAAAATATTTAAGAAAGGGAAAAATACAAAATCTTCTATTTAATAAAGATAAAATCATTCTTAGATCCTTTTTTTTGAAGTGAGGATAATCTTTATATCAAACCCTATCAAGGACATTAAAAGAAAAACTATAGATCAATTTCTCTAATATATATTATTTCACAAATCTAATAAAATATTAGCAAATTGAATCCAGTAATACCAAAAGTGGGGTTAAAATGAGCTGAAAGTCTTCATTCTTTTTACCTGTGTGAGATACTTACTTGGTAAATACCAAGAAAATTACTTATTTCTTAAAAGTTTAGAAAAGTAATAAAATTGGAGTCTTATGCCATTAAAAATTATTTTAATCATTGAATGTCGTTCTACCTATATATTTTTGTTTTTTTGATTTTTGGACCAAGTGTTTTCAATTTTCTTTTTTTTTTTTTTTATTACTGACATTTCTTTAAGTCAATTGACTACTCAAATTTTTCACATTTTCTTTATTAAAATTTTATATCTAAAGAGTTATGTGTTACATATGCTATTTTTATTCTATTGGTTACAATTAAATCTTTAACAAAATCACTTGAAAAAAGATAAAAACAATTTCATGATTAAGTTTATCTAGAAAGGAGTTTTTAAGAATATTTTATTTTTTAAAGTATATTTTAAATATTATCACTCCTTAACATCATCCATTTCATCATTGTTTAGTATTTTAGTTGCTCTTTAGTATTTATCCGCCCAAAATTAATCATCATTTTTATTATGCACATCACTGTCGATAGTTACTTATGTTTATTACTGTTTACTAATTTTAACTGCTTTTCAGATTCTTTCTTTCCTTCTGGATTTATTTCCCTCTTTCTGAGGTCGAGAGTTTAGGACACTTTTTAACTATGAATTATAATAGCAAAACTAAATTTTAGTTAGGTTTAAAATAACTAAACTCTTGAACTCAATTTTTTTTTTCTGAAAAACAACTGGTGTAGTTTAGTTATCATCTACTTTTCTCTTTGGTGTGATTTACGATTTTCTTTTTAGTTGTATTTTTTAATTCTATTCCAAAGTGTTCAGACGTAGATTTGCTTTTGGTGTAGTCCTTGAATTGGTATTTTGATTTAACCTCAGGTTGTGAGATTCATCATCTCTTAAAATCTCATCTTTGTACATTGCTTTGACTACTGATTCATTGCCATTTTCTTTATCATTTTGATATTCCTATAAGACATATTTTGCATCATGCAATGTATCTTTCAGGTCTGTTTTTGAAACATTTTCTCATATAGTACATCTGTTTTTAACTGTGCTGTCCATACAAATATTTACACAAATATAGCTCTAGTTAACTAATTTTGTCCTTAGATTTGTACGTGATATGCTATTTTAACCATTCATTGAATTTTTAGTAATAAAGACTTTATAGAAATTACATTTCATTTCTTTTCATATGTATACTATTTGTTCATAATAATTTAAAACATACTACTGTAACATATATTTCAAATTTTATGACTTTTATTTATAGTCCTTGGGGAACAGATTTTTCTATTTAATCTTCTGATGATCCTCATTTAAAATTTTTCTTTCTCTCTTTCTTCCTTTTTCTCTCTCTTCCTTCCTTTCTTCCTTTCCTTCTTTCTTCCTACCTTCCTTCCTTCCTTCCTTTCTTCTTCCTTCCTTCCTTCATTCCTTTCTTTCTTTTCTTTCTTTCTTTTTTTCTTTTCTTCTTTCTTTTCTCCTTTCTTTCTTTCTTTCTTTCTTTCTTTCTTTCTTTCTTTCTTTCTTTCTTTCTTTCGCCTTTCTCTCTGCCTTTCTTTAATTGTAGGCTCATCTTCTGCCCAGTTTGCTTTCTTTCATGGTGGTTACATCTACCCATGTAATGTCATCTTGTCATCTACCTTCCATGATCTTAGACAATGTATATTGCTTCTTCCTAGATCAAAAGAATATCAAAAGTTTTGTTCTGGCTTTATTTCTTTCTCTTTAATTAATTAACTAATTAATTTATTTATTTATTAAAGTTTATTTATTTATTTTGAGAGAGAGAGAGAGAAAGCACAAGCAGAGTAGGGCCATAGAGAGAGACAGGGAGAGAGAGAATCCCAAGCAGGCTACACGCTGTCAGCGCAGAGCCTGATGCAGGGCTTCAACTCCCGAACCATGAAACCATGACCTCAACCAAAACCAAGAGTCAGACACTTAACTGACCGGGCCACCCAGGTGCCCCATTCATTTTTGTTTAAGTCCTGACCACACAAACTATATAAATTCAGACACCTGACAGGCATGTGTGCTTAGTTTTTCAATCTCATGAAACAACTAACACATACCCTCCTCCCTCAACCCGGTACACAATTTCACACAGATATTCAGTTAGTTGGCAAACTCTCTGATCCTCTAATAGTATTTTTAGATGTACTTTCTTGCATCTTATTGGAACTACATGCATAATCTGGATGTATGATATAAATTGAATTCCAACTTCCTAACTCCCTGAGAGCTCAATCTCTTCTTTTTTATGTCACTAAGGGTGCTAAAATCCAGCCCCGGCTAGTGCCTTTAGTAAGACCAAAACAGAAGTATTTACTGATGAGTCCAGGTTTCATTTATTTATTTTTTTTCATTTTAAGCATTAGATATTCTCTATCTCTTCCTTTTTGTTCTTCTCTTTCTACTTCTCTTCCAACTCCTCTTTTTTCTTCTATTTTATCTCAATTATTATTGGTTTATTTTATTTTATTTGTGCTAGTAAGTGTTTGTGGTAGAGTTGGGATAGAGTTAGTCAGAGCATGCCAACTCATTCCATCATGTTACCTGGTAAACCTCACATAAATATTATTTGATTACATTATTGAAGACATAATATTTGTCTGAGCTAATATTAGAATTTTATTTACTTTTTCTTTTTTAATTTATTAATTATTCCACCACTTAAGTTGGGTTAAGAATTGATGAGAAGAAATTTTCTACCTCCCATAGACTCAAACCATATACATTCTTTCTCTATCAACCCTACCTCTCTTATTATCTCTCCCTCTGTCTCTCTTTCTCTCTGTTTCTCTTTCTCTCTCTCTCTCTCAGTTGTTCATATATACAATCAAAGTCACCAAAATTTAGTGAGAGAAATAAAGACATATAAATCAGGAGTATGTTCATCCTGGAAAGGTTTGTATTGGCTCTTGGCTGTCTAATGTAACCTGTAGCTATCATAGATACTGGCGTGTGACGTGTATCTGGCTAACAAACACTTGTAAAAACAATATACGCATTAGCACATTATGATTTAGAGCTATTTATAAGCAAATGAAAAATTCCTGAGTAATGTTTAGCACTGGTAAAACCACTTCCTTTATTGTGGAAATAAAATGCAATAAAAGAATTGGTATGTTCATGTCTCTGATGATGTTCTCCACATTTGAAAGTTCTGGAAAAAGAGTTTTGTAAACTAGTCGGTAAGATTTCTCCTTTCTCCTATTTATTTGAGGTAATTAATGTCATCTACACATGTTCTTAATGATCCCTACTTATGAGTAGTAGAAATAAATCTGCATATGTCTTTTAGCTTTTTGTTCTTTCATCCTGAGGGAATGACATAACAATATTTGGTGTCACTCTAGCTCTATCAACTTAATTTTCTTTTAAATTAGAATTACTTATTTTTGAAAGGTAGTGATCTCCTTTGTATTTTTAAAATATTTATAAATCAGAAATATAAATGTAACTCCATAGATATCATATTTAATATTGATCAAATAATTTTCAAGTAAGTAAACCTGGAGTAACTTCTTAATAACTTTCCTGAAATTTTATTTCACTAACCAAGAAAAATTCACTTAAATTGTATATTTCTCTTTTGTATTTTCATCTCAGAATAGGTGACTGAGTTGTACAGAAATGACGATCTTTTTTTAGAGGCCAATATTTTTGAACAATAATATGACATCATGAACCACACTTAACAATTGTCTCAGGGATGAAGCTTTGAGGAAAATCCCAGTGTCTTGGCTGTTATTTATAAAGTAAAAGAGAGTAGAGAAGTCAAGGAACCACAATAAAAATGATTCTCCCTTGCTTTAAGCATCTTTGATATACAATTTTAGCCGGAGGATTCTCAACCATACAGCTGATATTGATTTGAGCAGGCGATAGGGTAACAACTGCCTTTAACCAAGAAAATTATTTTGTGTTCTGTAATGGAAAAAATGATAGTGGTCCAGGTGATTCATATTCTAGGCCCTGTGGCAAATCCATTGATTATTTTATATTTTATTGCCACTGTGCTGAAAGTGGAAGATTTCTTTCTCGTGTTCTCTATTTTGGAAAATAAAAAATGGCACTGGTGTTTTTACAGAGTTATAATCGTTCAAGAATGTAGGGTGGGTGGTGGGTTTTGTTGGGTCCTCGTGTGTGCCTTCCCTGGTGTTTTGCATGTTAAACCCTTTATAGTTGTCTACCAAATGCCTGCAATAGTCCAGTATCTTTGCTAGGTACTATCAGAAAGTAATAGCAAAGAGTAAGCTTAATTCCAATATGATACGTATATGTTTGTATATATGTAGGTATGTGTGCAGGTATATGTGCATTTTTCTCCTTACCTAGAAATTCAGGAGACAATCCGTACGATGTTTTCTGATAGTGCCTGTCATTAAAACAGTAGGTCACAGTGAGCATCTGTACAACTTTTTTAAAATAAAGTTACAGAAGACTCCTTGAGTTTTCCGATCCGTCACGGTGGTAGCGAATGATGGGTTTCATCTGCGCCTCTACCCTGTTCGAATGAAAGGCTCTAGAGACATTATTCCATGTTGCAGTAAGTCTTTGCTTTGGGACAAACCGAATCAAAGTCAGTAGGCAAAAATACAGGTAGTCCTTGAACCCTGAATGATAGACCAAGCACAACTTAATTGTCAACTACACCATTAGCTCCGAAGCTGGCCTGTATTTGCTGTCAGGGGCACCATGCCAGTGAACAATTAGTTCAGTTCAGGATAAGCATATGAGTACCTTTACACACATATGTACATCTTATAAGTGTGAGTAGAATTCATTTTTTCCTCAGTCAACTGAAATTTCATGAATAAAAGTCAGCTAAAAATCACTATGACAATGAAAGCGCAACTATGGTTTTGATTGTGAAAATTCCCTCTGCTGTCAGTCCCTTCCAAGAATTCTCTAATTATCTGACTAAATGTTTAGGTTCACCTATGCTTCTGCCTTTACCCATACCCCCTTGCTTATTTTTTTTTTCTGTTGATTCTTGCTCAAATCAGAAAAAAAAACTCTGCCAGCTTATCTTAGGAAGTTTGATGTGGTATAAGAAATTATCATAGGCTGGGTGATTTCAACAACAAACATTTATTTTCTCACATTTGTGAAGGCTGGAAGCTTAAGATCAGGGGGCCAATATAGACAGCTGCCCTCTTGTATGGTGAAGCAGGAAAGGCCTATGTGTTTTCCTCTCCTGAAGATACTAATTCCACCCTGGGGGCTCCACTTTCAATGAATTTAATTTTCTCCCGAAGACCCCACACCCTAAAACCGTCTTATTGGAGCCTAGGGTTTCCATATGTGTGTCATTGCTTGTGAAAGCGAATGTTTGCGACACCGTCTTTGCATGTGTGCCTGAGGGCACCGTTGTGTGCTTGCATACCTGTAAGGGTGTGCACATGTGGATTTTGAAGACACTACCTTTAATCAAAGGGGGACCTACTGCACCATTGGCTCCCTTACTGCGAAGTCCTTTTTATTATCACTAAATGAATTGCTGTATCTCCATTACCTTGGGATTCTTAAGGGCTGAGCAAGAAGACTGTGTAAGGCATCATCACTCCCACCTGTTCCACCTTGTTTAGCTCACCGTCTTTGAACCGAAGGTATATGCCTTGATCTCTCATGAAAATTAACTTCTACAAATCTGGTTTAGAATTTATTTCATATGCCAGTAAGATTCAACAGAAATCAGGCTCAAGCTGTTGAAAATGAAAAACATAATCCTGTCTACCTACCTTGAATAGTTTAAGAGCCCACCTGTAATTTATGAAAATAGATATAAAGCTAATGGATTAATTTTGAGAACTTACTCTATTTCAAGCATCTCTTTAAGTGTATATAGACTTCATTTGAAATCTTTACAACAAACATGTCGGATCCTATTATTGTATCCAATTTAATAGATAAATTGTGACATTATAAGGACAAGCAACTTGATTAAATTTATACGGCAAGTAAGGGAAGAATAACAGCCTAAGAAATACAAAGCCAGAAACCACTCTTAACCAATGGGGTGTCTGTTTAAGGATGGTCTAAATGATTGGTCTATCAGTCTTGGAGGTTCATTATAATAACCTGGGTATTCAAGAATTAATTCAATGTAATAGTCTATTGGAGTCCCTGGTTGGCTCAATCAGTTAAGTGTTGGACTTCAGCCTAGGTCATGATCTCACAGTTTTTGGGTTCGAGCCCCGTGTCGGGCTCTGTGCTGACAGCTCCGAGCCTGGAGCCTGCTTCTGATTCTGTGTCTCCTTCTCTCTCTGCCCCTCCCCGACCTGTGCTCTGTCCCTCTCTGTCTCTCAAAAAAAAAGAATATTGTAAAAAAAAAAAATTAAATAAGTCTATTGATACCATAAACTTTTCCATAAGTTAAAAAAAAGAAAAGAAAAAGAAAATTACAGTTAATGCGAATGAAATAATTGCATATGTTAGAAGTGCATTTTATAAAATCCATACGTTTTTCTCAATAACATATTTAAAATAGGAATACAAATATTCTCCAATAGAATAAAAATATGTCTTTTATTTCTGTAGTTCCTATTTACTTCATGGAGAAATGCAAGGTATTCTTTACAAAATAATTCAAAAAGAACAGGATCTTATCACCATTCCTGTTGGGAAATGTCATTTTAGCTGACATTACTATTTGTAATACATTTCAAATATTATATTTCCCTGTTATTACAGTCAAAAAAAATACAAGTATTTCAAACTTGCTAACCAAGCTGATTGAAAAACTGGTCGGCTAACCACAAAATTTTCCAGGAAGCTACACAGCCAACTATATTCTCTTCTCTTAATCTAACCAAGAAATACTTTCTATTGCTACTTGTAACACTTCAATGACTCACGTGATACACTACGTTGCTTCTTCAATTATATAAAAGGAATGCTCCATAAACTCAGACCCTGCTCAGGGCTGAGGCTTAATGTGATATACAGACTCTCCTGTGGTGTCAAAGCACAGAGACTTTGCTTACAAACTACTTTCCAGTGTGAACTGGTCGTTTCCTCTTCCACAGAAATATGATATAATCTTATTTCTTCTCCAGTTTTGACAACTTTCACCACAGTTTCCAAGAGGAATAACTATTTTTAAAAATTATATCATTTAGGGCAAAAACTAAATCAACTATAAGTATCTTTACAGTAGAGAAATATGCAGTGGTCAAACCACTATGTCTAATATAAACAACGTGAATATTAACCTGTCATATTGATAAGACACGATGTTGATGCATGTAGAGACTTAGGATGATTTTATTTGAATAAATCAATTTACTTCCAAATCAATTGTTATATATGGTATTCTTATAAAATGTATTTAGAAGCTTTTGTTATTTTCTTAGTTTAACTGAACTTCTATTTCATTGATAACTTCATTTATCTGTGAAATCTGAACCTATTCTTTCATATAAATGGCAGAGAAGAAGGGAAGGGGGAGGGTTAGAGTCTTCTAAGGTCTATTATATATTTAGATCTGTTAAATGTCTCTGTGTCAAAAATAATAATTTGTATTTTCTTAGTAAGTCAGCTATTTCATCTAGCATTCCTAATAAATCTGCCCAAAGCTGGATAAAATACTTTTATTTCTTTGGTAATACCTTGCATTAATATTATTTTTATTCTTATTAGCAATTTTTTATGGTTTTTCTGTTTTTCATGGATAGATTTTTGAGTTGCTATATTTTTTTTCTACTTTTCTCTTAAATCAGGTAAATAATACTTAGCATTCTTTCTTCATTCTATTATTATTGGATTTTCCATTGTAATAACTGTTGCTTTTTCTAGCAAATATTTTCCATAAATTAATGTATTGTTTTTATTTTATTTTTTTTCCCTAGCACTGAGTTAAATATAGTACTTTATTCATTTACTTTCACTTTTTCTTACTTAGTAATATATGCATTTCAGGTCATGATTTTTTTTTTTTCTGAACACAACTTTAATTGATTCATGACATAAAATTGTCTTGTTGTTACTCTCGAGATCTGTATTCTGCCCTGTGGTAGCCAGTAGTCACATGTAGCAATTTAAATTTAATGTAATTAAAAGTAAATGAAATTTAACATTTAGTTCTTTCATCATTCACCTTAACCACACAGGTATGCATATACCTAACTACTCTTCTTAATTCTGTTTTGTGAGAGTGAATTCATACTATTTTAATTGTTTTGTAAAATTATTTATTTTCCTTTTTAATAGTGTATCAATTATATCTTTCTATGTCATTGGAGTCTATTGAATGGCTCTGTGTCTGGCTCCAGAGTCAGAATGCTGGTTTCAAATCCTGACCTTTTTTACTTAACCGACTATGTGAACTAGAGAAAGTTACTTAACATTGAAATACCTGTAAATATTAGCAAATTTCTCATTCATCTGCTGTGAGGATAAATGTCAGAACTTTGTGTATTTCCAGTTAACTATAATTTCTCCATTAAGTTTAACTTTATAATTATTCTATTAACCATGTAGCTTTTCCTCAGTTTGTAACAAGTGCAGAGTATTCTATATAAATGTAAGTCACTTGCCCGCATGAGCTTTCATTCTTGAACACAATGTTGCTAGAATTCTTGCCATGAATTTTTAAGAATCTCCTAGGTTGATACATAATATTAAAATTGTTGGGTATATAATCCCATATCTATAACTATATCTATATCTATATATCTATATCTATATCTATATCTATATCTATATCTATATCTATATCTATATCTATATCTATATCTATACCTATACCTATATCATCTATATACATATAACCAACTCTGTGTGTGATTATATATATATATCTATATATCACATTGGTAATAAAAAAATGCCTATAATTGTGATTAAACTAGTGGACTTCAAACCAGTGTTTCTGCACTGTGAGTGCATGAGGACATCCCATGAGGTATATACAATGGTGGGAAGCATATTCTAGTTAACTGACACATGTTTTTCCAAAATGGATCTAATGGAGAATGGGCCTGCACTGAATGCTGACATGCTCCTGTGCCCCCTTTCTTTTTTTTTTAATTTATATTTATTTTTGACAGACATTTTTAAAATTTATATTTATTTTTGACAGAGAGAGATCGAGAGCTGGAAAAGGGCAAGAGTGAGAGGGGGGACAGAGGATCCAAAACAGGATCTGCACTGACAGCAGAGAGACCGATGCAGGGCTCGAACTCACGAACCCACGAACCATAAGATCATGACCTGAGTTGAAGTTGGATGCTTAAGGGACTGAGCCACCCAGGCCCCCTTTTACCCCTTTCCTTTAAAAGCCTTTTTTCTGCCTTTTAAGGAAGAAAGTTACATCTACCACAGTAACAGGATTCTCGCAGAGGGTCCTGACACTGAGGTTTTACTTTCCAGGAAGCAACTTTATTCCTGCTGGCACTGCTCAGTTGGGTTTGTGCCTGAAGAACTGAGCCCCGAACACCATGTGGCTTAGTTTTTTATACATTTTCTGTTTCTTTGTCTTCCATATATGGTAACACACAAACAATGAGGTCTGATTAAGTGGTCTCATGTTACAAGTTGATTTGAGGGTTTTTTTTGTTGTTGTTATTGTTGTTTTCTCTCCTTAGGGAGGGGACCCTACCACACCATCAGCCTGAAATTTACTATAGTAAATTGTCCAAGGATATGAAAGCCTCCATGTGAAACAGAAGGAGAATTTTAAATTTGCTTGTTATATTTCAAATTATTTTATCATAAGTTGTAATACACTTAGGTTTTTGTTTTTTTTTTAATTAAGTGCTACAGATATTAAAAGGTAATTCAACCCTAAAGTTTAAAAAAAATAGTCTTATTGTTAGGGGAAATTGAAATGAACAAAGTTCAATATACAGAGATATGACAGATTTCTCAAAAGACTAAGGGGTGCCTGGGTGGCTCAGTGGATTAAGTATCCGACTCTTGATTTGGGCTCAGGTCATGATCTCAAGGTTGTAAGATCCAGCTCTATGTCAGGCTCTGGGCTTGGTGTGTAACCTGTTTGAGATCCTTTCTCTCACTCCACCTTTGCCCCTCCCCTACTTTCATGCACACGCAAACTCTCAGTCTTTCTCTGTTAGAAAAAATAAACACTAAGGATAATATATGTAATATATTATGCTTTATAAAATTATTCAGGGAACGTGGAATGGAAATATATTTTCAAGAAGATAAACTGTGACATTGTAATAATAAAAGCAAAACTTAACATATTTTTAAATAGATAGTTGATATATGATTTATATATATATTCAACCAATAAGATAATGATCTAGCTATTTTATTTAAAAATATCAAATTTATATCTGAAATTATGATCTTTATAATTTATGCAACTATTTTAGGTATTTATTTATTTTCAAAAGTTTGAGAGATAGAGAGAGAGAGAGAGAGAGAGAGAATGAACTGGAGAGGGGCAGAGAGAGGAGGAGAGAGAAAAATCCCAAGCAGGCTCTGTGTTGTCAACATGGAGCCTAATGCAGGGCCTGATGCCATAAACCGTGAGATCATGACCTGAGACAAGATCCAAAGTGGGGCGCTCAACCTCCTGAGCCACCCAGGCACTCCATATTTTAGGTATGTATTTAAAATGTAAGAGGAGATACGTAGATCTTCAAGATCCTTTTAGGGCTCCCTGTGTGAAAACTTTACCAGTTTTTTAAACAATACTGTGGCTGTCCAAAGCACCTTTGAATTTACCTATGGCTGGAGTTTTTTAAGTTAAGTATGCTAAACTTAGTATACTTATACTAAAGAGAGATGGTGGATTTGGAATTTAGTATTCATCTCCCTCTAAGATATGCTTATTAATTACATTGTAGGCAAGCATCCTAGTGCAGGAAGAGTCAGAATGTGCTTTAAGTTTCTGGGATAGGAGCAGGCAAGCGATCCAATTATCCTCTCTTGGACTCCAGGCTAACATGCTAGTTAGTTAGCTTGTATGTTTTGTTTGTTTTACTTCCTGTGTTTTATAGATCTCTGAAGCTTCATCAGGGACAACCACCCACCCTTTCATAGAAAGCCTTTAATTGTCTTGTTGATTCCCGGTGGTCCAATCATGCTTCCTGTGCCTCTTCTCGCTGAGTTGGAAAGTTTTCTCAGTGGACAGAAAAACTCTCACCTCTGAAGAAACCCACTGGTGTATCTGCTTCGTAATGGTTTCTTCGCTATGAGTTCTCCGTAAACTAATCCTATGGGCATTCCTTCTTAGAGAAATGACTCACAATTCATGCCCCACCTATTTTTCCGTGGCATTTATAGGTTTCATTCTCCTCTGTTGTATCCTCTCTCCACACTTCTGCCTTAGAAGTAATTCCAATGCAATTTGAGAAAGCAGAAATGTCCCTTGTCAGAGTGTTGAACTTGTAATTCCTGACATTTTCCATAAAATATGTTCAATATGCATCTAAACTTTGAGGCTTGTTAGAAATTTCGCAGGTTTTATTTGGTTAATACAAGCTGATTTAATGGTAGATTTTTTTGTGTGTTTTGCAACATCTCGATAATCTTTACATTTGCGTTTTATATTGTTTTAAATTGTGGCATATACTGTTGTTTTTTTTTTCTTTTCAGTTTATTTATTTTGAGAGAGAGAGAGAGAGGCTGGTGCACATGTGCGAGGAGGGAGGAACAGAGAGTGGGGAGGGACATAGAGAAAGGTAGAAGGAGAATCCCAAGCAGACTCCACCCTCAGCCCAGAGCCCAATCGCTCGGGGCTGGAATCCATGAACCATGAGATCATGACATGAGCCGAAACCAAGACTTGGATGCTTAACGAACTGAGCCACCCAGGCGCCCCAACATATACTGTTCGTTTGTATGTAGGACTATTAGAATGACTATATTGACTGTGTTGACTCACTACTTAGGTCAGCTTCCAAGAATTATCACTGATAAATTTTGTAAAATGCATTATTTTGCCCTCCTATTTTCAAAGACTGAACTGGTTTAGTTTTTATCCACTGTTGTTTTTGTGTCGTATCCACATTAAAAAATGGTTATTTCTGCTCAATCTAATAAACTGACAACAGTATCAATGTCATATTCTCCTTTCTCAGGAGTTTTGGCATAAAAAACAATTGCATATGAAAATAATTATTGGTAACATTTTTCATGTGCACCTATCAAATAACATGCGTGTGGTTATTTGAAAGAAATACGAACATGGCAATTTACAAGTATATACTTAAAGGTACTATTAATGCTCATTTGACCTATAACTAAGTTCCCACATTGTGGCTTCACTCAAAAGTAAGTAACACAATGCCTGAATAAAATAAGTCTCATGGTGTGATCTTATAAAATGGAGGGCTCTGAAATGCAAACTTCTCAGGTTATACAATTTATTAAAATGGAAGTAATTTCAAACAGTCTGTTTCTTGTTAGTCTTTAAATATGCAAATAAGAAAGGCTATTTGATTTATTCATTTTTATTTATGCCATTTCCAGATGGGACTATAACTACTCATTATGAATTCATTCCCACTGCCAAGCCTCTTGACTTTGCATCTTAGCTTTTGAAAACAAATTGATGCCTAAGTATTACAAATTGAATTTTAACCATTGCAACTAATCCCAACCCAAGATGGTATAAATTTAAAATCCTGACAAAGAGTATTGTTGTCAAGTCACTGCTCTGTGGAGTTTAGCCTTAGGTTTTTAAATGATACCCATATCAAGAAATTCATAATGAATTCAAATAAATGTAACTAGTGGATGAAGAAGGAATTATATTTCATACATTCTCATATTTCACCTTGAGTTGGAAAAGACTTCATGACTTTTTGCATTGTTAAAGTGAAGTTACTCTTTTGTTGTTGTTATTTGTTTGTTTAAGGGAATATCTTCATTATTTTAACAAAGAAGAGATAACTAATTTTCAAAACTAGAGGAATTTTCCAGATAGGAATCTTTCCTTCTTCTTCTTCTTCTTCTTCTTCTTCTTCTTCTTCTTCTTCTTTTTCTTTTCTCTCTTTTTTTTTTTTTTTTTTTTGGAGAGATGACCTCTCCATATAGTTTAGTATACTAATATAAATGAGTGCCTTGTATAAAATTAACAAAACCCCAGGATTGGAGGGGAATCTAGGTGGTTGGAGAATAGTATGTTATTCTTTTTTTTTTCCAAATCAAACATCTAAGCCTAATATGAAGGAGTCAGATTGTGCTTAGCAATTATGGTTCTTTATGACCAGGAAGAGAGGCACTTCTGTTAAATTCATTCATTTATTTAATCTAAAATCTTTGAGCATTTCCTAAATGTCAAATGTGATTTCTGATCTATATTTTCACAGTATAGAATTTGAAGGTTTGTATGGAACACAAACATATAGCTCCCTGCTCATCATTGTTCACAACCTCATTCACAGCCAAACTTTTTGAAAATTATCTTTATTTGTTATCTTTACCTCTTATATATATTGCCCAACCCATTCCACCCTAGAAAATACAGTGAAAATGTTTTAAAATAAAACTACTCAAAAATATCAAAGGCTCAATTAAACATAAAGGTCAAAATGGATGTTGCTCAAGTCGGATAATGTCAGTAGACCTGTAAGGGTTTGTTTGTGATAGTTCAGTGAATAACAATGTTAAATACTCTCCAACCACCATGTTTCTCTAATATCTTAAAACTACTTCTTGCTTATTTATGTTTAAGCAAAGGACACCTTTGAGATCAAAAGTCAGTAATTGAGCAAGGAACCAATTAGAACCAATTCCAGTTGGGCGCCTGCGTGGCTCAGTCAGGTGAGCGTCTGACTTTGGCTCAGGTCATGATCTCACGATTTGTGAGTTCGAACCCTGCATTGGGCTCTGTGCTGACAGTTCAGAGCCTGGAGCCTGCTTCGGATTCTGTGTGTGTCTCTCTCTCTAGAAAATAAACATAAAAAAAAAAAAGAAGAAGAACCGATACCAGTTGTTTGAGTTAGAACAGAGACCCATCTGTAGTAAACACATTGTTGTTGATACGTTCAGTCTGATTGGAGATGATTCTTTACTTCCGATCTGTCATCCTCAGAAGATATTCCCATATATTTTCTCCATATTTTTGCCAATATAAATTAGCAAAACTTTGCCCTTGTTTAGTTGTTAAGCTTTCTCCTCTCAAGTCAGACTTTGAGATCCTGCTTTGTATCCCAAACTGGAATATAACTTAATAGGTCTGGGGACAAGGGGGAAGTGACCTGAAAACATTTGTTTTACGCCTCTCAAAGGAACTCTTCAGGCAAACAGGTCCTCCAAAATGATACAATGGTAAATCAATGTATTCTTTTTCTATTACAACTTTTGTGATATATGGAAAAAGTTGTAGTTCTCACTCTCACTTAAAGTTCTACATTTCTTTCTTTAAATATATCCCTTTATGAAATATTCAGCAGCAGAATGTGGAGAAGGCAATGGGGATCCACATAATATTCACAACTGGAAAGGGATCTTGAAAGAAATTGTGATGTTTTTCAGTGCACTGTGCTGTTTTATACTTCATTTCTAAGACATTTTATGTACTGTAAATATTTTGTAACATTGATTTGTTTGTTTGTTTTTTTTTACAGCCTATGCAGGATTATTTTATCAAGAAAGCAACAGAATTAGTATCTGATTTGATGCCATCCGACCTCTAATTTTATGATGATTTGTTATTATGATTTTTCCCAAAGTGGCATATCATTAGTCTTAAAATGAATGTCATTTAACAAATGGGCTTTATATATATATATATATATATATATATATATACACACACACACACACATATATATATATATATATATACATATATACATACATATATATATATATATTTTTTTTTCCCCTAACAGACAGAAACATACCTTTTGGCAATAAAATATAAAACTTTAGGGGCGCCTGGGTGGCTCAGTCGGTTGAGTGACCGACTTCGGCTCAGGTCATGATCTCACGGTTTGTGAGTTCGAGCCCCGCATCGGGCTCTGTGCTGACAGCTCGGAGCTCGGAGCTCGGAGCCCGGAGCCTGTTTCACATTCTGTGTCATCCCTCTCTCTCTGCCCCTCCCCCTCTCATGCTCTATCTCTCTGTGTCTCGGAAATAAATAAACGTTAAAAAAAATTAAAAAAAAAATAAAATATAAAACTTTAAAGTCACTTTGGAAAGAGTCAAGAAGAAAAAGTCTTTAAAATTATGGTGCCGGAGATCCAGTTCCAATGTCTTAGGGCTTCCTGACCTTATATTTACTCGTTTGCTGGGCATTCCATACAAAATAATGCCAATTTTAATTTGTAAACTGACATGTTGTTTTAGATAGTAACTTGTCTTTATCTTGATAGTAGGCTATTTTGGCAATAACTTGTTGCTGGTTTTTATTCTCTGTCATTCATTTGTCTTCCTTGGAAGAATTTAAATGTGGCATGGGTGCTACATGCCCTAACAAACATGCTGTTTAATCCCTGGCATTGACTCCTAACCTTGCTTACCATTGTGAGGTAAGGTTTGAATATTGTAGACCAGGTATGATGATCTTCTAATCCTATTCTCCTTTCAACTGTTCCCTAATGCAATCAAATACTGAGGTCAATATACACCAGCTTTCAGTCTTGAGCATTTAAAATTTTCTTCTGGGGCACCTGGGTGGCTCAGACTCTTGATTTCAGTTCAGGTCATGATCCCAGCCTCATGGGATCAAGCCCTGCCTTGGGCTCCATGCTGAGCATGACACTTTAAGGATTCTCTCTCTCTGTCTCTGTCTCTCTCTCTCTCTCTGTCTCTCTCTCAATCCCTCTGCCCCTTCCCTGTCATCTGTCTCTAAAATTAAAAAAAAAATTCTTTTCAATTATTTAACATGATAAATTAAAACACGAATATTAATAATGTCTTACATTTCAGTGTCAAAATTTAGATCCATTTGATAATTTAAAATATTATTCCTCATCATCCATATAGTTCTGGAAATAAAATAGTGTTTTATACAATTCTCATTTCATCTGGAGCCATTCTTAATGTAAATTCACAGTTTTCAGTGAAGGATATGTACCTGCCCACCTGACTTGAATGAAAGTATGAGGGTGAAAATGTGGATGCAGTTCAACATTGATTGAGAGAACACCAGTTGGTTATAGATGTGCATCACAGAGAATCATGAATCAGCTGAAATCTCTACCAGCACACAGCTTTAAATCTAGTAAAGGGGATTGGGGTGCCTCGGTGGCTCAGTCGGTTGAGCGTCTGACTTTGGCTCAGGTCATGATCTCGCT
This sequence comes from Panthera tigris, assembly GCF_018350195.1. NCBI lineage: Eukaryota > Metazoa > Chordata > Mammalia > Carnivora > Felidae > Panthera > Panthera tigris. The sequence continues at coordinate 129,523,079 of NC_056665.1, forward strand.
GGGTTTGTGAGTTCGAGCCCTGCATCGGGCTCTGTCCTGACAGCTCAGAGCCTGGAGCCTCCTTCAGATTCTGTGTCTCCTCCTCTCTCTGCCCCTCCCATGCTCAGGCTCTGTCTCTCTCTGTCTCTTAACAATAAATAAACGTTAAAAAAATAAAAAAAATAATAAATGAATAAATCTAGTAAAGGGGAATAGACACACATAGGGATGCTAGCATAAAGTAGACAGGTGCTGAGATCAGGTCTATGGAAAGAGAGATTGACTGATATAAGGAAGCCCTTTTGGATACGTTGAGAGCTGAGCAAGCCTATTAAGAAAAGAAGACACCATGTTAAACACAGACTTGAGTATAAGCAAGATATCCCTGCCTTCAAAAACCATATGCTGTGGTTGTATCTAAATATTTCTATTTTTTTTTTTCTTTTTCTTAATTGAAATAACAATTAAAATTGATGTAGATATTCACAAGGCTTCACAGGTGTAAGAATAGTATGAGAAAAGCATTTAGGTTTTTCAGTTAAAGGGAACAATGGATTCTCAAGGGAAATGTTCCCATAGCTACAACGTCCTAGGACTGGGAAGCATCTGAATTGGCACACTCAGAGTGAAGTTTACACTGGGTACTTCAAGTCCACCTTAGCCTTCATCTTTGAGGTTTTATCATGGAAAAATAAAATAATCAGCATGATAATGCATAGAATAGAATAAAAGCCTGTGAGAAATACAGTTCTGTTATGTTTGAACACTGTTGTTCAACATGCCGATCAAGAAGGGTGTGGGGCGTTTGGTACTTTTATACGGAGCTATCACCAAGTAAGAGTAAGTAAGCAAGACTCAACTTTCTCTGTAAAGCAGCATGTTAGTAAGATTGATTTTTTTTTGCCATAGCCTTTATTCAATAAGCCTTAATTAACCCCCTACTATAATCTGGACACATATGTGACAAATGAATAAATAAACAAATACACTGCAACAAAGTGATAATTCCTCTTTGTGAAGCGAATCAACTTGCTGTATCTCAAAGTAACACTTGTTATGTAAACAGGACGTTCGAGAGATGTATGTGTGTAGCTCCTCTGTAGTTCTTCCACATATGTCCCATGTGACATTAATTGCCATTACTCACGACTACTTTCTGAATCATGAAGGTGGTCTTAATCTTGCAAAACTTCTACTTGATAGACACAAGTGATGAGTGGTACAACGGAAGATCTTTTCTCTGGCATTGTTGGGAATTAATCAACTGATTAATAGCAAATTTAAGGTAGTTCAGAAGGCAGAGAAAAGTGAACTTACTGAAATAAATGTAATTAAATGGTAGACATAGTAAAAATTTTGGTGATGATTCTTCTGAAAAGGTAATCAGTATCTAATAACTTTCAGATAATATCCAATATTTTGATTACCTTAGGTCTGCAGAGTTAAGGGATCTTAATAAGGAGGTCAAGAAGTACACGGTGTACCAGAAAATTATAGTTATTAGCACAGCACCTCACATACTCGGACACTAAATAAATATTTCTAGATAGGAACTTGATAGGATTTTGTCTGCCTAATATGGTTTATTAAATGAGGAAGTGGAAATGTGGAAAAAGCAGGTTCATAACTGGGTTTAATCCATTTTCCTTTGTTCAGGCTCAACTGAAATCTCTTGAATAATATAGTTAGTAATCAAAATCTGAATGCAGGCTTGATTATTCAGACAATTTAGGGCTTTGTCAATCCTTTTCAAGAACACTCTGCTGTGATCATGAAATGCAATTCAATGTACAAAGTTAAATATAAATAGGATATGTTTACAGGTGTAAAAATATGACAATGTCTGGATCAGGGTGCTATTTACATGACTGTGTTTGCTTTGTGAAAGTTAATCAGGCTACATGCTTAAGATTTCTGCACATTTTTGTGTGTATACTGTGCTTCCAAAAAGGTTTTGTTAAAAACATTATGGTGCTATTTGTCGTCCATGATTATAATATATTCTCCAGTTATTGTTGAATAAAATTGACTTCATGGAGGTAATATGAGAGATGAGAAAAAATGCATTGAACTAAAAAATAAGCAGATAGAAATCAAGATGTGAAGGATGGTGTATATGAAAAAAAAGTTTTGGTTAGACAACGTGGGAGTTTTATAAATGTTTTAAGTTTGCCAGGACTGTTTCTTTATGGATAAGCCATTTTTCCTTACGTGCCTATAACTATTTGCTACTAATGTGCATAATCTTCAGTAAATGTTTTAGTAAGCATTACATGTATAAGCAGGGGAAATCATTTGTCTGTTGGTGGTTCTTGTTAAATTAAATGGAAAGTAATATAGTGACATACTGACTTGCAAGTCATATAATTGGAATGTTGACCCATATCTAATGCTACGTAGATGTATAATCTTGCATAAGATTCACAATCCTGGAACTATAATTAAGTCATCTATAAAGAGGAGGAGGGTTTTTAAAACCTCTACCATATTTGAATATTTTGTTATTATATTATAAAAAATCACCTAAAGCAAGGGTTTTAATTACTAATCAAAAAACTATTGATTTTTTCTGGTTCTGTCTTTTATTTTTGTTTTTTGTTTTTTTGGTTAACATACACATATTCAATGTACATTTTTCTAAAGAATTAAGAGACCAATAAATAAGGCTAATGTGTTCTTTGAAAATTGAGGAATCTTCTCTTTTTTAGTTTTTTAATGTTTATTTAATTTTGAGACAGAAAGAGAGAGAGAGAGAGAGAGAGACAGAGTGCAAGTGGGGGAAGGGCCAGAGAGACAGGGAAACACAGAATCTGAAGCAGATTCCACGCTCTGAGCTGTCAGCACAGAGCCCTACATGGGGCTCGAACTCATGAACTGTGAGCTCATGACCTGAGGTGAGGTCAAACACTTAACTAATTAAGCCACCCAGGTGTCCCCTAAATTGAGGAATCTTCTACCAGTGACCTTCTTAAGTATATCATTTGTCTTGGAGACACATGGAGACTCCATGTTATGGAGTAACCATAATCTACCTAATTTATTTTAAGCTACATGTATTAAAAGCTGTCCCCCCCCCCCTTTTTTTAAATTTTGTATGCCCTGGAGTAAGAGATTGTTCCTTAAAAAAAAAAGCTAGAATACTGAATACAGTGTTTAGGGTTATCTGCTAATTTTCTTTTTTTTCATATCGTTTTTATTTCAAGAATAAATGAATTCTAACTTATTCATTAATAATTAATGAATGTTATTATTAATATTATTATTAAATTATTAATAATTTGAAACTAGTAATAGGAGAGTAATAAAAATACAGAGACAGAATGTCTGCCATTAGTCCATGAAAATATTTGAAATCCTCTCTGAATTCATTCGAGTTAAGCTTAACCTTTTTTATCTATTATTTTAATTTCTCATATTTTACTCACAGAGGTATTTAATATTATCAGAGTTCACATATCCTTTTAGTTACCCAGGTATACTGATATATATTTGTCTGGCATATGGTGGACCCAATATGAGACAGGACTTACGATTCATCATGGAAATTAGGAGACCAGAAACAGTATGCTCATGTCATTAAATAATTGAGTGTATGTTTCCTCAGAGAAAAATACTTTTTTCCCCTTATAGAACAAAGATTTGAATATTAAAATGCAAATATATTAAAACCATGCTCTCTTCTGCTGGAGGAAAGGAGGTTATTCAAACAATATAATGGAGGGCTTTAGAAGGAACACAACGCGTCTGAAAGGAAAGAATCAAATTCTTCTGAAGTAGTACACTAATTGCTCCTTCTCCAATCATGAGGTGGATCTCTGACTTCCTCTGATATCTCTGTCTCCACAGTAGAATTACTTCAGGTAGAAGTCAAGATCTTATATCCAGAATTCCTTTAATATCTTACCTTTCCTCTGAGATTGACTCTTGGCTTCAGATCTGATTATTGTCCTCACTCCCTCCCTTAGATTTAAGGAATCAAAACAGCAGCGTTGAGAAGACAAATAGCAGCCCATGCTGAGTACTCAGGAAATGGATATTATTTGGTGCTCCCCCTGAGAATGGTGCATGGTGTCAGGATGAATATAAACTGGACACTCTTAAGTGATGTCATCCAAATGTTGGAGAATATTGTCAGAAATCAACTGGCTGTTTCTATATTCATAGAAACCTGGCTATGATTCTTTATATGTTGGTTTCCACAAGTGCATGTGTGGGTATGAAAGGACTAATGTAGGGATTGCACACAAGGCCATGGTATCCAGTGGGTTTCAAGGGTTAGAAGGGGTATATTTTTTCCTTAGGACACTCATTCTGTGACCTTCGTTTAGACATCATGAGTGGTGGCATGTAACAGAGGGACACTCCTGATAAAGGACAAATTGAATACCCTACAGACCAGATTCAATGTTTGAGATAGTTATGGTATTGAGTTAAAATACAGAGTAGACCAGACTCAATGTGTTGGATAGAAACTGGTGGCCAGGCTGGTCAAGGCACAAGTATAACACAGAAATATAAAGCCCGGTAGATACTACCACCCAGTCTCACACTGTAGGCTTTCTCAGTGGTCCGCCATACCCCGGGTCCATTTCCCATCATTCCCTCTCACTTGCCCTCATCCAATGTAGACCTGGAGCCCTCTGAATTTCAACTGAATGAAGACCTAGTTTTCTGTGCACACTGAACTGTCTGAACACTTGGAGAAAGATGATAAGCTCCATTTCAAGGGATTATCAGAGTAAACATTTTATTTGGGAGTTGAATCTTTAGGCCAGGAAGTCAGGAGAAAGATGTCAGCTAAGGTCGGACTTGATTAGTTTCTATGAATTGAGGTAGTTAAAAACATGGAAGTAAATGAGTTCTCATAAGTCTGTAGATTGTAGGACAAGAAGATAAGTAATTCACCTAATCCTTTTCTCCCTATGGCCTATGTTGGATTTCAATCTGTAGCCAATTCAAAAGAATAAACCAATGTTCATTCAGAAAGTTATCATCAATACAGCTGGGGAAAAAATATGAAGCCAGAATTTTTTTCAGAGTTATTATAGTATGGTTTCAATCTTCAAGCAGAATGTGGGGAAAGCCAATGGCTGGCTACTTGGACTAGTCTGTCACTTTAGAGCTGGTAAAATCCAGGAAGAAAGGGCCAGTGCCAACATTTGTGGAGGCTGACTCGTCTCACGACACTTTAGTTCAGACAACATTCCGAGCATAACAGAAATGACATTAGAGAAGCTATTTTCCAGAATAAATCTGCAACACCTAATGGGCTAGATTATTTAGGTAAGCATGGATCAGACTGCAAACTTTACAAGGCTTTTCTAAAGTGGGTTCAGCCTGGAAGCCTAATAATTCAGAATAGGAAATGTTTTGAATTTACACGTGAAAATGGCTATTGTGTTTAATGAAGCATGCATACAATATAATTTTATAGCATTGTTCATACAAGATGGATCACAACCGATTATAACTGGATTGCGAATACAATTCTCCATAAGTTACAGCCCAGTACATCCATGGGTGTGAGGAAAGATCCATGAGAAAGGGGCCAGTGGACACGGAAACACAACCGTGCTCATTATGCTGCAGGCTGAGAGATGAAGCTGAAAGATACATTTACATATCTAATGAACATTTCCTAAACATTACAGGTTGGAAAGACAATTTTTCATTCTGTTTCTATTTTTTATTTAATTGGGTTGGGTCGGGGGGCACAAAACCTACGAGCCAGAAACTTGTAATCATCCCGTTTATACAATGCATATAGGACTTTATCTTCATCTTGGGAGAATTTTCTCTGCCAAGGAGAAATTTGATAAAGACATAAACATAAATGGCTTTTGTAAGTGTGTATAAAAAAACCATTTGTTAACATTCAGATTTTTAAAATGCTAGAATATTCATTTATTTATTGATGTGAACATTATTGAATATCGGAAATACTATCTGGTACTGTTAGTAACCACAGGGTAAGCCTCAGGAAAAAACTCAAAGAAAATTTTATTTTCACACCTTTAGTTACCAAGCTTTTATTTAGTATTGACTGTGTAGCATTAACATGGCAAAGAAAAAGGAAGTTACTGGAGGAGGGAGCACTTGATGACGTTTTATTGTTGTCTGGCCCTCAGATTATCTTTAAATAAGAGATATTGAACATAACTTATAGGGGAGATTTAAATTATCATATAGGAATTAGAGTTTAATTAAATTGGACGTTTCAGTATTTTCCCCCATTAACTTATAGATTAAAGCTTTGGAGATAAGTCAATTTATTAGAGAATTTTTAAAAATCAAGACTTAATTAACATATAGCATTGTATGTGTAAGATGTACAAAATGTTGATTTTACGCATTTATACAGCAATTAATTGCCACTGTAGCACTCGCTAACACCTCTGTGGTGTCACATAATTATCATTTGTTTTTGTGGTGGAAACAACCAAGATGTAGTCTCTTAGGAAATTTAATGTTTATAATATAGTTTTGTTGTCTATAATCTCTTTACTAAGTATTAGATCACCAGGACTTAGCTACTGATTCTAATATGATCCTTAAACGACATCTCTCCCATCCCCGCCCCCCCAACCCTCAAAGATCTATCTACCATCTATCTATCTATCTATCTATCATCTATCTTTTGGAGTACATGTGTATGTATGTCTATATGTATAGATATTAACTTGATCATTAAAATTATAGTGTGTTTTAAACTTTTCTATTCTGTTATAACATTTTAACCGAAAAAACAAATGCTTACTCTGGAAAGTTTTAGGCACCAAGCAAGGTAATAGATGAGATAGATTGGAGGATTATAGACATGAAGTATTTTCTAGGAACTCACAGATTATACTGTCTTTGTGATTTTCCAATTCTGTCTTGGCTAAAAGGTGGCCTTGCACAGACACTGAGTAGAACAAAATAAACAATAAACCATCCCTATATTTATGAAGACAGTATCCTCTCCAATCTCCAGACTATAAGAATACAAAGACTCCCCCAGACTATAAGAATACAAAGACTCTGTCTTGCTAAGGACCAGCAAGGATCCGAACCCTGACTAGGTTCCTTGAGTCTCACTGCTGAATTTGTTTTATCATCCGAAGATATGCAACCAAATAGGATTTTGTGTCAGATAACTAAAACTATGCCTTTGTACAATGTCATTAAAACTTTGTCTATAAGTAAAAATTTGTATATTAATTGCACGGTAGTCATATGGCTTTGTTTGGGCCTGGATAGTCTTCTGTTTATTTTGATGTATAAGGGAATATTCTATTTAGAATAAATCAAAGCATAAGCTTAATAAATCTCTATTCCCATACGAAATTTTTATGAGAAAGCTCCCTGTGTTGTCATTTTGTGAAAAAAAAAGTCTTTTTGTTTTTTGTGTACGTTGGATTCAACATTGGCTGGATCATTGATAATATCACCCATTCTTAGCCTCTGCTTGACAAGGAATTTGAGACACCGTGCACAAACACACTCTGCTGAGCCAAAGAAACTGTCTTACTGACCAAGGTTTTGTCTATGCTAAAGCAGCAAAGTCTTCCAAGAAGAACTCTTGTTTCCCATATACAATTGTACTATAATTCCAACTTTTTGCATTCTGGAAAAATTAAGAGAAAAAGCACCAAACACTCAAAAGTGAGCTTCCTTAATTGGTGTACTGAGTTCTTATAATTCTAATTCCAAGAGAGTCTCAAAGACTGTAACTTTCTGATAAATCAGATTCTTCTTTGTATTTCTATTTCTCTTCCTACTCCACTTTATCTACATGACCCAGGTATGCTTTTATTTCTTCACCTCTTTCTCCTGTCCATCTAAATGAGCTCGTTTTATTTGGGAATTTATCAGAAAAAATTACATTGTACAACTGCTAGATCAAAAGGTGATCTACAGAATTTGAATGAAAACTTTGGTCAAAAGCCAGGTAAAGAATAATAATGAAGGATTTTCTCATACCTCAGTTACTGTAAAATTCAAGATTTTGTTAGATACTTACTGCCCTCAAGTACAGATCTATGCCAATACTTTGGCTAATTAGTTCCCTCCAGGATGGAAAAAAAGTGTAGAAAAGCAACAGAGCAAGAGAGAATAGCATTGGCTAAGAAATGGGCATCTCAGTAACTATTTATATATCACCACATAAGTCTAAATTTTCTTTTAAGAATGGTTCAAATGCCATCTCTTCTGAGACATCTTCTCAGATTGTTGCATCAGTGGCTCCTTTCTTCTTTCTCTGATGCTCCATCCATGTAGCCATGGAATGGTTAAACAGTAAACACCATGTGTAGCTCTTGCCAGAAAGGATGCTTAATGTCATACAGAGAATATAAGGCTGCCAAAGCTGCTTTCCAAGAGAGAATCTCTTGTTGCATTCAACTCTAATCCTCTAGATGTTCTTCTTGCCAATTATGAAAGAATAAATGCCCCCTTTCAATACCACAATAGAGTCAATAGACACAGCTGTCCAGAGAAAGAACAAAAATACTGGACAACTTAAGACAATAAATCTGGAAAAATACCAGCCCAGAGACAATTCTTTCAATGACATTTGGATGAGGGTTTTCACACATTCTTGGAAAAAGAGAATGGAGAGTTCTCCTCTGAGTACTTCTGAATAGAATTATATCATTTTACTTAAGTTAAATGCATGGTAATAAGCTCTTTGGTGGTCATTGTATAGTATGAAATTAACAGTTCTCAAGTGACATATATGTTTTTGTCTTTTTAAATATCAAGTTAAAATCCTTATATTAATTACAAAGAGACATCTGACTTATTTGGACCTTACATGACTTACATGACTTCTAAGAAGAAAATGGTATCCAGTTGAGGAAGCGTTCTCTTTTTAAAGACATTTTTAAATTTTTTTAATTCTTTATTTTGAGCGAGAGAGAGAGAGAGAGAGAGCGCACAAGCAGGAGAGGGGCAGAGAGAGAGAGAGAGAGAGAGAATTCCAAGCAGGTTCCTATCAGAGCCTGACTTGGGGCTCAGTCTCATGAACTGTGAGATCATGACATGAGCCAAAATCAAAAGTAGGATGAGCCACCCAGATGCCCCAAGAAGCATTCTGACTTTCCTGTTTCTTATTGGATGTGCTAAACAATGCATGAGCATATTGCCTCATTACAGTGCTTACCACTGTATTATGATGACATATGACTTTTCTATTATATGTTCCCAGATATAGGAGCTATAGCATATATCTTTATATGTATGTATAAATTAGACCAAATTAGACCAAAGATATAAGCCACTGCCTTGACACAAGTTTATTGTTCTAGAAATAGACACACAAGTTAGGTCAGTGAGTCATTTCATTAAGATTTTGGACTTCAGATGGAATAAACATATTTGTCTTCTTTTGCCATGGTTAAAATGTGAAAGTTCAAGCCCAGAAGTAGGCATTTGCCACAATTTCTACAAGGTGTTTATTTATTTGCTTGTTTGTTTGTTTTTTAAAGCCTGTCTGTACTGAGCAAAACAATTAAAATGAGATGTAGAGAGAAGTCAAGGCTAGTAACAGGTAGAAAAAACCCTAAAGAGGTTTAACTTAAGGGTCATATCATTTTTATCTTTGGGTTTCATGAGACTCAGACTCCTTCTAAGTTAGGCTGAGATGTGTTTCTGTTACTTGTAACCATAAGATTCTTAAATAATATGGGGAGTGGATGTTGAGAAGCAGGGAAGTACTTCCAGCTAGAACTCACCAGGTTGTAAATATGTCCTCTTCACATGAGTTTGTATAAAAAAGTGTCTAACTGGGATATTAATGAGAATCTATAGAAATCCAGGAAACGAAGCCTTAATTCAGGCAGGCCTTGTGACAACTACAAAGAGAAATGAAATGTCATCAGGCCACCCTCTCTTGGGAGCAATAATTTCTCATGATACCTGTGCTTCTTTCTGCACATTGAATCCATTTTCCTTTCTCTTTTGCTTTCTGTTTATGCTCCCTACTCTACTGAATTGTTGGATTGCCTAATCGCCCTTATCATACCTGGTACCTGGGATAAAATGAACCCCAATAAAATAGCTAACTATTGCTAAGATGCAACACTTACTGTTTTCCTGTGACCCCAGACAAGTGAGACACAGAAATATGACTGAGGCTCTGCTAATCATCCAATTCTATCAGAGACACTAAGTCAGAAGCTAGTTATGTAGAAGGGCAGGGGCCGTGGACAATCCATTTTGGTGAGGATGGTGGGAGAAATAGCGCCTAGGGGTGCCTGGGTGGCTCAGTTGCTTGGGCATCCTACTTCGGCTCAAGTCATGATCTCACGTTCCGTGAGTTCGAGCACCGCGTGGGGCTCTGTGCTGACCGCTCAGAGCCTGGAGCCTGCTTCAGATTCTGTGTCTCCCTCTCTCTCTGCCCTTCCCCCACTTATGTTCTGTCTCTGTCTCTCTCAAAAAGAAGTAAACATTAAAAAAATTAATAACAAAAAAAGATATAGCGCCTGCATCCCGCAACATTTGCGGTCCCCCGTAGCAGTTGAGTGTCAGCCAATGACCATATGAGTGAAACAAACTGTGGCATCCATACAGCAGCAGAGGACAACTCTTCATGCACAAACTCTACTACATGCACAAAACTGGAAATGCCTTCAATTCTGGTCTACAAAACTCCCAGAGTGCCTCTGAGCTCTACGGTGTTTGTAATAATTCCCTTAGATTTTCCAGATGTGGTGTCCATTTACTTGCAACTTATAATGCTGATTGTTACTAGTGCCTTTAGGTCAAGGGTTGATAAGCTTTATCTTCAATGGCCAGACAGTAAATATGTCAGGTTTGCGGTCCCCATGCAGGCATATCGTTTATTATTGCTGTTGTCCGTGTCTGTTTTGCCGCGTTGTTTGGTTTTGTTTTCTTTTTACAACCCTTAATTCATGGGCTGTACAAAAAACAGGTTGTACTTTGCAAATCCTTGCTCTAAGGTCTTAGCACTCCTGCTCCTTACCTTAATCTCTTAGTTAGTTCCAGCTTGCAGAGAAATTTATTGGGTGCAGTTAATCTCCCTGAAGCAAGTGTTCCTAAAGACAGCCTCACCGTAATTTCTCATAGGGAAGCAGGGGAAGAACTCTGAAGCTAATAGTTACCGCGAACATAAGCGCGGCACATGGTGAACATCGTGGGCTTTGCCAGACTGTCTTGTGAGGATGGCATGGAGTGACCACTGATAAAGCGTTGGAGCCTACCGAGTATATACTTTAAACCAGGCACAACTCAAATGATACGTTTAGCCTTTTCTTCTATTTTATTTAAGTGGGTAGGAAAGTAAGCAACACTGGCATCAGGGAGGTTATGGAGCCCCTGCGTAGACTCTAGGCAAACCAGCAGAAACTATCACTAGACCCTAAATCCAAAAGATAGATGCATAAGCCGAAACCAAACAAACAAGCAAATAAATAAATAAATAAATAAGATTTAAAAATTCGGAGAAGGTTCCAGATTGTGAAGCCCAATTCTGGCTTCCGCTTACTAATCTTGCTTTCTCTCACCTCAACAACTAGCCCGCAGGGTCACGATCTTCCGCTACCACCAACCACACGTATTTGGACTTGGATCATAGGGGACATAGTACAGCTGCTGTCTCTTAGCTGGGCTGGGAAGGAGTGGGAAAGTGGGCTCAATGAGTCCCATGTATTTGAAGGAGGGCATTAGGAAGAAGCCTTTTAGCAGGTCAATGGCCTGATGATCAATACCAAATTAACTCTTCTACTAAGACACTGCTTCAATTTCTTGTTGCTTTCATGGTGTTTCATTAACTTCAGTTTTGGGCATTGACTCCAGTACTACTTGAATATGGCAAGTAACCAATAGGCATGACCCTAGTTTTTGAATTGGCCTGACTTTGGAACCCGTACGATTTCAGACCGAAAGCCCATCTTACTTACAGAGATTCAATTAAACCCAGCCAGACTGTGGTGTTAAAGTGCAACTTGAAATAGTAAATACTGTAATTAGTTAGTTCACTGATATTAAATTATATTTGATTTTGTATTGCAAATTATAGCCCCTCTTTTGTTTTTAAATGAATAGGGAAATGTATTTTATAGTTAGCCAAGAGCCAAGAAAGAAACATGGTTGATTATCCTTTATGAGAATCTGTAAGTTGTCTCTTTGGTCTCTGGTACTGAATAGTACTTTAGCTTTTTTTTCCTCCACGGTTAGACTAATGTGAACAAGTTTGTGTCATTCCTTGTCAGCATTCATGCTAAATTAGAGACTAATTTGCTTTCAGGTGCTTAAAACATTGGCCACTGTAGAGGTCTTTAATTGCCAGGTCCATCATTCACATTTGATTATTATATTTTTCCCTGAATGAGACTTGATTTAACTAGGTCTTAGCAATTTAACGAGAACGTCAGCATTTAACACATTTATGGTTTAGATTTCCAATAATATTACAACATTAGGGGTATGAAAATCTGCAAAGATGCCTAGTCAGTTTTCAGAGTTTTCAGGGGTTGAGGAATAATATTAAAATCGTAAAAAAAAATATGAATGGCACAGTAATTATTTCTAGTTGGATATCAAAACTTTTAATCTTTAAACTTTGGCATTTGAATGTTCTGGGAGTTAAATTTTGAAAAATAAACAAGAAAAATTAAAAAAATAAAAAACATTTAGCCCACAGTGTTAATTCTAGGCATAAAATTTTAACTGAAAAGGAAAATACAAATAAGATATGTTAATATCTGAAGCATCTTTAATGTAATGAAGTTGTTAAAATCCTGTCTGTCTGGGTTCAAATCCTGGTTTTGCCACTGAATAGCTATGCAACTTGAGGCAAGTCACTAAAAACATTTAGATGAGTTCATATAAGTCCAGTTTTGCCAATTACTATGAGGAGAAAACATACCTCAATAAGCGCTTATGTGATTGCTCAATATTTAAGAAGATCAATGTTTTAAGTTATTAAGAAATGCCTTGGTATTGGTTCTACCTCTGACCACTTGAGTGATCATGTTAGGATCACTTAGGATGCCACAACAAAGTGCCACAGACTGGGAAGCTTAAAGACGGAAATGTGGGGCGCCTGGGTGGCTCAGTTGGTTAAGTGACTTCGGCTCAGGTCATGATCTCACTGTTTCATGAATTCAAGCCCCGCGTCAGGCTCTGTGCTGACAGCTCAGAGCCTGGAGCCTGCTTCGGATTCTGCGTCTCCCTCTCTGTCTGCCCCTCACTGACTCATGCTCTCTCTGTCTCTTTTTCTTTCTCTCAAAAATAAACACATTAAAATTTTTTTTAAAAAATCAGCAATTTGGGGCGCCTGGGTGGCGCAGTCGGTTAAGCGTCCGACTTCAGCTCAGGTCACGATCTCGTGGTCCGTGAGTTCGAGCCCCGCGTCGGGCTCTGGGCTGATGGCTCAGAGCCTGGAGCCTGCTTCCGATTCTGTGTCTCCTTCTCTCTCTGCCCCTCCCCCTTCATGCTCTGTCTCTCTCTGTCTCAAAAATAAATAAATGTTAAAAAAAAATAATAAAACAATAAAAAAAATAAATAAATAAAAATAAAAAATCAGCAATTTATTTTCTCACAGTTCTGGAAGCTGGAAGTCCAAGATAAAGGTGTTTGCTGGGTTTATTTCCTCTGAAGACTCTCCTTGGCTTACAGATGGCCACCTTCTCCCTGTGTTCTCACATGGCCTTTTCTCTGGGCATAAGCATCACTGGTCTCCCTCCCCTTCTCCCCATCCCCTTGTGAGCCCCCCCTCCCCGTCTTTCCCTCTCTCTCTCTTCTTAAAAGGACACCAGTCATATTGAAATAGGGCCCCACACTTAAGGTTTATTTCATCCTTAGTTACCGACTTAAAATTCCTATCTCTACATAGTAACAGTGGGAATTAGAGCTCCAACATACAGATTTGGGGGGAGACACAGTCCATCACTGTGACCTATGTCAACTTTCTTAAACTTCTCTAAGCCACAGATACTTCACCTTGATAAGGGAAATAAAGTTATTGTAGGCATAACATGAAATAATAGGCCAGCTCCTGGAGGGATTGGGCATAAAGGGAGGCAGATGGTCTGTCTACAAGCAGCCCTTCAGTCTGATCAAAGTTCTAGTTCAGACTCTATTGCGGATAGCAAACCTGACTAGCAAACCTGACCTCAGGCACCACCATCTTCCTAGGGACATACCTCATCAAATAGCATAATGAAGATGTCTTAGAGTCTAAGGGAGGAAATGAATTGTGGGCCCCTGGGTGGGTCAGTCAGTTAAGCATCCGACTCTCGATTTCGGCTCAGGTCATGATCTCACAGTTCATGAGTTCGAGCCCGCGTCAGGTTCCATGCTGACAGCACAGAGCCTGCTTGGGATTCTTTCTCTCCCTCTCTCTCTCTGCTCCTCCCCTGCCCACGCTCTCTCTCTTTTTCAAGATAGATAAATAAACATTAAAAAAGGAATTAATTGGAATAAACTTTTAAAGCACTAACAGCGTGCTATGTATAGTGACTACAATTCCTCTGAGTTCACCAATCTTTTGAATTGTAAATGTGAGAGAGAATATTATGTGAGAATATGTTTCAAGTAGCCTGTGTGTTTTGTGTCATTAAATGAAAAGATACTTGGGTACTCTTCAGATGATACATATTGTGATCACTTGTAGAAAATGTCAATTGCAAGATGTATTATTAGAAGTGTTATTCCATATGGAAGATACAGTGAGTTAATGCACGTGTTGAAAATTTGAGTCAATAAACAAAGTTCAATTTTAAAAAATGAAGTAATTTAAGATTTCCATTAGAAAGACTGACTACTAAGAGTCTAGTTAATGTTATCTGCTACTTCTATTATTCTTGATTCATGTTACATTACATCCAGAGGAAGGAAAAATATATTTACATTCTTGACCAAATAGCTACCCTTATTTAAATTCTGCTTTGAGCCCCACTTTAATTCAAAACGTAATAAAGAAGACTTCAAAGGATTTTTTAAAATGTGACTGTTTCATGCTATGGGTGCCTATCATATTCTCAGGCTTTCTTACTGTTTTCCAAGATCTGAAGAGTAAATAGCAGCCACAATTGATTCAAGTCCTTCGGCTGAAGCAAACCCCAAGTCCCTTTGCTATGTTATGTTTGCTTAATACAGTAGAATTCAGGCATTTAGTTTTCCCCATGTATCCCCTCAAGTATTTTTAAAAGCCATGAGTTCTATCCAAGAGTTTTAAGGTATCATTTTAAAATTGTCATTCTTAGTTTGAAAAGTTGCAAAGGAGAGGGGCACCTGCGTGGTTTGGTCAGTTAAGTGCCCGACTCTTGGTTTCGGCTCAAGTTATGGTCTCACGGTTCTTGGGTTCCAGCCCTACAGTGGGCTCTGTAGTAATAGCACATGTAGTAAAAGCATGGATCCTGCTTGGGATTCTCTCTCTCCCTCTCTCTTGGAGCCCTCCTTGTGCTCTCTCTCTGTCTCTCAAAATAAGTAAATAAACTTTAAAATATTGTTGTGCCTGGGTAGTTCAGTCGGTTAAGCAACCATCTCTTGGTTTCAGCTCAGGGTCATGATTTCACAGTTCGTGGGTTCAAGCCCCACATCAGGCTCTGCACTGACAGTGTGGAAGCCTGCTTGGGATTCTCTCTCTCTTCCTCTCTCTCTGCTGCTCCCCTGCTCATACTCTCTCTGTCTTTCAAAGGAATAAATTTAATTTTTTTTAATTGGAAAGAAGATAGTTTCTAGTGTAATTTAGATATTGATATTTTAGGAGCGCCTGGGTGGTTTAGTCGGTGAAGCGTGTGACGTCAGCTCAGATCATGATCTCACAGTTTGTGGGTTTGAGGCCCGCATCAGGCTTTGTGCTGACAAGTTCGGACAATTCTGTGTCTCCCTCTCTCTCTGCCGCTCCCTCTCTTGCACTCTGTCTCTTTCTCAAAAATAAATAAACATTAAAAAAATATTTAAAATTTTGACATTTTAAAATAAAACTATTATATTAATCTTTCAAATTACTAAATGACTACAAATATCACTGTGATTTTACATATATCATTAAAATATATCGGAACATATTCTTCAAGTGTTGCACATTTAAATCACTTCTTCTGAACTGATTTTTCTATTCTATAACTCACCCATAATTTGTTCTAATCTAATTTTATGCTTGAAAGTCTTTTATCACAATATTATATCCCTCCCTGCAATAATTACATATGTAGCATTATATGTACACATATAATACATATATTCCATATATATATATGAAGTGAGAAGGATGATATTTAAAAATTTCGTGTCACTGTAAGTCTGTAAATATTTTTAAAAATCTGGATCGTATCACTAGTACCAAATTGATCAAAACAATGTATCTTCCAAATTGTCTTCAATAATTAGAAAACATTAGAAGCTATAATTTTTTGCAATGCATTTCTTAATGAAATGGATTATTTTTTCTTAAGTAATTCCTAGATCCCTGGATGAGCATTATTTGTTTCTCACATTAGAAAATATAGATCATCATGGGGCACCTGGGTGGCTCAGTTGGTTGAGTGTCTGACTTCGGCTCAAGTCGTGATCTCACGGTTCATGAATTTGAGCCCCCACAGAACCACTTCAGATCTCCTGCCCCCTTCTCTCTTGTACATCCCCGCTTATGTTTTCTTTCTCAAAAATAAATTAATCTTTTTTTCTTAGAAAAAAATGCCTCTTGTGGTTTGTTTCCCTCTCAAAAAAAAATACAAAAAAAAAAAAAGAAAATATAGATCAGCAATTATATTTCTACTTCGTATTTTTATAACTTAAAGCAATAAAGAGTTTGTTCAAATAAATAAAATGTAACTAAATTCATTACAACTATGCAAACTATAACTGTTAGATATCAAAATTTACTTGTTATAATCTATGAGCTGGAAACTCGTAACCGATCCTCTTTCATTTTTGTTGTAAATACCAATTAAAAGGATTATTCTCCGGGAAGATATTTACTTTTTTAATTTCCATAATCTCTACCAAAAAAAAAAAAACAAACTTTACTGACGCTAAACTAATGATTGTTAATTATGCTTATTACTCTTTTACTCAGAGGCATCTTATTTAATTAATTATACTTATTACTCTTTTACTCAGCAGCACACTCAAAAATATTTGGGAGCATCGACTAATAATTTATTTGAATCTCATTTGTCAATGCAATATCCTTGGTCATAGACTTTAAAGTTATTGCATGACTAAACATATTTTTAAATGCAGATGCAGACCAAAATGTGGGTGAATGAGGGGAGAATCCCTCCATTCTCAGCAAGAATGACCAAAATACATGCTCAGGAGCAGACAGGTCTTTCCAAGCTGACTTTCAAAAACTTTTAGATATTCAGAATCTGAGATGGATACTCAGGTCAACAGCCTTCTTGTGATTTGGTCTCCTTAATGACACAGCATAAAATCACTTTCTCTAATATGTTTAATCAGGGTTCTATTTAACTGGTTTTCATAAGCTTTCCCTATGGAACCAAACCATGGATTTGAAAACCTAGGGAAAATTCTCATTCCCATGGCTCCATGTATATGTGAATTCATGATATTAACATTTATGAAAAATATTTCATATCTAATGACATTTTCAACTAGTAACAAAAATATTTATAAGACAGGACAGATGTAACATGTATTTGTGGAGTTATGGCACTTGGACTGATGACAATTTCTCGACACCTATATTTTAACTGCTTGGAGACCAGAGATTTGTACACTCTGAGGCTATGCACATGAGTAAGACATGAGGTCAGTAAGGATTGTACTTTTATAAGTTGGAAAACAGGAATCATGATAAGAAAACCAGCAAGACACCACAAACGGGTGTATTCTCAATTTTAGGGGAAAATGGAAACATATGGAAATAAAGGATCTGAAACGAGCATTGTCAAAATTATCTATGCCCACACACCACTTGGAAAATTTGAATGTTTCCCTTAAGGGATGCATAGCACGTTTTGCAGATCATAGCTTTAACACAGTCAGAAGTGAGACATGGTGGAAAGCACATAGGCTTTATAGTCCGTCTGACTTTTTTTCGAACCCTGGTTCTATAATTTACTACCCTTATACATTCCTCAATATCTCCAAGTTTCAGTTATTTTATGTTTAATCTGTCAAAAAGATATCAATACCTAGGGTCAAGGGAGATTTACGTGCCACAATGTGTGAAATACGTGGCATAATGTCTGGTAGATAAATCGTGCACAATGATGTTACTTCTGTCTATTGTTCCCCTGTACAAAGAATAACATACTTTCCCCCAGAAATCACTTTTGCACTTGATGGGGCAAGGAAGAGATCAAATACTTCAAATCACCAATAATTTCTTTTATACAAAAAGTATTTACTGAATTCCTACTATTTGTAAAGCATCGGATCCTGCATCTACTTTATGGTGTAGATTATTAAAATTATTTTATGTTGTAATTTTTGTATGAAGATTTAGACTGCAAATTTTATGTTTGTAAGTATTTGTTGAAAAGTTCTATGGAAAAAAAATGTGGCTATGTCTAGTATACTCTTACCAGGTTGCTCATTATTTTCTCTTTTGAAGTCAATATTCATATGAAAGGCAAATTGTGATGCTCCTTGCCAAGAATGGAATTAGAATAAGGAGAATGAGGGCAGGTGTATGAATTTATTGCTTAATGACATCAAATGAAGATATCATGATGAATTTCTCTTACAACAGTGATGGCCTCCCTAATGGGACCAAAAATACTCAAAAACATTTGGCTAAAACAACCTCTCTCTGTCTCTGTCTCTGTCTCTGTCTCTCTCTCTTTCTTTTTTTTTTTTAATTTTTTTTTCAACGTTTTTTATTTATTTTTGGGACAGAGAGAGACAGAGCATGAACGGGGGAGGGGCAGAGAGAGAGGGAGACACAGAATCGGAAACAGGCTCCAGGCTCCGAGCCATCAGCCCAGAGCCCCACGCGGGCTCGAACTCACGGACCGCGAGATCGTGACCTGGCTGAAGTCGGACGCTTAACTGACTGCGCCACCCAGGCACCCCTGTCTCTCTCTCTTTCTGTCCACATTGGAGATAAACTTCCAGTTGGGCTTTCCCAGGTGGGCTTTATCTCCCCTGGAAAATGTCTGAATGAAAATCATGGTTTGCCTTTGTGAGCCATGGTTTGCCTTTGTGAGATACACTCTTTTCCATTGGGAAAACCAATTGGGATGACCAATCAGTGTATCTTCAGACACGCCCTTTTCATTTAGTCATATTTTATAGGAAGGCCATTCAAGTCCTAATGCCTTAGGAGCGATTTATCTTTCAGATGATAAAAATATAGAAATATCACTACTTTGATGTGTTATTGATTTTTATAACTTAACTCTCCATTTAAAACCTTATTTCTCTAATCTTCAACTTCTTAAATAGTCGCAACTGTATCATTGTTAATATTTAAGACTATCATTGCTATTTTTTCTATTAACATGCATTAGAAGCTAAATATAGCAAGGAATTGTATATCTTATATAATTAAATAAGAGAATGTTGAGGCAATGTCAGCAAAAACATTTGAGATTAAAATTATCATAGATTCACATGTATTATATCTTTTTTTATGAATTCCATTGCATTAAAGTAATTTATCTGATTCCATATAAAGGTATCATTTCATTTTTTGTTGACCAACAAAAAAATGATCAATCTAAAATATTGATCTTCTAAGGTCTTACCAAACTTTGTATAGACTCAAGGGAAAATTGTCTATGTAAAATGCACTTGGAGTGACTATTGGGTGGTTCATTTGGTTAAGTGTCCAACTCTTAATATTGGCTCAGGTCATAATCTCACAGTTTGTGACTTCTAGCCCTGCATCGGGCTCTACACTGACAGCATGGAACCTGTTTGGGATTCTCTCTCCCTCTCTCTCTGCCCCTCCTTGGCTTATATTTTTTTTTTCTCTCTCTCTCAAAGTAAATAAATAAACTTTTAAAAAAGGTAAAATTTCAAAAAGTAAGACAATAAAATGCACTTGGAAAAAATATATGGATGAAAAAATTTAAAAATAATGAAATATATTCAATAAATTAAATGGAAAGAACAGAAAGGAGGAAAAAGAAAATTACAATCCAATAGCCTTCCAAAAAACACCTCCTTCCTCCCAAAAGGTAACTTTAATTTTGAAATTTAAATGTGTGTGTCAGCTATGAGAGATAGCTACTTATTTTTATTTTTATTTTAAGACAAATTTTTATTTCTTCTGAATATATTGGAAGACCAAAAGAGAAGGAGTTGGACATTTTGAAAATTGAAAAATGCCTGCATGGCCCCAACTTTTTGTAAACATTTATTAATATATTTGTTTATTTTTGAACTCTACCCTATTTCACAGAGTATTTTAAGCAGCTGAGAGTTTCGACTTCTAACTAGTGGCAGGCATATCAATATAGCTGAAGTACTTATTCTGGCCCCATTCTGTGAAGCTGCTTCTTGAATGATCTATTTATTCTGGGCACCAGAATCCTAACTACAATTGTCAATATGGTCCATCTGGCTCAGGGGAAGCACTGACAATTGAAAATATAGAGAAAACCACTAAAATTACAGAATCTGCATGATGGAATAAACCATATGCAAGTTGTTAAGCTGTTAACCTAAACACATATTTTAGTTTCAACAAACCATAATTAATAGACCAGTCTACCTACAGCATGGCTGAAATAGTTCTCAGCCAGAAGTTGGTCTGAGATTTACGTATTTTCCTGAATCTATTTAAGTGGGCTTTTTTTCAATTCTTTTACACAGTAATACCTATGATATTCTAATTCTTCGTTGCAATTGTTCAAAATTCAGAATTTCAATTATAGAATATTCACCAATGTATTTGTTTCACATCTGTTTGCTTTTTCTTAAATCCATGCAATATATAATTTTAAGTGAATTTATAATTTCCAGTGAATGCTCAATGTAATAGTCCTGGAGGGTCACTGTGCATTCATTTCCTAAGGTTTTCCTACAGAGTCCCACAACCGGATAGCTTAACACAACAGAAATGTATTCTGGCACAGTTCTGGATACTAGAAGTCTAAAATCAAGGTGTTGACAGGGCCATGCTCCTTCTGAAGCCTCCGAGGAAAGGTCCCTCCTTGCCTCTTCCAGCTTCTGGAAGCCACAGGTATTCCTTGGCTGATAGAACCCTAGCTCCAATCTATGCCTCCTTCTCCACATGTTGTCTTCCCATTGTGTCTGTGTCTTCACAAGGCATTTTCCCCTTCTTATAATACATGAGTCATATTGGATTAGAACTCACTCTCATGACCTTATCTTTACTTACCTGCATCTGTAAGATCGTACTGCAGATAAGATCATATCCACAGGTACCAAGAATTAGGACTTCAACATATCATTTCCGGCAAGAAAAGTCAACCCATAAGAGACTAGAAATGTCCTTTTTTCTCTTTGTTTTAAGGTGGAGTGGAAGATACTGACATTAGTTTAAAAAAAAAAATTCTATTTTTTGGAATAAAGACATTTCTGTCTCCAAAAGGTGGCATTTTGTTTTGTTCTGTTTTGGTTTGTTTGTTTTGTTTTGTAGGTAATAAAAAAGAATTCTCTATTTTATTTTATTAGTCCAGATAGGAAATACTATACAATTTTTTCCCATTTATTATTGACTATACTCAACTGCTTTAACCACTTTGAGCAAAGTGACTGAGTAAACAATATTTTAATCTAAAAACGTTAATTTTAATGTTTTTAATTTAAAAACATTAATTCTTCCTTCTGGAAAAAAGAAACTGGCTTATTTTGGATTAGTCTTTTCCTTCAGAGCTATGAACATAGGCAAAATGCTTGAAATTACTTTGAAGGTATCAGGAAGCTATCAATACTCTGAAAAAAAATGTTCTGAGAGTCAGTAAAGGGAGAGAAAACCCATAGCGATGAGCCCTAAGAGCATTTGCTGATTTAAAAATGGCAGCTTTAGAACCAGAGCTGAGGTTTTGGCAGAGTGATTATAATTTATCAATGTAGGTTCATCCTTGGTAACAATTGTACCATCCTCATGAGTCATGCCGACATTAGGAGAGGTTACGCATTTGTGGGGTGGGAGGGTATTTGGGAAATCTCTACGTTCCTCTTAATTTGGTTGTGAACCTAAAACTACTCTAACAAATTAAAGTCCTCAAAAACAGCTGAATTGTCAAATAAAATATCTTTATTTTTTCTAGTGAAAATGAAGCAACATTTCACACTTCATACGCTTCAATTAAAATTTTCTTAGATCCAAATTCGCGGTCTTAAATGCTTACGTACAATCAATAAAGAAAGGTTGAAAATCAAGAATCTACTTCAAGGAGTTAGAAAAACCATAATAATTAAAAAAGAGTCAAAGGAGGAAAGAGTCAGAATAAGAGAGAAATTAGTGATATAGAAAAAACATGTGTGATGAAAAAGAGCCATAAATTAGTCCTTGGTGTTTGGAAATGATGAAGTCACAATGAGATACCACCTCACACCAGTTAGGATGGCTATTACCAAAAGAAAAGATAACAAATGTTGGTAAGGATTTGGAGAAGTCGGAATTCCTGTGTGTTGTTGGTGGGTTTGTAAAATGGTGCAGCAGCTATGGAAAACAGTATGGCAGATCCTCAAAAATTTAAGCATAGAATTACCATATATTCCAGCAATCCCAATTCTTGGTATATATTCATAAGAATTGAAATCAGGATCTCCAAGAGACATCTGCACTTCTGTGTTCATTGCAAAATTAAACACAACAGTCCAGATATGGAAACAATCTAAATGTCCATCAATGGAGGAACGGATAAAGAAAATGTGGTGTTTATATACAACGGAATATTATTCAGTCTCAGAAAAGGAGGAAATTCTGCCATTTGTAACAACATAGATGAACCTGGAGAGCATTACGCTAAGTGAAGCAAGCCAGTCACAGAAGGACAAATACTGCATGATCTCACTTATTAGAAATATTTAAAATAGTCAAACTCACAGAAACAGAGAGTGGAATTGCCAGGGTCTGTTGGGGGAGAGAAATGGTGGGGGAGGGTGCTGTTTAAAATTTCAGTTATACAAGACGAATAAGTTCTAGAGAGCTGTTGTTTAATATTGTGCCTATAGTTCACAATACTCTCTCATGCACTTAAAATTTTAATAAGGTATATCTCATGCTACATGTTCTATCACAACAACAAAAAATTAAATATTGGCAATAATGAGCTTTGGTAATGATGAGAGAAATTATAACACTTATACATGGTTGATAGGAATGTAAATTGGTGCTTCTTAAGAAATCTATTTGATACTATCTACTGAAGTTAAATATACATATATATCATGACCAAGTTCAATAATTATATATGTACTTAACAGAAATGAATATACATGTGTACTCAAAGATATGTTGAAAATTATACATAGCAGTTCTATATAGTAGCCCCCAAATTAAAACAAAAACCAAACCAAAACAAAACAAAAAACAAAAGACAAAAGACAAAAGACAAAAAAAAAAAAACCAAAGAACAGTAAATGTCTATGGAAAGTAAAATGGTTACATACAATTTCATACATTTATTTAATGGGAATCCAAGTAACGACAACAATGAATAATTTATTGCTATATGGAATAAAATGAGTGAATACCACAAACATGGAGAAAAAGCAATACACAAGACGTATCTACTATAGGATACCATTTTTCAATCATTTATGTTTTGGGGTGGAAAAAAGGGCATTAGTATTAATTATGAGATTACACAAGAAGACCTTTAAAGGGTATTGATAATTTCTATTATTGACTCGCATATTGATTCAAGACTGTGTTCACTTTGTGATAAATTATTAGCCTATAACACCAATTTGTACACTATTTAAAAAAATATATGTATATGTATATATGTATATATATGTATATGCATATGCATATGTATGTATATGTATATGTATGTATGTACATATACATATGTGCACGTGTGTACATGTGTATATATGTACATGTATACATATATGCATATGCATATACATACATATATACATATGTATATATGTGCATACATACACATATATGTATGTATATGTGCATATGTATGTATACATATGTATATATATGTATATGTATATGCATATTTATGTATGTGTATATATACATACACATATATACATGCATATGTATGTATATGTATATATGTATATATACATATACATATATACATACATATATATGTATGTATGCACATATATGCATATGTATATATGTATGTACATATATGTACATAGTACATATGTATATATGTGCATATATACATGTATACATATATACATATGTATATGTATATACATATGTGTATGTGTATGTGTATATGTATATGTATATGTATATGTATATGTATATGCATATGTATATGTATATGTATATACACACCATGGTGAATTGTTTCCATATAGTGGAGGTTTGGATCTATCATGTAAAGCCATTAACTTGTTAGACTCTTTCACTCCCTTATTCAGAATCCTGTATATCAGCCGTTGATCTCCACGATTGTTCTAATGGATGAAAACCAATGGTCCTTGGGATTTAGATGTCTCCAACAGTATACGCCTAGGGAATCACTTAGTTTTAAAAAATGGCTATTCCTCTATCATCGTATTTCCCCATCCATCTACACCCTGCTAAAGGAGATTATTTCCTGGTATAACTCAATGAACATAGCATAATAAAGCGTATCCCCACTAGAGTGAACTTAGTATTGCCAGCTCATTTGGTAAAATGGATGCACTTCACTTGTTCCCAGCTTGCAACAAAAATAATAAATAATTAGGCTTTCGTTTCACTAAAAGAAAGCTGGAGGGAACAAGTTTAAGTGATTTGCCTGAGGTTGCTCATTGGGTCGGTAGCAAGTGGGGAATGGAGACACTCAATCTCTTTCTCCAAGTGCCTGTTTCCCCTGCCAGATATGGGCTTCCAGCGAGAACTTTTCCCAGGGTAGCACAATAGAATCCGCTTGGTGGTTAAGGTCCTTGTTATATTTCATACAGGAAGAAAGAAATTGAGCACAAGCTTTCAGGATACACTGTGATTATTGCGATACAGGCTACAGTGGATTTACCCAACAGCTGTAAGATCACAAGTGCAGAGGAAGTTAGATAAAATGACTTTACGTTTAGGGGTTCAAATTTGAAGAGTCGTATTTCAAAGTGCATTAGAGAATAACAACCGAAAATAGTAATAACAATAATACCACCACAACCTAAAAGCAATGACCTTTGCGTGGTAGTTGGACTGGTCATCTGAGAAAAATCCGAGCAGCTTGTGTCTCGCTCCAGCTCAACACGTTATAAACATTCAGTGAGTCAATTCTCCCATGTAAATAGGCTGCAGATGCAGAGTTAAACAATGGGAATAATTTCTGGTGATGAAAGGTTAGGGAACCAGCCTGGATCCCTCATTGTATGCGATTGTCTGTTGCATCTGGCATCAGCTGCTTTACAAGATTTTGGCACTGCCCTGGAGGATTTACCCACCAGCCGAGTCAGGAGACACTTAACTTCTGTGACACTCATAAAACTATATAGGGAAGGCAATGGATTTCTTGTAGCCTTTAACAATATAGTTTAAGTTTAGAAAAGTTACAGTTGGGAGCCTTGTTCTCTCAGATTGATTTAAATGCTCTATGTTGGTGTTTATGGGTTCCTGCTGGGTTATAGCCATGAAGTACTCAAATGTAAGAGCTCTCGAAATAGAGAGAAAAAAAAAACACAACCATCAAACAACAAAGACACCTCATCTCTCACACCTGTAGTTTCCTGGCTGAGGAGTTGGTTTAGGTGAAACAGTCTTGGGCAGGGATTGAGGGAGGGCAGTTAGTTGTGACTACAGGGCTTCTGGAGGTGAATTCCAGAGAAAGAGCAATGCAGGGCAATAGTAGCTATGGAAGTCTGGATAAAAAGCATAAACTAAAAATTGGGCAAACAGACCCCAAAACCCTCAGACAGAGACAAAGGGGAAAATGTCTTCATGTGTTCGTGTTTGGGAAGGACAAACACGAATGAGGACCAAATGTTAAAAGTCTGTACAGCTCTAATTCTTCAAGTTTATAATCAGTCGACTTACCCACTTTGTATGGAACTTTGAGTGTGTGAGTCCGTTGGCCTTTTGGGGAGAATGCATTTTCTTCTGGATGTTAAGACAGAATTCTGTTCCGGGCCAGGTGTAAGAAGAATTTGAGACGAATTTGCTTCCTCTACCCAGTGATAACTATGACACGTATAAATATACACAAAAACACGGGTATGTGTTTAAAGGTCAGGTTTCGGGGTGCCTGGGGTGCTCAGTCATTTGGGCGTTCGATTTCGGCTCAGGTCATGATCTCACTGTTTCATGAATTCAAGCCCCACGTCGAGCTCTGGGCTGACAGCTCAGGGCCTGGAGCGTACTTCCGATTCTGTGTCTCCCTCTCTCTCTGCTCCTCCCTTCTTCTCACTCGGACTCTCTCTCTCTCTCCAAAATAAATAAACATAAAAAAAAAAAGTCAGGTTTCAAAGAAAGCCAAAGACATTCTCAAGGAGTCACAGCACTCAAGCAGACATGGCCTGATCTTCACCCATAAGCAATGACCTTATCAATCTACCTTTGGTCTTTACCTGTTGAAGAAAAGAAAATTTAATAAGGTAAACAAAGATTTAGGTCTGAAAGCTCTTGCTCCTAATACACCAGAACATAGTATTCTTGTGGAGAGGTTTGGAAATACTTCTCTGGGAAAGCTGGGATATAATTAGAACTTCAGCATCAGCTCAATCAGTGCCTTCATTTCCCTTTTGGGCATGGCCTCTGAATTACATCGTCTAGTGGCTAGTTACAGCTCCTGTACCAGTACCAAGCCCGAAAAGTTATAACTGATCAGAAAACTGAACCCTATTATTGAAGATGACCCTCCCCCATTTATCCCAATATATCCCAATATTTACCCAAGGTCTCAATCTTCCCACCTAAGCCTTCTCATGCATCTTCCTTATTACAGCTCTCTTCACCACCCACTGCACTAAAGTTTTCATCCCATCAACACACCCATTGCTTGTCTTATGGGAAACCAATTGAAATATGAATAAATGACAGAAGGATAACTAGAAAATCCTCAAACGTTTGGAATTTATTTTTGAGAAAGGACACTTCCAAAAAAAATTAAAATTAAAACATAAAAAAATAAGCACACTTTCCAATAACCCATGATTTGAAGCGATCATAAGGAAAAATAAAAAAATATTTCATCTGGATAATAGCAAAAGTAAAACATAGCAAAAATTTGGAGATGCCTCAAAAGTGATGCGTTGGAGAAACCTATAGCTTTAAATGTTTATATCTGAAAAAAAAATAAAGGTTTAAAATCAATGACCTAAGTTATCATCAGAAGCAGCTAGAGAAGGAAAAGCTGAGTAAGCCCAATGTAAGGGGAAACTACTTGCTATAAGAGCAGAAATCAATAAAATTAAGAGAAAAATACGAAAAAAGATGAACATTCATGCTACCCTATTCACTAGCTCAAGACTCCTATCATATAGATAGACTGTTGGAGATATTCTCAGCCTTGCCGTGTCCCTATCAGACTCCACACCTCTCTCTATCACACGAAAGCTGCATACCCTACCACCACCTCCCACAGATATTGCTACCATTTTCTATTGTCACATGCATGGATTTGTTCCCAAATGCTTTCAAATCACTCCCTTATTCCCAATGTCCTATTATAATCATTTAACATCATTGTGATTTCTTCTCATGGATAAACTTTCAGATAACCTCAATTTGACATTTTTTTTGGTGTTTTAATGTTTATTTATTTTTGAGAAATAGGGAAAGAGAAGGAGGGGAGCAGAGACAGAGGGAGACAGAGGATCTGAAATGGGCTCTCTGCACTGACAGCACAGAGCCTGATGCGGGGCTCGAACTCATGAACTGCGAGATCATGACCTGAGCCGAAGTCAGACACCAACTGACTGAGCCATCCAGGCCCCCCTGTTTACCTTTTTGAACCGTGTTCTGCTTTGCAAATTACGTATCACTACCTAGCCAGTACCTCTAGTCAACCCTAATCCATGGCCAGTATCTCTCAATAACCGAATTCACCTTTTGGCCTCTTGTCACCAACTGCAACTTTTCCGCCTATGATCCTTCTTATTACTCGTATGTGCAGTTGAATCCTGTGGATGCTTCTCTGAGGCTCATGGCCCCTCAGGGTTCTGGACCTCTCCTACCATCAAGCAAAACATTGCACAACTGTCCTGTTTTGCATGGGTAGGTTAACCCATATCTACCCCTTCATGGCTTTTTCTCTTTCCAATGCCTGGTCTGATAAATGGAGCAGCTTGCAGTAATTGTTCAAACTGCTTCGTTATGAAGTCAATCTTGTAAGTCTTCAATTTGCCTTGATTGATGCTCAACAGTCCTTTTAATGGTGGCAAGGGATATTAAAACACCTAAAACAAAGCCCAGTGTTTATGTGCCCTGTAGCGGTGGTCTCCTCTCCAGCCACTTCTAATTTCTCTGCTCCCTGCCGCTTTGTATTACATATTCTGTGCAATTCAAGCTTTACTCATCACAGTAGTACTTGCAAATATTTTCTCTGCAAGAACCGTAATTCCTGTTTAATATTCCATTACCCTGGTCATTAATCATTCAATTTTCCACTTCATTAGAACCTCTATGTGCAAAACAGGATAAAAGTCACTATTTTCTATTGTTTTTGGTTGAAAAAATAAAAATTCTTTGTAGTCTTTACATCATATCAAGCAGAACCTAAAAATATTAACAATAATTATATGTTAGCTTAATTGCTTTACTATCTAGTTTATTATTATTGTTATTATTATTAAAGAAACGTAGGGGCACCTGGGTGGCCCAGTCAGTTAAGCATCCGACGTCAGCTCAGGTCATGATCTCACGGTTTGTGGGTTCGAGTCCTGCATCAGGCTCTGTGCTGACAGCTTGGAGCTTGGAGCTTGTTTCTCTCTCCCCCCACTCCTGCTCTGTCTCTGTCTCTCTCAAAACTAAATAAACATTTAAAAAATTTAAAAAAGAAATGTATGTTTATCTTAAATTTTATTATGTATATTAAAGCGTATGAGAGATGAAATGTGTCCATCTTCCAATCCTAAATTCATTCTCTAATGACAAATATTGTGGGCTTACAATTTACAATATTGCTATAATTCCTTTTTATACTTATAATACATACACAGGTCACAAGATAATGGTTTTTGCCACTTGATTTTTTTACTCCTAACAATCTAATATCCTCTTTCTATACACAAGTATATAGATAAAATTATTTCATATTGGCAACTGGATCATGTGTTTAGGTAAATTTATAAATTGAGATCCAGAAATAAGACAAATACTTACAATAGACACTATTATTGACCTTCCATTCTGCTTTTCTAGAGAGTAAGGAAGAGGAAAATAAAGGTTCCTCTGTATTATTAACAATGTTTTTCCCAAAATTTTGACAATTATAGCGCGAAAACAGAAAGATATCCACTCAGAATGAGATTGCATTCTCTTCAACACAGAGCTCTGCCCTAAAAACTTTTACAGAAATCTGGCTGTTGTGAGTTAAATGGCACAATTTGGCCCTGATTGTATGAATCTGTGGATAACAATGAGCTCTAATGGGTCTCAATTGTACTTTGAAAACCAGTCAGATTTCAGAAGGTTGCTTGGTTCTCCAAATTGTGAATCTCCTGCACATCAAAGGTTGGTACAATCTGGTATGATTAATGGTCATTCTTATTTAACATAAAAGAGTACAATATATCAGAATGCGTCTGGTCTTGTAAGTTTTATGACTGGTTGGTACAGAATTCCAAAAGCTCACAAAGCATATAATATAGAAGGCGTGAAAAGGAAATGTTCTACTTGGGAAATAAATCTAGAAAAAGTGAAATTGCCAGTTCTCCATGAGAAAGCACACATTGCATCCTTGTAGGAGTTTGCATTTCTGACCAAACCCCATTTTCATCTTTTTATAATGATAAATTGGGACATGCGATGCAAAATGCATTTTTAGTATTATTGTATGACCTTTTGATATCTTCTAAGAATGCCTGGACTGTCTTAATCAAAGAACCAGGGTTTTCAGAGGGAAAGATTTTATTTTCTGGGAGTGACATACTAAGTTATATTTATATTACGCTAATTGCAATGAGTAAATTATGCTTTAATGGGTCAACCTCGGCTGCAAAGAAGTAGCCTACTTTTTTTTTTTTGCACAGTGTCCATTGTTATGAGACAGTCTTTCATTTGTTATTATTGTGTATTTGTCGTAATTGAGATCATGTTCTTGCTAATGACTAGAATGGAAAAATCCGAGAGAGATACACTATTCCCAGCTAACATTTATAGAATTATTACAGAAAGCCAAGTCATATTATCTGCTTGATCTTTCCAGAGTAGTCAATTTTCTGTCACTGACACAGATTTAAATCATAACACTGAAAGGTATGAAAGGTGGTTGCCACAAGACTGCAACAGAGATGTCAGAGTGAATGGAGAAAATGAAGACGGTCATGATCACAAGGCTACCAGTGCACTTGGTTTTCTAAGAATTAACATACCCAGAACTGTGCAGCTAATATTAGCATTGTTGCTGTAAGCTTATGGTTATATTTTATACACAGACACTGGCATACATATGTATTTATTAAAAATTATCAAGGTTTATTAATGCCTAGTAAAAAATATGATAGGATTTCTGGCTGAAATAATGAATACTTTTGAGATCAATACTGAAGTTTACATTTAATGGATAATTCTTTTCTAATGTCTTCCATTCTCACAGTTACCGACATTATCAACAACATAATAATTACCACGGCGAAAGGTATCGTGTTAAGTGTTTTATATGCAGCATATTATTTAAATTGCTATTTTAGTCAAGCAAAATAGATTTTATGTGTTTATTTTCAAGTTTAAAAAGGAAGGTGATCATATGTCAGCAGGAAAATGCAAATTAAAACAATAATGAGATAACACTACACAACTACTAGAACGGCCCAAATCTGGAATACCGGCAATGCTAAATGCCGGCAAAGATGTGGAGCCACAGGAACTCTCCTTTATTGCTGGTCGCAACAAAAATGGTACCGTCAGTTTGGAAGAAGGTTTGGTCGTCTGTATTACAGAGTTAAACGCATCCTTACCACATGATCTAGCAATCATGCTCCTTGATATTTACACAAAATCCTGCACGTAGATGTTAAAAATACCTTTATTCAGAACTGCAAAAACTTGGAGGCAACCAAGATGTTTTTAGGTAGGTGAATGGTTAAATAAGCTGTGGTACATCCAGATAATCTAATGCTATTTTGCAGTTAAACAATAACAAATAACAACAAAAAAAAAGAGCTGTTAAGTCATGAAAAGACATGGAGGAAACTTAGATTCATATTAAAATGAAACAAGCCAACCTGAAAAGGCGACATACTGTAGGATTCCAACCGTATGACATTCTGGAGAAGATACAACTATGGTAACAGGAAAATGATCAGTATTCTCAGAACTGGAGGACTGGCAGGATGAACAGGTAGATTAAACGTGGGATTTTTAGCTCAGTGAGACTATTCTGTATGATATTATAATGATGGGTACATGTCATTATACATTTGTTTAAACCCCCAAAATGTACAACATCAAGAGTGAATCCGAAAGTAAACTACGGAATTTGGGTGATTATAATGTGTCAATGTAGGCTCCTCCTTGGTAACAAATACATCATTCCGGTGACTGACGTCATTGATAATGAGGGATGTCATGCGTGTATGGTGGCAGGGGTTATAGGCAAAATCTCTGTGCCTTTCTCTCAATTTAGTTCTAAAATGGTTCTAGACAGGGGACTTCGGAAGATGGCGGCGTAGGAGGACGCTGGGCTCACCGCGCATCCTGCTGATCACTTAGATTCCACCTACACTTCCCTAACTAACCCAGAAAACCACCAGAAGACTAGCAGAACGGAGTCTCCGAGTCTGCGGAGCCCAGTGCAGACGAGAGGCCCACAGAAGAGGGTAGGAAGGGCGGAGAGGCGGTGCAAGCTCCACGGACTGGCGGGAGGGAGCCGGGTGGAGGGGCGGCCTGCCGGCCAAGCAGAGCCCCTGAGTCTGGCTTGCAAAAGCGGAGGGGCCAGACGGAGTGTGTTCCGACAGCAAGCGCAACTTAGCATCTGGGAGGTCATAAGTTAACAGCTCTGCTCAGAAAGCGGGAAGCCTGGAGGACAAAGGGAGGGAGAGCTGCTGAGCCCCCGGACGGCAGAGCTCAGCTTGGCGGGGAACAAAGGCGCTCACCAGTGCCATCTTCCCCGCCCATCCCCCAGCCAAAATCCCAAAGAGAACCAGTTCCTGCCAGGGAACTTGCTCGCTCCACGCAAACACCCAACTCTGTGCTTCTGCGGAGCCAAACCTCCGGCAGCGGATCTGACTCCCTCCCGCTGCCACAGGGCCTCTCCTGAAGTGGATTACCTAAGGAGAAGCGAGTTAAGCCTGCCCCTCCTGCCCCTGTGCACCTTGCCTACCCACCCCAGCTAATACCCCAAATCCCCAGCACCACAAGCCTGGCAGTGTGCAAGTAGCCCAGATGGGCCACGCCACCCCACAGTGAATCCTGCCCCTAGGAGAGGGGAAGAGAAGGCACACACCAGTCTGACTGTGGCCCCAGCGGTGGGCTGGGGGCAGACAACAGGTCTGACTGCGGCCCCGCCTACCAACTCCAGGTATACACCACAGCACAGGGGAAGTGCCTGCAGGTGTGCACCACTCCAGGGACTATCCAAAATGACCAAACGAAGAATTCCCCTCAAAAGAATCTCCAGGAAATAACAACAGCTAATGAACTGATCAAAAAGGATTTAAATAATATAACAAAAAGTGAATTTAGAATAATAGTCATAAAATTAATCGCTGGGCTTGAAAACAGTATAGAGGACAGCAGAGAATCTCTTGCTACAGAGATCAAGGGACTAAGGAACAGTCAGGAGGAGCTGAAAAACACTTTAAACGAAATGCAAAATAAAATGGAAACAACAACGGCTCGGATTGAAGAGGCAGAAGAGAATAGGCGAACTAGAAGATAAAATTATGGAAAAAGAGGAAGCTGAGAAAAAGAGTGATAAAAAAAATCCAGGAGTATGAGGGGAAAATTAGAGAACTAAGTGATACACTAAAAAGAAATAATATACGCATAATTGGTATCCCAGAGGAGGAAGAGAGAGGGAAAGGTGCTGAAGGTGTACTTGAAGGAATAATACCTGAGAACTTCCCTGAACTGGGGAAGGAAAAAGGCATTGAAATCCAAGAGGCACAGAGAACTCCCTTCAGACGTAACTTGAATCGATCTTCTGCACGACATATCATAGTCAAACTGGCAAAATACAAGGGTAAAGAGAAAATTCTGAAAACAGCAAGGGATAAACATGCCCTCACATATAAAGGGAGACCTATAAGACTCGTGACTGATCTCTCTTTTGAAACTTGGCAGGCCAGAAAGGATTGGCACAAGATCTTCAATGTGTTGAACAGAAAAAAATATGCAGCCGAGAATCCTCTATCCAGCAAGTCTGTCATTTAGAATAGAAGGAGAGATAAAGGTCTTCCCAAACAAACAAAAACTGAAGGAATTTGTCACCACTAAACCAGCCTTACAAGAGATCCTAAGGGGGATCCTGTGAGACAAAGTACCAGAGACATCGCTACAAGCATGAAACATACAGACATCACAATGACTCTAAACCCATATCTTTCTATAATAACACTGAATGTAAATGGATTAAATGCACCAACCAAAAGACATAGAGTATCAGAATGGATAAAAAAACAAGTCCCATCTATTTGCTGTCTACAAGAGACTCATTTTAGACCTGAGGACACCTTTAGATTGAGAGTGGGGGGATGGAGAACTATTTATCATGCTACTGGAAGCCAAAAGAAAGCTGGAGTAGCCATACTTATATCAGACAAACTAGACTTTAAATTAAAGGCTGTAACAAGAGATGAAGAAGGGCATTATATAATAATTACAGGGTCTATCCATCAGGAAGAGCTAACAATTATAAATGTCTATGCGCCGAATACCAGAGCCCCCAAATATATAAAACAATTACTCATAAACATAAACAACCTTATTGATAAGAATGTGGTAATTGCAGGGGACTTTAACACTCCACTTACAGAAATGGATAGATCATCTAGACACAGGATCAGTAAAGAAACAAGGGCCCTGAATGATACATTGGATCAGATGGACTTGACAGATATATTTAGAACTCTGCATCCCAAAGCAACAGAATATACTTTCTTCTCGAGTGCACATGGAACATTCTCCAAGATAGATCATATACTGGGTCACAAAACAGCCCTTCATAAGTATACAAGAATTGAAATTATACCATGCATACTTTCAGACCACAATGCTATGAAGCTTGAAATCAACCTAGGAAAAAGTCTGGAAAACCTCCAAAAGCATGGAGGTTAAAGAACACTCTACTAAAGAATGAGTGGGTCAACCAGACAATTAGAGAAGAAATTAAAAAATATATGGAAACAAATGAAAATGAAAATACAACAATCCAAACGCTTTGGGATGCAGCGAAGGCAGTCCTGAGAGGAAAATACATTGCAATCCAGGCCTATCTCAAGAAACAAGAAAAATCCCAAATACAAAATCTAACAGCACACCTAAAGGAAATAGAAGCAGAACAGCAAAGGCAGCCTAAACCCAGCAGAAGAAGAGAAATAATAAAGATCAGAGCAGAAATAAACAATATAGAATCTAAAAAAACTGTAGAGCAGATCAACGAAACCAAGAGTTGGTTTTTTGAAAAAATAAACAAAATTGACAAACCTCTAGTCAGGCTTCTCAAAAAGAAAAGGGAGATGACCCAAATAGATAAAATCATGAATGAAAATGGAATTATTACAACCAATCCCTCAGAGATACAAACAATTATCAGGGAATACTATGAAAAATTATATGTCAACAAATTGGACAACCTGGAAGAAATGGACAAATTCCTAAACACCCACACTCTACCAAAACTCAATCAGGAAGAAACAGAAAGCTTGAACCGACCCATCACCAGCGAAGAAATTGAATCAGTCATCAAAAATCTCCCAACAAATAAGAGTCCAGGACCAGATGGCTTCCCAGGGGAGTTCTACCAGACGTTTAAAGCAGAGATAATACCTATCCTTCTCGAGCTATTCCAAAAAATAGAAAGGGAAGGAAAACTTCCAGACTCATTCTATGAAGCCAGCATTACTTTGATTCCTAAACCAGACAGAGCCCCAGTAAAAAAAGAGAACTACAGGCCAATATCCCTGATGAATATGGATGCAAAAATTCTCAATAAGATACTAGCAAATCGAATTCAACAGCTTATAAAAAGAATTATTCACCATGATCAAGTGGGATTCATTCCTGGGCTGCAGGGCTGGTTCAACATTCGCAAATCAATCAACGTGATACATCACATTAATAAAAGAAAAGATAAGAACCATATGATCCTGTCAATCGATGCAGAAAAGGCCTTTGACAAAATCCAGCAACGTTCTTAATAAAAAACCCTTGAGAAAGTCGGGATAGAAGGAACATACTTAAACATCATAAAAGCCATTTATGAAAAGCCCACAGCTAACATCATCCTCAATGGGGAAAAACTGAGAGCTTTTTCCCTGAGATCAGGAACACGACAGGGATGCCCACTCTCACTGCTGTTGTTTAACATAGTGTTGGAAGTTCTAGCATCAGCAATCAGACAACAAAAGGAAATCAAAGGCATCAAAATTGGCAAAGATGAAGTCAAGCTTTCGCTTTTTGCAGATGACATGATATTTTACATGGAAAATCCGATAGACTCCACCAAAAGTCTGCTAGAACTGATACATGAATTCAGCAAAGTTGCAGGATACAAAATCAAGGTACAGAAATCAGTTGCATTCTTATACACTAACAATGAAGCAACAGAAAGACAAATAAAGAAACTGATCCCATTCACAATTGCACCAAGAAGCATAAAATACCTAGGAATAAATCTAACCAAAGATGTAAAAGATCTGTATGCTGAAAACTATAGAAAGCTTATGAAGGTAATTGAAGAAGATATAAAGAAATGGAAAGACATTCCCTGCTCATGGATTGGAAGAATAAATATTGTCAAAATGTCAGTACTACCCAAAGCTATCTACACATTCAATGCAATCCCAATCAAAATTGCACCAGCATTCTTCTCGAAACTAGAACAAGCAATCCTAAAATTCATATGGAACCACAAAAGGCCCCGAATAGCCAAAGTAATTTTGAAGAAGAAGACCAAAGCAGGAGGCATCACAATCCCAGACTTTAGCCTCTACTACAAAGCTGTCATCATCAAGACAGCATGGTATTGGCACAAAAACAGACACAGAGACCAATGGAATAGAATAGAAACCCCAGAACTAGACCCACAAACGTATGGCCAACTAATCTTTGACAAAGCAAGACAGAACATCCAATGGAAAAAAGACAGTCTCTTTAACAAATGGTGCTGGGAGAACTGGACAGCAACATGCAGAAGGTTGAAACTAGACCACTTTCTCACACCATTCACAAAAAGAAACTCAAAATGGATAAAGGACCTGAATGTGAGACAGGAAACCATCAAAACCCTAGAGGAGAAAGCAGGAAAAGACCTCTCTGACCTCAGCCGCAGCAATTTCTTACTTGACACATCCCCAAAGGCAAGGGAATTAAAAGCAAAAATGAACTACTGGGACCTCATGAAGATAAAAAGCTTCTGCACAGCAAAGGAAACAACCAACAAAACTAAAAGGCAACCAACGGAATGGGAAAAGATATTTGCAAATGACATATCGGACAAAGGGCTAGTATCCAAAATCTATCAAGAGCTCACCAAACTCCACACCCGAAAAACAAATAACCCAGTGAAGAAATGGGCAGAAAACATGAATAGACACTTCTCTAAAGAAGACATCCGGATGGCCAACAGGCACATGAAGAGATGCTCAACGTCGCTCATCATCAGGGAAATACAAATCAAAACCACACTCAGATATCACCTCACACCAGTCAAAGTAGCCAAAATGAACAATTCAGGAGACTATAGATGCTGGAAAGGATGTGGAGAAATGGGAAACCTCTTGCACTGTTGGTGAGAATGCAAACTGGTGCAGCCACTCTGGAAAGCAGTGTGGAGGTTCCTCAGAAAATTACAAATAGACTTACCCTATGACCCAGCAATAGCACTGCTAGGAATTTATCCAAGTGATACAGGAGTACTGATGCATAGGGGCACTTGTACCCCAATGTTTATAGCAGCAGTCTCAACAATAGCCAAACTATGGGAAGAGCCTAAATGTCCATCCACTGATGAATGGATAAAGAAATTGTGGTTTATATACACAATGGAGTACTACAGGGCAATGAGAAAGAACGAAATATGGCCCTTTGTAGCAACGTGGATGGAACTGGAGAGTGTGATGCTAAGTGAAATAAGCCATACAGAGAAAGACAGATACCATATGTTTTCACTCTTATGTGGATCCTGAGAAACTTAACAGAAACCCATGGGGGAGGGGAAGGAAGAAAAAAAGAGGTTAGAGTGGGGGAGAGCCAAAGAATAAGAGACTCTTAAAAACTGAGAACAAACTGAGGGTTGATGGGGGATGGGAGGGAGGGGAGGGTGGGTGATGGGTATTGAGGAGGGCACATTTTGGGATGAGCACTGGGTGTTGTATGGAAACCAATTTGACAACAAATTTCATATATTGAAAAAAAATGGTTCTAGAAAAAAAAGTCTTTAATTCAAAAAAAAAAAAAAAAGAAATTTACACCAAGATAAGGCAAAATGAGTAGGCATACATAATATGCCTAAAGTTCCAGAGGAACTAAGTCATAGAACAGAATTGAAATGAATAACTGACCTCACAGTAACACTTAAACAGAAAACTACAGAACTGGATGTCCTGTAACTCTTGATGTAGGAAACAAGAACAGGAAACATGGAAATCTTTCTGTGCAAAACAAAATTCTCAATAAACTTACATTTTTTTTAACATGACCTGTCCAGTAGTCTGCTGCCTCTGCCCATGTGATTTAGCACTTTGAGTGATTCTCCAGCGCTTTACCATCTGTTATATTTTCCACATTCTAATAATAACTAATATATACATTTGAAGGCCAAATAATGTCTCTGATGGAAAAGAAATTAGTAGTAACTCAAACTAAATACAATGCAGAAACTTGCCTTTGAAATCACTGGTCATTTCTCCAAACTATATTGTATTATAGTTACAGCAATTTAAGGCACTATGTGCTTTCCTGAGTTTACACAGAATAGACAATACTTTTAACTTCTCATAATTATACTTTCTCATGAGGAGAATAATGTTAAAGGCTTATCAAGACTACTCATTGTTCCCGATAACCCTAGTTTCAATAATCTGAGGATTATTTTCAGATGAGTGTACTGTTTTTTTTCCTAAATAAATCTAGAATAAAATAAAAATTATATATCTCATCAGTAGGAGACATTATCTTTGCTAATTTATTGAACAACTTCTTACCTCTTCTTCTGTGCATATTTAAAATACATAGAGATTGTGTTTGTTTGTGTATGGTAGTGAGGTCACTTGTGTATATCTGAGTAGTATATTATTATTTAAAGATAATTTTCAATACCGCAGCACTTCCCATTATTTGTATATGTCAGAATACATTTACCTAAGTCCTTTTATATGGTGTAGAGGGTGTTTTTTTCAGAAAAAATATGAATAATTCTGCAATTAAATATTTGAAATATATTTTTCCTCACCTAGCCAAACATTTTCTTAGGAGACTAATAACAGTAACAGCAACACCAACAGTAACATTAGTACAGCAGGTAACATTTTTCAAGAACTTCCTATGTCACTATGATAAATATGTTGCATGTATAATCTCGTTTGATCTCCACAACAGCTATCATATGCAGGACTAATACTTTTCACCATTTTACAGATAAGGATGTTGAGGTAAAAATAAATGGAATAACTTGGTGGAAGTCCCACAGCTAGAAATTGATGGAACTAGAATTGAACTCTCTTTAACTGACCATAATCTATTCAACAGAGTATTTGTAGACGTAGCATTTGCTGTGACAAAATGTACATTGGATTAAAGCTCTAGGTACCAATTACCACTGCTGACATTTTTATCATCTGTATGTGCTTGTATGTGATAACCGTCTGATGTTTTATGTTCATTTGCATGATTTTTTCCCATAAAGAACATACATTTTCATTATTATCTGGCCGGCTAGATGTTGCTTTGCTGTTTCATCCATTGTTTTATACTTACGGCGTCATGGCATGTCCTAAAGCAATTTTGATTTCAACTTTAGTTGTCCCAGAATTGCAAAAAGAGTTTTATTTCTCACTGTCTGTTGAGATCTAGCTTGGCACCAAGTTTAATAATAGTGATTCTAGACTCTCTGCCACAGGATTTACAAAGTGCCATTCCGGAACTGCTGGCCAGTGAAAGCTGGATCCAGATTTCAGGAATTTCTCTGTTGGAACTCTCCACTCTGAACAAATAGCTCCATTCCAGCTGCGAAGCAGAGAAGGCCATCAAAGCTTTTCCAATCTCTATTGTAAAGCATGCTACGTAATTTGTGGGCTCGGTGCAAAGGGAAAAGGTGAGGCTTCTTGTTCAACATTTATCAAGAATTTCAAGATGGTGACAGCAGAACATTAAAACAGGCACAGGCTCCTCTAAGCTCAGGGCCTTATGTGATGGCTCATGTCACATGTTCACCAAGACTAGGATCTTATATTTTCATGGAGGAAGACTCATTTCAGTGGATTTAAAGCCACTGCATTGCCTGTTTATGTGTGTGGCAACCCGGGAAAACAATGTTCCAGTGTCATTACCAACCCCTACACTGATTCCTTTTACTTTCTAGCCTATTAAACATTTTACCTTAAAAAAATAATAACAAGCAACTGCCATAACTAAGCAGGGATGTCTGCAGCATTCTACCACTAATGCTGATATTGGATTCTAATTTAACATGGTTTTATTACTTTTAATCCTAAGTTGTTGGGTTTTTTTTAAGTCTTTCTTTTTCACAAATGCGTGTTAGATTATTAGTGTTTTTTATTCAATACCTATTTAAATAATCATATGGTTACTGCATATTAGACATATTGATGTCATATACTATATTAATGACTTTAATAACATTAAACTATCTCCGTATTCCTGCTGTGTTAGGAAAATCTATTAATTCTTGAGTGTTCTTGCTGTTGTAGGGAGAAAACTATAAAGGGTATTATCCCTTTTCTCTCCCCCTCCTGGAAAGCAGAAGAGCTCTAGAGCTCTAAGCCGCAGTCATTTTTTTTTTCATTTCCCCCTCTTGTCTCCCCACCACCCCCCAAATTTCTTTTGGGGGGTTGAGTTACAACATCTACAAAACATCTACAAAAACATCTACAAAACATCTACAAAACATCTACAAAACATCTACAAAAGTGTTACTTTGACAGTGGGAATCATCAAAGAGTAAGACCAGAGTGGATCTATGGATAATGCATGAGAAAGGTTGCTATTGGATAAGAACAGGTCAGACCAGTGAACAGAGAAGTAAGTAAAGGTCGGCGATTCCCACCCCACCCCCCACCCCCCAGGATTGTAGTTCTGCTTCCCACACAAGGGCCTTGGAAGACCTAGAAGCAGAGACAGGAGAGGCACATTGCGTTCAATAAGCATCAGGATTTTAAGGGCTGGGGTGGGGTATCCTGAGCTTAAGCTGTGTGTGGCTGAGCATGAGGTGGGTAGGTCTGGGTTGCCAGGAGCATCACCTTTAGATGTCCAGGAAAAACCAGTGTGCTTTCAAAGAGAAAATGCAAGAGAAAAAAGTGGAGACCACTAAGAAGGAAGGATTGTGACCATTCCTGCTCTCAGAACACGTCGTCACTAGACTTTCTATGTGACACCTTGACATTGTTAGGGGCGGGGCGGGGGTTATAATGGCGTGGAACATGAAACCAGCTTTAATTTCGTTTAGAAAAATAAAGAAATGAGATCATTGTTCCTCCTGAGCACTGAATGTCAAAGTCACATCTGTTTTCCTGGCATATAAACTTCCTGTATTATTATCTCAACGTGTTTTTGAATTGTGCTTGCTGGTATTTTATTTAGAGTTTCTGCATCACAGTTCACGGAGAATGGAGTCGTACAGATTGGTGCGTAGAAGATAGCATATGTAGGTATACGTGGTTTGTGTGTATGCGTCTTTCTGTTACCTTGTCTAAGTTTCTATGAGGGCAAGGCTAGGTTCATTCAAGTGTCTGAGTTATTTATCAGAATCTTCTAAGCTTTGAAAAATAGTTAAATTATATGAAAATGATTTTTTCCATAAGCATTTAAAAGAACCGAGGTGGCTCTCAAAAATAAACAAACATTAAAAAAAATTAAATAAAAAATGGAGCTCCTGGGTGGCTCAGTCAGTTAAGCCTCTGACTTCGGCTCAGGTCACGATCTCATGGTTTGTGAGTTCGAGCCCCGCGTCGGGCTCTGTGCTGACAGTTCAGAGCCTGGAGCCTGCTTCAGATTCTGTGTCTCCCCCTGTCTCTACCCCTCCCCCTCTCGTGCTCTCTCTCTCTCAAAAATAAGCAAATGTTAAAAAATAAATAAATAAAAGAACTGGGCTGCAAAGCCACCTGAGCCCAAATTTATTTATTTATTTATTTATTTATTTATTTATTTATTTATGAACTGTCCCTTTCTCCTCTATGGTTATTGTTCGAAAGAGATTTGCTACTATTTATTTTGTTGCTAATCGCTATTTCTAGCAACATACCTATTTTAGTGAAACAGTCATTTTTATGTAACTTTAGGAAGATAATAATAATCTAGAAGCGGTTTGT
The DNA here is from genome assembly GCF_018350195.1 of Panthera tigris. NCBI lineage: Eukaryota > Metazoa > Chordata > Mammalia > Carnivora > Felidae > Panthera > Panthera tigris. The sequence continues at coordinate 129,564,950 of NC_056665.1, forward strand.
CCTAGAGACCCTCTGCGCTCAAGTCCTGGCTCTGCTATTTACCTGGGGCAAGTTTGCCTCCGTTTCCTAATTCAAAACAATAGTAATAATCACGGAATCTGCCCCTTGCAGATTTGATTAGGGCTACACGAGTTGCTATGTGGAAAGCCTTCAGAATCCGTGTCAGAGTTCATAATGACTAAATATTAGAAGCATCCATTTCAGTCCTCACCCTATACTGATGGCTGTGTTCAAAGTGAAGTCTATCTCCTTATTGTTTTTCTACTTTCCAATTAAATTCAGTTCACCCAAACCCTAGATAAACAAGCTACACAGTTATGCTTTGTTGTATTTTTTAAAAGTAAATTAGAAAAAAAAAAAAGATATGGTGGAGTTTTTTTCCTTGTCATTATGGAAAATTAACTCAGTAATTGTCTCACTAAATCACACTAATGATGAAAAGAATTAGGATAGATTTTTTCAAGGTTATGTGAGAATAAATGCCCTTAATAGAAACCTACAATAATATAAAGGGACCTTTTAATTTGTAGATACATTTTACCCTGTTTTGTTTCTTGGAGCTGCATAATGTTACATGAAAGCTACAGAAAATTTTTTCCAAAATATTTTCTAGCCTTGACCTTTAATATACGCAAGGCACAATTCAAAATTTAGGGTATCTTTCCTCAGTTAACTCTGCTATCAGTCCAAAATAAATATTATATCCTCAATTTAAATAGTGGGTCACATAAGTTTAAGTGGCTAAGCTAGGATGTACAGTCAGGTGTACCTGAATCTGAACCCTTACTATTTTCTTTGCACAGGTTTTCAATTAATAAACTTTGATTAAATACTTACTACGTGCCAGTGATTTTGATAGGTATGGTAGACACACACACACACAAACACACACAGATAAATAAAATGTCTGATAATACAGGAACATATTTTAAAAAGTGGGTCACATAAGTTTAAGTGGCTAAGCTAGGATGTACAGTCAGGTGTACCTGAATCTGAACCCTTACTATTTTCTTTGCATAGGTTTTCAATTAATAAACTTTGATTAAATACTTACTACGTGCCAGTGATTTTGATAGGTATGGTAGACACACACACACACAAACACACACAGATAAATAAAATGTCTGATAATACAGGAACATATTTTAAAAAGCGAGAATGATAATGAAGAGAATGTTTAGTATTTCTTGTAGTATACTCACTGTCAAAGTTTACTGAGCAGAGAGCCATAGGAAATTCCATCTATGAACTTCTGTAAATGATTTCTCTGAGGTATAACTTTGGACCATTAAAATCTATCAGTGGCAAAGTTATTTTAAATAAAAGGAATTAGGGGCGCCTGGGTGGCTCAGTCGGTTAAGCGGCCGACTTCGGCTCAGGTCACGATCTCGCGGTTCGTGAGTTCGAGCCCCGCGTCAGGCTCTGTGCTGACCGCTCAGAGCCTGGAGCCTGTTTCGGATTCTGTGTCTCCCTCTCTCTCTGACCCTCCCCCGTTCATGCTCGCTCTCTCTCTGTCTCAAAAATAAATAAACAAACGTTAAAAAAAATTTTTTTTAAAAGCGAGCGGTAATGAAATCCATTGTAATTTTATGATGTGTGTATATACAAATACTTATTTTCCATAAAGAAATCAGGAAAGTCTTCACAGTGGAGCACGTATTTAATGCAAAGGGGTACAAGGTGACTAGGTCACCGACAATCAGCTGGGAGTGCAGTGTGGGAAGGAAAAGAAATGGGATTATAGGCAAGGGCATTAACAACAGGGGAGGCATCTAGATGAAAAGCCCATACAGCTTCTCGACTGCAATTGTACTAAAACGAGGCCAATTCCCCTGTAATTCTTTTTGAAGAAAAGCATTGCAGACAGCACAAGATTGCTTCGATTTTACAACACACCTAACCTCTTTCTATTTTATGAAAAGAAGAAACACAGATAGTGAAACGCCCCTGTTTTTCTGCTCTCTTAGCCCACTCACCCTACCTTCACTCTGGAAGAGCATCCACAGGAAGCTGTTTTCTCACAGTTGAGGAGATGAGAAGTCCTCACTTAGAAATTAATTGCAATATCACCAGCAATTTGAATCAACAGGCATTTCTAGCAAACCAGACCCAGATGAACTTCCATGCCCTGTGTTCTGCATATTATAGACTGATTGTTCATAATAATGATAATATAAGCAATAAAATTTACCTAGACCTTCACTATTTGTAGAGCTTGTGTGTATTTGTGTCTGTGTAAGTGTGTATGTCTCCTTCAATATTGTCCTATTTAGCTCAAATAGTATACTGGAGAAACCAGAAGGTGAAGCTGGAAATCAGATGTTTGCTCTCAGGTGGTCCTAACATCTGCACTTAGAAATCTCTCCTCTGAACATACTAAGGGTTTAGAATCAGATATCAGGACATTGTTTTGTATGTGTTAATTCTATGCGACAATATAAAAGAGTTCAGGAAAACAACAGCTTAATGACTATACGCATTTTGGACACATACTTGATTTTCTCTTCTTATCCTCCCTAGCGTAAAGCTTGGATCATCTAAAACTTAGACTTTATCCTTTTACGTGGATAAGTGCAAGATTTTCTGGGTGCCTCATATTTTCCAATTGTTTATTTTATGAATGGTATGAATCTTCATGGAACTATTGTCTCATCTTTTGCCTTCTTTCCTCCCTCATCTGCTTCTGCACAGAACCTGTTTCACTGCCTTTTGGTTTCTGAACATACCCCTTTTCTCTACTGCCAGGTGCTGGGGACCACAAAAAAGCATAAGTAATAGACGTTGCCCCCAAGAAACTCAATCCAGCAGGAGAAAAGTCTGGCCATTATTTAATCAACAACTACTTACTGGTATTCTTCTATGTGAGATTAACTGCATACCAGAGATGCAAGGAAATATTTACAACTGTCTGATGGATTGAAATTACCCTGATTTCCGTTTTATCCCCCTTTAAATATCATCATTTTCATGATTGGTTTGCAATCGTCCCCCTCTCTCAGAACCTGTCCGGTCAAATAGTGTTTTTAAAATATTTGTCAATTCTATTAGAGTTTTGAAACATTCATCTATTTCCCCGTGGGAAGTATTAGGTAAAGCTGTTCTTTTTCTTTCCGGATTTATTTGCCTTGAGGTCCCGTGAGACAACATTAACTGTGTAATTTCTAGGATCCCCATTTTGAATGTTTGTTGACACTGCACTTGATGGTCTACTTACTTAGCGTCAGGATTTGTGGTTGGTATAGCTCTGTATTTTCAACTGACATAATCGAGAAATTGCTTGCGACATTTTCAACAAGTGTTTTGAAGGTAGAGGTCATCATATCTTATGAGGTTGCACTTGGGGAAATTTCACTACCTAAATGTTCTACCCAAATGCTTTCAGAAAGCTGTTCAGCTCGCCAGCCAGCCGCGGTGCCCCATAATAGGGGGAAGGAAAGAACAAAACTTCTCTGCTGCAGATACAACTACAGCTGTGCATCTCAGTCAATCCATGTCGAACAGAAAGATCTAAAAAAATATTACGTTAAAGGGAATATGGAATTCTCCAGTTAACTTTAAAATGGAGACTTTTGAGGCTGTTGCTGCTTATCTACTGCATTGCAAATCCCCAGCATGTCTCCTAATGGCTTCTGGAAATGTTTTGTAATGAGAAGCAGATTTTGGTAATCCACATTGTGATCAAATTACTTTTGTCAGTGTCTTTCATTTAGCAATTATTAAATATACGAAGCCTAATTTGATCGGTAAAAAATGTTCATTTCCAAGCTGCCATGATTGTCAACTGTCAGCTACTGATATAGAATGACTTGTCGTAGAAACACAATTAGAATCTTAAAATACTAATGGAAGAGTGCATAAATGGAATTCAAGGTGTTTTCAGATCCATTAAATACACTAAAGCTTACTTATAATGTGCCCACACTCAATGCATTTCTATACAATAACTGAAATAACTGAAAATTGGAAAATCCTGACCAATGGCCCAGAAAGTATTATTTTCTGCATTTAGAAATTTTCTCTCTTCTTCACTCATTGCTTTACAAAAGGCTGCTATAAATTAATCTGTTTCCAACCATTTCATGGCTTTCTGTACAGGGGAAAAAATATGTTAACAGAACCAAGCCGGCAATAAAATTTAGTCTGCTAGAAATGGGAAGCAGTAAGACAAAACCCACAATATACGGACACTTTTACCTCTATCAGTCTTGGGGCTAAGGGGCTCTGTCTTGCATTTCTGCTGAAACCACAAAGATGGGAAAATATTAATGATCACTGTCCCTCACATTCTGAAGAGAGGTGATGTCTTCTTCGTGACTGACTTAAAAGACAGCAGAGCCCATTCCATGACTTTCAGTCTTCATCAATGAACTCTAGACCACAAAAAGAGAAAAGTGGAAATTTAAAAGCTATCCAATAAGCAAAGTCAACAAAGTAATGATTTAAATAGACCTAAAGTTGCACCTTCCTTCTCACTTCTGTTTGGGGGAAAAGAGAAGGAAGTGTCTTAAATTCTTTAAGGAATATATTTATACAGATTCTTCTTATAGATGTTTTGAAGGGGATGCTTGCAACGGGACGGTAACGAAGTAGAAGATGAAACGAAATTTCCTTTCAACTCAAAAGAGAGAATCCAGCTTTTGTGTTATTCAAGGAGAACACAACTGGCTCTCCAACTAGCTGACCCTCATTACCTTGACATCGCAATTATACATACAGAAAATCCGTCCATGATACAGTATCCTCAACAATAGGTCAACTTTATGAAGTTCTTAAAAACACTGAAGTACACCTAGCAACTAAATCCTCACCCAAACGAAGTAAAACAAGGATGTAGTTGTTTTTTTTTCAAGATTTGATTTTAATTGGACTATAAATTTAGTCGAAGATACATAATTTGTTTTCATTGTCCGATATCATCCTTATACCTTAACATGTTTGTTATAATGGAATAAAATTTCATAGAAAATCAAGGAAATTATATTTCTAATTTAAGGGGGAAAATCTTTATTATTGTACTCCTTTCCAGTGATATTATTGCATACATGAGTATGCATGTGATGAAACCTGAGAATCTAGGTAGACTCATCAACTTTAATAATTTCCCATCATAGAAACTGAATCTATAACAGGGTAAGTTATAAAGAATGAAAGAAAAATGTAAGGATTGTTAAAATTTTCACTCTAAAAGAAACCACATTTACAAAGTGGTACTCTTTCAAAGGATAAGCATTACTGCCCTTAGAGGAACTTCCCTCGTTAACTCATCCAAGAGAGAAATATGTCAGGATGCAACCTTAGAAATTCCAAACGAGTGATGACATAATACATGGCCGGCCACCTCTCAGAAATGTTGTTAGTGAGAGACCGTAGTTCTGTCTATGAGAAGGCTCTCTTGCTGGTTGCTAAATATCCTGCTGGCTGTCTTTTCATACCTCTAGCACTTTAAGACTATTTCCAAAAATTACGCTGCTAAATGCTTCTTCCATATTACTATGGATGTTTTTTAAAGAAAAATGCTTAAGGTTTTTTGGGGGTTGTTTTGGTTTTGGTTTTGTTGTTGTTTTGTTTGTTTTGTTTTTTGTTTTTTTCTCCCATCCTAATGAGTAATGAATAGAAGTGTGAACAGTACATTTCTGAATCATCCACCGAGGAACTTGAAGGCAGTAAAATCTTTTCTTCCTTCTTATTCTTTTTTTTTACTTAATGCTTATTTATTTTGAGAGAGAGAGAAAGAGAAAGTGCACGCATGGGGGAGGGGCAGAGAGAGAGAGAGAGAGAGAGAGAGAGAGAATCCCAAGCAGGCTCCGTGCCGCAAACACCAAGCACACAGCCCAGCATAAGGGTCTATCTCATAAACCATGAGATCATGACCTGAGCTGAAATCAAGTCAGAAGCTTAACTGACTGAGCCACCCAGGCATCCTTTTCTCTACTTTTAAACTTACCAATATCTCTGCACTCAATTGAAACCAATTTATCACAAAGGTACCACCTGAGATTTTTTTTTTCTTCCTTAAAGTTTCCTTTCCCCTGATTCTCTTTGAACTTGACTATGTGATTCTTCCTCAGATTCACAGGGCATAGATGGATCAAAGCTAACAAACACCCCCTGAATTCCTTCTGTCAAGAGTGCAATCGAAAACATAAGACCCTCTCCTTCTTCCGCTCCTGAAGAGATTGAAAATCCTCTGTATAGTCCTGTCAGGTGGTACTCAGAAAACATAATCAAAACTTTTCATTCTTCATTCTACAGTTTTTGTGGGTTTGTTTGTTTGTTTGTTTTTGGTTCCCCCCTCCCACCCTACCCACCCTAGGAGTCAGGAACTTAGAGTGTGCATTATAAAGGAAAAATGTGAACAGCAATAAATATGGGAAAGCTAAAGAATCATCTTGGAAATTATTTTCGGTAAATGTGATACTGAAATTGTCATTTTAGAAGGTTGGCCTCTAATCTGCTACAGAAAGTTAAGTCAGAAAGCCAAGAGATCAGTATCTGCCAGGCCTTCTGTATGAATATAAAGATGAACACTGGAAGAACAGAAATCTCTGGGTGCAAACTCACTGGATATGGGGGCACCTGGGTGGCTCAGTCATCTGGGCATCCAACTTCGGCTCAGGTCATAATCTCATGATTTGTGGTCTTGAGCCCTGTGTCGGGCTCTGTGCTGACAGCTCAGTGCCTGGATCCTGCTTCGTATTCCGTGTCTCCCTCTCTCTCTGCCCCTTCTCTGCTCATGCTCTAAATATATATATATATATATATATATATATATATATATATTTTTTTTTTTTTTTTTTTTTAATCTTGGATCTATATCTACATTTCATTGGCCGTGTAAGTGACTTTTAGTTTCCTCACCCATCCATTGTGCATAATTGTCTACCCTGATTGTTTTAAGGAGAAATGAATATGCTGCTGAGTGCATGTAAGTCTTCTGGGAAGGTAATTGTACAATGTGGAAACACAGAATCTTGGGGATGATATCAGTATTAATAGCAGTAATAGTAGTAGTAGAAAAAGAAGTAGGGGAAGTAGGATAAAATATACGAAACGTCTGGGACCTCCTTCCAATAAATCTAATGTCTCTCATGAGGCTTGACCGATCTCCTTTCTCCTCAGCCCTAACACTTAAGTAGCAATCTGTGATCCTCTGTATTCACAATCACATCTGGTACTGGACCGGCAGGGCTACATAGTTCATAATCTGAGGCCCCATGGAGTGGATATGTAGGGCATGTTCTGTGACTAAAGCAACTTTCTACAATCTGCTGTGGGACAAATAAAGTGAAACGTGGTGTTTGTATTCCTTGGTAATGAGCGTGGCCTGAGTAGTTCTCTGAGAAAAGCCCTGGAATATCTCCATCCACAGGGTAACTGCTGCCTTTTAAAAACAGCCTCAGGTAATAGCAACCATCTGGTTAGGGCTCTAATCCAGGGAAAGGGCCAGCAGCATTGAGGTCCTAGGAAGAGAAGTTCAGCCAGACAGACATGTAAATAAGAGAGCTCAACAGAAGATAGGGCACTTGAATTGCTCTTCCTTGGGAAGAAACTGGTAGGTCCTAATAAAAGATAAAAGTGAAAGAAAATGTAAAACTTATTTGGAAAGACTTAAAATTGGTTAGTAAACTCTACACTTTAAAAATATTTTTTTTAAGTTTATTTATTTTTGAGAGAGACAGAGACAGAGACAGAGACAGAGACAGAGACAGAGACAGAGTGTGAGCAGGGGAGGGGCAGAGAGAGATGGAGACACAGAATCCGAGGCAGGCTCCACACTCCAAGCCATCAGCAAGGAGCCCGATGCGGGGCATGAACCCACGAACTGTGAGATCATAATGTGAGCTGAAGTCGGACGCTTAATCGCCTGAGCCACCCAGATTCCCCATTAAAATAATTTTTAATTTAAAAATTTAATAAGTATTGAGTCATTTTACCTTTTTATTTATGATTTTTTTTTGAACACATGCTATCATTGGGTATGTGTGAGCACGGGTGTACCTTTTATGGAACAACCCATAACTCATCCCTTAGCCGATCTGGATGTTCTTGAGTTCACCTTCAAATGACTGTTAATACCACCAGTGATATTGGCAATTGGTTCAGAAAAACTAAGGCGAAGACTCAAACACTACCAAATTCTTATACTTTCAAAAATGCACTTAATAAAAAAAGTGGGCCAGGACATCCAACTGTGTACCTTGGAGTATATGTTTGTATAAGTATACATTCCTAAGGAGAAACAGAGTTTAAAAATACAACATTCCAAAGGGGGGCCAATAAGCCTTTTAAATGTTTAGTTTTGAGAAAGAGTGAGAGTGTGCCAGTGGGGAAGGGGCGGAGGGAGGGGGACAGCTTCGGAAGCTGGATGTCCGCTGACAACAGAGAGGCTGACTGGGGTGGCTAGAACTCATGAACTCACAAACCGGAACCATGAGATCATGACCTGAGCTGAAGTCCGACGCTTAACCGACTGAGCCACCCAGGTGTCCCAAAACTGTGCTAATAAGCCTTTTAAAATGACCCTGGCCAGCTGGAGCTGTCTAAGGTATTCACCAACATTTCTTAAAAATTTTCGTGAAAGAGGAATGGCAAGATTTAGGGGGTAGCATGTTGATCTGCACAAATCCCATTGCCAAGAAAAGAATCATCTTAAAATTTCAGATTTGCAAAACTATGAATGAGTTTTTAATGAAGGTCACTGAAGCTATTTATCTTGTCTCTATTTTTCTCTTGAAGAAACTCTTCCGTGTAATTATCGATTCACTCATTTTTTTTAACAAATATGTGAGGGGGCATCTAGGTGGCTCAGTCAATTAAGCATCTGACCTCGGCTCGGGTCATGATCTCACAGTTCACGCGTTCTAGCCCCGTGTCAGGCTCTGTGCTGACAGCTTGGAGCCTGGAGCCTGCTCTGAATTCTGTGTCCCTCTCTCTGCCCCTTCCTCTCTCACACTGTCTCTCTTTCTCTCTCTCTCTCAAAAATAAAAATGAACGTGAAAAAAATTTAACAAATATGTTCGTCATCTACCTGTGCCAAGCATCTTCGACTTGCTGCTGTTCAGAAGTGAATGAGAAAGACAATGCCGACGCCCTTTTAGTCTTTATATTCTAGCGAGAGTAACCCAACAATAAACAAAAGAAAGAATTCTGTGTAGTAACAGATGCTGTGTAGGAAGATGAGGAGCGTAAGCAGGCAGAGCTTAACAATGAGGCGAGGCCCATGTTGGGTAGGGTGGCCAGGAATGGCGTCTCTGAGAAGAGAATATTCCATGAGAATGCCCAAGTAGGTATTATTGTAACTGAGTGTTTGAAATTATTTTATTAGTTATAATAGTGTATATCTCATTTGATGCTTACTGACATCCTGTAAGATTAAAAGTCCACATGATTATTGTAATTTTAATGATGAGGAAACCGAGACTCAGAAAAGTAAATGACTCCGTTTCCACCCAGCAATTATTTATAATGTGCTGAGAACTGTCGTCAATGACCAGGACATAAGTAACAAATAGCTAAGCTTGCTTTTTTGTGTGTGAAGCTCATAGTCTAGCAGACAAAAGAGACACAGATACAAATAGCTCTGAGAATACGGTGTCGTTAGGAGTGATGCGCGCAGTGCTGGAGAACACAGAAGAGGGAAGGATTCACATTCCCCGAGGGTCTGGAAGGGACACGTGCCTGCACACAGCACTGATATAGATAGCATACCAAATGGAACCGAAATGAAGCGGAAGGAAGGGAAGAGAAGAAAACGTAGAGTTAATTGAGTGTTTAACCATATGCCGCGCATTGTGCTCATTAGCTCTTTGAAACCCTGTAGGTAGGAATTAATATCCCCATTTTATAGATTAGGAAATGGAGCCTGAGAAAAGTTAACAAGCTTGCTCACGGTAACAAAGTTAGTAAGAAGTAGGCGTTTGGATTTTTTCTCCCATCCTTCTGGCTTCTTGAGTTTGTTGCAGGTTCTCCCATATCTCACTGGGCTGTGACTGAGAGAAAGCATCACAGGGAAAAGACAAAAAAAAAAAAAAAGATGTGTGGGGGTGGGATTAGACTAGGTCAGCACCAAGGACACTGCCGGATCCGAGCTTCTGTGGCTTTGACTGATTAATGTCCTAGGATCTGTTCTCAAGAGCACAGCTATTTTTCTAAAGAGGAAGAAAGAAGGCATGAACCATGAAGGCATAACATCATGACTTCTGTTAGAATGTTACTTTTTATCTAATTGTTTGCAGTCACATATTTTTACAGAAAAATATGCCAGGTATCATGCTCTGGTCTCTTAAGTTTTCCCTCCACATTTTCAATATTGGGGAAAGTAAACAAGTTATTTTATTAAAAGAGTAAGTTTACATGATATAGAGCTTGGCTCTATACAAAATACAAAACAAAGGTTGGATATAAAATAAATGGGCCCTGTGGTTTCTATATGGAAAAATGCAGGTGTGATAGCCAAAAGGAGAAATTTTAGGCATTGAATATAACTCCAAGTAAATCCTACATGTAAGATTCTATATGAGTAAGCACTATCTCCCTGAAGCAAGGTATTATGGTTGCTGAAAACGCAAGTTGTGCAATCTGAACATCTATATTATTTGTGTCTGTATAATGGTTTCATCATTCATAATTGTATGAACTTGCAAAACATAAATTCTTTGGACCTTGGAGTATAGTAGTTAATAAAACAGAGTTCGGGTCCACACAGATCTGAGTTGTTGTTCCACATCTCCTATTTGATAGCTGTATATATATCTATCTGTGCAAGTAATGTCCCTTTTCCGTGCCTCAGTTTCTTCATCTGTAATACAGGATCATTAGAGTGCCTGTTTCACAGTTTGATGAACAAAATACGTGTTAAACACTAAGAAAAGTGTGAGGTACATAATCACTAAATGTCTGCTGGGACAACATATAAATGGCATGTCCCTTTTTATAAGAAGGCCACAGAGGCCTCCAAGAGAAAGCACAGCTCACTATTAGAATTATGCCTAAATACATGTAAAATTAATGTATCAGATATTCTCAGAAAGACAAGACAAAGAAATAGAGGGATGGGAGGAAGGGAAGGAGGGAGAAAGGAAAAAAGAAAAATGTAGAACAAGAGCCGAGAAGAAATTTTGTTATCACTGTAATAGGTCTGGGAATATCACTGTAGATGATTTTGATTACAATAAATATTAGCAAACACCACTTCTATATGTTTTCAGTATGGGGCACTTAAGACAGAAATAACTGTGTTCAAGACTAGGAAAGATATGGGACACCTGGGTGGCTCAGTTGGTTGAGCGTCTAACTTCGGCTCAGGTCATGATCTCACAGTTTGTGGGTTCGAGCCCTGCATCAGTCTCTGTGCTGACAGCTTGCAGACTGGATCCTGCTTCAGATTCTGTGTCTCCTTCCCTCTCTGCCCCTCCCCCGCTCACGCTTTGTCTCACTCTGTTTCTCAAAAATAAATAAATGTAAAAAAAAAAAGGACTAGGAAAGATGCAAAAATATTGTGAAAAATAGCAGCTTTCTCCTGAAATTCCATGTCTCTCTTAAAATCTCACATTCCCAGGGCACCTGGGTGGCTCAGTCAGTTGAGCGTCCAAGTTCAGCTCAGATCACGCTCTCACAGTTCATGAGTTCGAGCCCTGTGTTGGGCTCTGTGCTGACAGCTCAGAGCCTGGAGCCCATTTCAGATGCTGTCTCCCTCTCTCTCTCTCTCTCTCTCTCTCTCTCTCTGCCCCTTCCCCCCGCCCCCCATCAAGCTCTGTCTCTCTCTCCTTCAAAAATAAATAGAAAATATATATATATTTTAAATTTCACATTCCCTCCCTTTTGAGGATGCTATTATTGCTTTGGAAAAAATATGTCTGATAGTTTCTTTGCTCAAATGGGTGATCACTGGAAGCTATGTAGCCTAACTCAAGTGAAGTAATTTTCCTTTCTGTTGTGAATTCCAACTTAGTAAAATGAGCTGTCTAAGGCACTGCTAATGCAGTAAGGTATGTGTCTAATGATGCCACTGAGACCAACCTGGATGTAGTTAATTTTAGCAAATATACCGGGCTAATCATAAGCATTCTAGAACTTAGTGATTATGAGATCGACAAGTGGTTTCAAAATTTCACTGAGCAGAGCCATCTCTTGGTGACAGCTCTGGAATGTAGAGATGTCAGAGAATTTTACCAAGGAGAAGCCATTCTTAGAGAAACACTAACTGAATGCACAGAATCCACCTTGCATCTTATTAGAAATCTGTTTAGATTCACAGGGAAAAAATGGGCAAAACAGTGATGCAATGCTATAAGCCATACTTGCAAATATATTGTGAAGACAAACAACCACTCCCTTGATGTTAAGAAACCAGTGTCACTTTATGTCAGAGGCAAGAGAAATTAACCTTCTCTGAGGAAGGTTTCTCTTCTTAGAAGCCACCAGGTCCACGGTCGTCTTCATTGCACCCATTTAAAATGAAGCTGGCCGTATATGTAAGAAACGGGTAACGGACTCTGGAGGCATATAGAGCGAGCTGGAGTTATTCAAGATGGGAACTGTGGACTGTTCGTTGTGTCCACTTTCCAGCGTTTGCTTCTGCCCAAGATGGGATTGGGGTGAGACACTATGATACTATGATAAGACATTGGCATGGAAATATATAAATGTGAAATATATAAATGTGACTTCTACGAGGGTGTGGTTGGAAGTGGGACAATTTGCAGGGGAAGTCATGATTTAGGCAACCATTAAAATTAGGATGGGCTTGGGGCGCCTGGGTGGCGCAGTCGGTTGAGCGTCCGACTTCAGCCAGGTCACGATCTCGCGGTCCGTGAGTTCGAGCCCCGCGTCGGGCTCTGGGCTGATGGCTCGGAACCTGGAGCCTGTTTCCGATTCTGTGTCTCCCTCTCTCTCTGCCCCTCCCCCGTTCATGCTCTGTCTCTCTGTGTCCCAAAAATAAAAATAAAAATAAAAAAATTAGGATGGACAGGGTTAGCATGGGCAGAGAAGAGGATATTTGGAGCAGCAGAACCAAACATATGGAAAAGAACTTGGGAGAGAGTGAGAAGGCTGGTTTGTGAAGCGTGGTCATGGCATGTGAGGGAAGGTACAGGAAAACAGCTTGTGGGGAGACGTGCCTCCCACACAACGTCTGGAGTACAATTCTAGTTGGCCAATTGATTATATGACTTTGATTCTGGGCGATGTTTGTGAGCCACTTTCGCTATAATTGCCATAATATTTCTCTGTACGAGTGTTGCTAACCTTTCTCAGACAAATGGAAGGTATGATTAGTTAAAATGTCCCACGAACAATTTGAACAGGTGCTCAGCCTACAGGACGTGAGTACATGTTTTCCTTTTCAATAACCACCCCTCCTGCTTTTTTTTTTCCTTTTTAAAGTAAAATAATTAGAGCATACATGGTGCTTGTATTTTACAATCTTAAAATTAGTGAGACCAAATGAATCATATTAGAAACATTATACTAAAATGCAGTATACATTTTAGCTTAAGGAAATAGTCAAGAGTTTTTACACTCGTCATTAGCTATTGATATAATATTAAGTGATTTCTGATCTGTAACATAAAGAAGATAAACCATCAGGTTTTTAAAATGAGGAAGGCCAAGGTGCCTGTGTGGCTCAGCCGGGGAAGCATCTGACTCTGTTGCAGCTCAGGTCATGATATCACGGTTGTGGGTTCGAGCCCCCAGTCGGGCTCTGCACTGACAGTGTGGAGGCTGCTTGAGATTCTCTCTCTCTCTGCCCCACCCCCACTCACACCGTCTCTGTTTCTCTCAAAATAAATAAATAAAAATTTAATAAAACAAAATGGGGAAGGTCTAGCCTTTCTGCTTAGTCTCCTTTATAATTTGGAGGAGTTCTAATTGCAAAGGGACTCCCACCAATCTTTAAAGCGACAGGAAAGAAGATGGGGGCAGAAGTTTGGAAACCCATAGGGAGACATGGGGTGAAAGCAAATAGTAAATTGCCCTATTCTAGGTGGAAATATGGCAGCAGAGGTGAGGTGAGGAGTTCACCATGACCACGTGCCCCCCCCCTTCCAGAAGGTGAGATTTCGTGCTGTAATACGATTCTGCTGAGGTCCTGCACTGATGCCATTCCATATTTTGTTCTTCTCACCCTCACTCTAGACAAAGAGAGGGTGCTCTCTGAGAAATAACACGATTATTTAAGAAATGACGGCCCAACTTCTGTAATAAGATCCCTGACTCTTTCCCACGCTTAACAAAGAAATATTTATCCTAACTTTGGGTTGGGGAGTGGGACACAGAGAATAACTAATTCGTAAAGACTCAACATTGTGGGAATGCTCTTTTTATTTATTTTTACTTTTTAATTTTTTAACGTTTACTTACTTTTGAGAGACAGAGAGCAACAGAGCATGAGCGGGGGAGCGACAGAGAGAGAGGGAGACACAGAATCCGAAACAGGCTCCAGGCTCTGAGCGGTCAGCGCAGAGCCCAGTACGGGGCTTGAACTCAGGAACCATGACATCATGACCTGTGCCGAAGTTAGACGCTTAACTGACTGAGCCACTCAGGCACTCCTTATTATTTTATTTTAAAGTTACACTGCAGTGCTCCTCAGCCTGGTGTGCCTTTGCCCCCCAGGAGATATGCGGCAATGTCTGTGCTTTTGGTCATCACACCTGGGAAATGAGTATTGGTGTCTCATACATAGGGGCCAGGGATACTGCTAAATCTCCTGCAATGCACAGGATGCTAACTGTCAACAGCGTGGAGGCTGAAACGCCCCGAGTTTTAGTGAAGAAATTCTCTAGAGGTCAAGACATTTGGACTCAGTGATAGCACTACAGTGTGCCCTTGCTGCCTGTCATTCTTGGCTAGATGATTGTGCCTCTCGTTATCGAAGTCTCTGCAAAAGGACTATGTCGCAAGTGCTCCCTCAACAAATTGAGGTGTCAGGCAGTTACCAAAAGTAGGAATCGACTTTGACATACTTTGCAGGACCGTGACCGATTTTGTTTGTCACATTACCATTGGATATGAAAGTCTAATATGGCATTTGCATTTGTGCAATGTGTCACTTGAAGAAATGGTGCCCGGATTTTGGTGACATCCGGTCCAAAGGCCAGCAGGATGTCCCTCCTAGATGTGATGTTCCATCCGTAACGGAGCGCGAGGTGGAAGAGGTCCAAGGGAAACTGGAGGTTCTGCCTTGGCCGGATAACTTGGTGTAACAATTGGGCGATGCTTTTCAAATTGGAAATTGCCTGCACAGTTTCTTCTTTCCTTTAATTGTGACAAGCTTCCTCCCCTCTCTGTGCCATATTATGATTTTTTGTACGATGCGGTCTACCCATTATTCCACTGCGTGTGTTTGCTTCATAATGAGACTCTACCGCATCGAAAAACGACACGTGTGGAAAAGATTCGTAATAAATAAAACACCGTACATACTAACAACAGAAAAGCTCCTTTCCCAATGGCATTGGTATAGACTGGTTGATGGAGATGCTTCGGGATAAATCATTACAAGGAAGCATAGGCACATCCACACAGGGGTTAGCGGAGGATAACGATACATTTACTGCCACACATGCCTTCCTGAAACAATGAGGCAGCGATGAGCAGTGGGAAAGCTGGGTCCTTGATTTATTAAAAACATCTGCCTCAGAAAGACAAAACTAGGGGAATTTCAAGTCATCATGACAAACTGTTTTTGCCTGGTTTGTGAAAGTAGGGTCTTTCTGAAGTAGGTTGTTTATGCATTTTAATACCCGCAAGAGTGGCAGTATCTTTGTGGTAGTCTCTCTCTCCATAGAGACAGATACAGATAGAGACATCGGTACCCGTATAGATACCCTTGCTTCTGTCAGATGTGTCTCTGCACCTTCATAGCAGAGATGTGACAGTGACACCTGCTCGCCGTTCTTTTCCTAATTGTGTTTTACAAGAAAACGGGCTCTTCTTAATGCTAAGCTCTGAAAATGTCTTAAAGTAGGATTAGGTGTCTTTTTCAGCCAAGGCCACTTAAAAAGCCTTAGTGGTAAAATACACAGGTTTTCCCACGGGAGGGGGGCAGGGGGTAGAGGTCCTGACAGCAATCGGCTTGACGTCCTTTTCCTGAATTTGGAGACAAGTAGACATTGCTGTTGTTGAGGACAATGAGACCCCTGTTGAAATTATATTTTCACATGTTAGCCCCTCGCTGTAACCTTGAGGAGAATGGAGTGTGTCGGTGAGTGACGCTTCCTGTTGTCCTGGGTGGCCTCATCCTCTCTCTGGGGACTGTTTAGCCATAAGCGTGAAAGGCTGGTGAGAAAGATAATTGGCCTCAAATCCATAGGTGTATTTTTGTTATTTTTTTTTAATTTGACTAGATCCAGTTTTTACCTCAAGAACCCTCCAGGATGAATTCTGGATCCTTTTATAATGAAACATTTTAAATTAAAGGGGCTAGTATATTTAGCGCATATACACGGCTAGCTCTGCACTAAGCAGTGTAGATTATGCTCTGGTTTCTCAAAGTCAGCACTATCGATATTTGGGGTGAGTAATTCTTTGTTGAGTGGGGGTGGGGGAAGGTGTTTTGTTCACTGGCAGGTGTTTCAAAGCATCACCGGACTCGACCCTACAAATGCCAGTAGCACCTCTTCCCACAGTGACAAAAAAAAAATTGCTAGATGTTGATGATGCTCATCAGGGACACATTCTGAGAACTGTGCATTAAGATGATTAAGATGTACATAGATGAAAAGAATAGGTTGCATGGAAAAAGAGGTCCGTGTCTGTGCATAGTTAGACCTGAGATAAAAGAGATGAATGCTTTTAAATGTATATTCATAATATAATATAATTAACATAATATAAATAGTACTGATATAACATATTAATATGTTATATAATTATATGTTACATATATATACATATAATATGTGTTATATATATATGTACATTTGTCATTGATGTTTATATTGAATACTCCAATATAATACAGCTTATTGCCGAAATATATATTGTTAGCATGAACATTGCCTACAGGACACATGCAATTTAGGTTCTGTGAAAACTAGCAAGAACCCGGAATATTATAGGAATTCAATAAAGTTTGACTCATAAAATTAATTATCTAAAGTTTCAAGGACACGTTCTTTCCCCTCTGATTTAAATTATAGCTTGCTTTCTACATGCTTCCGTGGGAGTATTTTCATTAACGACCCCTTGAATTGTCTGTGTTCCTTTTATATGGTAGATAGGCGTACCCCCTCTTCTGTCTTAAACTGCATTTGACAACTCAAATAGCAAAGAACCTACGTCTGCAATTCTGCTTCAAGCTGACCACTACTGGGCAGCAGACGAACTTTGCTTCAGAATTTGGCGGATGGTCTTTTGCCTTCTTGGAATTCTCCTTCTCTTGGTAGTTGTAGATACATTATGGACCCTGGATCGCTTGCCTTATGGCCCTACCTCCGCCGGAAAACCGTTGAAGTAGTCTGCTCCACGTAAGTCCGCTCCAAGGAGAGTTGTCAAAAACGATCACACTCACGTGACATGAAATATTGATAAAAGATTCCTCCGTTTTAGAGGATATTTCCAATTTAAGTCTGCTAGTAAGTTTGTGTAACTTTGTGTAGTGACAGAAGATAACTAGACTGATTGGGGTGATCACACCAGAAATTAATAATGCTGTACGTGAATTATACTGCAAATTTTTTAAAGAATAAAAAATTAAATAAAAACAGTACACTGTGGCAGCACCCTGCACAGGACTCTCCTTTGTGGTTTCTGGTTAGTGCTCTGTTTCTTATGATATCAGATATTGACACATCTGTCCCCCAGTAACCAATTGACACCTGCCCCGTGCCCCGTATATGGGATTACGGCCCTTTTTCTTAAATATCCTGTCCTAGCTATGTTCTGTGAAATGACTCATGGGTCTCTTCATTGACCACAAGCCCCAAACACAATTCTTGTGTTATAACCCCTCGTCTTTATAAAATGTAAACATTTCTCAGGCAGGTTCCTGACAGGCTATTCCTCTCTATTAATGGAGTGGCCACAGGCCCTATTTTTGTTTTGTTTTGTTTTGCTTTCTTTGTTTCCTAGTTTTTTTTGTCCTTATGGATACCTTTAAGCCATTTATATCCTGTTTATTGACCTTTGTTTCCTAGAATGGGTTCTATAAGACAAAATGACAGCTCCTGAAGGCGCCTGGGGGCCTCAGTCTGTTAAGTGTCTGACTCTTAATTTTGGCTCAGGTCATGATCTTAAGGTTTGTGAGATTAAGTCCCGCATCAGGCTCTGCTGCAGAGCCTACTTGGGATTCTCTCTCTCCTTCTCTCTCTGCCCCTCCCTGACTCAGGAGCACGCATGTACTCTCTCTCTCAAGATAAATAAACTTTTTTGTTTAATGACAGCTCATCACAAAAGCAATGTCCTATTCACTAATACAGGATTTAGTTTTAACCCTGGATCATACTCTGCTTTGCATTGTTACTCACAGTTTTGGGTGTGAGTCTTCTCTTTCCAAAAGGATTGTTGATTGGTCTTAATCAAGGGCTCTATCTTATACATATCTTTTATAGCATCTTGCACCCTGTAGTTAAGTATTCAGTAAACATTTAGCCAAGCCCTTAACGCAGCTGTCAGCTATATTTGCATAAAACCCAGTTCTTAATTTAAATGAGTCAGGTACTTTAAAAACTTAAAAATTAAAAAATAAAAAAAGGGTGGGGGGGGGCGCCTTGGTGGCTCAGTCAGTTGAGCCTCAGACTTCAGCTCAGGTCATGATCTCACAGGTTGTGAGTTCGAGTCCCAAATCAGGCTCTGTGCTGACAGCTCAGAGCCTGGAGCCTGCTACTGATTCTGTGTGTGTGTGTCTCTCTTTCTTCCCTTCCCCCACTCACACTCTGTCTCTCTCTCTCCTTCAAAAATAAATAAACATTAAAAAAAAATTTAATGAGTCAGGTACTGATAATCATCAAACGAGGGAAGAATTTTTGGATCAGAACTTATTTCTGAATACCATGAAATCACAAAATTGATTCTATTTGAATAATTGGCCCTGGATGCTTATATTCTATTTTTCTCTGTTGTGTTAGTGCTTACATATTTCATATAGGATAGAGCTTTTAATGATTTTTAATTTCTTAGTAGTTAACTTTGCCATCCAGATTGCACCCTTCCTTATGTTTTAATATCACTTGCTTGGATGTGTGGGTGTGCGTGGGCCAGCACGTTTTCTGAGGTCAATGAAAAATAAAAAGGAAGTGAAAGGGGAGGGAAGCTCAGAAAACATGGAAGGTTCCAGGAGTGTCCAGACTATAAAGCAGAGCCTGAAAACATTTGTGTCATGGAGACTCAGGCTCAGAATAAATGCGATAATTTTCCACCTAGGATTTACTGGCTTTCAGAACCTTGGGGAACTTTATTTTTCAGGCAGTGAATTATCAGACCAAGGATGATTATCAGATTTATAACAAATATTATTCCACACAAACATTAGGAATTGAAGTGGAACATCATCTTGTGCTGGCTTTCTGCTGATTTGGAATGAGAATGATAATGAAGAGAATGTTTAGTATTTCTTATAGTATACTCACTGTCAAAGTTTACTGAGCAGAGAGCCATAGGAAATTCCATCTATGAACTTCTGTAAATGATTTCTCTGAGGTATAACTTTGGATCATTAAAATCTATCAGTGGCAAAGTTATTTTAAATAAAAGGAATTAGGGGCACCTGGGTGGCTCAGTGGGTTAAGCATCCCACTTCGGCTCAGGTCATGATCTCGCGGTTCGTGAGTTCAAACCCCGCATCAGGCTCTGTGCTGACAGCTCAGAGCCTGGAGCCTGTTTCAGATTCTGTGTCTCCCTCTCTCTGTGACCCTCCCCCGTTCATGCTCTGTCTCTCTCTGTCTCAAAAATAAATAAATGTTAAAAAAAATTTGAAAAAAAGGAATTAATATAAGAACTAGTGTGGTCTATACAGTTTAAAGACCATTGGTGTAAGAGTATTTCTTTTCCTTACTGATGAGTGATCTCATTGGTCTGAATCTGCACCTGAATCCTGGGAGAGTCCTAATACAGGTCCTAACAAAAATCACTGTTTTTCTGTAACAGTCAGTGACAACGTCTGTGGCCATGCAAGGCAAACTATGTGTACTGGTAATGTGCATTCACTGATGACTTTGTTTTTTAATCAGGAAGTGATCTCGGTGGACAAAAAAGGCTTTGTCAATTTCTATAGCCCCTAGGCTGCAGTAGTCACTCTAGCAAAATAAGCAAGAGACCAAGCAAAGAGCTCGCAGGATCCATGAGCTGGGTGCTAAATGCAACTGGGCCCCTGGGTTTTGGTGAAGAAAATCCTCTCTCAGGCACAGTCTGCCAGACAGAAGCTCTTTTGACACGGTCCTTTTTGGATCTGACAGCCAATTTGAAAGTGACTATGCGCGCCCCCACCCCCAATTTAATTACCCCTGCATCTGTTGTGATGCCGCTTGTGAGGAACAAGCTGCCACTACTGTGTTGTTATTGAGGTTGTTGCCTCCCTTCATTTATCCTCAGGCAGTGGCTTTGCACGCAGTCTGGTTGGCCATCATGCTCAAGCTGTTAGATCCCCACCCCATGCTTCAGGGTGCAGCAAATGCTGTTTGCTGACTGTAACAAGCTGAGAGAGTTGTTATCACCCATTCACCAGTCTCTCTGCAGGAGCCGGAGAGGAATGGGGGCAACGATGATTCAGTGACTGTGTCTGTGCTGGTAACTCACAGAATATGCTCAGCTGTCAATACAGCCACAAACTCTGCCCGAATGGTTTCTCCAGTTGCCGATTTAGCGCCGTGATCTATGAAAGAGTTTAGCTCTCTTGCTTTCTCTCTTTTTCTCTACCTCTTTTGCTCTTTACTTTTTTTCCTTTTGTCTCATAGTTAGTTCATCATTTTCTTAATAAGATCTATCATCTATCTATAGATCTATCTATCATCTATCTATGAAGAGAGAGGGAGAGAGTGCACAGGTATTGAGGGATTTTTTTGACCCCATTTCACACTTCCTGTTACCATTGTTTTTTGTTGTTGTTTGTTTGTTTTGACATTAAGGAACACTTGACCACTTAGACCCCTTGACCCTTCAGTCTAGTGTAAAAATCAGTTACAGACCTAACACAACTGATTTAGTAAGACTTTCTGATTCAGTTCAAATCAGTACCCAATTCCAGGGCAAAAGTCATTAAAACTGGAGTCTTCCTAAGATTACCCACTAAGTTATCAGAAAGATTCCTCTTTTCAGTACTACTCTGAAAAGTACTGTAGGCAATGAATGCCAGCACAACACTGCATCATAATACCAGGAAAAAAATAATAGAAGAAAATGAAAGGAAAGGAAAGGAGGGCAAGCAATGAGCCTGCAGGGAATGAAGTGAAAGTCATTCTCAAGGTAACTTTGACACTTTTAGAAGTGTGTCTGAGAAGTAGAAATTTGGATGTCTGTCTTTTGTCCCGGTCATCTAAGAGAAGATGAACTACATATCAGACAGTGAGGTCTTTTGTGTGTATAATTTATATTATGCTCACAGCAAAGCTCCAACATGCTATCGATCATCAATGCCAATTTAGAGAATTGGAACGTGAAGCTAGAGAAGAAAAGTCACTTGTCCAAGTTTACACAGAATACAAATTCGTAGCTGGTGTTCAAGTCTGGGTCTGCTTCCTTTTCCACCTCACTGTCTTTCAGGTATTTTACATGCATGTTGACATGGGGTTGCATCTATATTCATGTAAACTAAATTTTCTGTACTTTTCGAGCTCAAATGGTTTTTAATTCAATTTTTGATATACACAAAATTGAAAATGCTTCTACTTTGCTCCTTCACTGGCCGGATAACAGAGCTAACCAGGAAAGGCTAGGAGTATAGATCATGGTCATGGTAGCTGTTGTTCCTTCAGAGCCATAAACTGTACCTCAAATCGTGTATACCAACGTTTAGGTGCTACAAGTCAAGTCAGGGAAGGAGGCAAGAGCAAGCTTAAGTCCATTTTTTCTATTTACAAAAATAGACTGAAGTTTCCATCATGCTGAAAGCATGTTTAGTTTTATCAACTGCCACGAGGAATAAAAACATTTCTAATTCAGAGAACTTCTTACCTCAAACAATAATTTATACACTCTTTTTCTTTACAAATGGGTGCACCCGAAATATTCTGATATTTCCCATATTACCACATTGTTGCCACCAATATGCTGTGTAGTTTTTAAGAACTCACTCGTTGCATTTGATTATTCTGTCTACGCACCAGGAAAGGCAAGGCGATCATGTTAGTATCAGGTTAAATACAATGACGTTGAAATGAAATTAGATCTACAAGTTTCTTTTTTACCCTCTTATGTTTGTCCAATAAAGTGATCAAGCACTTTCTGTTCTTCATGTGAATGCAGTCTAAACATTCCATTTATCTGCTTGTTCTTATAGTCATTTGCCCCCCACAATAACTTGTACACAAAAAAGAATCATCACTTTTTGACGTTTTCAGGATTTCCAACACCAAGATCTCCAGAGATCTGCTGGCAGTCTGCAACGAAGAACGAGGCGAAGCTTCTATTTTTGGTTTTGGATCTTTGTTTTGGTTTATGTTTTTAATCATTAAAGGCCCCCTAAGACTATTGGAAACACGGTATCACTGAAAAGCTCTGAACGAGAAGTTGGAGTCAGGCAGAAATGGGATTTAACTCTTGTTCCTCCACTTAGTTGGTATGAAGTCATGGACGAGTTACTTTACTCCCTCAGACACACTTCTGTACTTGTCCGATGGGACAATGCTCCCATTTCATATGCTGGCTATAAGAATTACACGAGATAATATAGAGAAAGTGCTAAGCAAAGTGATCGATATCTCTTATGATAATGGTACAATTTTCTTGAATTAGAGAACTTATGAGAATGTGGTAAAACATACTTTTGCTTGTTGGATCAATGTGCTGCTATTGGCTCAAGGATCTTGAGGATGATTATCCTGGTGAGATAAATCCCCAAGTCACTCTGTTATGCTTTCTTTCGTTCTTCTTTTTTAAATGTTTATTTATTTTTGAGAGAAAGAGAGAGAAGGAAAGAGCACATGAGGAGGGAAAACCAGAGAGAGAGAGAGAGAGAGAGAGAGAGAGAGAGAGAGGATCTGAGGCAGGCTCCACATTGACAGCACAGAGTTGAATGTGGGGCTTGAACCCAGGATCTATGAGATCATGACCTAAGCTGAAGTCAGATGCTTAACTGAATGAGCCACCCAGGAGCCCCTCTTTAGTTTTTCTTTTGTCCCTCAAAAGCTATTGTCCACTATCTCTTTTTTGCTGATTTTATTGTGATATTTATATGTGGTATTCTTCTAATATTTCTGCTTATTCATGATAAACATGAGAATATCAGAATGTAAAACTAATGGCAACAAGAAATATAGAGAACTAAACAGACCATGTAGGAGACAGGAGGCAAGAATTCCTAACATCTGTTTCTAGATCTGTTTTGAATTGCAATTTGAATGTAGACGAACCTTTAATTGACAGATGAGAGCCTGTTGTTCAGAAAAGCCATACCCATTATAAGATCCATTTTTAAACTTATAAAGGCAGTCTTACAACTTCAATAGTTTATATTTTTTCAAGATAACTGCATTTACTGGGGTTTCAATTGCATCCTATATTTTCCTTTCCCAACAGTAATATGGAAACTGTTCAATTACACAATAGCAACTTAAGGGTAGAGTAAAACCTCAGTAATTTCGGGGTACCAGAGAGGGGGCACCGACCTAACAAAACTCATTGTGCTTTTCTAAGAGATGTAGGAGAAATTCACTACACATCACTAAGACTAAGAGTAATAAAGCATTAAAAAGTAAAACATTTGTTCCAAAATGAGACACTCTAAGGATGATAACGTACTGTTATTTTACTTTAAACTACACCTCTTTTTTACGAAAATGAGTCCAAACCTATGATTATTCAAGGTCATTGATAATGGCGAATAAGGTATACTTGCAAATGATAAATGGCACATAAGTGAGTCGAGAGCGGGGGAGTGTTGTTGTGGTATAGGAAGATTGGGAGGGCCCAAATATTTCACAGGACAGGTTATAACCGAAAGTTATTGAATCAATAATATCCTTCTGTTCTAAATCGAAAATGGCTGACCTAAAAAGTCTCAGCAAACTGGAAGCACACTGTCTCATTTTGAAATGGATGTGCCATTGAAAATATGTACTTTGACTACTGACTGCCAAGTCAGTTTGAGCTCTGTCTCCTATTTCTATTTAAGCCACCTCTTAAACAACAATATCACTTCTAGGATTCGGCTTAAAGAAGTCTGGCATCAAGTGATCATAAAATATGAACATAGAATACGCTCGCAGAGTACTCATACTAGCACATATTGTGTAATAATGTAATGATATAAAATATATAATAAAATATACTATAACAGTAAACCATTTGGGCCCTTACTGAAAACCAGGGGCCATGCTATGAACATTTCGTGTGTTATTTAGTTTTATACTGTGGATATGAACATAATCATGTGTGACACGGGATATTGTAAGAAGCATTCACCTTTAGTTGTATTTTATTTTTTAACAGATATATTGAGATATAACTCACATACCATATGATTCACCTATTTAAAGCAGTTCCAATCTAATGTTTTATTTATTTTTAAGACAGAGAGAGACAGAGCATGAGTGGGGATGGGGCAGAGAGAGAGGGAGACACAGAATCTGAAGCAGGCTCCAGGCTCCGAGTGGTCAGCACAGAGCCCGATGCGGGGCTCGAACTCACGAACTGTGAGATCATGACCTGAGCCGGAGTCAGACGCTTAACCAACTGAGCCACCCAGGTGCCCCCTTTTTTTTTTTTTTTAAATTTTTTAAAAATGTTTATTTATTTTTGAGACAGAGAGAGACAGAGCATGATTTTTCTTAAACTTGTTTAGTGGGAAGCAGCCGTTGTCAAATGTTACCATAAATCTGAATCCACTGTAGGCCTTGTTAACACAGACTGCAGGGCCGCTCCCCCAGAGTTGTGGATTCGGTAGATTTTAGGCAGAGGCTAAATTTCTTTTTTTTTCTTTTTTTCCTTTTTTAGAGTCTATTTATTTTATTTTTTGAAAGAGACAGAGACAGCGCGAGCAGGGGAGAGGCAGAGAGGGAGGGGGAGAGAGAGTATCCCAAGCAGGCTCCACGCTGTCAACGCAGAGCCCGAAGCAGGGCTCAGACTCACAAAACTGTGAGATCATGACCTGAGCCAAAACCAAGAGTGGGATGCTTAACCGACTGAGCCCCCCAGGCGTCATGAGAGCCTAAATTTCGAACCAGTTCCTAGATTATAATGATGCTGCTGATCTGGGACCACACTTTAAAAAGCACTACTCTGAATCAGGAATTGACTAACTTTTTCTTTCTTTTCTTTTTTCTTTTCTTTTTTAATGTTTATTTATTTTTGAGAGAGACAGAGTGTGAGTGGGAGAAAGACAAAAAGAGAGGGAGACATAGAATCTGAAGCAGGCTCCAAGCTCCGAGCTGTCAGCACAGAGCCCAATGTGGGGTTCGAACCCACGAACCGTGAGATCATGACCTGAGCTGAAGTCAGATGCTTAACCAACTGAGTCACCCAGGTGCTGCTTCACTAACTTTTTCTATAGTAGGTTAAGTAGTAAATAATTTTGGTTTTGGGGGGGTCACAGAGTGTCTGTCACAGCTATTCAACTCATGAATCATACGAGACATATAATGTATAAGGCATGGACAATACATAAACGAATGAGCACGGCTGTATTCCAATGAAATGCACTTATGCAACCGAGGTCATACTGCCTCTGCTCTAGGCCATTTACCCTGGTCCCCGCTGCCTCCAACTGCCCAATATTCTAATAACTATATAAGAATATATTCATATATATGCACATATTTTTGTGAGTAGCAACCTATTCCTTAATATATCAAAACTTTTTTAGTTTTTTCTTTTTAATTTTTTTAATGTTTATTTATTTTTGAGAGAGAGGGACAGAGAGACAGAGACAGAGTGTGAATGGGGGAAGGGCAGAGAGAGAGAGGGAGACACAGAATCCAAAGCAGGCTCCAGTCTCTGAGCTGTCAGCCCAGAGCCCGACACCAGGCTTGAACTCGCAAACTGTGAGATCATGACCTGAGCCGAAGTCAGATGCTTAACTGACTGAGCCACCCAAGCGACCCTTTAATTAATTTATTTTTTATATCTTACTGATGATACAACAAATTCATATCTTTGGTATCGTATTGTGGAAGTGTGATTGCTTTATAAGCCCTCAACACTCCATTTGAAAATTAGGAAGACTAAAGGGAAATCATTTTGGGAACTATCTATTAATTTTTAAAAGCCAAAATGCCTCACTGAGGTTATCTGTTCTTTAATAACAATTTCCCATTGTAATCAGTTCTCTTGTCTTATTAATATGTCCATTACAATGTGAAAAAAAAAGATTGAGGATGGGGGGACTATATTAAATAAAACAGATATGCTATCATTTTGGCAGACTTATAAATGTAAAGACAATGACATAAATAATGAGAAATATTTGTGGGAAGTGGCTGAAATGAGTGCGACCTCTCGGTTTTCCAGACTTTTCCAGAAAATCACCATGTACAGTTTTCAGGAAGACTGACGACAGTATGGGAGTTTTGCTAGTTATTGATGAATCTATAAAATATGTGGCTTATAGCTGCTTATTACTTTGTTTCAAAGTAATACATGTAACTAAAATAGTAAGATGAGCCATGTCACAGAAACACTAATTAAAAAAACACTGCGGAATTGTACATAATTTGTATTTCCTTTGCATTTTTTTCTGTTTTGTAGAATAAAAGTATCATTACTTGATTTTTTCCCACACTATAAGATGTAACTATCGAGGCTTCCTTATTTATTTTGCAGACACTTCCTGTGTAGCTAAAGTGCAAATTGAAGAAAAATGAATAATTTAGGTAAAGTGATATCATTTCTCTGAGAGTCAGTTCACAAATTCAAGAGCATGGAATCTGAATTCATCCTTTTAACTGTGCCTTGCTGTTTCCCAGGGTACAGAAGAATCTAGTGGCTGTGAGATCACAGAAGAGCTTCCCGGATGTATATTAATATCTCCCATGGGTCATATAAACCTGAATATGGGGTGTGGGCCTTGGTATCAGAATGTGTTTTTCAGAAAAATAATGTTTAAAACATTTCTATTTAAGTACAAGACATATCCAGGAAAGTGAATCAATCTAAGGCAGAGCTTTATGGATTCTCACAGTGAATACACTGATATAACCATCCCCGAGGAATGAAATATTGCCAGCATGGCAGAATGCCTTTGGTAAATGTCTCCCAAATGTCATACCCATGTTTCTGGCTTGAGCAATGAGGTAGATCGCAATGGTGAACTTTTCTAAGATAGGAAACACA
Organism: Panthera tigris; assembly: GCF_018350195.1. NCBI lineage: Eukaryota > Metazoa > Chordata > Mammalia > Carnivora > Felidae > Panthera > Panthera tigris. Next base: position 129,592,373 of record NC_056665.1, read on the forward strand.
GGAAAAGGAGGTCCATTTGAAAAAGAAGATAATTATTTCTATTTCTATTACTTCATATCTTTAAAAATGTTTGAATATTGAATAACAAATTTATCTTTTTGTATATTAATCATTGAGGTACTGTTTTGGCATGAATGAGTCAATAAAGAGGCATTTATAGAACTCATTACCACTTAGCACAAAGTAACAGTGGGCACATTAAACATAAGTGAGTATGTTCTTGCTTTACTGAGATTGCTATCCAAGGGACAAAATGAAGCCAAATAAATATATGAGAAAATACTAATAAAAACCCCAGGTCTCAGCCCTGTTTTACAGAAACCGAGTGTTCTGAGAGTATTAACTCAGGGTCTCGGTGTTCCTACGATTCCTCCTCTTTTTCTCAACCATATCCCCTCATGTTGGAAACCTTGTAAATCAAGGATTCTATCTGTACAAAGTAGAAAAATGTACTTGCTAACTGAATAGTAAATGGACTACCTGATGCTATAAATTGTAGAAAGGGGTTCAAAGAAGGGGATCTCCTGAGATTTGGAAAGGTCATTTACTGATTCTTTCCTTTTATGACATTTATTGAGCAGTTACTGTGTCTTCAGATCTTTTTGAATCTAATTAAGAAATCTCAGATGTGAATTAATATCCGAAACCTGAGGAATTGCATGGGTCTGAATTACTGTAGTGGCAAAGTAATTGTTTTGGATGATTAAACTAAAATTCAGATTAACATGATTTTCACATTATTCAAGAATTTGTTAGAGTCTGTCGGGTTTTCCATGTACAGGATCATGTCATCTGCAAAAAGTGAAAGCTTGACTTCATCTTTGCCAGTTTTGATAACTTTGATTTCCTTTTGTTGTCTGACTGCTAATGCTAGAAGTTCCAACACTATGTTAAACAACAGCACGGAGAGTGGACATCCCTGTCATGTTCCTGATCTCAGGGGGAAAGCTTTCAGTTTTTCCCCATTGAGGATGATATTAGCTGTGGGCTTTTCATAAATGGCTTTTATGATGTTGAAGTATGTTTATTCTATCCCGACTTTCTCAAGAGTTTTTATTCAGAAAGGATGCTGAATTTTGACAAATGCTTTTTCTGCATCGATTGACAGGATCATATGGTTCTTTTATTTTCTTTTATTAATGTGATGTATCACATTGACTTGCGAATGTTGAACCAGCCCTGCAGCCCAGGAATGAATCCCACTTGATCATGGTCAATAATTCTTTTTATATGCTGTTGAATTCGATTTGCCAGTATCTTGTTGAGAATTTTTGCATCCATATTCATCAGGGATATTGGCCTGTAGTTCTCTTTTTTTGCTGGGTCTCTATCTGGTTTGGGAATCAAAGTAAATGGGAACCCTCTTGCACTGTTGGTGGGAATGCAAACTGGTGCAGCCACTCTGGAAAACAGTGTGGAGGTACCTCAAAAAATTAAAAATAGATCTACCCTATGACCCAGCTATAGCACTGCTAGGAATTTACCCAAGAGATACAGGAGTGCTGATGCACAGGGGCACTTGTACCCCAATGTTTATAGCAGCACTTTCAACAATAGCCAAATTATGGGAAGGGACTAAATGTCCATCAACAGATGAATGGATAAAGAAGTTGGGGCTTATATATACAATGGAATACTACTTGGCAATGAGGAAAAATGAAATATGGCCTTTTGTAGCAAAGTGGATGGCACTGGAGAGTGTTATGCTAAGCAAAATAAGTCATACAGAGAAAGACAGATACCATGTTTTCACTCTTATGTGGATCCTGAGAAACTTAACAGAAGACTATGGGGGAGGGAAAGGAAAAAAAAAACGTTAGAGAGGGAGAGAACCAAACTATAAGAGACCCTTATAAACTGAAAATAAACTGAGAATTGATGGGGGGTTGGAGGGAGGGGAAAGTGGGTGATGGGTATTGAGGAGGGCACCTGTTGGGATGAGCACTGGGTGTTGTATGGAAACCAATTTGACAATAAATTTCATATTAAAAAATAAAAAAATAATAAAAAATTTAAAAAAGAGTTTGTTAAACTAAATATATTTCAGAATTGTGTTAAGTGTTAAGTATAGATACATAGGTAACGAAAATACAAACTTTCCTTTCATCAAAATGGAAGGAAAAGGAAATACATCACATATTGATTGGCTCTAGCAAAACTCAAGTATTTTCTGAGAGGTGGAATCTCTTTTCAAATCATTATTGTGAGTAAAAATAAGGAATATGGAACTAATTAATTACAATATAAATTCTAAGTCTAAATCTACACAATTGCATGGATTGTAATATATATCTAAAGTCTTTTTGTTGACCTTTTCATCAAATTGTTTTAAAATGCAGAATTGGGAGCACCTGGGTGTCTCAGTCTGTTGAGTGTCTGACTCTTGATTTTGGCTCAGGTCATGATCTTACAGTTTGTGAGATGGAACCCCGCACTGGGCTCTGTGCTGACGATGAAGAGCCTGTTTGGGATTCTCTCTCCCTCTCCTTCTCTCTGCCCCTACCTCCTGACCCACTTACACACACACTCTCTCTCTCTCAAAATAAATAAATGAAAGAAAAAAGAGCAGAAAAGAAAGAAGGAAGAAAAGAAAGAAAGAAAGAAAGAAAGAAAGAAAATAGCAGAAAAGAAAGAAAGAAGAAAGAAAGAAAAGAAAGAAAATACAGAATTGTTCTTAAATTTTAAGTCATTTTGAACATTATTGTATATAACTAAAATTTGAAAGAAAAACAATCTTTTGAATAAAAGAGACAAGGATGAAACTTCCTACATAACCCCTGACAATAAAGAAAAATGATTTACATAAATCACAGAAGTTAGGAAGAAGTATATATTGAAGTATGTGTCTTCCTGTAGAGGAAGGATCGTTTTTCACAATTTTTCCTTTTGTTGCTTTAATCAGCCTGGTTTAACTGTCTTACAGGATTACACCCATGAATAAAGATAAATTAAGTAGCTATCGCTGATAAGACTGACACTGGTAAGAAAATAAAGGAAAACAAGGACATATAGTTCCAAGTGCCCATAAGGTTAATTTTAGATCTTTCTTCCTTCTTTCTCTTTCTTTCTTTCTTTCTTTCTTTCTTTCTTTCTTTCTTTCTTTCTTTCTTTCTTTCTTTCTTTCTTTCTTCTTTCTTTTTTCAAAAGAAGGAGAGCAGCTTTAGACAAAACTGCATAGAACACAGCTCCTTTAACGTATGCTATTCAAAGAGTTCAAGAACCACATCATCCTCTCTTTCCAGGTCAATAAGACAAGAAAGCAAACACTCATGCTGAATCCCTGAAGTGTTTCTAGGAGCTGAAAATAGTAAGTGGATATCCCTGGTATATAATACTTTCTATTGATCCCCTCCCTATCCTAAGCAACTGTCAGGGGGCACCTGGGTGGCACAGTCAGTTAAGTCTTTTGGCTCAGGTCATGATCTCATGGTTCATGGGACAGAGCCCTGCATCAGACTCTGAGCTGACAGCAACAAGCCTGCTTGGGATTCTCTCTCACCCTCCCTGTGCCTCTCCCCTGCTCATGTGCTCTCTCTCTCTCTCTCTCTCTCTCTCAAAACGAATGCTAAAAAAAGATATACAAGGTGGGAATGCAAGCTGGTGCAGCCACTCTGGAAAACAGTATGGAGTTTCCTCAAAAAACTAAAAATAGAACTACCCTATGACCCAACAAGTGCACCACTAGGCATTTATCCACGGGATACAGGTGTGCTGTTTCGATGGGACACATGCACCCCCATGTTTATAGCAGCACTATCAACAATAGCCAAAGTATGGAAAGAGCTCAAATGTCCATTGTTGGATAAATGGATAAAGACGTGGGATACACACACACACACACACACACACACACACACACACTGGAGTATTATTCAGCAATCAAAAAGAATGAAATCTTGCCTTTTGCAACTACGTGGATGGAACTGGAGGGTATTATGCTAAGTGAAATGAGTCAGAGAAAGACATAAATCATATGACTTCACTCATATGAGGACTTTAAGAGACAAAACAGATGACCATAAGGGAAGGGAAACAAAAATAATATAAAAACAAGGAGCGGGACAAAACAGAAGAGACTCATAAATATGAAGAACAAACTGAGGGTTGCTGGAGGGGTTGTGGGAGTGGGGATGGGCTAAATGAGCAAGGGGCATTAAGGAATCTACTCCTGAAATCATTGTTTCACTATATGCTAACTAATTTGGGTGTAAATTTTAAAGAATAAACAATAAAATTAAAAATAAGTTATACAAGGTGAATATTAAGTCAGATGAAAAGATACATAATTTCATATGAAATGAAAAAAGAATTTGTAAAACATAATGCAGAATGTGAGACAAATTTTGTAAGGGAAGCGCATGTACGTGTGTATGAGAAGGGCTACATTAGAAGAGAAAATTTGGAAAAGTATATCCCACAGAATTTTGCTTGTTATCATCTCCAGGGCAATGATGCTATGGGTGGTTTTATTTTTAATTAGACAATTCAATTAATGACAGGTTCTTTTTTTTCCTGTGATAAATACATTTCACTTTCATAATTCAGAATTGTTTTAATGTTTATTTATTTTTGAGAGAGAGAGAGACAGTGTGAACAGAGCCTGACGTGGAGCTCAAACCCATGAACCGTGAGATCATGATCTGAGCCGAAGTCGGACGTTTAACTGACTGAGCCACCCAGGCGCCCCTCACTTTCATAATTTAGAAAAACTAAATAAATTCCTTCCCAAGAGTATTAACTGGTGATTATATACTTGATTGGCTAAGCTCCCAGAATTTAGACAATTAGGTTGGGTTTTGAAATCAAAGCACCAGTACAGATCTTGAATTAGATATTAAAGTTAAATGGATACATAATAAATTCCTTAATTACTCATCAACTTTGGTCTGCAAAGAGTGAGCATTGAAAATTAGGTAGTACCCAAATAGCCTCAACAGACATCACAGGAACAGCAGTTAATGTTAATATCTAGCAATACCTATAGAACAGATGGATTCTATGGGATACATTCACTCCATTAGTGCTACTTAAAGAAAAGTGCCCCAAATGTATCATTTTGTCAATAAACAGTGAATTAGAAATATATACCCTTCACCTCCCTCCTTTTTTTTTTTTTTTGATATTTCAAGGAACAGATCCCACCTCACTTCTTTTAAATTTTTCTAATGTTCATTAATTTTTGAAAAAGAGAGAAACAGAGCATGAGTGAGAGAGGGCAGAGAGAGAGAGAGAGAGAGAGAGAGAGAAGGAGACAGAATCATAAGTACGCTCCAGGCTCTGGGCTGTCAGCCCAGAGCCCAATATTATGGGGCTCGAAATCACGAACAATGAGATCATGACCTGAGCTGAAGTTGGACGCTCAACCAACTGAGCCACCCAGGTGCCCCCAATCTCATTTCTTTATAAATATATTTGTCATCTTCAACTCAAATTTAACTCCCAGTTTCTATAACAAAAGCATCCCTTGGGATCCTCTGTCTCCCTCTCTCTACCCCTCCCCCACTCATGCGTGCTCTTTCTCTCTCAAAAATAAACAGTAAAAAGAAAGAAAGAGAGAAAGAAAGAGAGAAAGAAAGAAAGAAAGAGAGAAAGAAAGAAAGAAAGAAAGAGAAAGAAAGAAAGAAAGAAAGAAAGAAAGAAAGAAAGAAAGAAACACATCCCTTTGCTGTATTTTGAGACTGTTGGTTGCTTTTTAATGTGTACACCTCAGTTCTTCCAAACTACAAATTCACTGAGAACAGAGGCTGCTTTTTACAAACTTTATGTCATAATATAGTATTTTTTATATAATAGACTTAAATATCTATGGAAGGTAGTAGCAGTTAAGAGAATGTAGCCGTTAAAACTTGGTCCTAAACTGTTTAGGTCAAGTAGTAGCATGACACTAATTAACAGAGTGACTTTGGACTATTTCCTGAAACTTTCCATCATTTTCCTCACTTGCAAATGGATATAGCAGTTTTGGTTGTTTTGCCGGATGAGAGTGTTTTCTATGTTCCAGACACTATTTTCTGTATTTACCATGCAATCACCGTCCAAATCCTGACATCAACCCTACAGTCATTTAATTGTTATTTTCACCTTGCTGGTAAGAAGGCTGAGACTCAGGGACGTCCAACGACATGGCTAAAAAGCCTCAGAGTTCTGGGCAGAAGAACCGGGACTCAGATCTGGTAGTCTGCTTGCAGAATCCACATGCTGAACCTCTGCCCTGGTATCACCAGGCACAGAGTAGGTGAACGATAAATATTAACTGTGCTCATTATGGTTTTGTCGGAGGTTTAATTCCCTGCCTCCTGCAATGGTCTTGAGTTAAACTTACATCCCTTCAGTCCTCGTTTGCCGACCAGGTTGCCACAGTCCTCCTTGCTCATGACTGTCTTACATTAATACTCCTATTTGCGTGGATCCTGAAGATTTGGGGATGGTATTTTGTAAACTATTCTTCCATCTAGGCTTTACTGATGTTTTTTAAATAATTAGATTTAGATTGTGCATACTTGGCAAGAATATCACAAAAGTGATGCTCTGTTTTCATTGTATCCTCTCCCATGACAGATCATGTTGATTTCTCCTATTTCTTTTGGGGACTTCACTTTGCTCTTTTGGGTAAGAAGGTGTCTGCCAGGGTTCTTCAATATAAAATTATCTTTCCCTTTGTAACTAATACGTGTGTTGTGTGGAGAGGGACTGGAAAATATGTAAATATCCCTCTACTCATCCGATTTCAAATTTATTAATTACTTTATATCAGCATGGATTTAAAAGACTCTTGTGTAATTCAATACATATAGTCCATTTGTATCAATTTTAATCATTATTAGTTTTGTTTGTTTTGAATCATTTTAGATTTACAGAAAGTTTTCAAAGTAATAAAAGCCACCTGACCAATGTCCCTTAATATTGATACCTTACATTATCATGACACACTTCTCCAACTAAGAAATTAACATACATAAGATTCTATTAGCCATACGACAGGCTGTATCTTGATTTCACCAATTTTAGTTTTTTGTTTTCTATTTTAAGTAATGTAAATTTTCTGTTCCAGAATCTAACCCAAGATAGCACTCAGCTAATTTAGTTGTCATGTCTCCTTAGTCTCTTCTGATCTGTGACAGGTTTTTAGTCTTTGCTTTTATTTTATGACTTTGACACTTTTTTTAATTAAAAACTGTTTTTAACGTTTATTCATTTTTGAGAGACAGAAAGAGACAGAGTGAGAGCAGAGGAGGGGCAGAGAGAAAGGGAGACATAGAATCCGAAGCGGGCCCCAGGCTCTGAGTTGTCAGCACAGGGCCTGACACAGGGCTCGAACCCACAAACCGTGAGATCATGACCTGAGCTGAAGTCTGACACATAACCAACTGAGCCACCCAAGTGCCCCAACTTTGACACTTTTAAAGATTAGTGGTCAGTTATTCTGTAGAAAGTGGCTCAATTTTGGATAATCCTATGTTTTCTCAAGATTAGACTGGGATTCTTGGTCTTACTGATACATACCACAAAGGAGAAATGTCCTTCTCATGACATTAGATCAGTAGGTATGCAAAGGTATGATGAGTGATGAGTGATGTTGACCTTGATCACTTGGATGGGCTGGTTCCTATAGGTTTCTCAACATTAGGTTACTAGTTTTCGTTTTTCATACTCTATTTACTAACAGTGGATGGCTAACTTCATTTCCAGACTCAAGGGGAAGGAAAGAAAGCAACACAGTATCAAAGTACACACAGAGAATCATAATTTGGTTTTAAAAGGCCTTCTCCAAGTGAATCCATGTTTTTTTGGTTTGGGTTTTGGTTTTGGTTTGGTATTTTGTCTGTTTGTTTTTTGGGTTCTATTTTTTTTTTTTAAGTTTATTTACTTATCTTGAAAGAGAGAGATGATTGCTCGTGTGTGTGGCAAAGAAGCAGAGAGAGAGTGAGAGCATCTCAAGCAGATTCTGCGCTCAGTGCAGAGCCCCACATGGGGCTCGATCTTGTGACTACAAAATCATGACCTGATCCAATGTCAAGAGTCAGATGCTCAACCGACTGAGCCACCCAGGCACCCCAGTTTTTGTTTTTGTTTTTTTCTGATACCCATTACTTGCTCAGTGGCAAGACTTGATTAGTTATTTCATGTAGAGATTTCCTATCCACCATCTATTCTTTTCTCATTTTCACCTCCAGCCTCCAAGCAGCAACTGGTCATGTTGTTCACACTTCAAAAATAATTATTTTCTCCATTACCTTTAGCTAACTCACACTTTCATAAATTCCATGTACTCCAATGAGCATTCTTTGAAGCAAAAACAAAACACGTCTATTAAGAACACAAATGCATATGTATAAATGTTAATGGTTCTGCAGAAAGAATATCTTGAGAAATTCTATTTCCATTAAATTTTATTGTTGTTGACTATGTCAGCGTCTTTTAAAAGTAAGTGTGCGTTGAAATGCTTCAAAAAGTGGACATGTTTGTGATTCCACACTTCATTGTCAATTTTCCCTTTTTAATATGGTTTAATCTTTGCAAACGTGTTCAAAAAACTCCTGGAAATGCTATACGTAACTCGATTAACTATAATGGATTCCTTCTTCCTCTTTCACTGTCTTCCCCCTGGTGAGATCTTCTGCTTGCCCAAAGTCAAAGTTGCCTCTCTAAGAAAGAAACCACCCTTCACTCTTCTATGCTTTGACTTTTGACAAAACTAATCACTTGCTCTACTCAACTCCCATATCACTTATTTGACACCACTCTTAGAGCACTTATGTTCTTCATTAAGTAGCAATATGTATCTTTCATTCTGTAGTAATATAAAGTCTTTAAAACTAGATGATCAATTTCCTATAATAGAACTTACGTATGTTTTTGTTTTGTTCTGTTTTTTATCCTCCGGCTGAGTGTCTAGAAGGCACTCCTTCAATGACCAATATCTTGCTTTCAATCAGATGGCTAGTTTCTTTGGAGCCTGGCCTGATATCCAGGTGCTCTGATTCTAAGGCTGGTGCTTGCTCAGATAAATAAAAGTTATCCCAATTATAGGTAAAGTGCAGAAATGAAATTGGCTTAGGACGTTTGACCATTGTACCAATTTGCATATGGCCTATTTCAGAGACTGTTAACAATTTCAAGGGTATGAATAAAACATTTTTGAAATTCTACATGAAACCAAAAAGCTATTTCCAAAAGCTGTCTTTACTTCCACCTTATTTAAAACCACCTGGGAAGGAAAATTAATCTTTCTTTTTTCATCCAAAGAACTTAAGGAATTATACGACAGTCATTTCTGTTGAGTTTTCAAGTCACCGTATTGTTTGTTTCACCCATTTTTACTCTGGCCATTGTTTCCAGGCCTTCTAGCCATTGTTTCCAGACCTTCGTGGCTGTAGAAAACACACACTTTCAGCTATTCCAATAAGCCTTGCAGCTAAAGTATATCTTAATATATTTTTCCTACTCACCAGGATTCTAGTATGTTCCTAGTATTTACTGGGTATAGGCCAGGAATGTTAAGGACCATAATACACAGTGCACTCTAGTGTAATAAAGACATTTTCAGTGTTCTGTAGGACTTTTAAATATATGACTAGATATACCTTTTAGTGAAACAGATGTTTGTAATCATAGATGGTAATAGTAATAATCCTAATTCTAATAATATTGATTACAACCAAGAGAAGGTCAGGAACTCAGTTAAGCTGGGAAAAAGCTAGTTGAGCTGTGAGGTTATCAGTTACCAATTAAAGCAACAAGTTAAAATGAAAGAGGTGAGCCTTTAACAGTTTACTGTAATAGTATAAGCAGAAGGTTAAAAACCTGAGAGCACATCAACTCTTCTCATTTCTTTTTCCATCATTGAATAGCATGCTGGTTGTGGGTCAAGTGGACAACAGAGACATGGAGGTCATCTTACTGTTGAGGGAGTCATGGGCAAAGGGCTCAGGCAGCTTTAGGGATCCTGAGGTTGGAGGAAGGGCATATGTGAGGAGAAAGACTAGTAGGGGTACTGAGTCAGAGTGGGGAAAAGTGTCTTTGAGATTCCCTCCTTTCCATCTCCCCTTGCCTAAAGAAGACTTCTGCCCAAGGCCTCAGATAAGGACAGCCCGGTACAAGGACTCCTAGGTTAGGAATGCGATTGTAGAAGAGCATGACCAAAGAGGGGGCCTGAGTCCTTGATGACATCTCCCTTTAGGAGACTCCAATGGTCTGGCTGTGCAGAGTCTCATGTGACAATGGCAGCGTTCCTCTGTGAGGCCTGCTGGGTAAAGCGTTTGGTATTTTCTATGGTCGGGCCCCAAAAAACACACTTAAGTTTTTAACCAGGAGCCAACTCTTCAGAGAATGCTTCTAGTATCCAGTGTGGGCAGAGCACAATTCTAAGTGCTTACCAAATGATAAGACATTTACTCCTTATAAAATCCAATTAGATTATTACCATTGCCATTTTATGCATGAGAAAACTGAGGCACACACAGATTTAAGTAATTTTCCCAAGGTCCCAGAGTTCCAGCAAAGCCAGAAAATCTGGTGTGAGTGTCTCTAAATCACCACATGATACTTATTTTCTTCACGAGCCTAGAACCGAACCCTAATTCCATACCAACAGTAAACACTGTTGTAGGGTTTTAACATACAGTGAGTTTTCCAGAAATGTAACTACTCTATAAAATGTGGGAATGTTATTATGTTTTTAAGTTTACCAAGAATTGCTTGTCATTTCAGAAAATCAAACTTCTAATGGCAACACGGCTTGTAGAACTTGACCTGTCAGTACATCACACCTGTACCACTGTGCATTTGTAGCAAACTGCAGAAATATAAGCATCTGACTGTTTTATTATACTCTCTAGAGTCATGCTGAGTACTGGCATGTTGAAATGCATATTATTCTCTAGTACACTCCATTCAGGTTTTTTGTCTGGTCAGGTTTACTGGAGTATAATTGAACACACTAAAAAGCAACCTGCCTAATGTATACAGTTTTATGAATTTTGGAAAACACATACAGTTATGTAGCCACCAGGTAAGCAAAGAACAGTCCCATCAACCTCCAAATTTTCCCTTGTGTCCATTTGTAGACCGGAGATTTATACACAATATACATATATGATAACACGCTGACAGATAGTAAGTGTATCACTTATAATACTTATTATGGAATCAGTGGGTGTCAGTAATTCACCTACTTTAACTGCTGAGAAGTATTCCCTTAAATGAATGGGCCTCAGTTGCTTATCCATTCATCCACTGAAGGGCACTTGGGTCAATTTCAGATTGGGGTAATTACTAATAAATCCTCTACAGACATGTACATACAATTTGTGTGTGTGTGTGTGTGTGTGCGCGCGCATGTATGTGCGTGTGTACATCAATTTTCATGTGTGTTTGGTAATGACCTAGGAGTAAAGTGCTGAGTTGTTTGACAAGTGTATAACTTTTTAAGAAACTGTCAAACTGTTTTTGCAAAGAGACTATATAGTTGTCCTCCATTATATGCAGGGAATATATTCCAAGACCCTTAGTAGATGCCTAAGACCGCGGACAGTATAAAACCCTATATATGTTATCCTCTTTTCGTATACATACACACCTATGATAAAGTCTAATTTATAAATTAAGCACAGATAATCATAGCTAATAATACAATAGGCCAATTACAGCAACATACTCTAATAAAAGCTATGTGAATGAAGCATCTCTCTCTCTCTCTCTCTAAATATCTTATTGTTCTGTACTCTCCCTTCTTCCTATGATGATGTGATGATAAAATGCCTACACAGTGAGATGAAGTGAGGTCAATGACGCAGGCATCGCGATGTAGTGTTAAGTCACTATTGACTTCAGAAGGCGGAATCATCTGGTCCAGCACTGTGGTTGGCAACAGGTGTCTGAAGCCCTGGACAGCGAACCCGCGGTGGAGAACCGCGGTGATTTTACATTCCCACCAGCAGCGTACGAGGGTTCTGCGTATTCTGCACCCTCACCAAGATGTATTGTAGGCAGAATTTCTTTTTTTATCCCAACTGACATGCAGTATGTCATAACGTGGCTTTAATTTAAATTTCTGTATTGACTTACAGTATTTAGCGCTTTTTCAGGTGTTAATTTGATTCCTGGAAACCATCACTTGTGAACGGTTAAAAAATTTGCCCAATTTTTCTTAGATTGTTTATTTTATTTTATTTTATTTGTATTTATTTTGAGAGAAAAAGAGAGAGGCAGAGAGAGAGAGCATGCGTTAGCTGGAGAAGGACAGAAAGAGAGGGAGAGCGTGCAAGCAGAGGAGGGGCAAAGAGGAGGGAGAGAGAGAATCCCAAGCGGGGCTCAGTCCTATGAACCGTGAGATCACGACCCAAACCGAAATCAAGAGTTGGCTGCTCAAATGCCTGAGCCACCCAGGTGCTCTGGTGCTCACCCAAGATTTCTTAATAAACTGTCAATTCAGGTTTTATCTAACATTTGTTTTACTAATATTTTATCCCAATTTGGGCCTGCCTCTTCATTTTCTTGACTGTGTCATCCTAAGACAAGTTTTTAATTTATTCTTATTACTTATGTACTTATAACTTATTATTATAAGTATTATTATAACTTATTATTATAACTTATTATATATATATAACTTATTACTATAAGTATTACCTGTATACTTATAACTTATTATTATAAGTAATTGATTTAAATTATTTTAACTTAATTTAATTCACCAAATTTACCAAGCTTTTTTTCCTTTCTGGACCATGCTTTTGGTACTAAGTTATTGTGCCAAATCCAAGATCAAAAATACTTTTCTGCAGTGGTTTTCTTCTAGCGACTTTGTAATTAGGGTTTAAGTTTAGGACTTTGAGGTGTAAGATACAAGTTGAGGGTCACTTTTGCATTTGGATAGCGAATTGTTTCCATAGCATCTATAGAAACCATTTGTGGAAAACTTTAGAATTGATTACCGTGTACCTTTGTCCAGAATGAATTGACCGTATTGTTTGTGTTTATTCCTGGAGTCTTTACCGTGCACCAGTGATAGAGATGTGTATCTTGGGCAAACCCAACATTGTCTGCATTACTGTGTCTTTGCAATAAATTTTGGAATAAGGTCACGTGTGTCCTCCAATTTTGTTCCTTTTTGTCAAAACCGTTTTATTCCATTTCCTTTACTCTCCCATAGAACATTTTAAATCAGCCCACTGATTTAAAGAGGAAGGAGGAGGAGGAGGAGGAGGAGGAGGAGAAAACATTTGCTAATTGTTTGGATTGAGACTGTGTGGAATCTGTAGGTTTGGTGACGATATCTCAACCAGATCGGGTTTTTCTATCCATTCACATGATATATCTCTCTGTGTGCTTAAGACTTCTTGGTTTTTGTTTGTTTGCATTGCTTTTTTTTATAAGTATGTTATACTTTTCAGCATACGGATCTTGTGCACATTGTGTTCAATTCACACTCGTGTTTCATTTTAAATGGTGCTCTTTTTACTTACATTTCTGGTTTTTCATTGATAAGATGTAGAAGTATATTTGATATTTTTAAAATACTCAACTTATGTTCTGTGAAAAAGCTAGAATATCTCATTAGGTCTAGTTACTTCTTACAGATTCTTTGGGATGATTTTACCTACCCAAGGAAGTGAGAGAATGAGGCCTCTGGCAAACAGCTATGTGAGTGAATCATCTTGGAATGGCACTCCTAGCCCCAGCCAGAGGTTCGGATGACGGGAATCACAAAGGATACTTTGATCATCCCTCTGTGGCTCTGGCCCTTTCCCAGCAGTAGACGGTTTGTGACTGCTATTGATTAGCCTGGTGTTAGGGGCAGAAAGTCTAGCCCAGTATCAGTCTTCGGCATGCCCTGAATTCCTGGGACCCTGGAGCAAGCTCTCAGTGATCCTACTGTTCATTCCTGTAGTTATCAAATGCTGCCTCTTTGTCAGTCTCATGCAGCCAAGTGATTTTGCCTTTGTTCCTGGGACAGGGGACGTCTTAGACTTGGGTACAGCATGATTCCGGGGTCTTTCTTTTCTTTTCCTTTCTTTTTTCTCTTTTTTTTTTCTTTTCCCCTTTTTTTTTAAGAGAGAGAGAGAAAACGACCAAAGAAGGGACAGAGAGAGAGGGAGAGAGAGAAACTTAAGCAGGCTCCATGCTGAGTGCAGAGCCCCATGTGGGACTCCCTCTCATGACTGCGAGATCATGACCCGAACCAAAAGCAAGAGTGAGATGCTTAACTGACTGAGCCACCCCAGTACCCTGAGGATTTCTTCTTTTCCCCTTTTCCCCAGCCACAGTGAAGCTTCCCTGTGCCTTTGGAAGATCACAGTGGCTGACACTTCCCTAACAGTTTCAAGCTTTTGTTTCCTAGGAAAGTCCATGGGAAGGGTCCAGCCCAGATGCTGTGTATTTCCTATGGTGACAGGCATTCTCCTCCTCAAGATATTTACCACTGAAGGAGGTAGATCAGAAACCTAAATATAAACACTAAATTGATTACACAGCTGGAGGAAAACACTGCATTAGACAAAAGTTTCCCAGATGTGATATGGAAAGCATTAATCATTAAAAGTAATAACTGACATTTTCAAAATTAAAATATTTTGGCCTTGTAAAGACACTGGTAAGAAAACAGGAAGTTAAAAAACACACCTGTAGAAAATATTCACGATATAATATCTGACAAATGGCTTGTATCAACCACAAAGAACTCTGACAATTAAGAGACGTGACAATACAATTTGAAGAAGTGTGTACAGCATTCGATTTGCCATTTCACAAATAAGATACCTGAATGATGAAGAAGCAAATCAACAGCTTCTCAGCATCATTTTTCAGTTCTCAGAAAAATGCAAAGTGAAATCACGAGATACTTATAATTACTGAGTGACTAATAATTAAAAACTGATAATGCCAAGGGTTGGCCTGAATGTACAGGAGCCCTGATACACTGCTGGAAAGAATGTAAAGTGATACAGTCACTTTTATTTTACTTTTTTAAACATTCCTCTGCGAGTTTTTGTGCGGACAATATGTTTTCATTTCTCTTGGAATGGAACGGAATTGCTGCGTCTCATGGTAACTTTATGTGTAACATTCGAAGAGCTGAATGACACAATTACTTTTGTAATTCTTTGGAAGTTTCTCTAAAAGTTAAACATATATTACTTTAAGAATAATTCACTGAGTCCCCGTTATTTATTCAAGAAAAAATGGAAACCCAGTTCCACACATTTAGATGAATATTCTTAGCAGCATTTTCATAACAGCCAAATATGAGAAAAAATCTAAAATTTTTTTAATGTTTATTTATTTATTTTGAGAGAGAGTGTGCACTCGTGTATGCACACATAGAGGGACAGAGAGAGGCGGGAGAAAGAATCCCAAGCAGTTTCCACACGGTGAGAGAGGAGCCCCACGTGGGGCTCCAACCCACTAACTGGGAGGTTATGACCTGAGCGAAATCGAGCGGGACGCTTAACTGAGCCACCCGGGTGCTCCAAGAAACAATCTATATTTTAAGAAGTTGATTGGATAAACAACATATGATATATCCAAAGAACAGAAAACTGTTCAGCAAAAATGGTAAAATAGCCAACACATGCAACAACATGAAAGCATCTCAACAATACAAAAAGGATTATGCAAAAAACCAAACCAAAGAGAATACCTATGCCTAATTCCATTTATACAAAATTTTAGAATGTTTATGCTAACCTATAGGGTAAGATAACAAATCAATGTTTTTGTTTTGTTTTGTTTTTTTCCATCTGGTGGTTAAAGGGAGATTCATTGCCAAGGAGCAGGAGAAATCTTTTAGTTAGGAATAAGGGAAATGTGTATCTTAACTATGGCAGTGGGTTCACAAGCATATATATTTGTCAAAACATATTTAATAGCACGATTTAACTGAGCGCAGTTTATTTTTATGTAAGTTATACGTCAATAAAGTTGATTTAAAAACATATTGGATCCAATAGGTATGAGAACTCTAGGTGTAAATGGAAAACAGACCTTCAAACAGATGAACAACATTAACCTTGGAATAGAAATACATGCATTCTTGTGCTATTTATTATAACAGACTAAAACTGTAATATTCAGAAACTACTTGAACACCCCTCTTTCCCCCTATGTAAGGGAGATAATGTCCACCTATGAGTTACCCTGAGGCTAAAATGAAAACAAAATATGCAAAGCACTTAATACATGGTAGATATTTGTTTCTTAGGTTTTGTTTTTTAAAACACCATTAGTTTTGTTTTTCTTGAATGTTTCTTGTGCCTAGAACAGTTTTCCTGCTTTCCATCTTTTAAAATCAAAGCATTATTTTTCATTCAGTTTGAAGCATTCCTTTCTTTCCCATACTTACCATTTCTATATTTTTATTGACCAAATGTTATTTATTTATAGCATAATGAATCGCATTATATTCATGAGGGAGAATACCAAATGTTTAACTTTTGAATTGCATTTGCATTGCACGAATGAATAAGAATGTACAGGATAGTAAAACTCAAGTGCCAAAAACTACACGGTAACGTAGTGTCTATATGAGAATGTGTGGTCAAGAGCAGAGTTCACCACATATTAAAGAGAGGACATTTACATACCTGGGTTGCAGAAACTGTGACTTTATTTCCTCTGAAATCCTAAATGCATGCTTTCTTTGCCTTTTGATACCTTCAAAATGAGTTCTCAAATCAATTTGAAAATCCAGTTATTAAGGAGGATGTAAGTACTGTAACATGTTAATGCGGAATATATATAGGATTTAAACTGGGAATGTAAATCCCCAAGCCGATCCACATAGAAAGGAAGTAATCCAGGATTCAGCACCATTTAACTTCACTTACGTAAGAGTCTGGAGAGCTGTTGCCTGAGAAGTTACTAGCAGTCTTCGTACCCACAAGAGGGAAACTTTTCTATCTTGATTTGCTGACCAAGGTGGGGGACTGTGGCATCAGCAGCTGGGACGTGTTCCCTTTGGCAAAACAATTTTGGGTTTCATAGCAGACCCTGAGGCTTATTCCGTCAGCTGACTGATGAGACATTTCTTTTCTTTTTAAATCACATCCCCATCCACCCCGGTTTTTTCCCCTAGAAATGTCCTCAGTACACAAAGTGTTGTTTTGCTGTATGTCAGTCTTGAGTAGGTCACAGTTCCATCTAACATGAGCATTGAATAAGGATCATCATGTAATAGTTTCTATTTATTGACCACTTTCTCTATTCCATACCTATATCACTACTATTTTTCAGAGGCTTCAGGAGGTAAATGCTGACTATTCCCTTAATCGCACTTAGGAAAACAAGTAGAGCTCAGACATTTTTTTCAAGAGCCCACAAGTAGCTTGAAAACTTGAATTTGATTTTAGGAATACTGTCTTTGTTTTTGCCCCTGCAGGATCCAAAGGCAAAGAGATTAAATGAGTGCCAGATGATTGAGAAATTGACTTGGGTGTGTTTTTATAGTAAATGGAAATAGTTCCTCCAGAAACAAAAAAGTCAAGTATGTTGCTCTTTGGAAATCAATGTTTCTCATTCTAGGCATATATATGGTCCGTGTCCCATTTGCCCAAAGCAGAATCAAGCAGTGTAAGAGATTAATAGTTGCCCTACTATTTCCAGGTTGCATACCTGCTGTCTACTAATATCCTTTTGACATTTTGATGGATATGGGTCAGAAAACTAGTGTAGGCCCATAATTTCATTTAGCCATAGGTGGTTTGAGCTTTTTCTAATTCATTACAAGCACATCTGAGTTGATGAAACACTTTCTCCTGGTGTTCAGTTCTCCTGATGTACTTGGTCAAAAGTATATATTTGTGATTCAGGAAATACACAATTATTCTTCTTTTGAAGTTAGATCAAGCTGGGGTATATGGTGGAAGGACCCTAAAGGCTTTGTATTCTTTCCTCAACTCAGGGATTTGGCTGGGCCAAGGAACACTTATTTGAAGTCTATACAAATACACTTATTTGAGTTAGTTTATAAAAATACCAAAGCAACCCACTGTTACTCAGGAGGACTCTTCGCTTCTAGTTGAGAAACCTTATTACCCTCTTCCTCCATAGGAAGCGGCACATTTGGGGGAAATCAGGCTTTCGACCCCTCCCATGAATCTCACGTTCTCCTACTCTGGTATGTGAGGTCTCTGGTCACCTTGCACACTAACATCCAGTGATTCACTATTTTCAAGGGAAAAAGCCAGAATGATTTTACTTCTATCATATCTTCTTTAATGATATTTTTCTGGCCTCCTTTTTTTTCAGAGTAACCCTTTGCTTTTCATAAGCTGTAGCTCCCTGTGAATTAATGTTTCTAGAAAAAGTGCTAGTAATGAGGGCATATTAAGCCAGTAGGCCTGAAAATTGAAAGAAAAAAGACACACACATGAGCACACACACACACACACACACACACACACACACCCTTGTTAAAAAAGATACACATGTTCAAAGAAGCCAAAAATGACTGTCTATATCTACCAACGACTTTCTTTTATTTACTTACTTAGGTTGTGAGGGCTTTAAACAAGGGAAAAGTCTTTTTTTGGTAATGTTTCTTATCATAGATAATTGAATAATAATATTATTGGCGTCATTTATGCAATAATCAATGTTTATTCAGAATAAAAATGAGTCAGGTCGACATAGTAGTTAAAAGCTTGGCTTTGTGGTCAGGTGGGCTGTGTTCAAACTTGGTTTCCAGCAATTACGAGTAACGAAGCCTTCACAGCTTCGTTATTAGACATAAATGAGATAAATGTGTATAAACTACCTGGTGGCTATTTTTTTTTTATTACTCCTACCAGGTCTTTGAATAAGAGCATTGACTAAGAAAGGTCATCAATCCTCTCCTCCCTGAGGGGTTTTGATAGATTCACTGAGACGTTCCACAGACTAATGGTGTAGTAGTGCTATAATTAAGCCAGATTTTATTTGGATTATTATGAGTATCACCCCATTTCCTTGTCTGGAAAGTAGTAAAATAAACCTCACTTGAGCCACATTAAAAGACAGTGAATTTCATCCTGGAGACTGCACCCTAGAGACAAAGGTGCTAAATGCCTAATAGGTTTGAACAGATCATTTTTACAGGTAGAAAACTAATGCTAGTAACACATTGTCCAAATAGAATTATAATTATGATATATTCATGGATAAGGCACATTCAACTCTTCCTTATCCATCCAGGAAAAATAAAAAGAAGCAATATCCTATTGCTGTGTGTGTGTGTGTGTGTGTGTGTATGAAATAAAATAAAATAAAATACATTCTTCCATGTACATATTCATTTTTATGTAAGATTATGTAGTGCTATGCCAACAAACAAGTCCAGCACGCATTATTAATCTCATAAATCAGTGTAATTAAATGTGAGTGTTTAATAAATAGATTAATAGATTCTTTTATTCACTGTAGAGAGTACATTAGTGCTAACATTCATGGTCATTAGAGGCATTCACAAATCTCCGCTTTCTGGGCAAAGAGTAAGATTGTAGGTCCCTGACCCTTTTGAAGTTTTGTGTGGATTTATGACAGGCTTTGGCAAATGTGAGCAGGTGTGATCTATCACTTCTGGATAGAAGCTTGAGGAAACAGTATGCCATTTGCACTCCGCTGTCCCTCCACTATGGTGACCATGGGAATACACATCAAAATAAACATTTGCTTCAGTGGCTCAGCCCGGTTTTTGCATCACCACTATGCTCAGAGCCCTCCTGGTGACCCAGTAGGATATATGACTCGCGGAATATATGTTTAGTATATTAAGTCATTGGAATTTGGGATAGCAGAGTCATGTTGTATATAGTCAACAAATTAAATGCCCATATATTTGACTTTGCTAATTTTTTTTTTTTTGAGAGAGGGAGAGAGAGAAAGAGTGAGTGTGCTTGTGGGGGAGGGGCAGAGAGAGAGGGAGAGAGACAATCCCAAGCAGGCTCTGCACCCTCAGGGCAGAACCCCATGCAAGGCTCGATCCCATGAACTGTGAGATCATGACTTGCACCGAAAGCAAAAGTTGGAGTTACCCAGGCACCCTGACTTTGCTTGTCCTCTAATTTTTACAAGTCCTCCATTTGTTCATCATTGCGTGTAGAACCAAATCCATGTTTCTTGTTTTGGCATATGATACTCTGCCTAAATTTCTCTAACCACAACTTTCCTTCCATATTCTCACCCAAGCCACGGTGAGTATTCCCTTTCACTTTGCCAGACTGATACATTAAAAGCCATATCTCCATGTAGTTTTAACCTATATTTCTATCGTAAAGAATGAGCTTGATCATATTTCTGTATGTTTAAGTGCCATTTATTTTTCATTTCCTGTGTGGTTCAAAAGGAAAAGCTTCAAAACTGTGAATATATTATTCAATTATTTTCTTGTATGTGTATATCTTGATTTTTGTCCATTCATAGCTGATTTGTGGGGTGTCTTTTATTTTTGTAAGGTTTTAAAAGTTTTGTTTCAATATTCCTAGGTTTCGCTAGGATATACTTTGTATGCATGTGTTTCTTAACTTCCCTGTTTGATGCTGAGTAAATAGTATCAGGGGAATATTTTCCAGGTAAGGCTGACATCCTTGGTCCTTATTTCTTGAAATAATTCTCCATTTGTTTATTTTGATCAACTATGAAAACTATTCCAAGAATTATTGACACTTGCAACCTCCTTTATTTAAAAAAAAACACATATTTTATATTTTCTACTACTTAATCCCTTCCTGAATCATAACGAAAAAATTCTTCAAAAAAGCAAAATCATTCAACTCACTCATTTGTTCTTCAGTTGTATCAGCTCCACTGCTCACATCTTTATTGATTTCTTTTGTCAACCACTGTGGATTTATTCTGGGCTATACTTTGTGAGTCCTTGCTCCTGGCTTATCCTTCCGAAATTTTAATCTCTTTGAAGATAATTAATTTGCTTCTATAAAAATTTATTTCGTCTGGCTCATTAATTGCTAAGAATACCCGCCATCTGAATTTTCTGTTTTGTGAGTCACAACATTTAGTGATAGGTACTTGGGTTAAGATTCTCCAGCCTTAACTTATGTCCCTTCTCATGGCTTTCAGGTGGGGTGGGAACATGGCTCAGGGGAGGAGGGCTCTAACATTGCTCTCTACCTCTTACTGTGTTTTATTAGTTTTCAAGAACTTATAGCCTCAGCTGTAATTATTTAGTATTTCGGGCATAGAAATTCAAGGGATCCGGGGGATAAAATTGTTGTAAGAGATGACTAGCCCTCCTTCCTTAAACATTAAATGCTTTCATTACACAGAAGCCTTCATATTTCCCCCCAGGCTCCAGTTTGTGTCAAGGTGATTGCTGTTTTTCTGTCTTCAGTGACCACATTCAAGCACAGGGCCAATCAAGCAAAGTAAAAGATCTAGGGAACGTTAATAAACTTTCTTCCACCTTGTCTTTGGGTAGACGCTCAAGTCTTCTTCCATTTGAACCTTGATTTTCTTTCTTCTGTGATCAGGATTTCTTATAGAAATTGACATAGACCACAAGAGCAACGGTATTTGTGATCACCTATATTACAGAGTTTCAAGCTTTTTAAAAATTATTATTATTATACAACCAAGTTGTTTCTTGTCTTTAGTTTGAAATTGGCCATGACTGTGTAAAGGCTTACATGTAATCATTGGCATGTATTTAGCGTTTGCAAGGAGGGGTTCTCTTCATCGGTGCAACCTGCCAGATTATCAAGAACTTCTTTCACTGTTTCAAGTAAAGTTTTGGGTGTCCTGTTAGATTATGAGTACAGGAAATTAACTAATGGATTGTAATTACATGTATTACTCCCTACTTCTGTTCACGTTAGCAGAAATTTTAAATTGTTAAAACAATTTAACAAAAACACACCGTTGAACAACATGAAATAAGACCCAAAAAACCAACGGAGAAAATCAATGAAACAAAAAGCTAAGACTTTGAAAAGGTCAAGAAAGTTGATAAACTTCTAGCAAAACTAACAAAAAAGAGAGAAGTCACAACTTACTAACATGAAGAATGAAATAGGTGATACCATTCCCGACTCTATAGACCCTTCAATGATAAAAGACTATTACACACAACTCTGCCAACAAAACTTGATAACTTCTATGAAATAGACCAAATTTTTGAAGAGTAAAACCATGGACTAAATACAACTTACTAATAAGAATTAAAAAAAAAAAACCCTGAATATCCCTGTAACTATCTAGGACATCAAACATATATATTATAAACTCCTAAAAAATGATATCTCCAGGCACAGTTTTCCCTGGTGATTTTGGACATTTAAAGAAAACACTAATTTACACAATTTCTTACATAAAATAGAAGAGGAGGAAAACTTTCCAATTCATTTTATGAAGCCAACCTTACTCTGAATGAAAACCCGAGAGAACCTGTATAAAAAGCAAAAACAAATACAAAAACAAAAGAAACAAAAAAAAGCTACAATAACTATAGGCCAATATCCCTTATGAATATAAATGCAAATATTTCCTTTTACCAAATATTAGGAATTCAACAATATGTAAAATAGATTATACACCATGACCAAGTGGACTTCATTAGAGAAGTATAATTCAATATTTAGAAATCAATCAATATCATCTATTTTATTATCTGATAAAATAAGACATGATTAGATACATAGGTTTATAAATTATATATATATATATGATTATATATATTATTATGTATACATAAATGCTGGAGACTCAGGAAACAGCTACAGTTCAAGTTCAAAGGTAGTCAGCCTGAAGAACCATGAGACCATCTGTTTACTGTACAATTCCCTTTTATCTTCAACTGATTGGAAAAGGCTCATCCACATTATAGAGTGCAATCTGTTTTGCTCAAAGTCCACTAATTTAAATGTAAATCTTATCCAAAAACACCCTTATGGAAATATCCAGAGGCACCTGGGTGGCTCAGTCGGTTAAGTGTCTGCCTTCAGCTCAGATCATGATCTCAGAGTTCATGGGTTTGAGCCCTTGTGTCAAGCTCTCTGCTGTCTGAGCAGAACCCACCTCAGCTCCTCTGCTCCCCTCTCTCTCTGCTCCTCCTCTGCTCCCCCTCCCCCCTCTCAAAAATAAATAAAAACTTAAAAAAAAAAGAAGAAACATCCAAAATAACAGACCACATGCCTGGGCATTACTAGCATTTGACCACATATGTAGGCATTGTGATATGCCAGCCAAGTTCATACATAAAACTAACCATCACAGAACTATTTATATTCATTGTGACAATGACAAAATTATAGTTTTGATATTAAACTATAATTATGTAAGATGTCATCACTGGGCAAAACTGAACGTAAGGTAGACTTCCCGACTATTTTTGCAACTTCTGATTTTATAATTATTTCAAAATAAAATTTTAAAAAATACTTCAGATATTTAATAAAAATATAAAGTCCAATTTTGCAGTGAACCTAAAACCACTTTTAAAAATAAAGTCTATTTTGGGGTGCCTGGGTGGCTCAGTCAGTTAAGTGTCCAACTTTGGCTCAGGTCATGATCTCACGGTTTGTGAGTTCGAGCCCCACATCGGACTCTGTGCTGACAGCTCAGAGCCTGGAGCCTATTTGGGATTCTGTGTCTCCCTCTCTCTCTCTTTGCCCCTCCCTGCCTCACACAGTCTCTCTCTCAGAAACAAAGAAACATAAAAAATAAAATAAAAATAAAGTCTATTTAAGAGAGAAAAAGTGAATTGGAAATTCCCATTCCTACTACACAATATTTCAGTTGGTTAATTTCCTATTGAGGAAACATGGAGGTTTCTCTGCCTGCAGAGTTACGTTCCTCTTTCTCACACCACTCTTACTCATTGGATTTCCGTCCAAAAATTTAAATGTCATTTCCTAAGGATATAATTCTTTGGCACTCATATTTGTTCAATTTTCCTGACAAATCTCTTGCATGGCATTATGCGTTTTCCCTTTGTGACATTGATCATAGTGGTAATTAATTCACAAAAGCTGATTTTCACGATATCTGGCTACAATGGCATGAGCTGTATTCATTTTCTTAGGCATCGATGAGTGCTTGTCGATATGACAACTAGCACGTAGTAGGTATGTGTTAAATGTTTGCTAAATAAGTTATTTACCCCGAGTTTCATGACACAGAATTAAATGCAGAAATACTTCGAGAACTTAATAAGGAAACTCCAAGACACTCGTATAATGATTGATAACTACAAAAATGGAGCACGCTCTTTTCCGATAAAGGTCATGGAGCAAAACAAGAAAGAGACAGAAGAAGGTTTCGAGTATTGCTATAACACGATGCTTCCATGTAGTTGGATATGGCTTATTGTCAGAACATGGCAGGGGCAGAACAATAATTTAGGACATTGTCTTTTATCTTAACATACAGATGAGAACACAGGAATCCTAAGGCAAGCTGACCTTGTAGACCTTTTAAGTTCCTAAGGAAGTGCCTGTTACATATTTACTGTCCTATTCACAGAAACCCACACAGTACTTGCCCAGAGGTGGTATCAATAAATATGTGTTGAATGAATACATGAGACTATATTTATAGACAGCGCCAGAGATCTGAGACTTGAACCAGGATTCTGGCTGTGAAACTATATTGTAAGAGAGGACAGTGTGGGCAGAATATTAAGTAGCTCTTACTAGAGAACACTGTGTTCTCACTAAGCCCAATGTACCAGGGCACATTCTTACTAGAGCACACCACTGCTTCCGTGTGCCTACATTCAGGGAACATTTGCGCTAAACCAGTCTGACAAATAAGTCAGCTTCCTTACTAACTTGAAGACCCATTATCAGCTGTACATTGGCGTCCGGGAAAGGCAAGCATCCTTGAACTTGAAGGTGCCATTAGGCTAGCATTCACCATGTAATAAACAAGCCACCCCTTTCCAAAAATTTCACTGTGATTTGCTTTGCTAGTGAGCTTTAGGAGTGATATTCAAAGTGTTATCAACAACTTCACACTGCCCAGGGCTTTGTCTCCCTCTCTGACAAAGGGTCCTTGCTTTTTTTTTTCTTTCATTCCTTCCCCAAATGAGCAAGCCCCCTTTGAAATAACTAGGTGATGCAACACTGTAGTTTTAGAATTAGACTCTCTTTTCTTTTATAAGGAAATAAGACTGTAGTTCTGTTGAATAAACCTTTATTTATATTATTTGATATTTTTCTATTTGCCACTCTCCTAGGAGGAAGAAAGAAATAGGAAAAAAATTCTACTAATTAAAGTTTTTAGGAATTATAGTTATAGACCTCAGGATTAAAAACTTTCTCAAAGACAAAAATCTGAAACATCAAGAAAATAACACCAGAATTTAAGAAAAGAGGTCATAAATATATATTGCAGTTATAATTAAAAATAAAAGTGAAAATAATGGACTTTATATCCATGAATTTGAAAATTTAGACCGCAGGAGCAATTTTCCAGAAAGATAACTTAACCAGAATGACACCTGAAGATGTAAAACTTGAAGGGCTGTAAGATCATTACACAAACATAATTATAATTAGTAATCAAACATTCATTCCTCTAACAAATCAGGTCCAAATGTTTTTGTAGAATATCATAGTTAAAATACAAGATATTTTTGTCATATATAAACTCTTTTATTTTATCTTATTTTATTTTATTACCACTTTTAGTGTTTATTTTTGAAAGAGAGATTGAGAGAGAGAGAGAGAGAGAGAGAGAGAGAGAAAACACAAGCTAGGGAGGAGCAGAGAGATAGGGAGACAGAATCTGAAGCAGGCTCCAGGCTCTGAGCTGTCAGCACAGAGCCCAAGGTGGGGCTCGAACTCACAGACCGCGAGTTCATGATCTGAGCCAAAGTCAGATTCACCCGACTGAGCCACCCAGTTGCCCCTATTTTTTATAAACTTTTTTAAAGATTGAAAACAAAGGAGGTTGATTTCCTCTTATTTTATGAGACGGGAATAATTGTGAACCAAGCTAAGAAAAGAGGCACAGAAAAGCAAAATCCCACCTCACTTTTAAAGAAAAAGGTAAAATGCATAAAGCATATATTAGCAGATGAAATTTAGCAACATGTAAATGTTAAATCATTATGAAATCAATTTAATTCCAAAAATCTTAAGAATATATTTTATTAAAATATCTCTTAATACAATTTGCCATATTAACTTTCAAAAGAAAAAATATGATTTTTATCTTTTGATAGAAAAACAATGAAAATAATTAATTCACCAAAAGATATTTAAGGAAGAGCTACTATATGCCAGGTATTCTGAGGTTCAAGAGATATAAAGTGAAAATGATATCTAAGTTTTTTGTTGTGTTGGACAGTAATGGAGTATAGAACTTAATGAGATTTAACAGCCAGTTATGAAAAAAATAAATTAGTAAATAAGGAATAGAATGGAAAGCCCTTAACCCCCAAAAAGTAAGATTAAAGACATATAACAGCTATAATTTTAATTTTGAAATATTGGGTACATTTTCTTTAAATGAGGAATCTGGTCAGAATGGTAAATAGCATCGTTCCTATTCCACATTTCTTTAGAGATCCTATCAAATTTTGTTCGAATAAAAAATAAGGCATTAAAAGAAGCAAAAATATAATATTTCATGCATTAGACTTAGTCAATAAGATAATTCACTAAGAGTTTTAAACATAAGTACAACATAGTCAAAAATATATTATATTTCAATCCACCAACAACAAAACTTAGGAAATAAAATTTTCAATAAGATATCATTTCCAATAGATACATACAAAAATTGTAAGTCACTTAGACATAATAAAACAGCATTCTCAAAGTGGAGTAAAGACCTAAATATGAAACCTGAAAAAATTCTAGAAGAAAACATAGGCAGCAATTTCTTTGACATCAGCTGTTGAAACATTTTTCTAGATAGGTCTCCTCAGGTAAGGGATACAAAAGCAAATTTTATTAAGACTACATCAAAAATTTTAAAAATTGTACAGAGAAGAAAAACATCAACAAATGGCAAAGCAACCTACTGAGTGGGAGAAGATATTTGCAAATGATCCAATAAGGGGTTAGTATCCAAAATATATAAAGCACTTATGGAACTCAATGCCAAAAAGAAACCAAATAATCCAGTTAAAATGAGCAGAGATCCTGAATACCCATTTTTCTTCCAAAGAAGAGATACAGATGGCCAACAGATGCATGAAAAGATGCTCAACATCACTCAACATCAGGGAACTACAAATCAAAACCACAATGAGATACCACCTCACACCTGTCAGAATGGCTAAAGTCAGAAACACAAGAAATAACGAGTGTTGGGGAGGGTGTAGAGAAAAAGGAATTCTCTTGCACTCTTGGTGGTAATGCAAAATGGTCCAGCTACTATGGAAAACAGCATAGAGGTTCCTCAAAACACTAAAAATAAAATTACCATGTAGTCCAGTATAATCCGATATTGGGTATTTACCCAAAGAAAAAAGAAACTCTAATTGGAAAAGATATATGCACCCCTATGTTTATCATAGCATTCTTACAATAGCCAAGATATGGAAACAATCCATGTGTGTACTTTTAGATGAAGGGATAAATAAGATATCATATATATATATATATATGGCATAGGTGAAGGAGATCAGGAGTACACTTAATCCTGATGAGGACTGAGTAATATATAAAATTGTTGAGTCATTATATTGCACACATGAAACTAATATAACACTATATGCTAATTATACTACAATAAAAAATAACATGCTTTGTTCACAATGAGAAAAAAAAGAAATCAATAAAAAATCAATAGGAAATGCTTTTTCATACTGAAATAAAAATAAACTCCCATGATATTAAAAACTCTTAAGTCAAAGGGTAAATATAAAGGGACTTTAGAATTACCTGAATATAAGGTTTATAAAAATAGGGTACGAAAGAATTTGTGGCATATAGTTAAAACAGTTGTCGGTAAAAAAATTATAGTATTGAATACCTGTATAAATACAAATGAGACAAAAATTAATGAACTATCCAACTTAGAAAGCTAAGAAAAGAATGACAAAGTAAATGAAAAGAAGGCTTATAGCTCCATAAAGATAAAAGCAGAAGTAAATGAGTTAGAAAACTGGCACACACTAGAACTCATAAATAAATGCCAAATTTAGGTTTTTTTTTGCAAACTCTATCATGATCCCAAAGGACAAATTTACACCTAGATCAGATAGATCATTTTCTCAAAAAACTTGATAAAACCCAATTCAATATACAGAGAATATAAGCAGGTTAATTACCCTGAAAGAAATGCAGAAAATAGTTAAAGAGCCCCCTACCACAAAGCATAACTCCCAGTTGACTTCATCTAGGAATTTTACCAAGTTTTTGAAGAGTCCGGTAATCTTAACACTACATAAAGTGTTCCGCAGCATTGAAAAGAGAGACAGCCTCTAATTTTGCTTTATAACATGAATTTATCTTACATATTTACCTTAAACATTGTATGAATTTGATATAGCATATGTACATTTTATTTGTAAATATCAATGCAAAAGTCCCCGATATAACACCAGCAAATAAAATCTAAGAGCGCGTTAAAAATAATACAAGATAAACAACCGTGGTTAATTTCAGTAATGCAAGTGTTATTCGGTGTTAGAAAGGCCATAAATACAGTCATAAATAAGACCATATAAATATTAAAAGAAAAAATATGTGATTATGTTCATAGATGCAGAGAAGGCATTTGCCAAATATCAGCACACATAACTATAAAAACACACTTAATAAAATAAAACTTAATTGACACCTCATTAACATGATAAAGTATATATCTTAATCAATAAGCAAGCACTCTACTTAAAAGCTAAACACTAGAGGTTTTCCAACTGTAGTCAAGAAAAGACAAAGGTGCCTTCTTGGCTGTCTCATGGTGCTAAGGAGAAACAAACAAAAAAATCAAAGTATAAGATCCAAGGCTTTGGGACACCTGGGTGGCTCAGTCGGTTGAGCCTCCGACTTCGGCTCCGGTCATTATCTCGCAGTCCAGGGGTTCGGGCCTGCCTCGGATTCTGTGTCTCCCTCTCTCTCTGCTCCTCCCCTGCTCATTCTCTGTCTCTGTCTCTGTCTCTCTCTCAAAAATAAATAAACATTAAAAAAATTAAAAAAAAAAAGATCCAAGGCTTTGAGTAAGGAACCCCGAAGAGCTATACTTTAAGACTCTGTATGCACCAGAAGTAAAGGAGGTTTTGCAAAAACCACAAACTGCCTTAGAGTCAATTCAGGCCCTGAGTGGATTAAGGTCATCTGCTATCACTTTATGTGCCTGGTAGCTGGTATGCTGAAACCTCTAGGGAAAATAATAGCACCTGAAGTCTGCATAATGTTCTTGCCCAATATCTCATGTCCTGCTTTCAATTATACGTATATAATATATTTCAAGTATATATATATATGTATGTATATATATATATATATATATATACACACACACACATACATATATGTGTGTATGTATATATGTATATATATACTCATATTCTCACATACACAAAGGGTCAAGTGAAAATGGAAGTAGAAGCAAATCTACAGGTATCTGAGTAGTTCTAGATATCAAATATAGATATTGAAAGAACTGTGGTTAAAACATTTGAGAAAATAAATAAAAAGAGAATTCACCAGAAAGTCAGAAATCTTTTTTAAAAAATAAATGAAATAGAATATCTAGAATTAAAGTACAATCTAATAGTAGGGTTTAACAGCATGCAGAACAAAAATAGAAAAGATAATTAAAGAGATGATAGTTGAGTAGAAAACATGCAAGCAGATTCATAGACATTGTAAGATCAAAGAACACAGATAAGAACATGAGAAACATATGCAAACAAACATGGTGAAAGGTCTAGGGTCCTTGGCGCCCTGGAATTAAAAACAAAGTGAATCAGGGAGAAGCAATAGAGTAGAAGAGGCAATGTTTAAGATTTTTCCGAAACTGATGTGTGATATTAACACAGGAAGAAGATGTGGGATGAATAAAAAGAAAATCTGTGGATATGCATATAGGAACATCATAGCAACATTTCTGGAAACCGGAAAACCCCAAAAGCCGCCAGACAGAAAAAGGCATGTGCATACTAAAAGCCATATTGAAGTAAGTTCTTCAGGTGGAAGGAAAATAATAGAGAAACACGGAAAATGAGGAAGAAATAGAAAATGTAATGATTATGGGGCTATAAAAATATTAAAATGCATCACAACAATATCACAGAAAATAGGATCACTGGACGATAAGGAAATTCTCTTAGGTCCTAGCATCATCTGGCAAGTGGAAGGCATAATGAAGAAAATGTGTGAAATCAAGGATGCAGATTGTGTTAAGATAAACAAAGACCAGTAAAAGAGTGTATAAATTAGGTCCGAAATATGTGGATCTTGAGAAACTTAACAGAAGACCATGGGGGAGGGGAAGGGGAAAAAAAATAGTTACAAACAGAGAGGGAGGGAAGCAAACCATAAGAGACTCTTAAATACAGAGAACAAACTGAGGGTAGATGGGGGTGGTGGAGAAGGGAAAGTGGGTGATGGGCATTGAGGAGGGCACTTGGGATGAGCACTGGGTGTTGTATGGAAGCCAATTTGATGATAAATTATATTAAAAAAAGAAAGTTATTGGGGCGCCTGGGTGGCTCAGTCGGTTAAGCGTCCGACTTCAGCTCAGGTCACGATCTCGCGGTCCGTGAGTTCGAGCCCCACGTCGGGCTCTGGGTTGATGGCTCAGAGCCTGGAGCCTGCTTCCGATTCTGTGTCTCCCTCTCTCTCTGCCCCTCCCCCGTTCATGCTCTGTCTCTCTCTGTCTCAAAAATAAATAAAAAACATTTAAATAAAAAAAAACAAGAAAGTTATGAGGAAAATGAAATAGGTAGAAAAAAATTAAAAGTAAATAGTAAAAACATAGCTATTTAAACACACTACATGTAGGCTAAATAATCCAATTAAAATAGAGATTGTCAGAGTGAAATAAAAAATCATCATATATGTGTGTATTTATACTTCCTATAAGAAACACCTCTTTCAGTGTTTCTTATAAGGTAAATAATAGTTAAAGGCAAAAAGATGGTAACAAACATCAAATAAATACTGATCTAGCATATTATATACATATAACATACCCATATATATGTAATTACACAAATATATCAACATAGGCTCATATGTATATGAATATATGTACCCATGTTAAAATATATACAAATATAAATGAATATAAAAAATAGACTTAAAAATAAGAATCATTACTAAAAAATAAGGAGCTTATTTCATGATGTAAAGGTCAGTTATCCAGGAAGACATAACTGTTCTCAATTTATGCACTTCTAATTACATAGCATAACCTGTGTCAAGGAATAACTGCCAGAACTAAAAGCAAAAAAATGACAAATTACAATCATAGAGGAAGAACAGCAATCCCTCTCAATAGTTGATAGACCAAGAAGACAAATTAATCTGTATGAATATCAATAAGTTGCATAACCAACATATTTTCTTCACTGATAAAATTAATACAATACGCCAAACAATGACAGAATATACATTCTTTACAAGTTCACACAGACTGTGTGTCAGAAATGACCATATTCTGGGACAAAAATATGCCTCTGTGCACTTTAAAAAAATAAAATAATTTAGAACATGTTCTATTGTCAGAACAAAGCTAAACCAAAAATAAGATCAAATAAGGATAACTAGAAAATAACACAATGTTTGGAAGCTAAGGTGTGTACCTTTTTTTTTTTTTTTTTTTTTTTTTTTTTTTGGTGTGTACCTTTTTTTAAGCTTATTTATTTATTTTGAGAGAGAGAGAGAGTGAGTGTGTGTGTGTGTGTGTGTGACCAGAAGGGCAGCGAGAGAGGGAGAGAGAATTGCAAGCAGTTTCCACACGGTCAGCACAGAGCCTAACATGGGAATCGAACTCAAGAATTGCGAACTTCTAGATCATGACCTGAGCCGAAATCAACAGTCAGAGACTCAACTGACTGAACCACCCAGGTGCCCCAGGGTATGTACCTTTTAAATAGTCATTGGTAGAAAAGGAAATTGCAGTGGAAATTAGAAAATTTTAAATGATGTATCCAATTTGTGAGATGAAACAAACATGATGCTTACAGGTAAACAACCAGTCATAAATGAATATATTAGAAAACACAAAAGCTGAAAAATCATTGAATTGAGCTTTAACTCAAGAAGCTGGAATAAAACTAAAATTTTTAAAATCTGAAAAACATTACAAAGAAGACAATTTATTTTCTTATATATTACTTTGTATTTGTTATGATAGATTCAGTAAAACAAACAAGAAAGCAAAAAATCTTTGAAAAGACTAATAAACATGAGAGACCTCTAACAAGAATAATTAAGAACCAAAGAGAGAAGATACAAATTAAATATTTCGGAAGGTATGTATATAAATTTTAAAAAAATTGGGGCACCTGGGTGGCTCAATCGGTTAAGCGTCTGACTTCAGTTCATGATCTCACAGCTCTGTGAGTTCAAGCCCCGCGTCTGGCTCTGTGCTGAGAGTTCAGAGCCTGGAGCCTGCTTGGGATTCTGTGTCTCCCTCTCTCTGCCCCTCCCCCGCTCACACTCTGTCTCTGTCTCTCTCTCAAAAATAAATAAAAATTTTTTTAAAAAAGTTTTTAAAGAAAAAAACAGGAAACTTCACTATGGACTTTAAAGATATTAATGATAGGAACATATTATGAAAACAATACACATTGTTTCAATTGTGTATTCATCTAAAACTGGGAAGAAGAAAAAAAATCTTAGAGAAAAATTCCAGAGATTTAAAAAAGATGGAATACATTGCAACTCATTTTTTTGAGGCCAACCTAAACTTGGTACTAAAATATGACAGAGACAAGAAAATTACTGAATAAGCTTTCTCAAGAAAGTAGAAATAAACAGTTTTTACAGCAAATCAAATCTAGTAGTACATAAAATAAGTTATATGCCATAATTGAATTCAACTTATTTCTGTAATTAATGACTGGTATAACATTAAAAAATATGTTAAAGTTATAAGAATAACAGAAAAAAAGTAGAAAAAACAGATAATCTAAAAAAAGATGTTGAAAATAGCATTTGATAAAATTAAACACATTCTGATACAAATATATGCAGCAGACTAGAAATAGAAGAAAAAATACCTATTTAATAGAAAACACAGACATTAATATTGAAATATTAAATCATTCCCTATGATTTCTGAATAAAGTGAGTGACCTTTAAAACTATCCTAGGGGCACCAGGGTGGCTCAGTCGGTTAAGCTTCTGACTTCGGCTCAGGTCATGACCTTGCAGTTTGTGAGTTCGAGCCCCACGTCGGGCTCTGTGCTGACAGCTCAGAGCCTGAAGCCTGCTTCCGATTCTGTGTCTCCCCCACTCTCTGCCCTTCCCCTGCTCACGCTCTGTGTCTCTCTGTCTCTCAAGAATAAATAAACGTTAAAAAAAATTTAAAAAATAAATAAATAAAACTATTCAATGTAACAGACAAGAATAAAAGTAAAAATGGTATAAATGCAAAGAATGAACTCAATAGTCATTTTTGCCTATAATACATTTGTATATGCAGAAAATACCAAAGAAAATACCCCAAATACTAAAATTAATATGTAACACTCCCCAGATTTAGGATTGTATAAATAAACATAAGACCTCTCAGCTGAAAACTACAAACATTGAAGAAACTGAAGGAAAACTTGAAGAAACAAAGACATACATCACAATCTAAAATTGAAGAACAATATTCTAAACATGTCAATTTTCCCAAAGTTGAGCTCATATGGAATTTCATTCAAAATTGAAACTGTGCAAATACGTGTTTGTGTGTGTGTGTGTGTGTGTGTGTGTTTGTGTATGTGTACATATATAAATGTTAGCAGTGATTCAAAATTTAAGTGGAGTTTTAAAGGACCAAGCTAAGAAAATGTCAACAAATAAAAATAAACACAAGACTTACACTATCAGTTATTAAGAGAGGAAAATTGTGTGCATACAGATCATACTTATACGCACTTGATTTACAAGAATGGTGAAACCAAGTTAAAATTTCCTGTCAGTAAGATAAAATAAATCAAAATTTGGTGACATATTTGTCAGTGAGGCTATGGGAAATTGACACTCTTTTATATTGGTGATATGAATGGAAAATAACAAAATTTACATGAGGGGAAATTTGGCTATATCTTCCCCAAACAGAAGTGCATTTAGCTTAAGATCAAGAAATATCAGCCCTAGAAATCTTTTCCAGGGATAAATTGGTAAAAAAATATAGAAAGCTACATAAATGGCTAGTATTTATTGAAGTGATAGCAAACAGAGTGGGACACAAAACCTGTATACCTATCAATTAAGGAGCCTTAAATTAAACCACAGTGTACTAGTAAGTTGATTACAACGCGAACCTCTAAAAACAACGAGCAATGAAAAAATATTTCAAAAAGCCAGAGAAAAGGGGAACATTACTTTTAGAGGAGTTATGATAAGAAGCATGGCTCACGCCACACAGATAACAAATATCAGAAGAGGATACATAAGGAAACCAATAGTGGAAATTTGGAAAGTTGGAGTCTGATATAGCAATATTTGAAAACTGGGCAAGACACATTTGAAAACTCATGAATGAAAAAGAAAACATTGTGGTACCTGGGTGGCTCCGTCAGTTAAGCGTCCAACTCCTGATTTCAGCTCACGTCATATCACTGGTTTTTGAGCTTGAGCCCCATGTCAGGCTCTGCACTGATGGCATTGAGCCTGCTTGGGATTCGTTCTTTCCACCCCTCCCCGACTTGTATGTGCATGCTCTCTCTTTCTCTCTCTCTCAAAATAAATAAATAAACATTTAAAAATAAATAAATAAGTACACTAAATCTCAATGATCAGAGAACCCCATTTTAAAACCTCTACGATATTATTACAGATAAGCAAAAATGCAAAAGTCTGATAGTACTAAGTGTTGGTAAAAAACTTAAATGAACTATCAGTGTTAAAAAAAAGAATATTTTGTGCTATC
Organism: Panthera tigris; assembly: GCF_018350195.1. NCBI lineage: Eukaryota > Metazoa > Chordata > Mammalia > Carnivora > Felidae > Panthera > Panthera tigris. The sequence goes on from NC_056665.1 coordinate 129,627,359, forward strand.
TCCAACTCAGCAAAGTCCCTAGTCTTTGATGGGGAGAAAGTGTCGTGTCTAGATAAGGATGAAAAGGAAAGTCAACATTTATATACCTCCCCATCCGTCTCTTATCAAAAGAATAAGGATGTCCCATCTGGAACAAAAGCTTCCAATCGCTATATTTTTAACAATTGTTTTTCACATACGGTTGACCACGTCAAAGGGAGAAGCAAAACTGGGCTCAAGGTACTTTATGCATATGAATAATGTCTCTAATTCAAAGAAACCTTTACTGAACACCCCTTAGATGAAATGCCAGAGATAACAGAATGCATGCTGTGACCTCTATCTCCAGGAGTTCACAGGCTGATCAAGGAGAAAATTTCTAAACGCATAATTGCAACATCCATAGATAGAGTCAATGAAGTGTGTGCTCCATGCAGGGACACCAGTGGTAAGAAGTAACAGACTTTATTCAGAAAGGGGATTATGAGCCAGTCTGAAACAGGATCCATTTAAAATTTTCCAGGTGGGAGAATGTGGCATTGCTTGATAATATTACAAAGATCGTAATATAACTCTTAGTAAAGATGCCCATGGCACCACCACTAATATAAACATCATAATATCAACAATTGCAGAAATATGTTATCATTTTCACATTCTTTTTCAGTCATCAGTTGTCAAACATGAATATTGCATCCTGAAAAATGCCAGCTTCTTCCATTCGCTCCACAAACATGGAGGGCCATCTGGGTACTTCAGCTGAAGCCGTGACAAAATCATGGCTCCTGGCCAGCCTCATGGTGCTCACAGACCAGTAGGAATGACTCCATAGATTTTATTGTCAGTTCCCTCATACTTTTTTTTTTCTAACTATTCACCCTCTCGCTCCATTTACATCTTCTCATTTGTACAAAAGACTCCATATGAGTAGCGTGTAGAAATTCCTTTGCTCCTGGGTAGGTTCACAGAGGCTACAAATTAGCCTTTCTTTATAGAAAATTTGGCCTGATAATAATAACTCCCTTTATAGAGGCCTTGCAAAGACTTTTTTTTCCTTTCCATGTGGTGTTCAGAGATTAATGGGAATGGTGTCCACATATTTGTGTTCTTGCCAGACTACCCCACTTATCTGAAGCCAGTGTCAGGGCCCTACGACTATTAATCACCTTGCAGTCCCTGAAATAAAATCTGCATTGTACACTTCTTGGACTGAGGAGGGGGAAAGGGAATGGTGTGGTTTGGGGCTGCTTCTCATCATTAATTTTCAATTATGACTGCAAGAACCATCCCAGCTAAGCCTCAAGTAGGAGGGCAGGGGGTAAAAAAGCCCCCAGGGAAGAGTAATAAGGGCCACATGGAAGGAGAGAAAATCTGGGATGTATAAACTCTTTTTTTGGAAAAGAGAAATAATAAACAATTTATAAAATTCCTCACAGGGCAGTATAAAATATATCCAAACTAATTGGGAAAAGTCACATAAAGGACAAAACAAGAAGGCCTTTTATAGGCATAAATAAAAATGAGCAAGCCACACCTTTTCTTACAGCGAAACTTGTGAGTCCAACTTTCTTCACCAGTTACAATCATTGTTTCCACTAAAAAAAAAAAAGAGAGAGAGAGATTTTGTGACTGCTTCTTCAGTTTGACTGACACTTCTCTCTCAGCCAAAGGAAAACATTTCATAGTCTTTAGAGGCCTGTTGAGGAATCCTTCTGGTGTGAAATAAGCAAGCACAGAAAATCTGTTCTTAAAAGGAAGGGGGGAAAAGGATTCGGCCTCCCTAGTTGGACCCAAGGAACGTGAATAATGAGGAATTAACTTTATGTGTGGTGTTCCGTATTTTAGAAATGGCTTTTACACAGAATATTCTCATCTCACCACATGCTACATTTTCAGTTTTACATAAATTCCATTTTTTCACTAAAGTAACTAGTGATCAAGAAGCAAAATCACATGCTTTGTATCATAGGCTAAAAATGCCATGTTCAGGACTCCAATCTCAGTCTCTTGGCTCCACACACACACTTTACCTGGCATCTTGATCCCTTCAAATCTTTAGGGATTGGGTATTGAAGTTCAGCATTTATATGGAGTTATTATTTTATATAAGCATTCATATATTATTCTTGTCAATAGAGAAAGCCATCACACATGTACACACACACACACACACACACACACGCACACACACGTCCCACATCATATTGGATGTTAGTCACTTTTGGATGGTCATTCTTCTCATTCAATCTCCATCCCAACTTTCTTATTTCACTTTGTTCTCCCTGGAGGCATAATTCCTCAATATGAATGTTGTGGATGTGGTAGGTCCTACATCCCACTACCAAAGCTCTATAGGTCAACTCATTCCATTCCTACTTGGACTTAGCCAATCACACATCCTCTCCGACAGTGAATCCTGAATGAGCAGAAGAAAAGCCAGTAGGAGAAGACCTTGGCTATTATTCTCACTCCTTTACTTCTAGTGGCAAATCTTGGTTCTTTCACTTTCACCAAGGTTACCTTTCTAGCATCTTATCAAACCAGTGTATCTGAAATTCCCAATACAGTCCTCGGTTGTCTGAAAAATCAAGGCTCAGTTTCTGTGACTAACAACAACAAAAAAATGTGACCGATCCATGGTCTTCTGTAGTCTTGAATATCCATGGCTTATGAAGACACAAGCTTGACTGTAGTGCCTGTGATTTCAGATTCTCATATAAAAATTAATTTCTTTCACATATGAAGTTAAGTCTTGACTCAAGACATGAGAGGCAGACTCGATAAACTTCTAAAACATCTCTTGGAACTAAAATGTAAGGCTCAGAGTGTGGATGGCATTAGAAGACTTTTACGTGGTGTTTCCTCTGTCTCTGACTCATGGCATACACAGTCTATGTATGTATAGAGTAATTGAATCTGCAGTTAAAATTGGGTGAGTGAGGTAAAAATTCAAGAATGATCATATGTCAAAAGTTTTTAATGCTCTTTTACACTATTATACGGTTCATCTTACACAAATCTATTTCTCAGATTTTTTAAAACATATCAGACACGAGAAGTTTTCCATTACTGAATTGTAATTACATGTCTTTTTTAGCTGCACACTGGTTGGAAAAACTTATCATAAAAGCTATTATACTTTATTATTTTTATTTATTATTTTATAAATTATGTCTTCAGAAAAGTTCCCCTGATTAACCAAGAACTTGAAATAAATTTTAGGGGTGAAACTGTCAACTTTATATGATTTTCCCATTCCAGATTTCAACTTGATCTAGGTGTCTGATTTCTGAGTCATAATTTTGGCTTGGGAGAGGAAAATGGCAAATTTTATGAAAAACAATCCTGTGTTTGGAAATTTCAGACTTATTTTCAAGGTTCATTATTACTCTTTTATATTGTTAAGTCTTTGTCACCAAATAGGCTTTTATAGCAGTATAATACCAAAGTAAAACCACTGGAGAACAGGAGATTTACGTGGTAAGTGTGTTAGAGGAAATCCCTCATTGAGTGGCAAAACGAGTGTTAAATTTCAGGTTTGATGAAAGTGACACTAGCCTTTATTTATAACGACAGCTGCTTGTAAGCCATGGAGACAAACTAGATTAAGAATTTCCTGATATTTTTTGCTCTGAAGATCATGTGACAGAAAGGACTCTGCCTTCAGATATTGAAATAGAAAATATAAATTTACTTTCCCACTTCCCCATAGGGGTTAAGAGTACAGGTTGACTGGTCAAGGCATTTGATCCAGTAAAAATGGGTCTGGATAGGAAATCAAGGCAACTCACTAACATGGACTATGCCCTACCTCCATCTCTGGAGAATATGTCAGCAAGAAATGACTTTATTTACCTGGAATATTTCATGTGGATTTGCATCAGCATGGATTAAGTTGTTCAGTTGAAAAAGTGCATATAAAAATGGAAGAAGTTTTTTTTTTAAATTTTTTGGTTTTACTTCTTGATTATAGAAAGGGAAAAAGGAAAAGAAGAAGGAAAGGAATGAAAAATAAGTGAAGAGAAAAGGAAGGAATTGAAAAGAAAGGAAAGGATGGGAAGGGAAGGGAAGAAAAGGAAAAGAAATGAAGTAAATGATTAAATGAGAAGTGTCAGGTGATAGGGAGAAAAGACTGGATCCTTGCTGCCGAGATTCAAATCGTGATCTGAGATCACAAACTGTGTGATCCAAAGCAAACTACCTAACTTCTTGGTGATTCGGTTTAATCATGTGTAATATGGATCTAACATGACACCGACTTCCTAAGTTTGTATTAAAGGTCATAAACATTGAAACAAATAAAATGTTTGGAACAGTACTTGGAACATCATAAGAATTTTAAGTGTCTGTCATTATGAATGTAGATTCCACAACTTTGTGCATGTTCTTCAGTTTGTGAAACAGATTCATACTGAGTGCCCTGACTCTTCTATCCGGACAAGATCTGTATGAATCTACTTTATGTGGAATAAATAGGGGAAGGTAATGGGACCTGTAGTCTGGGTTTGTCAGTTCTACTACTTGTAAAAGTGTAAACTTGAACAAATTATTTAATGTCTTCCTTCCCTCACTGACAAATGAAAATGCAAATAAGTAGCTAATTTTTCCCCAGAAATGAAAAGATAAATGTATTACTCGTGCAAGTAGCAGATATCTATTGAGCATCTTCCAAGAGACACTAAGCCAGGCATTGAAATTACATTATGGGGCCCCTGGGTGTCTCATTCAGTTAAGCGTCCGACTCCGGCTCAGGTCATGATCTCACGGTTTGTGGGTTTGAGCCCCATGTTGGGCTCTGTGCTGACAGCTCAGAACCTGGAGCCTGCTTTGGATTCTGTGTCTCCTTCTCTCTCTGTTCCTTCCCTGCTCGCACTCTGTCTCTCTCTCTCAAAAACAAATAAAGATTTAATTTTTTTTTAATTTTTTTTTAACGTTTATTTATTTTTGAGACAGAGAGAGACAGAGCATGAACGGGGGAGGGGCAGAGAGAGAGGGAGACACAGAATCGGAAGCAGGCTCCAGGCTCTGAGCCATCAGCCCAGAGCCGACGTGGGGCTCGAACTCACGGACCGTGAGATCGTGACCTGAGCTGAAGTCGGACGCTTAACCGACTGAGCCACCCAGGCGCCCCAAGATTTAATTTTTTTTAAAGGGCATGAAGAGAGCCGATTCTGAAGGTGTTTGAAATGTAGGGAAGGAGACACACACATGCACGCATAATTACAATATGCAATGAGTGGTGCTTGTTTAGAACTGTTCCAAGTTTCTATGAGAACTCAGAGGAAGGTATTGACATTATCTAGGCATTGGTGAGGGAGGCCGAAAGTACTTCACTTAGCAAGCATATGTAGCTTAGGGAAAGCTTCACAAATACCATGACATTTGAACCAAGACTTGAAGAATGAGTGGCAGTTTACCAAATGGAGAAATGGTGGGAGGCATGATGCCCAACATGCACACAGTATGGTTACCCTTGCAGGGAGGGTTGTCTCAGTTTATGTGGCTAAATCATATGATGCTTTTATGAGGGAATTGGTGAAAAAAATGTATTTAAAGATTTTTCTAACCATAAAGAGTTAGATCATCAAGAAAAAAATGTTCGTATCCTCCAGGTTCAAGGAGAGTCATGTTCTTATGCCTTCATCAGAACCATTTTAAACCCGTCTCAATCTTTCAGTAACAATTTGTCTTCATTAACCTGACTTCTCAACCAATCAGCAACTGTTTGGCTCCAGGGACCATGTTTGTAAGCATCTGAAAGGTTAGCCCATCTTTAAACATCCTTGCTTCTAAATTCTTGCAGATCCCTGAACTCCATACTTCCCCAAACCTGATATAAGATCAATTTCTTGTTTAGTTCTTTGTTTCTTTATTCAGAGATATTATGCCTGACAACTATAGCTATCCCTTGCTTAGCAAACAATATATTCAGCTTTGATTCCATATTTTGATACTACTTAATGCTTTTACTATTATACCTCCCCACCTCCTTTATTTACTAAATTTTAAAAAAATTTTTCAGTGTTGATTTATTTTTGAAGGAGAGAGAGAGCATGAGTGGGGAAAGAACAGAGAGAGGGAAACACAGAATCCAAAGCAGGCTCCAGGCTCTGAGCTGTCAGCACAGAGCCCGACGCGGGACTCAAACTCATGAACCGTGAGATCATGACCTGAGCCGAAGTTGGACACTTAACTGACTGAGCCACCCAGGCGCCCCTATTTACTAAAATATTTAATAAGCACTGACCATATGCCTGCCTAAGTGTGGCCTGAGGTTGCACAGACTTTGTCTTTGACCTGGGGGGATAGACCCAGGGGTTTATCCAGAATATGGATGCTAAAATACTTTAAACAGCCACTCTATAAAGAAGAGTGGATACAGGAGAACAAACAGCTGTTGATTGTCTACAATGAGACATGCATTATTACTACTTGCTTCTCATAGTTTACTTTTGTTAAATACTAGAGCAATATCCCAAGGTGGATGTTTGCATGCCTGTTTTCCAGATATGAACCAGCATGTCGAAAGTTTTAGCAACTTTCTCAAAGAAGAGATAGAGCACTATATGATACCAATTTGCTCTGTCTTCAAAACCGAAGGTCTCATTCAGAGAGAGGAACTGTTTGCTCTGTTGTAAAACATAAAATTGAAGTGTATCCATCTAATGATGGTTGGAATCAAACCTCACTCTAGAGCATGTATGTATATTTGCTGATATCACTAAATAGTTAAGCCAAGAATTTCCTTCTAATGCTCTGCTCTTTAAAAATTCTGTTCTGCATACCTCAACATCATAAGGGCCATATGTAAAAGACGCATAGCTAATATCATCCTAAATGGGGAAAAACTGAGAGCCTTTCCTCCATGGTCAAGAACAAGACAAGGATGTCCACTGTTACCATTACTATTTAACATGTACTGGAAGTCTTAGCCTCACCAATCAGACAACAAAAAGAAATCAAATGCATCCAACTCAGCAAGGAAGAGGTTGAACTTTCACTATTTGCAGATGACATGATAGTTTATGTAGAAAACTCAAGACTCCACCCAAAAATTGCTAGAAAGAATACAGGAATGCAGCAAAGTCACAGGATACAAAATCAATGTGCAGAAATCTGTTGTATTTCCATAGACAAAAAATGAAGCAACAGAAAAAAAAAAACCAAGGAATTGATCCAATTTGCAACTGCACCAAAAACAATAAGATACCAAGAAATAAACCTAACTAAAGAGGTAAAAGATCTGTATGCTGAACCTATAGAACCCTTATGAAAGGAATTGAAGAACACAAAGAAATGGAAAACTATTCCATGCTCATGGATTGGAAGAATAAACATTGTTAAAATGCCTACACTACCCAAAGCAACATACACATTTAATGCAATCCCTCTCAAAATGCCACCAGCATCTTTTGCAGAGCTAGAACAAACAATCCTAAAATTTGTATGGAATCACAAAAGACCCCAAATAGCTCAAGCAATCTGGAAATAGGAACACAAAACTGGAGGCATCACAATGCCAGATTTCAAGCTATATTACAGAGCTGTAGTCATCAAGGCAGCATGGGACTGGCACAAAAACAGACTCCAAGATCAATGGAACGGAATAGAAAACCTAGAAGTGGACCCACAAGTATAGGCCAACTCATCTTTGACAAAGCAAGAAAGAATATCCAACGGAAAAGAGTCTCTTCAACAAACGGTGTTAGGAAAACTGGACAGCAACATGCAAAAGAGTGAAACTGGACCACTTTCTTACACACTACACAAAAATAACTTCAAAATGGATGCAAGACATAAATATGAGATAGGAAACCATCAAAATCCTAGAGGAGAACACAGGCAGCAACCCCTTTGACCTCGGCCACAGCAACTTGCTCGACACATTACCTAAGTCAAGGGAAACAAAACCAGAAATGAACTATTAGGACTTCATCAAGAGAAAGAGCTTCTGCACAGTGAAAGAAACAATCAACAAAACTAAAAGGAAGCCTACAGAGTGGGAGAAGATAATTGCAAACAACATATCTGATAAAAGGTTAGTATCCAAAATCTGTGAAGCAATTATCAAATTCAACATCCAAAAAACAAACAACCCAGTTAAGAAATGGGCAGAAGACATGGATAGATACTTTTCCAAAGAAGACATCTGATGGCTAACAGACATATGAAAAGATGCCCAACATCGCTCATCACCATGCAAATACAAATCAAAACCACAATGAGGTGCCACCTCAGCTGTCAGAATGGCTAAAATTAACAACGCAAGAAACAATTGTTGGTGAGGATATGGAGAAAAGGGAATCCTCTTGCGCTGCTGAAGGGAATATAAATTGGTGCGGTCACTCTGGAAAACAGTATGAAGCTTCCTCAAAAAACTAAAAATAGGGGGCACCTGGGTGGCTCAGTCAGTTAAGCAGCCGACTTCGGCTCAGGTCATGATCTCGCGGTCCCGGAGTTTGAGCCCCGCGTCGGGCTCTGTGCTGACACCTCGGAGCCTGGAGCCTGTTTCAAATTCTGTATCTCCCTCTCTCTGACCCTCCCCCATTCATGCTCTGTCTCTCTCTGTCTCAAAAATAAATAAATGTTAAAAAAATAAAAAAAAAAAAACAAAAAAACTAAAAATAGAACTGCCCTATGACACAGCAATTACAGTATTAGGTATTTACCCAAAGGATACAAATTTACAGATTCGAAAGAGTACATGCACCCCAGTTTTTATAGCAGCATTATCAACATTATCAACAAGAGCCAAACTACGGGGAGAGCCCAAACATCCACTGGAATATTACTCAGCTATCAAAAAAAATTAAATTGTGTCATTCGCAATGATGTGCATGGATGCAGAATGTACTATGCTAAGTGAAGTAAGTCCATCAGAGAAAGAAAACTACCATATGATTTCACTCCTATGTGGAATTTAAGAAACAAAACAGATGGCCATAATGAGATGGAAGAGGCAGAAGAGGAGAGAGGGAAACAAACCACAAGAGACTCTTAAAACAGAAAAAACTGAAGGTTGATGGAGGGAGAAGGGTGGGAGACCAGCTAAATGGGTGGTGGGTATTAAGAGGTGCACTTGTTGTGACAAGCGCTGGGTATTGAATGTAAGTGATGAATCACTGAATTCTATTCCTGAAACCAATATTGCATTGTATGTTAACTCAAATTTAAATTATATATACTGTAAAAGAAAAAAAACTTGTGTTCCATTATAGAACTATAAATTATTGTTTTTACATTTTAATTTATAAAAACATATATCTAAAAATAGTTCATAGTTGGGGTGCCTGTGTGGCTCAGTTGGTTAAGCATCCAATCCTTGATTTCGGCTCAGGTCATGATCTCATAATTGGTGAGTTTGAGCCCTGCATTAGGCTCTGCACTGACAGCGTGGAGCCTGCTTGGGATTCTCTCTCAGCCCCTCCTCTACTTGCTAGCTCTTCCCTTCTTTCTCAAAATAAACAATCATTAAGAGAATACAAAAATCATAAAAATAGTTCATACCTAAGGAATACTTTTAACACTGATATTTACTGAGCACCTTTTGACCATTTATACATTTTGCTCCGATAATTCTTTCAATTTAAAAATATATTATTGCTGCTTTCCAGATGATAAAACTGAGACTTGAAGAGGTTATGTAAATTCCCCAAGGACCCGTATCTAATACAGGGCAAAACCAGGATGATGACATTTGCTCTCAATGATATTTTTTAAAGTTTATTTATTTAGTTTGGGGGAGGGAGGGGCAGAGAGAGAGAGAGAGAGAGAGAAGGAGAGAGAATCCCAAGCAGGCTCTGTGCTGACAGTGTGACTTAGGGCCTGATGCTGAGCTGACTGAGCTTTCCAGGCATCCCCTCAATAATGACTTCTTTAAAAAATTCTTGTTTCAAAAGTTAACATATAAAAATAATACTTGTAAACAACATAATAAACAAATATGTAAAATAAGTCTTGTCAAGGTTCTAAACACTTATCAGTGATACTTTCCTACAGTTAGAAGCTATTGAATTCTCTCTTCTGGACAAAAAACACAATTAATTGAAAGATACTACAGATTTACAAGCATAGTGCAAATTTAAGCTTCATGGGTCCACTTAAATGTGAATTGGTTTTCCTAGAGAGATTACAGCACTGAAAATGGATTTTTTCTTCCTTATGAGTTTCTTAACAATATTTTCTTTTTTCTGTCTTACTTTATTATAAGAATACGGTATATAATAACATAACATACAAAATATGTGTTAACTATTTATGTTCGTGGTAAGGCTTCCAGTCAATAGTAAGCTATTAGTAGTCAACGGTATACATGGAGTTTTGACTGCACAGAGGGTCAGAGCTCCTAACATCTGTTTAAAGGTCAAGGGTATTTTCCTCAATTTCCGACTGAAAATATGTCTTCTTCATGATTTGTCATTCAGATAGGTAAGCCACATTCTCCATTTCGTGTCCATTCTACAGAGAGAGATCTGAGGATGAATAAGTCAATTTAATGCTCCACACGGTCAGGGAAAATTCTAATTGCTAGGCAGAAGTGGTCTCCTCTAACATTTTCTTTCTACCTAGGAAGGTCCAGTAAAATCTTCGTAGTTTATAGAAAGCACTGCTACCTTTGTAAGGCACTACATGAAGGTTCCGAATGATTGTCATGTTTACTTTCTTATCTGTGTCCTGAATTCTGCGGTTCCACTCTCAAAGAACCACTTGCCGAAACTTGTAGGAAATACTACTCACAGCATCGATAAAACGGAAAACTAAATACATAAATAAAATAATGTGTCCCTTTCTTGCTCTGGATCTTTTGAAGTAATTCCGCTGGGACACAGCCATAAGGAACGACTTTGTAGGCCTTTAATATGACAGGATCAAAGAGCTTATTAGAATGAATTACTTGAGGGGACTCCATGATTACATTTCCCTGACATACAAAAACAAACCAAAACTAAGAAAGACAAAAAACAATCTCTAAATCATAAAGGAACAGATTAGAAGGCACCAATGCCCCTGCTTCTTCTATCAAATGGCAGGACAATATGTTGATAATTCTAAGCTCTCACATATGCTCTACCTCATTTAATTGTTAACAAGCCCTCTCCATATTTAGACAAACTTGACAGCTTTGGTAACGAGTTTTAACAAACAATGAGAATACCATTTGAATCTTTTTATTTTGAAATAATTTTAGATTGACGGAAGAATTGGGACGATAATACAGACAGTCCGTTTAGTAATACATAGTATAGATCCAGCGACGGCTAATATTACCATTTGACATAACTGTGGTATATTTATCAAAGCTAAAAACGGAGAATTGTAGGGGTGCCTGGGTGGCTCAGTCAGTTAAGCCTCCACCTCTTGTTTTCTGCTTAGGTCATGTTTCACGGTTCGTGAGTTCAAGCCCTGCATTGGGCTCTGCACTGGCAATGCAGAACTTGCTTGGGATTCTCTCTCTCTCCCTCTCTTTCTCTGCCCTCCCCTGTTCTCTGTCTCTCTCTCTCAGATAAATAAACTTAAATTTTTAAAAACGAGAACTATATGATATTTATTAACTAAACTATAGGCTTATTTTTAATTTCACCAGATTTTGTACTAATGTCCTTCTTCCTGTTCATGATCCTACCTAGGATAACACATTGCATTTAGATGTCGTGCCTCTTTAATCTCCTTCGATCTTGGAGAATCTTATTTATTTATTTTCCCTTCCTTCCTTCATTAATTAATTCATTCATTCATTTATCTTATGTCTTCCATGGTCTTAACAGTTTTGAAGAGTCCAGATCAATTATTTTATTGAATGTCCCTCCATTTGCCTTTATGCCGTGTTTCCCCAAGATTGGATGAGGGTTATAAGATTTGAGGGAGAATACCACAGGGAGGTGCCTTTTTCAGGGTGTGCCAGCAAGAGCATGACAATAACAATTGACTTATTTCTCATGTTAATCTTGATCACTTAGATCAAGTGCTGTCTGCTGGGTAAAGTAAGTGGTTCTTTCTCCTTTCCAGACTCTATTAGATTCTAGTCACTAAATCCAGTCCACACTCAAGGGGAGGGCAATTAAGCTCCCCTTCTGGATGCAAGAGTGCAAGCTGATCTGTGGTCATATGTTGCCACTGCCACAATTAATGAATATTTTGAAGGAAATAACTTGAGACTGGCCAAATATCCTGTTACTCTTCAAAGGTTTGCTCACTAACTTTATCATTCATCAATTGCCTACAAGAATTATTACGGTGCTCTTCTCATAGTTATTTTCTATTTCTCTCTTCCTATTTGGGCTTCTTATTTGAAATTCTTCTCAAATATCTGTCTTGTTTCTCTCATTTATTTACCTTTTATTTGCTCAATGCTTTACTGATGTCAGTACAGGCACACAGTGCTTAACTCGCACATCAGTTATTTTTTGTGTTCTATATTAGGACTTGGAATGCTATAGCCTTATTGCTAATATACACCATTTAAAAAATAGCTATGATGTACTTAACATTACACATTGTCCAGGAAACCGGTTCTAGTTTCAATGGAATTACATTAAGAAATTCTGGCTTAGAAACAAAAATACCATATTGAGTTATTATCTTCCACCCCTATCAAAAGTGAAACTCACCAGTGTCTTACTGTTTTTAAATATTTCTCTAACTCCCTGAGGGTACTTAAACTCTTTTTTTTTTCTATTTGGTGAAAAAGGAAGGCATAGATGGAAAGCACAGAAAAGAGACAAAGAATCAAACTTCGAGGTGATATACATGAGAAGTTTCAAAGAAAGGAAAGGATTAAAACAGAGGAGAACGATAATCAAGATTCACTTCATTTTATATATAATGTAAATGCCCAAGAATGGAAATTCATGAAATAAGTTATAGGAAGAGATTTTACATAGCCATTCGAGCAATGGCCTTTGTTTTTTTTTTTTAAGAATGTGCAATAGCATGGGAAAGGTCACAGAATAAAGTAAAGCCAAAAAAAAAAAAAAATGGCAGGATACAAAACTAGACATGCACCATTATCCTGATTTTGTTTTAAAAAAAGGAAAGGAAAATAATATGAAGAAAATAAATATTATATGTATAAATATGTAAAAAATATTTTAAAAATTAATTGCTAAATGATACACAAAACCAGTGGGGTAGCAAAATGCCTAATAGCCTACCAGGCAGCTACTGAATTAATTATTGAATACAAGAACATATTAATAGTAGTTATGGCTGGGTGGTAGAATATTTGATGACAGTATTTCTTCCTTATGTTCCTTGCGTATTTTCCAAGTTTTCTATTCTAAACACGCATTATTTGGTGTTTAAATAAGAACCTGCAATTTAAAAAAAAAGATAACAACTGGTTTTCAACTGTCCTTAAGCTTTCAAAAGTGACCCTTGATGAACAGTGTTCTGCTACTTTATCATCTAGCGATTATTTTTAGAAAGAAGCAATATTTAGGGGAAAAAATCCTAAATTAAAATAGTTCCTTTCTAATTAATCAACCCAAGAACTTGGCCGCTCAATACAAATGGTGTAGGTCACCTGAAAAGCAAACAGAATAATCGTAACTGCTTTAGGAGTCTTTGAAGTTATAGATTAAGCCAGTGGGAAATTAGCCAGATTGCCATTATAGCTGAAAAGTGCCGGAAGGCCCCGGCAGCCAGTGTAATTATGCAAGCTTTGTGAGCCTTGAAAATTTTGTGATTGTAATGCGTGCTCTCAGCCTTCATAAAGTTCTACACCAACCTGCATTCTTTAAACTGCTGTCTGGCCCAAGGCTGAGTGATAAATTAGAAGAGAAAAACAAATATTGCAGCAAACCCTTCTTTTCATATCAGAAGTTTCTCTACCCATTACGTTCCTAAGGGATGCTGGGATAGGCATGTGCATCGTCCTCCGGTGACTAACGCCACTGGGGTAGGATGGAGAAATTGACATTCCCATGAGCTTTTTCTTATAGGGTAGGCAGCGGCATACACACAGCTGTGTCTAATTATGACTGGAATGTCAATTATAAAAGAGGCCATCGGGGTGCAGACAGAGGTCACTGATAAGCTTGGGGACTCACCATAGCGTGGTAAAGTTGCAGAGCACCGCTCTGAGGCCCAGAAGAGCCCAGCCTAAAATGATGCTCTGATAATCGCAGGTAAGCACATTTGTTTTGGCCTCTCTTGCATTTGAACGCTATTCTGAACTGAAATGTCATTCAGATGCAAAGTGCGTTGAGAGAAAGGGAGGTCTGCTGCCGCGTGAACATAGGCCTTCATTTAAGTAGAGAAATAATTAAGGGAAGGGGTGGAAGAAAACATAGGATCAAAATGTCTTCACATTCGCACAAAGACAGAACCAGAAGTCAAGGGTAAAAGGGTAACCCGGGAAAGAAAGACTTCAATCCCCTTTGAAGATGTACCCTCTGAGAATAACAAGGCTTGAAGGAAGGCTCCAGAGAGGAGTCTCTGCTAAAGAGTGTATTCCATCAAACTGGAGGAGTAAAATCTTTCTTACGGGTGACCTTTGGTTCTTTTGCAGATTCCTTGCCAAAGATAGCATTTCAGACAAGTAGCATCTGGTCTCAATGTCTGGCAATAACATTGTGTGGGACAGTGGCCTTAAATTTCAGACGCACAGATCACATTAGGAAATTATTAAAAACTAGTTGATTCTTCCTCCCACACTTATTTCTTCATGCATACAAAATGCATTATTCCACGGGTTCAGAGACACCCCCAACAATCTACTAAAGCACATGAACCTGTGAGCCGTTATAATAATCTCTGATGTAGAAGTTGATGACAAGTAATTTCGTGTAACTTTTTCTCCTAGGAATTGAGTAGATCAAATATCTCAGCTAACCTAGCTTGATTCTCTAAGAGAAGTATCCTATTTTATTTGTTTTTAACAGATAGGGACACTGAGACAAAGAAAAGTTGAATGTCGATGATGGTTATTTGGATATGAATCAAAGCTGAGAAATGAGGTTATCAATTTCCTATTCTCTTGTTCATAAGGCTATTGTTCACATCTAATCTATCAGTTGGTTTGTAAAAACCAAATGAAATATTTCTGTCGAAGCCAAAAATTCAGAGAAACTGTTCCTTAATGTTTTGATACATTTGCACATAGTGCAACCACAAAGCTACACAGACCATTTTGAACCATTTCTGTAATTAAAATTATTTAATAACTGAAAAGATTATCCTCAGAATTACAAAAGAAACTATTTAAGACAGTTCATTTAGAGCCCCTGGGTGGCTCCGTCAGTTGAGTATCTGGTTATTGATTTCAGCTAAGGTCATGATCCTAGGGTCATGGAATCAAGCCCCACATGGGGCTCCACACTGAATATGGAACCTGCTTAAGAGTCACTCTCCTTCTGGGACACCTGGGTGGCTCAGTCGGTTAAACGTGTGACTTCTGGTCAGGTCACAATCTCGCAGTTCGTGATTTGAAGACACATATCAGGCTCTGTTCTAACAGCTCTGAACCTGGAGCCTGCTTTGGATTCTCTCTCTCTCTCTCTCTCTCTCTCTCTCTCTCTCTGTTCTTTCCCAACTCATGCTGTCTCTCTTTCTCTCAAAAATAAATGGACATTAAAATTTTTTTAAACATTCTCTCTTTCTCCCTCTGCTCCTTTACCCTATTCGCATACTCTCTTTCTCTTTCTCAACAATAATAAATGAATGAATTAATTAATTAAAATAAAACCTCACTTATTAAATCCGAGTGTTTGTGTGAGAAATGGACAACTATTAAAATAAAGCAAAATCTTGGGGCACTTGTTTGGCTCAGTTGGAAAATCATTTGACTCGATGTCAGGGTCATGAGTTCAAACCCCGCGTTAAATGTAGAGATTACTTACATAAATAAATATTTTTAAAAGTTAAAAAAAATAATAAGATAGAAAAACAAAATCTAAAACAATCAAAAAAATAAGGGTTCTCAAAAATAATAGCCTCAAATCAAAATTTAAAATAAATAAAAGTAATATCCTTACCCTACCCTTTTTACTGCATTTAATTGTCTCCCTTTATAACTAAAGATGAATGTCCATAGGAAGCTCCCTAAAATCCCTCCTTGTATACTCCTCCCTATCCCTAAAGGAATTGTTGAGTTTACAGCATATCTATTTAACCTTGGAACCTGAGGTGTTTTACAGATGTGTACACACACACACACACACACACACACACACATTTTTGTTAATATTGTTATTTGGTTTTACCATAATTATCATTTATTTATCTGGCCATTTCATTTTGGTCCATAGATGCTTGGAGATGGGAACCAGTTTTTGATGTATACAATAGACACTATGGTGTTTTCCCTCACCACCCCTCAGGCTTCCCTCTTAGGGCCAAATCCTTCCCCAAGGCTGAGTGTCAGCGGTCGGCTGCTCATAGCTGAGTCCTCAAGGTTATAGCCCCTCCCAGCAGTCAGCTTAGCCAATGACTGAGGCAGAAATGCAGAAGCCCAGATCCCCCTTGACTCATCTGGTGATAATTCCAAAGGGCCATCTCAGTCTCAAACTCTTTGTAGAATCAGTGGAAACCTCAACTACAAATTGAATTTGATGACCTTCCAGTGTCCAACCAGTCTTCCTCACTTGTGGGGAGGGTATTCAATTCATTTGTATACATTTTTCTTACATATCTACATTTATGTATCTTTACCTTCATCAAAATAAAACATTTTGAAACTGACATACATACTTCATTTGGATTCCATTAGTTTTTTCCACAAACACTATTTTTCTGTTCCATGATCCAATCTAGGATGCCATTTTGCATTTACTAGTTCCATCTCCTTAATCTCCTCGAATCTATGACAATCTCTCAGTCTTTCCTTGTTTTTCATCATATTGACAATTTTGAAGAGTCTTCAGCCAGGTATTTTGTGGAATGTGTCTCACTTTGGGTTTGTTTGATGTGTTTTCCTCATCTCTCTGGAGTTATTGATGGGGTAAAACTACTTCAGAGATGAAATGTTCTCATTGCATCATATCAGGGATACATGGCATCAGCATGACTTTTCACTAGTGACACGAACCTTGATTATTTGATTAAGGTAGCATCTGACAGGGTTGCCACTGTAAAATTGTTATTTCTCCTTCTTCTATCTCTTTCCCAAAGGCACCTAGCCATACAACTCCTGCATGAAGCTCTGTTTCAAAGGCTGTTTCCACAGGATCCACCCTAAGAAAACATGTAGAATCACCCATTTTACTTCAACCTGTGTCCTCAAATATTCACTGAATAATTTGGTCTGTGAAGTTTAACTTTGTCAATACCCGTAGAATAGAAACAAGGTAATCACAGTTAATTTGGCCACCATGCCAGTGTTACACCAAGAATTACACGTTTACAAAGTTACTGGCTAATTTACTTTGTGCAATAGCCTTAATTCAAGGAATTCACAGAAAGAGCAGTGTACTGTCAATAGATACACATTAGCACTCTTATGTTTGTTGTCCCTGGATATGATTCGATGTGCAAAATATTTGAAGCCCCCAATCACACACAACTGTAGTACAAGGATCTAAACCTCTATCGTCTCCAATCAACAAACTACTGCTTGACCACATCAGAAATGCACACATTCCACTCTGAATTTTTGGAACCAGTTCAGTGACATCATATTTTATGAAAATCAACAACATCTCATTGAAAATTACTGGGCCTAAGATTCTCATCGTTGCTATGTCAAGATCCCCAATGGAAAATATCTCCACAAGGGAATTGGGGGGGAGGGGCCAAGATAGTGGAGCAGCACGGAAAGTCTTTGCTTCTCTCCTCCCTTGAAATTCAGCTAGATCAGCACCAATTTTGCACACCTAGAAAATTGACCTGAGGACTAACACAGCAATCTGCATAACTTGAGTCACAGAACTTAGCAGGTGTGTGGCTCAGAGAGGTGAACTGGGGGAAAGAGAAGCTGAAGAGGCTAGGGAGCTGTTTTGGTTTGCAAAGAGAGGACAGAGACAGGGAGGAGAGTACAGGAAAAGCACTCCTGAAAGCAGCTTGAGAGAAAGAGAAAGAGTGGAAACACCCACAAGGACCTGGACAAGAGAGGGCGAAAGGAAAGAGATTCAATACCATTAGAACTCCATAAACAGGGGAGTGCAGAGTCAGAAATTCCACAGCTCATTACCTGGCAGTGTTCTGATGGGATGGATGAATCACCCTCAGAACAGAGAGGGAGATCCAAGGGGTCTTCCGGCCACACAGGAGAGGCAGTTCCCTGCTTGGAGGACATTTGGTAGAGGCCATGCAGCCTTCCCACAGGCAAAGGTCCCAGTGGACCCCAGACTACAGCCATGTTTGTGTGTGCTGGAACAAAGATGCCAGGGTGCAGTGAAGCCTGGCAGGTTGTGATTTACCATAGTCACTGAATTGCTGCTGCTACACAATTGCATGAACATTTTCTGGGGCAGGCTGGCACCTATTCCCAGCCTCTGGGCCTCTGTAGTGGCACAGTCATGTGAGCATTCCTGGAGGTGGGCTGGCACCTGGCCATTTCATGGTGAGACCCTCCCCAGAGGGTCAGAGCGGGCTCAAGCTATAGGTCCTCAGAAGTGAGAGGTTTGGAAACACAGCCCCATCTGAGATAAAATTCAGGAGGGAAGTACCACTCAGCAAACTGCCAGCTTGAACATGTACAGTGTAGAAGCAGGGAGTACACGGAAGCCAGAGACAAAGGAGGGGTGTTTGATTGCCAGTTGGCAAGAGCACAGAGTTCTGATGCTAGAGACTGGGAAGCTGGTGAGACCTTTTTCACTTCTCCTGCATGAGCATACATGTGTAGATGCACCACACAGATCTACCCCAGTAAGCTAAGCAGCACCACCTAGTGGAAAACGGAGCTGTTACACCAACCCCCTTCCATCTGCACCAACCAAGCCCTAGAGGAACACCACAAGTCTCTCCACCTGTAATGTGCTTCCTAGTTTGACTTCTAGGGGAAACTGGGTGTAATTTCATTCAGATTTCATTCTGTTAACTCGTCCATCTATTGATTATTTTTTCTTATTCTTGGATACAGTAAGAAAAAAATTATTTTTATTTTCCATTTTTTATAAAAACGATTTTTCTTTAACTTTTTCTACTATATTTTTAAATTTTTTTTTGTATTTTTTTTTTAAAATTGTTTAATGCTTATTTTTTTTTGAAAGAGAGAGAGAGAGAGAGAGAGAAAGAGAGAAAGCCTGCAAGTAGGGGAGGGGCAGAGAGAGAGAGGGAAACACAGAATCTGAAGTGGGCTCCAGGCTTTGAGCTATAGGCACAGAGCCTGACATGGGGCTGGAACTCACAAAACATGAGATCATGACCTGAGCTGAAGCCAGTGATTAATCGACTGAGCCACCCAGGTGCCCTTTTTTTTTTTTGTAATTTTTAAGTCTATTTTACTTACTTCATTTCATTTGAGTCTATTTTATTTTATACATTTTTAAAAAATTTTATAAACATTATCTTACCTATTTTTCCTTTTTAAAATTTTCTTTTCTTTCTTTTTTTCTCTATTATATCAAGCTTTGTTCAACAACCAGACCAAAACACACCTAAGATCTAGCCTCCTTTATTTGATTTTTTGTGTGTTGATTTTAATTTTTTAATTTAATTTTTATTTTATTAATTCTTTTTTTTCCCCGAAAATGAAAAAACAAAGGAATTCACCCCAAAAGAAGGAACAGGAAGAAATGACAGCTAGGAACTTAATCAACACAGACACAAACAAGATGTCTGAACCAGACTTTAGAGTCATGATAATAAGAATACTAGCTGGAGTTGAAAAAAGCACAGAATCCCTTTCTGCTGAGGGAAAATTTTATCTAGTCAGGACAAAATTAAAAAAGTAATAACTGAGATGCAATTTCAAATGGAAGGCACGGCAGCAAGGATGGATGAAGTATAGCAGCAAATTAACAATATAGAAGACAAACTTCTGGAGAATAATGAAGCAGAAAAAAAAGGAACACTAAGGCAAAAGAGTATGATGTAAGAAGTAGAGAACTCAGTGCCTCATTAAAAAGGAATAACATCTGAGTCATAGGGGTCCCAGAAGATGAAAAGAGAGAAAAAGGGGTAAAAGATTTATGTGAGCAAATCACAGCAGAAAACTTTCCTAACCTGGGGAAAGACACAGACATCAAAATCCAAAACAGTAAATAAAACCCCAAACCAGCAGAAGATGGAGAAAAAAAAAAAACATACAACAGTAGAACGGATCAATGAAACCAGGAGCTGGTTCTTTGAAAGAATTAACAAAATTGATAAACCCCCCAACCAGTTGATCAAAAAGAAAAAGGAAAGGACCCAAATAAATAAAATCAAGAATGAAAGAGGAGAGATCACAACCAACACTGCAGAGATCCAAAAAATAATGAGTATTATGAACAATTATATGCCAATAAATTGGGCAATCTGGAAGAAGCACAGAGAACTCCCATTAGATTTCACAAAAACTGACCATCAACAAGGCATATCATACTTAAATTCACAAAACACATAGACAAAGAAAGAATTGTGAAAACAGCAAGGGAAAAAAAGTCCTTAACTTGTAAGACAGGTCAGGTTCGCAGCAGACCTATCCACAGAAACTTGGCAAGCCAGAAAGGAGTGGCAGGATATATTCAATGTGCTGAATCCGAAAAATATACAGCCAAGGATTCTTTCTCTAGCAAGGCTGTCATTCAAATTAGAAGGAGAGATAAAGAATTTCCCAGAAAGACAAAAACTGAAAGAGTTTGTACCCACTAAACCAACCCTGTAAGAAATTTTTAGAAGGACTCTCTGAGGGGAGAAAAGATGAAACAAAACAAAAAAGACCAAAAGCAACAAATACTAGAAAGGACCAGAGAACACCACCAGAAACTTCAACTCTATAGGCAACACAATGGCAATAAGTTCATATCTTTCAGTACTCACTCTAAATACCAATGGACTAAACGCTCCAGTCAAAAGACACAGTGTAACAAAATGGATAAGAAAACAAGATCCATCTATATGCTGTTTACAAAAGACCCATTTTAGACCTAAAGACACCTTCAGATTGAAAGTAGAGGGATGGAGAACCATCTATCATGCTAATGGTCACCAAAAGAAAGCCGGAGTAGCCATACTTATATCAGACAATCTAGATTTTAAAATAAAGACTGTAACAAGAAATGAAGAAGGGCATTATTTCATAATTAAGGGATATATCCATCAAGAAGATATGTCAATTTTATATATAAAAATACATAAACATATAATATATATAATTATGACAATATTTATATACACAAATATATAAATCAATTAATCACAAACATAAAGAAACTCATTGACTATAATACCATAATAGTAGGGGACTTCAACCCCCCACTTCCAGCAATGGACAGATCATATAAGCAGAAAATCAACAAGGAAACATTGGCTTTGAAGGACACACTGGACTGGATGGACTTAACAGATATATTCAGAACATTTCATCCGAAAGGAGCAGAGTACACATTCTTGTCAAGTGCACATTGAGCATTCTCCAGAATAGTTTCTCCAGAATGTTCTCAAGAACATTTTCCAGAGTAGATCACATACTGGGACATAACTCAGCCCTCAACAAGTACAAAAAGATTGAGATCATACAGTGCATATTTTCAGACCAGAACACTATGAAACTGGAAATCAACCACAGGAAAAAAAAATGGAAAAACAACAAATACTTGGAGACTAAAGAACTTCTTACTAAAGAATGAATGGGCTAACCAAGAAGTTAAAGAAGAAATTAAAAAGTACATGGAAGCCAATGAAAATGATAACACCACAGCCCAAAACCTCTGGGCTACAGCAAAGGTGGTTATAAGATGGAAATGTATGGCAATCCAGGCCTTCCTAAAGAAGGAAGAAAGGTCTCCGATACACAACCTAACCTAATCTGGAAGAAATGGAGAAATTACTAAAAACATATAAATGACCAAAACTGAAATAAGAAGAAATAGAAAATTTGAACAGACCCATAACAGTAAAGAAAATTAATTATAATAAAAAATCTCCCAAAAAAACAAGAGTCCAGGGCCAGATGGCTTTCCAGGAAAATTCTACCAAACATTTAAAGAAGAGATAACACCTATTTTTTTGAAGCTGTTCCAAAAACTAGAAATGGAAGGAAAACTTCAAAACCCATTCTATGAGGCCAGCATTACCTTGATTCCAAAACCAGATAAAGACCCCATTAAAATGAAGAACTACAGACCAATTTCCCTGATAAACATGGATGCAAAAGTTCTCAACAAGATACTAGCCAATCAGATCCAACAATACATTAAAAGAATTATTCACCATGATCAAGTGGGATTTATACCTGGGATGCAGAGCTAGTTCAATATCCAAAAAAGTCAATCAGTGTGAGACATCATATTAATAAAAGAAAGGATAAGAACCACATGATCCTCTCGATAGATGAAGCACAGTAAGGAAACAATCAGCAAAACTAAAAGGAAACCTACAGAAAGGGAGAAGATATTTGCAAATGACATATCAGATAAAAGGTTAGTATCCAAAATCTGTAAAGAACTTATCAAACTCAACACCTGAAAAACAAATAATCCAGTGAAGAAATGGGCAAAAGTCATGAATAGACACTTCTCCAAAGAAGACATCCAGATGGCCAACCGACACATGAAAAAATGCTCACCATCTCTCATCATCAGGGAAATACAAATCAAAACCACAATGAGATACCACCTCACACCTGTCAGAATGGCTAACATTAACAACTCAGGCAAAAACAGATGTTGGCGAGGATGCGGAGAAAGAGGATCTCTTTAGCATCGTAGGTGGGAATGTAAGCTGGTGCAGCCACTCTGGAAAACAGTATGGAGGTTCCTCAAAAAACTAAAAATAGAACTACCCTACGACCCAGCAATTGCACTACCAGGTATTTATCCAAGGGATACATGTATGCTGTTTTGAAGCGACACATGCACCCCAATGTTTATAGCAGCACTATCAACAATAGCCAAAGTATGGAAAGAGCCCAAATGTCCATCGATGGATGAATGGATAAAGAAGATGTGGTATGTATATATGTATATCTATATATATATATATATATATATATATATATACACATACACATATATATGTATACATACATATATAATATACATATACATATACATATACATATACATATACATATATATGTATACATATATATATACATACATATATATATGTATACATATATATATACATACATATATATATGTATACACACACACACACAATGGAGTATTACTCGGCAATCAAAAAGAAGGAAATCTTGCCATTTGCAACAATGTGAATGGAACTAGAGAGTATTATGCTAAGTGACATTAGTCAGTCAGAGAAAGACAAACTTCATATAACTTCACTTATATGTGGAATGTAAGATACAAAACAGATGAACATAAGGGAAGGGAAGCAAAAATAATATAAAAACATGGAGGGGGACAAAACATAAGAGACTCTTAAATATAGAGAACAAACTAAGGGCTGCGGAAGGGGTGTTGGGTGGGAGGATGGGCTAAATGGGTGAGGGGCATTAAGGAGAACACTTGTTGGGATGAGCACTGGGTGTTATATGTAGGGGATGAATCACTGGATTCTACTCCCGAAATCGTATTGCACTATATGCTAATTTGGATGTAAATTTAAAAATTTTTAAAAAGAAAAAAAAAGAAAAAAAATGTCTACAAGAAAGCTTACTCGACTGTGTGAAGCCACTGTAATTTCAGTTTCAAGGATTTTTCTTTATTTTCAAAACCAAAATATTTAATCAAAAAGAATAAAATTGGTTCTTTTTTCTCTCAATTTAATTTATCCAAACTGGAAATTTTCTAACAAAACCCTTAAATTCTCTTTGGCTCATTTCATCCTTGCATTGTACTATTTGAATATATCTGTCAAATTTTGAAGTGTGGCATACATTTTCTATTTTCTGCCCATTAACTACATTACTTACTTTGTGAAGAAAATGATATTTTTTTTCACAGATTTGAGAAGTGCAATAGTATCTCGCCAAACAAAGAAACAAACAAAAACCACTTCCTTTTCTAAGGAAAGGAGCAGTGGACTTGGTACTTTTTCTTAAAAATATAAAAAAAATACAAAAGCACAGGAGAGGTGATGATTTAGACCATAGGATCTGATGACGTTTTACTGCAATCAGAAGACAAAACATCCTTCATTTTTTGTAGGCAAAGTCTTCGAGAAAAGTGCATGCTGGTGCAGCATATCATATGTGATCATGATACCATATTATTCTTTGTTGACAGAAGACACAAATCCTGAATTCTCTCCCCCTGGCATGGCGGGGTCATCCTTGCTATAAATTGAGCCACACATGTCAAGTTAAGATAAAAGTCTCCTTGGGGATTGAGCGGACTGATTTCCTTCATAGTTCAATGAAATTGTCCAGACCGCTATGTGGTTTTCTTCCCGCCACTGCACAAATGTTAGCATATCAGTAAGGACAACCTGAAGAATATATTCAAAATAACTGACTCCTGGGGTGCTTGGGTGGCTCAGCTGGTTAAGCATTCGACTTTGGCTCAGGTCATGATTTCATGGTTCATGGGTTCAAGCCCTGTGTCGGGCTCTGTGTTGACAGCCCAGAGCCGGAAGCTTGCTTCAGATTCTAATGTCTCCTTTGCTCTCTGCCCCTCCCCCATTTGCATTCTGTCTCTCTTTCTCTCAAAAATAAGTAAACATTAAAAAGATTAACAAAATAACTCACTCCTGAACACTATACTATCTCCCTTCCCAGCTTAAGTTTTTCTCTCTAGCAGCCATTAGTACCTTACTAAGATCTGTATTTTGTTTGCTTTTGAAATGTCTGCCTCCTTGTTTTAGAATGGCACTTACGTGAGTAAAAAAGATTCTCTTCTCTTGTTCACATTGTAAGCTCTAGAATATTCTCTAGCTCCTAGAATAGTGCCTGACACATAGTAGACACTTAATATTTTTTAAATGTTTATTTATTTTTGAGTGGGGGGGAGGGGCAGAGAGAGGGGGACAGAGGATCCAAACGAGCTCTGTGCTGACAGCAGATAGCCCATTGTGGGGCTCAAACACACAAACTGTGAGATCATGAGTTGAGCCAAAGTCAGATGCTTAATGATGCCCCTATGCTTAATGATTTTTAATGGATACATGGATTAATACATTTGTTTAACAAATATAGGTGGATTGTTTGCTATTCTCAATCCATACAGGGAAAGGCAACATGTCATATTGACCTTTATGTTACTTGAAAGAAAAAAAATTGACAATTTTAATCTACTTCTCTCAAATTTTTTGAGTATTATATCACAAATAACCTCTCGTTACTATAGAACTAATAGCTTATCATTCTTTTCACCACATTTCCTAGATTTACTATGAATAAAAGATCAAGTATAATATTGTGTCTTTGTCAGACTCTTTTTGCCAAAGTATCAAGTTAATTTCTACAATTCAAATAGTAGATACTTTGAAGGGTCCATTTTTTTTAGCAAGATTCATAACCTATAAATAATCAGTTTTACTTTCTCTTGTCAGAGCCAAGATGTATCATTACTTTAGGGTCTGTGAATATGTGCATTTCTACCTAAATGTGTTGACTGTTACCATAGGGTTACTTATGGCCTCCAGGGTTATACTATGATTTTAACAGCCTATTTCATTCATTCTTTATCCATCTCGTTGCATCTTGCTGGATATGCTGAGGTTTATCCTATTTGGCATTTCTTAAAATCTTAAAACTACAGTAAACAATTAAAAGGAATAACTATTTCTTTTATCTTTTCCCAAATAGCAAGTTTGAATATGTCACAGAACATATTCTACAAAGATAAATGTTATCAGGACTTTAAAAGATCTGCAGATCTTTCAGAAAAACCTAATTCTTCTAAAGAATTATAAATTGGAAGCTAATTCTTCAGAATGTTATCCTAATTATTCATGATTGTTAGCTGAAGTTTATGGAAGAAAATATTGTAATGTGTGTCATCATCCTTAATAGGCCAGGTAAGTCTTAAGGATGATATTCATATCTGAAAGGTCATTTTCACATGAAGCAAATAGTAATGCCTCACCAATTTCAGAATCTCAACATTACTGATCTTCTTAAATTGTCAAAACTATCAACTTAGACCACTTTTTTAAAAGCTGTGATTTAAGGGCTTTCTTCAGGAAATGTGAAACTAGTGAACTTGCCTTTGCATATAACTTTGCAAGGGCCATCTCAGAAAGGATGTGTCACAGGTAATTAAATAGAGCAGACAGTAAAAGGAAGTTGAAGCGACAGACTTATTCATCATTTGTGCTACTGAGACAGTTACAGGTTATGGCAGTTGGTTCCATGCATATACTCCCAGTCTCAATCCTTCTAATGTGATTATGAAAATTGTCTTCAGATTGAGATGGCACACAGATCTTTCCTGTGACTTTGATGGTAGTCATCACCTAAAGAGACAAACAGCAGCTCTGGATTACCCTCATTGGGAACATCTTCCTTTTGGTTGAATTATGTTATAGTTAATTTACCGTGTTCCCAAAAGTGCCGCACGTTCTTCTTCCTCTTCCAGGTTCAATAGCTTATTATTTCAACTAGACTTTCTTATTGCAGGAAATTTTCCATTAAAGGAGCTTTCAGTTTATGCTCATTCACTTTTAATGTGTTTTCATCACTTTTCTTGTCAGTTTTCTTCATTGTCAAAATGAAACAGGGACAAAGCCTACCCTTTTTGACTAGCACAACCCAATCCACCCTCTCAAAGATAGTTATTCCTAAGACGAGGAGGACGAAATCCATTTGCACTGTTTGACAATGGCATCTTTTCTTGGCCAATCCTATGTTGTTTCTAAAGTGAGTTGATCATATTAAATAAAGTCTTAATATGAGTATATAACTACGTTCATTATAGTATCAATCAGCATTAGAGTAAAATATTTTGTGGCTTGGGAATAAGTTAACTTTTACTATAGAAAAAATATTAAAAGTGCTGGTACTATATATTTCTCCTGTAATTTAATAAATTTTAGCATATAAAAAAAGTCTAAGCCAAAAATATATTCACAGAAATAACCACAAAGCTTAGAGTGACAATCTCAGCTTACCTAAAAATTGAAATATCTATCCTAATGAGTTCTCCAAAAAAAGGGGGGGGTTGCATTTAAAATACCTAGATTGTGGCACGTAAGTGGCTAAATTGGTTAAGCATCTGACTAAATTTCAGCTCAGGTCATGATCTCATGGTTTATGAGTTTGAGTCCCATGTTGGGCTCTGCACTGACAGCTCAGTGCTTGGGATGCTTTCTATCCCTCTCTCTCTGCCCCTCCCCCACAATCTCTCTCTCTCCCTGTATCTCTCAAAATAAATAAATAAACATTTAAAAATAAAATAAAATACATTGAACTTTGAGGTATGTATATTTTTAGAAATTCTCCTTTGTTGGGAAACATGCAGAGAATTTAAATAATTTTCTAGTGGTGTATTTTTCCTTGTTTTATAAGTTGCAATAAAAATTCCACTAGAATAAATCAAATTAGTTCCTTCAGGTAGGAGTATTATTTCTCAAGGGAACATTTAGCCCGGGCATTTTTCACTGTCTCAAATATATTAGATACTCAATGAATACTGAATGAATGCATGAATGGACCCTAATTTTTGTAATGCTCTTTTATCCATTGCTTTGTGTCTCTTTCTGACTGTCATTCATTTATTCAACCAGCACTTACTGAGCACTTACTACATGCCAGGTTCTTTTCTAAATATTTATTATTTAGTACACAATATAGTCCACCATAGTAAATGATCCCTGTATACAATATAGCACACAATATAGTAAATGATCCCTGTCTCGTGATACTTATGTTCTGTTAAATCACACTTGATGAAATTAATTGAATTTACCAGTCAACACATTTTTTCCACTGTCATATATTATTCTCTGCAGGGGAGGAGGTGACTAGGGCATATCTGGAAAAGTTATAACCTGAGCTGAAATTAGGAGTTGGAGGCTTAATTGACTGAGCCACCCAGACACCCCTTAAGAGTATCTAATATCTAAGGTTATTGTGATGATTAATTCAGATAATCTACACCAAGCGGTAAGCACTGTTACTAGCATATTACTAAGATAAGTAAAATATATTGCTATGTAACTGTACCAATTTTGGACAAGAGGAAAAGGAAGAAATACCTTATTTTCACCTGACTAAAATGATTATACCTGCTCGTTGGAAACAAGAGAATACATAAAAGTGTAAGAAGAAAAAGAAGAGTACTCTGAACATTCCACTGTTGACACCTTGATATATTGAATGTTTCTACTACTTTTTTTTTCCCGGATAGTTTGTTATTTTAAAAAAGGTACAGGTCGAATCATGACATTGTACATACGTGTCTCAACTCTACTTCAGTAAAAATTAGTAAAAAAAAATGGAAAGAAAGAAAGGGAAATAAAGAAAGAGCAGAAGGCAGAAAGAAAGAGCAGAAGAAAGAGCAGAAAAGAATCTTCTAATCTTCATTTTGATTCTGATTGTGCCCATAGTAATAGATTCTTAGATGTAGGATTGAGTTTATTTTTAAAGTCAACCTCTTAAGTTTTTGAATTTTTTTTTACTGCATATTATCATATTGCTTTATGGAAAACACTTTATCATAGCAATATGATAGTTCCTAGATGGTCTCACCCTGACTAATATCTCTTAATTGGTATCCATTTTTTTAATTAAAGTTTATTTACTGATTTTGAGGGGGAGGGCAGAGAGAGAGGGAGAGAGAAAAGCCCAGGCAAGCTCCACACTGTAAGCTCAGAGCTTGATGTGGGACTTAATCCTAGGAACCATGAGATCATGACCTGAGCCAAAATCAAGAGTTGGACACTCAACTAACTGAGCCACCCAGGTGCCCCGATTGTTATCCATTTGGTAAAGGGAAATTGCATCCTAGTGTGTGTTTGTTGAATTTGACATCCTCAAATTATTAAGGCCACGTTGACTTTATTTGAATCACTTTTGGCAGAAATGTATTTTTCTATTGGAGTTTAAATATTCTCTTCCACAATATACATGAACTTAGTTTTTATTTTGGGTTCTAATCACTTACTTACAATATTAGTGGAAAATATATTTTCCAACTTGCTAACCGCCTTTTACTTATTCAGTTTTTGATAAATACTAATTGCTTCGTGGTCAAGATGTCCTTTATTTTCCTTTCATTTTTTTCTACTGTACTTACCTTGTAGAAGTCTTCTGAATAGGAAGTTCAGATACATTTTAAGCTATATTTTCCTCAAAAAAATGTTTTAGTCCTTTAACTTTTTTATATTTAACTCTTTAATCCCTCTACTTTTATGAATGTAAGAGAGTGTATGTGTTCTTGCACCTGCTTGTTATTCAATATGAAAAGAGATATTAATGTAAATTTTTCCAAAAGGCCAAATTTCCCAACAATATGGTCTTTGTTTTGTTTGCTTCTCTCTTCTTTAGTGACTGGAAGATTTATGTGTTATTTTTAAGTCCAGTGGTAGTTCTTGTTGTTTTTCATAAGTATGCATTACCTTTTCTCTTTCTATTATAACTAAATGTTAAACAGGATAACTTTAAGCTTCTTTTTTTAAAATCTGAAATGTAGGGGCGCCTGGGTGGCTCAATTCGTTAAGCGTCCGACTTCAACTCAGGTTATGATCTCAAGTTTGTGGGTTTGAGCCCCACGTCAGGCTCTGTGCTGACAGCTCAGAGACTGGAGCTTGCTTCAGATTCTGTGTCTTCCCCTCTTTCTGCCCCTCCCCAGCTTGCACTCTGTCTCTCTCTCTCTCTGAAAAATAAATAAAAATTAAAAAAAACCCAAATTTAAATCTGAACTATAATATTTAATTCACCATTATCCTTTTTAAAATTAGGATATAGATTCTTAGCATGATTACTATAATATTTTTGTTCATTTTATATCTTCCCTTTCAAGTATATAAGCTGACATTTGTAATTAGACAGTTATCAGCACGGGATGACACCATTGATCTTGGTAATCAACAGCAGGTCTTGAATTTAAAATTTTTATTCATTTTTATTTGTCCATATTGCATAATTTAAGAAGCATTTCAAAAAGGGTTACGTGCTAGAAAAAATTCCCTTAATTTTCCTTATGCCAATAACCTACAACATTAAGTATAAGCACAATTTCTTGACCTCTTTAAGTCTTACATCGCTCCCTTGGAAAAATGGGATAATATTACCTAACCCATAAAGTTGGTGTGGGAATTAAATGCACTGAAGCTAGGTAACAGTTCACCACTATGTCTGACACTGTTCAGTTATTATCATTGTCCTGAGTTTCCTTTAATTTCTTTACAGTGCAACTGGGCTAGTAGGAAAAGTCTTTTAGCCACAGAGTTTGTCCCTCAAATCTCTAGTGTCTTTCAACATTTAATATTCTATAGAAGAAAGCTGCAGCTCGTTTGAATTCTATTTTGCTTTTGTTGTTATATTTCTGGTATTGTGAATAGATATTTACAAAGAACCTTATTTTCACCTTTCATGAAAGAAGTGGTTTTCTCAAAACCGATTCTTCCTGACTCACAAGAAGGCATTTCAATCAGCATAGCAACAGTTAGAAGTCTTCCTCAACTAGGAAAATTCTTCAGCTCTGTCTATGAGGATCATTTCTGTTTCGATCGTTTTGGGTTTCTTTCTTTCTTTCAATCATATTTAAGCTCCTTGTCCTTTTCCCTCCTCTGGGAGAACTTCTTCTTCTTCCCTTTTTTTTTTTTTTTAATGTTTATTTACTTTTGAGAGAGAGAGACACACACACAGTGCAAGTGAAGGAGGGGCAGAGAGAGAGGGAGACACAGAATCTGAAGCGGCTCCAGGCTCTGAGCTGTCAGCACAGAGCCCAACGTGGGACTTGAACTCAGGAACGGCGAGATCATGACCTGAGCTGAAGTACGACGCTTGACCGACTGAGCCACCCAGGCGCCCCTGAGCGTCTCTTATTCATCATATGTTCACTGAAGCGATCTCCCACTGTATCTGCTGTTTTCTGCCTCAGATACAGCTTTAAATTCTGTTACTGTATGTATGTTTTCATGTATCTCTTTTTGATCCTACCCCTTATAGTGGGTTGAATTATATTCCCCTGAAAATTAAGTCAAAGTCCTCAGCCTCAGTACCTGTCAATATGACCTTATGTGGAAATAGGGTCTTTACATACGTAACAAAGTCAAAGATTTCAAGATGAGATTATCTTGAATTTAGACTGGACCCTAAATCCAGTAAGTGGTATCCTTTGAGTAGAAACAAAGAGTGATATTTGAGATACTGCAACTCAGAGATGAAGCCAGGGGAAACTGAGGCAGGCATATAAACCAAAGATCACCAAGAATCACTGGCAACTTCTAGAGGCGGGGAAAGGGGCAAGGAAAGGATTTTTGCTCAGGGCCAGAAAAACGCCAACCAAGTCGACATCTATTTTGGACTATAAGAGAATAAATTTCTGTTGTTTTAAGCTGCGAAATTTGTAATAATTTTTTGCATGGCAGCCCTAAAAAACATTTTTATTGTATTTTTTAATTCATTGTTATGTTTTGTACTACATGACAATTTTTCTAAGGGTCAGGACGTAAGTAAAGTTTTGTCCTTTGCCATTTTTTAAAAAATTTCTTATGTCCTTTCTTTTATTTTTTTCTTTCAAAGATAGTTTAGCAGTTAATTAGGAAAGTTTCACTGGAGAATGCCAACCAAATACTATTTGAAACAAAACCTTCACTTATATTGATAAAAGAATACTTACACAGCAAGATAACAGTGAAGATCAAATCACACCAAAAATGATATAAGGAGAGGAAATCTAACATATTGTATTATATATACTATCAACTCCTAGAATAATCCTTTATATTTATAATTCAACAAAGAAAATCAAATTGAAGATGTGTATCTTTTACATTCAATTCATATAAGCTGTCTTAGTTTGGATTTTCATAGAAACAAACCCTGAAGCAAAGATTAGAGTACGCTTAATTTATTTTGGAGGTGATCCCAAGAAACACTAGTAAAGGAAAGCAGGTGGGAGGATGGAATGAGCCAATAAGGATTGTTATCAAGCAATGGTACCAATATGCACCTCTGGAGTTTAGCCACGCGGGGATCTCTGGGTACTAGCGCAAACCATGTTATTCACTCAAGGAGGGACATATTTGTACACCAACTGCCTTCTGGCTTTTTGGTTGAGGCTTGTTTTTATATAGGTGGAGATAACATTGTTCTCTGAATACTTCTGGTTTGTTAATTGGTGGACAAAGCTGGCTCTGGAGGACTGAAAAAAATGCTGGGGGGAAGAATACAGATGCAGTCAATTACAAGTCAAGTTGCTGCACTCTCAAGTAGACAGCACGGGCAGGGCACCAATCACATTCGCTCCAGTGGCATTAAACTTCAGGGACCCTCTCAAAATATCTGAAAGCCCAACATTAGCAGTTGCTAGCACTGATTCCCACGGACACAGTACTGACACAGTAGGAGCTCTGGATGGCCTTTCTGTAGTTCTCTTGACCTTGCCGTGGAGCTTGCTAGTTGGGTGTCGTATCTCCAAGTCTTGTGTTCCTTTAACTTCAATCAAAGAAGAAAGAAAAGGAGTGATCTCAGCAGAGATTTTCTCTGCATGAGTCTCTTTTATCAGGAAAGAAAAATCTTCCCTAGGATCTCTCCAGCTGACTTCTTAATACCTCAACGCTCTGATAGAAAAAGGGAAGGGTCTATTTTTATTCAGATAAAGGACTCTCAGCCTAGTAACTGAGAAAAACTGAGGTTTATAGCAAGGAAGACATGGGGAGTGGAGATGGTCTGGGAACCAACAGCCTAGTCTACCATAAGATGTCAGAGAAAAAATAAATCTGAAGGTGTCTTAGGAGCAAAAACACTTCAATCTTATGCCTTTGATTATTTGTATATATAATTTATATATATGACTATATAAAAATCATTTATAATTTTTATTTAAATATATAATCATTATATACATTATATGCATATATTCTTGTATTTATTATTTTTATTATAATATACATGTATATATCTGAGTAAGTGTGCATATCTTTGAGTTAGCTTCAATGTGGTGAGCTAAAATTTTTCACAATGTTTTCAAAATGTAGTAGAGATTATCTTCATTATCTGGTGGTAGATACTCCCAGTAATCATAGATCTTAATTCCTATCCTTATCTAGAATTCTAAGCCTCTTGTCATGCAAAAAAAATATATATATATAAAATTAAAGTGCATGCATTACTTTGAAGATGCTAAAAGAACAGTGAATCTCTCCTTCCCATATGATTTTGGCCCCATTTAAATAGGAGAAAATACTGTAAATATCAATGGCTTCAGTTATCTTTCATAATATTAACATTGATGTGCATCCTACCAGACAGAGGTCATGTTTTTCCATCCCATTTCATTTCAGCTAATATTTCAGTAAAACTTAACAGAGGTTTATAAGCTTAATTTAAACTGAATTTGGATTAGATAAAGGAAAACACATTTCAGAAAATCATTAATCCTGGCTTTTTACTAACTTACTTTCAGCTCTACAAAAAACCGCAGAACATTTGATTTGGGACTTGCTTACTGCACTACCAGATGGAACCTCAAATGTCAGAGGCTTACCACGTCTGTTTACTTCTTACCTCACCCAAATGATATTTAACTTAGGTTCCTAATTAGTCCAAGTGGTGATTCCAACATTAGATCTTGACTTAGGTTTTGTCTTAACAAATGGTTTCCAAGATCACCAAGCTAGTGAAGAAAGAAAGGGCAGGTAAGGTAGGAGGGACTTGGGAGATTTTTATGAGAAAGTCCTAGAAACAGCACATATGAACTAACCATTGAGTAGACTCAGACACATGGTTAGACCTAATTGCAAAGGAGTCTGGGAGATATAGTCTAATTCTGGGACCAATAAGAAAAAATATAGGCTTGCTGATCAGCTAATATCATTACCATATTCTCTTAAACTCTGCACAGTCCTCTTCCCAAAGTCATAAAATGCAATCAGCTAATATCATTACCATATTCTCTTAAACTCTGCACAGTCCTCTTCCCAAAGTCATAAAATGCAAGAAAATCATAATCTCATTTATTCATACAACAACAAATTAATAGGCTTTCTAAGGTTAAATTCACCAAATAATGCTATTGTCAATGCAGTTAATATTGCATCAAATTAACACTGGATTTGGAAGTGATTTTAAAATAAGAAAACAAATTCAAGATTTTTTTGAAAAAAAAAATCATTTACTTATTCCACAAATATGTATCGGTTATCTGCTGTGCACTACAACTTTGCACTTCTGTTTAAAATCGTACATTAATATTATTTTAATCGTTTAGCCTTACCACATACTGATAACATGTAAGAAGTAAGTGTGGTTTTATTTTTATAAATGATAACTTTTTATTTTGTCTAAAATATAGGAAAGTAGTTGGTGCTAACTTTGTTTTCTATCACTGAGGGACTTTTGTTTTGTGATATCTTAAGAATGACAGTTGGTCGCAATTAATGTACAAAGGATGTAAACGTGTCAACTTTAATGGAAAAATTTCATCCTTTGTTTTTATTCCAAATTGTGTCCAATGAAGAGTACCATGTATTACAACATAATGTAATTCACTCTTAGAGTTTAAAATTTAGGGTCCATGCAACATATTCCTGACTTTTGAAACACTTAAAACTTACCAAATTACCAAAACATACATTTTAAAAACAGAGTTATTTACATGCACTGATTTTGCTTATGGTGGTTTTGTTTACTTTGTTTTTTTGTTTGTTTAAAGCATAAGATCATGTAGTAAATACTTAGTATTGGCCCTAAAATATTTTCACAAAAATATAATGGCATTACAAAGTTCTTTTCATTGTTTTTGGTCACCAAATGAAATGTAACTTTAGTTTTTAGTCATCATAATTTTTATTTTGTCATTTTCCTGTTGGAATTTAGAAATAGTGATATCTTATACCACATAGGACCGGCTATTTCAAAGAGCTCCCCCATGATTAGCAAGAGATCAAAATTGTGGACCCAGATAGATAGAGACTGTTTCTCCAGAACAAGGAAGATAAAGACTTAAGAATTACAGATTTGTTGATTGTTTCTTTCACTGTGCAGAAGCTTTTTCTCTTGATGAAGTCCCAATACTTTCTGTTTGCTTTTGTTTCCCTTGTCTCGAGAGACATATCTAGTAAGAGGTTGTTCTACCCAAACTCAAAAGGTTGTTGCCTGTGTTCTCCTCTAGGATTTTGATGGTTTCCTGTCTCATGTTTAGGTCTTTCATCCAATTTGAATTCATTTTTGTGTATAGTGCAAGACAGTGGTCCAGTTTGGGGGCAGCTGGGTGGCTTAGTCAGTTGATCATCTGACTTCAGCTCAAGTCGTGATCTCACAGTTTGTGTGTTTTCGAGCCCCGCATTGGGCTCTGTGCTGACAGCTCAGAGCGTGGAGCCTGCTTTGGATTCTGTGTCTCCCTCTCTTTCTGCCCCTCTCCTGCTTGTGCTCTGTCTCTGTCTGTCTCAAAAATAAATAAACTTTAAAAAAAATTTGAAAAAACTAGGAAGTGGTTCAGTTTCATTCTCTTGCATGTTGCTGTACAGTTTTCCCAACACCATTTGTTGAAGAGACTATCTTTTCTCCA
Organism: Panthera tigris; assembly: GCF_018350195.1. Classification (NCBI taxonomy): domain Eukaryota; kingdom Metazoa; phylum Chordata; class Mammalia; order Carnivora; family Felidae; genus Panthera; species Panthera tigris. Next base: position 129,663,001 of record NC_056665.1, read on the forward strand.
TTGGATTCTTTCCTGCTTTGTTATAAATGAGTTGACCACACAGTTTTGACTTCCTTTCTGGGTTTTCTATTCTATTCCATTGATCTATCTAGGCATCTGTTATTGTGCCAGTACCATACTGTCTTGATCACTATAGCTTTGTAATATAACTTGAAGTCCAGAAATGTGATGCCTCCAGCTTTTCTTTTCTTTTTCAAGATCACTTTGGCTATTTGGAGTCTTTTGTGATTCCATGCAAAATTTAGGCTTGTTTGTTCTAGCTCTGTGGAAAATGCTAATGGTATTTTGATAGGGATTGGATTAAAGGTGTAGATTGCTTTGGGCATATCAACATTTTAACAATATTTGTTCTTCCAATCCATGAGCATGGAATGTTTTTCCATTTCTCTTTTGTCATCTTTTATTTATTTCATTAGTGTTTTAGAGTTTTCGAATTACAAATCTTTTACCTATTTGGTTAGATTTATTCCTAGGTATCTTATTGTTTTCAGCAATTGTAAATGAGATTCCTTGCTTTCTCTTTGTACTGCTTAATTATTGGTGTATAGAAATGCAACATATTTCTATACATTGATTTTGTATCTTGTGGCTTTACTGAATTCCTGTATCAGTTCTAGCAATTTTTGGTGGAGTCTTTTGGGTTTTCTCTATAGAGTATCATGTCCCTTGCAAATAGTGAAAATTTGACTTCTTCCTTGCTAATTCGGATGCCTTTTATTTTGTTGTTGTTGTTGTCTGATTGCTGTAGCAAAGATACAAAGCCTCTGCACAATGATGGAAACGATCAACAAAACTAAAAGATGGAATGGGAGAAAATATTTGCAAATAACATCTCTGATAAAGGGTTAGTATCTAAAATATACAAAGAAGTTATCCAACTCAACACCCAAAAAAACCAAATAACCCAGTTAAGAAATGGATGGAAGACAAAAAGAAAAAAAAAAGAAGAAAAAGAAAGAAATTGGTGGAAGACATGAATAGACACTTTTCCAAAGACATCCAGATGGCTAACAGACACATGAATGCTCAACATCACTCATCATCAAGGAAACACAAATCAAAACCATGATGAGATATCACCTCACACCTGTCAGAATGGCTAAAATTAACAATCCAGTAAATAACAGGTATTGGCAAGGATGCAGAGAAAGGAAACCCTCTCACACTGTTGGTGGGAATGCAGAGACCGATGCAGATACTCTGGAAAGCAGTATGGGGATTCCTCAAAAAAGTTAAACATAGAACTACCCTATGATCCGGGAATTGCACTACTAGGCATTTAACCAACGGTTACAATGGAATATTACTCAGCCATAAAACAGAATGAAATCATGCCATTTGTAACGACATGGAGAGAACTAGAGAGTATTATGCTAAGCAAAATAAGTCAGAGAAAGACAAATATCATATGATTTCACTCATATGTGGAATTTAGGAAATAAAACAGATGAACATAGGGCAAAAAAAGAGAAGCAAACCAAGAAACAGACTCTTAACTATAGAGAACAAACTGAGGATTACTGGAGGGGAGGTGGGCATGAGGTGGGTTCAATAGTGATGGGGAATAAGGAGGGCACTTGTAGTGATGAGCAATGAGTGTTGTATGTAAGTGATGAATCACTAAATTGAACACCTAAAACTAATATTACATTTATGTTAGCTAGCTGGAATTTAAATAAAAACTTGAAAAAAAATTACACGCAGAAACATACTAAAGAACAAACAAAAGCGACTATATAAAAATGCAATACATGATAAATTAGCATAAGGCATATGTTTCCTGGTCTGAAGTCAGATTTTTTTTTTTTTTAGTAATTTCTTCCTGATAAAGAGATACGGGATCTATTTTATTTTTTCCTGTTAAATGTAAAATTAAATATCAGACTGACAAGATTTGCCCCCTGTTCCTCTTTTTTTTTTTTTAATTCCCAATACTCAAGTAGTCACTCTTGTATGGTCTTTATAACATTAAAAGGAAGACAATTATTCTTATGCATATATATATGTGTATATATATATATATATATATATACACATATATATATATACACACACATATATATATATTTATGTCATAAGATTATATATATATACATATATATATATATATATATACACCATACACCACAAATCATTGAGCAGAAAATATCCCTAATCATCTTTCTTTATATTTTTCAAGAGGTTTTTTTGGTTTTTTGTTTTTTGTTTTTGTTTTGTTTTGTTTTGTTTTTGGTAAGGGGGAGTGGGACTGGGAGCTATAATCTATTCATATTTTTATTTTAAAATAGGATTTTAAGTGAAAATCGTTGATGAATTACATAGTGAGATAGTTTCCATTTTGTAGCAAAGTTATCCAAGCATTATAACACACACATATACACATTATGACATACACACACAGGTAATTACCACATGTACAGAGTGTAAGGTCAATGATAACTTACTGACCAAAAGTTTGTCTTAATGCAAGTATCCACATGTACTGTTTTGAGTACTGTATTATTATTATCAGAAAACTAGTCAATAAGTTCTATATATTTTTAAAAAGTGCATATGAACAGAGTTGAGTTGTCTTACTTTGAAAAAGTATCTTACGTATACACTTACCATGGGAACCTGATGTGTTAACCCATTGTGATATACAGGCTCCAAAATGGCCCATAATCATTCTCACTCCCTGTTATTCACACCATGATGAGGTCTCCTTCACAATGAATACAACTGACCTGTGCAACCAATAAAATATTGCAGAAATTATGGTGTATGACTTCCTAGGTGAGATCACAAAAAAATATTGTTACTTGATCTGCCCTATATCATTTACTCTAGAATAAGCCTACCACAAAGTCAGCTCTCAAGTAATCCTATGCAAGATCCCCATGACAAGGAACTGAGACCTCCTACCAATAGCCAATACCAACTTGCTAGTCATATAAATAAGCTAGCCATTGAAGGAGATGTCACCCCAACATATTCCTCTTTGGTATAAAGATTATCTTGAGCTGGGGCGCCTATGTGGCTCAGTCTGTTGAGTGTCTGACTTCAGCTCAGATCATGATTTTGTGGTTCATGAGTTCGACCCCAGCATCTGGCTCTGTGCTGACAGCTCAGAGCCTGGAGTCTGCTTCAGATTCTGTATCTTCCTCTCTGCTCCTCCCCTCCTCACATTCTGTCTCAAAAATAAACATTAGATATCTCCTCTTTGTTTTTGTATTTTAAGAACTTTCTGGATTGAGGGGCATCTGGGTGGCTCAATCAGTTAATTGTTCAAGTTTGGCTCAGGTCATGATCTCGAGGTCTGTGAGTTCGAGCCCTGCATCGGCTGTGTGCTGATAGTTCAGAGCCTGGAGCCTGCTTCAGATTCTGCGTCTCCCTCTCTCTTTTCCCCTCCCATGCTCACACTCTGTCTCTCCCTCTCTCTCTCTCAAAAATAAATAAACATTAAAAAATATATATATTATCTTGAGCTGATTACTCTTAAGAAACAGCAGCCATAGGAGAATCTCTCAAAACCCAGTAGAAGTTACTCTTCTGAAAGAGACATGTACTTGTGTAAGGGAAATTTCCATTTGTAGGGGTGTTTCCCTTGAAGGGGGTGACCAAATCTCTAGAAATTCTTATCAATGGAGAAGGCAGCTGACTTATATCTCTATAACAACCACACCCTTATTTACTGTTTTTTCTTGATAAGCTCCCATAACTATCTTCTGTACACCATAACCCACAGCATCTTTTGTATTTAGCTGGACCAGGTATGTAAGGTGGTGGCTTGGGCCAGAGAGTTAGCCAATTTTCCAGAGTCTCTCCCTTATATACAGGAAGTGTACATGTTACTAAACTTCTGTTTGGTTTTCTCCTGTTGGTCTTTTATTACAGAGTGGTGTAAAAGCCAGGAGTCTAAAGGGGGAGAGGAAAAATGATTGTTCCTCTCCTTCGCCATTTTAAAAGAAGATTCTTAAGACTCAGTAATCAAGCCTCCAGATACCTGTTTTCTTGGCTGACATATTTAATAGAACCTCATGATAGACCTTGAACCAGAACCATCCAACACCACTATGTGCAAAGTCTGGAGATAAGAGAAAACATTTCAGAACTAAAAGGTATTATATTTGCCTTGAATATAGATTTCACTCTGTGGCTTCAGGTTAAGAACTCCTGGAAAGATCAGAGGGACATTCTACGTGAATAGATAAGAAGGTAGTCTCGCATGCAGTTCATGTTTCGCAGGCTCTTCAGGAGATGGGACAACAAAGACTCTCACATGCTTCTCTTCCCTTTGACCTGTTTCAATTTATACCTATATGTTTAGCACAGATTCAAGTGCGGTTATGTCTTTGAACAGGATGACATAGGAGATACACTGCTTTAACATTCACTTCACATACAGAAATGACCCCATGCGAATTCTCAAATTTCCTCTGTACCTTCTTTTAGAGGCTAGTGTCTTTTGTAAATATTTTCCCCTAGTTCGAATGTCTGTTTTCTTAATCTAAATGCATTATTCTCGGTAAGCCTTAGAAATTTAGTTGCTGTAAATGACTCCCCCATACTCTGCCAAAAGGTAAGCTGACTTGCATTAGTTTAAACAAAAGTGGGAAGCTTGTTTAAAGGTGTCTGTCCAACTGTGACTAGAAGGGTTAATATTACGCTGTAAACAAGCCTTCCAGGTTATTGCCTCTGGGGGCTGGGACAATTAACAGATTTGCTGTGACCTTTGTAATTACCCTAAATTACTGGGGTTTTGCCCGATAATCACACAATGTAAAAAAGGAAAAGTCGGTGACAAAATGTTGAGATTACTTTTATACATCTGTTAACATAACAATGAGTTACCATAGTTTAAGAAAAGTTAGTTGCAGAATTGACAAATAGAGGATATATCCACTTAAATATGATATAGTGTTAATATTAGACTTTTTTTTTCTAAAAACAAAATTCAGGGGCGCCTGGGTGGCTCAGTCAGTTGAGCCGCCGACTTCGACTCAGGTCATGATCTCACGGTTTGTGAGTTTGAGCCCCGCATCGGGCTCTGTGCTGACAGCTCAGAGCCTGGAGCCTGCTTCTGATTCTGTGTTTCCTTCTCTCTCTGTCCCTCCCCCACTCATGCTCTGTCTGTCTCTCTCTGTCTCAGAAATAAACATTAAAAAAAAAATAAAAAATAAAAAAATAAAAACAAAATTCAAAGAATTATTGTATGAAAGTCCATGCTACATTTCTCATACATTTTACTCTTCTGTTGGAAATGTAGTGTTCTATTTGAAATATTAAAACTCAGTAAATCTATCAGCCTTCATTCTGTAAATTTCTTAAATCCTAATTGGAAGTTTTGGTCTGGTGAAAAGAAATTATCTTTATTTATATTGATGCAATCTGCACATTTTTTAGTTCACAATATCAGAGAATCTACAGACACAGAACAATTAAGAAGGCTTTCAAACTGAACTCTGGCAAGGAGCCAAATATATAAAAATCATCTATATATCAATAAAAATATACATCACACTGTTAACACAATCTTGTCCTATGATCATCGTCTTAATTCACAAAGTGGGACTCTCTCCCCTTGGAAAATTCTATAGTTACTGAATGTACTAACTGCTTGTTAGATCAAAACAATTCTTAAGCAAAGGGCTTACATGATAAATTGGTAATGGAATATGCACAATCTTTCACTGAGACCTAATCAGAAAATAGAATCTCTTTCAAAGCATACTTTTAGTGGCCTGGCCTGAATTTGAACCAGTGATACGAGAGATACAACTCTTCATGTTTTAAGTTTCGGAAAGTATATGGGAGGGGGTCAGATTTCCCACAGAATGTTATCTGAAGGGCTCTTCGTGATTTAGGAGAGATGGCCAGACTGGGAATAATTGTTCTAGTTTAATGTCTGCATATTTGACCTCCAGTGTGTCCTTGCCTATTGTGATTCTATGCTGCTCCCATTTTAAGATCTGTACATAATATATATCCACATCAAATAAATATAATGCCTAGATAGTGGTACCTACCTCCTCAGTCACTCCCAGCTTGGCCGTTGGTCACCTCTAGAGCCAAAATACTCTTGTCTTCCTCCCTTGTCCCCTGAAACTCCAGGAACTCAAGCCCGTAATTTGTAAAAGAGGTTAATGAACATTTGGAGGAAATGGACAATAGACCATAAACAGCACACAGCTTTCAGATAAACGTCAAATATTATAACTTCTGGAAAGTCTTGGACCATTTCTCACTGCAGGGAGTTTCTCAATGGTCATGTCCCTTCCTAGGCCCCGGCTGCCACCAGAATATTCATGACCCATGATATCCCAAGTCCTCCCCTTCATTTTCTATTTCAGATTCCCCATACACTTCTTGGGAAATCAGAGAAGTCCACATCCCTATTACTGGAATATGCAGGGAAAAAAAGAACTTTGAGGAAACTTTTTCTACCTAGACTATAACCAGAGACATTTTCTTTCATTGCCATCAATTCTAATTAAAATCCTTAATAAGAGAGTAATTCCCTTTTATTTGTTTGTTTATTTACTTGTTTGTTGAGTGCTTCACAGCAAGATGGCTCGGATTGTATCCTTAGGCTAATAAAACTTATGTAGTCCTAATTACATCATCCAGAGTGGAGGATAGTGAAGTAACATGTAACGTGGGCATGGTTGCCCAAATTCCAAGGTGGCCGAAATGAAAACCAGAGACATATAAAAAATGTGAAATCTATTCTGGTTCTGAGGGGGAAGAATTTGTAATAAATATCTTCCTTATCCTGGAAACAACCATCTTTCTTGGGGAGGATGGCATCCATTTAATTTGATAAATATAATGCCAACTTGCAAAAAAATTTCTTTTCAAGATATCTAACATTTCTTGGGTTAGCTGATGAGTTGATGTCACCTGAGTAATTTCATAATCATATTTTTATGTCTTTCTATGTTTTTATTTGTGAATATTTGACAAATTCTTAATTGTCTCTTGTGTGATTATTTGAATGTTTCTAAAAGAATGCTAATTTTCCAAGGATTTGAAATGAAAATTTGGTAACTTACTTTGGATTCTGCACCTTACTTTGGATAGAATGCCACCATTATCTGGGGGCATAAATAGAATTAGATATTAACACTATTGACTTATTGTTTGCACATAAACACGATGCTAAAATCATCTGCAGATTTAACTCAAGGAAGCAATTGCTTCCTCGGGGCATTTTGGCATTTTGGCAGGGATCTTGAGTAGCTTTTTCCTCTCCTCTTTGGCTGTTCTCCTTGGGGCTCAGAGCAGGGACTATCCATTAAGATCAGATGCATGTAATCATGGTCAATTTCCTGCAAGAGAAGAAGGGGCGGGCACTTGGATGCTCATTTTTTATTCTGTTTCCACGGGTGGTGTTTTTCTATCTGCAATAGCAGCTGGAATCCGACTATGTGGTGGAGAGGAGAAGAGAGAAAATGAAACTCCTCTTAGGTATAAGAGTATTCCCTATTTGTCTGGTTTCTTTTTCTTTAAGTGGATTTTCTGTAGTTCCCAGTTTCTCTACTACACGCAATGTGATGAAAGCTAAGGAAACCCAGACTCTCCTCAATGTATACTTAGTTGATGCCAGAAACCTGAAGAAATGTCACTTTATTTCAAATGTCAGCATCCAGTGCTTCATGAAGAACAAATCTGCCTTAGAAAGTCCCCAAAGTACCTATAACAGGCTGTTGCTTGCATAAAGCCTCAGCTGTGAAAAGGCATTTTCATTTTTGTTGGCACTCAATATCTTTGGGGCTGTAAGGATGCTTAATACATTGGTAAATCTTGTACTGAATAACAAAAAGAGAGCAGGAAGGGCTTTCTCTTTTTCTACAGTAATATATATCTATATATGTAGATATACATATTATCTATATTCAATGTCTATATACTATATGTGTGTGTGTTATTATATATACATAATACATTAGCTCATTTTACTCGTGAAAATAAAGATTCCGACAAAAAGAAAGGTTCTTCAAAATCAGATATTTTAATACCTCGATGTCATTTTTTTTCAGTTCCCTTCAAAATACTTTCCTAGACCTACAATTTTCTGATTATGCTCTCAGCTTTATGCCAAGAATAGAGATTTAGAAATATTTCACATGAACAATATTCTGCACCTTTTATGAAACTGTTCCTTCAGAAATTGTTTATTATGTCATTCAATTTCTCTACTGTGTAGACCTACACAACAGTAGCACTAGGAAAAAGCATCTCTCGCTATGTAATTATTATTTAAAGAGAGTATAGAAGACTTCTCGTTTCCTTCTTGTTTGGCAGGATGCTCCTTGCTAAAGTTTAAGCTTACCTTCAGTTATTGTCCTTAGCTCAGACATTCTGATAAAACTTTCCATCTCATCTTTAATAATTAATGATAAAAACAATTATTCCTGTAATCGAGAAGCTTACTTCCCTCACCAAACTTAGCTAGACTTCAGGGCAAAGGTTGTGGTGACGTCATAGTCATTCCAGAGCACTGCAGGGAAGCATCTTCATGGAGTAGCAGGAAATTGTCAAAATATGACATGACACGGCTTGGACCACACATTTCCTGCTTAGCAGCTGGACAACAAGAAGATGGACCCCTAGATGTCCTACTCACATAAAAACTGGATGGTTTACTGACCCAGGTTCTTAGGTGGTGTTAATTTTCCACTGATGTACGAATAGCCCAGTTATTTGGTGAGGGTTCCGAGAGAGCAGACCTTCTGGGAATGCAACCAGTTACCTTCAGGATGGACTTTCTCTTGGCCAGACTTTTACTGGCACCTCCCGGACAGCTGTCATCTCTCACAATTTCCTAGCTGAGGCTTCTCATCACTGCAATGTCCCAATCCTTCCTCCTGCCTTCCAAGCATCTCTGTGGTAATGTACACATCTCTTTATCCTCACAGGCCCTATTCCCCTCTCTTAATTGGCCCCTGTCACTGCTCAACAAGAGCCTACATTTCCTGTGAAGACCAGACCACAAATTATTACCAACAGAACATCTTCCTCTCCAGTCTTTGAATCCAGAGAGAAGTCAGTCTTCAGGAACATGACCAACAGACATCCATTCCTGAGGGGAAGAATGCATTTTCCATGACAGAACCATCTTTCACTGTAGAATGGTCTAAATCAATTATTATAATGGAGCAAATAAAGAAAATTAGTTGGACCTTCATATGCAAATAGTTTGAAGATTGAAATTCTGCTGATTTCTAATGATCATCGGTGCATTACTGTTTATAATTAGATTTTGCATACATTCTCTTCACCCTCATAAAAACACGATTAGGAAGATGATATCATTATTTTCAATATGCTGATGAGGAAGTAGAGGTTCAGAAAGATGGTAACTTGTCCAGGAGAGCAGGGTAGAGATTGGAAAGTGAGATATCACAGTCAGTTTTATTTTGGTTACATGTCTAAACCCCATAGTAGCCTTTTCTGGAAAACCCTCCACTCCTCTCATTTTGTGTTACTGATTTTAGTACATATTTGCTCCTTTTTCAGTTTTTCTTTTTATGGCAACTCTTATTATTTTGAAATAAGATAGAGTAAAAATCTTAAGTACAGGAAGGAATGGTGTTTTATATTTAACGAAAATTCCATTGATAGTGTTAGTCCATTAAACTTTCAAACTACAAAAGATTTTGCAAGGAAGGAATGGTGATACTATCCAATTTGTGCCTTGACTGTTTTAAATATAATCCATGGTTAAAATTTGTTTTTAAGTATTGGCCCCCAAACCCTGCGAAAATCATTGTACTTTGTAATGCAGGGAATCAGCTCCAATCAACTCTTATCTTAATTCTAGCTCTCTGTAAGGATTTCGCTTATTCGTTTTAATAGGATGGACTTTTAGCCTCCATCACTCACCTTAAGAGACTTATGAGAGACTCAAATTAAGTAAATGACTGGAAATGTCAAGTAATTAAACATCTGGTTTTTAATATAAAACAAATCACTTCATGCCTGTGGTCTCCGTCACTTGATCCATCCCAGTGCTGTCTTTAAGCTGCTCCTGGCTACATTTAACCTCTTAGTCAAGCCAGACGTAACTCCATGCTTCCTATAGTAGCCCTTGGCCATTCTTTTCCCCAAAGCCTTCATCTGTTTTGCTGAGGCTGTGGCTTGGGCCTGTGTTTAGAGTCTAATTTCTCTCGCACTCTACCTAGGTTAAAATATAGCTTAGAGAAGCAGTACTTGTATGTGCTGAATTTCAACTGAGACTCTTCTAATTTCTCTGTGAACGGACACAGTCGTGGAGGAAACTTCTACTCCCTCCGATCCCACTGGGTCCCTCTCCTGAGGAAAATAGTCCCTCATCTGACTTTTGAGAGGGTTTATTTGGACCTCTTGTTCCTGCTCTCTTCAAAGCTCTTTAACAGGATCGATTTTGCAAGGTTTCCACTAACCACTGAAAAATAAATAGTTTTTTTTCACCCGTACTTACTTCGAATGAGGAAGATACGGATGTTTCTAGGCTTCCCCATACAAGTTGAAAAGCAGTGGAACATGTATTATTCTCCATGCCATACATCTGGAAGCCACCATACCTACAGGGTGAGTAGCTAACTTTTGCCCCTGATAGTGAACATCTGTTTTTGTTGCTGTTGTCGTTTTCCCAGAATCCGTGATCCTCTCTAGTTTATCTTTGGAGGCCACCTCTTCTTCAGTCACACTCCATGAGCTCTGTAAGGCCATCTCCCACCTTGTTCCGGGGCTAGACCTAGCAGGCAATCAGCTTGTTCCATCCTTTAGACATAGTTAACTAGGTATGAGGGAGTAATTGACCCATGTCATTTCCATAAGGTTAAATCTTGGAATTTTCCAGGAACATTAAAGAGAAGAAACTCTTCTTCTAAAAGAAAAGACTATAAGCAAGAAGTTTCTGCTGGTCATTTAATCTACCACAGCCACAAATATGACAAAAATAAAACTAAAAAAGACCTAGGAGAGAGTGCAAACCGGAGTAAAATCTAGCCACTGCCAAAGGCTCTCCCTATGCTTTTCACTACAATAAATCAATATATTACTTTTTTGTTTAAATCAACTTGATTTGGCTTGACGGTCTTTGTTTTTGTGTTTTACACTCAGCAGTTTTTTGATCAACCTGACTCCACTTTGAAAGTCCAGATAATTTCAGTTCAGACACAAGTTCCATTTTGGCACTTGTATAAATTGTGTTTTCAAAGTCCCATTTTGATCCCTGTTTAGTTTCTTGACTCTGTTTTCAAATGAAGCAGTAGAGAAGAAATTAATTAGGTTTTCTAAAACTTCCAACATCACATGACATTTGATTCCTCTTTCGTAAGGAATGACTAATTAAAATTCTTCTCTCCATTGCATAAGCCCATAATCTGGGGTCCATAGTGGCTCACCTGGGGCTAACTATTTGCTTCACTGATTGTCTCATGTATCAGGTTGCCAGATAAATCATAGGCCATAGTTAGACTAAAGAATTACTTGTTATCTGAAATACAAAGGTAACGAGTGTCCTCTGTACTTATTTGGTAAATCTCTTAGTCTACCAATTGTGCTCATACAACACATGAAAGAGTTGTCACTTACTCTGGTTCCATTTGAATTAAATGCTAAACTCCACTTAATTATAAATCTAGTCCCACTATTATCTGTGTAAGCAACATGTTATCTGACTATTGCTTCTATTTCTATTTATTGTGATTTAACCAAGCCATCACTGTGGAGAATCCAGGACCCAAATGAAAAGGATAGTGAAAAACAGGAGACTCTTTGACATTGAAGGAGTGTTTAGTTTGGAGAAAGGCAAAATAATTGCTAAGGGTGGAAGAGAAATTTCATCAGACAACCAAATATGTCTTTAATGGAAGAGGTGGCCAATACAATCCCTATTTTTCCAGAATGTGCAGCTCACATTGCAGAGAAGTTTACAGGATAGCATGTAAGGTTTCATTGTAATTCTCACCAGAAAGAACAGAAGTGTTATAAGGGCATTTACTGTGGTATGAAATAGGATAGAATTCTGCTTATAGAGGCTGCTGGTGTTTGAGGAAGGAAGTTGTCTGTCGAGAACATTCTAGAAGACATCCTTGCATTGTTTTCTGGGGGCAGATCATGGAAAATACTTTGGGGAGGTCCATGGACCTGAAAGAAGAAGAGAGATGGTGAAAACTTCTGGGCACAAAGTAAGTGAAAATCGTCCCCACAGAAAAGCATGTGTATGAGATTATAGAGAAAAATGGACAATAAAAAATTTGTCACAGCAGGATAGCCAGAGAATTTTAAGAAAGAGGTAGACTAGTATTCAATTCAAATTGCTTCCTGCTCTTTACTGGAATGTGGTTTTCCTCTATTATTTTAAAACCATCTCTTAATGAGGTGCTTGCAAAAGTATTGTGTTAGGGGAATTTGGGGGATCAAGGGAGAGAGGCTGTGGACAAACGGAGAGTGAAACTGATGAAAGGGAGTGGCAATCATAAGCCTTGAGACAAGGGAAGAGGGTGGAGAAGCTGGCAGAGAAGGAAAGTAAGGAGGGATAAAGTTCAGAAAATTCCAGATGTCACATGAAACCTCTGAAATTTAAGGTAAAATGATACACATTATGAGAGATAATGATCCAAACCCCCTACTCTTTTTTTTTTTAAGATTAAAATGTTTATCTCAGGAAGGAACTGCCCTGGGATGTGTGGGGATATGCTAGTGACGTGAGAATAACCTGTACAATTTTTAGAACTTTCCAACAATGGAATGGGTTGCTTCCTATTACAGAGGAAACCTTATAATTATTTATACCTTCCAGAAAGTATTAGAGACTGCATCCTTGTAGTGAATGGGGAAATAGTTGGAGAACCTCTATCCTTTGCATTACAAATTTTTTTTTCAATATATGAAGTTTATTGTCAAATTGGTTTCCATACAACACCCAGTGCTCATCCACAAATTTTTAGAATTCCCTACGACTTTGTAGATAGCTCTTTTTTGATGGTTCACCACACTGTGGTCAATTTCTCAGAGCATGCTCAGATGGATTTCAAGCTTACTGAGAAATTATTTCATATATGACTTCATAGCGCCTATAACACAGTATTAGAAATCATGTGCTAGAAAGTTAATGAACAACTTACTGATTAAATATAGCTTCTTACACCTCAAATTGATGAATAAAGTAAATGTATAGGCAAAGACAAAACAAGAGGGCAAAAATCCGCGTTCAATTTTCAAGTTTAAAATAGGATCCCATAGATTCATTCCTGGGATGCAGGGCTGGTTCAACATTCGCAAATCGATCAACGTGATACATCACATTAACAAAAAAAAAGATAAGAACCATATGATCCTGTCAATCGATGCAGAAAAGGCCTTTGACAAAATCCAGCACCCTTTCTTAATAAAAACCCTTGAGAAAGTCGGGATAGAAGGAACATACTTAAAGATCATAAAGGCCATTTTTGAAAAGCCCACAGCTAACATCATCCTCAATGGGGAAAAACTGAGAGCTTTTTCCCTGAGATCAGGAACACGACAGGGATGCCCACTGTCACCGCTGTTGTTCAATATAGTGCTGGAAGTTCTAGCATCAGCAATCAGACAACAAAAGGAAATCAAAGGCATCAAAATTGGCAAAGATGAAGTCAAGCTTTCGCTTTTTGCAGATGACATGATATTATACATGGAAAATCCGATAGACTCCACCAAAAGTCTGCTAGAACTGATACATGAATTCAGCAAAGTTGCAGGATACAAAATCAATGTGCAGAAATCAGTTGCATTCTTATACACTAACAATGAAGCAACAGAAAGACAAATGAAGAAACTGATCCCATTCACAATTGCACCAAGAAGCATAAAATACCTAGGAATAAATCTAACCAAAGATGTAAAAGATCTGTATGCTGAAAACTATAGAAAGCTTATGCAGGTAATTGAAGAAGATATAAAGAAATGGAAAGACATTCCCTGCTCATGGATTGGAAGAATAAATATTGTCAAAATGTCAATACTACCCAAAGCTATCTACACATTCAATGCAATCCCAATCAAAATTGCACCAGCATTCTTCTCGAAACTAGAACAAGCAATCCTAAAATTCATATGGAACCACAAAAGGCCCCGAATAGCCAAAGTAATTTTGAAGAAGAAGACCAAAGCAGGAGGCATCACAATCCCAGAATTTAGCCTCTACTACAAAGCTGTCATCATCAAGACAGCATGGTTTTGGCATAAAAACAGACACATAGACCAATGGAATAGAATAGAAACCCCAGAACTAGACCCACAAACGTATGGCCAACTCATCTTTGACAAAGCAGGAAAGAACATCCAATGGAAAAAAGACAGTCTCTTTAACAAATGGTGCTGGGAGAACTGGACAGCAACATGCAGAAGGTTGAAACTAGACCACTTTCTCACACCATTCACAAAAATAAACTCAAAATGGATAAAGGACCTGAATGTGAGACAGGAAACCATCAAAACCTTAGAGGAGAAAGCAGGAAAAGACCTCTCTGACCTCAGCCGTAGCAATCTCTTACTCGGCACATCCCCAAAGGCAAGGGAATTAAAAGCAAAAGTGAATTACTGGGACCTTATGAAGATAAAAAGCTTCTGCACAGCAAAGGAAACAACCAACAAAACTAAAAGGCAGCCAACGGAATGGGAAAAGATATTTGCAAATGACACATCGGACAAAGGGCTAGTATCCAAAATCTATAAAGAGCTCATCAAACTCCACACCCGAAAAACAAATAACCCAGTGAAGAAATGGGCAGAAAACATGAATAGACACTTCTCTAAAGAAGACATCCGGATGGCCAACAGGCACATGAAAAGATGCTCAACGTCGCTCCTTATCAGGGAAATACAAATCAAAACCACACTCAGATACCACCTCACGCCAGTCAGAGTGGCCAAAATGAAGAAATCAGGAGACTATAGATGCTGGAGAGGATGTGGAGAAACAGGAACCCTCTTGCACTGTTGGTGGGAATGCAAATTGGTGCAGCCGCTCTGGAAAGCAGTGTGGAGGTTCCTCAGAAAATTAAAAATAGACCTACCCTATGACCCAGCAATAGCACTGCTAGGAATTTATCCAAGGGATACAGGAGTACTGATGCATAGGGGCACCTGTACCCCAATGTTTACAGCGGCACTCTCAACAATAGCCAAATTATGGAAAGAGCCTAAATGTCCATCAACTGATGAATGGATAAAGAAATTGTGGTTTATATACACAATGGAATACTACGTGGCAATGAGAAAAAATGAAATATGGCCTTTTGTAGCAACGTGGATGGAACTGGAGAGTGTGATGCTAAGTGAAATAAGCCATACAGAGAAAGACAGATACCATATGGTTTCACTCTTATGTGGATCCTGAGAAACATAACAGAAACCCATGGGGGAGGGGAAGGAAAGAAAAAAAAAAAAAAGAGGTTAGAGTGGGAGAGAGCCAAAGCATAAGAGACTGTTAAAAACTGAGAACAAACTGAGGGTTGATGGGGGGTGGGAGGGAGGGCAGGGTGGGTGATGGGTATTGAGGAGGGCACCTTTTGGGATGAGCACTGGGTGTTGTATGGAAACCAATTTGACAGTAAATTTCATATATTAAAAAAAAAAATAAAAAAATAAATAAAATAGGATCCCATAATTCTAAAATAAGCTAACAAATTTTTAGACTACCACCAGGATAGTAAACAAGATAGGAAGATAATAACTTCTCTGTCTCAAGCTGCAAAAACTATATCTGAAATATTATTCTCAGTTTTTAGCTCCACTTAAAATTCAGGTAATTTAGGGACACCTGGCTGGCTTAGTTGGTGGCGTGTGTGACTCTTGTTCTCAGGGTTGTGAGTTCAAGTCCCACGTTGGGTGTAGAGACTACTTAAAAAATAAGATCTTTTTAAAAAATGAGGTAAATTATATGTCTTCTAATAAAAAAATACAATTCAGAAATTCAGGAATATTGAATTTAATAAAGGGAAAACTATTCTTACACCCATCACGTCAGTTAACCAACTTCCATTTTATGTATTTCTTCAGGATGTGTATTTTTTAGTATGATTACAAGTGTGTAAAATGCTTTATATTGCTTTTTTTCCCTACTTGAAGTTTTTTAAAGTCTGTAAATTTTCAAAAGTCTTACAATTGTAATGACCATCTCATGTTTCATTGTGTGCATATAATACTATAACAATTCTCCTACTCTGTTTTTGAAATTATAATTATGATGAAATTAAATTCATTTGTAAATCAAATTTTTCTACATTTTAAATTATGTTCCTTAACTGGATTTACAGGAGTAGAATTTTTCATAAATGGAATGGACATCTTCGGGTTAATATAGATATTTTATGCTATTTTAATTGCTTATATTAATATACCACATGCTTTGATTGTTATTATTCTGAGCTTTTATAATTTAAGACATTTAAAATAGAAATTTGTATTTAAAATTCTTTTTTAATTTGTATTTTTTTAAACGTTTATTTATTTTTGAGAGGCAGCATGAACGGGAGAGGGACAGAGAGAGAGAAAGACACAAAATTCGAAGCAGGCTTCAGGCTCTGAGCCATCAGCACAGAGCCCATCGCAAGACTCAAACCCAGGAACAGAACCCATGAACCTCGAGATCATGACCTGAGCCAAAGTTGGATGCTTAACTGACTGAGCCAGGAGGTGCCACTAGAAATTTGCATTTGTAAATATACGGATGAGTTCTAATAATTTTAATGTATAGGATACTCATATTTCCCCCTTTTCTCTCCTTTTTTCCTTAGTTGTTTCAAGTTTTGCATGTATATTTTGTGGATTATAATATTTCACATCAGTCTGTAGAATACCTTATATCTAGAACATATTCACTTTATAGTTTTAATTTATTGCACTTACTTTTCCTCTTTTATATTTGTGTCTCCCTGAATCCCCACATGTTCACCAACCCAGAAACTCTCTAAACCCTGCCTTTTTGGGTTTTTATGGAAGTTTCATTACACAGCCACAGTTGATTAGATCATTGGCAATTGGTGATGGTTTCAGCTTCTTACCCCTCTCCCCACCCAGAGGTCAGGGAGTGGGACTGAAAGGGTCAAACCTCTAGTCACATGGTTCCTTTTCCTGGCATCCAGGGCAATCAGCCCCTATTCTTAGGAGCTATTCAAACATCATCTCTTTAACATAAGAAAAGACACACCCATTTCTCTCCTCCTTTAGAAACCAGGGTTTATAGGACACCTGTGAAAGAAAAGAGGCTGCAGACCAGCTACATATTTCTTATTATGAATTATAATATCATAGACTTGTTAAATAAAAGTCAACTGAGCACATGTTTTTTCCACAAATATTTCTTTTCTTTGTAATTTGTTTATTGTTTTATTTATCCTTGAGAGAGAGAGAGAGAGACAGAGCATGAGCCAGGGAGGGACAGAGGGAGAGAGGGACACAGAATCCGAAGTAGGCTCCAGGCTCTGCTCTGTCAGCACAGAGCCTGACATGGGGCTCGAACTCACAAGCATGAGATAGAGACCTGAGCTAACGTTGGCCGCTCAACTGACTGAGCCGCCCAGGTGCCCCAACAACAAATATTTCTTGAGCTCCTGCTGTGTACCAGGTATTTGTGGATCCTACATTGGCAGGAGGAAGAGAAGGCAGGGACATCTTGGAAGCCTATATCAGCTAAATGACAATCATTTTCATAGGGTCAATATGTTTCAAAAAATGTCAAAAGTCACAGGGGATGGGCCCTGAATTCAGAAATCTCACCAATTTCCTTTTCCTTCTTAGGAATTGTTTGCTTCATACATAGAGAATTATGAACTCAGTGTTTTACTTTTGTTCCTCATGCGGTTGGCTCGTGTGCTAAATCTGTGGCTTTTTGATTCCACACAATTAATAGTTCATTGAACAATTTTTTTTTCCTCTACTATAACATTGTGGCGGCTGCTGTGACTAAACCAGTAAATATAAATGACACAATTCTGCCTTCGCTGAAATGAAGTCTGTCCCAGGAAACACGTTTCTCAATAGACAATGTGAAGACTGCCATAATATTGAAGAACATGGCATTATGTAACAGCAACAATTTACACATAAACTTATATTCAGTTAATTTCTTAATCCACATTAATTATTCTAGAAAATGCTTAACAAAACAGACAAAGCTCTCCTTTGTCTAAACCTACAATGCGTTTTATGTTATTGGCTAGAGCAATCCACTGTTAATTTGAAGGCAAATTTAAAAGAAGGCAAAATGAGAACTCTCCTGGAGGCTGACAATTGTGAATCTCATCTCTAAAGCAAAGTCTGGGAGTCTAAGGACATTTGAAAACAGAAACATTTCAAATGTCCTGGGACAGGAGACCCTCCTCACCCAGACGTACATGGTGAAAGCAACTGGAAAGCCATACTATCTCCACATGTATACCTATGTATGTTGCATGCACGTGTATTTTCCCTAAAGAGGCGGTAATGACAGCTTGCTCAGTGTCTTTCTGTTCTGAGCCTCTTCTAAAAATTGTTTTTGGCTTCCTGACAGCTAAGCACACTGAGAAATAAGATGTTCAGCTGATTATGTAAAAGCTGGCAAGCTAGAAGTCAAGTATATCCAATTTAAGTGACCTTTGTAATAAGACTTTCTCCAGATCTTTCCTTTGTGTGGGAATCAGCTGCATATTGATAATGATTTACTTAATTAGTTTACCTTTTCCTGTGAACTGGCACTGATCACTTTGCTTCTCATTCCCCTCTCAATCTAATATTATTTTATTAAGAATGGTTATTAGAAATAATTATTCATGCTTACATCTTCAATTTGTTGATTTTAAAGGATTAGGTGTGGGCATTTAAATCTAGGCAATAGACTATGGAAGAAGAAAGATAATTATGAACCATTTTGATAAGTGGTGTTCATGGGTATGGCAAAGCATACAAACTCAATCACGTGCTTTCCCAGAAATTTTGAGTTGGAGACTGAGATGGTGGGGAGAAAAAAATAATACCTTTCCCCTCTACCCTCCTAAGCTGTTGCCTGAGATCCCCGTACAAAAAGACTGAATAATGAGGGACAAGCGTATACATTTATTTAATATATAAGTTTTCCATGACATGGCAGCCTTCATAAGGAAATGAAGACCTAAAGAAATGCTTAAACCTGAGGGTTTTTAAGTTGGGTTTCATGAAAAGTAGAAAGTTGTGGAAAGATATGAAAGACAAAGAATATGCACTTAGCAAGCCTGTTGTTCAGATTCTGGTCTTGCATTTGGTGTTTAATTTGCATGCCTTTGTCTTCAGAGAGAAGGATGCTCCTCTCCTATGGGTCTAGGGAGGGTACCTCTCACATGACGGTTTTATGACCTACTTCAGAGGAAGATTGGAAAACCTTTCCTGCGCCTGACATTCCTCAAATTTCTTTAGCTTGAAATATTTAATATACCAAAGTATCATATTTTGGGGCAGCAGCTCCCAAACCCCATCAGACAGAATCAGGGTTTTATGGACACCCACAAGAGGTTTTATGGTCTACTAAACTCTACACCCACAGGACCCAAGTCCACCAATTAGCTGAAAATGCATAGATCATATCATCATAGATCTATATAGAAAAACAATGGTCCTGATGTTGAATCCCTGATGATGTAAATGATGTTTCATTTCACAGCAGGTAGGTAGAATAAATCATTCTACTGATCAATGCATTATCCTTTTTGAAATCCTTCTGTCATTATGTCATGAATATGACATATGATTTTATAAAAAACTAAAGTATTTTTTTCTAAACATGTATGTGTACCTGTGATCACATGTATGTGTCTGATTCTCTGAGAGATATAGAGACCCCTCTATGTTATAGACATTAGGTTATGAATGGGTGTTTTGAGATGGTATCTGGGGTCTACTGACTTTAGCCATCTGAATCTTCAGGTAGCTTGTTTTGGTTTCTGCCTTATTGTGCATGACTGGATTCCCTATTGCTTTATGTTGAATATGTTCTGCACCCAACCCACCACATGAACTTACCACCACATTATTCCTGTAGTGTGTGTTTCCACAGTGGATCGATCTGGTCACAGGGTCAGGGCACTCTAGGTCAGCTCCATGACAGGAACTGGAACAGCATAGGGTAAACTCTAGAATTCAGAAGTTCTAACAGTGTTAGAGCAAGACACCTCTCCCCTGGCTCCCTGCAACCCCCGCCCCCCCCCCCCACGTCATAAAGCTGATTTTCCATCCAGGTTTTTCTAACGTGTTGGTGGTGGAGATTTTTTCCTAGGGAAAAAAAAAAAGAGAGAAGCCAGACAGAGGAAACACATAAAGAACTTCTCTAATTGAGTCAGAGTAAAATCTCCTCCAGCTCCAATCCTAAGTACAGTGAATACTGAAGTTCTGTATCCCCTTCATAGAAATCCACCCATATGTTTTAGCCCCAGAATTTTATAAATGACAAAATTAAGTCACAGAGCAGTAAAAATGACTTAGTATTAAAATACTTCAGAGACAGACCTGAGGCTACAATCTGGGGCTCTAGTAGGCTTTCTTGCCTGTGTCCATGGCAAACTCTATGGGCAATTCACATTCTTAGATTGACAAAAAATCCAAAAGTCCATTTGACTCATGAAATTACGCAGTTAAGAGTTAAGAGTTTTTGCTCATGGTGTTTGAGAGACAGGTTTTACTTCTTTTCTGGAACTTAATTTGATGGATGAAAGATGTACTCATCCCAACCTTTTAATTATAATTAGAGATAGGTTCATTTTCATGATGGTATTCATGCTAAATGGGTCAATACTTGTGAGGAAAGTTTAGCCCTGCATCGTTTGTTTCTCTGGAGTTTGGTGGTCTGCATTAATAACCTCCAAGGAAAGAAATTTAGGTGGGATTCTTCTTAAGTTAGCCAAATGTTAAATAGCATTTATATAACATACTGACAAATTTAAAACATTAATAACTGAAAATAAAATCTGGTAATTCTCAATGGATTAGAAAATATTAGAAACTATATTCCAGAGAAGTTATATAATTATGCTGATCACATTTTGTATTCTTATAATTTTATTGGTTTATAAATTATTCCATGTATTTTGTTCAATAAAATTATTTAATTGGTAAAAGAAATTACAGTTTGGATAAAGATACAATTTAGCTCACTTTATGCATTTTGGCATATTATTCCTTTGTGAAATTTATAAATTCCGATGAATGAGGTCATATAAGTGGCAGTGGAAAATAAAATGCATCAATATACATGCATTTTTAATAGGATTCAGCACATTTTAAGAGCACAAAAGCAATGTGAAGCAGAGGCTTTTTGTAAATATTGAAAAACAGCATTTAAGGAACCATATTTCTAAAGTAATGTTTTCCTACTCTTCTCTGATTCCATACTGAAAACTTTTCTTGCACTTGGCTTTTAATTTGCATCCTAATAATAGGTTCCCATTGGTTTTAGGTATACTTAAAAAGAAAGTCTAAGATGATGTTATTTGTTTAAAACAAAGTGTCATTAAGATATCATAGATAAATGGTAGATGATAGATACATAGATAGACACATAAATAGACATAACACCATACAATCGCACACACGCACACACACACACACACACACAGACATAGCTATAGACATTAAATCTAAATCTGTTCAGGAAAAGCACAATCTGCCTCCACTTTTCCATTACTTTTACTTCCCAAATCTAGTATTTTGTGCTGCAGACATAGTAACCAACCTAGTTTCCAAAACATTTTATGGCTTTTATCTTCCAGTCTTTGCACCTACTCTTTTCTCTGACTAGATTGGCTTTCCTCCTTGTTTGCCTAAGCAACCATCCAGGATACATATTCCCTCCTCTCTGAAGCTTTCCCTAAGTGACATTGCAAGAGTTTCTTATTTTCCCCTATACCGTTTCTGGATTTTGAAACATTTTCACATGTCAGATCTTAGTCAAAGTACATCCTAAAGTGGCATCCTCACAGAAGACAGAAAACACGATATCTGGGAAAGCAGTTTCCCTGAAATTGATTTTTTTTATTCCTGAATAAAATCTTTCCAACTGGCCACAATAGTAATTTATATTTTCTCCACTTACTTCATGTATATTATTATCTCTCTCTTCCTTGCATTGAGTAGAAGTCATTGCCTCTTATGTTCTAGGAAAAAACAAAGCCATCATCAGGAAACTCCTGGATCTTAACATATTTTTTTACTTCTTTTTTTTTTCTCTATTTCTCTTTTCCTTTCTCCCTCACTCAAAGGTATCTGTATTTTGTTTATTATAAGATAAATTTCAAAAGTAATCTAAAGTCCACCCATCTCTTCCTGTCTCCTCAGGCACTTTTGGTCACCAGTTACCCCTTCTCTCCTTCTTCTTCTGCACATCTAGGTCTCACTTTTGCTTTTTTTCAACTTTATATTCATTTTTGGGAATTCCTCCTGTAGCTGAGGTATAAAATATATGAGACTTTTAAGGATGGCAGATGGCTTTTTCCAATTTGTCATCTGTCACCATTTGTTAATTTGGTCTAAGGCAGTCGCTTTTAATAAATGATATTTTTTCCCCTTTGGAATTTTGAAAATGTATGGGGGCATTTTTGGTTATCTCAATGACTGGAGAGTTTATCTTGGCGTATTGTGGGCTAGGGGGAAGGAGAGATGAGGAGTGGTTCTATGGGTGTATAATTTCAGTTAACACAGTATATGTGAGATCCAGAGATCTGCTATTCAACATGGTGCCTGTAGTTAACAATACTCTATTGTCCACATAAAAATTTAGTAAAAGGGCAGATCTCATGTTACCTGTTCTTAACACACAATAACAAAATAGAACAACAAAAACCAAAGCACACAATTAAACCAGATACACAAGGAAACTTTTGGAGGTGGTGGATATGTCTGTTGCCTTGATTGTGGTGATGGTTTCACAGGTGTGCACATACCCAAAGTCATCCAAATGTGTGTATTAAAAAGGTTTAGCTTTTTATGTCAACTATACCTCATTAAAACTTAAAAAGATTGTATCATTTATGCCAACAATCCTCCTGGTGTTTGAGGACCTAATGAAACATTCTTGCATAATTTACACTGTAGCCTTAAAGTCATAATGAGTCTATGTATAGATCCAATATAAGCATATATCATTCAAGCATTGAATAGTTTATTTCAAATTTATTTATATTATTTCACCTTATATTACACTAATATATTATGATTTTTAAAATGATATGTGATAGAAGATTATAGTATCACTTTTAAACATTGAAAGGAGACCTTTACACAACATTTATTATAAAAAGAAAACCTATTCTCTTATACTACAGCAATTTCTACAGTAACATTAATGTGAACAGTAATCCTAATTTTTGAGAGAATCACATACACATCACAGTTTTCCTTATGATTATGATATCTGGATCTTCTTGAAGAAATTCTCTATTACCTATTGGTCACAATAATTTTCACATATATTTTCTTCTATTAACTATTACATGTAACAATCATATTTAAATTTAATTAAAGTGGAGTGTCTCATACAAAAAAGAGATAAGTATTTAGTTTGATATTTTTGTGTGTGTGGTGATTAAGTTTTCCTAATATCATTTGTTTGCCATAAGTTCACACTATACTGCCTTTTCTTGTGGTGCCACCTTATCAGATATTAATTTCCCACCATCCAGGGACCTCAGAGATCTCTAATTATTATTTTTTGTCTGTTTTTCAATTCCTGCAGGAATATTTTGCATTTTGAGTTTTTGTATGTTATGATATCTGCACCTGCTATTTATGGATCTACATACT
Organism: Panthera tigris; assembly: GCF_018350195.1. Taxonomy (NCBI): domain Eukaryota; kingdom Metazoa; phylum Chordata; class Mammalia; order Carnivora; family Felidae; genus Panthera; species Panthera tigris. The sequence goes on from NC_056665.1 coordinate 129,686,755, forward strand.
TCTTTATAAATTTAAAGTGAGTTTGATTTATTAAAAATATCTTGAATATTACTGAGATTGTTCTGAATTCATATATTTAATTTGTGTATATTGACATCTTCATACCATTAATTTGCTGTATTCACGAACATATTATCCCCATTTGTATATAATTCTTTATGTTATTTCAATTTTATTCTCCATGTACATATTGTGCTTACCTTGTTAAGTCAATTATTATGCATTTGAACACTTTTGTGGTTACTGTAAATTACATATTATGTCTTGATTCTTTTTTGATCATTGTGATTATAAAGAACCATGAGTAATTTTTTTTAGGTTATGCATGAATCGGGAAATCTTGTTGGATTATCACGCACTTGGAATAATTTTTGCTTTTTCTTGTAGAATATAATATTGTATGTTTATACTGAGAATTTTAATCTCCCTTTTTGTACATCTCTCTCACTCTCTTTTTTTCTTGTGTTGTAACGTTAGAGGAGTTCCAGTAAACTATTACAGAGTTGATGATAACAGTCAGCCTTGTCCCTAATCTTAAAGGAAACACAACTAAAGTTGCTACATTAAGTTTGATATCTGTTGTATGTTCTTGGTGAATAACTTTCATCAAGTTAGCAAAATACACAAATACAATTTGATCCTTATTTTCTAGCAAGTTCAATCGTTGATTCATTCATTCATTCATTTATTCATTCATTTAGAAAGACTGTTTATCATGGCTAAGAGCACTGGCTCAAGGCAGGTGGAGTTCAAGTTGTGGGGCCATTATTGTCAAATGTGTGGCTTTTGTCTTCCTTAGCTCTCTCTTATGTAAATGTGGCTAATAATGCTTCCAGCACATGGATTTTTGAGTGTTAAATGAATTAACATATGCAAAGTTCGTAGAACAATGCCCAGGACAATGCCAACTAATCGCCAAATACTATTTATCAAATTTGAGGACATCTTAATTATAATTTATTTAAATATTTTCATATATTTATATTTTTGTTTTCCTTTCTGGGACTCAGTATGAGTATGTTCTCAGTTATTTATATGTAATCTCTGTATCTCCTAAGTTTTCGTATTATTTTTCATCATCTTATAGACTGCTCAATTAAGTCTCCTACCAAATTTTCTTGTTCACTAATTTATACTTCTTTTCTGTACTCTGGTCCTTTGTGTTTTTAATTTAAATTAAGACTTATCCATGCCCCAGAGTTTGACATTATTTTTATGTTTGGCGTTTTTATATTTGGAAGTACAAGGATTATGAAATAATATTTTTAATTTACATATCTCATTAATTCTTATTTTACCAGTAAAACATAAAAAAATACTTAAAATATACAAAAGACTGTAAGTTTTATAAAATGTATAAAGAATATCATAGTAAATTACTATATTCCCTCCACTAATGTACATCCTCCACCTGGTATAGAATACAGAGAGGTACTGAATTTATTGAAGCTCTATTTACATACTTCTTTGATATCATTTTTTGTGCGTGTGACAGCATTTCTTGTTCCAATGGTGAATTTTAGGCTTGTATTCTGTTGTTTGTTTGTGTTGGTTTTAATTTGTACAAGTTCATACACAATACAGTTTCTCATTTTGAATATTTAACATACCTGGCTTATGTCTCCTAACATGATTTGCTTAGTTTGCTAAACATTGTATTTGCGACATTTGTCCATGCTGATATATATGTGGTTCTAGTTTATTTGCTTTCACAACTGTGTAGCATTTTATTGTAGCAATCCACCACAGTTCATTTTATTTTTAGCTTAAGAGACAACAGAACTTTTTCAGAAAAAAACAATTCAACTATAAACATGCTTATGCATGCCAGCTGGTACACATTGTTGCCACTGTCTTTGCAAACTCACTAACTCTGGATATTGTAGCTTTTTTCTTTTATTCCAATATGGTAGGAATAAAACAGTTTTATTTTGATTTCAGTTTGAAAATCATTGAATTCTTATGAGATTGAGTTTTCCTACTGTGTTACCTATTCCTTTTGCCTCTACTGTGAAATACCCATTTATAGCTTTTACCTGTACTTCAACTATTTCGTGATTTTATCCTAAAAATCTATAAATCATTTATTCTTGCTTCTTTTTAGTAATTTTTCCCAAATGTATTGATACAGATTACAACTTATTTTTAAACATTTTTATTTATTTAAAAAAATTTTTTTAATGTTTATTTATTTTTGAGAGAGAGAGAGAGAGAGAGAGAGAGCACAAGTGGGGGAGAAGCAGAGATAGAGGAAGACACAGAATTCCAAGCAGGCTCCAGGCTATGTCAACACAGAGCCCCATGCTGGCTGGAACTCAGGATCTATGAGATCATGACCTGAGCCAAAGTTGGACTTTTAACCAACTGAGCCACCCAAGCACCCCTAAACATTTTATACAATATATTTTGCTACATAGTTTTAATTTTATTTGAATTAGCTTAACCTTTTTGATTTCTGAGTTCATAAATACATTTCTCAAAATATCCTAAGTTTAAAAAAATTTAAGTGTATTGATTTATTTTGAGAGAGAGAGAGTGCAAGGGAGGGACAGAGAGAGAGTGAGACAGGTGGAATCCCAAGCAGGTTCCGCACTACCGGTTCAGAGCCCAATGTCAGGCTCAGCGCCACAAAGGAGATCATGACCCAGCGGAAATCAAGAGTCGGAGGCTCAACTGACTGAGCTCCCCAGGCACCTTCAAAATTCTTAACTTTTAAACCCAATTTATAACACCATTCTCCACAGTAATGTCAGTTATTTCACTTTTGACAAAATAAACTTAACAAAAGTTTTGTTTTGGTTTCTTGAATAGAATGTAAAAAAAGGAAGCCATTGTTGACATCAACCAACTTTCTCTTTAAAATGTATGACAGTGATATCAATATGGAAGAAATTAACTAGTTTTGAATCATTTGTTCGGCCAGTGGAGCCTATACCATAGTAGCTATTTTTTTTTCAACTTTTATGTACAAACTTAAATTAAAAAGTGAATAAAATTAATCCAGGAGCATGCCTTGGGATCTGAAAAGTCATGCTGTAGAGAGTAATATACCCCCTTATTGTCTGCCGCTCTACATATATTTGGATACAATCTTCTTGTATCAACTACTAACTTTTAAAATAGATGCCAGTTCTTTACAGATTTGCGTGTATTAGTTTCCACGTTAGCAGTCTAGTAAGTACCTTCCATGATGAATGGTCAATGTCAACAAATACTTGTATAAGTTGCACATTCATTTGCAACTTTCTTGAAAGGCCAGAATTAAACACCACGGTTTTCACGAAATATCACCATTAGCTTTTGAGCGCAGTCCTCCTAACAGATGTATTCCAAATCCTCAAAAGCATTAGCCAGCAAGTTTAAAAAGTGGTTGTAGATGGTTGTTTTGTGAATTCGAGCCCACCTCTGGCTTTCTGCTGTCAGTGAGGAGCCTGCTGACATCTTTTGAAAAAGAAACATTTGTTAAAAAGTGGTTGTAGATATTTGCTATACAGTACATGATAACACCATAGCAAAAGCATTTGGGATATTCTGTATAGGTTCTGGAACGGGACTGGTCAGGCTCCGTTTCACACGTGTATTCCATGTACAGCCTACTTATAATTTCTTGTGTGTCTACTGACCCAAACATCCAGTGCATGATGCCTTTGTGCATCTCACAGGCCACAGTGCAGGCCCCCGCATACCCGGCTGGTACATTCAGTAGCCAACAGGAATGGTCGAATACTACTCTTTAGTTATTCGAGGCCTGAAGGTATTAGGTTTGCCTAGATACTTCTTTCAGAGAATACTTGATTTATTGATGAGAGCCCATCCTGATGTTCTGGAAATGGAGGTACTATTTTGCACTTGGAAGGGATGTTCAAAGGAATGCAGGTGGTTTGATTTCAGATTTAAGCATGGATTAAAATAATAATTCACTTCCCATGTGTTCACTATTAGTTGAGTCCATGGCAGAGGCTGGAAGTACCAAGTAGAGGTCTACCAAACCCACTCTGGTTATTTCAAAGCAATAATTTAAAAAATATTTTGTTCAAATGATGAAGTTCTAAATGGAACAGGAAAAAGCATAAATAGATAGATATAACCTACGATGTCCAGAAAAATGGGGAGATAAGGGGCCTCCTATCTTTAAGAACCATTCTGAAGGTTTCGATGCATACCATTTTGTTTGCGTACTGACCAAATGTATGCCATTATGTTGGGTACAGGTTTAAGTGGTATGGTATTATCTCCAGCATCATGTCTCTTTTTTGTTTCTCTCAATTTACTCTGTTTAAGATTCACCCATGTAGTGAGGTTCCTGGGTGGCTCAGTCGGTTGAGAGTCCTACTCTTGAGTTTGGTTCAGGTCATGATCCCAGTGTCCGAGGATTGAGCCCCTCATAGGGCTCTGCACTGAGTGTGGAGCCTGTCTGGGGTTCTCTCTCTCCCTCTGCCCTTCTCCTGCACTTGCTCGCTCTCTCTCTCTCTGTAAAATTAAAATTAACATTAAAAGAGAGAGAGATTCACCCATGTTGTTATATGGCCATTTAATGCATTACTTTTAGCTGCTGCCTAATGCTTATTAACAATACCCCAGTAAACATCTTTAATTGAATCTCCCTGTGGACATACGTGAGAATTTATTTTACAAGTAAGTTTGAGGCATAAATATCTTTTCCCAATCCATTAACTTAATGACATTATTGTATAATTGGACATATATCTTGATTTGGATCTAATCAACTTATCCCATTTCCCATTTTATGCCTTATTTTTTGTCATTTTGAACTTTTGTTTGAGAAACTCTTCTCCACCCCGGGTCACAAAATTATTTGTTAATAGTTTATTGATGTTATACTTAAATTTTTATCCTTTAAAAATTCTCCCCTTTATTTGTTATGGAGCAGGGATCAAACCAAGTTCTGGGTTTGCCTTTTTTGTTTAATTAGTTTGTTTTTTTTCTCCTCCATGTAATAGACCATATTTTCAATACCATCTATTAACAATTCTTTCTTTCCTCAACATTTGTGGAACTACTTTTATCATATAAGTTTCTATGTATACAAATTCTGACTCTGAGATATCTGTATCTTCCATTTATATATTTACCTAATAATTTTCAAAAACTACAATAGTTTGTATTTATTTTTAATATCATTTAAAATACGTCAGTATCTGATAGGACAAATCCCATTCATCAGTCTTCTAAATGACATTTATTCAGTTATTTGTGGACTTCCTGTCCGTTTGGTTTAAGACATACAGAAATCGAAGAATCACTTATTAATCCTGGTGTGCTAAGAGTTTTTATTATAAATAGCGGTTAAACTTTACCAAAGTATTTTCATTCACTGATTTTGAAAATTCTGATCTTTGTCTCTCAGTTAAATGTGATAAATTACCCTGATAGTACTTCTGTTTGATACAGAAGGATGTATCGTTCCATGCCCATTTGCTCATGGTACACATTTGAGTTTAAATATTTAATATTTTATTTAGGATATTTGTCACTTAGCTACTCAGTTAAGACGTTGAGTGGCGTGCATGCGATTTTTTTACCCCTTCAGCCTCTTTTGGCACAGTCCCCATTTTGTCACACTCTGCCGTGTTGAAGCCATTGGGTCTATTGTTCTTACAGTGGCCCATCTTTGCTTTGTCTGCTGCTCTTTATCTTGTTCACCAATATGACATGTAAATACAAAAAAAAAAAAAACTTAAATGAGAGTATTTTCACTGGGTAAGCATGATTAATTCATCTTCATCCAATGAATTGAATAGTTTTTTTTGTTTTGTTTTGTTTTGTTTTTTTGTGACAAGTTACTTATTTCTTACGGAACTGAAGTGGTTTCTTGAAAATCAAATATCCCCTGGCCCTGGAGATTTGGGGATGGAGAAGTCTTTGACAGTTAACAGTTTCTGATAATCATTTGTTTTTCAACATATCTACTGCTTTTTGAAGACATTCTATATTTTCTATGACTTTAACCACTTTGTCTAGATTCCAAAGCATACTGGTTGTATTGTTCCAAGATCCTTTTTAAAAATAGCTTTCAGGTTTTTTTAATGTTTATTTATTTATTTTTTTTTGGGGGGGGGAGAGAGGCGGGTAGGAGGCAGGGTAAGAGTGAGAAGGAGACGCAGAATCTGAAGCAGGCCCCAGGCTCTGAGCTGTCAGTGCTGAGCCCAAGGCGGGCCTGGAACTCGGAACGACGAGATCACGGCCTGAGTCCAAGTCGGACTCCTAACCAACTAAGTCAACCAGGAGCCCCATTCAATGATCCTTTTTAACGTTTGTTGTGTTTATAGTTATCGCCCTTTTGAAATCTATACATTACTTAGACGCATCTTCTTTCCTTTTTTCTTCATCAGTCTTGTTAAAGGTGTCATGAAGTATGTTATCAGAATGTACTTTTATTTTGATTCAACTTATTTACAATGTTTAGTCTCTATTTTATTGAACTGTACCCTTTGTTGTTGTACTGGTGGTTTCCTTTTGTTTCTTTGGGGGAAGGATTTACCCCCAAGTCAAAACGTTCAGCTTATTTGTATTTGTAACCTTTTCTATTTCTTAATAAATATATTTAAACCTGTAAACACTGTGTAAGATCTCTATTGTCACTTAATTCCAAATGTCCCTTAATTGCGCCTTTGAATATTTAAAACCACATTTTATTTTAAATGTGTAATATACATTTCTTTTGTATGAAAACTTTAGCTACTCCTTCTTTTCTGATTCCAAACTTTTTGCAATATTCTCAGGATATATCATTTCCATGGAATTGATTCTTTAGTGTCCATTGAGGTTTCCTTTGTCACCTTAAACATATTCAAGTTTCCTTAATAGTCTACGTGTTCTTGAAAAGAATATTTCTGTATCTTGTGTATGCAATAGCCTGGGTTTATTAGTGTTATTTTTCATATCTTCAACATTTCTGCTTATATTTATCTGCTTCATTGATTAAATCTGATGACTTATATGTTCCTCTCTGTATGATATATTGTAGAAATTTATTATTAGTTGTATATCTGTTTATGATGGATATATCTTCTTGCTCTGTTGTTTCTTTTACCATTATATATTACTGTTCTTTTTCCCATGTGATATAGTTTTGCTTCAAATTTTATTTGAACAGATTTCAAGACTGCTATTTTACTGTTCTTTTGTTCATATTTGCCTAGTATAACTTCCTCTATCATTTTAGTTCAATTTTTTTATTGTTTAAAGTTTTTCTCTTATTTATCATAACTCCACTAGAGACCAATTTGTGATATCTAAGATTAATGGAACACTGAGATAGTAGAATATTGGAATGAACTAAATATCCAATAGAAGGACAGCACAGTTTCATATAAAGCAAAGTTACAAAAGGACTAAATGAAATAACATGACAAAAACAAAAAGAATAGTTTTCAGTGAAAGAGTTGCCTAGCGACATATATATGGTAAAACATATATGTTGTATATAAATTTTATGCAAATTCTTTTTTTAATGTTTATTTATTTATTTTGAGATAGAGACATAGAGACAGGGAGATGAAGACAGAAGGAAAAGGGGCAGAGAGAGAGAGAAGGAGACAGAGAATCCCAAGCAGGCTCCACACTGTCAGCCTGGAGCCTGACAGGGGACAAGGGAATTGATCTCAGGAACAGTGAGATCATGACCTGAGCTGAAGTCAAGAGTACGCTTGACTGAGTGACCCACTGAGCCACCCAGGTGGCCCTGTTTTATGTAAATTCTTAAATGTTCTTTTTAAAGTACTAAATATAGCGAGCATGTGAGTTCACTGGCTGAGGACCAAAAATACCTAAATTTTTGCACAGGTAATTATTTTCTTTTAAAACTGTCTTAAAATAATGTTGGTAAAATGTTAGCATGATTTTAAGTATGTAGTGGTAATATGGACGTTTATTATGTTATTTCTTGTGTCTATGTGTTTTCAAAGCTTTTAAAAAATATGACAGCTCCCAAAACTGAAGTGATAAAACCCAGCACCAGTCAGAATTTAGTTGTAAACACCATAAAGAATCTTTCTAATCAATTTAAAATATCTGACTCAGAAATAGTATACAAGTATAAAGACTTTCCCTTGGTTATAAAATAAAAAGTCACATTGTCAGGGAATTATATGCCATATGCTATTAGAGACACATTCCTCCCACCCCCAAAGTTTAGATATCCTAAAGGTCTTCTTATATATTAATAAGTAGACAGGGAGCAATCCATGGTTAAAAATGCATTTTTTCCTGAAGTAAAGGATCCATCCTAGTTGCAAATTTGAATTTAGCACCCACTAAGGACAAGGTTCTCTAATGAACTAGTTTTATACAAGGAATTTATCACTAGTCCAACAATCAAATGAAAGACTGCCAGGCAAGTCTTCGCAACCACAGCACAGTTGTTTGAATCACTTTTAAAATTAAACCTCTAGTGTCAATCTCATATTGTCTAATCGTATGGGTTAAAAACTAAGAAAAGGAAATTTGGTGCAACTGAAGTTAGGACTACGATTTCAGCTTCAAATTGGCCATTAGATTTGCTAACAACGAAGCTGGCTTTCACCTTGACATGAGCCGTTTTAGCGGGGAGACAAAATTGCTGCGTTTAAAGACCAAATGGAAAGAAAGTGGAAATACTGGCTAAAGACAATTCTTACAACAAACTCCACTCTAAAGGCGAAAGGGTCATGCAGAAGCACTAGAGAGACTCTAGGTAGATATTATCTGTTTATTTCAGGATAATTTATTTATTTGTTTGTTTATTTATTTAGAGAGAATGAGAAAGAGAGAGAGAAATAAGGGGAGGGACAGAGAGAGAAGGGGAGAGAGAGAGAGAAAAAATCCCAAGCAACCTCTGAGCTTTCCGTGCAGAGCCTGATGCAGGGCTCGATCTCATGAAGTGTGAGTTCATGACCTGAGCTGAAATCAAGAGTCAGATGCTTAACCAAATGAACCAACCAAGTGTCCCTGTTTAAGGATGTTTTAGTCTGGAGAGAGTATGTTCTTTTAGTAAGAGTAAAATTTAGAAAGCAATGGGGAAAGGAGATCCTTTTCATAGTCAATTCCTGGAGCTGACAAGACAGAATGGGATATGAATCTCAAATATAGATGGTTTCTACTAGCAAAAAGGAATAGTTTATCTATTGTTATAGAGGAAATATCAAACTGTGCCAGGTCAGATAATTATAGGCTAGTTGATTTAGTGGCAGGGGTATGAGATATTTTTCTTCTGCCGCTTCTGTTTTGTCAATAATGAAATAAAGTGTTGAAATTTTAAGAAGATCCCATAAAAGAAAATGTAAAATAATCGTCTCAATGATTGAGAGAGCCATTTGATCAGAAAATTTTAGTAGGATTGCTTGACATTGTTGAAGACCCATTTGAGATTTGTAGATACAATTTTAAAATGAAGTTCATATAATACATTGTTACCCAAATATCTTCAGTTACTTGGGTGTGGCATAACATAGAGATTTCATTTCATCAAAGTTGGCCGATTGGCTGGAAAACGTAGAGGGAGAAAGGGATAATAAAGTTCAGTATGCATACCAGGGATGTTTAAAGGTCTGGAGCACAGAATAGAACAAGTTCACACATGCTTTAGAATGCTCAGTTTTTCAAGTTTCCACTTACGTGTCAGATCTATTCCAAAATCCGGGTTTAAGAGTGCACTGTGTCAGGTCAGGAACTTCAGAATGGTAACAAGTGGAGCCATTGACTGCAATGAGTTCATAATACGCATTGACAATTACACCCCAAATTTACCAAATTAACATAGTAGGGGAAAAGTTATTGGTAAAAATATTTAGAAAAAGTAATGAGAAAGAAAAGGAAGCATTAGGACTTTATGATTCTTAATGTCGGGTTGCTTTAACTTTGTTCTTTTGGTGGAACGCATTTTTCACTACGTATCTTCCCAGACTGAACAAAACAATTGAATATAATGAAGGTGACACCATCAGTCCTGAGGAAGTGAATCAATCGTCCGTCTTCCATGATTTCATTCAGTGATTCATCTATTAGGTTTGTACATATGATCTCTGAGTGGTGACTGTGTTCCTGATTTTAAGTTGCTGAGGGTAAATAAAATTTGAAGGGATATTTCCTTAGTTTAGGCTACTATAACAGAATACCAGGGACTGGGTAGCTTAAACAGACATCGTTTTTCACAGTTCTGGAGGATGGAAAGTCTAAAACAAAGACTCCAGTTCATGTGGCGTCTGGCGAGAGCTCTCTTCCTGGTTTGCATGGTGACCGCCTTCTTGATATATCCTCACATGGAAAGGAGAGATGATCTACGTCATGTCTCTTCTTATAAATGCACTAATTCCATTCATGAACGTTCCACCCCTATGGCCTAATTACCTCTCAAAGACCACACCTCCAAATACTGTCACATGGGAGATTCAGGCTTCAACATGAATTTTGGAAATGCAAACATTGAATCTATAGCAGATACTTCAGCAGAAACTGTATATCTGGGGAAGAAAGGTATTGCAAACATCTTGTTTTAAAATTGGCATCTTCTATTAGCCCTAGAAACCTTATGAGATATTTTGTTAAGGAAACTCTCCACAGAAACATTTTCTTCAAAGCAGTAAATCAGTATATTCAAGTACGAAAACAACATTCCCTCTGGTAGCTGAGACTTACTCTCTTACTTTTTCTTACCTTACAATTTAACTGGGAGGTGTGTCTAAAATGCCTCTGAAATTACTGGGCAAGATTGTGGCATTACTTAACAACTGTAAAAGATTTTTCTCCTGAAAATCTGTCACAAATCTCCAAACAAATAGTGGTTATTACAAAAATTTTTGGATAAATTTACTGCATCATTAGTGGTATTTTGGGGTCACTTAGACATAGACAGCAGGGGAAAAAATCCAAAAACATATAACTAGTCAGGAATAGCTTATGGACACAGAATTTGGTTCTCACACAAGCTCAGCGGAAAAATGCTCTTCGAAAGAGTTCTGTCAGCATAAAATTAATGCAATTTTAAGAGTCTGTCTTTCTTTACCACTAATTTGAGTTGAATGAATCCATCTGGCTGGGCCACTGCTGATGAAAAGATACTGTTGTGAGAGAATAATGGGTGTGCGTGTCTATGTGTATGTGTGTGTGTTGGAGCGAATCATATGAAATTATCATTTTTATATATTAAAAAAACAAATGCCATTAATTTCATCTTGTTCAAACTAATGAATATATGCATATATTTCATATATACAAAATACAACATTTTGTTTGCCATTACACACGAATATTTTGTGACAAAGAATAGTTTGAACATATACAAAATATGATCTTTGACACACGCACTCTAGTTTGTAACTTAACCTTCTCAGCTTTTGCAAATTTCTTAGTTCTCTTACCCTATTCCCCTCATAACGTTACGATAACTGTCTTAAAGCCAGTACTCAAACTTTTTGATTGAGCCAGAATGAAACAGACTGTATTTTTGGAGATGAAAAGATGTGAAGCTGGTAAATTTCCAGGATATTTTCCTACAGGAAGAGCTCACTCCTTTAAAAGCATTCTTATGCTATGGACCCTAGACCGTGCCAGGTTTTGGAGGACTACATTGACATCAAGTCCTGACCATATGTACAGAACATCTGAAATAGAGGCACCAAGACCAGTCTTCAGCAAAATGTTAGCAGCTGAATTGGTCATTTTTTTTCCCTTCCTTCTTCTCCTCACATAATGTTGTTCTGTGATTGGTAGGTAGAGAACAATCAGCTCCAAGCCACATTCTGTGGAACAAACTTACTTAAATCTCTTCTGACTTTGCTGTTTTGTCCACTACACTCTCCAATCCGGAGGACTTTATAAACAATCAAGGCAAAAGACTGAGTACATTTTGAAAAGGTTTACCGTTGAAATCAAATCAACTTTAGAGGATGTTAACTTGTGTCATGTATAATCAAACCCTTCATCTTTAGTGTTTATGTATTAATTCGACATAAAGGTAAGTTATACACATAAATGTCAACTAACATTTCTTTGTCATAGCCAGTCCGCTTAGGTCTTTATTTTAATTTTGTTCGCTGTGTACTATACGCCAATTCACTGAACAACTTTTTGTGATGTCCTACTCTGTGTCAGTATAGTCACAGGTGTGGATCGAGTAGTTCAAAACAGGGCAGCTTATCGGTGTATATGTCATTTCTTCTTTAATTTCACCAATATCGTAATAACATAGTGTAAATGTACTCTTATCTACAAATCACTGGTTCTGGATCAAAAGCCCGCTTATATGGTTTTCCTTTGCTTCCACCTCTGTTGCTGTCCGGCCTATCTGAATACACCAATATATGAGTAGCTGGAGCAGTCTACAAACTCATTTGTCTTTTTCCTAGACACACAGCCAAATTATTTCCTGATCTCTTCTTTTTTCTGGAAAAGTGAGGATGTGTTACTGAGTTCTTGGCAATGGAATGTGGATAAAAATGATGAATAACACTCAGAAAAACTGTTTTTGGTCTAGATACAGGGAAAATTATAAAGAATTATAAAGCACTAGAAGCTGATAAAGGAAGTGATGAAAACTCCCGGGCTCTTGAATGACCTACTGGAATATCATATCCCCCGCCCCACCCCCCAACCCCAATCGTACTAGACTTGTGTCCTGAACAAGAAACAACTTAAAAAACTTAAAAAGTTTTTTTTTTTCTTAAGCTATTAAGATGTTGAGGTTGTTTGTGTTAACTATCAGCCAGCTCTGACAAAGACCTCTTTGGTGGAGGTTTCTGGCTTTGAACATACCTGCCCATTCTATACTGATATTCCACTCTTGGAGATAGTTAAAATCACAAAATGGAAGAAACATCTTAGAGTTTCTCATTGCATTGACTCCACAAGTAACAAAAATAGAGTCTGAGGAATATAGAGACATGGATTATTATCGCTTTCAAATCCTTGTTCAACTAGAATCAACATTCATTGCAAGTGTAATGGATATAATCAAATCCTCTTCTATGGTAGAGAGAAGATGAATTCAGAGATCAGGAAGATGTGGGATACATGAATGTCTGGTAGATTGTGAGAGATCACTTAGATTAGAAGAGGAGAGTGAGGCAGAAAATAGAGGGACAAAATTGAAGGGAAGTTCACTGAGTCCATATTTGAAACACACAACAAAATCTATTTATGAATTTTTGAAGAAGGCATTATTTATTCACTATAATTCCAGAAAGCATAGTAAAGACTCATGGATATGTTTTATGGAGGGAGAGTCATGCTTAATACCAGAAGAAACATCACTAACTAGAACTATCACAGTCAGTTTTCCATTAATGGAAATGTCTAGTAATTCTGGATGACCAACACTCAGGTAGACCCCCCGCCCCTCCCTCTCCTTGATCATTTTTTAACCTGGTTGCTGTACTTCCATTTCCACTGCTGTGACTATCATTTTGGTACTTTTATTAAAGTCCTCAAATCTTCCTGCTTAGGATGATATGTGCCGTGTTCCAACATCTTATAGCTTGTTGACGTCTGATCCCAATGCCATGGCCCCCATGCTTTATTCTGGACTTTCACTTTATATTACCTCAATGTGACATTCGTCATTTTCCTTGTGTAAATATAGTTGCCTTAAGATATAAACAACAAAACATATCTTCATTTTAGAATTCCCTGTAACTATACTCACAAAACAGTTGAATAAATCAATTATTTTCTGACCTTGCAGATACTGCGGACAGGATGCCTCGGGGACACGTACCAATTCTGAACTTTCTTCATTCCAAGGTGAAAAATAAAAATTTAATCAAGATATTTTTATTGGGTGGTTGATAGACTTGAGAGAATTTTCAGGGCATTCTATACTTCTCAGAGGCTGGAAAACTCAATAACATCTTTTAGGTTATCATTTTCTCCTCTAGCTTGAGGCTTTTCTTCTCTTCCACCACCACACCATGCTTAGATTATTTTTCTCACCACCAGCTTTTATCTGAATTTTCTCGGCATATCAATGTTTCCTCCATGCTATCCTTTTCAATGTTCATCCCAGTTTTATGCTTCTAAAAGTTATTATTTGCCTCCAAAAATTAATTGATTCTCTCTCTCTCTCTCTCTCTATATATATATATATATATATATGTATATACATATGTATATATTCTCCATATATATTTGTATATAGAAATATGTATATATTTCTGCCTACATCATGTTATGATATATATGTATATAAATATTATTATATATGACTATATTGGACATATATTTCAGTGATGAAAGAAAATGGTGCTTAAAAATATTTGTTGAATGGAGGCAGGCCATGTGTCTTCACTAGTTATAATTCCACTAAAAATAGACTATATTTCAGATCTTATTATTCCAAGACAATATTTTGCGGGTATCTCATTTCCCCACGTATATATTATGGACCAGCTTAAGAGGTCAACGAACATCACCATATCCATAGAAGGTGTTGTCAAATTGGTCAAGAAGATCTCAACTTCTGGTTAATTCAGCTTTTGTGCCTTCAACAGAGGTCTCATTCCAAACCTACGTGATGGTTATACCTATTATTTCTGAAAAAGTGCAGGACAAGTCAAAATAGAGGTCCTCTCTTAAAAAGTGTCTCTGAGTCCCATAAGATTGACACCTAATGAAACAGCTTACATATCATAACCAATCCCTATCACAATGAGTAATGAACCATACACAGCTCACTCATTACCTACTCAAATGAGGCTGCCGGTTGTAATTTCTGGTCTTTCACCTTGTAGCTCAAACTGGCATACAACACTATGACTCTCCTGGGCAAATAACATTGTTTAATTCATTAATCCCCCTCCCGAACACGGATGTTCATCCTCCAGCTGAACCATGAGCAAATGACCTGGGACTAAAAGACCTTCCACAGAGCTCTCTGCTCTTTCTCAGCCTGGCACATATAACAAAGGTTTATGGTGCACATATGAGACGGTTTATTGAGTGTTATAAGGAGAACATTTTCAATGTAACCTGATAGAGAGACTAATACGGTAGATATGTTTTGGCTTGATGTGGTTACCAAATCATGTGTGTTGTCAAGAAAATCATTCTACAACTTCCTTGTAAAGAATGAAAAGATACATACACTCTTTAGTTCTTTCTTAGGGAGTTTGTAAATTAGTACATGAAAATCCACATAACTTGTCAGTGTGTAGGTTAGCATAACTTGGGAACTGGTCTATAATACACACTGGGATATTTAAATCATTTAAAACATTGTTTGGCAAACGGTTACATTGACTTGACAAATTAGGATTTCTTATTAGTTTCAGTGTTGCTTTTGGCTCCAGGCCCCTCGACCACCCCCTTTACTCTCAATTTCAAACTGGATAACGCAGCCTTGGACATACAAAAAAGGTTGTGTGTGGTGGAAATAAGGGGTGGGGTAAGATAAGCAAATTGTGATATATTAAAAGTTTGAAAGTATATTAAAAATCTCTTTGAATAGTATAGAATATGCCTTCTCCGAACCTAACTTCAATTTTCTGGAATTCTTGCAAACATGGAATTGGCTTACATATTAAGAGGGAATTGCTGACAATTGAGTCCTACTTTTCCTAAAGGGTGGGATAGCCCTTTATGAGCAACTCATACAGAAAGTCTCCAAATATGGCCCTACTCCCAAGGGCACTCAACCACAGGGATGGGATTTTGCAGTGACAGCCATCCCACTATCAACCGAGCCAGGTTCTGACATCAGCAGGTCAATTACGGTCAACCATAATTGGAGAGTTTCTCGGGTACTGAAAGGAGAGAATTTTAGCACAGAGGAGGTCTTTAGAATTCATGGTGTCCAGATTTTTTTTAATTATTTAGTAGATGTGGAAATATAGGCTAGATGACATTAAGCAACTTGCCCAAAGCCAGAAAACTAGATGAAATGCATGTAAGAGTCTTCCAAAAAATGTTAATTAAGTTTGAAGTAAGCTTTTCTGGGACGAGAATTCAGACCTCTTAATGGCATTATACTAATTTATTTTCCTTATGTAACGGAGTTTCCAGAGATTAGAAAGCAAACGATTTCTGAGACATAGCACAGCCTGGCTTTCTATTATTTTCCCCCGTATGCCCTACTTAAATACTCTACTAAAATGAAACAATCAATATATGTTAGCCAACAAAAAAGTATAGAGGTAATCATATTCCTGGAATGTTAAAAATCTTAAGGAAAAATACAGATTTTTAAAATTATAAGACAAAAGTTTAAGAGATTAAATATATGAAATATACTCACCATCTTATGAAGACACGGACATATTCTCAAAGGCAGCTAATAGAAAATGGAGTACCTGGAAGAATTTGTAGAGAGAGTGAATATGTAATGATAGTCTAAAGAGAGAATAATATGCCATTAACCTTTTAAAACGCTGACAGATAGAAGAGAGGAAAAATATGTGAAGAGTTTATTTTAAGTGAGCAATTCAGAATACAGTGGCACTTTAAGTATGGAAGAGAACCAGATGTATAGAGCAACTTAAAGGCTTTGAATAGCTGTTCTTGTTTTTTTTAGGTTAGACAGTTAGGGAAAGTGGTAAATTTATGTGAGAGCTTATATGCTTGGAATGTTTAACGTGGTGATTTTCAATGTTATGCCTAAATCAAAAGGTAATCAAGAAAATAGTGGAGGCTGTGCAGTCCACATAGCTGTGTTTGGATTGGTCGAAGTATACAACAATTAAGACCAGGAGAAGGAGAGAGATTCCTCCGGATCATATGTGATGGGCTCAGGCAAGAGATTGAATGCTATGTGTAAAGATTCAGCTTTCCGGGTAGGTCATGGAAGGAATATGCACGGCTGACTTCAGGTGGTGTTGGTGCATGTAAGGGATGTAGTTAGGAGAGCAATGGAGAAAATGGCTAAACCATAAGTCTCTTTATCAACATGTTAAAAAAAAAAAAAAGACATTCAGAAGATGAGATTTCTGAATAAGGAACTTGGTAGACCCTCTACCCACCGAAACAGCAATTTAAATGGTGAAGATTTTTTAAAACAACACTCAAAGTTCAAATTGTCCAAATAGAGAAGCATTCATTCAAGGAAATCTACTAAGTCTTTGTAAGAATGGTGAAATAAATAATATATTCTTCAATATGCTCCGAGGCCAGTTCCATGTTACAGAAGATCTACCCAGGTCACGTACAGCCAAAGCTCCAAGTTTAGGATTACAGTTTCATACCAGGAGGAGCACTGTTCCCCTACCTTCCTGCTGTATCCAGCCCCCAAACATGGTTCCCCTTTTACTCATCTCCAATCATAGGGTGGAAACTATCTCAGTAGCTGCAGGGCAATAGCCCTTAGGCTCTGATCACTCATACCTCAGCTGTCTCTCAGGGTGAAGATTCCAAATGGAAAAAGCAGACATTTTTTCTCAGCAGCCTTCAGGTAATAAGGGTGTCAGTCTAGGAAAAGTAGGTTCTGGTGTGGTCCCCAGCTCCAGACAGGAGCCCAAGGATTTTGCCCAGGGTGTAAGCATGTCTTTAGGAATAAAAGCCTCCAGAACTTTGCCCGAGCGGACTGATTTTATTTATTTATTTATTTATTTATTTATTTATTAATGTTTTATTTATTTTTAAGACGGAGAGACCGAGGGAAGGGGAAGAGAGAGAAGGAGACACAGAATCCGAACCAGGCTATGAGCTGTCAGCACAGAGCCCAACGTGGGGCTCGAACTGATGAACCGTGAGATCATGACCTGAGCCGAAGTTGGACGCCCAACCAACTGAGCCACCCAGGCGCCCCAGGACTGATCTTATTAAAACAGAGATACACATGTTTCAGGGCATTGTTCTTTATGGAAAGCAATTAAGAAGAAACTGCTTCTCAATACCAGGAAAATGGCAAAATAGCAGAAGTTTAATAGAGAGAACCATGAAAGGACATATCTAAGAAGAGCCTTCCTCACCTTTTGAGATGAGCACTGCGTGTTGTATGGAAACCAATTTGACAATAAATTTCATATTAAAAAAAGAAAAGAAAAGAAGAGCCTTCCTGGGATACCAGTTCACCCTGGGAGTCAGGAAGACTGCACACCTTTGGTAAGCTGCACCTACTCGGGAAGAATCACAGCTGGTCGCGCACAGACTTGAAAGCATTACCCAACTGCACGTAGACCCATAAACACAGGGCAGAAGCTTCAAGGACGAAAGGGGCTTAATTGCAACCTCCAACCAAACACTGGCTCAATAAACTACTGTGGTTCACAGGTAACTCCTAGAAAACCAAGTTCAAAAATAAAATTACACGCGTCTGGCGTTCTAGGAAACTGTATGTGTGATCCAGATCCAGCTTCTCGAGAGAGATCAGAGAGTGAACACCCAACCTAAAAGTCCCTGGCTAAATCAGAAGCATAAACAAACACATAAACTCACTGCAACTTAGCTTACAAGCCATCTATGTATTTATAGATGATGCTAATAGGTAAGTACCTGCTTAAGCTGGCTTAAGCACAACCTTTGATCACTAGGTAGATTACGCTGACACAGGCAATGCTGAGGTAGCTAAATTAAAAGATAAAAACAAAGGATGAGAATCTGAGCAGGAGCATTTAGAGATGGCACATTTTGTGAGGAAAAGAGTTCAGAGGATTCGTTTAGCCAAGTCACTAAACAAGTAAACAAATGATCAAGCAAAGCGCAACAGCAACCTCTGGTAGAAGTGGGAGATCTACCTCCAGAGTTTCTTAGCATAATTCCTAACATGATCAAGTTTCAACAAAAATTATGATTCAGTAAAATAAAAAAATAAAAAAAAAACAGGAAAGTATGACCCATCCACAGGAGAAAAGGCATTAGAAACTGCTTCGAAGGGAACGAGATGTTGGAGTTGGCAGACAAAGACTTCAGGGCATTATATAACACATATATTCAAAGAACTAACAGAAATCATGCTTAAAGGATTAAAAGAAGGTATGAAAATAATGGTATTTATGAAAGAGTCAGTCCATTCGGAAGACGTAACAATTATAAAAATACATTCACCTAAAAATAGGCCCAAAATACATGAAGCAAAACTGACTGAATTGCTGGGAGAAACAGCCCATTTAGTAACAGTTGGCAACATCTCTATTACACTTCTAGTAATAAATAGAACAGTTAGGTGGACGATCAATGAAGAAATAGATGTGAACAATGCTACTAATCAACTAGAATGAACAGACATCTAGAGGACACTCTATTCAACTGCACAGAATACACACATGGAACATTCCTCAAGATAAAACATATTCAAGGCCATAAAACAAGTCTCAATAAACTTAAAAGGGCTTATATAATACTCAGGAATCAAAAGTAGAAATAAATAGCATAAATTAGTAGACTCAAATGAGAAGCCAATAACGTAAAGAAATTTTGGAAATTCTCAATTACATGGAAATTAAACAATATGCTCATAAATGCTCAAGGGGTGAAAGAATTCACAAATAAAATTAGAAAATAATTTGACATGCAAGGAAGTTAAAACACACATCCCAGGGCACCTGGGTGGCTCAGTCAGTTAAGTATCCTACTTCAGCTCAGGTCACAAACCCCAAGGTTTGTGGTTCAAGCCCCACATCAGCTCTGTGCTGATAGGCGAGATCTTGGAGCCTGCTTCAAATTCTGTGTCTCCCTCTCTCTCTGCCCCTCCCCGCTCACACTCTGTCTCTCTCTCTCTCCCAAAAATAAATAGATATTTTAAAAAATTAACAAAAACACACATATCAAAACTTACAGGATGCAGGAAATCAGTGCTCAGAAGGAAATTTTGATTTATAAGCACCTACATTTAAAAAGAAGAGATTTCACAAATGAATAAACTTCCACTTAGTTTATCAAAACTAGAAAAATAAAAGTAAACTAAACCTAAAACAAACAGAAGTGAGGAAATACAAAAGATTAGAGGGCAGATAAATAAAATAGGGGATGGGGAAAATAGAGAAAATCAATAAAATCACAGTTATTTACTTCAAAAAGTTAACAAAACTGATGAATTTAGTTTGAATAATGAAGGTAAAAAGAAGACTCAAATTAATAAAATAAAGAAATGAAAGAGGAAACATTACTACTGATCTCACAGAAATAAATAGATAATTAGTCAATACCACGAGTAACTGTTGGCCAACAAAGTAGATAACCTAAACAAAATGGACAAATCTGTAAAAAGAGAAACTACTGAAACTGACTCAAGAAGAAATAGAAAATCTACATAAACATAATAAGTAAGAACATTTAATTCGTAAACAACAACAAAATTTCCTAAAAGAAAAGCCCAAGGCCTTTTCTTTTACAAATTCATCATTGGTGAATTTGTAAATTCTACCGGATATGTAAAGAATTAACACCAATCCTTCACAAACTGTTCCAAAAAATAGAAGAGAGAGAAACAGTTCTCAATGAATTCTATGTGGCCAATATTACTCTGATAACAAAAACAGATAAAGGCACCACGAGAAAACTACAGATTGCTACCTCTTATAAATATAGACACAACAATCCTCACAAAATTCTAGAAAAATTGGATATTGTGGTATATTAAAGATTGTACACCATAACCAAGTAGAATGTATACAAGGAACACAAGTCATACAAAAATAAATCAATGTAATATGTCATATTAATAAAACAAAGGGAAACAATGTACACAATTATCTCAATAGACACAAAGAAAATATTGACAAACTCTAACACTCTTTTATGATAAAAACACCCAGCGAACTAGGAATAGATGGAAACTTCCTCAACGTGATGAAACTTTTATTAAGATCATAATGGTGAAACACTAAAAACTTTCCCTATAAGATCAGGAATGAGACAAAACATCCACTCTTGCAGCTTCTATACATAAGGCAATTAGGCAAGGAAATAAAATCAAAGGTTTCTAAGTTGGGAGGGAAGAGGTAAAACTATATTTATTTGCAGATGACATAATCTTGTATATTAAAAAATTCCAATAAACCCATATACAAAAAACAAAATTACTAGAGCTAATGAAAAAATTCACTACGGTTGCAGAATACAAGCTTAATGTAGGAAAACCAATTGGCAACACCTGGGTGTCTCAGCCGATTAAGCATCCAACTCTTGATTTCAGCTCAGATCTTAATCTCATGGTTTATGGGATCAAGTTCCTCATCAGGTTCTGTGTTGACAGTGTGGATCCTGCTTAGGATTCTCTCTCTCCCTTTTTCTCTGTCTCTCCCCAACTTGTGCTGGTTCACTCTCTGTCTCAAAGTAAATAAATAAACTCAAAAACAAAAACAAGAAACAGTTATATTCCCTAAACTATCGAAGAACAACCTGAAAACATATTTATGAAAACAATTACATTTAAAATAGCATCAAAAATCATAAAACACCCAGGAATAAGTTTAACAAAATAAAGGAAATATGTGTACATGGAGAAAAATAAAACATGTTGGGATACATTAAAGAAGACCTAAACAAATGGAAAGATGTTCCATTTTTATGGATTGGAGAAGACTAAAAATTGTTAAAATGGCAATGAGCTCCAAATTTATCTATAGGTTCAATGCAATTCCAATCTCAATGCCCACTGTCCCTTTTGCAAAAATTATTTCACTAATCCTAAAATTCACATGGAATTTCAAGGATCCAGAAGAGAAAAAAAAATCTTGAAAAAGAAAAAACAAATTTGGAGGATTCACATTTCCCCAATTCAAGTTTTAGTACAAACCTACAGTAATCAGTACAGTATAGTACTGGCAAAAAGATAGACCTACAGGTCAATGGAATAAAATTGCGAGTACAGAAATAAGCACTTAAATTTATGGTTAATTGATTGACCACATGAAGTAAAAAAAGTTTAAAAAAGTAACTAAAAAAATAAGCCAGGTGCAAGTGGCCACAACATATAAAATTCCATTTGCATGAACAAGTATGGTGTTGGGAAAACTGGATACCCACACTGGATATCCACACTTGAAAGAATGAAGATTAACCATACTTCACAGCATAAACAATGTTAACCCAGGTAGATTATCAATCTAAAAGTAAGAGCCAAACTTATAAAACTTTTAGAGGAAGAAAAAAACAAAACTTAGGAGTTAATCTTCATGACTTTAAGTTAGTCAATGGTCTCCTAAATAAGCCAAAAAAAGGCAACTGACAAAAAAAAAAAAAAAAGCTTGACTGGACTCAATCAAAATAGTAAACTTTTGTGTTTACAGACAATACTATTTTACCAAATGACAAGGGAACTCACAGAACGGGATAAAATATTTGTAAATCATATATCTGATGAAGACTTTTATCCAGAGTATATAAAGTTCTCCTTTGATTTATCCAAAGATAAGATACACAAATCAGAGATAGGCATATGAAAAGACACTCAACATCATTAGTCATTAGGGGAATGACAATCAGAACCATGATGAGATATCACTTCACAGACATTATGATGGCTATAATCAAAAAGACAGAATAACAACAAGGTTGGTGAAGAAACTGTAACTCTCATACATTACTGATGAGACTGTAAAATGGTGCACCTGCTTTGGAAAATAGTTTGTTTCTAAAAATTTAAACAAAAATTATGATAGGCCAAGCAATTCCATTCCAAGAGAAAGGAAAACATGGTGACACAAAACCTTGTATATCAATGTTTATTGAAGCATTAGTCACAATAGCCAAAAGTGGTGGGGCGCCTGGGTGGCGCAGTCGGTTAAGCGTCCGACTTCAGCCAGGTCACGATCTCGCGGTCCGTGAGTTCGAGCCCCGCGTCAGGCTCTGAGCTGACGGCTCAGAGCCTGGAGCCTGTTTCCGATTCTGTGTCTCCCTCTCTCTCTGCCCCTTCCCCCGTTCATGCTCTGTCTCTCTCTGTCCCAAAAATAAATAAACATTGAAAAAAAAAATTAAAAAAAAAAAAAAAACAATAGCCAAAAGTGGAAAGAACTCAGATGGCCATTAACTAACTGAAAGGATAAATAAAATATGATATATGGATGCAATGAAATATTATTTGGCAGGAAAGTAAATGATTGACTGATACACACTACAACATGAATGAACCTTAAAAACAGTGGTAAGTTGGGGCACCTGGGTGGCTCAGTCGGTTAAGTGTCCCACTTCGGCTCAGGTCGTGATCTCATGGTTTGTGGGTGTGAGTCCTGCATCAGTTTCTGTGCTCGGAGGCTGGAGCCTCCTTCAGATTCTGTGTCTCCCTCTCTCTCTACTCTTCCCCCACTCATTCTTTCCCTCTCTTGCTCTCTCTCTAAATTAAATTAAATTTTAAAAAGTTAAAAAAAAAACAAAAACATGGTCCTAAGTAAAAAAAGAAGCCAGGTGCAAGTGGCACAACATATAAAATTCCATTTACATGAAATATCAGAATTATATATCAATAAAGCTGTTAAAAGAAAAGAAGATGTTTGACCAGAAGAAACTAAACAAAGAATTATCTAGTTAAATTCAGATGATGAATACCATTTACGAAACAACTTTTGTGTAGTTCCTATGCCTGCATCTATTTAAATATCATATCTACTGAACAAAATTAGCCAACTCATTGTAATCGAGGCTCCAGAACACCACTGAATTTATTTATCAAGTAGAACTTTTAAAATAAAATGCAGTGTATATTTTTATATTTTTCTCTTCTCATGCTTCTAGCTTTAGGTCACTTATAACCTAGCCCAGTTTTTGCCCAACCGTTATTTGAAATGGAATTGCTAACATTCAACATCAGGCTAATATAATCAGATAAAATTCAAAAGTGAGATGTTCTGCATGCTCTAAAGAGAAGTATATAGCTGTGGCTACTTGGGATATATTTTGTCTTGTCCCTAAAATGTTGCTATTCCAGTTTTTAAATTACAGAATATGTATTAGGTGGATGGTGGAGTTGAAGAGCTTTAGCTTGCTTTCTCTGTTTCTCGACAAAGATGAGTGGTCACTTTAAAAGAACATTGTAAAATCCCTTCTATTGAAAGTGCTTCTATTTGAATGCTATGACAGTTGGAATTTTCTTCATCACATGGGAACTGAACGAAACGAATTGGAGAATGGATAGTACCAGACTAACTGTGAGTCATATGTTGTTAGATTGAATGTGGGTACCTAGGTGCTTATTATTCTATTTTGTCTTTGTGTGTGTGTGTTTTTTTAAACAAAATTCTCAAAAATCTTTTTTTAGTATAAAAACCAAAATCTGTAACAAAAAAAAAAGTAATGAAGGACTCAGGTTGAGTAGAAATAGCATGTGAGAAGGTGGACCTGTTGGCTAAATTAAAGTTAGAATTTAAAAGAGAAATAACATTTTTACATTTAAGAGAAATGCTGTTATGTAATCTAATTCCAACTGATAAATATCTTATGTGAAATATAAGATGATATAAAAGTCATATTTTGTTTTAATCAGAGGATAATAGATGAAGCTGTTATTATAATGATACACCACCAAAACAGATAAATACAGATGATGATAGAAAAATGATTAGATGATAGATCGATAGACAGATGAATAGATAGATGATAGATAGATTGATAGATGATAGATAGATAGATAGATAGATAGAAGATAGATGATAGATAGATGAATAGATAGATGATAGATTGATAGATGATAGATATAGATAGATAGATAGATAGATAGATAGATGATAGATAGAAGATAGATGATAGATAATAGAGATACAAATTTCTTCTACTCCTACCATGATTTTACTTATGTCCCTCAGCCTCTTTATTGCCTATGTTAAGCTCCTGTTGCCATGAGGTTCCAGTGGCACAGATGATATTAACCCTTTTTAAAATATCTAAGATCACAAGAAAATAAACATGGATATGCAATATAATCTAGAAGATAAATGCATTTATGGAAAAATAACATTCCTTACTTTTTTCATTTTCTTTCTCCCACTCAAATTGTTGAGATTTAGGTGGCTGAGAAAGAACAAGATGGGGAGAGGAGCATTCGATGACTCGGGACTGACTAGTGGCAAAGCGGATTATATTTGTCACAATTGAAGACATCAGTTGAATTCTAAAGTGAGGAGAATCAGATTCTTGGCTGAAATTTTTATTCAGAGAAATCTAGAATCATGCACCTTCTAATTTATTATTGAAGGACTTCTGAAAATAACTTTCTTTTCTGTAAGCATTATACTACTTGAAAATAGGCAAAATAAGAGATCTTCATTATTTCGTATACCTGAACAAATTGTGATGTAATATATGAAAAAGTGATCTTCCAAGGAGCAGCTAGAGCGAGAAAAAAAAAACAATTAGAAAAGCCAGTGATATCTACAATAACGCTGTGTAACAAACCAACCCAAAACTTAGTGACTTAAAACAATTATTCATTCCCATAGCCACAGGTTAGCTGAGACGGCTCTAACTCAAGAGGCTATGGCCCTATGGGTCAGCTGGTGTTTGGCTGATCTAGGATGCTTTTGATTAAACTCATCTTCAGATAGT
Source organism: Panthera tigris (assembly GCF_018350195.1). Classification (NCBI taxonomy): domain Eukaryota; kingdom Metazoa; phylum Chordata; class Mammalia; order Carnivora; family Felidae; genus Panthera; species Panthera tigris. The sequence continues at coordinate 129,712,156 of NC_056665.1, forward strand.
GGCTTCAGGAAGGTTTTGTTCCATGTCTCTCATTTCCCCCGAAAACAAATTTACCAGGTCAAATTAATCATTTGGTGATAACAGAAGCAAAGATAGCTAGCACATGATGCTGGTTAAGTCTAGGCTCAAACTGACATGTTGCTAGTGGGGGCCCAGAATTCATAGGTCAAAATGAGTCTCATGGCAAATACCCCTATTCACGGGGTGGAAAATACACTCTGCCACTCATCGTTAGATTGAAGTCTTGTGAACGTTAAGTTAGTCTCCCACACTATGGGAGCGGGGGTCATATAACATTCTCTCCATAAATATTTATCTAAGGACATCCAGTCTGAAGTTTGCAATGTCTCATTATTTCTGCTGAGGACCATTTCCATTTGAAATGTCTCTCTTTCATTTGCCTGGTATTATAACAATCATAATAATAGATTAGGTCATATTTTCTGGAATTTTATGAAAAGGAAAAAGACTGAGCAAATGGAAAATCATATTCCAAGCCCGTGTTTTTATTGGTTATATATTCAACATAATTTCTATATATTGGAAATAAGCTAGTGGATTGTTTTGCAGCAAGGTATTAACTTCCTTCAATGCTCAGTTCAAGTTTCAAAATGTCTATTCATCTCGATTTCTAATAAGAACTCTTTTTGTTAATACAATTCTTTTTCTAAGTTTATTTATTTTGAGAGAGAGAGAGACAGAGAGAGAGAGAGAACCAGCAGGGGAGGGGCAGAGAGAGAGGGAGAAAAAGGATCCCAAGTGGGCTCTGTGCTGACAGCAGAGAGCCTAATGCAGGGCTTGAACTCACAAACCAGAACACAATGAGCTGGGCTAAGGTTGGACACGTAACCGACTGTACTGCCAGGTGCCCTTTAATAAGGACTCTTATCTGTATTGCGTTTTTTAAAAAAAATTTCTTAATGTTTATTCATTTTTGATAGAGACAGAGTGCGAACGGGGGAGGAGCAGAGAGACAGGGAGACACAGAATCTGAAGCAGGTTCCAGTCTCTGAGCTGTCAACACACAGACTGGGGATTGACCCACCAACGGTGAGATCATGACCTGAGCCAAAGTTGGTCACTTAACTCACTGAGCCACCCAGGGGCCCCTTATCTTTATTGCTTTTTAATAGTCAATACATACTGGTATGTTGCACAGTAACTAAATGTCTGTTTCTTCGGTGCAATGTGTTTACAATGAGAATCAGGCCATTTTTGTTCATTAATAACATGGAGAACTTATACAGTCTTCTTCTGCAACCTGAAATGACATCAAAAATTTTGACCTACATTTTACAAGCTTACAATAAATGTATGGCATCATTATCACATTAGAAATGAAGAAAAGGCAGCTTGGGTAGCAAAGCATGGATTAGCTGTGTCCTCTATTTAAGATATCACCAGGCTGAAATCAAGGTGTCTTCTGGGGCTGCTCTCACACCTGAGGCTTGGGGTTACCTTGCAAGATCACCACTTCTTGGCAAAATTTCTATCATTCTAGCTATGTGTCTGAGGTCCTTGCTTTATTGTTGGCTGTTAGCAGGGGCTGCTCTTGACTCCTCGAGCCTCCCTTAGACCACTATGTGGCCTCCTTCTCTTATACCATGGCTCTTTACTTTCTTCCACGCCAGTGGGAGAATGCTAAAAACCTCAATGGATTAGTCAGACAAACTCAAAATAATTTCCCTTTTGATGAACTCAAAGCCAACTGATTGGGGCCCTTTATTATATATGTGAATTTCTTTTGCCATATAACTTAATATAATCATATGAGTGATATCCCATCATGATTCCATATATGTATGTGTATACATATTCCATATATATACACTATATATACACATATATGTGATATATATATATACACACAATAAGATAGATACATTTATATGATATATACACATATATATCATGCATATATACACATGTATATACACATGTTGTACTTCATGTACATAATCAGCTGTAATCATGTTGCTAAGTCCAAATAATAGATTCATTGCTTTGACTTCATAAACTAAGCCATAGAAGTGGCCAAGTAATTTCTAGCAACCAAAATATCAGACATTCAGTAGGAAAACAAATACTGAAAGGATCTTCAGTATGGTTTTTTTTTCTTTTAATATTTTATTTTTAAATAATCTCTCTACCCAACATAGGGATCCAACTCACAACACAGGAGATCAAGAGTCCCATGCTCCACCAACTGAGCCGGCCAGTCGCCCCCTTCAGTATGTTTATATATCAGCTAAAGGATAAATTAGCTGGCATTCCCTTACTTACCAAAATATTAAACATGGGTAAAGAATAATTTAAGAAATATTAGTATGTTAGAGATGTAATGACTTTTCATGTGTATTCATCATTTTATATTATTTAAAATAATGAATGTTTCCAAGCAATGGTAAGTAGTTATTTAACATTTGGATTATATATATAATTTTTACCTCTTTCTCTATGCCTGACATATTCCCAGCCTGGGCCTGTACGTTTTAATAATAAATCACATGCTTGTTCAAAACCATGGAAGTACCCTCTCAACTTTATAATTCATTATGTCATTAGGGGAAATATGGGGGGGGGGAGAAAAAAATAAAGAAGTGATAGAAGAGATAAGATGGAAGGAAAACTAAGGAGGAAAGGCTGAAACCCAGCTTATAACTATTTAGAAATTGCTCAAGTTTCAAGTCTCAAAACCCTTCAAAATTCTTTGCTCTTAGATATGTGTCTCTACTGTGCTCTTCTCTAAAAAAAAGAAGTCCTGACTTCTCTTATATTTATTCTAAATTGCCTCACTTATGAGAACCATTCCTCAGGGTATTGCTGACCTTTTCTAACCTACTACTAGTGAAGATCAATTCAGCCTAAACCTCTGAATCATCCAACGCTTGCTTTTTAATGCCTATTCATCTTCCACATTCAGCATCCTTCTCTTGTCTTTTTCTGTCACTGGCGCTGGATTCCCACTACACTGTAGCAGCTTAACCACCATCAAATTTATAGACACCACTGAAGTACCAGATGTTTTTCCGGGTCTTAGTTTTTCTGTTCTCAGTGCAAATATGCCTGGCCTGATGTATTTGTTGTACTTCACGATACCCTTCGGGTGATTAGTAGACCCCAGACCAATGAAGTGCAGACCACTCAGGTCTTCAGATACTTTTTAATGTAGCTCGAGCATCTCCCGGCATGATTAGAATATATTTCAGAAGATACAGGCTGAGAAAACCCTTTCCATTGACTCCCTCCCACTAGGAAGGTCGTGTCCTGTAACATTCAGGACTAGGTGATTCCAGGAATTTTTGTGGTTATTAAAATTTGAAGAAGAAATGAAGACAAATATATGTGTATAGTTGGGTGGATATAAAATACATATCCATACATGAAATATTTATGAAATTTATATATACCCATACATAAAATATATAATAGAATATAATTAATATAAATAGTATAATATAATATAACATAATATAATATAATATGTATATTTCTCATGCATCTATACGTATATACCTATAAATACCTGGATTTAATAATACAGTTTTTAAAAGTGTATCTGAGATCTCTGCAAAAATTCAGTGTAATTTAGCTGAGGGGTTATGAGCTATACAAATCTTAAAGTGTTTCCCTTTTGTTCAGGTGAAGTATTTGAACTTTTTTGCAGATAAACAATAACTTTATAAAAGGAGACATTGTAGCAGGGTTTTGTTTTGTTTTGTTTTGTGTATAGATGGGTACTCCACCTGTTTCTTGAGATTCCAGCTTTCTCCTTCTCAGTACAGATCAATGCAGGCCTAGAGAATGTTTTTATAAACACACCAGGGGAGCAACAAACCCTAGGCATCAGGACCGCAAGGACAGCACTTTAGAATCTGAGGCTGCGGACATCTACAAGGTGAGTAGATTTCCCTGGATGACCAATAGGGAGACTCCACATAATGAAGTACATTTGCAACATGGCATCTCCTCCCAACACTCTTTGTGTGCAGTGTGTTATCACCATGCTTATCTGTGCACTCTATTATTTTCATGGCATACAGAATGGTCAATATATGCTGGCCAATTTTTTAAAAATAATGTCAAAGTTAAAAAAAAGTTGAAGGAGCAGTGCAAATAATTTTCTTCGCCCAGCTCTCCCAATTGTTAACAATTTACTACATATAAACTATATACTATATATATAGTATAAACTGTAGATAAATATATAAAATATAGTATATATATATACATATGCATGTATGTGTGTGTTTATATCTATATTTATAGATATATATTCATATATGTATTCATATATGAACTCATATACATATATGAACTCATATATGAATACATATATGAATATATGTATATACATATTCACATATATATACAATGAAAGCAGTCATGGCTTCTTTTAAGGGAATATATAATATTCTCCAGCATTAATGTAACTACTGAAGTTTCCATGCCTTGAATTTACCTCTCCTTTACTCCCTTAAGTTTTAAGAATAGAAAATAAAGTGCACTATGTGGCTTCAAGCTGTAATTTTCATTGAAATTATTGAAATCATAAATTGCAAGTGGGAATCAAAAGATGAAATTACAACTTTTCTAATACCCCAGCCAGGTACACTTTATTTTTATATAATGGATGTTTCTGCCAACTCCACCAACGCCAAATTTGCACACAATTGCCATTAAAAATAACTTTTTTTCCCTTTATGTAAAGAAAAAGACAAGAACAAGCACGAAGTTTAAAACTTTTTCCACTTTCAAAAAAAACCTTTAGGCACAAATGATTTTTTCAATCATCAAAGTTAAAAAAGGAAAATAAAAATTAATAACAATAATTAATCAATTAATTAATTATTCATTTACCACACGAGAGGATCTAAGTAGATGCTTCTTCATTCTTTGTGCTTCAGAGGAATCCTTTTTAAATGACAGTGTTATATGAAGAAAGAAGATAGAAATGTAAATGGTTTGAAAGTATATTTTTAAAAAGACTTTTTAAAACATTTTACAATAGACCTGATATAAGATGACAATACTTTTAAAATCATGATTCCAGGAAGCCTTTAAAAAACCACAGTATAAATATTCTAGCACCTGACCTGCTTTCAGTTAATATTCTAGTAATTATTCCCCAAGACTGGATTTCATAGGTAATACATGGGAGGTTGAGTATGAATATACTTACATCACTCAAATAAAAATTACAATTACACTTTGGGAATGGATAAACTGACCAGAGGACACATTATATTAAAAATGATAAGTAGGGGCGCCTGGGTGGCTCAGTCGGTTAAGCGTCCCACTTCTGCTCAGGTCACGATCTCGCGGTCTGTGAGTTCGAGCCCCGCGTCGGGCTCTGGGCTGATGGCTCAGAGCCTGGAGCCTGCTTCCGATTCTGTGTCTCCCTCTCTCTCTGCCCCTCCCCCGTTCATGCTCTGTCTCTCTCTGTCTCAAAAATAAATAAAACGTTTAAAAAAAATGATAAGTAAAAGACATTGGAGAACATCTATATTTAAAAGATTGGCATAGACAGACACAGACTCCAAGATAATCATACTAAAATATCACATGACACATGACGCAGAAAAGAGAAATCCAAAGTTGGGATTCATAGGTATCCATCCACTCAAGATAAATTAAGATCTATGTTCGCACAAAGATTTGGATGTGGGTGTTCACAGCAGCATTCATATTAGCGAAAGAAATGTGGAAACAACCCAAATGCCCATCAATTAGTAAATGTATACACAGAATGGTATACCCATACAACAGAATACTATTCAGTAATAAAGAAGACAGTATGATACAGGCTCCCACATGAAGAAATCCCCTCACGTATAACTGAAATAAATCAGTCATAAAAGATCACTTACTGTATGAATCAATTTACATACAATGTTCAGAAAAGGCAAATGTATATGTATACAAAGTAGACTGGAATTTGCCTAGGTTCGGAGGTAAGAATAAGGAGTGGGTGCCAATGATTTCTTTTTGGAGTGGTAGAAATGTTCTAAAACCAGATTGTGGTGCTGCTTGACGACTCTCTGAACCTTTAAAAATGATTAAATTGCACACTTTGAATAAGTCAATATTGTGATATGTATGTTATAATCAATAAAGTGGATATAAGTTTGGTTGGGATTCAAAAAACAGAAAGATCAGTTGTAGTTACAGGAAGACTTCATGGAAGAAAAAGTATTTCAGAGATACTTTAAAGCTTAGCTATGATTTCATTTTGTCTATTTGTCATAACTGTCTCCTTATGAAAGGAACAAAAGTAGCATAAGTAAAAGTTATACTTGAATTTGAATTAAGTATCAATATAATATGAAGATAAGCATCTAAGTATAAGGGATGAGACCAATAACAAAAATATCTAAGTTTCAGCTGCAAACCTTTGCCTTGGATTATAGGACCCTAGGAGCAATGTGAGATATCAGAAGATTATATAATTCTCATTGTGTAAGCAATACAGGACTTGGTTATATAAAATTGTAGGAGGATTAGTGATGTCTCATAAAAAGCAGTGTAATTCAGAATGGCATCCAGCTTCTCAAGAATATGACTGGAAGCCAGAAGATAGCAGATTGAATCCCTTTTAAATTCAGAGAGGAGACAATATACCTAGCTAAACTATGAATAAAGTGTGTTAGAACCAAAACATTGCCAGGTATACATGTTTTTTAAATTTTACCCCATCATGTGTCTTTTCTTTTCTTTTGTTTTCTTTTTAGGTTTATTTATTTGTGAGACCGAGAACACAAGTGGTGGAGGGACAGAGAGAGAGGAGACAGAGAATCCCAAGCAGGCTCTGTACTGTCAGCCCATAGCCCAATGAGTGACTCAAACTCAGGAACCGCGAGATCATGACCTGAGCTGAAGTCAAGAATCAGACGCTTAACTGACTGAGCCACCCAGTTAGGCCCCCCACCCCCCGCAATCATGTGCCTTTCCTTAGAAAGCTACTAGAGTTTCTAATTCTGAAATGTTAACTCAAACCAAGAAATAAGAAGATAACTTATCCAGGGAATATAACACAACTGACTGCTGATTGAAATAACCAGATGAGCAACTGTGCATTTCAACCAGCAGCTGGCAACTTAGCAGCCCGACTAGACAGGAGCAGAATAGGATCCTAAGGAGGGAGATCTCCACCTAAAGGGCCGGTGGGAGGGAGAGACAAATTGCATAGATAGAAATGTTTGGAACTGTGTTCAAGTTTATAGAAAACAGAACGTTAGGTGACATAATAATAATGTAAACACTGACTGTTGATTTAACAAAGTAATAGAAACACAGACAATGAGAGAATATCGAGAGGGGAAACATTGCATGTGATAGAGCAAGTGTAAGAAAGCTGAATTATCAACTACCAAAAAAAAAGTGAACAGATAATGTCCACACTTGAAAAATCAAGAAATAGTAGTATAAACATGGATTTAACGATATAGAAGTGAAGATTAGGAAAGCGTATCTGAGAAAGACATATTTTGGGACCTGATTTTGGACAATAAGGAGAACAAAGCAGCTGAAGAAGTTATTTTACTGTGTGACGAAGAGTGCTATTTAATTTCACTTTACAACATTTATATAATTCTATTTGATATAAGTAAAAAATTAATTATAAGGAATTAAAAATACACTACAAGAAATCTCGGTTTTGTCGACTATATTATAGCAGGCAAAATGTGCGTTGACAATATGGATTAGCAGTTTTCATTCACATTTATGTAAAACTCCCACACCAATACCAATAATGGGAAATCAAAGGGGACATTAGTTCTACAAGAATTAATGCTTTTTCATTTCAATAAGTGAGAAAATTCTGGATGAACAAGAACAAATGCTACTATATTTTAATGATACACACAATTTCTCAGTAATAATGTGACTTTAAAATTATATGAGGCTATATAGTTAAACAAACAATAAACATATATATTCATATATAAATTATATATAAATTCACATATTTATACCTGACATAGATATAGACATATAGTATTTCAGTAAGGGAGTTTCATTAAAACCCTATGAAGTGATTTGGGATAAAAATTTGGCATAGTATCAACAAGGTCACAAAGATTTAACTTAGAATGGCTGAGGGTCCCTATTAAATGTAGCCAAATGGTCAGGATATAATCAACACTTGCATCGGGTTTTTCTACTCTTATCAAGTTCATTGATAATTTACCTTAATATCAAGTTGGAAAAGTAAATTGTGTCCAAAAATTTTAAATAGTTAAACTATAAAAGATGTGGCATAACTTGCTCTGACATTTATTTTTTCCTCTGATGGTATAAGAGATGTCTGGGCCTCAGGAAAGAGAATTTCAATCTTTTATCACAATGACGCTACAAATATATATACAAATACAGACATTTTATATTACCAATTTTATATTGTTTATTATTACTAAGAAGCATTCTTTTGCATTTTGCATAGGTCATATAGTCACATTTATAAATGTTGAAAGTACAGAGAGAAAATGGTTTTCATGATGTAAATAATTAATTGATATTGTGTTTCTTTGGGAATAAAATAAATAAATAATGTTCACGGCTTTAAAAAAAAACTGTAGGACAGTTCTTTACCTCTTTCCACATCTCTCTTCTGAAACAACCACCACAAAAATCATCCACTATTGTGCATTTCACACACACACACACACACACATACACACACACACACACAATGTCAATGATAGATTAAAGCAAGAAGATAAAAATCTCACATCTTTCCCATTCTTGGTAGTACATCCCAATGATGTTTCATAGTTTTCTGTATGCTTGTGTTTGTCAAGAGGCTTAGCTGCAACATTTGTGATGTAAACTTGTTCCTGCCAACTTAAACAATTCCATTAAATATTGGGATGATACATAATACATTTATTTAAGAGACAAGTAAGTAAGGGTTATGCCTAGCATGAAAAAAGAAAACTTCACCATTGTCTTAAGGCATACCTGTAAGTATATATGTATATTTTTAATTTATATATACACATATATAAGTGTATAATTATATTGAATATGTATATCTTAACTGAGTATAGTATCCATTCCCTAGGAAAATGTTAATTTCAGGAAACAGTACCTTACCATTCAAATCTGAATATTTTAAATGTTTCAAAACACAATTAAGAATTTAGCTAATAGACAAATTTTAAAATGTTAAGATTATTACCTGAGACTATTACAATATTCATAAATAATGACAATAACGCAAAGAAAGATTTTTGTTGCACACTTATTAAATGTCAAGTATTATTTTAGTTCCTTCGATACAATAATGCTTTATAGACTTATGGCATTGTCACTGTTTGTATCTGCCTTTCATAAATGAGAACTCGAGTATCACACATATGATAAATTCCAGAGTTAGACTGTGTATCTGCTACACAAAACACCCAAGTATCTAATCAACATTTGCATATACTAAGAGTACTTTTATTTTGCATACTAGAATTACATAGGAAATAATGTCGTATTTCTAAGGTATATATTTCTTATCAGATCAAAACTTTCAAGGACACCCACTGTCTTCATGTCAGGATTTACACTGACAATCTTTTTCCTGCTGGAACTTCTTTTCTCTGTCTTATATCAGCTACTTAAACATATTAAAACACACCTATTAAAACAAAACATTTTTATTGAAGGCAAATTCGTGCACCTGGCCAAAAGATATTTTCATTCAAATGGGAAATTGTTATTTTATGCTATTTGTATTGTCTCGGAAAGCAAACACAAATATTGTTACCATAACAACATCTGGGCTTCTGATTTATTTATTATTAGCTTTTTAGTAAATACTGTGAAATGAGCACAGTAGTTGGATTTATATCTCCAAAGAGTAATAAGCAGGAGACAATTAACTGGTAATTATTTCCACCTGCTGAACTCTATTTTGAGGAGATTTGATTAATTAATAGCAAAGATCTGTCATCATTAGATCCAGAGTCTTTTATTTTTCTTTTTCAAAACGCCAAAATACTGTTACCATTAGTTTGGAACAGAGACTCCCGTCTATTTTCTGGGTCATTTCTCCTGAACTCATTACCCACCTAATTGGAAAATGTGGCTACTGTTAATCAACGTGAAAATGTGATTTTACTTAAAAAAGTTTACCGTAGTTTTGAAAAATGGAAAACGTATTTTAAAAAACCAGGAAAATAGCATTTGAGATGGCTATACCTAATATTTAACATTTTTTCAAGGGTGGGGGTACTTTTATTAAGATCAAATGTATCTATAGAAGGAAATTTAGCAATGTATTGAAATTTGCTTGTGTCCTACATGGACTTTTAGTGTTGTTACTTCTGTTTGTTATTGTTGTTGTTGTTTGTTTGTTTTTAATGTTTATTCATTTTTGAGAGACAGAGAGGACACAGCATGAGCAGGGGAGGGGGAGGGAGGGAGGGAGACAAAATCCAAAGCAGGTTCTGGGCTCTGAGATGTCAGCACAGAGCCCGACGTGGGGCTCGAACTCACTGACTGTGAGATCATGACCGATGAAGTCGGACACTCAACCGACTGAGCCACCAGGTGCCCAATGTTGCTTCTTTTGTTACAAGAATAGTACATGGCAGTCTTTTAGGTCAATTAGATCTGGAGTTCTTCCTGATTTAAAATTGTGTAGAAACGAATAACTCTATTTCTTGGCTCACCTTTCTTTCTTCCCAGATTCATGCATTGCAATATTGTATGAACTTCCTAATCATAGCATACAACCCGGGGCGCCTCTCCCATGTTTAATCTTCATTATGTATGTTAGGCAATAAACAAAGGCCAGCATGAGTGTTAAAAAGTAGCAAAAATGCAGAGGATTGTTTTTTCGTAAAAAATTCATGAACATGCTGGCACAGTAGCCCAACTGTGAGTGTTAGGAAATTTCATAAATTTCATAAATCCAAATTGACAAGTTCAATCTCGCAAATGCTATGTGAATCAAGTCGAAGGAATTCATCATGCTTTCCATGTCATTCGGAGGAAAAAAATCATAGTCTGAAAAAGTAGAAAATATACAGTAATGAGCATTTGCATTTCTGAAAGCTTAATTTCCTTACTTTTGGATTCAGAGCATAAAACTTGCCTTTTGTCATTATAAGTGCTGGCTGGAGGAGAGGAGGCAGAGACTTCTTCAATCCTTCTTATGATTTAGTTGCTATATTTTATCAGAATTCATGCTCTGCTTGCCACAAGTATGCCATTTTGATATGTATTTAGCTAGCGTGTTGGGAGGGCAGTTTGGGAGATTGTGAAGAAATAACCCATAGCTCAGGTGTGTTACAGGCGTGATGCAATCTATTTCTTTTCTCTTTTTTAACGTTTATTTATTTTTGAGACACTGAGAGACACAGAGTATGAGCAGGGGAGGGGCAGAGACAGAAGGAGACACAGAATCTAAAGCAGGCTCCAGGCTCTGAGCTGTCAGCACAGAGCCTGATGCGGGGCTCCAACCCACGAACCATGAGATCATGACCTGAGCCGAAGTCAGGCACTTAACCGACTGAGCCACCTATCTGAATTTGGAATATGCGTACACAAACATTTAAAGTCACGGTTTAAAGAGAAATGGACAAGTGATTATTTTAAATGTTCCTGGATCTCACAGCGCTATGGTTGGCAACCTTTCCTGAAGCTGCCAGACAATTTCTCAGCCACAAATAATTAGTAGTGAATTTATGTTAGACACTGACATTCCCAACCTGATTTGAGCCCAACAGAAATTTCAGTTTTCCCGTCTTCCCTGCAGTTTCGTGTGTTGGTAATCATTCTTTCTCCAAAATGTTTATTTTTTTCAATGATATCATATTCAAGATTTTAATTTTAATTTATTTTCCGTGAGGAAATAGGAGAAGAGAGAGGAGGGGGAAGAGGGAGGGGGGAAGAAAAATGGAGGTCCATTCGTGTCTAAAGCAATATGGTTTTTAGGATTTAAAAGTATGGGATGTGAGATCTGACCACCGGGGTTTAAATCCAGATTCTGCTGGGTTAGAGGTGCCTGACTTTTGGAAAATTACTAATCTCAGCCTGTGGCACAGTTTCCCCATATGATAAAGGAGTGAATTATCTACCCTTTGAGCTTTCTGTGAAAATTATATGGATTAATTTCATGCCAATTTCTAATCACGGAGTCTGGCATATAATAAACTCAGTAACTCTTAGATCTTAAGTAACAGTGATTCCGTGGTCCTTGCAACTAACCTTGGTCAGGCTTAAATCTAAACCAAGCCCAACTCAAAACTACTTATTCCATAAGGAAATAAGCCATCAGATATTAATGCAATTTGTTGTTCTGGAATTTGGGCTCAAGATAGAGCAATTTTAATTTAGGGAGTCATACTCTGCGCTCCTAATGAAATTCAGTTCTCAAGGTGTTTTGATGACGCATCTGGAAAAAATGGAATTCCTTGGCACAGAAACCATTTCACATAGTCATGTCTGATTTGTGATCCTGCTGTTTGGCCTCACAGTCGATGTTGTGATAGAACAATCCAGATGTGCAGCAAGCCCTATGTCCAAGGTGGTCTTACTAATGCACACGGTGATGGGGCCAGTCCTGGTGACGTTGTGGATAACCCGAACAGAAGAGGGAAACAATGCAGATGGTGAGTCAGATGTGTGTCTGCAGCATAAAAATGCTTGCAGACCACGGATGCTTTGCAATTGTATTCTATGGCCTTTCCATAATATTTTATTTAACAAGGTGGGAGTGAATAATCTAAACAGAAGTGATCCATATCTACCAGGTGCACCTACATCTGAGACTGGAAATTGAGTCTGAACAAGAAAACATTTTCAGTGGGAAAAGGCCAGCAGGGCTTCGGGAGTGGGAAAAACAGCAGGTATCATTGGAACTCCCTAATCCTTACGGACTTGATTTCCTACCTCAAAGCCCATTTATGATGTGACTCGGAAAACTTAAATCCTCCTGTTTCCCTCTTCTCATCCTTGAGAAGGGATGATATTGTACCCTGGCGTGGAGGTCTTATGAGAATTTGATGAGTCCATGTACGTAAGCCACTTAGAATAATGCCTGGCAATGATAAACCCAAATCAACTGGAGCAGGTGGAAAATGCAAACAAAGTACGTAGAGATCCGGAAGAATGGAGAACTAGGAGATCTTAGTTCTCTAGGGTGGACCAAGTACCTGGCATACTATCTTATCTGACTCCGTTTCCCAGTCCCACCTTGCCAGCTCAAGGCTACCTTGTTGACTTCCATGGGCCCTTCCTCTACAATGTTTAAATTATATTTTATGGTAATATTTATAGAAAGGCAAATATACTAACATGATTAAAACTTTTTTTTTCAACCTACAAATTCAGATTCTTGTTTTCCCCTTATTTTACAAGAAATTAAAACATGTTTGTTAGCCCCTGAAAGGACTGTGGGCCCTAGCCATTGTGCCTAATGGAGAAGTCAGCCCTGCACCAAAAGCTGTCATTGCCATTTAACTGTTGAAAATCAAAAAGGTTAAGAAACTGAATGAGATTTACATATTGAGTATATGGCAGAACAGGGACTTAAACTCAAGTTTAATTCCAAAGTTCACGTTCTTCGTCCCTTCTCACTCAGTGCTTCTCAAGGGAAGTGCATCTGAAATGGTCTAAGTTTGTCATTAGCCACAGTCCCTCATCCCATTCACAGGGCCACCTTCTTCCTGTTGACTTTCTTTTGCTAGCATCCCTGTTCCTTCCTCCAATTTCTGATCTCTTTCTTCAACATCCCTCAAAAATGTCCTCTTTTTTCCAGTATCAAGACATTCATTCTCTCTTAGTAATCAGTTATTAAAATTATTGAAAACAATCCAGTAGACTACATTCCCCAATGATATTAATGACTGAATAATGGCACATGTTTCTCACTGAAGAACATTCTCATTTTAACTTGATTGCATCTGTAAAGGCCCTGTCTCCAAATAAAGACGCATTCTAAGGTACTAGGAGTCAGGACTTAGACATAAGAATGTAGGGTGGCCCCAATGAACATACAACAAATTTTATAGATTGAAATACCATAAAACCAATCGTGGAGAAAGTTTTGGTTAGAAGATATTTTCTGATACCACTCTATAAAAACAGTCCCCTCATTTCCAAGGACAATGCATACATTCAGACCCATACATTCTTTGTTTCACTATATCACCACCTTTTATAGATAAACACATATTAATACTATCGAGCACTAGATAATTATGCACCTAAACAAGGATTTTACAACTTTGAAAATATTGGCACTTGGGGCCAGAAACGTTTTAGTTGTGGGGGGTGTCCTGTGCATTGCAGTACATTTAACCACATCCTTGGCCTCTGCCCACTCGATGCCAGAAGCTTCCCCTTCCCCGCCACGTTCTGACAACCAAAATTTTCTCCAGATATTACAAATGTCCCCTGAAGGAAGGAAGGGCAAAATTACCTCCAGGTGAGAACCAGTGGTTTAAACAAATGTAATTGAAATGCTTAGGCCAACAAGGTATAAAATTTATAGAAAAAATTCTAATAATTGATAGTGATAATCTTAAACGAATTGTAAAATCTTTTAGAAAAAAGCTATAATCTTTTTTCCTTTAAGACACGGTTGGAGCTAAAAGAGATCAATCATTAATGCCTAGTAATAAGGCAAGGATAGAGACTTTATGGTAATTAAACAAAAAAGCTGACTGTAATTAATGATTGATAACATGGGAATTGTCTCTTGGCCTTACTCCTTACACTGGGGGCTGAATTGTTTGCCCCTTTGCATCTCAATAATCTTTCAGAAATTGTTTATAGTATTGACAGACACAATTCATTACAGTGTATTTGTGTGAAATGTCAAGGAAATCGTGCCATTTTGGAAGCCAAAAGACCTTAGGTCTCTTACTTCTGTCCCTGGTCTGCCATTATTTATGATATACATTTATTTTTGCTTGCCTCCATTCATGTGTTCATTCATTCATTTGCTCATTTATTCATTTGTCAAATTTGGTGAGTACCTACTGAATCCCAGATGCTATGCTAGACATCATGGAGGCAAAGTCATTAGAGCTACAGGTACATTCGTTACGTGCTATTATTTAGGCAAACAAAGGATGGAGAGGGATCTGAGAACTTGTCTAGTGAAATCAATTAGTAGTTGGTCCGAAGAAGAAGGAAATGTAACCCAGGCTTATGTAATATGAGTGGAGGTCAAAGATTTTTTTTTGTCTGATGATTGAGGGAACACTTTTGTTTCTGTTGGACATGCATGAGGGTGCCGATAGCCATGGTTGTCACCGGCATCTGACCCACAACCTCAGAGAGGATGTGTCTTGGGTTAAGGGAATCAGAACTGCAGAGCAGAGAGATGAAAGGCAGCTTGGTAGTTGATGGCATCATTAAGTAACCAGACACACTTTTTTTTTTTGAAGCTTGAAACGCTGCCACTATTTTCTGACACAGTGTCAATTATCTCTCTTTTAAAAAAAAAATTGTATAGAGTGTTTATAATTTGCTACTAAAAGCATCTATCCAATTCAATCCTCCTTAGACAAAGATAGTAAATTGGAGGTGGTAATGTCTTTTTTTTCAATTTCTTGAAACTCTTTATTTAAGTCGGTTAAACATAGACCCTTGGTTGATGTAAAAAACAGAAAGTTTATAGACGACCTTTAGAGTAGAAACCACATTTATGTGCTGTGGGTTGAGCTAATCCCTTTTTCTCCCTATCAAAGCAGAGTTCTGTGACTTCTGTGCAGTTTTCTCTTATTTAGTGCAAAATGAAGGGACGGCCTTGAACTTGCCTGACAGCCTTTAACTGCACCACATTGATGGTCCGATCATTCTAATCAACACCTCGTCATTTCCATACCTCTTACATTTACACCTCAGCTCTCACACCTCAGAATGGCTTTGATTGTCGGTCTTCTTTGTGAGCTAAGGAATAGAAATATTCTTTAAAAATAAAATGCATTTGTTGGTCTGGAAAATATTGTTTCTTACAGATTAAAATTCAGAGACTTCAAGCCTTTGAGGAAATCGTAATGCACAAGGATTCCTGCTTTTCCTGTATGTATGGTCTGTCATACAGTGGTATTGATCCTGACCCAAGCAGGACCCAGTGAAACCTTTATGATGCTCATATGTTCCCTCTTCATCCGTGTTCTCATCTTTTTTTTTTCAATTCACCTTAGGAATCTGTGAAGCCTTCCTCATTCCCATCTTTCAGCCAGACATTACCATATCATCCCCTCAGCATCAATTTTCGGATCAGCAAGCTCTGCAAATGGTTTATTGTGATCAAATATATCAAGGTGGAAGACTGTATTTGATAGAAGAAGGTGGGAATTGTAAATTCCTGAAAATTGTCACATTTTTCATTGATGGTATTCGTTGACAAAATGCAAATGTAAATAGAACCAATCCCCAAGGTTTGCTTATCGTTACAGGGTATCTATCTATCTATCTATCTATTCACCTATTTATCATCTATCATCTATCATCTATCTATTGACTTATATATCTAAATGTCTGAAAGAAATTTCAGCTCTCAATCGTCTCACTAGACCAGTATTAATTGAGTTATGCCTGCCATGTGCCTGGTGGCAGTGTCTTTGATGTGTTGATGAGCAAACCAAAGATATAAAGTATGTTTGTACCACAAGTAGCTTTGAGTCTGGCTCAAATAGTAGCAGATATAATAACAGCAGATGTAATCATCTGTGTGAAACATGATACTGATTCAACAACATGCATCTGATGAGAGATAGGGCAGTCAGGAAAAGCCTTGTGAGGGAGGAGAAATTAAAGCCGAGTCAGAAATGAGATGACAATTTCAAATGGATAGGAAGGATGGCCAGAGAGTATTATTAATCAGAGCGGGAAAGAGGGAACCAGACCAAACACACAGCCATTAGAATAAGCACACAATAAGTATATAAACTAAGAGTAATCATAATTATAGTGAAGATTTTTAGGGGTGTTTCCCTTTCTCTACAAGGCATTTTGCGTGTTGTATATCAGACAGGTTATACTATCCATATCTTTTCCATAATAAAAGAGGTAGTTTTTCTTAAACATAAATGATAATGTTCATTGTAAAAGAAGTATGACTGTATATGAATACATTATATATATGTATGTATATATATACATACAGATGCAAATACACACACATGTGTGTGTATGTGTTGATAGATGATAGATGCATAGATACATAGATACATAGGTAGATAGATGAGTGATAGATAGATAGAAATATAAAATCACCTGGTCTCACCCTTGAGGTAATTACCAAGCATTCTCACTCATGAATTCATGCATTTCATAAATTATGAACAAAGTATAAATGAGGTTTTACCAAATACTCTGGCATACAGGTGTGTGTGTGTGTGTGTGTGTGTACCTTTTGCAAAAGCAATCGTTTTAAGGATCTGGGGAGGGACACAGGACAGGACAGTAAGAGTGGTTTAGCTTCCCTGCCCCACTCCTACCCTATCCCCTGCCCAGGTAATTTTTGCTAAAAGGTTTGATGGGTTACTTTTCAAATCTTTCTTCACGTCCATATAAACACACACTCACACACACACACACACACACACACACACAAACTCACAAACATACATACATAAAGAAAATAAGAGAAGGTCATTTTAGATTTTACTAAAAGTCGATCATATAAACTTCACAACATCTACTGTTTCCATGCAATATGTAAACCTTGGAAATCTAAGTCACCTTATACAGATCAAATTCATTTACTCATGGCTACCCTCAGTGGTATGGATGGACCGCAGTTTTTACAACTGTGACCCTACCAATATTCACACTGTTCCAATTTTTTTTTGTAGTACAAACAGTACTATGAAAAAACATCCTTACATTTGAATTCTTTCATGTTGGTGATTTCTATTTAAATATCATTTAAATATTAAGGCATATACTGACAAATTGCATTCCAAGAATGCACTGAGGTTCTAGGGTGCAGAGTGCAGGGCCATAGGAGTGCAACGCTAGTGATGGCAGCTTGTATCTGTGATTCAGGACCCCGAGAACATGGCAAAGCACCAGCGTGGCCCCAGTGACGGTGAGTCAAAGCTGGGACTTAGGACCCAAGGGGGGAGGCACAATGTCACAGCAGCTCTGGTCCTGTAGATGCCTAGTCTTCATCCAGTGAGTGGGGCTCAGCAACAACTCAGGTCCCCGGGGGCAGATCTCACTGCAGCGAGAGCTCCAGCCTGGCCACTCCAGGCAGTTTTATTAGCTGGGCTCAGCAGTGGTGAAGTCTAGAAGGGTACGTGGTAGCAAAGGCTGTGGATCTTCACAGCAGCGATGAGATTTTGTGGGCTGTTCCTGTTCCTCTTTACTCCAGGGGATGAAATCTCACCGAGAGGAAGCTTCTTGGCGCCACACTGACAAACCGCCAAATAAACCACAAGGAAATATTACTCCACACCTGTTATCAAAAAGACAAGAGATAACAAATATCAATAAACTTGTGAGAAAAGAGAACCCTTGTGCACTGTTGGTGGGTATGTAAATGGGTACAGTCACTATGGTAAATGGCACTGAGGAATGCTGAAATGTTTTCTGTGCTTTTCTATGGGGTCATCCTGGGTTTTTATGTTCCAAAAGGCTTCTGCTGTTTCTTCATTGTAATCTAGAGCTTTCCCTAAGCCAGCATCATCACTTTGTAGTTGTTTAATCATTGTTTTCGTTGCTTTGGGGGGAGAAGATGAGTTTTGGGACCGCCTAGTCTGTCATCTTACTGATGTCACCTAAGATCTTCCTTTCAAAGTGATCTTTCTCTTTAGTAGAAGAATCCAGCATATTTTTATTTATGTAAAATATAATGTCATCTTAATTGTATTTGTTCACACTTCCTTTACCCTATTTTTCCTCTTTTTTGTTGCTCATTTATGTTGATTCAAACAAGTTATTTTGTAATCCGATTTTTCCTTTGTCTCTTTAGATGTTCTGTTGCATGTGAACTGACATGCACATCTCTCTTAACCTTGTAATCACTCAATCAAACATATTTATGAACTACTATATGAAAAAAGTGCTACATTTCCCCTTCCAATTCACTAAATTTGCTCATGATCTTGCATTTAACTCAATAAGATAAAACCATTAGAATTGTTCTATTTTATTACTGTGTTAACATCAGATGAAACTTTTAGAATATTATACTCATCTTCGTTAAATAAAAAAAACATTTTTTAACACTTAGTAAGGGGGAATCCAGTGATAAATCAGAAAATACCTTATACAAACTAACAAGAAAGGACTCGTGGAGGCACAAAAGAGGAGGTGAAAGAACCAAACAGAGGTGGTTATGATTCAATGTGTATATTTATGTTTAAAAATAGAACATTTATTTGGGCATATAGTTAAAAAGTAATTATTTCAAGTCATCAAAATCTAAATAACACAGATGAAACAAGTGACTATTGTTTATATAAATAAAAATGTGGCTTTAGATATACAGGTAAGTCTATATCAAGCTGGACCCTTTCACTATGTGTTCCTTGATTATTCTACCTCACCGGTTGGAAGTACAAATAAGTTACAATCATGTACATTTCTAATTAGGATCCAAGTTCTAACCACCTAACCTATTAAATAATTCAGAGTCTCCATGTCAAGGCTGTGTCCCACCAGCCTGGCCTCGCCCATCTGATCATTCACATCCACATTTATAAAGGGCTCTGAAAGCTTACTCTGGCCTCATTCCAAATTCCAGGGAGCATGACAAATGGAGAGTCTGGCAAACTCACTATTGGTTTCCTCGCTTCTGTTACTCGCCAGTCTTACTGTTGAAACATAGTCATGACATTCATGAGGAACACCTGTCTGCCAGTGAAAGGGAGCTTTGCTCATTCTGATACCTGCGAATAAGCCACGGTGATGATCAGCCCTGGATTATGTTTATGCACCTTTTGTGTGATGCCGATGCGGTCAATAAAGTTTTCAACACACCATCGCTATCCCAAGTGGTCAAATTGAAGAGAATTCTACTCTTATCTGCATGAGCTGGAACCTGTTCTGTGACCATAACTGCACATGCACACACACACACACACACACACTTTCTCATGGTCCACTGACACCTGTGCCAGTTACCCTGCTCTCTCTCTCTCTCTCTCTACTCTCCTTGCTCAGAGTCCCCCACCGACTCAAACTTTTCACAGCCAAACTTCACTTCTTGTCACAAGTTCAGACATCATTCCCCGAGCAAAGTTTCTCCGCTCAGGTTTTCTTTAGCTTTTCCATTTTAGAGAATCTCAGGAAGTATCATCCTGCTTTTAAGAAAAGCTCTAGTAATCCCGAACCTCAAAGGGACGAAGGTCAGAAAAATCATCCCTTGCCTCCCAAGAGGTAACTGGACTTCATACAAATACACTAGTGTCCTCCCCAGGGATCGGTTCTACTCTCAAGGGTCTTTGGGGAGTGCCTTTCATCAGATCACAACAGGAAGCCTATTCACCTTCCCTTTACATAATCTTGAAGAGCCACTTGGGTATTCTAGAAAAGGTAAAGGAAATTCTAGCTAGGCACCTTCTGAGTTCCGAAGAACTAAATAATGTGTTCTTTTCTCGAGCTATAGGGTTTTAAATTCCACCCCACAGGCAAGGAGATGACTGCCTAGGGTGGGCCATCTTCAGAATTCTCACAGAGGTTGCAATTCATGGAAGCATGCAGTCACACCTTTCCTAAACAGAGGGTAGGACTGGAAGAGCTTTTAGGTGACCTATGATTTCAGACATACAGTTAACAAAACCCAGAAATAATTTATAATCTGTTATATGAGATTTGTTTTACCTAATCTTAATTTGTGAATTTTGATGATACAGGTTTTTCATAAAAGAAGAATTTGTAAATGTTTCTTCCACCAAGTTGGTCCTAAATAAGGGACTGAATGAAGCCAAACAAAATAACTGATTTCAGGATACATTCTGAGAGTGATTTGGGCTTGTATTTATTGCTCAGAAGGGAATTCGTTTCCAGAAGCTATTTAAACACCCGAGTTTGAAAATATCTGTAGTGATCAGGAATAGAATTTATCTGTGTATGTGTTCATGGCTGTCAGGAAAAGTAACTTTTAGATATTTGGTTGGGGGACCATTCTTCTCTAATACTTAGAGGAAAACAGTTAGATATCTGGGGGATAAAACGGAATATTCAGGTGGTACTTATGACCAGACAGGACATCCTTTAGAGATACATGGAATAAAACTTGTAAACACTATTTTGCCTTATTGATGACCTACAGGGTCATGAGTTCTTGGAAATAAGCACTAATGTTTGGGTCCCTAGCTCGCATGAATCGGTTTTTCGTATGTTAACATGAGGCATCTTTTTTTTTTCTTTTTTTCTTTTTTAAAATGTTTATTTATTGTTGAGAGACAGAGAGACAGAGCACAGGAAGGGGAGGAACAGAGAGAGGGAGACACAGAATCCGAAGCAGGCTTCAGGCTCTGAGCTGTCAGCACAGAGCTGGACGCAGAGCTCGAACCCACGAACCGTGAGATCATGACCTGAGCTGAAGTCAGACATTTAACTGACTGAGCCACCCAGGCACCCCAAGGCATCTTTTTCTAAATGCTGTAAGACAACTGAGAGAAAAGAACATGGGTTTCCGTAGATAATTCTGGATTCAAAAGCTGGGAAACCACCTTATATCTCTAAGCCTTGATTTTTTCTTAAAAAAAAAAAATAAGGATTATAATCCTATTTACAATGCAATTGTGAAGGTAAAATTATACCAATTATGTGCACTCATCTAACATAATCCCTGTCACACAGGTGACATTTGATAAATTACTTCCCGGACATATTTCTTGCCATGTAATTTGATTTAAAAAACCTTAAGAGTCCAGTTAGCTGTCTCATATTTTTCACTTTAAATGTACACAGAGTCCCCTGAAAAGGTAAAATAAAACAAAATTTAGTTTACTTGGTGACTGTCTTTCCAAGAATCAGAGACGGCAAGGAAAAGAAATGGATTCAACATAGTTTTTTTTTTTTTAAAGGACACAGAGGACAGAGGATGTGGTCAGGCCTGGGAGGGGCTGGTCACAGCAAGGGACATGCCATGGGATAAAAAGGTAACATTGTTTATCCTTTTAGACCAGCACATTCTGTTCACTTATGGCTTGACCTTGCTGCCCCGGTTAGTTTCATTTCTCAATGCCCCAAATTAAGTGGACATGTTGACCCAAAGACCACAGCTAATTTATCTCGCGGCTTCTGGTACAATTTGTCTGCTTGATTCAGACTGTCTGGGTTAAAAGTCCACCCCTCTGGTTTCATTTTCCCTGGGGGATTTGGGCAAATGAGGGGGAGGGATAAGAAAGAGGTAGCCCAGGGCTGCATGGTACAGGAACCCCCTCTCTAAGACAGTGAGTTGGACAAGTTCTCGATGAAAAGAATTTGAGACAAGGAGGAAATGTTGACCATTTCACGTACAAACACCTCATGGGAAGGCAGACGTACAAAGAAGGCTGCCAAACAGTAACTCACCTTCTCAGAGTAAGTAGTATGGTCACGGCTTTAATTTTTTTTAATGTGTGTTCACTTTTGAGAGACAGAGAGAGACAGAGAGCAAGCAGGGGTGGGGCACAGAGAGAGGGAGACACAGAATCCGAAGCGGGCTCCAGGCTCCGAGCTGTCAGCACAGAGCCCGACGCGGGGCTCAAACCCACAAACCGTGAGATCATAACCTGAGCCCAAGTCAGATTCTTAAGTGACTGAGCCACCCAGGCGTCCCGGCATGGTTTATAAGACCCATCACTAGGCTTGTATCTCAGGGTATGATAACTAAGCAAATGATCAAAAATCCTTGGAGGTTGTAGGCAAGGCCACACCTTACTCATTTTTTCACCTTCCCCCCCCCTCCACTATTTCTTTTAACCCAGGTTTTTAAACTTCAAAACCAATTTATCTATGAAGATGCAAAATATAAATGGCATGGTCAGTAAAAGTATTCACCTGAGCCCAGTGATCTATGTGGAAAATGACGAAAGAAAAACAGATCCACTCCTATAATCCTAAACCCCTTTCCTCCTTCCAAGAAATAAATTTAAATATCTTACCTCTATTTATATTTAAATAAGTGTATATTAAAATGCATAGTATGAGGTGGGGTAGCCAGGACATCCTGGATGGTACAAATCAGACATCTTCTATGTCATTTCAAGTATATTAATTCAAAATCTAACAAAAGAATTTTTTTTTCCTCTTGCACCTCAGTGTTGAGCTAATCTACGGAAAAAAAAAAAAAGCACAACATCTGCTAGAGCTATAAAACAAATGAAAAATTAATTAGGTATTTGAAGGTCTCCTTTTGAGACAATGGAGGTTAGTCGTGTCTTAAATCCTCTTACAGATTAAACTGTGTGTTCAGTCTGGAAAAGATCTTTCCTTGCTTCCTGATTATTGTGTTTTCACATCATTTTCTTCTTCTTGGCTGGCCTAGGAGTTTTGGTTGGAGGAGCTGCAGTGTCCTTCATTAAGTTACAAATGCTTCCTCAGCATTCAGAAAGCCAGCTAAGACTCTCTCCATGTCTTTAACTTTCTTGTTTTTAAATCCTGCAGTACTGAGCTAGTTAGTGAAAAAAAATATATACATATATAGTCAGTGTTTGGTATTTTGCACCTTGTTTATGTCTGCTTTTCAATCTTCCTCTTGCCTTCCCGTTGGTTCTCTTAATTCTCATGCCATCACATTTCTGGGTACTTGCTAATGAAAATACATAGGGTAAATATTTTTTACTGTTTATTTATTTAATTTTGAGAGACAGAGAGAGCACAGGCGGGGTTGGGACAGAGAGAGAGAGGGACACACAGAATCCGAAGCCATCTCCAGGCTCTGAGCGGTCAGCGCAGAGCCCGACGCGGGGCTCGAACTTACGAACTGTGAGATCGTGACGTGAGTCGAAGTCGGACGCTTAACCGACTGAGCCACCCAGGCATCCCCATACAGTAAATATTTTAAGTACCAAGTGACGTGCTAGGTGCCAGGATTATATAAATCAATTTTAAAAAAACAAGCTCTGCCTTCTAAAAAGTTTGCACAATAGAACTTAATATAAAAACACAGTGCGTTGAACAGTTTGATGAAAAGTTCCTTGCAGCGTGTGGAAGCTTTTGTCCCCAGGGTCATTAACTGGTTTGTGGATGTAGTGAAGGTTTCCAAGAGGAGAAACCCCCAGTATGTGTTTAGAAGAATAAGAGGTTAATGTATCAAAGTGGGTGGGAGATTTTCCAGGTAGTCAGAGAATGGACAGACACCTTTGAAGCGAATGTCAGGAGTCAGTTTGAACATCAAAGTACTTTATACATTTGAAGCATAAACAGTGGCTGTCACACAGTGATCTCTCTCTCTCTCTCCGTCTATCCCTCTCTCTCTCTTTCTCTCCCCCTCTCTTTCTCTCTCTCTCTCTCTCTCTGTCTCTCTCTCACGCACACACACACGCACACACACACAGGAAGAGCAGCGAAGAAAAAATAAAGACGTCTGAACTTTATCCTGACAGAATCTCTCAACATAGATCTGGGGGCTTGGAGAGGGAAGATTAACTTTCTGGACAAAGTCCTAAGAAGAAAACCTGCTTGTCGTTCAGAAGTTTGAAGATGTGTTCCTCAAGCCCTATGACACTTCCTTCCCTCCACCACTGTAACAACAGCGGCACCTCAGTGGCAACTTCCCCAGATACCCCCGGACTTCGCTACGCCTGAACAATCTTCAAACCGAGAACCGTGTAAGCCTTTACTCTGGGCAAGTAAGAAGACAAGTGCCGTGCAGCACGGCAGCTTCTGGGAAGTTTTCAGGTTCATAATTTAAAAAAAAAAAAAAAAAAAAAGATTGATTACATTTCATGAGCTCATCTCCTAAGGCTGGCCATCACAGAAGGGTGTCTGGCCAAAGCACCGAAAGATTGTCACAAAATTCACTTTGTTTCCTTCTTTTCCTGCATCTGGTAACCCCAAATGTTTATCCTCAGGTTAGTCCTATAATCCCTTCCTTCCTCTATTATATCAGAAGGGGGATCCTGGAAATAACTGAGTTGGCAGGTAGTAATTTTCTATGAGGCTGAGCTCAGGAGATTTAAAGAGTCTGTGTTTCAAGCACTCTTTCTTGAATGAAATGTCCTGCCCTTATGGCTGATCTTTCTTGCCAAGCCCAGAAAGTGTTCAAGATTTCGGTTTTGCACATTTGATATTTGAAAAATATTCTTTTATGTACCATATGTTACATACTCATATGTTCTCATTATAGAAAATTTAAGAATTATAGAAAATTACATAGGAACAAACACAAATCAGGCATAATCATTCGGCCCCCTGGTGGTTAACCATGTTGATTCTTTTGATCCATTATTTCTAATATTTTACCTGTATCTTAGTTTGCTAGACTGTTATAATGAAGCAATACAGTTAGGTGCCCCAAACAACAGAAATGTATTTTCTCACAGTTCTGGAGGCCAAAAGTTCAAGATCGGGGCAGAGTTGGCCCCTTCTGAGGACTGTGAGAGAAAGGCCTGTCCCTGGTCCTTTCTCGTGTGCTTATAGACCGCTGTCCTCTCTGAATCTTCTCATCATCTTCCTTGGTGAGTGTCTCTGTGTCCAAGTTTCCTCCTTCCATAAGGACACCAGTCATGTTGGATTAGGGCCCATTCTGATGACCTCATTTTAACTTGATTACCTCTGTAAAGACCCTATCTCCAAATAAGTCGCGCTCTGAGGTAATGGGGGTTAGGACTCCAACACACAAGTTTCAAGGGGACACAATTCAACTCATAACAACCTAATTGAGATCAAAAGGGAGTTTGACAATTCTGTGCTTATTTTGTATCAAACATTATAATGAGAACATTTTTCCGTATTATTAAAGATCTCCAAAAGAAAGATTTAAAAAAAAAAGTAAAAGGGAAAAAAAAACTTTTGTGATGGCTTAAGAAAGTTTTAGAATAAGATTACACCAGTTGAAAATAAGTTTACAAACATATCTGTGTGTGCATATATATATATATACATATATATATATCTTCTCTTTTTAAATATGTGTGTGTATCTGTGTGTATGTATGTGTGTGTGTCTGGGGATATATGTCTGTGTGTTTGTGTCGGAGTGTATATGTGTGTGCGTGTGTGGGGGTGGGTGGCTGTGCCTGTCTGCGTGTCTGTCTGTCTGTGTGGAGAACTACGGCGGGGAAAGCTTGGACGAAGCAGCAGAAAGGCATGTGTGTGACTCTAGCACCAGAGGGGTTAGGGCAAAGTTCCCTCTTCTTAAGAGGAGAACTTGCATTCCTCTGGCTTTCTTAGTCCCCACACCCAACAGGAAAACAAAGCGGGATGGAAGGGGCCAAATGAGGGGCCCAAGGGTTCTCTTCTCACATTCTCTGAGGTTGTCTGTGCGGTCTTGTCCTGAGACACTGAGAGATGACCAACATCAAGTTTGTTCTCAACCCATCTTCAATGCTGGCAAACTCGATTAGAGAAATCCAGCCCCGTCTTCAACACAGTGTCTTTAACCAAAGTTCAATCTATGGACTTCTTATACCGTAAGTTCCGCTTTATATTTTAATGTGTATTATGCAGCTTCCTCCAGGTTCCGTCGCAATGAAAACCAACCCCCGGTCCTCAGTGATGTGCAAGATAAAGGTGTACGTATCAGGGCTGTTATATGTTCTTTATGCTCCTGGGACTTGAACCCATATTGTCTTCGCTTAGAGACCTGGGCTGAGGAAGAAGTCCCTACCAGGACATATGTCCCTCCCTGAATATGCCACTCCTGTGAAAGATGGACCGGTGACAGGGAGAGAGAGGGAGAGAGAGTGAACACAAACAGACTCTTGTGATCTTCAGCTCTGCTGAGGCATGTCACCTGTCACTGAGGTAATGGGGGTTAGGACTTCAATATATAAATTTCAAGGGGACACAATTCCACTTCCCTGTCACTTCCCCATTCCCTTCATATTGCACCAACCAAAGCTTACGGCTAAGGCTTCTGAGCATGGTCAGGTCTATAATCATTTTGCAAAGAGATACTGCAATTCACGTGAGATTAGGTGAGGGTATGTTAATTAACCTCTCACAGGAATGATAGAAATTGGAAATCAACAATAATAATAATAATAATACAATCTACCACAGTCCATCTTTTTTTTTTCTTATCATAGAGATTCCTTCCCTCTTGGACATAAAATATACTCATTTATCCCTGAAGGAAAACATCACAAAGATCTCATTCAGTCACAGCATTAAGCTCAGAGTCCAGAGACTTGTGGCACTTTCTGCATGAGATGCAGCTGAGTCTCCTGTTGGTGTAGAAATTGATGGACTGTGGAGGTAAATCCTCTGTTCCCTCTCCCCACAAACACACTCGATGCAGCCTGGTGGATGAAAAGCAGAAGCACAAGTAACATTCCTACTCAGAAAGGGGGATAACGGGAGGCATACTGCAGCCTCCGGGCCCAAGCAGTTCCGAAACCCAGTTGTGCAGCTGTGTGAAGGACTTTCAGCCCTGGGAGTAGAGAATGCGGGTTGGTTAGGTTCTGACTCTCCTC
Organism: Panthera tigris; assembly: GCF_018350195.1. Taxonomy (NCBI): domain Eukaryota; kingdom Metazoa; phylum Chordata; class Mammalia; order Carnivora; family Felidae; genus Panthera; species Panthera tigris. The sequence goes on from NC_056665.1 coordinate 129,739,688, forward strand.
CCTAGAAATCGCAACTTAGTCCTTTTCAACCCACGGTTATTGTCTCAGAGGAAAAGAGAGAAATAGTAAAACCAGGATTTGGCTCTCAAAGTTTCAGGCATTTGCCACTTTGTGCTCGTTGAATCATCCAAAGCAAGTCATAGGGACAAACCCAGCATGGACAGGACAGACAGATTTCTCTTCTCGTAGGGAAGTTTGCACATAACTCAGCAGCACTTTGGATATAAGATCCTCTGGGGTGGGGGTAAAGGAGGGAGAAACAAAAATATTTGGGGACCTGAATGGAATCTATGCCAGTGTGTATTTTAATACAGAGTTAGAGACAAATTGGCCTTTTGCTCAATGAGTTAAAAAAATCTTAAATTATTAGTTTCTAAACTTCAAGATGGAATAATAACCTGTGATACAGGGAAATAAATATTCCTTATTTCTTAGCAGCTAATAGTATTCTTTGGCCCTTTATTCCTCCTATAGATAAAAAAAATAGTAAAAAGTTTATATTAGAAGGAAGGCCCATTGACAGTCAGTTAGATCTAGTGTCGTTTTTACTGTGGAAGCCAGTTAGCTATTTCAAGTTTGACAGTACTAAGTGAAAATTTATGCAGCTAGGTTTTATATGATTTAAGCAGTAGCTAATAATAAAAAATAGTTTGAGAAAAAAGGAAAAAAAAGGTGTTTTCAAACATTGAAGTTCCTCCCGTCTTGCAGGAGGGTCAACTCCTGTGCTCCTGTAATAAGAAGTTATTTTATTAGTCGTGCCCCCAGAAGATTACAGTTATTTCTTCCCATATCCAATTTTGCTTCCAAAATCTAAGAAGAAAAATCAGAAGGTTTTTCTGTTTGTGTCTTCAAAACCTATGGCCCTGCACTCAATTTTATTTTATTGTTATTCTGAAAGATAGGGATGGGTCAATAAAGAACTTGAGAAAACTGAATTTCCTGGAACTCTCTGTGGCAAGGACACAAAGCTGTGCTGACTCACAGTATACTAGTTTTAAAACTATAGAGACTGCTGTTGGTCAGCAATAAAACTCAGAGGAAGTTGGGGTCAGAAGGAAAGACACAGAAAAGAAACTCTATTATCTGATAGTAATAAAACATAATCCCTCAAAAGCTAGCATTGGTATCAGCCATCGGATAAAACCTGTCATGTTCTGAATGGAAAGAAATCACCTTTCACTCAGAGTTTGCTAGCCTTTGAGCAGGTGTCTGTCTACACAACAGACAGTACGGAACCACTGCAAACACAGAACTATTTGCTCATATATATTGCTGCTCTCAAGTGAACTTTCAACATTCATGAGGGCTCCACCCTCATGACTTAAGCAGGGGCCCCCAAAGGCCCCAAATCTTAAAATTATTATCTTTCAGGGGTAGGATTTAGACCTATGAATTTTGGAGAATACAAACATTCAGGTCATCGCAGATGGCACAAGAAAATATGGTATACATAATGGAATATTATTCAGTCTGTAAAAAGAAGGAAATCCCACCATATGTGACAGCATGGGTGAATCCTGAACACATTTTGGTAAATGAAGCCAGTCACAGAAAGACAAATGTGCATGATTCCACTTACAAGAGGTACTTAAAATAGGCTCATAAATCAAAGAGTGAAATGGTGGTGACTAGGGGCTGGAGGGAAGTGGGAAACGGGGAGTTGTTTTCAACTTGTGTAAAGTTTCAGTCACATGAAATGTACAAGTTCTAGAGAACTTGCTATACAACCCAGTGCCTATAGTTACAAAGACCTTATTGCACACTTAAAATTTTTGCTAAAAGGGTAGATCTCATGTTATGTGTTCTTATTACCAAAACCAATACAAAATAAGACAAAGGGGCAGAAGGAAACTTTGAGGGTGATGGTTATGTTTATTACCTCGATTGTGGAGGTGGTTTCATGGGTACTTGCATATGTCAAAACTCACCCAATTGTACACGTTAAATATGTGTATATACCATTATACTTTAATAGAGCAGTAAAAAAATAAAATAAAATAAAACAAAACAAAATTAAATTAAACTAAACTAAAATAAAATAAAATAAACTAGAATAAACTCAACTAAAATAGAATAAAATAAAATAGAATAAAATAAAATAAAACGAAATTAAATTAAACTAAACTAAAATAAACTAGAATATACTAAACTAAAATAGAATAAAATTAAATAGAATAAAATAGAATAAAATAGAATAGAATAGAATAAAATAAAATAAAATAAAATAAAACAACAGAAATTTCATGATGAGGATTTTGAAAGAACCAGTGGCAGAGTGAAGCAGTGCCTCACTTACTAAGGTGTATCTAACAATTAATTAGAAAGATGGCATAAAAATACATTCTCAGATTCATTTTTATTGTGAAACCTATCTGAGAAGAATGGATAAAAGCCAAGAAACATTTGATGCTACAGATGTGCTTATTGGTGTTTACACTGCGCTATCCTCATCTTTAAAATGTTTAAATTTGAGATGTCATTCCTATACCATGAAATTCCCCCATGTAAAGTGTAGGACGTGTGGGTTTTCGTGTATTCCTAGAGTTGTGCCATCATCGCCACAATCTAAGTTCAGAATATTTTCATCATCTCCAAAAAGGAAATATACCCATGAGCCGTCACTACGCCCGCCCCTAGGTCTAGCCAACGAATCCACTTTCTGTCTCCCTCTATTTGACCTTCCTGGACACTTCATTAACGTGGAATCATACAATATGTATCCGCTTAGGAGTGATATCTGCCACTTAGTATTGCTTTTTCGAGGTCATGCATCGTAGCATGTGTCAGTATTTTATTCCTTTTCATTGCCAAATAACAGCCCATTGAATGGGTATGCTGCATTTTGTTTATTCTTTCCTCACCTGATGAACACTTGGATTCATTCTGCTTCTATATGAACCACTATTTTTGTGTGGCCATGATGTTTCTTTTTTGTTTCTCCTGTGTATAGATACCTAGAAGTGAACTAGGGGGTCATATAGAAACATTGAAACTATGTTTCAGCTTTCCAGGCATTGCCAAATGGTTTTCCAAAGTGACCGAATCATTTTGTGTTCCTGCTATCTGCATTTTTACATCTACATTTAAACCTCTCATTTTCATAATCCTTACTCATAACAGGTGTGCTGGAATGCCAGCGGGCTATCTATAAGGAAGGGTCAAATGCTGGTTGATTATATAATAAAGTGAAGGTCAAATTAAATTAGCCCTGAAATCCCATAAGCCTCTTTTGAACGTGTCAGTAAATAGTCTTCACAATAGCCATCATAACAATAAGCTGTGTAATTATAAGTTTATGTCCAAAAAGATTCTGGCTCTCATTAATACTTACAAAACCCCTGGGATTCAGGGAAGGAGACTTCACACTTTTAATTACAACAGGGCAATAATGTAGGTGTTGTGAGTTTTTATGGTCCTAAGTCTATCCCTGGGGAAGAAGAAAAGAGATTCCCAGAGCAATGACAAGTTGTACCAAATGGGTGAAAATGCTTTACTTAACACAGATCAAAAGGGAAAGTCTTTTCTTTGTAGAATTTGCCAGCATCGTGATAGGAAGGGATTCTCCTGCTCCGGTGCTAACTTAGGATCCAGTATAAATGAGTTGTTAATTCACTTTTGGAGATGGATCTAAATTTAGAGACACTGATTTATCCAGCTGAGGAATACCTCAAGGGGAGATTAATTGACATTATTAAATTACTGAAACAAGTTCTAGGAATATTAGCCCTTAAAATATCACAGTTGCCGATAAAAAATCAAATAGCAAAAAAAATCAAATAACATTAGGAAGGTTCCCATTTAGTTGTATATATTATTTGCCTAGATGCTCTTTATCAACGGCAAGGGTAGGGGATGGGAAAGGCAGGAGTTTGGAGGACCCACACTACCTTGTGCTTTTTCAATAGCTTTTTTTATAGCTATGAACAATCGACCATCCCACTATGCACTGTAAAGAATATATATACTCCGTTGGCCACGTGGAAATTTTGGGATTGGTCCCAATGAGTTAGAGTCACGGCTTTTACAAAAGCTCTTGGTTTTGCTGCTATTTTATTTGTCTTGGTGCCCTACATTAATTTAATTATTTTGTTTCTTATTATTTGCTTGATCTGTATTTCTATTCTCATCCACACCCATTTTCATCTCATCCCATTGGATTTCCTCCTCCCATTTACACGGAGGGCTAACTCTTAACGCATAACTTACTCACCGTTGCCTTCTGTGTGACTCCCCAGAAATGAAATGGCTACACTTAGTACAGGTAAGTCACAGACTTTCTGCTTGTTTGTGTGTCCACGCCTGCACATCTTTACTCAAGCTCTTTCTATCCTTCTATTTTTCTCCATATATAACACTCCTTAAGGTGTAGATCTCATCCTGCCCATTATTTAGAACGCCTAGTAAAAGCAAGTGTTGTCCTTTGGAAACAGTCATTAAAAATGGATGGGTTTTTCTCTCCTGGCAGTTATCACTTTTTCTCATATCTAAACAGAATTGAAGTACATGTTTTCTCTATTGGATGCCTAGAGCTGGTATTTTATTTAAAGAGGATACCCTTCCATACATTACATTATGCGCTTGGGATTATAGCAGGAACTCAAAAGTGTTGAATGAATGACTGAATTTCAATTGTATGTATTTTATTTATAACCTCAGTATAATCCAGAAAAAAAATGGAGGTACTAATAAAATAACTGATGCTGTTTGAAAACAGAATATGATAGACAATGGCTCCCGCTTGAACCATCTGTAACTTACCTAGTGCCCAGTGTTCTGTATTCTATACCCAAACCTACCAAAATCTTTTCAGGTCTCTTAACCACGTTTAGTTGTGGAAGCTTTGTTTGTGGTTGGGAGGTACAACTTTATTCCAGTTCTGCCACTAATTAATAAAGGAAACGGGACACCGGGTGACTCAGTCAGGTAATCATCTGACTTCAGCTCAGGTCATGATCTCATGGTTTGTGGGTTCAAGCCCTGCATCAGGATCTACGCCGATAGCACAGAGCCTGCTTGGATTCTCTCTGCCCCTTTCCCTTCCCTGAAAACAGATAAATAAACTTAAAAAAGAAAGAAAGAAAACTGAGCCATCTACCGTAATAATGGTATATTTCAGTGTTTTCATTTTCAAATGGACTTGGTAATTAATAAATACTTTGATGATATTACATCATCACTATTAGCCTTCAGTGCACTATCTGACCCAGATATGAGTATGTGTTCTGGATTGCCAAGGATACCAGAGTATTTCACTTCTTATGGGGGAATTTCACACTAGGCTTCTTGCTGCTCTTGACCTGTGAACTTGCTGAAAGTTTAAGGCCAAATTTTTAAGTTAATATCACTTTTAAATATCATTAATATTTTAATGTGAAATATGTCATACATGTATGTATTAATCATATATGTATTAATTATATATGCAATGTATTAATCATATATGCATATTTTTGAATATAATAAAATGCACAAATATATGCCTACCACCCAGCTTCAGAAATAAATTATTCCCAGGGACTCAGAAGTACTCTGTGCGACCTCCCTGGTTTTTGTTAATAATTTTATTTGTGTTTATGGTGCTACCATCCATGTATGTATCCTTTGACTTCAATGATTTACTTCATTTTATAAATTATTCCCTGTGTATTCTTCTGAGACATGCTTCTTTTGAACAGTATATAATTTGAATTCATTCAAGCTGATGTGTAGAACTACACATCGGTAGTTCACTCACATAGTAGCACATTCACACCTGCCACATTGAGTATACCACAATGTGTTCATTCTTTTCTGCCACTGATGGGCAATCTCCAGGAGGAGGAAGACTAGAGAAGTCTGCCTTTACTGGTCAAGTAGGCTACTTGAGGGGAATGAAGCAAGAAGAAAGAGTGGTTCCTAGGCCAGGGTAGCTGTGCTTCAAGGACCTGCAGGTGACGGAGACTCAGCCGCACGGTGGCCAACACTCAAAGGCTTGGTTTCCACCTGATTGAAGGTCTTGCGGTTGTAGAGGCCGCCATGTTGCCCATCCTCTAGGGTAGGTTGATGAAGTCCTGCTGGGGCATCTTCACCACCTTGGGTTTCTCCGTGGGCAGATTCTGCTTCTTGGCTTCGCACAGGAGCTTCCCCCACAGGCTGTGATTCTGCAGCTGCTAGGCTGCATACAGCTGCCTTACTGCCCCTGCCACAGGCCCAGGAGGTGGACAAAGTCCACACCACGGGAGATCCACTTCTGCCATCTTGTTTCTAGGTTGATGCTTTAATGAACATCTCAGCGTGTATTGTCAAAGGCACACATACAAGAGGTTTTCCAGGGTATATACAGCCTGTCTCATCAAGCCTAAGATGCCATCAACAGTAAGATACAGACCATTGTTTCACACAAGTAGGAAAGAAAAGGATTCCAATTAAATTATATCGCACTGCTTCCTTATCGACTGTAAGAATGCATTTCATTTCAGAAATATTAAACTGTGAAAAAAGAATCCACTTTGAAATCGATGAAACAGAGTGCCTTGGAGTGGAATTGCTAAAGCACAGAGAATGCACACCTTCAAATTTACTAGGAATCATTCCAGGGGCTTTCAAATGTGGTTGTGGGGATGTATGCATCCTCCTGCAGAGTATTAACGTCCCTATCACCTTGGGTCCTCTTGTTTTCACTCTGTGTCCACCACCACTTCTTCCAGGACATTAATGGATCGAAATGTGTATTTTAAACGTTACCAATATTTTAGTGCTTCATTGCAAAACGTCTCATCTGCAGTGTTGTCATAAATAGAGATCACCAGTAATTTTTACTGGGTAGCATATCCTCTTTTTGGCATTGGATGAGCCTTGTTTAATTCATTTTCACTCTCTGTCGTATTTTCTCTACTTTCACTCTACAGGCGAATACTTGGGGCGTTTTGTGATCTAGCCAAATTTTACCTTCTCTGTGTTTCCTTTCCAGATGCCTCCTGAAAGGATTGAGAACGAACTCCTCTGGCCTCAAGAAACCTCTTTATCCCATTGGATTGTATTCATGCGTTTACATATTTATTGCACCCAATAGATTATAGCTTTGTAACTTTGATTACCATTTGGTACGTACTATAGATCTATAGATTAGTTTATTCGAGATTTAAAAGGGGAAGTCATATTTCCCTCTCAAGGGATTTGAGATCCGGTGGCCAAGATTGTGAAAATAGCCTGACTTTCCTGTTTAGCTTTCAGCTCCATGGCTTGCTTAGATTGTAATTACTCCTCTCTAGCCTCATCCAGGTCCAAGAAACTGCAGCCTTTGTATTCACCAGCTACAAGTATGCATTGACCTATAATTATGTAAGTTGGTGATGAGTAAGAAAAAGAACAGGTATCACTACGTGTGTAAAAGGAAACACACACACGCCCATCACACAATTAATTATAGATTTTGCCCCTTCATATTTTTCAAATCTGTGTCAGTTCTGCAATTGTGTTAGTTTAAAACCTCTTGGATTTCTCAAGGCGCCAGGGTGGCTCAGTTGGTTAAGCATCCAACTCTTGATTTCAGCTCAGATCCTGATCTCACCGTTCATGAGATCATGTCAGGCTCTGCACTAATATTGTGAAGCCTGCTTAGGATACTCTTTCCCTCTCTTTCTGCCCCTCCTCTGCTCACGCATTAGAGTTCTCTCTCTCAAATCAATAAATAAACTTAAAAAAACCATGGATTCCTCTTGAATGACTGTGAGAGCTCTAAACCAGAGCTAATTTTCACAAAATGAAGTCTCTTTCATTCATGGGTTCCTTGTAAGTCTCTGAGAAAGACTATGGCATGGTGGTCAGGTGTTTGTTCAAAATCGGCAAAAGTAAGCTGTATGATCTATAATTTGTTTAAAACACTGTCTCTTTTTCCTTCAATTCCTCCATCACACTTCTAAGTTGCTTCATTTGATTTGTTTGTAGGCATTTTTTAAAAATCTAGCTAGATGAGGATTAACACTAAATACAGAAATTAATGAACATAACACAAAACGTGAAATAAAACAGGGTAAGAAAGACATCCAGGACCAACAGATTAATGAGTCACAATAATTTATACAGCATTTGACTTCTGCCAGTGCATAAGAAAACTTGAAATGCTAGGAAATATGAGAACTTATATATGAAAGAAACTTGATAGAGATTTCATAAAATTGTACATCAAACCTAAAATATTTTTATGGCATTACTGATAATGAGTTACTAGGCTTAAAGTAACTTCTCTGAATCATCAGTTTAAAAAGAAACAAATCAAATTTTAATCATGCTAGGTGAAAGACTTAAAGCATTTCTCCCTTCTCTGTAAAGAAATATCACATGAAGAGTCAGTCAAAAAAAATGTAGTCAGATGGAAGGAAAAAAGTATTACCGAAGAGCATAAGCTAATTTCTGTAAATAGTATGTACTTTGTATGTATTGAATATTTGTGTATAATATGTCAATTAAAAAATTGTAATTCGCTGTGATTTCTTTTCATATTTGAAATATTTACTTATGGACAGGATTTTTCATTTTTTTTCTTCAATGGTACTCACCCCTATATAAATATCAGGCCCTACACAAAGGCAGTACCAACAGGTATCCTGTACCAACAGGTAGAGGCACTGTTGGTGCTCTGGGGCTCTAACTGATTTCTCTCCCCATACTCACTGCTTTCAGTACATCTCTGTGCTCCACTGACCATCTCTACAAAATCCAATGTTCTCCTGCTACATGTATGTAATACATATTATAGAGAGTTCAGGAAACATACTTGTAATGATGGAATGAATGACTTAATTAAGCAAACTATACATTCTCCAAACATTGACTTTTCTCCCTCCCCTATTAGACCATTTGCCCGTTAAGGGGTTGCACAACAAAATACACATTATATATGGCAGGTCCTCGATAAGCATTGATGGATTCGTGAATCAGTCAATAAATTAATAAATCTATACATTATGGAGTTATCTCTGTGTTCTGGTTGCTTCATTTATAATTTTACTTACATACGCATTATAATTTTTCTGTCTAGGATACTTGTAGACGTTCTCCCCCTCACGATTACTGTTTTTACTCTTAATGAAATTAAAATTTTTACATGACATCTCTAAATAACAACTTGTTACTAATTAAACGAGAGACAGAATTAAAGAGCTATTTCCCTTGTATTTTTTTTTCATTATAACAAAGAAAGTGTATTCATCTTTCTTCCCTTTATTAGTGACAACTTCGTTCACATGCAAGAAATAATAAAATTATGTCAGACCTAAAAGGCATTTGTCTGCCTGATGTAAGAAAGGTAAAAATGAGTTTAAAACTATTGCTCTGACTGTTCCTTGGTACAAGAGAATAAGATAAGTGACAGCCAGTAATGATGAGACAGCTGATTCCAGGTTGTAGAAAGGTTCTGATGTCAGTAGGTAGATTTAATAACTATTGTATGTTGAAAGAATAAAAAGAAATTGAATTCTGTTTTTAGAAAATTTTGTTTCTCAGGATGGCTTTTCTTTCATGAAATCACTAATAAGCACAGTATGGTGCCTACAGTCAAAGAAGAAAAAGAATAATAGTAATAATAAAAATGAGGAACTCTATGCTCACATCCATTTCCTTGGCCCTGGCTGGACTCTCCCTTTCCAAATAATCTAACAAAGGATCAAGGCTATAGGTAGAATAAATAAAATAAACCTTTTCTGGAGAAGAGCTCATTTCAGAATATTTTCTTGGGTATATTCGCATAGTTCAATTCAGCTGTTTATTTCTCTCCTTTTTTTTTTAAAAAAATGTAATGTTTATTTTTGAGAGAGAGAGAGAGAGAGAGAGAGCGAGTATGAACGGGGGAAGGTCAGAGAGAGAGGGAGACACAGAATCTGAAACAGGCTCCAGGCTCTGAGCTGTCAGCACAGAGCCCAACGCAGGGCTTGAACTGAAGAACGGTGAGATCATGACCTAGGCTGAAGTTGGGCACTCAACCAACTGAGCCACCCAGGCATCCCTGTTTATTTTTCTTTTAAGAATTGTTCCTTATTAAAGGTTTTAAAAGTTAGTGCCCTAAATAGACTGGCTTTTAAGGTTTCACTCCAGTGAATCGTCCCTCCAGTACATATTCATATACAACATGAGCACATTATAGTGTCAGGTTGTTGATGTGACAAAAAGAAGGAAAGTGCTGAGAGCCTGGGGGAAAATAGCTCAAAATGGAAACTCCACTGGCATGATCCAATAAACAAAGCACTGAGTGTTCTGGAGAATAGAACAGAGTCCATGTATTATTCTTGGCTATATGAATTAATACCTTCCAGAATTCTCCCCTTCCTATTCCTCCATATTGCTCCTTACTTTTCATATGCCAGTTCTTTTTGTTCTTTGAGAGATCTAGAGGGTCATTTTTGAAGGTCCAAGGACTACAACACCATTTTTATTATTTACAAATATGGAGCTTAAAAATGAGGCTGAATATTGCACTTTTCAAAAGTGCTTTTGATAGTAGACAACGAGCATATTAAAAATCTGAAATTAGGAAACGCCAAGATTATTACTCTTCTCCAGTCAGTTTATTTGAATGGAAAAGCTTGTTATCTTTAGGAGTGTTACAACTGAAATGATGTATGTGAAGATAAGGTAATTAAAGCCTAGAAATATGCAAACATATTACTGCCGACGAGTTCAAGTCTTACAAAAACAATGTGAGAAAGCATTATCATTATTCCCATTTTGCTCATGAAAAGAAATTACCAGTTCACTCTTCCTAAGCTATTACATTATGACACTAGAAGTGGAATTCAAAGCCTCTTTCTCATATGCCAATCTATATCGGTTACCAGCTGGCAACAAACTCAAAGGCAAGAGACATTTTCCATGAGAGTGGCATTAATATACTAATACAACACTTCCTATGTTTTCTTCTGCCTAAGAGATGATCTTTCCAACTGCACCACCACTGCACTTTTTTGCTGTTGTTTTGCCTTGTTTTGTTATAGTAATGTATGTGTTTTTAATTCATCCCTCATTGGGAATATTTCTTTCAAGAGAGATGCCATTGTTTATTGGGTTTTTTTTTTTTGCTTGTTTGTTTTTTCCTATGGGAGTAATGTCCTTTCATCTTGCCATCCTTTCTTCTCTTAATAACAATAACCTGGGGAGTTGATAAAACAGTGAAAAATATTTTCTCTTGTGTTTTCTCCTCTTTCCAATCTTTGCAACGCATGCTTGACAAATGGCTGCCTTTTGTTTAGTTAAAAAAAAAGAGAGCGAGAGAGAACAGAGAAAAAGGAAGGGACAATTTGAGTACATTGTTCACCTTTTAGCTTTTGCCATTTGACAACGGGGGCTATCAAATGCGTCCTGGTTTCCTTGAATGTGCCTTCCCGTTGCTATTGTGACAGTATGCTTCCTACCTAAAAAGCCCACTGGAGTTTGGGAAGGTAGAACAAGGGACAATTCAAGTTTTTGAAAGACAGAATTGTCTCGCATTCTTCCCCTTTTCTTACAGATGCTATTGTATACACGAGATATTAACAAACCCCTTTGGCATTAAACATCATTCTACCCACCAATGGAGTCTCCCACACTCACTCTGAGACAGATGAAACTCTGATAGAAACAGCTGTGGGACAAAAATGGTACCAACAAGAGCACAACCCTGTAATTTTAAGAAAAAAAAAAAAAAGGAGATACAGAAAAAGCATTTGACTTCCAGATTCTGTATATGTGTGGGCAGTAGTAGTCGGGGAGGCTGACTGAGAGCCTAAATGTATTTCAGTCACCTAAATTTATGAAGAAAAAAAAATTTTAATGTAAGTGTCCTCAAACCTGTTCATCTCTCCCATGAGCTTGCACAGTATTGATAATAAAAACAGTATGGCTACTATATTGATAAAACAAATAGTTTCTAATTTATCCAGATAGTTCACACACATTTGTACAACATAGCTATTCAAAATTGACAATAATACAAATATGCCTAAGATTTTCATATGCTTATGCAACAAGAGACTTCTCAGGAAGAATCAATTTAATTATTGCAGGATATGACTGTTAATGTAGCCTATGCAATGCACCAATTCTGCCATATCATAAAGTGAGCATCATGGGTTTTTTTACTCAAGTGAAGTAGCAAAAGGAAAGCAAAATATATTAAATATTTGTTCCCAAACAATGATACCTCTACTGCACTTTTTTCCTCAATTTTTAGCTACTACTGGAAATTGAGTGATTCTGAAAAAATGATAAAAGGAGTGAAGGGTGGTAGTGGGAAATAGGTTTTCTCAGTTTCCTGAGCTATGAATCAGAATGACAAATCATCCAAAGAAAGAATATATCAATTGTTTCATCTCTTCCATCCCATACACACTAATTTTTTTTGCAAGTGAAATAATAGGTGAAAGGAAACAAAGAAAAGAAAGAAAGAAAGAAAGAAAGAAAGAAAGAAGAAAGAAAGAAGAAAGAAAGAAAGAAAGAAAGAAAGAAAGAAAGAAAGAAAGAAGAAAGAAAGGAGGGAGGGAAGGAAGGAGGGAAGGAAGGAAGGAAGGAAGGAAGGAAGGAAGGAAGGAAGGAAAATGGTGCGTTCATAGAAGAATATGGTTTACATGATGGACTGAGTAAGAAAGAACTAGGTTGGGTGACCTCAGAAGATATTGAGAAAGCTAGCTTTCAATGACTTATACCCAACTCAATCTTTAAAGAAACTTCATACATTATTAGATTGTAATACTAAATACTTTCCAACCTGTTTCATAAAAGAATAGGTACATTAACTCAAATACTACTTGTCAAATACTACTTGCCTGTCACCTGAAAGTTGTGTAAAGCATGGATGGAAGAATTGAGACCTTTTCTTTATAAACACAGGTGTTGATTGAGTACCTACTATATGCCACACATCGTAACTGTGAATAAAACATTCAGTGATGCCAACAGCATAGGATTTCCACTCTAGTTATTTATTCTGAGACCATGACCTCTCTGGATTACATCTTGCCTTCTTTCTCAGATGTTTTTAATGCCATAGGTGACAAGAACACATAATTGAAAGCCCCCTTGAATTGAGTTAATCACACTATGAATAAAAATTAGGGTTTGATAGAAGTAAGCGATGTTAGGTCTCTCTAAGAACAAACTATTTTCTTGTATTTCAGTAGATATAGAGATAACTATATCTCGGAGAACAAATATTTTGTTGTATTTCAACAAAATAATACAGAATTGTGTATTTTTGCTCACACCTTTGTCAAATGTAGCTTTGGTGGTAGTGTCTGGACTATGTGGCTTCTAAAAATTGCTTCAGAATGTCAAGAAAGGACTATAAGATTATAACTAATGTTTTTAACAACGATCTATGCAATCCGTGCTACGGCCGCCTCCATTTTATTTTGCACCTCATTTATAGCATTTTTTAATTCCTCATGACTATTTTTTAGTCCCTTGATCTCTGTAGCAATAGATTCTCTGTTGCCCTCTATGCTTTTTTCAAGCCCCGCGATTAATCTTATGACTATTCTAAATTCTTGTTCCATTATGTTGCTTAAATTGGTTTTGATCAATTCATTAGCTGTCGCTACTTCCTGGAGTTCCTTTTGAGGAGAATTCTTCCGTTTCGTCATTTTGGCTATTTTTCTGTCCCTCATGCGTTTTAAAAGCCTGTGTGCTGTGCACCTGCGAGCACTGCTATATTAAAGGAGGGTCATACACTGTGCAGGGCCTGGCCCTTCAGGAGGTGTTTTATTGGGGATTGTTACTTGCTCTCTGTTGTTGTGACTTTGGTTATTTTATTACCCTACTCGTAGTGATGTTTTGGACCCTCCACCAGGTGTGCTTTGATTTGTTCCTTGGAGTAGCCGTGGAAAGGAAAACAGACAGACAAACAGGAGACAAAAACACACAAACACACAAGCAAATAACACAAACAAGCAAATAAAAACAAAAACCTAAAGACTAAAACACACAAAAAAACAACAAAACATCGACTACAAGTAAAGAAGAGGGTAGAGGCTGTGCTGATGGAAGGCACATACCAAGAGAGAAATGTCAGGGGTGGGGGGGGGCGGATAAACGTTGATTAGGCAGAGAGACTAAAAGGCTTAATCCAGAGAGAGAGAGAGAGGAAAATAAAGAAGGAGGCGGAGAAAATGAAATGAAGATAAAATTACCCAGACAGAGAAACTATAAGTCTTGATTGTTCCAGAGAGAGAGAAAGGAGTGTAAAGACAGAGGTGTAGAACATGTATCAAGACAATGGATTAAATATGCCTGTTTAGACAGACCAATAACCAGAGTAACCAGCCTAGGGGAGGGAAGAGATAAGGAGGAGAAATGGGGTGGATTGCGGATGGGGGAGAATATATCTACATATTCAGAATTGACCTAGAGTTAATCCAGGCAATGTTGCATTGCTTGTGGGGAGTAGCTGTCTACAGGGTCTGTGCCACTCCGATGGATACGCAGTTGCCCAGTGCAGGGGCGTGGTTTGGCGTATTCTGAACCCACCTCCACTGTGGGCCGTGGGAGTGATCCCTGAGGCTCCGCCTTGGTGGTGTTGGTGGGGGGGGAATGGTGATCCCCCAGTCTCTTCTCCACGGAGCTGGACCCAGTGGAATCAGTTTGAGTTGTCCTCACTGTGCCGTGGGCACAGACAGGGTGGTCCTTCTCTCTCTGCCAACTGCCCTGACCCTGTGCTTGCCTAGGATTCAAAGTCCTGCTCCATATGCTCCAGCGCTGGGGAAGTGTGGGATGATATGTGGTCCCTCATGAAGATAAAAAGCTTCTGCAAAGGAAACAATCAACAAAACTAAAAAGCAACCGACAGAATGGGAGAAGATATTTGCAAATGACATAGCAGACAAAGGGTTAGTATCCAAAATCTATAAAGAGCTCACCAAACTCCACACCCGAAAAACAAATAATCCAGTGAAGAAATGGGCAGAAGACATGAATAGACACTTCTCTAAAGAAGACATCCAGATGGCCAACAGGCACATGAAAAGATGCTCAACGTCGCTCCTCATCAGGGAAATACAAATCAAAACCACACTCAGATACCACCTCACGCCAGTCAGAGTGGCGAAAATGAACAAATCAGGAAACTATAGATGCTGGTGAGGTTGTGGAGAAACGAGAACCCTCTTGCACTGTTGGTGGGAATGCAAACTGGTGCAGCCGCTCTGGAAAACAGTGTGGAGGTTCCTCAGAAAATTAAAAATAGACCTACCCTCTGACCCAGCAATAGCACTGCTAGGAATTTACCCAAGGGATACAGGAGTGCTGATGCACAGGGGCACTTGTACCTCAATGTTTATAGCAGCACTCTCAACAATAGCCAAATTATGGAAAGAGCCTAAATGTCCATCAACTGATGAATGGATAAATAAGTTGTGGTTTATATACACAATGGAGTACTACTTGGCAATGAGAAAGAATTAAATATGGCCTTTTGTATCAACATGGATGGAACTGCAGAGTGTTATGCTAAGTGAAATAAGTCATACAGAGAAAGACGGACACCATATGTGTTCACTCTTATGTGGACCCTGAGAAACTTAACGGAAGACCATGGGGGAGGGGAAGGGGAAAGAAAAGTTACAGAGAGGGAAGGAGGCAAACCATAAGAGACTCTTAAAAACTGAGAACAAACTGAGAGATGATGGGGGGTGGGAGGGTGGGGAGGGTGGGTGATGGGCATTGAGGAGGGCACCTGTTGGGATGAGCACTGGGTGTTGTATGGAAACCAATTTGATAATAAATTTCATATTAAAGAAAAAAAAATGATCTCTGGAAGTGGCTGGCAATACATCCATGTACATCTCTCTGTTAAATCCTATGACCTGGTCCCCACCACATAGCACAGGAGGTCACCAAAAGATTTCCGGTGATAAAGTGACAGGTTCTGTCACAGTGTGTTCTCCTAGTCATTGAGTTTCCTTTTGCTCCTTAGCTCCTCTGAGCAAAGGTGCATCCAGCCACTGCATCCAGCTCAAAATCAAGTCTCTCTGGTTGAAACACAGTTTTCTCTTGAATTTGGATGTGGCTTTTCTTGATGTGATAACCTATCAACTAATAAGACTGTACTTATCATAACTAATAAGTTATCCGTACTTTCTACACACACACACACACACACACACACACACACACCACAAAAGTACAGAGGGGTGAAGTAGGAGAAGGATAACGCTAGTAAAATCTCAAATTCAGAAAGAGGAATAGAGACACACAAAACGCATCGGGTCATGGTTATGTGAAAATCATGTAGGGCAGGAATAAGATTGCTTTTCTTCTAGAGCAGTGGGGGAAGCTTGATGGTTTGATTCTTGATATTTTTCCCTAATCAGTTATATGGGCATATACTGAATGACCATGCAAATTAGGATAGCTTCCAAATCGTAGGGTACGTCTTCCATTCTTACAACCTCTTATTTTAACAACGTCGTAGGGGCATGCATACTCAGTCACAATCACCTGACTGCCATCCTAATAAAGGGTCACAGAACCATCCTATTTACAGCACATTAACCTCGGGCAAGGTCTCTACAGAACTCTCTCCAGCACAGGTAGTTACTCCCTGCCTCCACTCTTTGGGAGTTTTATTCCTAGTGGCCTATATACCACTGCCTACATCTCCCCCTCAGTGTGGCCCGCCACCATAGGGAACTTTAACTGAATTGTTGTAGTAACCGCAAGAATGTCACAGAGATTTTGAACCGGGTAGAGTGCAGTGGCACTGTATTACATAGTGGGTGTCTAAAGTCAGTGCCAAGGCAATCAGCAGATGTTGGTTAAATTACTCTTGGAAAATCTCTTGGCAAATCTTAGTGGGGACTACCATACAGTCTTTCAAATTAGTGACTCCAATAGAGCAATTTTCCTTTAGGTTTGGATTGGACCATTGTTTCACAGGTTTATCATCAGATGTGTCAGATGGATTAAGATTAGGGTATGTGTTGAAAACAAAGAGTATGTATTTTTAAACACTAGACCATTATTCGTCCAGTTAAGAATCTCTCCCTGTGAGGAAGTTCAGTCTCATTCAGAGAGAGGGACAGCAGACAGAATGGCTTGCACAACTTAAATTTGTATTTGTTTTTTCTCTGTGTTTCTTTGCAAAGCATATAGAGTAGATTTTATGTAAGTTAAGCACACACAGAATGAGACTTCATACAGATGAGGCTGTCTGGTCCAGAATGATTGCTGTTTAGAGACAATTTTGAGGCACACCATCTTCCTGTGGATGCAAATACCTTGCCATGTCTCAAGTCGTCTGGCAATTGCATTCGGACCCACTGCAAAATTTCAGGGAATATGTTATATAAAGAGTCAAGAAAAACTTATATAACACTACACATATATATATATATATATATATTTAATGGGCACACATGTATTGCTTGCTATATTTAACCATAAGCACAATTGAATTGGAGAATGAGGATATAATGGTTCAATGGAAGAAAAGTGCTATATAAATCAGAGGCTATAAATGCACTACATATAAAAAGTCCTAGTGCAATGTTAAAATTTAATAACTTTGGATGAACCTATGACAGAAGCAAACGGCAAGTATCATGTGAAAGCATATTTCATAGACTCTAATGTGAATATTTAATGCCCTTTCATTTGGTGCTTACTGGGCTCTCAGAAAGTTATGCATTATTGGCCCATTAGTTTTCCTAAAAGCAATGGTCAACATTAAACTTACCTTCCTGTAGTTTTGTAGCTTTACATTTTTCCTGATCTTTGATGGTGACAATTTCTACCAGTGCCTTCTTCCAGCATAATGTTGGTTTTGCTATTCTGTTCTGAATACTTGACAGGGCACTTTCACTTTCAGATCAATTTACATGTTGACCAATTTCTTGCCGTCTTGTTCACTTATTGCCAAAGCAATGCATCTATTTGAACTTTAGTAAAATTGCACTTTGTTCATCAGAGGGCATTATTCAGCATGTGTTGAGTACCCACTATGACTGAAAACTAAACTAGATGACAAAACTGATTTGTATTTGTGCTACCCCTTCTAAACTATGAGGTTATTCTTGTCCTTGAAATTTAAGCAGAAATGATTATCATCTCTATTAACTCCTAACTTTCTGGTAATCTATCTGTTTTGGTCTTTTTGGTTTTTATGCACTGCAGTGCTACACTGATCAATCTAATTCCTATGACCAGGACAAGTCCCCCCAGTATACTCCTTTTAGCCTTATATGTGAGGGCAAAGGTTAAAATGTACTAGCAAGAGGAACCAGCAGAAACAATTTTTCTTTTATTTTTCCATCCAAAAAGAGATAGAAACATTAATGAAAGCCTACTTTACGGAGGTGTGGGTAGCTTTAAAAGAACAAACAAAAAATGGTAGATACGAAGGGATTAGTGACAGAGGAAAGTAATCCCCACCCAAAGCTGCAGAGATAATAGAAGGAAATAGAATTACCAGAGTCTAATGAGAATTGGACACTGTAATCTGTAGTCATATAAGGCTCTAGCTATTGCCAAAAATGTAATTTTGATGTAGAAAGGGAACAAGGAAAACATAATTCTCCTTTGTCTCACCTGCCACTCCTATGTCTTACTGGTATTTTTCATGGGATGAACCCAAAAAGAAATCTGCAAGCAAGGGTACCTTGGGAATGCAATCTGTAAGGTTCACCCTCCTTGATATTAAACAAGGCAGAGAAGTATGGAGAAGACTAGAGTAGGACAAAAGGGAGGATTACCTGGCAGTTACAGGGACCTCAGGGGTTATTTCTTCACTGACAGCTTCACAGGGCCTGTTTTCTTTAGGATATCTTCCCCATAGTTTGCAATCATCTGGTGCTCCTAGAACCTGAATGACACTAGGTCTTAGACACACCCAATCACCATGTGATGGCCGTAAAAGGGGCCCATTTGTCAGTACTCTTCAAATAAGAACACCCAAAAGGCTTTGCATAAATGGCATTCTTTCATGGAGCACTCTACTCATTATCCTTTTCAGAAAAACATCTATAAAGGGGAACATTTCAGCCATTTCCTTGGTAGGAGTCTACCTCCTCCTGGGTAACCTCAATGAGGCCATCAATTATAGCTATGTACTGCTTTCTTGAGGATTGTAGTCCCTTCAGGTTTCAAGGTCTTTGGATTTTAAGAGGCTATTTCCCATGACCAGTCAATGATCAGTCATACCAATCCTTAAAGAAAACTGGCTACGCCACCCCAAGCAAATACCTCCCACCGTCAGGATGAGCCATTGATCTTTGACCTTTTGACTCATGTCTGAAAAGCCATGGTAGGTGCTAGACCAAGTGACTAATTCATCATACCAACAGTCATGCAAGCAAAAATGCATGACCAACAGTGCACACACAAGCCTTCTGGAACAGACTTTACTGGGGGTGTTGCTTAAAGACAAGCAGGTTTTCCACTGACATCTGAGAGGCAGCTTACAGGGATCTAGCAGGGCCAGACGCCTGGCTCTAGTAAAGGAAACTACCTTGCATTGTACATTTAAGATGCGTGATGAAAGAAAATATCAGCTTCTCCCCTGCAGGGACTGCCACATGTCAAAACCTGGGTCGCGTGTCTATCTCATTCCAATTATGGTTGATAGAGCGTCAGCCTCTACCTGGCATTATCTGAGGCCAGATACAAGTGAACAACATATGAATCGGCCTATCCACCGCCTCACCCTTTATCAAGATGAGCTGAACTCAGAGATAGCCACTTTCTAAAGGAACATTTCAAGTAGCCACACTCTATCAAGTCAGTCTTCAAAAAAGTAGCCCTTCACGCTTGTTTCTTTATGGGCTATTTTTTTCTTTTCTTTTTTTTTTTTTGGAGGGGGAAGGAATTTTATCATTAAAAGTTTAAATTCCAACATTAAAATTTTTTTTTGGAAAAGGGGGGCACCTGGGTGCCTCAGGCAGGGTTTAATTTTGGGTCCAATTTTGGACCCCAAATTAAGCCTCCCGTGAACCCAGTGCCTGCGGCGCTGGAGCCTCCCGTGAACCCAGGTTAATTTGGGTCCAATTTTGGTTCAGGTCATGATCTCAAGTCGGTGAGTTTGAGCTCTGTGGCAGGCTCTGTGCTGACACTGCAGAGCCTGGAGCCTTCTTCAAGTTCTGTATTTCCCTCTTTCTCTGCTCCTCCTCCACTCACACTGTCTCTCTCTTTAAAAATAAATAAAAATTAAATAGTTAAAAGTTTAAATTCCTTTTTTAGAAGTCTCTAATATTTAGATTTAAGCTGGTATTGATATTTTATTAATGTTTATAAGTATACAAAACAAACATATTTATCCTGTTGTAAAAACATTAACTACTATTAAATACGATAGTGATTATATGAGCTTACAATAATCACATGAGCTTACTTATGTATCCCCCAAAGATTCATGTCCAAAGGATGGATTTTAGCTAATGGCTGGAACTCACATATATTAATTGAAAGCATAATTTAGGTCAGCGAAGTCAACATTCTGTTGTTATTTACCTATGATCATCATTTCCTGTCAGTAATGACGTGGTTGAATCTCACCAGTGTGTATGTTTCATAGTTGTATTCCATATGTTTATAATTCGCTGCCAGTCAAAAGGATAGGCATCTTATAAGCAATTACCCTTCATGATAGGATTAGAGATAGGACTTATGTGTATGGATCTAAGAATAATGTTACCTATTTAGGGATACCTCTTACGTGGCAGTTGATGATGATTGGGGAAATGCCTGTACTTTCCCTTTGTATCATTCCACTTGGTTATATCCATTCATTTCAGTTTGGCTTCATCATCCATAAAATTTTAGGCTAAACCCTATAGATTTAAAATATAGGTAGAACGCACACTCCTACCTCTGTACTCATTCTTCCATCTGACGAATTTTTATTGAGCTAGTATGAACAACTGTGTAAGTTTGCCTGGAACTCAGAAGCTTCCTGAGATATTCATCTTTTAGTTGTAAATAAGGGCTAAGCAAACAGGGAAGAGTCGGTCATCCTATGAACTTATTATGTACCAACCATAAGAAAAGTCCTATTCCTTGCGCAGAATACATGAATAGATACTTTTCCAAAGAAGACGTCCAGATGGCTAACAGACAAATGCAAAGGTGCTTAACATCACTCATCATCAGAGAAATACAAATCCAAACCACAAGGAGATAACACCTCACACTTGTCAAAATGGCTAAAATGAGCACCAAACAACAGATGGTGGCAAGGATGCAGAGAAAGGGGAACACTTTTGTACCATTGGTGGGAATGCAAACTGGTGCAGCCCCTCTGGAAAACAGTATGGAGGTTCCAAAAAAAATTAAAACTAGAACTACCCTACGGCCCAGCAATTGCACTATTAGGTGTTTATCCACAGGATACAAAAATGTGGATCTGAAGGGGCAACATGCACTCCAATTTTTATAGCAGCATTATCAATAATAGCTGGATTATTGAAAGAGCCCAAATATTCATATATTGATGGATGGATAAAGAAAATGTGGTGTGTGTATTATGCTAAGCAAAATAAGTCAGTTGGAGAAATACAAATAGAAATGAGAGATTTCACTCAAATGTGGAATTTAAGAAACAAAACAGATGATCATAAAGTAAGGGAAGGAAAACTAAGATAAAAATAGAAAGGGAAGCAAACCGGAAGAAGCTGTTAAGTACATAGAACAAACTGAGGGTTGCTGGAGGGAAGATAGGTGGGGGATGGGTTAAATAGGTGATGGGCATTAAGGAGGGCACTTGTTGGGATGAGCACTGGGTGTTATATGTAAGTCACAAATCAATGGCTTCTACTCCTGAAACAAATACTACACTGTGTGTTAACTAACTTGAATTCACATTAATAATTTTGTTAAAAACAAAAAGTCCTATTCTTATGCGGCCATGTGCTAGTGGAAAGAGACAATAATATGTTGGATACGACAAGTCCTAATTAATAATATAATGGCAAAAAAGGCTTCTAATTTTGGTTAGGGTGGCCAGAAGATGCATTGAGAAGAGGGAGTATAAGTGAAAGCATTAAGGAAGTGAGGTGACATACATGTGACCATTTGGGGAAGAGGTCAGAAGCCAAAGAAACCAGAAGTCAGAGTCCCTGAGATGAAGGTGTGTTTTCAGTGGTCTGGTAACACGAAAGAGGGTAATCTGGAATGACTTGAGTGACTGAGGAGGTATCACCCAGAGGTGAGGTGAGGAAAGTAATGTGGCCAGAAAGCATTCAAGCAAATGGACCATTGTAAGGACTTGGACTTTGGAAACTTTTAAGCAGAGAGAGAATATGCTTTTGCTTACACTTAAGAATCATTGTGCTGCTCTGGGGCGCCAAGTGTCCCACTTGACTCAGGTCATGATCTCGCGGGTTTTGAGTTCAAGCCCGCATTGGGATCTGTGCTAACAGTTTAGAGCCTGGAGCCTGGAGCCTGGAGCCTGCTGCAGATTCTGTGTCTCTGTCTCTCTCTACCCCTACCCTACTCTCTCTCTCTCTCTCTCTCTCTCTCTCTCTCTCAAAAATAAACATTATTTTTTTTTAAAAGAATCATTTTGCTGTTCTGTTGACAGCAGACCATGGAAAACGGGCAAGAATTAAGAATGGAAATCAGTTTGGGGACTACTCTAATAATCCACATGAAAGGTAACAATGACTCAAACCAGAGAAATAAATGTGGAAGTAATGGGAACTGCTCAAATCCTGGATATATGCTCAAGGTAGAGTGACCGTGTTTCCTAAGGGATTGGACAAGATATATGGAGGTAATAGCAGAATCAAAGAATACTTTGACCTAAGCAACTAAAATAATTGAGTTGTTTGTTATGGGAATGGGAAAACTGAGCAGAGTAGCACTACGAGGAGTGGGGACCATCGGAAGTTCCGTCTGGTGCATATTATATTCGAAATGTCTATTAGCCCTCCAAGAGGATATGTTGAATAGGCAGCTGGCTATGCAAGTCTAGAGTTCAAGGGAAAGGTATGAGTTTGTTAGTGTTTAAAACCACGAGGCCAATTGAGTAAAGATATAAAAGGAAAGAGATACAAGGACTGATCCCTGGGCCACTCCAAACTTTAGAGGTCTGGAACAAAAAGGGGACAAAGAGCAGCAGAGAAGGAATAAAACGGGAGCATATGCTGTCCTACAGGCGAAGGCAGTGTTTCATGAAAGAGAGAGCCATCAGTTTCATCGTAAGCCGCAGGTAGGGGGAGCTAGGGAGCAACACAGCGTGGCGTAACCATGAGGTCAGGTTAGTGATGCAGAGGTCAGTGGGGACTTTGGAAAGAGCGGTGGCAGTGAAAAAGCCTGATTGAAGCGGGTTCCGGACGGAATGGCAGGAGCTACATTGGAAAGCATGAGTATATATGCTACTCCTAGGAGAGTTGCTGAAAATGAAGAGAGATAATGGAGGCGGAAACTTGACGCAGAAGCAGGGCGAAGACAGGTTTTAAGGGAGTTTTTAAGGCTGGGAGAAAAAAATAGCGCATGTGTGTGCTATCGAGAAAGATTCAGAAAGGAGGAGAACGGTTGATGGAGAGGCAGAGAGAAGGGAGAGTGAAGTCCTTAAGCAGGAGTAGGAGAGAGAGCGCAGGGGGTACAGCATCGTGACGCTCAAAGTTCTTAGGAGCAAATAATAGAACCTACTTAGCTTCCGAGAAAAGGATTTACAAGAGGGGTGAAGCACTCATAACAATCTCTAAACAGGACTGCTCCCTTAGAGACTCGCCTTCTCCTGCTCTGACCTCCGCACCAGCACCTGGGTGTGATGGCCAGCACAGTGGCCGCTGTGACCCAGAC
Organism: Panthera tigris; assembly: GCF_018350195.1. NCBI lineage: Eukaryota > Metazoa > Chordata > Mammalia > Carnivora > Felidae > Panthera > Panthera tigris. The sequence goes on from NC_056665.1 coordinate 129,763,427, forward strand.
AAAGCTGTCTGCTTCTGCCGCCGCTTTTGGAGAGAGGAATCTGCAATACCTGTGTCACTGCAATACCTGTGCCACTGCAATGGTGTGGCTGGATGCGCTCATGTCCCGTGCAGGTGCAAAGCGCCGGAGAGGAAACGGAAGCCCTATGTCTGGCTTCTAATTTGAAGAAATTTTTCAAAATAAAGAAAGATGTTCAAAGATATCAAGTGGTCAAAAAGACATGGCAAATGTCTCTGCTAACGTGGTTCTCGTATTGCAAAGTTTAAACCTTTCTTGAATTTTTAAAGAAGACAAAAAAGATTTCAAAACGTATTCCTACAGGGGCACCTGGGTGTCTGTGAGTTAAGCGTCTGACTCTTGATTTCGGCTCGGGTCATGATCTCTTTCTTGGTCGATGAGATCGAGCCCCATGTGGGGCTTCTCACTGAGCTTGGAGCCTTCTTGGGATTCTCTCTCTCACTCACACTCACTCTCTCTCTGTCTCTCTCTCAAAATAAATAATAAAAAAATAAAATGTATTCCTACATAATATATATTCATAAAAAATGGATTAGCCAATGTTAGAGATCTTCATTTTTTTGGTCACCGATTTGTCCCTCCCTCCCCTCACTTTACATGTGTATATGTGGATCTATTATATGCATATATATTATATGAATGTATAGGGATTTTATATATATTTATACCTCTATATTAACATATAGGCATGCATGCTCATACACACAAATTTTCTTACCTTCATAAGGCTTGAAATGGAATCAGCACTCACGTATGAATAAAAAAGAACTTAGTAAAGTTTTATTCTGTCATTCTACATTAACGGACTCAGGCAATTTGTGTTCAAAGTAAGCACATTATGTCAAACACATTTTCAGGTTCAATGTTTGTGCTTATTTGCTTACTTTAGCTCTGAATGATGATTCCCATTTCTAAAGCAATTGGAAGAATTTGTAGTCAAAGGACACGGTTTGCACAAACAAATATATATTAAAGAGATTTTTTAAACCTATATGCAACCTAAGCAACACCAAATAGCTCATTATTTTACTCAGTAATCCCGTAACATAAAATTCCTTATTTAAACTTATTTCTATTTAAAGTCTCTATACCAGAAACTGAATTAATATATTTGCATAATAGAATGTCTCTCTTTGGGATAATAAAACCTTATGTTTTATGCATTCAAAACTTTTAAGGAGTCATATCTTATTTTTTTCCTCCTAACCTAAAGTAAAACTCTAATTAGAATAAAAGTATACTTTTTGGTAGAATATTTAGCATGATTTAAGCAGGGAATTTATCAGATTCTCAAACAGAACTTTGAAGAATCAATATAACATTCTGGGTTCCAACTTTATTGTTAATGACTTTTCTTTTATAGACAAATTGAACTCAGCAGCTTAACTTAACTCCAATATTTTTATGCAAAAACACTTTGGGAATGTATAATCGAAGGAGTCACATTAGCTCTGTAAAGCCCCAGGCCCATTCCATGTACACATTTTGGGGAGCAACTTGAACAGGTTTTAGCTACTCTGATAACTAGTCACCACTGAGGAAATTTCTGTGCCCAAAGACAAACCAACATCCACGGTGCCCTTGGCTTCTAGGGTCTTTGTAGCTATGGTTACCCCCTAAGCACCATAAAGCGAATGACTCTGGGAAAAAGCCTAGAGTAACAGGGACTAATTATCACTTCCAAAATTACCTATAGGAGATAAAGCTCAGTAGACCAAGCACCTAGGAAAGATATGGTCTAGACTGGATAAGTGAATGAAAAAATATAGCGATTGAAGTATAAGTTCACTAGTGTCGGTTGATGAACAAAGGAAATGAGAATGATTAAGTGGGCTAGTGACCACTCAGAACCCTGAAAACTTCGGAGTCTACAAAACTACGGAGATATGTTTGCCAGAAATTTCTGTTTCTTTATTAGAGTGATAAAAAGGTCTTACTACTCCCAATTTTTTCTAACTTCAACTTACACATACACACATAGGTGTACATAGACACTCTCCACAGGTTTATCCATTGATATTTGGTTTTGGTTACATATATATATATATATATATATATATATATATATATATATATTTATGAATGTCTTCACAGATATTTAAGGCACCTGATCATCCAACAGTTAAGGTTGGCTACTGGCTGTAAGTAGTAAATTATTCATAACAGATTGCTTTTGTTTGTTCATTTTTGCCACATTTATTCATAATAAAGTTCAAGTAACTGTTAAGAACTTTGCAGAGTCTTAGGAATGCCGAAATGAAAACACACAAGCAAAACTGAAGCCTTTAAATTCAGAAGTCCAGGTATGAATCTTGACGCTGCCAATACTTATTTGGGCAAAGTACGTAATCTCTCTGTGTCTGAGATTCCTCATCGGAAGCATTAGGAATAGTGATCTCTCACCCAGAGAGTGGGCAGAAGATGACATCCAGTCATGAAAGTAAGATAACTGGAATGTCATAGGGGCAAAATAAAAAGTTAATTACCATTCATTAGATCTGTCCTCTGGGTAAGAAAATTGTGGGGAGGGTATGGGACATGTAAAGGAAGCTTTTAATTAAAGTATGACAATTTCTAATATGGAAGTATGGTATGGAGGAGAAAAAAAGTGCAATCAATTTAGAATGGCCATTTTCCCTGGGAAGAATTTGTTTATCTGCCTTTTGAGATACAACAAAATTTCATCTACAAGATGAGGCTTAGTTGGGATTTTTCATACCTTAGGAATTACAGCATGTTGGCTCTCCTGAGGCTTCTGAAATGCAGATGGGAAAGATAAATAATGACGTGAAACATTTGGCAAGTATCTTGGGGTGGGGTGTTGTGGCTCTGGGAGGAGGCATTCTATAAATAGACATTGGGACTGAGAACACCTTTGCCGATTCACCCTTTCCGTAATCGGGCATCTCTCACGCCCCTATATATGTGTTAGAAGCTGGGGTTCTAGAAGAATGGAGAACATTAAGGATTAATGTAATGAATCCAAGACTGTTTAGTGCCCAATTACCTGCACCCTAAAGCTTGGAACCTTGCAGGTGAGCATCGGTTTATGTATATAACACCCATCTGTCCTACTCCACATATACATATGCATTTTTTGAATTAGGATGGGGATCAAGGTCTCAAGAATAGAATATCAAGTACCGAGCTTTCATTATTTCTGTATGTAGGTCTAAGAACATCAGAAGATGTCATGGCATCTGGGTGGCTCACTCGGTTAAGTGAACGACTTTGGCCCAAGTGGAGATCTCATGATTCGTGGGTTAGGCCCACATCGGGCTCTCTGCTGTCAGCAAAGAGTCAGCTTGGGATCCTCTGTCCTGCTCTCTGTCTGCTCCTCCCCCACTCATGGTCCTTCTCTCTCAAAAATAAATAAACATTAAAAAAAGAGATGTCAATTCTTAAGAGAAGGCATATAATATAATATAATATAATATAATATAATATAATATAATATAAAATGCTATCATTGTAGAGGGAGAAAGGAAGCAGCCAAGGAATTAGGAAACGGTCCTAGAATAGAAAACCACTACTGAGATTGCCTGTCTACAATGAGATAAAAAGCCATACTAGAATTAAATCAACACACTAATTTCTTCATCAGGATACTAGTGCTACTACAAGAGACAGAAGGAAAGCAATCAACTAAACAGTTGATTTACATTCTGGCACAAGCCAGATGTCTCAGGATGGACCAGTAGCAAAGACCTTGCAGACTTCACAGTCCCCTGCTGGCTCCATTTTGAGTAGCATAGCCATGGAGGACAAGAAAAGAGAGAATTTTTTTAAAAAGGGGTAGAGAGTGGTTAGCCAGGTAAAATGTCACATAATTCAGGCAAGATAAAGGCTGTAAAAAAATCTCACCTTATGTGTTAGATCGTGTCTGGCAATCTTTGAAAGAATAGTTTGGGGAGAAAAGCAACGTTAGCAGGTTGGTTACTGAAAAGAATAAGCATGTGTGTCATTCAGCTCTGGACTGCCCGCTTCTCGCGTGATACCTGATGGCTGGTAAGCCTGAAGTGGGAAAGTTCGAAGAACGGAATGAGATGATTATGAGGTCATTCTTATTCTGCATCGGCCATTTACTAAGCTACTGAAAGGAGGTTAAAGAGAGTTAGCCAACCATTGATTCTGCCTTCCCAAAATATTATCAGATAGTTTTGAAATACAATAAGAGGTCAGTTATCATTCTCATAATTTTACTGGTCACAGGAGGAAACGTGACCACTCTATCCTTCACTGCTGCACACACCTGTACACAAATCTACACGGGTCATCTAGAGTCGGTAGTGGGGCCAGAATAATGTGTTCAAAGTACAACCTCAACTGAATAGAGCAAAGGGAAAGGACAGACTTTGCGCTCCAGGGGGGTTATTTGTTCCCCACAGAGCGTGATGAACATACAAGTGAATAGCTAGAATTCCCTGTTAGCCTCTGAGTAATTAATGCATCTTACATTCGTGAATGGACACCAAGAGTACGCTTATACTGATGAGCACGGGGTAATATACGGAACTGTGGTATCCCTACAGTGTACAACCGAAACTAACAGAACACTGTATGTTATCTGCCCTGGAATTAAAAATTTTTTAACAAATAAATGGGGCACCTGGGGGGCTATAATTGGTTGAGCAACCAACTTCGGCTCAGGTCATAATCTCACAGGTTCCTGAGTTCAGGCCCCACCTCGGGCTTGCTGCTATCAGTGCAGAGCCCATTTCGGATCCTCTGTCCCCCTCTCTCTCTCTGCTCCTCCTCTGCTCATGCTCTCTCAAAAATAAAATAATAATAATAATAATAAATTAGAAGTAAATAAATAAAAAGAATATGCCTATGCCACAATGAGAATGTGTCAGGGTTGTTTGCAACAGCATTCTCTGTCGTGGCATCAGAGCAGAAGTAGTAAAGGGCTATAGGGCACATAAGTGAATCCATAAGTGACGGTGTAATCTCTTCAATAAAAGAAACCATTCTAAGAATAGAAGAAGATTATGGACTCAGGAAAAGAGGGTCAAGTGCTGCTTTAGAAAAAAGTGTTACATAATTAGTCATGGATTTCCAGAGTCTTTTTGAAGTAAATTAAAAAAAAAAAAAGCAGTCCCCTTCAAATAAGAAATATTTCTGAATATGCTAGTCTGTTTCTAAGACCTAGGTTGTCCAACAGACTTTACTGCAATGGTGGCTATGTTCTATATCTCTGCTATCCAATATAATAAACCACTAACCACATGTAACTAGCGAACACTTCACATGTTAGTGTGATGGCAGAACTGAATTTTAATTTTATTTAATTTTTATTGACGTAAACGTAAATAGCTACGTGTGGCTGGTGGCTACCCTACTGGACAGCAGAATCCAAGACCTTAAAAAGAGCTGAGCAGGGTTTGGGCTTAATCATTTTGATTGTAATCCTGCCAGTCCTGTCTTCTCACTGAGAAATGAGAAACCACCGATAAAAAAAGATCTGTTGCACGTAAGGACACAATCCTAGAGCAGCTCGATAGCTGCCTCATAGGTCATAAGGACCTAGATCTCAATATTATTTGGCCAAATGGAGAAATCATTATCCCTTGGTCCTAAATTAAAAATAATCATCTCAAGTTTGTATTTTTTGGCTTTTTTTATGGAGAAAGTTTAGATACCAAGTTCAGTCATAGTCAGAGAATACAGAACTGGTGGGAGAGACGTTAAGTATAAAGGGAATGCTGAGTGCCATGTGGGGACAATTATTTGTCAGTCTCCTGTTTATCTAGGGGTTTGTATCTTTTATCCTTACTTCTGGCTTTCTAATGAATCTCATAATTTGAATTTTAACAAACAACATATGGCCAACATGCTGCAATACACTTCACAAGCAATAAATGGCCATTTTCTTTGCCTCTTTAAGCAGATAATATCCACATGGAGATTCCGCGGGGTTCTTCCCCATGCTGTTTAGCCTGTGGCTTTATTGCTATCTTCATTATTACAAATGATAAACTTGTACATTTAATTTTCATTTTTATTGTTTTCACAGAACCATGCTGTAGCTACATTCGCCCTTTGTTTCCTTTTTAAAAATATTTTTTTATATTTTCGTCAACAAACAGAACTTGGATTAAATTAGGAAGTATTGGTAAAATTAAAGAAAAAATTAAAAACTAAAAACATCTAAAGTGTAAGCTCTCAACTTACACACAGTTAACATTTTACCTAATGCATATATTTTGAATGAAGCTGACGTTTATTTTTGGTAAATCTCATTTCAACATGCTCTTTAAAAGCTTTGGAAGGAAGCTGTTTCTACCTATTTATTCAGTGGCCTAAGAAGTAGGGTAGAGAGAAGCACGCTAATAGTCAATAGAATATGTCAGCAGGCCCAGAAGATACCCACACACTCTCATATGGCTCTGCCACCCAAGGTGGAATGGCATTAAGTTCAGGAGTTGGTGCAGTCCATTCATCCTGAAACTCTTCTTGATTGTTGCCTATTCAGAAATATTCTGCTCTTCCTTTCATTCACTTCCAATTTGCATAGAAACAGAGATCAGGAATGACCGTCCGTGCACTCCCTGAAGAAAAAGGTGCTGGAAAAACACATAAGTCAGCATGCACCGAACACCACACAGACCCAGTCACTTCCTGGTCGATTCGTGGAAGGGCACTATGTAATACCAAGGGGAGTCTGGGTTACTCAGGAGTCCTGTAGAAACTGCTCCTTTGAGAGGCTGCTGACCAGCCCCGGGCCATTAATCACAACAAATAAGGATTCTGAAAGGGTGCCTAGAACTAGTGAATGCAGTCACTCCAAGTAAAATGCCCAGTAGTCACACCCAGAGTAGGATTCCAGTAGCAGCAACAAATTTCAATACAGCATACTGTCCCTAGAGGATAGGACAGTCACACCAGGGTGTGTTTAATGGGAACAGTGGGTTAAGTCGCCAACAGAAGCTCCTCCTAGTTTCTCTTTAGATTGATAATAGATACCATCATTCTTCCTTTCATAGATGTACCAATCCATTGAGACTTCAAGACCGATGCCATCTAAATGGGTTCTTGTAAGAAGAATTTGAAAACAGTCTTCAACATTTCAAAGGATCCAAAATTTGTGAAGATTTTCCTCTAAGTTACAATAGGAACTAAAGCAATGTCATGTAGACCGATCTCTTGGAATTATGGAAAACCTGATGCACTTGCTTTAAAAAGTCAATGGAGTCTGATATTGAAAGATAAGGATCACAATAATGAAGTTAAATTCTCAAGATGCTAGCAATAATAAGATTTATAAAACTAGATATTTTGGCATCCAGTCTTCATGTTTCCAAATGAAATTAATAAGGAAAATGGAGATGGGAAATTAAACCCTTATTTGGCATTTCCATTATATTACAGGAAGGCAGTGAAGTATTACAGTTAATAGGACTCTAGAGCCAGACTACTCAGTTTCAAACCTGCAGGCTTAACCATGTACTAACCTTACAGGACCCTGGGCATGATTTAATTTATAAAAGCCCTTATAAAAAAAAACCTCCTTCATAGGATTAATGCAATTATTAAATGAGTTAATACATGTAAACACTTAAAAAGTAACTGGCAACGTATAAAAACAGTTAACAAAATATTCATTATTAATATTATAAACATATAACTTTATGAAGTCAAACTAGTCTTAATTAACACTCTTTCCAAACCTGACAAAGATGTGTAGAAATAAAGCATGATTAACCAATTCCTTGATCACGCTGAATACTTTTGAATTCTTCATTTATATAAGTCTCTTATACCTTCTTGAAACCATTTCAGAAAATGGCACATTCCTTTTATCTCGTCTCCCATTCGATTCTCCAAAGATCTTAAAATTTATGGAGTTTCCTTTAAGAATTAGTCTTATTGCAGCTATGTAGCCTCATTCAATAACTTAGATTTCATATTATCTTTGTGTAGAACAAAAAAACTAAGTATTGGAAAGCTATGTATTGAACTCACATGCTTTTTTATGTGTTTGTTTGATTTGCCTTTCTCTCCGCCATTGTACAAGAATGGACATATGTTCCTTAAATTCATTTATTAGAGTAGTTTTAAAGAGGAGACCTTCAACATCAGATGAACACAGGCATGAAAACAGCACACACACACACACACACACACACAGATTAATCTTCTTTTCGTAGCACTCAGACAACACCAGACTAGGAAAATGCTGGTGGTGAAGCAGGAGGCATCATAGATGTAGTCAATGAATACATCATACAGTTTCAGCTTAGGAAAGCTAAAGCTATTTTAAAGACTTTGTAGAAGCAAACTCATTTGCAAAAAAAAAAAAATCAAGAAAATTTCATAGCTTTTATTTTGTATTCTGTCATTGGAATACAAATGGGATCAATGTTCATATTCTTGCCTGAACTGGAAAACTTAAAATCAAATATAGCAACAGTCTGCAGTCTTGGAGTGATGACTCAGGGTCAGTCTTACAGGCCAGGTAACTCGTGATCACAGAGCTTTCCTGAGAAGAGTACTCTGGAAAAGACAAAAAAGCCATCTATGTTCATGGGACTTTAAAATATTAATTAGTACTTTAACATCACTGAGAGAGACATGGCAGCGTTTCCCAAAGGGAGAGCCCAGAAACACGACGTATTAGATGATTCACCTCAGGCCTCAAAGCTATTTTATCAATAGAAGCACAACCAAATCGTTTTGACTCTTCTACATGAACACCTGTGTAGGGTCTCCCTTTAGTTTTTGTCTTCCAAAGTTCTGGAGATTCATCTTCATCACCTAAAGAGCTAAATTTGTAAATTCATCGTCTTCTGTAGATTCCCTGCTTCACACATCAGTTGCTTTTAATCATTCTGAACATGGTTTCTTTGTAAGTGGTAGGTTTTTACTGACTGGATGCTTGAACGATTAATTTTTTGATTTCCCCTACAATTTAAAAAATTGTCCGGGCCATAGATGGATGATGCGACTGTTGCATTAAGTTTGATTATGCTCTATGAGCTTTTTAGTCTGCATATGAAAGACTCAGGAAAAAAAGGTGTTTTCAGTATATGTTTGAATGATGCTTCTCTTCCAAATGTCTGACTGATGCGTCATTATATTTATGATTATTCAATCCTTGTTTTTCCTCACTTTCTGGGGGAGTACAAGTTTTCCTTTACTTTGATGATACATGCGTCTTCTCTTTTACTTCTGTCTTTTGCTCTTGTGGGTGAAGATAAACTGTGTCTGTCACTATATTTTAACTTCCCCTTTACTCTTTTCTTAATTTCTTCAAAATATATTAACTAATTTCGACTCCTCGTTTTCTCCTTATAGCTTCTCCAGTTTATGTGATTATATTCTATCCCATCATTTTTTAAGGATATCAGGCATATCAATCTTCTCAAAGTTTCATCAGATTCCTGTAGCAAATCACTTACAGTAATATGCTCTTCAGAGAGGCATTCTTTGGTGGAAACATCTGGAGAATACTTGTTTTCTCTTTTCGTTCACTATGATTTCAAAGACCTAATGCAGCTCTTGTTTTCTGTATATCCATCTTTGAATGGCATGAGAGCTATTCAGCATTTTTTAGTATATGAGCGATGGAATGTCCTTGCTTCTCTTTAGTGTTTATGTGAAAATGAAAAGCTTCTCTTCGTAAACTTCATCTCCTAAGATAAGGCTGTTATGCCTAATAATCATCAATTCACATTGGCCATCCTTTGGACTTTCTCCAGTTTGAATTTTTCAGTTCTCTGACATAGCCTTTTAGACAGGTATAGGTGTTCACTATCCAATATGAACCCCTCCTGGTGTCCTATCTCTGCTCCCAATTATAATGCTTTCATTCGCATCATAGGATAGTGTGCTTACCTCCATCCATTCTAATTTTTAATTTGTGTTGCATATAAAGAGCATATAATTTGTGTTGCATATAACCTGGAGGAACGAGAAAAAAGGTAAGCTTACATTTTGCATCCTCTCCTATTGATTTATTTATTTGTATCAGTGTAGTATCGCCATGCTTATTTTATAATTGGGTTCCATTACAATGCTACATTACTTCCTTTGTTGCTCAAATTATTCTAGCTTTGTCCTTTGGGAGCTCTTTCTATGAGGTTTCTATGTGCCTTTAATAAGCCCCCAATCTTTTGTTTATTTGAATACCTCCTTACTTTCTGGCCCTACAAGATTCCTGAGGCTCATTTTGTATATTTCCAGCCTGAGCCCTGGAATCAGCCATTTCCCTAGAGAACCCTGGTTTCTTTTATCGGAAAATGCTATTTAGAATCAAGATACAGGTGCTAAGTATGATCTTTCTTTAAAACCAACAAACGAATGAACAAAACCTGTAATAATGAACTGATGTTTACTTTCACAAATATCTGAAATTCAAGTTTGTTTATGCTCATAGTTTGTTTTGCTTTTGGGCAAAACCAGTCAATATTATATCTCACAGAATAAAAATGATGAGACGTCTAGCTTCTAGTTTAATGTTTTTCAGTAGTATTTGATATTTTACGACTTCATCTAATTCAATTGTTAGCTTTTCATATTGTGACAATTTATTTGAACAAAATAACAAATTTAAAATGTTTACACAGACTGAAATTAAAGAGAGTCTGCATGTTAACTTTAAGGGCGCCTGGGTGGCTCAGTCATTTAAGCGTCCAACTTCATCTTAGGTCATGATCTCGCAATTCGTGAGTTTGAGCTCTGTGTTGGGTTCTGTGCTGACCGTTCAGAGCCTGGAGTCTGCTTCTGATTCTGTGTCACCCTCTCTCTGTCCCTCCCCTGCTCACACTCTGCCTCTTTCTCTCTCTCTCTATCAAAAATAAATTTTTATTAATATAAATATATTTAATTAATTATATTAAATATATTAAATTAAATATAAATTATTTTTAAAATAATAATAAAATTATAAACCAAGAGATGATATAATTTTATTTGTGAAATATATGTCTTTAAAATATCTTTCTTTCTTAGATTTTAAATAAAAGATTAGAAACAGAAGCCTTGAACTGGTAAGAGAGAGGCTAGTTTTGTTATTGTTGTTGCTCTTTTTAATTTAGGCACTTATAGCCTGAGAAGTATGTCACAAAATAATATAACTCAGCATATTTGGTGTCTCTTATAAAGCCAATAACAGGCTTGGGTGGCTAAGTCGGTTAAGGGTCCAACTTTGGCTCAGGTCATGATCTCCCGGTTTGTGGGTTTGAGCCCCGCGTCCTGATAGCTCGGAGCCTGGAGCCTGCTTCGGATTCTATGTCTCCCTCTCTCTCTGCCCCTCCCCCGCTCACTCTCTGTCTCTGTCTCTCTGTCTCTCTCTCAAAAGTAAATAAACTTTTTTTAAAAAGCCGATAACAAAATCAGCAATGCCATTAAACAATAAGCCATAGTTTCTGGAGCAGACAATTGAAGTGGAATCAGTAGAGGGATAAATACTTTCACATGAACTTGAAGAGAATACAAAACACAAAATTCTAAGGAAAACTATACTGTGTTTGGAACCTGGATATATGGATTCAATTCTGAACCCACAGGCAGCTGTCTGTGTAACCTTGGGCTAGTTAACAGATCTGACCTACAGTTTTCTTATTGAGAACTGAAGGGAATTTCCCACTGAGCTTATTTTCCAGCATTCTTGGGAGATCAAATAACATAATGCACATGAGGGCTATTTTTAAATTGCAAAATGCTATGTAAATCACTTTTGTTAGTCTTAATGAATATGCATCATGACATTGTAAATAGGAGCTGGAATTCTTGGACTGAAAGGAAAAGCATAGATAATGAAGTGATTTTAATGGGCTGCCCTACGAAACCCAAAGCTCATCTCTGTAATCCTAACAGCTAGCAGGGTACAACATTGATCCCAGTTAGTAAATGCTTGAATAAATGTGAAGAACATCAAAAACTCTGACTCTTCTCTCTCTGTTTCTACTGCCAGTGGTCTGGTTCAGCATGACCAACTTTGATGGCCTTTGGATCAACCAGCTTCTCTTTGTATTCTAACCAATTAGCCTAAATAGTACTGCAGGAAGTTACCCTTCTAAAGCCCGGTATCGTCATGGCATTCCACTGATCTGCAATAACCAATGTCTCCTCATTGCTATAGAAAAAATTATACATTTCTCAATATGACATTAAAGCCTCCAACTGACCTTTCCATATCTATTTCCACTATTCCATCACACAAAAGTTATTTATGCCTCAACTAAAATGGAGTGCTTTTTTTGATAAATATATGCTACTTTTTCCTGCTTCTACTTAAGAATGATAGATAGTACTTATCACAAGCAAGTGACAAGTGTGTCTTTACCTCTTGCTAAATAGTATTACATTGACAACCCTACATAAAGGAAAAGGAAAGGAAGTTTGAGTAAATACAAATTACTAACACTTGTGTTCAGCAGATGAAAACTACGCAGAAGGAAGAAAAGACCATGAATAATCATAGATAAATTAGTGGTTTAGAATATCAGGCTTATTGGGAATTTAAAGAAAAGGATTGCCAAATAGCGAGAGGAAGTTTTGAAGAATAAGCAGGACTTGAGATGGCTCTTGAACGATGACAAGAACATATCTCTATGCTGTCTGCACATAAGGGAACATTCTCATTCAGGAGAAAAAATGGAAACTACCTGATGAGTGCAAATATTGTGGTCATGACTATCCCATAGTCTTACATTGATTTATTCTTTTATTTATTCATTAATTCAGCAAATATTTATTGAGTACCTACTTTGTGCCAGACCCTTTTCTATCCACTAGAGATAAAACAGTAAACAAACAAGCCCCAGGTCTCTAAGAACTTCCATTTTAGTGGGAGCAGACTGACCAAAACAAACAAATAAATGAATGTACTATGTCAGGGAGCAAGAATGAAGAAAAATAAGGCTGAGGGTGGTGATGGACAGTCATGGGGTAGGATAGTAGCTGTTTTATACGGGAGGGTCAGAAAAGACTTCCCTGGTGAGTGTGTGTCTGGACAGACCTGTGTACTTGAGGGCGTGAGTCATGCGCACACCCAGGAAAAGGCCAGTCTAGAGGAGAGGAAGTGCCAAAGCACAAAGGCAGGAGCATGCTTGAAGACTTCTGGAACAATCACAGGCCTTTGTAACAGTCGTAGAGAGAGCCAGGGCAAAGAGGGTTGGGAGACGAGGTCAGAGAGGTAGCTGTGAACACAATCATCCGGGGCCTTAAGGTCAGCAGATGGACTTTGGATGCTATTCTGGGAAAGACAGGATGTTAGTAATTATCTGTGGGCAGACAAGTAACTCGATCTTACCTGAGTCTAAATCAATCCTTCTGGCGGCTGCTGAGAATAGACCTTGAGAGAAATCAGAAGGAAAGTGGGAGGCTGAGGAGGCTAGAGTCACATTCAGGTGAGGGAACCCAGGATTGACCCAGGGCAACACAGCAGATTTGCTGAGGCTTGCCCTCCTTTGGTTTCCTGCTGCCTTTGGAAGAGCATACCTCCTTGACTTGTCCTCAAGGCCAGCGTGGTGCTGATCTCTCCTTTGGTCACCAACTGCATTTGCCTCTTTTTTGCCTTCTTTCCACCATTTTTGACTCTAGTTTTTCTGCCCCGTCTTTCAATGCAGAATCTTTGTACAGATTATTTCCGCTGCCATAAATATTTTTTTTTCCTATCCTTATTCACCTAGTTGATTAGTCTCACCTTTTACATTTTACTTCTTCAGAGAAGTTCTGTCAATTTAACTCATAGGGTCAAATTCTCTCAGTAGAGGCTCTTGTCACATGCTGTATTTGCACACCAAAGCAGTGGCTGTGAGTGTAATTTTACACCTATTTATGTGACTTTTTGGTTATTATCTGTCTATCCCATCAGAGTGTGGGTGCAGTGAGGGAAAAAAATCAGGTGGGTTTCTTTGCTTGTTGTGACCCACGTCAGAGCCTAATATAGTGTTTTTATTTGTTGAGAAAGAAGAAATGAACTTCGTCTAGGTAGCTGAACCGAAGTTTACACAAACAGACCTGTATTTGGCATGAGAATCCATGGGTTAAGATCAGATTTTCATGTCAAAACTGAAGGACTTTCGTTTGTCCATATATAAAATTCATAGTTTGGGGGTCACTGGGATAATCGACTATAGGTTTTCCTCAGGCTTTAAAATTTAACACAAGTAAGTATTCTTATGGACAGCATTAATTTGCTCTTCGGAGTATAGCATTTGTGATATTTGCATAATGCCAAGAAATTAACTGCGATTACATTTTTGCTTTCAGATTAAGACAAGTGAGTCTGAAAAACTGTTAAGTACGCACAATAGTAGAAGAGGTCACCTGTTAAAATGGACATGAACTCTAGAGCGAATTAAGATAGGAAAGCTTGAGAGATGAATCTCATGAACATTTCCATAGCTCTACAAACAGGCAGAGGAGACTGGTGCCTCCGTGTGGTAACTTGAGGGATGTGTGCTCAGCACCAGGATGCAGTGGCCTAAAAACTGTTGTTAGTGGATGGGGCCTCAGGAATATCCATGAGTTAAACAGGTTTCTCAGTAGCCCCGAGACAGGAGGCTAGATCACTCTCTTGTAGCTAATTTGGTACCCAGGTAAGAGGTCAGTGTAGGGGCTTAACATCCATCCATTTCCTTTTTTTTTTCCAATATATGAAATTTATTGTCAAATTGGTTTCCATACAACATCCAGTGCTCAGCCCAAAAGGTGCCCTCCTCAATGCCCATCACCCACCCTCCCCACCCTCCCACCCCCCATCAACCCTCAGTTTGTTCTCAGTTTTTAAGAGTCTCTTATGCTTTGGCTCTCTCCCACTCTAACCTCTTTTTTTTCCTTCCCCTCCCCCATGGGTTTCTGTTAAGTTTCTCAGGATCCACATAAGAGTGAAACCATATGGTATCTGTCTTTCTCTGTATGGCTTATTTCACTTAGCATCACACTCTCCAGTTCCATCCACGTTGCTACAAAGGGCCATATTTCATTCTTTCTCATTGCCACGTAGTACTGCATTGTGTACATAAACCACAATTTCTTTATCCATTCATCAGTTGATGGACATTTAGGCTCTTTCCACAATTTGGCTATTGTTGAGAGTGCTGCTATAAACATTGGGGTACAAGTGCTCCTATGCATCAGTACTCCTGTATCCCTTGGGTAAATTCCTAGCAGTGCTATTGCTGGGTCATAGGGTAGATCTATTTTTAATTTTTTGAGGAACCTCCACACTGTTTTTCAGAGCGGCTGCACCAATTTGCATTCCCACCAACAGTGCAAGAGGGTTCCCGTTTCTCCACATCCTCTCCAGCATCTATAGTCTCCTGATTTGTTCATTTTGGCCACTCTGACTGGCGTGAGGTGATATCTGAGTGTGGTTTTGATTTGTATTTCCCTGATGAGGAGCGACGTTGAGCATCTTTTCATGTGCCTGTTGGCCATCTGGATGTCTTCTTTAGAGAAGTGTCAATATCCATCCATTTCCAAAGCAAAGGAAGTATCCACCATTAAACATATCAGAAGCATCCCCAAAATATTCAAGAGAAGGAAAACAAGGGGAAGACAAATATACTGTAGGTAATTGTCAGATTAACCTGCTTAAAACTAAACATTGTGTTTGTGTGTGTTTGGGAGGGAGAGTGATAATGCTGAACACGGGAGCAAACCAGTATTTTCTCTGAACCAAAATTTGACAAGTGTCAGGACAATGAGAGTAACAAGAAGAAAAGTGTTTGAGAAGACACACACGTTGATTCTTTTATCTTTCTGTCCGAGGAAGGAAAATAAAATTTTGATTGACACAGTAATTTATACTCTAGCAACCTTAGGTAGAAACAAAACATTCCCTCTCTCATACAGACCTAAAAATTCCTGTCTCATCCACTTCCATTCCTCCTCGTACTACCAGAAGAACTCACTGGAAACACCTGTAATATGACAGCATGTTCTCTCATTTTGAGAAATAATCAATGAAGTTGTCTGAAGATAGACAAGGAAGTGACGTCAGGATAATTAAACACACACATTCATCATGTGTCACACTTGAGAGGTAAGCTGTGTATAGAATATGGGGGTATAATATTTCTGAGTACTACATTAAAAATGTGATAGTTTTATGAGCAGCACCAAGTCTGGCCTGGGAGTAAGAAAATCTATTTATGCCTCAGCGATGGCAAACTGTCTATTTAATGAAAAGTCTACAAAGCAAAACCAATAGCTAACTATTCAGTTTATCAGCTAACAGTCTTAAGGAGACAGATCACGTCTTACCTTGGACTCTGTCATAAGTAGCAACAGCTTTTAAAGAAGTAAGTCCATCCACTCACATGGCTTGAATTGGATTTCATTTTTCTATTTGTTCCAATGCCCAGCCTTCATAACTAGTCACTGTTGGAAATTCGGGAGCATAAACCTCAGAATCAATATCGGTGACATTATTTATATCCAGAGAAAAGAAACGCCTTTTGAATAGTGCACACCCTTATGAACTGCCTTCCGTTTCTTTTTTTTTTTTCCCCCTCTGTCTTCAAATGACAGAATTATTTCAATTCTACCAAATTTCCTGGGTAACAAAAATTCAATGAAATTCTCCATCTGGCAGGACAACATTTTGAACCATTAAGCAACAAACCATTTTTAGTTTCCAAGCATGTACTATTTATTCTTGTCATTGATACTTTGCTATTGATAATGATAGCATTAGCCACATGAAACTTAATATCATCCAGTACAATAAGGCATAGTTAGGGAAGGAAATGACTTTAGCGAGGGGCCAAGAAGGGCTTCCTCTGTTTCTTTATAAGCCAGAATCAAGCACATGGCACACATATTATTGACTCTAGTTCAGGAGGCATTTACCATTTTTTAAGACTGTCTTTTTTTTAACAGTAGAGCAGTTTTGGGTTTGCAGAAAATTGAAGGGGACGTACAGAGATTTCCCATATACGTTCTGCCTCCATACATGCAGTGCCTGCCCCATCATCTGACCAGAGTGGTAGATGTTTTACAATTGGTAAACCTACATTGATACTTCATACTTACTCAAAGTTCAGAGTTTACTGTAGGGTTCACTCTTGGTGTACATTCTATGGGTTTGGACAAATGTATAACGACAGATTCCCACCCCGATGATACGTTGGTGTGATTTTTCACTGCTCTAAAAATATTCTGTGCTTCACCTATTCACCACCACCCACCCCCGCCCCCCGCCACGTCTGACAACTACTGATCTCTCCAATGTCTGCATAGTTTTGCCTTTTCCAGAAGGCCACAGAGTTGAAATCATACTGTATGTTGCCTACCTTCAGACAGGCGTCTTTCACTTACTCCTATGCATTTAAGCTTCCTCCACGTCTTTTCATAGCTTGATAGCTCATTTCTCCTCACATGGTTAACTTTTCATTGTCCGGATACACAACCGTTTAATTTATTCCCTCACCTACCGAAAGACATCTTGGTAGCTTCCAAGCTTTGGCAATTACGAATAAAACTGCTGTAAACAAACATCCATGTGCAGGTTTTTGTGTGGCTATAAATTTTCAGCTTCATTGTGTTTGGACAAATGTATAATGTATACATTTATACTTGTATAAATACAGAGGAGGACAATTGCTGGGTCCTATGATAAGTATATGTTACGTTTTGTAAGACATTGCCCAACTATTTTCCAAAGTGCCTGTAGCACTTTGCGTTCCCACCAGCAATGAAAGAGTCGTTCCTGTTCTACATATTTGTTAGCATTTGGCATTGTCAATAGTTCAGGTTGGGACCTTTCTAAAAGGTGTATAGCAGGATATCATTGTTCTAATTGGCATTTCCCTCATGAAATATGGTGTTGACCATATTTTCATGAGTATTTGCCCATCTGTATATCCTCTGTGGTGAGGCATCCATTGAGATCTTTGTCCTATATTTGGATGAGGTTGTTTGCTTTCTTACTGTTGAGTTTTAAGAGGTTTTGTTTTTTGTTTGGGTGTATTTTGCACACTCGTTCTTTATCAGATGTCTCTTTTGCAAGTGTTTCCTTCCAGTCTGGGGATTGTCTTCTCATTCCTTTTACATCGTATATAGGAAAGCAACTTCACTTGAAGGAGTGCTAATGTAAATAGTGATGTGTTTTTAATTTCAAATTCTACTTGTTTATTGCTGGTATATAGAAAATGTACTTTTGTACATTAACTTTGTATCTTACAATCTTGATATAACTGTTTATAAGTTCCAGGAGGATTTTTTTTGTTGGTGGTTCTTTTACATTTTCTATATAGATACTCAAGTCATCTGTAAACAAAGAAACAAAGGAACTTTTATTTCTTTTTTCCCAATCTGCATGTTTTTTATTGCATTTTCTTGTGTTATTGTATTAGTCAGAACTTTCAGTACGATGTTGAAAATAAGAGGGAAGAGGGGACATTTCTGCCTTGTACCTGATCTTACTGAGAAAGCATCTAGTTTCTCACTATTCAGTTTAATTTTTTTTTAATCTTTATTTTTGAGAGAGAGACAGAGTGTGAACAAAGGAGGAGCAGAGAGAGAGGGAGACACAGAATCCGAAGCAGGCTCCAGGCCCCGAGCTGTCGGCACAGAGCCCGACGTGGAGCTCGAACTCACAAACCGTGAGATAATGTCCTCAGCCAGTCAGGTGCTCAACCAACTGGAGCCACCCAGGCGCCCCAACTCTCACTATTAAGTTTAATTGTAACTGGGATTTTTGTAGATATTCTTTGTCAAGTTGAAGAAGTTTCTCTTTATTCCTAGATTACTGAGAGTTTTTATCATGAGTGAGTGTTAGATTTTGTCAAATGCTTTTTTTTTTTTTTTGCATTTATTGCTATGATCGTGTGATTTTCCATTTTTTAGTTAGCTGATGCAATGAATTACATTAATTGGTTTTTGGATGTTAAACTAGCCTTACATACCTGAAATAAATTCTACTTGGTCGTGGTATACAATTCTTTTTTAAATTGTTGGATTAAATTTACTAATATTTTGTTGAAGATTTTTACACCTATGTTCATGAGAGATATCAGTTTGTAGCTTTCTTTTCTTGTAATGTTTTTGTCTGGTTTGGTATTAGTTTAATGCTGGATCCATAGAATTTTGAGTTAGGAACTATTCTGTCTGCTTCTATCTTCTGAAAAATAGTGTAGAAAATTGGTATAGTTTCTTCCTTAAATGTGTGGTAGTATTCAATAGTCAACCCATCCAGTTCTGGTTGGTGCTTCCCATTTCAGAAAATTATTAGTTATTGATTCAATTTAATAGTTTTAGGTCTATTCAGATTGTCTATTTCTTCTTGTGTGCATTTTAGCAAATTGTGTCTTTCAAGGAATTGTCTGTTTCATCTAGGTTATCAGATTTGTGGGCATAGAGTTGCTGATTCTGTTCCCTTATTAGCCTTGAATGTTTATAGGATTTATTGCGATGTCCCTTTTTATTTCTGATATCAGTAATTTGTGTTCTCTCTCTTTTTTCTTAGTTAACCTGGCCAAAGGCTTACCAATTTTATTGATCTTTTCAAATAACCAGATTCTGGTTTTACTGATTTTCTCTTTTGATTTCCTGTTTTCAACTTTATTGATTTCTGTTTTAATGACTATTCTCTTTTTTCTCCTCTTTACTTTGAATTTAACTTGCTGCTTTTTTTCTAGTTATCCAAGATGAAAACTTAGATTTTTTTTTGATCCTTCTTCTGTCATAATATTTGCATTCAACGCTATAAATTTCCCTCTAGGCACTGTTTTTGCCACCTTGCACAGATTTTGCTAAGTTGTGTTTTCATTTTTATTTAGTTTATAATATTTTGAATTTTTGTGAGATTTCTTCTCTGCCCCCATGAATTATTTAGAAGTATGTTACTTAATCTCCACATATTTTGCGATTTTCCAGCGATCTTTGTGATATGATTTCTTTCCTTGGTAGTCAGAGACTACAATGTCTGAGGGACATTATATGATTTCTTTCTCTCTTTTGCTTTTCTTGTTATTATAATTTTTAATTTGTTAAGATGTGTTTTATGGCCCAGAATGTGGTCTGTCTTGGTGAAAGTCCCCTGTGTCTTTGAGAAGAATGTGTATTCTGCTGTTGTTGAATGAAATATCTATAGATGTGCATTATTTTTTTTAAAAAATGTTTATTTATTTATTTTGAGGGATAGAGTGCATGTGTGTGGGAGTGGGGAAGGAGGAAAAAGAGGGAGAAAGAGAATTCCAAGCAGGCTTGTGCTGTCAGCACAGAGCCCAACACAGGGCTCAAACCCACAAATCATGAGATCATGACCCGAGCTGAAATCAAGAGTCAGACACTTAACCAACTGAGGCAACCAGGTGCCCCTACAGAGGTGAATTATATCCAGTTGATTGTTGGTATTGTTAAGTTCAACTGTGTCCTTACTGGTTTTCTGCCTGTTAGATTCATCTACTCTCTGAGAGTGCAGTTTTGAATTTTTCATAGTTTATGTATTATTTATGGCTGCTTTATACTACAATGGCAGAATTGAATAGTTTTAATAGGAACAGTATGAAGTCTAAAATATTTAATATCTGGTCTTTTGCATAAAAAGTTTTTAGACATTTATCCTATTTTTTTGTTTTTTATTTACTTATTTTTTTTAATTTTTAAAATTTTTTTATTTACTTAAATTAACACCATTATTTCTTACTAACTTCTTATATTAAATACTAAACTCATTAATTTTAAATATTTTTTGTAAGGCATATTTTATAGTTATAAATGTCCCAGTGAGTATTATTTAGCTGGGGCTAAATATGTAATGTTTTCATTGTCATATCCTTTTATGTACACTTTATAATTTTGATAATTATTTCTTCTTTGACGTAGAGGCTACTAACAAATCTTCTCTCATTGATCAGCTTATTGGAGAATTGGTTATACTTTTATTAATGATTTCTAAATTTACTACTTCCTAACTAGAGATTATGACCTATAGGATATTGATTCACTGGCATTTGTTGAAATTGTTTTGTGGCCTTTTCCATGATTGACTTATACATATTTCATGAGGCCTGAAAGAAAAATACATTCCTTTAATATCGAACATCAGATTCTGTACACATTCACTCAATGAAGCGTTTTTCCCTAGGTGTTATCAATTTTTGAGAAAATTGTTTTAAAATCTAGCCCTATCATTGTGTATTTAGAAAATGATTTTGTAACTTCAACTTTTTGTCTTATTTACATTTTGGCTCATATTTTAGGTAAAAACATATTTAGTCTTTTGTATCTTATGTTGAATTATTTCATTCTCCTTAATTAATGAACTCCTTTACCATATTATCTTTCCTCAAGATCTATTGTGTCAAAAATTAAAATTAATACAACAGCTCTCAGTTATTATTCTATAAATATTCAATAATTTCCTAACTTTTCTTTAATCTTTCTCTTTCCTTATGTTTAGATGGATCTTTCATTATTAACAGACCTGGACTTTGTTATTTTCTTGAATTGAAGAAGTTTTGTCTTTGAAATGTGTTTATTGACAGTGTGCTTGGCAGTTTGGATATTTTCCTACCATTTTATTTCATGTTTTACATTTTCCATGCTTTTTCTTTGATTCATGTATATGTGACTATATATGTACATATGTTCAAATGTTCATATATATGTTAAGTATATGCGTATACATACGAATATATATTTTCCCTAACTTAATAACGTTAATTAAATTCTCAAGTTTGGTTTACACTCCCACTAGATACTATGTGTATATAGTTCACATTTTATTAGTTGTGTTTAAATTTTTAACAAGAACAATATTTGTTTAACGTCTCTTCTCCCCACCTAAACAAGAATTGTAGATTGATTTAATCTATTCAACTCTGACTCATCTTCCTTCATGATGAATGTGTTTCAAATTTGGGTTACCGAATTTGGCTTTCCAGTTTAAACATTATCATTAGTGTCATCATCAATGATTACTTAGAACTACCTAAACATTTGCCAACAATTTTCTCAAAATTGCTGTTTGCATGCCAATCCTTCCATTCTTTTAATATAAGTGGAAATTTCAGAATTATTTTTTCTAATTTGTTTTTATTTTGTATTCACAACAAGAATTTAACGGGGCACAGAAACAGAGGTAAATAAATATTCTCTCTCAGCACTTAAAAATGCCATTCCATTATTATCTGGCCTTTATTATTTTTGATGAGACATTTCCTTTCACCGAAATTCATGTGGTGTTTGTTTGTTTTTAACAGATAAACTTTCATGTTTAGATTATTTAACTATTTTTAGTGATTTTTGTATTCTATATTTCCATATGGTTTGTGTAAAAATGCACTATTACTATTTATCCTGCTTTGTGGTTGGTGTCATTCCTTAGTGTTTTTTTAAATATAATTTATTGTCAAATTAGTTTCCATACAACACTCACTGCTCATCCTAGCAAGCGCCTTCCTCCATGCCCATCATCCATTTTCCCCTCTCCCCATCTCCCCCATCCACCCTCAGTTTGTTCTCTGTATTTAAGAGTCTCTTATGGTTCGCCTCCGTCCCTCTTTGTTTGTAACTTTTTTTCCCCTTTCCCTTCCCCCATGGTCTTCTCTTAAGTTTCTCAAGATCCACATATGAGTGAAAACATACGATATCTGTCCTTCTCTGACTGACTTATTTCACTCAGCATAATACCTTCCAGTTCCATCCATGTTGCTGCAAATGGCATGATTTCATTCTTTCTCATTGCCAAGTAGTATTCCATGTATATATAAACCACACCTTCTTTATCCATTCATCAGTTGACGGACATTTAGGCTCTTTCCATAATTTGGCAATTGTTGAAAGTGCTGCTATAAACATTGGGGTACATGTGCCCCTATGCATCAGTACCCCTGTATCCCTTGGGTAAATTCCTAGCAGTGCTATTGCTGGGTCATAGGGTAATTCTATTTTTAATTTTTTGAGGAAGCTCCTCACTGTTTTCCAGGACGGCTGCATAAGTTTGCATTCCCACCAACAGTGCAAGAGGGTTCCCATTTCTCCACATCCTCACCAGCATCTGTAGTTTCCTGATTTGTTCATTTTAGCCACTCTGACTGGTGTGAGGTGATTATCTCAGTGTGGTTTTGACTTGTGTTTCTCTGATGATGATCCTTTGCCTGAATACTCATGTCTGTTGTGACATCTGGAATATTTTTTGTCAGTTAAAAATGACTCTTTAAATTTTACACTTGCCTATTCTATTGGGTTCCTCCGAAATAAGTTTGGAGATACTTAGCCAGTCTTTTAACTGTGTCTTCCATGTCTTTTGATGTCTTTTCTATGTTTAACAAAAAATTTTGTAAATGCATACTTCCACATGGGTAATTTCTTCATTTAACTTTCAATCAATCCATAGCGTGTTCAGCTACGTCTAACTTTCTTCAAGTTTATTTATGTATTTTGAGAGAAAGAGACAACGTTCACAGGGGAGAGGCAGAGAAAGGGGGAGAGGGAGTGCAAGCAGCAGAGGGGCAGAGAGAGAGAGATGGAGAGAGAGAACCCCAAGCAGGCTCTGCACTGTCACTGCAGAGCCTGATGCAGGCCTCTATCACACAAACCATGAGATCATGACCTGAGCTGAAACCAAGAGTAGGACTCTCAACTAAGTGAGTCACCCAGGTGTCCCCAGCTATGTTTAATCTTACTTTTAACTCATCTATTGATTTCATGATATCGAAGACTATATAGTTTTTGCCAAGTGTTCTCATATATTTTAAAAAAATTTTCCTTTTTTTCCACTTCCTTCCATCTTTTGTTTTTTAACTCTTGGAATCATTTTATTTGTCTTCCAGATTTCCTATAGCATCAGTTTATTTTGTACTATACTTAGCATTATATCTATTGACTTACTTACCTTCATGTACATTATTTCTTCTTGTTTTTGTTCTTTGATTCTAAGCTCACTTTTTCTTCTTGAGCTCCTCCCCTACCCCCCGCAGGAGTTTCCCATGAACCACGAGTTGTACAAGTATCCCTATGTAGTAGTATTGTGCATTTTTCCAATCTAATGGCATTTTTACATGAGTTTCTTAGCTTGGAATTTCCAATGCCCTCAAATAATATAAATTTAGAATCAACACATACAGGTGCTAACTTATATTATTTTGTTCTCATCAGATTTTTTTTCCTTTTCCATCCAGAACCTAAAGCAAAGTGTTATAGATTCAATGGCTGAAGAGAAGAATTTTTCTCATATTGTTCAATGCAAGGGACAGTTATTCCAAAAATCTCAGGGATATTGTATAATTTTGAGGGTTTAAACACGTAGGTCATATTTCTAATTGAGCTTTTATATTCAGAGAAAATACCCCCTGTTCATCATAGTATTGGCCTTTGAGCTTATTTCTATGAATTCTGTTCTTTTTTTCTGTTATATATATAATATGTATATTATAATGTATATATTGTATATATATATTGTTTTGTTTCTCTCTTATTTTATCAAGCATATCTGTGTTTATAGCAGAAAAAGATGTCTGCACTTGTTTGGACCACATGTTGCAGAGATAAGAATTTCAACTAGAACTTCACCTTGGCAAAGTTATTTAATTCCATTTGGTAATATTTTTTTCTTATTTTTACGAGAAAATCTTTGAATTAGATGTGGCTTAGGAGCCTTTCTGCAAAAATACTATAAAGTTATAATTATCTCATGGATTAACTAACTGCTAGAATAAGGAGTACATGCTTGAGTAGAAACAAAATTATAAAGTATGTTAGCAATTGGGAGTACATTTTAATGCCTCTTGCCCTTGGAATATTATAAGAGTTTTTTATACACATATATACTTGATTTTAACAGGTAGTTTTAATGGAAGAAGTTACTGAAAGAAAGGCATGGAAGCAGAGAGAGAATTTTGCAGGAAATGCAAATGTGTATATATGTACATAATTATTTGTTAAGGATTTTCCCTCTCCCAACCTCCACTCTGCCACGTAGTGCCTTGTAAGTTCTTTTCTTTTCAGCAAAAGTTGATGAAGTTAATGCCTTGTGAGGTTCAGTTGGAAACACCATTGTAATAGTTGGCATTGCATTTAATAAGGTATAAAAGCAGTAAAATTTTTAATTGGCTTCTGTACTTTTTTTTCCTAGTGATTTTCATCACATTGGATATAAATGACCCAATTGTATTCTGGCCCAGAGAAAGGAAGCAGGTCTCAATTTGACAGATATTAAGTCAATTATTTAAAAATAATTAAATTTATACAAGGAATAAATAAGCAATAAGGCAGGTTAGTTAAGTCCACCATTTGGAGCAGGTTAAAGGTTAATGTGAAGGAGTGGAAATTTTGTTCAGCAGGCAGTGCAAATCCATTGAAGATTTGTTGTACAAATGAGCAACATGAATTCTGCTTTATAAAAATTAATCTAAAACCAAATGCAGTGCATATAAGAAGTTTAAGTTCCACATTATCCATATTGACATAAAACTAAATGTATCAATTAAAAATTATTGGTTCAGTTACTAAAAACCTTCTTATTAACTTAGGCTGCAGGACTCAGATGCTTGAGTCAATGGTGAATCCAGTGGTTTTGAGTATGTATGTATAACTCAGATTTGATTTTAAATGTTTCTGTTCTGTTTAAATTGTTTCTGTTCCAAATGTAGAATTTTAATTTTTCAGCTCTTTTGTTTGTTTTGAAACTTGGTTAGTATTCTTATTATATATAATTGAAGTGTAAATGTCACAGTATTTCTTTAAAAGCAAATGTCAATTAAAGTAAGAGATGTTGGCAATAGACACAAACACACTTCATTTATTATAACATGTTCTGACCTTTTCATTATTTTGGTGGTAATTATTCTATGGCTTTGCAACCAACAAAAACTCAGCTGGATTTTTTGATACAGTTATTTCATTTGATTCAGAGTTCACACTTTTCCTTTTTCTCTTATGGATTGCTGGTGAATTTCTTGCCTATATTTTGAAGAACTCGAACTAGCCAGTATATATTATCATTAAAGCAGAAAGACTCAACAAACAAACAAACAAACAAACAAACACAAAACAACTCCTAGCTAATGGTTCATGACTTCTGCATGCACTTTTCGGAAAAGGTGATGCAGAGATTCTCACCTCTAAGCCAAACAGAAAGCCAATATTGCTAGGAGAATCCAATATGAATAAATAATTCCTCATGAAAAAAAAATTAAATCCAGAGAGAAGGAAGGAGACACAGATGATTACAGATAATAAGTAGATTATACGGGTTCTGTGTGTGTGTGTGTGTGTGTGTGTGTGTTTCTGGTAATGTGTGTATC
Source organism: Panthera tigris (assembly GCF_018350195.1). Taxonomy (NCBI): domain Eukaryota; kingdom Metazoa; phylum Chordata; class Mammalia; order Carnivora; family Felidae; genus Panthera; species Panthera tigris. The sequence goes on from NC_056665.1 coordinate 129,789,652, forward strand.
CAGAAATAAAAGCCATATATAAATGACTGGAGGTTTTCTAATGACTATAACATAACAGAAGCTGTGAGTAATGAATTGGCAGGTGCTTGTCCAATGACAGTTAGGGGGTAAATAACTCATTTGGCCACAGAAACAGTACAACGGCTGAGAAATGACATCCGAGAAGGGAGCCGAGATCTGGCACATGTGTGGAAAATGCAACCCCACTCAGAGCTTAAGACAAGAGATTGCTAACCAGTAAATGACAACTTTTTTAAACCGGTTGGGGAAAAACCTTGAATTACTATATTCTAAGGTGTGTTTAGAAGCAGATGTGACCTGAGAGGACCCAGATTCCCACTTAAGTCTGTGGCCATCTGTGGCAACCAGGATTGGACCTGAGGGGGTCTTGGGCTCCACACTTCATTTCTTCACGTTATATGGGGAAGCACCTCAATACAAGGTAGAGGCCCATAATCTTTAGAAAAATGGGGATTATTTCATTATTCTTTCAGTCTGACTGGGGCCAATCTCACAGCTCATCAAAGGAAGGAAGATCCACAGGGATCCCAGTTGAGCATATAAACTCAGACACTGAATTTTGTACTTTGCAGCTTTATATCAATCTACTCTGAAGACATGAATGAGCAAACAAAGGAGGTTTCCGTGATTCAGATTTGTCACCAACATCTTGGGTCAGTTCATGACCGTTGTGACACAAGTTGTTTCATGTTCAACAAACCATGCTTTCCTCTTTAAGCTCAAACTTAAATGGAAGTTAATCCTCATGGTGATTATGCCCCTACTTTATCTTGAAGTAGGCAAAATCGAATAATGAAGCCAACTGTTTGCATGATCTAATGCGATCTAATATTTTACTATATATTCCTAATTTTTGACCTAAAGGTTCTAAAAATTTAACACATAAAAACACATATCTCAAAACAGGAGTTGGCTAACTTTTTTCTGTAAAGACACAAATAGTAAATATTTTTGGCTTGGCAGGAATATGGTCTCCATGGCAACTACTCAATTCCGCTGTTTTAGTGAGAAATCAGCTATAGGCAAAATGCAAATAAATCAGAAGGGTTGTGTTCCAATAAAGTGTTATTTACAGAAACAGGTAGTGAGTTAGATTTGGCCCAAGGGCCATAGTTTGCCAAACCTTGCTCCAAATACTTACTACAATAAGCCATTCCCATTCACAGTCTTGAAATCTTTTGTATTTCTAGGGAATTGCCTTCTACTGCACTGTTTTCTCCAAGGCCATGGCTCCCTTTAGGTCAATGCTTATTCTCCCACAATAGGAAGTTTAAGAGTGATCATTTAGGCTGTCTACTCTAGATCGTGTGTGTCTCCCCAATTTCCCCATGAGAAGGAGGATGTAGAGGAAATTCCATGCTGAGTTAAATAAGGGAATAAGGAAGGAGAGGGGACATTGGTATCCCAGGGCATGCCCCCACTTCTAATGAAGCCACCTGATTTAAGTAAAGACAATTTCATTCATTAGTCATAAACCTTAGCATAAATTACTATTAAATTTTCCATCTCATTCTTGTAATATGTTCTGTAACATAGATGTGTCAATTAATAAATAATCTCACTTAAATAAATAATGCTTATACAATGGATCATTTTAATAAAAATAAATTAGACCATCATTAACATTTGATTGTGTTCACAGAAGTATGCTTGATAAAGAGAGCCTAAGACATATAATTGTGTTTATTATTCAGACAGGTACTCTTTCTTCTAAGTGTAAAAGCATATAAAGTTTGAACCACATGAAATTGCTGTTTTTAAGTCAAAAACAATAGAATAGCAGCAGTTTCATGAACCTAAAGAAGCAGTGAAGAAGATTGTAATCTTGGCTGCAGATTTTTTCCCGTTCAGCACTTTGAATCTATCCTGCCACTCCTGGTTTGCCAAGTTTCTGTTGAGAAATCTGCAGCTAGCCTTATGGGTCTTCCCTTTCAAGTTAAGGTCTTCTTTTGTCTTTTGGCTTTTGAGATTTTTTTCTTTATCATTATATTTTGCAAATTTAATTATAATATGTCTTGGTGTTAGCCTGCTTTTGTTGATTTTGATGGGAGTTCTCTGTGCCTTCTGTATCTGTCTGTTTCATTCCCCAGATTAGGGAAGTTTTCAGCTATTATTTCCACAAATAAATTTTCTGCCCCCTTTTCTCTCTTCTTCTTCTGGGACTCCTGTAATACAAATGTTATTACATTTTATGCAGTCAGCGAGTTCCCTAAGTCTATTCTTATGCTCCATAATCCTTTCTCTCTCTTGTTCAGCTTTACTGTTGTCCATTATTTTGTCTTCCATATCACTTATTCATTCCTCTGCTTCTTCCAGCATTGCCTTCATTGCATCAGTAAAGAAGGTTGTGATTAACTCTTTCCCCAGGGAGTATATAACCTATCTTTGGATAGTTAATCACAAGTGTAATGAATGTTACCAACAGGGAAATGTAGCGTACAATAGGAGCTTAGAGTGGCAAGATTTGACTAGTGGAGGGTATCAGAGAAGGGTAGGGGGTATTTATGTGGAGACCCACAAAATAAATAGGATTTAGAAAAGCGAAGTTGGAGATGGGGAAAAGGGCAGGAAGGGCTACAAAGAATGTCTCAAACATTGAGAGTCAATGAATGGCAGGAGAGGGTATGGATGTATTTGGTAATGGATGACACGGTTTCAATAAATTATGTATCATAAATTATGTTTCATATATATGCATTACATATATATGTGTATGTAATATATATGTAATATATATGATCTATCTATATATATCTTTATATATATGTAATATATATGTAACATATATGATCTATATATATGTGTGTGTGTGTGTGTGTGTGTGTGTGTATTTTTTCCCCAAAAATATGTTAGTGTTGTTAGATCCAGAATCAAAAGGTAGGGTTAAATTTTCAGTGCTGTGAGAAGCAAGAACTCACAGCCTAGGTTGTTCACTCTCAAAACGTCTAACATAGAAATGCGCAGATAAATCTTCAAGTGAATGCATCTCCAAGGTATCCTTAAAATCTTTCACTTCTGATCAAGGGTTCTATCTCTTCCACCCTCATCTATCAATTACAATATAGTAACAACCTTTTTTTCTTCCATTCCATGGTGGAATTCCAACATTCCACCAACACTGTTTTCATGACACCACCATTTATACTTTTGCACCTCCTTGCTTGTGTACTAGAAGTATATTTATGTGTTCCAGTTTGTAAGGTTGTTTGACAATGAAAGTGCATTCAGGACATGTCTTTATGTGGAACACACATGGTGTGTGTGAGTCTGTGTGTACATCTTTGTAGAGATCTAATGAGCACTGCAGCATGGAATGTGTTTGTTCTCTCCAGGTGCAGGGACTTTCTCTAGTCTGCAGAACAGCTCTTATGAACAGTTTTCATTGCATGCATTTACTAATGATTTTGAGAATAAAAATTAATATTAATAATTATAATATTATAATAATATTATATTATAATTAAACATCTGTATGCACGATATGAGACTTTCTTGCACTATAACTTGATAGTGATGTTGTGGGAGACGTAGGTGATCCTCTTTCCCACAAAATTTCGGGCAGCTACCATTTACCACAAGTAATCTAAGAAATGTGCATAAGCAAATTGAGTTGAGGACAATTTGGAATCTGTGATTATAGTGTTCCGTATACCAAAAGCACCTACCTTTTATTTGGAGAAACAGAAGTTTGGGCAAAGAAACGTCATACCTCTGGAATCCTTCCAAAAGAAAACATAAAATAACTTATTTTTAAAGCATCTTCACTTTGGAGGAATGAATGGTAAAAACTCCTAACTTTCAGTTTCCCTATTTTCACACATTCCTTTCCTATAAGCCCTTTCACACGTTTCCCTCCATTTGAACCTTGCAGCATTCACATAATCCCTGCATTTGCCTAAGGAGGAGCCATATGCAGAGATGTAGTAATTTACTGCTACCCCACTGCTTTCCTTGATTCCTACTCCTATCTACTCCCCCATAATTTCTTTAGGAATAAGGGCTTGATTGGAGATGCCTCTTTCTTGGAATTAGTACCTTCTGACGAGTTGCTTTGGGTTAACAAAAAGTCCAGGGGAGACAGGACAGGAAATCTATTGTCACCTTGCTCACTGGTGAAGGGAAGTGGTACCTGCTCTAAGGTTAAATCAAGGACAGCCAACGCCTATTTGTTTTCAAGAAGTTCAAGCATTGAGGGAGTTGCTAGCATCCTATTCTATTTGAATCAACACCTGCATTTACTTGCCTTGGATAATGAGGAAAAATGGGGTCTCTTAAATATAGCCCTTTGCTATAAATAGACCATCCATCTTAAATTTAATTATTGTCATTGTCAAAGCATAGACTCGGAGAGGCAGAGTGGTGTCGCAGAAATGTTTCTTGACTGGAGGTGGGCACCTGGTTTCAATCGCAGCTCTGGTACTCATTAAGTGTGTGGCCCAGGTTGATTAATTTCACATCTTTAGCCCCCTCTGTCCTCTGGAGTATCCATTTTCTCACCTTAATGGTTTTCAGTGCATCTTGACTTTCCACTCTTACCGAGGCTGCCTTGACTCAGGACCTCATCTATTTTTTTTTTACTGGGTTTATTATAAGAAGCTCCTCTCTGGTTGCTATTTTTCTAGTCTCACCTCTCTAAACACCCCAACCTCTGCCAAATTTATCTTTTATATTGCGATCAGCAGCAGCTTACGAAAACGTAGCCTCATCCCGTTGCTCTCTGAGTTAAAGACTTCCAAGGGTTTCCTGTAATTTTCATATGAAGGTCCAACTCTTTAGCTTGGCGTGGAGCTAACTACAGGAATGGGAGATGCCTATCGTCCTTTCTCAAGAAGTCTCCGGCAGCCCAGTCATTCCAAAACTATATTTTCCTGAATGTGCTCCTTCTACTAAGCTCTGGATTTTATAATTGTGTCTTGTATTCCTCTCTGCCCTCCTTCTACATGTTCACCTGGCTCACGTCTTATAATTCTCCCAACAGGCTCAGACTTTGCTTCCTTCTGGAAGCTTTCCCTGAATGGATCTGGGTCTGCCCATTTGCAGATGTTGCACACTGAGAGGCAACCAAGTATGAAGCTTCATAGTGGACAGTGACGGTGATCACTCCCTTTTCTGCCTCCCGCCACTCCTAATAAAGTGTGAATTGTTCATTCAAAGGCCTGTGCTTTCATCTTTAGTTCTTCGGCAAGCAACTTGATAAATGCCTGGTGTGCAATAAATGAAAACAAGATGGATAGATAAGAAGACTGAACTCTAATAGTCCATTCTTTTATGACATTCTGTGAATGCATACTCACTCAAAGTAATTTTGCATTCTAGAAATTCACTGTATGGTGTTCTATCTTCCTCTCTGGTACAAAAAAAATAGAAGTGTGAATTAAGTCTTTGCAGAATACAAAGGAATGCTAAATTCTAAATCTGCACCTGATATCAAGTGGCAACCAACACTGCACTCGCCACCCCCACCCGCCACCCCTGTTCCACGTCAGTTAGAGTCAACATTAAGCAGAGTCATATTGCACAGGGATGGAGGTTAATAAATACCAATTGCAGTTCAGGGAAGATAAAGGGTGGAGTTATACGCTTGAGAGCAAAGAGGAAAATGAGAAATTGACAAATAGAAAGTACTTGGGGTTGACCAAAAATTAGATTCATGAAATACTCATTAAGCATATTTTTCTCAAAGCCAATATCAATACACAGAATGCTTTAAAAAGTGGAAGCATTAAAGAGGCTCCCAAATTTTAATATGATATTTGAGAAATAAGGGAGACTAGAATATGATTTGTGATAAGAAATTAACCACATAGTGGTGAAGAGGAGAGTTAATGGTTTGTAAGCTAAACAATGTGGAATCTTCCTAGATCTATTGGTGAAGACTGTGTGGCTCTGAGTTGGTTCCATAATGTCTCTGGGCATTTTTTTTTTTTTTTGGCTGTGGACTAAGGAAACTGACTTATGTAATTCTGATTTCCTGCCACTTTATCATTCTATGAGCCTATAAAACACCATGCAAGAATAAACAATGATTTTATGCACCTAATCAGAGAATGGCTGGTTCTCTCTTCTCAGAAGAAAACCAATTACCCCAAGGGATGTTTGGGGAAGAATGAGAATAAAAGCCATTGTTATTTGGGGATGCAGGAAATCTAGCCAGCTTCCAAACAGAATGGACAGAAATTAACAAAGAAAGCCAAGACCTGGGGCGCTTGGGTGCCTCAGTCCTTTAAGCATCCAACTTTGGCTCAGGTCATGATTTCTCGGTTCATGGGTTCCAGCCCCATGTCAGGCTCTGTGCTGACAGCTCAGAGCTTGGAAACTGCTTCGGATTCTGTGCCTCCCTCTCTCTCTGCCCCTCCCCTGCTTGTGCCTCTCTGTGTCTGTCAACAATAAATACATTTTTTTAATTAATTAAAAAAAAAGAAAGAAAGAGAGCCAAGACCAGCAACTTTCTATCCAATCAGAAGTCATGGGTCTATCTAGAAGCATGAATTTTCCCTTTGACACAAATTCCTCCAATTTGGCAGCTGGTAGAGACCTCTTAGGTCATCTGATACCCTTGTTGAATTTATCTGAGGCCAAGATGGTAAATGATTGGCATTAACTCAGGGGCAGGCTGATCTGTTTCCTGATGACAGCTTTCCTCCTGCCTTCTGCTGGCTCCTACTTTGCTCAGTGGCTATTTCTCCCTCCTCATACCTTCCCACACACTTGTATATTTCCAATACACCCTCTGAAAGGGGACAAAAAGAGTTCTCTGCTACCTTGGATGGCAAATCTCAGTTCAGTTTCTCCTGCCTTACCTACCCAAATTCTTTGCTCACTCTTCTCTCCCCTAAAGACAACAGCCAAATCATACAGCACAAATTTTCTTAAATCCATCATCAACAAGAAATGAATATTTTTGCAGAATGAAGTTTTTCAACACTTTTAAGTCTACCATTTTTATTTATGGAAATTTTTTATTTTATTTTTAAGAAAGCAAGGGATGACTTAATTTGAACATGCCAAAAGATTGATTTATTTTTTATTTCCCACAATTGTAGATAAACATTAGTTACCATGTTAAGATCTAAATATAATCATGTAAACTGTAGGCAGAGTCAGGATAGCATCATTTGAACCTCAGTTATTTACCCTAGTGCTACATTTTCTCTTAAATAATTTTTCAGCCTACTCTCTTGTAAATCTTCTCACCATCTGTGGTGTGTGTGGGTAGTTCTTTCTCTGGCTTCTTGCTTTTGAGTATTGAATGTTGTCAGAGCAGAAAAAATTTGATTTTTTTTTTTTTTGCCAGTTTGTCTTTCTATGGTAAACTATGAGTGAGATGTGCAAGCTTTGGTGTAATGTTTCTTTTAGTACTTGACGCATGCTTTTCATTCATACCCACTTTTTAATAAAAATTTAAATAAGAGGTGCGCCTGGGTGGCTCAGTCGGTTGAGCATCTGACTTTAGCTCTGGTCATGATCTCGAGGTCCGTGGGTTCGAGCCCCACGTCAGGCTCTATGCTGACAGCTCAGAGCCTGGCGCCTGCTTCAGATTCTGTGTCTCCCTCTCTTTCTGCCCCTCCCCTGCTCACACTCTGTCTCTCTCTGCCTCAGAAAGTAAAAATAAACATTTAAAAAACTTTAAATAAGAATAAATAAATAATAGTAAACACCCAGTACCATTTTTTTTCATGTTCTAAGCACCTACCTGGAAGGAACAGGGTTGGGGACATGGTCTGCCTTTACCTTAAAATAGTAGGTAAGTTGAAAATAACACTGCAAATTGAAGTCTAAGACAAAACAAACAAAATGAAGATTAAAAGGTACGGGAAATCACAAATAAAAAGAAAATAAGAGATTAACATAAATGTGAAAAAGGCACATAATTTGGTTTTATTGGCCTATGTTCACTTCTTGAATTAGTCTCATCGGGGAGGTTCTTCCCTCAGCTACAATGTGCTTAGGTCAGCATTTTTAATTCTATTTTCCACATGTGCAAGGAAAATGAAGTTGTTTTATTTCTCCAGTTTCTTAGTTATATTTGATTCCATCTGTTTGTAGCTACGTAGCACTCTGTTTAGCTTGATACTTATACCACCCATAAAACCAGGAGGAGTGATTTGTAATTAAGGACTTAAATATTTTAACAGGCTACCCCAACATGCTTCTTAACAAGTACTATTGTACTGGGGCCATCATGTAGCAGGTTTTTTGCTTTTTATTTGTTAAATAAATTAGCATATATTATTTTATGTTATATTGTTAAAGACGACAGTGTAACTATTGAAATTAGATGCTGCAAAGTTGGGATGGTTTAAGTGTTACTTTAAAATTAACTTTACGGCACATTTTACTAGAACTGTGACAGAATTTACTTCTAGCTGACACTGAATTATTTTTATAATAAAAAATCCTATATAATTACAAAGCACAAGTTATTGTAAACTTTCCATGGGAAGAAAGAAATCTCTGTTGCTAAAATAATGGTGCAATTACAGAGGATTTGCTGAGAAAGACACTGATGTTGAGACTTCACATGCTCTGTGATCAAGAAACTTCATTCTCTGGACATCTGTACTAAAAAACGATCTGACAGGGGCGCCTGGGTGGCTCAGTCGGTTAAGTGTCCGACTTCAGGTCATGATCTCACCGACCGTGAGTTCGGGCCCCGCGTCGGGCTCTGTGCTGACGGCTCAGAGCCTGGAGCCTGCTTCAGATTCTGTGTCTCCCTCTCTCTCTGCCCCTCCCCCGTTCATGCTCTGTATCTCTCTGTCTCAAAATAAACATTTAAAAAAAAAATTAAAAAAAAAAAAAAAAAACGATCTGACAATTTAGATTGGGCCCACAGGACATTTATGTTTTCATTCTGTTGAGGTTGCTAAATGAATTAATGACATGATAATGTTGCAAGGGGAACAGTAGAGCTGGTTAAGGGATCAAGGTTGAAGAATATAATTAATATATATGAGCAGTTCCAAATCCTTTTTAAAGAAAGCATCACACATTTCATAGCTACTTATTTGTTTCTGTATGCAGTTGGACGTAAACACTGAATACACATTATATGCTAGAGAGATTTATGAGAATTTTAATGAAAAAGTGCAGCAATGTCTAAGTTTAAATATTGGTTTTGCCATTTTCAAGTTGTACTATCCTTGACAAGTTACTTAACATCTCTGTGTTTCCGTTACTGGTTGTGAAAGGGGCCCAAAACAGCTTCCTTGCAGGACTTAAGAATTAAAGTTAATAGTGAACCTGAGTGGTTCAGTCAGTTAAGTGTCCGACTCTTGATCTCAGCTCAGGTCTTGATCTCTGGGTCCGGAGTTCAAGTCATGTTGCACTCTGCACTGGGCATGAAGCCTACCAAGAAAAAAGAAAGAAAGAAAGAAAGAAAGAAAGAAAAAAAGAAAGAAAGAAAGGGAAGGAGAAAAAGAGAAAGAAAGAAAAAAAGGGAAAGAGAAAAAGAGAAAGAAAGAGAGAAAAAAGAGAGAAAGAAAGAAAAGAAAAGAAAGGAAAAGAAAGGAAAAGAAAAAAAGGAAAGACGGAAGAGTGAAAGAAAGAAAGGAAGGAAGGAAAGAAGAAAGAAAGAAAAGGAAGGAAGGAAGGAAGAAAAAGAAAGAAATACAAGTATATAGAACAGTGTTTGACAGGTAGTGAATATTTAATAAGGCTTGTTTCTTTTACAATAATTCCTATCATTCTTGATTCAGTATGTCTAAATTACCTTGATTTACATGCATCATATTTTCTGTACTGAATTGTGTTATTCAGGGGACAGCAGGTAATAATGATCTACATTTTTATATTATCATTCAGTTTACAAACCATTTTCACAAATGTTCATATCACTTACCATTGATTATTTTGATAAAACAAATTTTATAGCAAAGGCATAGAAGAATCCAAGGGTTTTCCTAATTTTCCCATATTATGTCAAAATTATTTTCAGAGTAATTTATCATGTTTATTTTATTGAGAAAAAAATAACTTCACTTGTTTAAAAAATACTGATTATTTTTTGTTTTGTTTTGTTTTCAGTGTAGGAGAGCTTTGACCTGGGCATTGAAATGGATGTATTTCCTAAAGAAATCATTCTCTCAGAGCTTTACTTTTAGGGTCTGGTATGTAGATAAATATCCAGGGTCTGTCACATAATAGAGATTTAATCATTTTTAATAGGAATTTTAAAATTGATTCCATGTGGTATAGTGGGTAATTATTGTGCAAGGGGCACCCGGATGGTTCAGTCAACTCGTTAGGCTTCCAACTCTTGATTTCTGCTCATGTCATGATCTCACAGTTACGGAGATGGAGCCTTCTGACGGGCTCTACACTAACGGCATGGAGCCTGCTTGGGTTTCTCTCTCCTTCTCCCTCTGCCCTCCCCCCTCCCCCCACCCCCCCGCCCAGCTTGCACACATGCTCTTTCTCTCAATATAAATCAATCAACATTAAAAAAAGATAATTATTGTATCTATACAAAATGCTCTAGATTTTTAAATTTCAATATTCCCCAAGTATTTTAAACTCTTAAATCCTTAAGTGAAGCCCTTTGTGTTGTTAATGGGCATAACAGGAAATTTAATTTTGTTATTCCTCCATAGATGGTTTCTTTCACTTTCAATATATCTACCAAACCCACCCCCACCGTGAACTGATATTGATCCTAACCTTAGTACACACAAGCATTCACATGTATCTCCTGTCTTTACTCAGTGAGGATCAAGTTCACCATCAATGCATTTCCCATCACAATCAAGGGACTATAGATTGTCAAACACCTTCAAAGATGGAAACATTGACTTAACATCAGCCCCATTTCAATCAAGCTTCTGTCTTCTCCAAATCCTGATGTTCCTCTCTCTCCAGCCTGGACTTCCAGGCTTTTATTTTCAAGATACTCAAAGCAGATCATTTTGCAGTGGTTCTCAAAGCGTTGCTTCTAACTCCCTACACCAGAGTTATCTGTGACACTTATAAGAATGCACATTTCTTGGTCCCCTGCCATAACCTAAATTAGAATCTTTAAGATTGTTTAAATTTACATATTTGGTGGCAGCTGGGTGGCTCAGTCAGTTAAGCATCTGACTTCCGTTCAGGTCATTATCTTGCAGTCGGTGAGTTCAAGCCCCATGTCAGACTCTGTGCTGACAGCTCGGAGTCCGGAGTCTGCTTCACATTCTGTGTCTCCCTCTCTCTCTGCCCCTCCCCCCCCCAAAAAGTAAATAAACATTTAAAAAACTACATATTGGATGAACTCATGTGCTTTAATTATGCACAAACCACTGAAATGACAGGGGATGCACTTTATACACCAGTTTTTAGCAACCACCACAAAATAGAAAACTCTTCTCCTAGTTGCTGGCTCCACGAGAAAAATATCAGAATCCAGAGCCCTTGTGAGCATAAATCACAAACCTGTGCAATTCCACACTTCTCCTGGGATAACTGCCAAGTTGCAAAGAAGGCTTAATTTTGAATTAAATAGATTAAATTTCAATTAAGTTTACGTGCTCATTTAACATACTACTGCAGTATTCGATACGCTAAACAAACCCATTTAAGCTACCATTTTTATGAATTTTTAGGTATCCATTATAATCACTTGTATATGTTTTCTATATTCTCCATGAGTTTTATTAAAGAATAGTGTAGTAAGCACTTACAATACACAGGCACACCGCTCTTTGAATTTTACATGCATTATCACATTTGATTCTCCCAGTGAATTGCTGGGAGAATCAATAATTATTCCCAGCTTTGCATATAGGAAACTGAGGCTTAGAAAAATCCAGTAAATCATAGTTAACACATGTAGAACTAAGATTCTAACTCAAGTCTGTATGATTCCACATGTCATGTCTTATGTTTTTGTGCATTCAGTTACTATTTGCTCTTCCCATGGCAAGTTTCTAAAAGATTTGTCTTCCATAGCTGCATACAGTCTTTACATTTTTAGTATTAACAGGCAACACAATCATAAAGTCAAGCAGGTCAATATTTTCCAGTGCTATCCAACATATCCCCCAAGTCCTACCGTATAGATGTAATCAGATGACAGTTTCAGGCAGTATAGTTTGTGTCTATAAGGTTAGCCTATGTGAATGATGTTATCAACCTCATTTCTTTTCCCAGTATAAATCATCCAGTAATAAGAGTGACAGTAAGTTAAAGGCTGATACACTCAACCCACAAACTAGCATTCTTGTTTAATTGCAATATCAATATAAATGTTCATAATAAAGTGAAACCTAAGTCAATAGATTCAAAATCATTGAATTAGTTGTGTGCTTAATGCTCCAAATCCCACATGTTTTCTCTCATTTAATTTCGCTGTTACTATTACATCTAGAACCACGTTGCTTCAACAGATAATTGATTAAAGTAACTAAGTGATTGGAAAGATATAATCAGGAATCAGATGCAAACAAAAGTGAGTTCAATCCACCTCAATTGTAGCTGGTGTTCATTTAGTGAAATTTGCCTAGAAGCAAAGCTTTGTTATACTGATTCGGAGTTGGAAAGGAACACCAAAGTCAGAGGACACAGCCCTAAGCCCTCAAATCACTGTTCAAGATATTTATCAGTCCTGGTGTTAAAGATGATTATTTGACTCATTCAAGAAAATAGAGAAATGTTTAAGTACCTAATACCTTATTGTTACCTATAGACACTGTGCTGGGCCACAGATCTACACATTGGACAATATCTCCTCCTCCATGCCCTAATAATCACCATTATCTATTTCTATACCTTTAAATACTTCAGATGCCTTATATAGAGGAATCATGTAGTACTTGTCCTTCTGTGACTGACTTATCTCACTTAGCTTAGTGTCTCCCAGAGGCATCCAGCTTGTCACAAATGATAGGATTTCCTTCCTTTTGAAGGCTGAATAATATTCCACTGGGTGAATATGCCACATTTTCTTCATCCATTCACTTGTCAGTGGACATATGGGTTGTTTTGATATCGCGGCTATTGTGAAAAATAGTGCAGTGAACTTGGGGGTTCTTCAACATCCTGATTTCAGTTCCTTTGGAAATGGGATTGCTGGATTATTATAATACTTGTATTTTTTTTGAGGAACCTCCATACTATCTTTCATTGCTGTAGCAATTTACATTCCCACGAACAGTGCACAAGGCTTTCAATCCCTCCACAACCTTGCCAACACTTGTGTTGTTGTTGGTAATAGCCATCTTCATAGGTGTGAGGTGGTATATTTCAGTGTGGTTTCGATTTGCATTTGCCTGATGATTGATGTCGAGCATCTTTTTGTATACTGACTGGCCATTTGTATGTCTTTGGCAAAAGGTCAAGTCCTTTGTCCGTTGTTTAATTGGGTTATTATTATTATCGCCATTATTGCTATGAGTTGCTTATATGTTTTGGAAATTAACCCCTTATCAGATATACGGTTTGAAAGTATGTTGCCTTTGTTGCACACAAGCTTTTTCGTCTGTTGTAGTCGCACGTATGTATTTTTGCTCTTGTTGCCTGTACTTTCGGTGTGCCGTATCCAAGAAATCGTTTATTAGGAGGAGAGTGGTAAGTGTCGTTACCACACAAAAAAACCAACAAATAGCAAAAACAATAACAACACCAACAACAAAAACCACAAAGAAACACAAGGCAAATCTGAGCGCTGACGAGTATGTTTTCTTACCTGGGCTGCAACGATGGTAACATGAGTGTGTACGTTTGTCTAGACTCACCAAATTGCATACATTGGTTACGTGCAGTTTCTGTATGTAAGGTATCCCCTAATAAAGAAGCTGGAAAAAATTAAGAAAATAGCCATTAGAAAACAGTCACACATACCTAAAAGTGCTCCTAGGGTTGACTCCCGCCCTTCTTTTTCTTCACTCAGATGTTATCTAATCTACCAAGGTGACTTATGATTCCAACTGCTAAAGCCGGTTATATGTGCAGTAACAAGAATAACAATAGGTTGCTGGTCAGAATTAAATTGCTTATAAATACCATCAGAATTTAGCCAATATAATACACACTTTTATTAACCCATCAGATATTTGACATTGTCTTGCACAATAATTGCATTGATGGGTTCTATCAATGACCTCCCTACAGGGGCACTTGGGTGGCTCAGTCAGTTAAGTGTCTGACTCATGATTTTGGCTTAGCTCAAGATCTCACAGTTTGTGAGTTCGAGCCCCACGTTGAGGTTCTCTCTCCCTGTCTCTGTCCCTCCCTCACTTGCGCTCGCTCTCTCTCTCTCAATTAAATAAACAAATTAAAAAAAAAAATTACCTCCCTATAACCACACCCTTTGCCCTGTAATCTTTTCCCTGTGGTCCTTTCTGTCTGACTCTGGCTCAATATGTTACCTGATTGGCCAATAGAATATTTGGAGGCTTGATATAAACCAAGGCTTGAAGAATCTCTTGCACATTTACATTTCTTTTTCTTGCTTCTCTGCAATAATTGTTAGAACAGATCTGAGCTAGCCTGGGGACAAGGCTGGGCTAGCCTGCTGGAGAATGAAAAAACATACGGAACACAGGCAAAAAATTTTAGTCAAAGCCTGAGACGTGTGTGAGAACACAAACATCATCAGCAAAACCTTACAACCAGCCCTCAGTTGATTGTAGACAACAGTTCAATTCACCTAGCCACTAGGATCATGAGAAGTAATAGATAGCTGCTTATTTAAGCCAGTAGGTTTTCAAGAGTTAGTGGTAATAGCTAATTGATATACATGGAAGAATATTTTATGGAAGATATTTGAATGATGCCAGTTATATAATTTCTATCTTATTTGTAAATGTATATACAGAGGAGAGCACTGAAGTGCATATACTTTAGTATAAGATTGAAATTGCCAGTGCACCCAAGGGGTTGTGAAGGATTGTAAGGTGTTATATCAGAAAAACCAGGTTAACTAAATTGTTGAGTTGTATCACCCCCTGTAGCAGTCATAGATATACAGGGATTGGACTTACAAGTCAAGTCAGAAAACATCAATTTCATCATCGAATCTGTTATTTTTTAAAATTTTTTAAAAATGTTTATCATTTTTGAGAGAGAGAGAGAGAGCATGAGCAGGGAAGGGGCAGAGAGAGACAGGGAGACAGAGAATCCAAAGCAGGCTGCAGTCTCTGAGCTGTCAGCACAGAGCCTGATGCGGGACTCGAACCCATAGACTGTGAGAGATCATGACCTGAGTGGAAGTCGGATGCTGACCGACTGAGCCACTCAGGCGCCCCATCAAATCTGTTCTTACTGAAACAATAACACCATCGGAATAGACTTGTGTATTACCATTAGCAATACGAAAATAATTTATGTTCCTATTCTGCAGATAAATGATTTTGCATAATTCTTTCCACCTTAGCAACAACAACAAAAATTTATGCTTTTTTTGAACCTCCTTCTCCCCTGCCCTCTACTACTAAAAACAGTTGTTGTTGTTTTTTTCTTTCTGGTTTTAACCCAAGTTGAAAATAGGTATTTAATTATGCTTCTGCAGTTTCTATGTCCTGTGGCCAAATGCAAACGTGGCATCAGATTTCTTATGAAAGACTTTAGCCACACCTGGCAAAATGCTGCTTTGCTTCAGTTCCTCGTCTTGATTACAAATTTATGGAAGAAGGCAAGTGCAGAAACCCGGTTGCAAGCCTTGAGGAAGTCAGGGATGAGTTGCATGACCTTGGGCAATTAACTTCATACCTGCTTGACTCCGGTTACTCATGAGGGGGACGAGAGAGCAAGAGCCAATCATCTTTCATCACAGTACCTTAGGAAGCAGACTGGAAAGTTAAGAACATGGGACTTAGAGACAAGCAGATTTTCTTCAGATCCCTGTTAACCATTTACAATATGGCATTGAGTATTTTAATCATTGAGCTTCTGCTTCATCGTTTGCAAACTGAGAATAAGAGACATTTTAAGGGCCATTGAGTGGATTCAATAGATTAAGACACTTTTGTCCTCAGTGCTGCAAACCTCAGGTCTTCAAAGGGGCCCTCGGTGAATAGCATCTCCATTCTCTACCAGGTTCTGAACACTTTGAGAGAGAAGAGAAAGAGTCAATATGGAGGCCAAAATGTCCTTAACGTCAATGGGGATAAGGTGGCTTTGAGCGACAGCCAAATGAGTCTCCCAAGTAAATTCCAGAATTGGGCAAATTTTATCCACCAGTCATAGGCAGAGGTGGAACAGAGCACCAGTTAACATTAAGGGTCTGGGTAACATTCAGCCCGGGAAGGAGCAAAAGGGAACTCACACTTTTCAGGACCAATCTTGCTCTCAAGCCAAATAAAGGGCGGAGCTGAGCCAAACATGAACTTCACAAATTACTGGTCAGGTAAATCACTTGATCTCCCCTCGGTCAGGATGAGGGAAACAGCAGAGAGGCCAGTGATTATGACTGAATTCACTTTTCAGGAAGAAAGCTTTAGAATGGGTTAGAAGTATGGCCAGCCAATAGCAGGCAACCAATATCCAGTATTTACTGTAATTACTTGTTTAAATGTCACATTGGCTTTCTTAGATCACTAGGATTTTATTTAGATTGCTTTGACATTCAATTAGTTTCACTTATACGCAAGAACGATCAGATGAGATGTAAGGAATTAATTCCTATGGTGAATTGTTTCTTTCTAGACCTACTTGTTTCCAGAATACTTGGTAAAATTCTGTCCAAAGTATTAAATCTTGCCTCATGTTACTCCTACACCTCCAATTTTATTAGAAAGACAGTCATTATGAAATTACTGTGATAGGCATCATATGTTAGTATATCTCAAACATTTATAACAAAAATAGAGTGAGTGGCCCTTGGTTGGGATGGTAATGAAACGTGGTCAAGATCAACAGATCACACAGCTTAAAAACTAACAAAATTTAATGTGTGTTTTCCTTGTATATGAGAGCAAGACTTATGTGTCTTTTAAATTTTCTGAGATGCATAAAAATTCTTGAGAGCTCACATTCATAAAAATATCATTTAAGGCTGGCATTAGTGATTTGCCCAAGAAGAATCCTGAATTTTCTGCCTAATTCCTAAACACAGACTTCTCCCTGAAGCTTTACAGCTATATTCATTATTTTAGAAGAAACCTCACATCATTGAACCCCTGACTTAAACTCTTAGTTTCTTTCCTGTGAAGTTAAGGAACATCTTCTTTTCCCACCGCAACAATGTAACATGAGGCTACACTAAGACACTGAGTAGGAAAGTGCTTTAAATAGTATCAATACTAACAAACACTTGAAATTACTTTTGGATGTGTATTTAGTCTTTTTCCAAATACCAGTCCCAAGTTTCTGGTGTCCTTCATGGCTTTTCCCTTCTGTCACTACTTGAGGAAAATGATGTAAAGACGACCTTACAAATTTTCACAAAGTATGCTACAAAAACTAACGGTGCATACTGATGGGAAAGCTACATGAAATTGATTAGGAAAGAGGGAGCACTTCAGAGAGCATTGTTGCTGCCTTGCCTGCAGGGCATGTGTGTGCAGGTTTGAGGGCGTGGGAAGGAAAGTCCCCCATACAATGTCTTAAACATTGGCAACACTAAATACACTGATGCATAGAGACAAAATAAGTTCATCATCCTGAAATGCCCAGGTGAGCTTCCTTCTAGTGAGATCCCATCAAGAAAGTGGAGAATGTGGTTCCACTGTCTCTGTACACAATTAATTTGTCCTTAAATACTACAAGGACTGCCCTAAGGAGAAAGTGAATGTGCAAGCAAAAAGAGAATTGAGTCATCCCAACAAGAACGATTTGGGCAAGAACAGTCCAGGGCATCTAGTCCCACAGAGCTACAATTGCCTCCGGCAGAAGAAGAGAGAGGGAAATAAAGCTCTTTTCCTCCCCTATTCTGCATTAAAGCCACAAAGATGCCTTCTGATAGGAGGACATGCTGTAATTTTGTTTTAATGTCTTCAGTAGAATGGTGCCATTTAGTTCAGCTTTTAATGCGGCCTTAAATTGCTGTTTTATTACCCTTGTTGACATTCTGGAAGCATGAAATTAGCAAATCACATTAAAGAAGCAAACAAAAAAAGCAAGAAACCTCAGCCTAGTTAAACAATGCCAGCATAATCCACGTATTTGAATAATGTTCTTACCTTAAAACACCAGGCATATATTTATTTCAAGGTTTCTTTTCCCACAGCCAATGAATTAGTTTTATGAATAATTGCATATTCCATTGCATCTCAAATGCATGCACTCATTGCGACCTTGAAAGATGCTCTGTGTTGTGTGGCAGAAAGAAGATAGTTTGTAACTCTTTTTTCCTTTTCGGAAATAACTCCTCTGGACTCTCCTTGAGGAAGGCATCCTGTTCTTAAAACAATCCTTGTCAATAGCTTTGCTGCTCCACGCCGGGGACACTTCCCTCGGTTATAACGATGATCATTTTATTTGGAAGATAAGCAACTTTACAGTTACAGAGTGAAAACCGTTTCAATCAAGGTCTCTTTATCCTGCTGTATGGATCTACCTTGACTTGCAATGGGGTTAAGCGCTAATAAACCTACCTTCAGTAGGAAGTGTCTGAAGTCAAAAATGCACCCAGCGCGCCTAACATACACATAGCTTAGCCTACCTTAAATATGCGCAGAACCCTTACGTGCGCCTACGCTGGGGCAAAATCATCTAATGCAAAGACTAGTTTATAATGACGTGTTGAATAGCCATGTAATTTACTGACGCCTGGACTAAAAGTGAAACCAGAATGGGCGTATGGGTACAGAATGGTAGGGAGCCTGGTGATGGCCTGGCTTACTGGGAGCTGTGGCTACCTCCCCCTGCCCAGCAGCACGAGAGAGGATTCTCCTGCACATCCCTCGCCTGGGAAAAAGATCTAAATCCAAAATCCAACATACAGTTTTGACTGAATGCCGCTCACTTTCACACCACTGTAGAGTTGAAAAACTGAGAGTCAAACCTTCGTAAGCGGAGGACGGTCTATAATCCAAATGTAGCTACCTATGCGTCTTTTTCTCATCAAACTAAAAGTAGCGATGTAAAATAAATTAGTATCTTTACCTGGTCTAGTATTATTAAATAAAGGAGGCAACCTCAAGCATTCATTTCAGGGGAGTGCATGAAGGACAGGCTTTTTATAGCACACCTTTTTATTTTTGGCTCACAGACATCCATTTCCCCTTTCTAGCAGTGCCTTAATTTCATTATGAGAAATTAGCCCTTCCTCATTGGAATTAGGCTGGTGAGACTGTAATTAGAGTTTCTTCCTCTGCTGGCCAGAGAGTGGAAAGAAACCTCAAACTAGGCTAACCTGCTGACCTTGGCGTTGGATCTGAATTTTGAGAAGATCCAAGGGACTGAAGATTCTTAGAGTTCTCTTACAAGAAGTGACGTACTGATGCCACTTGAATCCTGACTATCACTTAATAGGTGTGTGGCAGTAAACAGGTAGCTTAGGTACCCTGAGTTGGCTCCGTTATAACTGAGAAGAATGACAACACCGAACTCAAAAGTTCGTGAAGAGGACCAACGAGCTAACAGGTGTGAACGCATAGTAGTGGATGAATGTTGGCTACTGGTATTATTCTTGCCCCTTGGACCAAATGTAGCAAAAGTGCTACCTTGACCACTTTGCCTATCGTGGCAAATTTTGTGGCTCCTTTTCCGGTTCACCAGCCTCCAGAGCTGCCTTGGTACTCCTTATTTCTAAGTTGGTGGTCCATTCTCCTGTGGATTGAGAGTCCCAGGGGACCTTCCAATAAATTATCTTAGGTTTAACCTGCTCAGGGTCATTTTCTTACGGTCACAACCAGGGAGTCATTCCTGACACACACTCATATCGACACGCTGTAGTTTCTAGACAAATTCAGAACCGATCACAGGGTTTTAATTTTAAAAAGCCAAGCTAGAGAAATTGGCAGATAGAGATATGGGTGTTCGATGCCTCACACTAAGATGTATAAGAAGTCCAAATAAAGAAGTCCAAATAAATACGTTAGAAGGTATTCCTTTGGTGACGTTGTCCACAAAATGATTCAATAGTTATCAACCATGATCAGCAATGTAGCGTACTTCGTTTACAACAAGTAAATGTGAATCTGTGAGATGTACATATATATCACTAGGAACTCTCTTGGGAATTTTTCTTGCAATTAAGGTTATAAAGTTAAGGTTGCAATTAAGGTTATAAAGTGTTCTTTCATCTTTGGGGTTCTACACTTAAAGCAGGAAATTAAGACTTTAATGAGGGCCCAGAGGAGAAGACAGAAAATTATTAAAAGAATGAGGAAAATATTATGTATGAAAAGACCAGAAGAACGGAGAATTTTGAGCTGAGAATTTTCAGAACAGAAAAATAAGGTCCTGGAAAGTGCTGGCTTTCGATACATGCTGCAGATTATTGTAGGAGTGGTGATACATGACTCTTTAGGGTATATACTAAGTGAGTTTGCTTGTGAAATAGAGGCTAGATGGTACAAAGACTCTATAGACTCCACATTTTATAAGAAATAAAAATAAAGAATAAAAAAAAGCTTAGAAAACTTGGAAGCCAGTTCTTTCAGAATTTCTTAGGGCAAAGAGGATATGATGTGGTTGGACTCAGAGTAACCCAAGGTCCATCCTTGCTGGAAGTAATCCGTACATGTGGCGGACGAGATTTAGGTCCACCTGCCTCCGCACCAAAACTTTATTATTTAAATATCTCTGCCAAAAATTTGAGGACTCTTTTCCTCACCAATGCCTCGTTCAGGTCAGGAAAGAGAAACTTGAAAGAGAGTGAAGGGCTCTTTAGCCTCATCTTGAATTGGTACAGCCACTGGACAGAGCAATATTCCAAATGAAGGTCCGCTAAGCCAGAAGTTTGGTGATGCTTTGTGCCGAAATAAACGGTGCCACACGTTTGGCACCTCATGGACCCTCCACCAGCCAGATTGCGTGTGTGTGAGACGATTTTAGTTGGCTTTAATTCCGAAAGTCTCTAAATTAAAGTATCTGCTCTCTTCGCTGCTATCTTCGCATTCCAAAACCAAATTGTTCATTTTTGTTTTTAAGGGCAATAGAGCACCTGGACAGATTTGTAGTATAGGTTGATAGAAAATGAAGGAAAAGTGCTTATAATCCACATTCTACGCTTAAACGGCTCTTAAGATTTGGGGAATGATCTGAAGTGTCTGCTTCAGCGGCATCTTCTGGAAAATGAGGAGAGTAATAAAGTCTTCATCTGTGTCACCTTCTTTAGAGAGTGACTGTGAGGGGCGCCTGGGTGGCTCAGTCAGTTACGCGTCCGACTTCAGCTCAGGTCATGATCTCACGGTTCGTGGGTTCCAGCCCCGCATCGGGCTCTGTGCTGACAGCTCAGAGCCTGGAGCCTGCTTCTGATTCTGTCTCTCTCTGTCTCTGCCTCTCCCTTACTCACGCTCTGTCTCTGTCTCTCAAAAATAAATAAATGTAAAAAAAAAAAATGTAGAGAGTGACTGTGAATAACCAGAATACTAAGGTGCCCAAGTCTTCTAGTCTCATCGTATACAAAACCCCACATATAAGATAAATAAAATTCACAGATACATTTTTAGAATAGAATCTTTACTTCTGCCAGTGAAATAGATTTTAAGACTGGAATAAATGGTTATGTGGGTTTGTTGTTTGTTTATTTGTTTTGGTTTCGTTTGTTTTTTGTTTTTTTTTGTTTTTTTTTACAAATACTTATATAGTATTTCTGGCCACCTTGAAATATTTAATTTAATCATCATAGCGATGTGCCTTAGGTCTTCTTATTATCATCTGCATTTTACAAATCAGGACACTGGGGCCTAGAATGGTTGAGTAGCTTGTCCACGTGTTACACAGCTGTATTAATGAGTTGGAGTCGAATTTAAACTCAGGAATGCTGGTTACACACTCTGTGCTCATACCTACCATATATTCTGCTTCATTGGAACATCCTTGTGAGCGATGTAAGTCCCAAACAAGGGAAGTTAATCCCATAGATGCAGTAAAGTTTTGACCTAGTGCACATCTTTTCTAGAGAACTTCTTAGAATTTCTTCCAGTGTGATGCTTCACACTTGACTGAGGAGATGTTGAACATACTATAATGGGTGTCTGATGTGAGTAAATCATGTCCCTAAAGCTCTTTGAGGGCTTTTTCTTCCAGGTGCTCATGGTGTTACATGTGCTTCTATCTCCTGGAAAATAAAGTCAAGATGGTCTGGTATTGCAGCTGAGTATTTGAATTGTCAAGTTGTAAGTGACAAACATGTTCTCTCATGAAGTCCGTTACAGCTATTGACATTATAAGCCACAAATCTAGGTCATTGTCCAAAGTTTATAGCAGAGACTTTTTAGATCAAACAGGTATGTAATGGGGATGCAGAAAGCAGCCAAAGAAACACATAGAAGGAAGATAAGTCTAGTGGAATATGTCTATTTCTAATGCCAGAGTATGGATGAAGACCTTAGGTGAAAATAACAGGATTGAAGAAAATCCAACTATGGGTGTAGTTGGGTTACATCACAAGGCACTCTTAAGATGTTCTCCTAATTATTAACTAATACTCTGAAGAAAATGTATACCCAGTGCCACTTGATAAAAGTATTTTGTACCACCTTGCTGAGAAGGGCTAAGAAAAGTAAAACTATGTTAAGAATATAGACTTCTGGGGAACTTTCCATCTGAGAAGAGCGGGCATCATTGAAACTAGTAAAATTGTTTCTGCAAACACATTTAGGCCACACTACATACAAAATATTATTAGGTATTATATAAACCAGGGCCTTTCACACAGGAATTTAGGGGAACAAGCGTTTGAGATGTTTGGTTCCGTTTTCTGCCTATACTCTCTATATAGATGGCATTCAGGACCTATGACCAGCCATTTATTCTGACATTCAACACATATTGACTAAATATTCTATGTTAGATATTGTGCTAAAAGATGGGATTTATTTATTTTTTTAAATTTTTTTTAACATTTATTTATTTGTGAGACAGAGAGAGACAGAGCATGAACGGGGGAGGGTCAGAGAGAGGGAGACACAGAATCTGAAACAGGCTCCAGGCTCTGAGCTGTCAGCACAGAGCCCGACGCGGGGCTCAAACTCACAGACCGCGAGATCGTGACCTGAGCTGAAGTCGGCCGCTTAACCGACTGAGCCACCCAGGCGCCCCTAAAAAATGGGATTTATCAGGGAGCACACAACAAGTCTGTGGAGCTCATAGTCTAATGAGAGAAGAGGGATATTTATTTATTTATTTATTTATGTATATTTATTTATTTTGAGAGAAAGAGAGCACAAGCAAGGGGAGGGCAGAGAGAGAAGGAGAGAGAGAATCCCAAGCAGGCTCTGTGCAACAGTTTGCGATATTATGACCTAAGTCGAAAACAAGAGTGGGACACAACCGACTGAGCCACTCAGGTGTCCCGAGAGGAGGGATATTTAATAGAATTAAAATCAATTGAAAATTATGAAAAATATGATAAAATAAGGTGGAGTTTTACTTTGGGGTAAAAAGGCACTGATGGAGGACAAGGAAGGTCACTCTGAACAAACAGCAAGTTTCTATTCTTGAATAGTTCCTAGCTCAGACACACTCTACCAAGTAATTAAGCAATATGACTTAATTGAGGAAACACAGGCATTAAAATTGAATAGCCAGGAGATAAAAAACAAACTAAATAGGTTTACACATTATTTTACCTCCTTGATCATCAGTTTCCTTGTCAGTAAAATGGAATCATTACTACCTTGAAGGGTCATTTGGAAAAGTAAAACAAGGACAAGTATCTAGTACATAGTAGGAACTCAGTGAATCATAGAATTATATTGTTGTTCTTTTTTTTTTCTTAAGAGAGAGACCAAGTCAGGGGAGAGGGGCAGAAGGAAAGAGAGAATTTTAAGCAAGCTCCATGATCAGTGCAGTCCCTGAAGCAGGGCCACAACAGTGGGACCATGACCTGAGCTGAAATGAAGAGTCGGACATTCAACCAACTGAGCAGAGCACCCCTACTTATTGTCATTTTTATTGCTGTCAATTATAAAAATAAAAATTTATTTGTCAAGTCTTGCACTACTTGCCTCTTTAAGGATAAAAACATGAAAATCTTTGAGCTAATATATATAAATTTATACAGGTAAAATCGTATTCACTGCCAATTACTGTAGGGGATACACAAATATGGAAACTTCCATTGATTTAGGCCATTCATTGTATAATATGAAAAAAAGTCAGGAAGACTGACAGTTTCAATGGAAAGTTAGAAGACAGAGTAAGTTACTCTGATTTCAATACTTTATTAGGCTCTGTGTTAATTGTCTGTGAAAGTGTGGACATGAAAGATAATGTGGTTGTCATCACATAGGTCCCCATGTGATTTCGTGAACAATTTCATTGAAATAAAACATTTCAATCAAGCTTCATTCATTGATCTGTGCACAAAAGAATCCAATGCAGCTATTTTCGAAAATTTCCATCAGAGAAACAAATTCTGGCAACTTCTCTGGGTAAGCATAATTCAAAGATGTGAATTCATTTTTTTTTAAAGTACCCAGCACTTTTTTAAAAAATGTTGATTTATCTTTGAGAGAGAAAGAGAGAGAGAGAGTACAAGCAGGGAGGGGCAGAGAGTGAGGGCGCAGAGGATCCAAAGTGGGCTCTGTGCTAACAGCAGAGAGCCTGACATGGGGCTTGAACTCACGAACCGTGAGATCATGGTCTGAGCCGAAGTCGACGGTCAACTGGCTGAGCCACCCAGGTGCCCCCAAGCATCCAGCATTTTTAAGAAGAAATCTGTAGATTGCTCCAGTCACATGTTGACCTTTAGGTTTAGAAATTAACTTAGGAAGACTCAGAGCAAGAATTTCAAGAGTTTTAACTTAGACCAAAGTATGAGCTACTAAATGTTCAATCCCCTTTCTTGGATGGGACAGAAGACCAAGGTCCTGGTTGCGATTGATCTGAAATTTGGGCTGGTCATGAAGCTAGAGATTTGTTTGGGGGCGATCTTGTAAATAACTGGTGTTAAGGAACAATTACCAGGGGATGAGTTCGGAGAATATGGACTTCTCACGAGAAATCTAATGGGAATTTCTTAAAGTATGATCCATTGTAAACTGCTCCAAAATAACTTATGGAGTTTCTGAAAATTTCCAGAGTCCCACCAAAGAACAACGGGTTAGACTCACTAGGGTTAAATTCCAGTGATCTGCTTTGCAATAACAAGTTTTTTAGGTCATCTGTATGTACTACAAAGTTTGGGTGGTACTCAGATAGACAATCGGGGCCTGGGTTACCAAATCCAACTTGTGCAATAATATATTACCCACGGATCATAGGGTGCAGATATGTGATGGTGTTTGGAGCAAGTTTTAGAAAGAAGAAACTGGGGAGATTTCCCTGAGCTCGAAAGCAAGCAGCTTCCTTGTAAACTTACACTGCTCTGTACTCATGTTCACATCCTGGGCGGTTAAGTGTCCAGGCCTGGAAAGACAACAGGAAACTATGAAAGTTCCACCTACATGTCTTTTCCCCCATCTTGCACATGTATTAAAATCTATCCAAGCAGGATACTAATGGAGTAAAGGATTTCAGCAATTCCTTCCTGATACACAAATATACGTATTTTATTAAATTCTATATTTACTAACCTGATGTTTCTAATTGCAGATACAGAAGAAGTGCATCAGATATTTGTGAAAAATGATGAGGAAGACTTCGTTCGAAATGATCCAGGTAAGGGTCAAGACTCGCAACAGGGGAGAGACTGAGCTCATCTTCCTGAAACAAAAGGCAACGTTTTTAAATGCAATATTCACACGCAAGTGGAAAAGTACTGGATGACTTTAGCAGGGAAGCAGCTCACAGTGATCAGGCGATCTGTACTTGCTAGTTGGTACTTAAGGAAGTCAGGCTTCTAACCACCCACAGAAAGTAGGAGACCATTCTGAGAATATCCACTTCTCACAGGAAGTCTAATGGGAATTTGTTAAAGTGTGGTCCATGATAACCCACTCAAAAATTACCCACGGAGTAAGATAGGGGCCTTATCTTTCCTGATTATGAGGTTTCAAAGGGACGTTTCCTATCCCCTTTTCTTTGAAAAAGACATTTCTGCATGAAAGTAGATCATACATTTCAAAGGGGCAGAGAAAGAATTTACACCTGCAAGTTTCCTGAAGCAAATGTGCCAAGAAAAGTGAGGTCAGGGGCTTACAGTCAGGAAGAGGCTTATCTAAAGTTTAATCAAGATGAGGGGAGAGTTGGGGCGCCTGGGTGGCTCAGTCGGTTGAGCGTCCGACTTCGGCTCAGGTCATGATCTCGCGGTCCGTGAGTTCGAGCCCCGCGTCGGGCTCTGTGCTGACCGCTCAGAGCCTGGAGCCTGTTTCAGATTCTGTGTCTCCCTCTCTCTGA